>NC_059109.1:53437209-54744709 GCF_020740685.1 Jaculus jaculus
AGATCAGAGGTAACTGCATTACAATTTCAGAATTGTTTTCCTCCTCTCTTTCCCTCTCACACTATGGATTCAATGGCATGTGTATATATCTATTATCTATCTATTTATATATATGTTGATATATATTTTCCATATATACACTATGGAATATGAAACAGCAAAGGTGCCCACACCTGCAATTTTGTACATATTGCTATAAAACTGGCTCTTATTACACAGACTGCCATTGATATATTTAATAAAACCTATTTCAATTCCAGGCAACTATATCTAACCATAGAGAGATTTTTTAAAAATTTTTTTGTTTATTTTTATTTATTTATTTAAGAGTGACAGACAGAGAAAGAGGCAGATAGAGAGAGAGAGAGAGAGAGAGAGAGAGAATATAGGTGCACCAGGGCCTCTAGCCACTACAAACGAACTCCAGACGAGTGACACCCGCCTTGTGCATCTGCCTAATGTGGGTCCTGGCGAATTGAGCGTCCAAATGGGGTCCTTAGGCTCCACAGGCAAATGCTTAACCACTAAGCCATCTCTCCAGCCCCACAAAGAGATTTTTATGTTCATACAGCAATTTCTTCAGCTCTCTACCCCTCTACTATCTAGAGTGAATTTCTTTTTTTTTAATTTATTTTTGTTTATTTTTATTTATTTATTTAAGAGCAACAGACAGAGAGAGAAAGAGGCAGAGAGAGAGAGAGAGAGAGAGAGAGAGAGGGAGAGAATGGGTGCGCCAGGGCCTCCAGCCACTGCAAAAGAACTCTAGATGTGTGTGCCCTCTTGTGCATCTGGCTAATGTGGGTCCTGGGGAACCGGGGTTCTTAGGCTTCACAGGCAAGCGCTTAACTGCTAAGCCATCTCTCCATTCACTCCCTAGAGTGAATTTCTTTAAAAGTTGGTTATGGAGATCAAAATGAATTTGTCCAAATTCTTCCTCTATGGTTACATTTTTTTTCTATCACCAGCACTTCATTTTATTTATTGTATGTTTTCTCATTTCTCTGGTTAAAGGAGAACTTCAGACAATATAAATGTAGCAGTTTCTTTGAGATAAGAACAACTCAAGAATTGATCAGTATCCAAAACGAGAAGAGGAGCTAGAGAGATGGTTTAACAGTTAAGGCACTTGCCTATGAAACTTAAGGACCTAGGTTAGATTCTCCCAAACCTACCTAAGCCAGAAAGCCAGGTGCACAAGGTGGCACATGTCTCTGGAGATCTTTTGCAGTGGCTAGAGGCCCTGGCGTGCCCATTGTCTCTCTCTCTCCCTCTCTCCCTCTCTCTCTCTCTCTCTCTCTCTCTCTCTCTCTCTCTCTCTCTCTCTCTCATAAATGCATAAAAATAAAATAAAGAATAAGCCCAGAAGAATTTCAGAGACTTCCACTCCAGCAACATGATCAGGAACCTTTTATGAACTGATCTCAGACACAAAGTGAGAGAAATTTCCTGACTGGCTACCTAGGCATCTGCACATGGTCATACAGGAAGTCTTTACTTATATATCAAACATGTTGATCAGCTGTTTGGGATGAACTGAGAGTAGTATTTTGGTTTGTTGGTGTTTGTTTTCTATGTTTCTCAGTCATTCACAAGAAACCATTTCAACTGGAGCTTTGGTTTGCTTACATGAAAGTTTTAGGCACTAAAACAACACATGTATAATGGCCTCTTTATCTTTAATTCTTTACTTTCTTCCCCCAGTTGCGTATGGTGCACCTTTCTCTATTAAAGTTCTGAGAGAGTATTCCAGAGTGAAATTCAGGTCAGGAGAGAACCATCATCTTATCTGTCCGAGATGATAAGTAAGTAGTGATTCGTGGATAAAACAAGAGCAAAATCTTGCCATATACCTCTTTATCAACTATAGGTTATCAAATTTCATCTGAGGAGGACAGTTAATTCCAGGACATAGTCTTATTACTCTTGATACAGTGGTTTGCAGGTGTAGACAATGTCAGCCTTATATGCTTATATTTTGCCTTTTGTCCAAGCAGACCACTTGAGCATTAACGGTACACATTGGCCACACTGTATTGCAAATGGTGGAAAGTATTCAGTTTTAAGAATGTATGATTTGGGGCTGGAGAGATGGCTTAGCAGTTAAGTGCTTGCCTGTGAAGCCTAAGGACCCTGGTTCGAGATTCGATTCCCCAGGACCCACGTTAGCCAGATGCACAAGGGGGCACAAGTGTCTGGAGTTCGTTTGCAGTGGCTGGAGGCCCTGGCGTGCCCATTCTCTCACTGTCTCTCTCTATCTGTCTCTTCCTCTGTCTGTCAATGTCAAATAACTAAATAAAAATTAAAAAAAAACTTTTAAAAAAAGAATGTATGATTTATTTATTTATTTATTTTCTTTTAACCAGAACATAATTATACCCATTTTACTAAATTATTCTTTGTTATGATTCACAATTATGTGATGCCATGTATGCTTATACTCCCTGTCAATTTCTACACTTTATTAGAATAAACTTCAAGAAGTAAACTCAATCAAAGTTACCTATTTGCAGCCTTGCTTTCCTTCTCCATAAACTTCACTCCTGAATGTCACACAGAAAATTCTACTGTACTGGAAATTGCAATGTTTTTCTAATGCTTTCCTCAGTAGCTCAGTCATTTACCAATCTTATCCTGCATTCCTATTATGAATAAGCATCTTACAAGGTGCTGAGGTAATTACCAAGAAAAATGCAAGGCATCCTTCCTTTGAGAGTAATTTTGGCAAGGAAGAAGACAGGAAGAATATTATTATTTGTTTTTATTTGTGCTGTTCTGAAGGCAGGAAAGGGAATCCAATTGCTATTATAGCAAATGCTAAATGGCTGTCCTGAGAAATAATTTTTATTTGGAAGTAATATATGCCTTGAATCCTAAAACAAAATGAACAGTAGTGTGTATGTATATGTGAGCATTCCCAGGCATAGAAAGTTAACATGCAAAGACACATGGACACAGAAAGAGCTGAGGACATTCAAGATGTATGTCCAATGGCACCTCAAAGGACTGTCAAGGGATAGAAAGCATAATTCTTATTTACTCTAACATTTAAACGCCCTGCCTCTAAAGCTCCCACTGTTGTTTTGCAACATTGTTGTAAACATTTTGAGGACAACAACCATATGATATTAATTTTGTGTCCACTATACTTTATACCTTGCCTGGCATGAGTGTACATATATACACAAACCAATTAATAATTCAAAAACAGATTGTTATCTTAAAGTCAATGAAATATTTAAGCATTTAAATTTTATAGTAATTGACATTTTTTCTTATTGCCAAAACAACAGAAACGGGAATTTAAAAATCACCCATGACTCTACTTCTGTTACTGTTGTGTCTGGCAGGTGCACACATACACACACATACAATTTTAACTTTACTTTCTATCCTTTCTCTTTTATTCCTTATTTAATATAACGATGTACTCAATCATAATGTTATTTTTATTATGCCTCTATGCTTAGATAACTAAGTGGCTTCCACATTTTAGTACTGGAAAAATGTGCTGTGTTTAAATCAACTGAAGTCTTTTCTTTATCAACTGAAGTCTTTCTTGGTCAAACCACTCTCACATTCCATGTGGGTTGCTGTGAAGTCAACTGTCTCCACCCTCACAGGCACAGTGACTTATGGGAACAGAAGTCTGCCCAAAATGTTAGACTTAGATGCTGAGTTCCCATCACAGACCCCTGAACACTGCCCCTGCTTGCCTTTCTCTCCAATCTCTCTCATCTTGGGTCACCCTGGTACTCAGTCTCTGTGTTCTTGCTACACAGGACAACATCAGTGTTTGAAACACCGAAGCTTGACCCACCCCAGGATCTCACCGAAGCCATTCTTTACCCTGACTCTTCTTTCTCCATTTTCCCTTTGCTCACTTCTCATCTTTCCTGTCCCATGCTTAATACCCACCTTCTAATAGGCCAGTTCACTGGGGTAGTGGGCCTTCCACAATCCAGTACCCATGTACCACAATTGGTAAATAAGTACTTATGTGTTGGCTTGCCTATTTAGTTACTGAACTTCAAATTTTTCAGATGCACGGAATAGATTCCTGAACTTTGTTAGAATCCGGCACATGGTCTGAGGCTGTTAAGGACAGATGCAAGACCATGATTCTCAAATAGGTTAAATGTACCTACAGCTCATCATCACCTTAGCATTTGTGACATGCGCAAATTCCTAGACCTCAGTGTTACCTGTGGATATAAGAACGCATAGATGTGGAGCCCAGTCATTTATGTTTTAACGGTTCTTAGAAAACTCTGTTACTCACCAGTTTGTCAAACTCTATCCTGAGGTATCTATTTATAGAAGAAATATAGATGTTTTGCTTAATGTTTATTGTAACCCAAAATTTTTAGAATATCATATTTAAATCTTTAGGATTACCTAATGTAATCTCTTATATTCATTACAAAAGAAATGTCCAAAGCAAAAAAATATATATTGCTGAATCTGAAAGTATTGAAATCTCTATGTATGAGTTTGTAGGAAAGTGTAAAATACATTTCTTATGAATATCAACTTTAATAATATAATGTATGCTTTTTTATTATTTTTAAATTTTTTAGTTGATAAGTTCAGTAAATATACAAAATATATTCTAATCATAATAACCTCCACCTTCCTTTGTACCCACTCCTGAGTACCACATCCACTGACCACCTTCTTTTTCTATCTAGTCCTTGTTCTATTTTGATGTCATTTCTCTCTCACCCTCTCCAAGGCTCATGGACCATTGCAGAAGAAGTGGCAGAAAGAATTTAATAACCAAAGGAAGGAGAGATGTGCTTTGCAATACCGTCATAAAGGAGGGCAAAAAACAATATGATGACATCAAAACAGAACAAGGACTAGTTGAAAAGAAGAGGTTCAGTAGAGGAAGGATAGGGGAAGGGGGAGAAATGAAGATAGTGGAAGAGGATTATGAACAGGGTGCATTGTATATATGTATTCAGGTTGTCAATATTACTTTTTAAAATAATACTTTTATCAGAAAAAAAACTCAAACATGAAGCTGATTTTCATGGTATCAGATGTTAATTTAGTTAAGATCAGGACTAAAAACAGAAAACCTTCATTCCTTATTATTTGTGAAGCTGTTTCACACAATGAAGTAATCTATTTTATCTATTAATCTATTTTTCATCTTGAGACAAGTTTTGCACATGAAAATTTTAGATATTCTATGTAAATGTGAATCAGAAGTTTTTAACAATTAGCATGTTTTATAAAATAGGTCTGTTTCACTGAGCAATACAATCTCATGTGGCTGCAAAAAACACAGAGAAAAAAATTGAAAATAAGTCTTCAAGTCTTCCAAATAGATCCCAATTACCTGGGTTATCTGATCTGCATACTTAACACTGTGAATGAAATAAGACATATGTCCATGAAAAGAATAAAATGACAAAGTCAGGGAAAATATTCTCAAAATAGAAAAAAAATCCTTAAAGATAAAAAAGAAACAAACTACATTTTGCATTTTCACGTTGTAACAGGCATTAATTATCCTCAGTGCTAGTCTCTAAAGTATATTATTCTATCTTCCCTCATTACCAGTTTACTCAAATTAGTAGATTCTAATACTTATCTAATGAACCAAGCCAAATATCTTTCAGTCTATTTTTTCTTGCCTTATCAATGAAATACTTTTTAACATACTAGTTTTGAAGTAATTTACAGAGAATACACTCATCCCTTTCTGGTCACTAATTTTATGTGCTTAATTTTTATATAAAGAATCTTTTAAGTACTTATTTTTCTCAAACAATTAACATCTATTTCTATATAAATTACTATCAATTTTAATTTAACCTTGAATACAGATGTAGACTTTGAAATCTGATCTCCAAATAGAAATTAACAGATATTTTTAAACAAAGACATGCAAGCAAAGACAGGATAAATTATAAGTATTTTCTTTTCACTGTGAACAGAATGAAAAACAAAGATAACCAACTGAAACGTTTGTTTACCTAGCTCACACTCCAGGGATATTCATAGCCATGCCACTTGTTTTTTTTTTTTTAATTTAATCCTGAGATATATTTATTAAAATTCATTGTTCCTCAGACTTTTACTTTAACAATTATCACATGAGTCTTAAATAAAATGATACCTTAAGAGCATTTCCAAAATATTTATTTAAATAAATAATTATGTAGAATAGAATTTGTTAATAACTAATCAGTAAAATCAAAGTAAAAAATTCAAACACAGTCAAAACTCTACAGAGCTGGAAAATATTTTGCATGCAAGATAAAAACTTTCAATTAACAAATGACACCCTGAGATCACACTATTTCTTTTCCACAAATATATTTCTTATACGGTGAAGTAGAAAGATCTTCATGTCAATTCTGAAATTACCATCAATAATTCTGAATTAGCTTCTCTATACAACCTTAAGAAAACATAAAAGTAATATAGAATTTTAGATTGAGGCACTTGTAAACATACCACAGTCAGAATTCTGGGTTCAGCTGCCTTTGGAAGCCTTCATTGCTGACAAGATTCTCAAATGACAATCTTCTCTAAAGTACTTTTCAGCATGACAGTTTAAAGCTCTACCTTCCACCTCCTGCTTTTTCCATTAGCAACAGTCTTACCTACTGAACAGCGCACAGAGCATTTGCCTGCAGGGTTTAAGACAACTCTTTAAATGCCTGGGTCTGAATAATGACTTAAAAAGAAGAGACAATTCATCTCTTTATTAGAACTTCTGCATTGCTTTTTATTAATTTATTTTAGGGGGTGGCTCTAAGGTGCAGTGTCATTGGTTAATATTGTCTGTGTATGATTCACCTAAGTGACATTTAGTCATATGCCCATGACACTTTGATGATTCTTCTGTCAATTATTAATCTATTACATATGTTATTTGAGTGAACTAAGTACATTAACATGAAAAGGTAGGAGAAAGATATTTTTAGTTTAAATAATATAAACATGACCTTTTTGTGTTGAATAAAGTACTAATTTCTGATAGTTAAGTGGAATTCGCCTGGATTTTCTTCTTTTTCAAAAAGAATTTATAGAAAATTGCCTCTTCTTTTATGTTCACTGAAGAAAGGTACAATAGAAACCTTTGTGTTTTATGAACAGCCCTGAATCTAGGAACCCTGACATTGCACTATAATGGGAATTGTGAAGATGTGATGTCAATCTAAAAGAAACAGATTTAAGGACTACGTAAAAATAAATACCCCAGGGCTGGAGAGATGGCTTAGCTGTTAAGGGCTTGTTGCTTGTGAAGCCTAAGGACCCGATTGGAGGCTAGATTCCCCAGGACCCACGTTAGCCAGATGCACAAGGGAAGGTAAGTGTCTGGAGTTTGTTTGCAATGGCTGGAGGCCCTAGTGTGCCCATTCTCTCTATATATCCACCCCCTTTCTCTCTGTTGCTCTCAAATAAATAAATAACAATAAACCAAAATTTTTAAATAATAAAAATAAATAAATACATTAGTAAAACTGAACACTTTTGTCCCCAGGTGGTTAACATTCCCATGAAGTGAGGCAGCATAGTATTGCATTTAAAGCCTCACATGGCAGCTTTAATGGGACTGATAAGATACTGAACCTTAGAAGCAAACCATTAATGGATATGGCCCTGAATTAATCAATAAGCTCATTAACTGATATTCCAGAAGGCTCATAAAATAGGAAATTTAACTTCACATAATAGTTTGGGACACTTAAATAGTAAATGGGAGACAACTAATCACTGTGTGTAAAGTGCCTGCAGATGAAGGCATGTGTAAAGTCAATAGGATCCTATGACTATATTGGTCATCTAGAATTCTAGTTTGCATCTTGCAAGAAGTTATTTCAAAAGCACAATTCACAAATCTTGTATATTCAATATACATAATAGTGCTTTATTTTGACATTTTCTTCTCCAGTCACAATGATGATAACTGTGCAAAAACACTCTTGTTGAGTAGAATTAGGAAGTCTACTAGTGAAAGTGAATTCAGAAAGAAAACATGGGCAGAAAAGGGTCTGTAAGACATGGATGAGTATTTTATAATTTATCAGATAAAACATCAAGGAATATAAGCTGGACATATGGCTTAGTGATTAAGGTACTTGCCATCAAAGCCAAAGGACCCATGGTTGATTCCCCAGAACCCATGAAATGCCAGATGCACAAGTTGGTGCATGTGTCTGATGTAGAGTTTGTTTGCAGTGGCTAGAGGTCCTGGTACCCATTCTCTCTCTGCCTGTCTATCTAGACTAACTTTCTTTCTATTTATCTATCTACCTCTCTCTCTCTCTCTCTTAAATAAATAAATAAAATAAAATGGAATAAAAAAATCAAGGAATATACAATTTTCATGGTTCTTAATACATGTGACCATACTCTGATAATGTGAACACAACATGTTCTCTAACTAACTACCCAATATACTTACTTTCTTGTTGCCTTCATAATCCTTTGTATATAACTCCATTATTAGTGTACCACAGCCCTTAACAGTGTTATAGCATGTGCATAACTTCTGTGTGAAATTTATCAGGTGAATGATAACATGAATCTCCACAAGGGTAAAACAGAATTTATTTTTGAGTGATTCTGTGGACATAAAAATTATTAATGAAATATTTTATAGGAGTTAAATATTAGATGTTATAGATATTTTATACTACTTTTATTTACATAACACACACAGGCATGAGGACTAGGGATTTGGAGATCTTTTTAATGTGGTTGAAATGACTTTCAGTATGTTCAACAACATTCCAACCTGACTTTTCTAGTTATTTTCATTGCTAAGCAGAGAACTGATTTGACATGAGTCTATAACTGATTGAATGTAAGAATCAAATAGAACATTTCTCTGCACCATCTAATGGGCATGCCCACACATGAATTTATTGAATTTATTGTCACTTTATTATCATCTATGTATGTCAAATTCTGCAGACAAGTTAGAATAGCTCATATTTTAAACCTAAAGTTATCTGGAAAGCACCTTCCACCCAAAATGAACTCCAATGCACCCATGAATAAAGCCAATAAAATATTAATTTGGAAAGCTTCCTGAGTGTCTCATTACCAAGACATTAGTGTCAGAAGAAAGAATCTTTGGCCCATGTTCTGTTTCTCTGTGTTACTGATAAAATAATACTTCCTAAATAAACACATGTTTCCTGCTGTTTTTCAGAAAATTAAAGCTATATGCCATAGCAAATATTCATCTCTCCACTAGTTTTGCTTTCACAGTTAAAATGTCTCCATGTTCTGATTCCATTGGAGGCATATTTTATTTCTTTTGGCTCTAGACATAGCTTTTGGCAGCTACAGGAGCTTTTGTATAAGTAGAGCTGGTTGGGTTTTCTATTTGCAAGGGGTGCTCCCATTATGTGGTAAATGCATTTGAAAAGATTTAGTTCACAGATTATTGTGTAATCACAAGGAATAGATAGTTTATTGTTGAGATTTAGAAATATTTGCAACAAGCCAGGTGTGGTGGCACAAGCCTTTAATCCCAGCACTGGCACTCAGGAGGCAGAAGTAGGAGGATGGTGTGAGTTGGAGGCCAGCCAGAGACAACATAGTAAATTCTGGGTCAGCCTGGGCTATATTGAGACCCTACTTCAAAAAGCAAAACAAAAATATTTGTAATCAACAATGCCAATTTTTCTTTGACTTTTATTAACACAAGAGCAAACTACCAACAGGTCAATAAAATTCCAAGAAGCTCAGGGTTACCATACAATGAGGAAAATGTGGAGCAATGTTGAGAGGTTTTAGAAGTGAATATGTCACTAGTTTATTCCCCACTATTAGCTACTAAACTGGAAGCAGAAATCCTTAGGGTCTGGAGTCAGAGATATGCTACTGTCCAGTTCCATTCATGTCTAGTTGGAGACATGAGCAAGCAACTACCTCTGTGAATCTCATTTTCTTTATTGGTAAAATGAGGATAGCCATAAGATCACTGTGAAAGCTGAGTAAGGTAATGCATATAAAGTGATCAGTAAGTATCAGGGGAAAAGAAACTAGAGTACTCCAGACAGACTTCACTGGGCAAAAAGGTCAAGTTCTGAATGCCTCTTGTCTTTCAGTGCTGTCTAGTGGAAAAGCAGTATTGAGAATCAGAACTATGGTTTTCCAACTTCTAGTTCTACTTTTGAAACTAATAATCAGCTGAGTGAGACTTTCTAAAAATATTTTATCTTTATTTATTTATTTGTGTGTGTAAGAGAGAGACTACGGGTGTGCCAGGGTCTGTAACCCCTGCAAACAAACTCCAGATGCATGCACCTTGTGCATCTGGCTTACATGGGTCCCTGGGTCCTTTAGCTTTGTAGGCAAGCACTTTAACCACTAAGCTGTCTCTCTAGCCTGAGTGAGATTTACAGATTTACAGTAGAAATACTAATGTGATGATAGATATGTCTTGGATGTAGAAGTACATGAAGTAAGCATTTATGTAATTTAACTTTCCCATGCACTGATAAACACTATAAATGTTTCTTATATGTAATTCTAAAGTGTATTTCTATGAAAAAGAGGTAGATGTTTCTTATGGAATTAACCTCATACCACACATGCTTATTGCAGGCTCTCTAACTGGTATGGTTTTCTATTATTCCCAAATGCTTTGGGGGGTGTATTTTTCATAACAGTAAATCTTGATTGAACCATACACAAAAAGTTAAAACATGAAAATGAAAAACCAAAATAAATAATAAATAGGTACTTTAGGTAGTAAAGATAAGGAAACTTCAAATACTTTCCTTAAACCCTCTTTAAAGATTTTTAAATATTGAATATTCAATAAACCCAAATAGAATTTATTCCCAGTATAATCATTCCCCAGTACTTGAAAAGAGACGTTCAGCAATCTCAGGGATACCAAAAACCACACATGCTCAAGTTCCTTTATAAAATGGTGCAGTGTTTTCGTTAATGTAATATGAAAGCCACAGTAATAATTATTATACACTAGTATTTGGGGACTAATAACAAGAAAAGAACATCTTCACATGTCTATTTTTCTTTTCCTGAAAAATCCTTGAATTGTGTATGGTAGAAAACATGAATGTGCAACCCACAGACATTCAGCTCAATATACTTTATCTAATGTATAATACTATCAACTAAAACATCCATATACCAGGTCTGGTGGAACAAACCTGTAATCAGGAGGCAGAGACAGGACAATTGTAAGTCCAGTCCTGTCTGTAATACAGAGTGAATTCAAAACCAGCGTTGACTACTTCGTGAGACCATGCTTTTTGAAGCAAGGATGAATCCCCAATACCACACACAAAAATAATACATTTTAAAAACTAGAGTAGCAACTTGAGGCCATGTATAGTCATTTAACTTTCAGTTTAAGTCTCCAGCCTCTTACAATTTTTGGAAAATTTAGTAAGTAGTAATATAGTATTTCAGAATATTAGGGTTTATACACAGTTTAAAGGCAAAGAACCATTTTATGAAAGTAAAGTTGCTAACATGTCTGCAAGAAAGGCATACTGTAGCAGTCTGCAGAGGCCACATCCATCTTACCCTCTCCATTGCATGATCAGTGTCTCCATTTGTACAGGAAGTTGTTTGCATTACCACTGAGTAGATGATGAACACCATCTGTCAATGCTACTTGACAGGTCAAGTTGAATGGCCTTGTGATCTAATTTTAATGAACTGCTAAAATATTCATGTCAAGCTTACCCTGTCTGCAACTTCTTTCCTATCTGATTTGGTGCTCAACTTCCTACCAAAGGAGAAGCCATTGCAATTTGGGAAACACATCCAAAGTCCCAGACTCATAATTAATAATAATAATAAAAATCCTTTGGTCAGTTTTGGCATCCTGAGTGGCAATGGCAGGAACAAATACCCTGTAATGTGCATGACAGAAGGCCTGGGCTCCCTGCACACACATGTTTCTTATAACCTAGATTAACTGTAGATGCTCCCTGTACACTGAAGTCATTGAGAGGCTTCACAGTACAGAGGACAGGGTTACTTGAGAGAAAGAATTTTGTATCTGAGGACAGTACACGGTCCATAGGCACTTAGCAAATGTTACTCAAAGTGCTCTCTAGAGAAATGAAGCAGAAAAAAAAAATCTTTAACCAAACTATCTTAAATTCAATCCATGTTATTTCCCTTCTAGTCAGTCAGCTCAGCTGCCCTTGGAATTTATGAATGTTCTTTTCCTTTTACTACCTAAATGTCTTCTGACATTTCTAAACTTTTTGTGGCAAGAAAATAAAAACTTAAAAAAAATGTTCCTCACCAAATTCAATGGATATTTATATGCTGATAATATAAATATATGTGAATGATAATCTTGGATTTTTGTCCCAATTAATTTTTGCAGTTGAAAAGCTTTTGTACATACGGAGCATAAATGGTGCCCAGATCTCTTGAAAATCTTATTTGCCTGACCTTTGCAGCTAAAAATCCTTCTCTTTCCATCTCAGTTGGGATGACTAGTCATTTGGCTCTGCTTCAAAAGATCTTTTGTCTTCTTCAAGACTAGCACTAACATGTTGACATAGAGACAGACTCTCCAGAGAAAGAACAGAAGCGTAAACCCAAAGCTCAGTGCTGGAGTGTCACTTCTGTAGTAGTGTCCTGGTTAAAACAAGGCCAAACGCCAGGTCAATAAGCCCTACCTCTTATTGGGAAGTGGTGAAATCTTATCAAGATTAGCAGGTTTGGAAAAGGAAAGACGATAGCCATTTTCCCATGTACCACAGTGTCTTTAAGATTTCAAATATGGATTCTATTTTAAAACTGGAGATTGGCTAAATAAGGATTTAGCCATTACCTAATATCATCTCTAATTTCCAGAGCATCTTGGCTCTGGATGTGTTTGTCTACCTAATGAATTCCATTCCAATACAAAGCTGTCCAATCTGTGCCAGCTTTTCTGTACTATAGTGCCAAGCTTTGTCCGCAGTAGCTACCAATAGATACTGTTTATCAAAATAACTTCATTCAGATACCCATGTTTTAAACCTTTTTAATACCTTTAATGAATTTTAGTGCATATGCATATTAAAATTGTATTACTTAAAAGAAAATGTTCCAAAGATACAAAACATTGTTCTGGAAACATTCCTCAGGCAAGCTAGCTAGGTAACAAACTGCATTTTTTGTTCAGTTATAAGTATTTTCTACATAGTGAAAATTAAACTTCACCACTTGTACTCCGAATCACTCAGGCATGTTGCATGATGGTTGACAAGTGTAATTTTCAAACAGATTGAAAACTCATCTAAAAAGCATCCAGGAAACTAGTTAGTTTTATTTCTGGAGTTCATTGTTAGTTTAAATTTAAGTATTGAGAATTACTTTTTATGAAACTAGATGATGACATTCTTTGACATAAACTGTATTTATTTTCTATAAGCTAATACTTGCCATTACTCACTATGTAGTTTACATTGGGCATGAGTCACCACTTTCAAGTTAGTGTTCGTTCCTGTTAACTGGTAAACTTTTGAGAAAGACTGAAACATCAGTTTATATTGCTGTATATGCCTGGAACGAATTATAAGCAGAACAATTTCAAAAGTGAATAATATTGTGAGGCACAGAATTTACATATATAAAACTGTATATATAATTTTATATAATAGAAATGTATGTTCATTTGTGCTACTTATAGATCATAAATGAAGACTGGCAATTTCATAGAATCCAATATAAAACTGTATATATCCTGATACACACACCATATACGTTATAATTCCTTTCTTCTCCTCTTCTTTTTCTCCTTCTCCAACTCCATCTCCTTTTTCATCTTCTTTTGAGATGTATCTTTCATACATACCCCTAGCTAAACTGGTACTTGCTCTGTAGTGCATGCTGGCCTCAAATTTGTGGCAATGTTCCTTCCTCCTTCCTCCTTCCTCCTTCCTCAGTCTCCCAAATTCTGGAATTTCAGATATGTATCACCACATCATCGCTCAACATGTATAATCTCATGGTGTAGTATAAGAGAAAGAAAGGTTAGTCAATGTATAAATCTGCTTCTAGATAAAAGTGTTAGCAATGGAAATTTAGGTCATTATTGTTACTTTCTTTTTGAGATTCTCTGTAAAATGTACATAAAGCATTTTCTAAGCAGACTATTTTCCCATTCAATTGGTATTTATGTAGCTAGATGAATTTCAACTTTTTTTAAATTGTTTTGTTTTATTTTGTTTTGTTTGTTTGTTTCCATTGAACTCCTTAATCAAATAAAAATTGGGCCAAACTCTTACCTATGAAATTAATAAAAGTGCATATATTTACTTTTCTTTTCTTTTTCTTTTTTTATTTACAAAAAGAATTTATTAGAGTCAGAAAGAGGGAGGGAGAGAGAGAGAGAGCACAAGAGTGAGAATGGGAGCTCTAGGTCTTGCAGCCACTGCAAATGAACTCTAGACATGTGCACCCCCTTGTGTATCTGGCTAACGTGGGTTCTGGGGAATCGAACCTGGGTCCTTTGGCTTTGCAGGCAAGTGCCTTAACGGCTAAGCCATCCGTCCATCCTTATATTTACTTTTCTTTACTTGAGAGATAGAGAGAGTGAAAGAGGCAGGGAAAAAAAAGTGCCGATCACCAGGGCCTCCTGTCACTGCAAACAAACTCCTGATTCATGCACCTCTTTGTATATCTAGGCTTACATACATACTGGAGAATTGAAAGTGAGCTGTTAACTTCAGTTTGTTTCCAAATTTCTTATCCTCCAACTTTTTATCTCCACTTATTTGAGACAATATCTCTCATTGAACCAGTTGCTCGCTGATTCAGCTATACTTGCTAGCCTGCAAGCCCCTACGTATCCTCTCATCTCTGCCTCCAGTGCTGGAATTACATGCACGTACTTTCATATGAGTGCTGAAGATCTGAACTCAGGTCTTTAGGCTTGTATGGCAAGTACTTTTACCAATGACCCATAACCCCTGCCACCAACATCTTCTTATTTTAATTCCAAAATAGTGGCATTATTCCAGCTTACTAATAATTTTAACTACAACATTTTAAATTCGGGTCTACCAAAACTCATATTTGGGCAATTGTTAAATTGAGCAAATTAAATGTCAATATCATTGCTTGCATGCAGTGGGGTAAACTGAAGAGAAGCAGATAATGGGTCTCCCAGTTACAATGATGGATTAGGAGCCATGCCAAAGAAACCTATGGCAAAAGGAGGCAACATAACAAACATCATACTTTTCTACCAAACCATGAAGGTATATGAGGAATTATCAACCTAGAGGAGACTCTGGCAGAGAGGGAGGAGGGAACAAGAAGTGCTCACAATCAGATGAATTCAGCTCCAGCCACTGGAAAGTGTTTCTACTCAGTGGGCCCCACTTGGAAAGTGTTCTACTCAGGGTCCAGGCTTAGCCAGCAACATCATAACTACTGGGAAGGGATTCTTTCATCCACACCAGCATTGCAAATCAGAAAGAGAAAATGAAGACAGTTAAAAGCAGAAGGCAGTGGTGACATGGCTCCAGCCTCTAGGTGAGACCTCAGAGTTGATCATAACCCAAAGTCCTAGGAAGTGAGTAGCATTGGGTGATCAAGCACAGGAGAGCTTCTTTGCTCAAGTAGGTGCCTGGAACCCAGATTTGTGGGAATAGAGACCAGCCCCACTAATATCTATCTCCTATCCCAATGCCCATGATCTACCACTACTACAGCCCACAGGAGAACCCCAGAGATGATCTTACTTCAAATTTTGGGGGCAGTGAGTAGCACTGGGAGGACAGGGACCACCTTGGACATTGAGTAGGTTAGAATTGACAGGACCTGTCTAGAGACTACACGCACAAGGAGGACACTGCTAAGACTCAAGTGTATCCCCCCAAACCTGCTGATAGATCCCCATCCCATGTCTACCTTGATTAATACTGACCAGGCCATTCAACACAGGCTACACAAGAGCTACTTCATATTGCTTCATTCTTAGTAAAACAAAAGGACTATTTGGCGATGGGTATATCCCAATACAAGAAAATAATAAGACAGTGGAGCCAAGAAATCCCCACCAACAATGCCTAGTCCCATACCGGAAGCCTGAAAACTAAGAGGGAACTACAGACATAGAATCTTAAAATAAAGTTAAGATAACCAGATAAAACAAACTTAATGAGAAACAAACTCAACAAAAAGAACTCAAAGAATGGCTAAAGGAAATGGAACAATCCACAAAACGAACTCAACAGGCAGCTGAATGAAATGGAAAAGAGCCAACAAAAAGAACTCAATAGCTCAATAAAATAAAAAAGAATCAAAAAGGATGCAATAGACAGATAAATGAAATGGATGAGAATCAACCAAAATGAACCTAATGGTCAGTGGAATAATCTCAATGATGATATGATCAAATGTAGAAACAGGGCTAGAGATATGGCTTAGCAGTTAAGGCACTTGCCTGCGAAGCCTAAGGACCCATTCTGCAGATCCCACAGAAGCCAGATGCACATAGTGGAGCATGCAACTGGACTTAGATTGCAGTGGTTAGAGACCCTGGCATGCCCATTTGCCCATTCTCTCTCTCTGTCTCTTTCCCTCCCTAATAAATAAATAAATAAATGGTTTTTTTTAATGTAGAAACAAAAAACAAGGGAAAATAAGAAAGTCTAAACAGTAATGAAAATGGAATGCAGTTAATAGATGGACATGCTAAAGAAAAACAATGGAAGAGAAAAATGAGATAACTCATTCATATACTCCTAAACAATACTCACCAACATAACAGACCATGTCGAGAACACATTAACTCAAACTCATAGACAAGACAGAGGAACTAGACTGGGAGTCTAAAACCAATGACAAATCAAAAAATAATAATAAAGTTCCAACACAATATGAGATAGAAGGTGGGGGCACCTTAAAAAGATCAAATATTGGAACCATGAGCATACAAAGAGGAGATGAAACAGAGGTCAAGGTCATAGAGAATATCTGCAATGAATTTATAGAATAAAATTTTCCCAACCTTCCAAAAGAAAGATCTTTCCAGGAACATAGGCACACAGAACATCAAACAGACAGAACCAGAGAAGAAATTCCCCACTTCACATCATAATTAAAACTCTAAACACTAAAAACAAAGAGTACTAAAAGCTGCAAGAGAAAAACAGATTGTTGCATACAAAGATACAATTGCATCTGTTACATATCTGTTATACCAGAATTACCTCTGATTTTTCAATGGAAACTCTAGAAAACAATGGGTTTGCAATGGAGTATTTCAAATTTTAAAAGACCATGGCTGCCTACTGAAAGGACTCTATTCAGCAAAATTATTCTTCACAATAGATGGTGAAAAGAAAACTTCCCATAATAAAAGCCAGCTATATGATTACATGGTCACCAAGCCAGTCCTAGAGATATTACACTTTTACTAAAAAGTGAGGTGTATAGAAAATTGAAATGGCAGTGGAGAAGTAGAAGCGATCCAGAGCATCCAGAGCCCACACAGGCCTGCAAAAGCAGCCCCGGCAGGTCCACCAACTGTGGCAGTACACCAGAAACCTACCAGGCTCGGATCCAGCCACAGGAAAAGCCAGGTGAGGGGAGCTTTCACTCACACTGTAGCTCTCCGCAGCTCAAGAAACGTGAAGAGAGAGTGGCAGTGAACAACAGAGGAGCAGATCACAAGGTAGAAGAACACGTAGAACAGCGAGAGAACTAGAGCAGCATTGGCTCTGTCCCCTCCCCCACTGCCTGCGCCCAGCTCCAGCAAACAAAGCAGCAGTCCCAGGACCTGGCCACGCCAACTTAAGCTGACAGTGGAACCCAACTAGGAGCACAATCTGGCAGCAACATCAGTGGCTCCAGAGGCAACAGCGGCCCCAGCAGCTGCAGATCCAGTAGTGGCAGCAGCGGGAGATCCAGAAGCAGCAGCTTCATCAGCAGCAGCGACAGACCCAGCAGTGGCAGCTTTAGCAGCAGCAGTAGCAGTCCCAGCAGTGGGGGTGTCGTTCTGCAGGGCCACAGTTGCCAGGCTCAGTTTGTCCCACAGGAAAAGCCAGTGCCCAGCTCCAGAAATCAGAACAGCAGCCCAACAACCCAGCCAGCAACTTGACTGAGACCAAAATCATCCAAGGTAACTGGGATTGCACCAAGGAAGGACTCACTTGGTCACAAACTGACTTGGATCCCTCAACAGACCAGAAATCTTAACCTCATTGTTGATAGAGGGTCTGGTTGTTATAATAACTACTCTTGTATAAATACTTGGTGCTGTTTTTGATTGAATGTGTACTGTGTTTAGTTAAATTTTAGAATCTACCTGTATTTTATTCCACTCAGACTATTTGAATACTCCCATAGTGGGGAAACTCAACCCATAGGAACACCTTTGTAGATACTCTGAGAGTCTTAAGAGCCACACCTAACACCTTAAGCTCCTACGCTAAAGATATATAACATCAAATCAAATGATACAGCTAAGAATACCCAACTAGTTAGAAAATCAAAGCATTAACTTAATCCAATATTCAAAAATATATAAATTATAACACAAGAAACACTAAAAAGCCAGACAATATAAATCCACCTAAAAATATTAATGCATTAGAAATGACCTCCAATGAGAACGAGTTAGAGGAAATGCCTGAGAAAGATTTCAAAAGAATGATTTTAAATATGTTCAAAGATGTCAGAGAACAAATCAAAGGAATCAAAGAAAAAATCAAAGAGTAAATCAAAGGAATCAAAGAGGAAATCAAAGAAGACGCAGGACACCAATTTAATGAAATAAAGAAGGTAATACAAGACATAAATAAAGAAATAGAAATAACAAAGAAAAAACAGTTAGAATTACTAGCAATAAAGAACACAGTTAATGAAATAAAAAAAACTCTGTAGAAAATCTCACCAGTAGAATGGATGAAGGAGAGGACAGAATATCTAAGCTAGAAGACCAGGTGGAAGGTCTGATACAGTCCAACAAAGAGAAAGACAAACTTGTAGAAAAGTATGAGTGGGAATTTCAAGATATTCAGGACACTATGAAAAGATCAAATATAAGAATTCAGGGCATAATAGAAGGAGAAGAATTCCACTCCAAAGGCATAGTAGGCTTCTTCAACAAAATCATAGAAGCAAACTTCCCCCAAATTGGTAAAGAGGTGCCAATGCAGATATAGGAAGCCTTTAGAACCCCAGCCAGACAAAACCTGGATAGAACCTCTCCTCAATATCATAATCAAAAGACAAAACACACAAACCAAAGAAAAAATATTGAAAGCAGAGAGAAAAATCAAGTTACCAACAAAGACAAGCCCATCAGGATCACAGCAGATTATTCAACACAAACTTTAAAAGCCAGAAGGGCTTGGAGTGATATATTCCAAGTTCTGAACGATAACAACTGTCAACCAAGGTTACTTTTTTCCTGCAAAGCTATCCATTCAAATAGACGGAGAACTAAGGACATTCCATGACAAAAGCAGGTTAAAGGAGTATTTGAAGACAAAACCAGCTCTACAGAAAATACTTGATAGAATCCTCCATGCTAAAGAAGAGGAAAACCACACATATAAGGAACCTAGAAAAAACAAGCAATACTCAAATACTAGTTAACACAAAAGAGCAAAGGTAGAACCAGAACCACACAAACACAAAAAAATGGCAAACATAAATACACACCTTTCAATAATATCTCTTAATATCAACGGCCTCAATGCCCCAACCAAAAGACATAGGTTTGCAGACTGGGTTAAAAAGCAGGATCCTACAATTTGTTGTCTCTAAGAAACTCACCTTTCTACAAAGGATAGACATTATCTTAGGGTGAAAGGTTGGAAAATGGTGTTTCAAGCAAATGGGCCTAGAAAACAAGCAGGTGTTGCTATCCTAACATCTGACAAGATAGACTACAGTCCAACATTAGTCAAGAAAGATAAGGAAGGTCACTTTATATTTATTAAGGGCACACTCCAACAGGAGAACATTACAACCCTAAACATATATGCACCTAACATGGGGGCTCCCAAATTCATCAAACAAACACTATTAGAACTAAGGTCACAGATAACACCAAACACAGTGGTGGTGGGTGACCTTAACACCCCACTCTCATCAATTGACAGGTCATCCCAGGAAAAAAATAAACAGAGAGGCATCTGGACTAAATGAGGTCATAGAATAAATGGAACTAACAGATATATACAGGACATTTCATCCAAATGCTGCAGAATATACATTCTTTTCAGCAGCACATGGAACATTCTCTAAAATAGACCATATATTAGGACACAAAGCAAATCTTAACAAATTCAGGAAAATTGAAATAATTCCTTGCATTCTATCTGACCACAATGGAATTAAATTACAAATCAGTAGCAAGAAAGGCTATAGAGCATACACAAAATCATGGACACTAAACAATACACTACTAAATGTTGAATGGGTCAATGAGGAAATAAAAAAATTTATAGAGTCAAACGATAATGAGAACACAACATACCAAAATCTCTGGGACACATTGAAGGCAGTTCTAAGAGGTAAATTTATAGCCTTAAGTGCCTATATTAAGAAATCAGAAAGGTCGCAAGAAAACGACCTAATGCTTCACCTTAAAGCCTTGGATAAAGAAGAACAAGGCAAACCAAAAATCAGTAGATGAGAAGAAACAATAAAGATTAGGGCAGAAATTAATGAAATAGAAACAAAAAAAAATCCAAAGAATTAATGAAACAAAGAGTTGATTCTTTGAAAGGATAAACAAGATTGATAAACCCTTAGCAAATCTGACCAAAAGAAAGAGAAGAAGAAGAGACACAAATCAATAAAATCAGAGATGAAGAAGGTAACATCACAACAGATTCCAGAGAAATTCAAAAAATCAAAAGGACATACTATAAAAGTATATACTTCACAAAGTATGAAAATCTGAAAGAAATGGATGATTTCCTTGATCTATATGACCTAGCTAAATTAAATCAAACTGAGATTAATCACTTAAATAGACCTATAACAAACATGGAGATCCAAACAGTTATCAATAATCTCCCAACTTAAAAAAGCCCAGGCCCAGATGGATTCACTGCTGAATTTTACCAGACCTTCAAGGAAGAGCTAACACCATTGCTTCTTAAGCTTTTCCAGGAAATAGAAAAAGAAGGAATTCTACCAAACTCCTTCTATGAAGCAAGCATCACCCTGATACCAAAATCAGACAAAGATAGAACAAAAAAAGAAAATTACAGACCAATCTCCCTCATGAGCATAGATGCAAAAATTCTCAACAAAATATTGGCAAACAGAATACAAGAATATATCAAAAAGATCATTCACCCTGACCAAGTAGGCTTTATCCCAGAGATGCAGGGATGGTTCAATATACACAAATCTATAAATCTGTAAAATACATTATATAAATGGTTGAAGGACAAAAAAAAAATCACATGATCATCTCATTAGACACAGAGAAAGCATTTGACAAAATCCAACATCCCCTCATGATAATAGTCCTACAGAGACTGGGAATAGAAGGAACATATCTCAATATAATAAAAGCTATTTATGACAAGCCTACAGCCAACATATTACTAAATGGTGAAAAACTGGAAGCTTTTCCACTAAATTAGGAACAAGACAAGGGTGTCCACTGTCCCCACTTTTATTTAATATACATTTGGAAGTCTTACCCATAGCAATAAGGCAAGAGACACACTTAAAAGGGATACAAATTAGAAAGGAAGAGATCATGTTATCATTATTTGGAGAAGACATGATTCTATACATAAAGGACCCTAAAGACTCTGCTAGCAAACTGTTAGAGCTGATCAAAACCTACAGCCATGTAGCAGGATACAAAATAAATACACAGAAATCAGTAGACTTCGTATATGCTAACAACAAGCACACAGAGGATGAAATCAGAGAATCACTCCCACTCACAATTGCTTCAAAAAAATAAAGTACCTTGGAATAAACCTAACCAAGGAAGTAAAGAATCTCTACAATGAGAACTTTGAAACACTCAAGTGAGAAATTGCAGAAGACACTAGAAAATGGAGAAATATCCCTTGTTCCTGGATGGGAAGAATCAATATTGTGAAATAGGCAATATTACCAAAAGCAACCTACACATTTAATGCAATCCCTATCAAAATTCCTAAGGCATTCTTCATGGAATTAGAAAAAACAATCCAAAAATTCATTTGGAATTACAAAAAAACCTCAAATATCTAAAATAATACTGAGCAACATAAATAAGGCTGGTGGTATCACCATACCTGATTTTAACCTATACTACAGAGCCATAGTAACAAACACAGCATGGTACTGGCACAAAAACAGACATGTAGATCAGTGGAACAGAATAGAGGACCAGATGTAAGTCCAGGTAGCCATAGCCACCTGATATTCGATAAAAATGCCAAAAATACTCATTGGAGAAAAGACAGCCTCTTCAGCAAATGGCATTGGGAAAACTGGATAAATATCTGCAGAAGGATGAAAATAGATTCTTCTCTCTCGCCATGCACAAGAATTAAGTCCAAATGGATTAAAGACCTTAACATCAGACCTGAAACTCTGAAACTGCTAGAGGAAAAAGAAGGGGAAACCCTTCAACATATTGGTCTTGGAAAAGACTTTCTAAATACAACCCCAGTTGCTCAGGCAATAAAATCACAGATTAATCACTGGGACCTCATGAAATTACAAAGATTTTGCACCGCAAAGGACACAATGAAAAAAGCAAAGAGGCAACCTACAGAATGGGAAAAAATCTTCGCCAGCTATATATCTGATAGAGGATTAATATCTAGGATATACAAAGAACTCAAAAAGTTAAATAATAAGGAATCAAACAAGCCAATCAAAAAATGGGCTATGGAGCTAAATAGAGAGTTCTCAAAGGAAGAAATACGAATGGCATATAAGCATCTAAATAAATGTTCTACATCACTAGTCATCTGGGAAATGCAGATTAAAACTACATTGAGATCCATCTCATTCCTGTCAGATTGGCTACCATCATGAAAACAAATGATCATAATTGTGGGCAGGGATGTGGAAAAAGATGAAACCCTCTACACTGCTGGTGGGAATGCAATCTGGTCCAGCCATTGTGGAAATCAGTGTCAAGGTTCCTAAAACAGCTAAAGATTGATCTACCATATGACCCAGCTATAGCACTCCTAGGCATATATCCGAAGGACTCATCTCATTTCCTTAGAAGTACATGCTCCACCATGTTTATTGCTGCTCAATTTATAATAGCTGGGAGATGGAACCAGCCTATATGTCCCTCAACTGATGAGTGGATAATGAAGATGTGGCACATTTATACAATGGAGTTCTACTCAGTGGGAAAGAAAGATGAAGTTATGAAATTTGCAGAAAATGGATGGATCTGGAAAGGATTGTACTAAGTGAGATAATCCAGGCCCAGAAAGCCAAGCACCACATGTTCTCCCTCATATGTGGATCCTAGCTACAGATGATTGGGCTTCTGTGAGAGAAGGAAAATACTTAGTAGTAGAGGCCAATAAGTTAAAAAGGAGATATAAAGGGAAGAGAAAGGAAGGGAGGAGGGTACTTAATAGGTTGGTATTGTATATATGTAACTACAATGATTGAGATGGGGAGGTAATATGATGTAAAATGGAATTTCAAAGGGGAAAGTGCAGGGGGGGAGGAGGGAGGGTATTGCCATGGGATATTTTTTATAATCATGGAAAATGTTAATAAAAATTGTGAAAAGAAATAAAAAACCACACAAAAAAATATATTTAGCATTAGTGGCTGGGGAGATGGCTCAGTGGTTAAAAGCACACGCTTACAAAGACTGCCAGACCATGTTACACTCCCCAGTATCCACATTAAGCCAGATGGACAATGTGGCATATGTGTCTGGAGCTCTTTTGCTGTAGCAAGAGATCCTGGCATACCCGTTGACATTCATGTGTTCTCTGTCACACCAATTAATGTATTATAGAAAAAGGAATTTTAAAATCAAAAAAAGAAAGAAATCGCCAAATTCCACAAACTTCCTTTAACTTGAAAGTGATTAACTCATACCTCACAGTTATAACTCTGAACATTAATGGACTCAACTCCACAATTAAATAGCACAGGTTACAGGCTGGATCAGAAAACTGGATCAATACATTTGCTATTTACAAGAAAACCACCTTCTTACAATTAAAGGTAGATATCAACTTAGAATGAAAGGATGAAAAAGAATATTCCAAGCAAATGGAAAAAAAAGAAAAGAAACAAGCAGATGCAGCTATACTAATAGCAGAAAAATATTAGATGTTAAGCCAAAGCTAATCAAAAAAGATAAAAGACACCTCTTACTCATTTCAGGATCAATTCGAGAAGATATTGCAATCATATACTTATGAGCACCAAACATAGGGGTACCAAATTTTATAAAGCAAAGTGTTCTAGATAATAAGTCAGGAATAAGTCACAATACAACATTAGTAGGTGATTTTAATACCCCACTCTAGATAATCATTTCAGCAGAAAATAAATAGAGAAATAATGGAGCTAAACAACACCATAGAGCAATTATACTTAATAGACATCTACAGAAAATTCTACCCTTATCCTACAGAATCTTTTCAGCAGAGCATATAATCTTCTATAAAATAGGTCATATATTAGGACATAAAGTATGTCTCTATAAATTCAGGAAAATGGACATAACTATCTGCGTTATATCTGACCACACTGAAATCAACAAGAGAAACAACAGAAAATACACCAATCCATGCAGCCTGAACAACTCATGATTAAACAATGCATGGGTCATTGAAGTAATCATAAAGGAAACCAATAACTTTTTAGAAGTGAATGATAATGAAATGATAATGAAAACATATGAGACACAATGAATGCAGCCCTAACAGGGAAATCTGTAGCACCAAAATTCTTACATTACAAAAATAGAGAGATCTCAAGTTAATCATTTAAAAATCCATGTGAAGTCATTGGAAAAACTGGAATAATTCAAACCCAAATGTACAAAAAGGAAATAAATAATCCAGATCAGAGCAGAAATCAATGTAATAGAAACAAAAACAATTTTAAAAATTAATGAAATAAAGAACTAGTTCTTTGTAAAAAATAAACAAGATTGATAAGCCCCTGGACAAATTATTCAAAGAAGAAAATAGATAATTCAAATCAACAAGATTAGGAATGAAAAAGATGTTATAACAGAATTCAGTGTAATAGGGAGAATCATCAGGACATATTTCAAAAACCTATATTATACAAAATTGGAAACTCTGGAAGAAATTGATGAATTCCTTAACCCATGCCACCAGCCAAAACTAAACACAGAAGAGGCAAATTAACCAGTAGAGCCATAACATCAAACAACATTGATAATATAACTAAATCTCCCAACAAAAAAAGTCCAGACCTAGAAGGGTTCACTGCTTAATTCTACCAAACCTTTATTGAAGAAATAAAATCACTTTTTCTTAAGTGATTTCACACAATTGAAAAGGAGAAAATGCTCTCTGACTCCTTCTACAAAGCCAGCATTACACTAATATCAAAACTAGACAGGCACAGCAAGAAAAGAAAATTATAGAACAATAGTGCCAATGAACTTAGAAGCAAAAATTCTCAATAAAATTCTTCCGAACTGAATCCAAGAACAAATCAAAAGTATCATTTACCTTGATCTAGTAAGTTTCAGCTCAGGGATGCAGAGATGTTTCAACATATGGAAATGAATAAACATATTACATCACACACATAGACTTCAAGACAAGGATTATGTATTTGTTTCAACAGATGCAGAAAAAAAAAAGGCCTTTGAAAGAAATACAACATGCCTTCATGATTAAAACACTGGAGAGACTAGGGATGAAGGGAGGAGTCATATTTCAACATAATAAAGGCTGCATAGAACCAACCTAAGGCCTATATCATACTAAATAGACAAAAATTCGAAGCATGTCCATTAAGATCTGGAGAAACAGGGGTGCCCACTGTCACCACTGCTTTTCAACAAATGACATCAAATTCTGGCAAGGGTATGGGAATAAAGGAACTTTCAATCCACTGCTGGTTGGAGTGCAAACTTGTACAACCACTTTAGAAATGAGCACGGAGACTCCTCAAAAAGTTGAAAATAGATTTAGCATTTGGCCCTGAATACCTCTCATGGGCCTATACCCTACATACTTTACTACAGAAATACTTGCTCAGCCATGGTTTTTGCTGCTCTATTCACAATATCCAGGAACTGGAATCAGCCCAAGTGCCTATCAGTGGATTAATGGATAATGAATATGTGGTACATATACACAATGGAATTCTATGCAGTGACAAGGAAAATAAAATTATGAAATTTGGAGGGAAAGATGGAGTTGGGAAAAAATCCTACTAAAGTCACACAGGCTCAAAACCACAAACAAGTGCATGTTCTGTCCTATGAGGTTACCAATTTGAAACAGCTTGAGTTGATGGCAAGCGGTAATAAACATCAGGAGCAATAGCATGGAACTGGGAGAAAGTGGAACTAGAGAGGGATGAAGAAGATGATGACTGGACACTCAAAATATATTAAAACAGAAATTCAGTTTGCAAAGAGCTTAACACTAAAGTAGTCTTATAACAAACCCACTAATGTATAGGGAATATTGTGAAAGAGGGGATGTAACTGCGTCGTGGCACATGCCTTTAATCCCAGCACTCAAGAGGCAGAGGTAAAAGGATCACTATGGGTTTGAGGCCACCCTAAGACTACATAGTGAATTCCAGGTCAGCCTGGTCTACAGTGAAAAACCCTACCTTGAAAAAAAAAAAAAAAAAGATTGTAAGAGCTACAAGGTGGGAAGGCTTATTCTGGGGTATTGTTCCCACCCCCAGAGAGGTGCATTCGCAACCCCACAATGAATACCAGCAACCCCACTGAGGGGGGCACTCAGTGGAATGGGGGTGGGGAGAAGGAATGTAAGCGTATAACCCGATGGGAATATGGCCACCATGCAAAATGTTCATATAGTAAAGTTCATAATTAATAAAAATACTTAAATATTGCAAATAAAGAGAAACAGATAATTTAAATTTAAGTCTCAGCTTATTTCCTAATTATGTGAAGCACACTGTTTTTGTCTTCTAGTTGGTGATATGTGAACATTAAAGAATACCATCTGAATTTGTCTATTACTCCTCTGCTCATAGTTTACTTAAGACAGTGTTTTACAGATTGTAGAAAGTCTCAATATGTCTTTTTTTCCCCTGGCACAGGGAAATACATGAGCTACGCACAGCAAAGAAACTTCACCTGTGAAAGATAACTTCTGAATTATTTGTAAGGATTAAAAAAAAAAAAACTAAATAACTATGAATGAAGAAATTTGGCAAAAATAATTAGCCCTGGATATGTTCATTAATATTGGTTCTCATTCATGATACTATGATGACATGTAAACTGTCATATTCCTTCACAGGTTTTTGACAGTGACTTACAAACAGAGAGGAAGTATAGAATCCAAAACTTTAAGCATCATAGAGAAATTTTATAGCTATGCAGAGAGTGTTTAAACTTAAGTCATCCCTTGAGCTAAGCTAAATACCTACCCTTTCTTTCTTCCTCTCTTCCCTCTTTTCTTCCTAATCTTATTTCTTCTTTCCTAATTTCCTTCCTTCCTTATCTCTTTCCTAACTTCCTCTATTGATAATTTCCTTTTTTTCCTTCCTTCCTTCCTTCCTTCCTTCCTTCCTTCCTTCCTTCCTTCCTTCCTTCCTTCCTTCCTTCCTTCCTTCCTTCCTGCATTCTCCCTCTTTCTCTCCCTCCCACTCCTCTCCCCTCTCCTCTCTGGCTCTTGCTCTTCAGAAATATGTCCACTTTAGCAGAAAATAAAGTGAGAAGGAGTCAACTTCTTCTGAACCATGGTTAATCTCAGAGAGCGTCCAAAGGAGCATGTGACTTTTGCAATTTCAATGATGAAAAGAATCATCATGGCTTTGATATCTGCTGTGGGATGGCCTCATTCAAATGCTTCAAAGAGCCTACAAGGCATTTCATTTGAGAGATGAGGCATTAATGGAGTGAAGAGGTTTCACTTTAGTGTTTTATTTCTTGGTCAACTATAATTTCAATCTACAATTTTAAATTTCCAAGTTGTTATAAAAGTCTGAAATCTGGCAAATGCTGATGAACACTATGAACAAACTGGAATGAAGTATAAGGCTGACATATGGGAATGAACTATGAGAAAAAAAATGTGGGGCTATTACATATGTACCTTACAAATAACTGTTCTGAGGTGATTGCTGTAAGATACTAAATTTCTTTCTTATCACTTGCCTGATAGTTAATCTTACAATAATATAATCCATCCACTTTAAGTAATGTGATTAGGTTTTCCATGCTTTGGTGTACCTTTGACCTGAACAGCACAGATGACTAGTATTGTCAAGCAATATTTAGAGATTCTAACTGATCTTAAGCTATGCTCTCTGCATAATTTTCTCAGTGGCCTGATTGGACTCTTGACTTGGAGGAAGCATACATATATATGTAAGAAGTGCTGACCACACAGCAAAAGACAATGGGGTCAGTAATTAAGGGCCTACAGAAGACAACAGGTGAGATTAATGTGACTGCATTTGTGATCAGAGTGTATGCACTTTTGGGATCAGCAAAATCCAGCAGGTCAGACCCCTAAATAGCTTTCTTTAACAAATGTTTATGAATAGCCAAAGATGAAAGTTCCTTATCTTTTGCTTACACAATGTGCTATTTGTTCCCACATTACTGGTTTGCAGCTGTTCAGTCAAAATTCCAATGAGTACCTGTCTGCAGAGGAATCTGCAACCACAGTAAGCTCACAGCAGTAGTGATAGCAGAGGCAGCAGGTTTATTAATGACTTAAACTCAACTTCTCTTAAGATTCTTTTGTACCCAGCCTCCTGCTAGAGGCAGCTAGCCCACACTTGGGTATCCCAAGAGTTAGTCCTCCAATTTCTCAGGCTCTGCTCCTGTAAGCAGTTTTCCCATTCTTGAATAGGAGAATTCAAGAGTTAGTCTTCTACAATTTCAAGGTTGTGTCCCCACCTCAAATATGGCACTGGTCAACTTTCACTATGTCTCAGGCTATTTCACAAAAGTTCTCATTTTTTCTTCAAAGCATTTCATCAAACAGATGATATGCTCAGTTTCTACAAATAATGAGAACAGGTTGTATGAGTAATCTGGCCAGGTTATGATATCTAATAATCAGTGAATTTGTAATTCAAATTTAATTCTGTTTTATAATGAACAATTTACGGGAAAGGCATTACAAATAAAGGACCAATCTCATGAAAACAAAATTGCTGAATAATGTTATATTTCAAATTAGGTGGTTAAAAACTCAGTTTAACTGGTACAGTGTTGGATAAATTAATTTGATATCTATAAATAACTTCTCATGTGAGTCTAATCATGTAAGATACATAGTAACCAGAGTTAGGGATTGCACAGTGGTTAAAGGGTCTTAATTTCAAAGCCTCATATCCCATGTTCAATTCTCTAGTACCCATGCAATGCAGATGCACAAAGTGGCACATGCATCTCATTTGCAGTGTCAGGAGGCCCTGGCATGACCATTCTCTCCCTTGCCCCCTTCTCTTTCTTTCTCATTGCAAAGAAATGAATAAAATATTTTAAAACATATATATTAACCTGTGCCAGCACAAAATCAATCATAGAAGCTAATATTCAAATGATTTAAAATGAAGTATAAAAATGATGTATTGATCATTTTTTTTTTGCATTACCTTAGCCAGCTTTGCCTTAGATTCTGGTTTATCTTTGATAACATCAATGAGACGAGAACGATCATAATTAGCATGACCTGATTCATCCACGTAATTCTTATCTTTCCCTAGAGCTAAAAAAGAGAAAGAGAAAATTATGTCTATTTTTATCTTTCTTCTCCTTTCCATACTAAATATTTCACTAATCTTTGTTTTTGAAAATTTTCTCAAATTTATCAAGCATCTATGCAAAGAATAAGTTCAAAAACCATCACATGAACACTTGCCAGTCACTGTATTAATTGTGACACTGACGGTGACTTAGATATGAATCATATGCATCAGATTTTAGGAAATAAATTTAGAACCATGTTTTGGTGGTTTAATTCAGGTATCCCCCATAAACTTAGGTGTTCTGAATGCTAGGTTCCCAACTGATGGATATTTGGGAATTAATGCCTCCTGGAGGGAGTGTATTGTTGAGGCCGGACTTAAGGGTGTTATAGCCAGTTTCCTCATGCCAGTGGTTGGCACACTCTCCTGTTGCTATTGTCCACCAAATTTTGGCCAGGGGGGTGATGTCCACCTTCTTCTCATGCCATCATTTTCCCATGCCACCATGGAGCTTCCCCTCGAGCCTGTAAGCCAAAATAAACCTCTTTTTCCCAGAAGCTACTCTTAGTTGGGTGATTTCTACACAGCAATGCAAACCAGACTGCAACACATGTAAACTACATTGAACACTTATCTTTGTAATAGATTCTGGATTGATTATGTGATTAATTAAAATGTATTAAATATGTTTGTTTTCTTAAAGTTGAGTTATGTTATGGATGTCATTTTGGCTCAAGGGTGAAGAAAGCCCATAATAGAAAATACTAAAAGAGCCGGGCGTGGTGGCGCACGCCTTTAATCCCAGCACTCGGGAGGCAGAGGTAGGAGGATCGCCGTGAGTTCAAGGCCACCCTGAGACTACAGAGTTAATTCCAGGTCAGCCTGGACCAGAGTGAGACCCTACCTCGAAAAACAAAAAAAAAGAAAAAGAAAATACTAAAAGATAGGCTCACAAATTCTACAAATATAATAAAAATTTAGAGTCTGAAAAACTACAGTTGTCAACAAAGGAGAAAAATATGTAAAATGGAAGTCCTATTAGGATAAGTGTTTAGGATGCACTAGAATCAATTATATATGAAAGCACCTATTTATGATTAATAAGCTTGAACTAACAAAACACACAAAATATGAACACTTCATGATTTTAGAAAGTAAAATCAAGAATTGTTGATGAGAAAATTCATATTCTACATGTTAAGTATAATTTCCAATTAAAATCTGACAAGTCTTTTCTTATTAACTTTTTAAGAGAAATCATAATGTCTTGAAGAGCATTATTGTATCAGATTTCTTGCTGGATATATCAAACATGAATTTTGATCATGCATACTGTTTTCAAGGGTTCAGTCAGTGGATTCATTGGAGCAAAGAAAAACAGTTTCATTCATACTGTATGCACTAACCTCTTTTGTTATTTCTTTTAACATCTGCTATGACGTGTTATGCTATGTGAAGCTGTTATGACATAACAGTTATATAATCTAAGATTTTACACATCATTTCATTGAAATACCTAGCAATTAGCAGCCAGCTACATTAAAATGTTCTAAGTATTCAGTGGTTTTTACTTTGACCTATTTATAATTCCTAGCACTGATGGAGATTTAACATTTGCTTAAGGACACAAATTTTAGATGCATTATTCATTTCAACCTGGTAGCAACTTTATAAGGTGTCATGATTTTTATCTACATTGAATAATAAACTAAGGCACTTACAGACTAAATCACATAAACTCACAAAGCTAGTACAAAACATATATAAAAACAAACCCACTGGGCATGGTGTCATAAGCCTTGAATCCTAGTACTTGGGAGGCAGAGATAGGAGGATTGCCGTGAGTTCAAGGCCACCCTGAGACTAAATAATGAATTCCAGGTCAGCCTCAGCTAGAATCAGACCCTACCTTGAACCCCCCCAAAAAAAAACTTATTAGAATAACAAATCTGATGTTTGTGAATATCATATTATATTTCCCCTGGATTGATGGTAAGTACATGTCATCCATTTAGTTATTAACACCTGTTATATGTAACAACATTCTTCAAACTTGCAAATACAGCCTTGCCTTCATAGATCATTCTAGTAAGAGACAAAAGCACTTTTTAGAAAAATTAAGAATATTATTAAATATGTCATATAGTTATAGTACTAAACAAAATAAAGTAGCAGGTGTTAAAAGTAGTGGGGGGCTTTCACCTCAATGATGAGGGTGATAATGACATTTGAAAGTAGCTGTGAGGTGGTGCAGCAATAAGTCATACAGTAAACTGGAAGGCTCAACCCAGAGGAAGACAGGGAATATGAACTTGCCTCAAACTGTTACATGAAAGTAAAAATGAAGTTTTGGGATTAAATTATAGAAGTTGCCAAAAACATTACTATTTTTACCTAGCCAGTTTGTAAGTTATGCAGTGTTTAGTGGTTCCCTTAATGCCTCTCTACTCTGAATCATTTTCTTCATTTTGATTTTGATAGCAAAGGTGTTGAACAGGAATAGGTAATGGGTAGCTTCAGCTGGGTAGGATGGACTATGCACAGGTCACAACATCCTGTTATGTCCTAGTTTCTTTCCTCCTTTCTTGTTCTTCATCTACAGGAGATATATACTTCAAAAAGGCTAAAGTGATCTTAATCCTAAAAGTTGTTTAATTACACAAAAAATGTTTATAAAGATAAAATTAACAAATGCCTTTTATTTCTCATGGCAACAAGAAGTAATACTTGTTGATCAACTTGACTCATTCAAACCTCCTAATGTAATCATCATATAATCTTGAGGCAGCTGATTTCATGTTTTCTTTAGTTTGATTTTTTTATTACTCCTTCTTATTTCTCATAAATATTCCTGTATATATATATATATATATATATATATACCCTGGCATCACTATCATCATGTGTGCACATCCTGATGTTACTACTATCATGCATGCACATCCTGGCATGACTACTATCATGTATGCAACCCTGGCATTACTACCATCGTGTGTGCACAGCCTGGCATTACTACTATCAGGCATGCATATCCCGGTATTATTATCATGCCAGAAGATGTATCATTCAGTGTGAAAGACTTGTCAAACATCACTATTCCCAGATTCTTTTCAAATCTTCCACTAGCCCTCTTCCCCCAGCCCAAAGTAGAGTTCAACACTTTCTTTCTGAATTCCATCACATCTTTCCCCACTTTCTTTCCTTTTTCTTTGCTGTTATATTATTATCTACTTATTTACCTTCTTTCAGCTCCTTTATTTTTTTCTCTAAAATCAAAATTATTCAAGAGCCTAGTGCCTACCTCTATGTATCTGATGTACTTAGATATGATGGCACCTCATGAGTCCAAAATAAAACAATAAGCTCTCTCCCATAACTCACCTGAGCCTGATGTAAAGCCCACCCCAAGAAGCTATTCAAAAATGCTTGCCATGTGGATAAAGGAGGTGTTGGCCTGAGCTCCTCATTCTTCTCTTGATATCTGAACTCTTAGGTCCTTGCTCTGGTAGGAAGAAATTTTTTTTTCCGTCTTATTATATTACTCTTTTCTAAGATATGGAACCTGTGGTGGTTTGATTCAGGTGTCCCCCATAAACTTAGGTGTTCTGAATGCTAGGTTCCTAGCTGATGGATATTTGGGAATTAATGCCTCCTGGAGGGAGTGTATTGTTGGGGGCGGGCTTAAGGGCTTTATAGCCAGGTTCCCCATGCCAGTGTTTGGCACACCCTCCTGTTGCTGTGGTCCATCTTATGTTGGCCAGGGGGTGATGTCCACCTTCTGCTCATGCCATCGATTTCCCCTGCCATAGTGGAGCTTCCCCTCGAGCCTGTAAGCCAAAATAAATCTCTTTTTCCCAGAAGCTGCTCTTGGTTGGGTGATTTCTACCAGCAATGCGAACCAGACTGCAACAGAACCTTTACTGACTGATCTCTTAGCTTTCTTTTTTTCTAATGAGAAGGAGAGAGCCTATACACTCTCCTGGTCCACTTCCCACATGGGAGTGTATGTCTTCCTTTACACTCTCATGTCCCACTTCCCACGTGGGTGTTCCATGTGTTCCTCTACAACCTCCCATTTCTTCCCTCTCTCTCTCTCTCTCTCTCTCTCTCTCTCTGTGTGTGTGTGTGTAGGGGGGGGGGTGTCTGTGATGTTCTTTAAATTTCTATGTTTGTATACCCATTTCAGCCTTTCCCTGGATACCAATTTTTCCCCAAATAAACCTTATATTTTAAACTTTTCAGGAATCTGTTTCCTCAGTTCTTTGTTGGAATGGACAGGATCTAAAAGTTGGGCTTTACACGCCAGAGGTGTGGTAGGGGGAACTTGTCATCAAAATCCCATAACAGAAGTTACTCAAGTACAGCAAGAAACTTCCAGTATTGCTATTGACCTCTTATCAGATATAGAGATACCAGCAGTGAATGAGGATAGGACACAAGGCTTCCTACTTAGGAAAGAAGGAAGGGGGAACACAAAATTAGTAACAAAAATCTCACCAGGAGTGATGGCAAAATATTGGAGAGATAGGACCCAAACAGAGGAGAAAGAAACAAGAAGTAAATACTGTGGCTTCATCTAGACCCCAAAATACCCTCTAATGTTAGCAGTTTCCTCAGCCAAAAGTTCATGTCTGATGAGTATTGGGTGTATCAGCTTCTTTTAAATATAACTAAGCCCTTTAGACAAGCAACATTAAAAATTACACTTTGAGGACTGGAGACATGGTTTAGTGGTTAAGGTGTTTGCCTGTGAAGCCTAAGAACACATGTTCAAATCTCCAGGTTCCACATAGCCAGACACATGGTGACACAAAAATGATTTTTACTAGGGTGCTTCCTTTAGAAACATGTTTAAGATAAATGCTGTAAATTTTACATGGGGAATATTGTTCAAAAGGCCAACAAGGTAAAGAGAAAGGATGTATTCAGAAACAAGCTAGACAAATGGGATTGATGCTTGGCCCAACTACATGATGGCCTGATTCCTGCAAAGATAGCTGGTTGCTCTTGTGAGTCTCCTATTAATATCAATTTACTACTGACAGACATTCAACTCCTTCTCAATGCCAGTGTAAGAGAAAGAAAAAGGTAATGCAAGACAAAAATGGATGTATGGATTTAGAGAAGCAACCAGTAAGTAGGTAGGAAGGAGTCAGGAATAAAGGAAGTAGAAGAGAGATTCAGGATATAAGCACAAGGATATATGCCAGGTAAGGAAAGACTATTTTAGAGGAAGAGATGCTCAGTGGTTAAGGCACTTGCCTACACCCATATAAATCCAGATGCACAAGATGGCACATGTATCTGGACTTCATTGGCTGTGGCCAGAAGCCCTTGCATGTGCTTGCTCTCTCTCTCTCTCTCTCTCTCAAATAAATAAATAAAATATGTTTTTAAAAAGATGTTTTAGATGATATAATTTTGGCTTGAGGTAAAATGGTTCCAAAATAAAAATAGAAAAATTTATGAAGACACAACTAGACAATCTAGGCATAGTGTACATTGTCTGAGTAAGTTGTAAGTGGATATATATGAGATATGGAAAACAAGAGTTGAAACAGTGACAGGACTTAAGGAGAAAATATGTGAATATAAAAATATATAAAGGCCAAGACAGTCTGGATTCAGTTTCTTTCTGGGGAGGCATAGAAAAAATTCCTAATTTTCTTCTGCTCCAAGGCTTGGGTGGCTAGTAGATTACATGTTAGTTACTGAGTCAGAAACCCTGAAGGGCAGGGGGAAGAAGGGGGACAGGCAGGGGTTCTACTAGATAAGTGTTTTGTAAGTCTATTTTTTCTTCCAAAACAAGATGTCTTCAAAACAGAATTGCTGATGAGTTTCTTTAAGCATTAAAAGAAGATAAAGCCCAAAATAAGCTTGTTCAGAAGTTTCATTTGCCTCCTTTACCACAATGATATGGGTTAAGAATTCCCAATTTAAGACAACCCTCTCCTATACAAGAGAGCAAAGTTCAAATACCAGCTCATCTGTGCTCATGAGATACAGCCAGCCCTCAGCCTCAGACCATCAAATAGGGATAAGAGAGAAGAAAGAGGCTCAAAAATACCTGTATTTCTGTTATCTTAATTTTTTTTTTACTTGTATGGTAGTTTGAATAGATGGCCCCAATATAGTCAGTGTTTTATTAGTTTGTAGTTTGCATCTGCAGTCACCTGGCTGGAGGTGGTATCACTGGGCCTATCTTAAGGTGTGGTGGTGGGTTTGAGATGTCAATCTAAATATATGCAAAATGTGCCTAGCTGGAGCTCCTGAAGTGTGCTACGCTGTGTGACTTTTAACCTTTGGCTTGTGCTTCTCTCTGTGTGTTTTGTCCTGTGAAAGCAAGTCTGCTTCTTCTGCCATTATGGAACTTCCCCTAGATCTGTAAGCTTCAATAAATCCCTTCCTCCATAACTGTGCCTGGTCTGGAAGTTCATCTCAGCGAACTTGAGTCTGTCTGCTACAACTTGGCAGAAAAGAAACCAAAGTCTAGACAATAATGAGAAGCTACAAGGCCCACTGACTCACTAAGGTCTGACTGATGGAGCCTAGCTGGGAAGGAACTGAGATAAATGACCATTGAGTGTTCAGCACTCCCACATGATCCAACACTGGGGAGCACCAGCCATGAACAGCATAGCTGAGCTCCCTTCAGGCAGGTCTGTCTCTCCAACTCCTCAGGAATCAGTGGAAGAAGATATAATCCTCATCAGGAATAGAATAGCTGTTTGAAAGGTTGATGGATATTGACCACTACACCTAGAACTAGAGAGGGTTCTCACAAGCTGTTTCCAGCCCAGAGTCCATATTCTTTTTGCTCCCCTGAATATACCTGGTTTTTCAAGAAGAGGGAGCCAAATAACCCCATTTAGAATTGGGCCCTTATTTAGCATGCCTAATCCCCCTGTAGCACCATCCTGGTCAATGAGACAGAAGGGATCACTTTCTAATCATCTATAATCATCTATGCTGTCTGGCTTTTGAGTCCTACTGAGTCCCTACCTCCACACCCTTCCGAATTAGGGACCTCATGTTGGGCAAAAAGGGAAATGAGGAGAAATCCCATGAGTTTAGCTGTTCTTCTATCTTGGATATCATCCCAAAAAAATATTTGCCATCTCTCCTAGTTCTTCAAGAAAACAAATGTCTTTCTTTTTTAAAAAAAAATATTTTTTTTGTTCATTTATTTATTTGAGAGCGACAGACACAGGGAGAAAGACAGATAGAGGGAGAGAGAGAGAATGGGCGCACCAGGGATTCCAGCCACTGCAAACAAACTCCAGATGTGTGCGCCCCCTTGTGCATCTGGCTAACATGGGAACTGGGGAATGGAGTCTCGAACCGGGGTCCTTAGGCTTCACAGGCAAGCACTTAACCACTAAGCCATCTCTCCAGCCTACAAATGTCTTTCTTATGTTCAAGACCACGCTTACAGGGCTAACATATTGATGCATTTGACCCCTCTGTATGTGCTGCTTAATATTGGAACTAAGAGACAAAATATGCCCAATGTCTCCAATCAAACTGATTTCCAAGACCCATCTCCTGGGATAGGATGACAAGGAAAAATAAAATGACACACAGCTCCAGGAATTAATATGGAGATTTTTGGTTCTCTGACTGTATATTGCCTCTAAAGCTTTGTTATCTCTTGTTAGAATGTTGTTAGGCTGTTATGAAACAAGGAAATATCCATAAAAGCCCTTTTAAAATGCAAGAAACAAGCAGGCTTACCTAAGATTCACAGTAGGCTAGAACTTTGTAGATTAACATGTAAGCAGGTAATCTTAACTTATCACATAATGTCAAAACTATAGTTCAGGTTTATTTTTTTAAAATAAATTAGTAAGCAGTTTATACCACTACATCTCCTGATGTTAAGATTAAAATTCCATTCACTGATATTGATCCTCTCCCTGATCTGAGAAAGCTGCAAGGTTAATGACTTTCCTTTCTTGTTAAAAGATAGAAATGAAAATTAAATGATTCTAATTCTTCTAAGTGGTTCTTACTGGGTTTGTCATTTAAGTTTTATGAAATAAATTATCTGATTTAATTCATTGTGTCTTGTGTTCTTATGGAAGCAAGAAAGGCTTCTTATGTTGTGATAACCTGTGCTTCTGTAACTTAAAGCAGTGTTGGGAGGCTCCATTCTCAATTCCTGAGTCAAAAACACAGAGACCAGGAGCTGATCAGAAGCTGGAAGAGAGGTAGAGGGATGGCTTAGTGGTTAAGTTATTTGCCTGCAAAGCCAAAGGACCTAGGTTCCATTCCCCAGGACCCATGTTAGCCAGATGCACAAGGGGGCATGTCTGGAGTTCCTCTGCAGTGGCTGGAGGCCCTGTCAAGCCCATTCTCTCTTTCTCTCTCTCACTCTCTGTCAAAGAAAGAAAGAAAGAAAGGAAGGAAGGAAGGAAGGAAGGAAGGAAGGAAGGAAGGAAGGAAGGAAGGAAGGAAGGAAAGAAGAAAGGAAGGAAGAAGCTGGAAGAATAACAGACTGGAACTAATCTGAAAGGACCCTTTTTGTTGCTAACCACTGTGACCATCATGCAAATAGTGGAGATAGGTGGGCTCACTACACATGAGTGAAGCAATTGACAAAAGAATCACCCAAACTAGAGAAATTACCTCACAAATTATCTGACCTCCCTTACCAGGAAATAATTACACCTCCTGCTTATAAAGGTGGAGGAGAATTTGGATTTCTTGGGAAATGTATGTGGATGTTACCAATACCTTTGCCACCATACCATTAAGGGAATGTGAAAACCTTACCAGCCTGAACATGGTGGCTAGGGCAAGTGTCTGGTGGTACTGTGGAGGGCCATTACTTGAGACTGTGCTGGTCAATCTCTTTCACAGTGCATATTGTCAATCTGACCTAGTCAACCCCAGTTATCTTATGAAAGAAGGAAATTTATAACTCCAGGGGGTGGGGTGGTCATTTTATCATCATAACTACATAGATGCTTTCAGAGTACCAAGGGGAGTAACTAATGAATTTAAAGCCAAACAACTTCATATATTATAATAAACAAAGGTTTGTTGATTACATTGGGGATGCTACTAAAAAAGTGTAGCAAACCAAGGAGATACCACCAATAGGACAACATGGAAAAATAGATTAGCCCTGTATATGAAATCAGCTGAGAAGGGTTAGAGACAGGAGGGTTCCCAGGACTCACACACTAGCCTGTCCAGCCTAATTGGTGACCAGTGAGAGACCTGCCTCAAGAAAAGAGGAATGACACTCAAGATTGTCCTCTGGCCTCCACACATGTGTGGTTTGTGCACACACACACACACATGCATAGAAAGTGTCTTATGTATTTTAGATTTTGAGTGGAAACCTCCCACTTACCTTGGACTTTTTTTGTTTATTTTTATTTATTTATTTGAGAGTGACAGACAGTCAGAGAGAGAAAGAGGCAGAAAGAGAGAGAATGGGTGCACCAGGGCCTCCAGCCACTGCAAATGAACTCTAGATGCGTGTGCCACCTTGTGCATCTGGTTTACGTGGATACTGGGGAATTAAGCCTTGAAATGGAGTCCTTAGGCTTCACAGGCAAGCGCTTAACTGCTAAGCCATCTCTCCAGCCCCTTGCCTTAGACTTTTGCTATTATTTTTGTTGATTTGCATAATAAATGGGAGAATTTTAAAACTTGGAAATTGAGGATTTTCCAGTCTACCTCTGAGACCAGCAATAGGGAAGAACATGCTGCATTTCCATTGATGAAGCTAATCTCTCATTCATCAGAGGGATTCTCTGCAACACAAGTGGAATTTGTCAATTTGCTTTGGTTATATATAAGGATATAAGGGTGGAGAGATAGCTTAGCAGCAGCTGAGGCCCTTGCCTGGGAAGCCTAAGGATCCAGGTTCGAGTCACCCATACCCACATAAGCCAGAAACACAAGGTGTCACATGCATCTGGAGTTCATTTGTAGTGGCTGGAGGCTCTAGTGCTCCCATTCTCTATCTCTCTCTTTATCTGTCTCTCTCTCTCTTATAAATAAATAAGGACAGTAGGCATGGTGGTGCATGCCTTTAACCCCAGCACTTGGGAGACAGAGGTAGGGTCGCCGAGAGTTCAAGACCACCCTGAGACTCCATAGGTCAGCCTGAGCCAGAGTGACACCCTACCTCAAAAAAACAAGAAATAAATAAATAAATAAGGACATAGATCCTTATTTGCGGAGAGCCCATCTCATGTGGTGATACATTTCTTTCAATTAATTCTCAATTAAACTTCAAACAAAATATAATTTATTTATTTGTTTGCAATCAGAAAGTAAGAAAAAGGGAGAGAATTACAAAGGATGTACCAGGCTCTCTTGTCACTGCACATGAACACCAGATACATGCATTTGTGCATCTAGCTTTATGTGGTTACTGGGTGATTGAGCCCAGGCCATCAGACTTTGCAAGCAGCCACCTTTAACTACTCAGCCATCTCTACAGACCCAAAAAGAAAATTTTAAGCAATGACACTCTTATTATTCAAAATTTGAATCATGATTCATTTTTTAAGATGTCTTTCCCACATTCCAACATTCTAGAAAGCAATATAAGGCTCACTGTCCACATTTAACAAATATGATCCATATAAATTATTTTTCTAAAAGTTTCTTATAATTTGATGACTTTTCTCACAAATAATAATGCATTCAAATCTAGGAATTTGAAAATTTAAGAAAAAATTGCTCTCCTATAGCAAAACCACAAGAGCTTCTTGGAACAAGTGAGAATAAAATAATTATCTCCATTTTCCATTTATTATGACATAAATCCAATAAAAGTAGAGGTCTGAAAGTTCAAGTGAATTAAATTCTATAAAGATACAGTAAGAACAGAAGTAACATTCCTTCAAGAGCCAAAGTTAAAATCTAGGTTTACTTATTATCAGGGGATAATAAATACTTATTAGGGGATAATAAAATATTTTCATGGGTTAGTTCCCAGAACTAAGTGGAATAATGCATGCAAAATGACTTGAAAACAGGAGATACTAAACAAATATATAATCTTTCTTTTGTTTGCTATTACATCACAATTTTGGCATTTAGAAATTTGCAAGATGTATGTATTTGGACCTTATGCAAAGATCACATTTTTTTATCTTAAAGTCTATGTAACTAGAAAATGATACTATTATCCTAAATATGCTAAATCCAAGCTTTAGTTGTATTTTCTAATCATCAATATATGATATAATAAAAGTTATGTTGACTCAATGGAGAATCCCTTAAGTTTTATTCTACAAATTAGCACTGATTTAAACCTCAATGTGACCAAAATATAGTGATATGTATGTCTATGATAACAGAATAAACTGCATAGCCAGAGTGTAATTTTCATGCTAGATAAGTCCATGTCTATAATTTTTTTCTTTTTTATTTTATTTTAGATAGAATGAGTAAGTGAGAGAGAGAGAGAGAGACAGAGACAGAGACAGAGACAGAGACAGAGACAGAGGGAGAGAAAGAATTGGTGCACCAGGGCCTCAGCCCCTGAAATAGAACTCCATACACTTGCACCACCTAGTGGGCATGTGCAACTTTGTGCTTGCCTCACCTTTGTGCATCTGGCTGACATGGAATCTGGAGAGTAGAACATGGGTCTTTAGACTTTTCAGGTAAATGCTTTAACCACTAAGCCATCACTCCAGCCCTTTAACTTTTCTTTACCATAATGTGAGTACAGGAGAACCAAAGTTGGTTGAGGATCCTCTTGGAGATTTAATGTGGGGTATATTATCAGTCTGTTTCCCCTTCTTTACAATCTGCTCATATATTGCAAGGAATAGTTCATCCAGGTTTACAGTGATTCTTGAGGCTATACAATAAAATACTAATGGCTTAAAGTTATTTTCATGCTGCATAATTTCCATGCCATCCCCACCATATGTTCTCTCACTGGAGTCTCACAAAGGATCCAAGTTCTTTTCAATATCTATAAGAAGGAATTGAACAAAAATATCTCTATTTTACAAGTCATACTTAAGCACAGATGATGACCTCAGTAGTCACAGACAGAATTGAAACCTGAAACTAATCCTTCTGACTGATAACATATCCCATGGTTTTTGCCGTTATTTTCCTATAAAAGTGGACTCTGAGTCCACAGTCAGTCCATGTATGGCTCAGGCATTAATTTATGTATTGTTGCTTCTTTTATTGTGTAGGGTCTACAGTTTTACTGCAAGAGAGTCACACTGAAGGTGGTAGTAGTTCTGTGAATCCCACAGCTAAGTAAATGCTGAAGGGGAGCTGCTTTCTACTGTGCCTGTGTTTATTCCATCTACCATCCAGCCTTCCAACCACTGTTTATCCATGTGTCCTTGAATAGCTATCATATGTTAACCCATATAAGACAGTTATAAACAGCCATTGTTATCAACAAGTCCTATCATTGATTTATAACTGTAGAGAAGTAAGTAATTTTAAATCACTGAGTATGAGGAAGATTTCACAAATGAGTAATTTTAGAAAGGCAATTTTTTGCAACGTGAGTAATGATGTGTAGTCCTTTAAATGCTCTACCTAAATGACTGTGAACATAAGCTAAATGAAGAGGGAATAATAATCAGTGCAAAAACTAACAAAGCATTGATTCCTAACAAGATAGAATTTTCAGTGGTGCATAACATTATAGACAGCAAAGCACTGTGCATTGTGTTATAGACATCTCATAGTGTATGCTCATGTCAATGTACTCTGACTTAGAGCCATTTCCAGTCCTATCAGTCAATAATCATAAGAAATTGCTTTTTTGGGCTGGAGAGATGGCTTAGCGGTTAAGCGCTTGCCTGTGAAGCCTAAGGACCCCGGTTCAAGGCTCGGTTCCCCAGGTCCCACGTTAGCCAGATGCACAAGGGGGCGCACGCATCTGGAGGTCGTTTGCAGAGGCTGGAAGCCCTGGCACGCCCATTCTCTCTTTCTCCCTCTATCTCTCTTTCTCTCTGTGTCTGTCGCTCTCGAATAAATAATTAATTAATTTATTTATTTATTTTAAAAAAAGAAATTGCTTTTTTTTATCAGTTTTCTTTTCTGCAAGTACAGGCAGTTTGGTACCATTATTAGGCTCATTCATGACCTACCCCCTCCCCACTGGCCCCTCCTCATTGAGGTATATGGGTCGTGCATTGTGGAGTTAGCCCACAGTTATTGGTACGATAAATGTCTCTGTATATCATCATAAGAAATTTTGAAGCGCCAAATTATGTGCATTATTCTTGAATTCTGGATTACAAATATCCACAAGGCTGTGGGTAAAGTCTCTGGTGTTGGGGAGCACTACTGAGAAATCATTAAACAGAAATAATTTTAGGTAATGGCACTACTGAGGAGTCACTAAATAGAACGTAATTTTAGGTAGTGGTAAGCATTATAAAGAAAAACACACCTGTGCTGTGGAGAAGATATGAAACTGCCATGCATCCCATTTATTTTAGAGTCAGGATCTAGAATGAGAACAAGCTTACTATGTATGGACAAGGAACACAAGGAATTAAACTGGCTGCAGCATTGTGAGTAAAAGGAAGCACTGGGAATGGGCCTAGAGATATACCCAGTTCTGTGGACCTGCTGAAGGCCACATTAAGTACAGATTTTAAGTAAAATGGAAAACCCTGGGGAGCTTGAAGCAGAGAAGAGATGCCATTTAATTGTCCTTTTATTAAAGCTTCCCATAACTGCTATGTGGAAAACAGAGTATAAAAGGCAACTTTGGCCACAGAGGCCAGTTAGACAGCTTGGCGACAGTCTAACAGGAAGATGGTAAACTAGACCAGGTAAAGGAGGGAATGTGGTCAGGTTCTGACTTATTTTGAAAACTGGATCAAGAATACAGAATTATTGAATGTATTCAATAAAGAACAGAATATTTACAATGATTAATGGTATCATAATTGGAAAATGTGTTGTTCAGTAAAATTCCCTGATTTCTATAACCTTCAAAACAGGTTGGAGATATTAATATGAAGTTATTTCTTGTAACATGTTAATATAACATGATATTGGGAAAATGGATTAAATTTGATCACATAACATTAATGAAAGTAAAATCACCATGTATTCATTGAACACAGTGTTTTAAGTAAGAAGAACAATGGATATTCCACTTGTGAACCTACTTCCATGCTTTTCTCCACCCAGATGAAACTACCTGTGAAGCTGTAAGCTCGAAACAACCCTTTCTTCCCATGATTCTCTGGTTGGATGGCTTGTTCTGACAATGAGAAGCAAACTGTACCATCCACCAACCTAAAATACTGAGGCTGCAGAAAGCAGTATCAAGTGCCCTCATGTTCTAGACGAACATGTCCCAAGAATCACTGTATAAATCAGAAAAATGGTGACCTACAATTTGATTAGACAAATGGATATTCTGGTTGGATGAACTCAACTGTTCTGGTCTTAATGTGACATGTATGTTATTTCTAAGCTAACTAGTTTTACTATGTACATAGTGAAAAGGAAAAAAAAGTAACTTTAGACAAAAGTTGTGGGGTTCACAACATTAACAGATAAGATTATTGCCAGTCCAGGATATCAAACTCACTGTTTTATGGATGGGCATTTTGTAGAATGATTTGTGTGAGTGTGAGTGTGAGTGTAAGGACTAGCTTCTAGTTAGAAGGATTGGAATCTTAGCTGCCCACTGGTTATCTGAGTATCATTTAGCAAGTTATCCTATCACTGGATAAGCAGTTTCCTTAATCTATAAAAATACTTGGACAATGATATCTACTGGAATGAGTTTGTATCGGAATTAAATGGAGATGAGGCAGGAAGAGTGGTGTGCAATGAGAAAGAGTTCGAGTGCTTTTTCACTATGTCCTATCTTCGTATGTCCATGACAATAAAACTCCGAAGTTGAATTATTTGACAAAGATACCTGTGGACCCAGAAGAATTTGAGATGACAAGTTGAGGAAGGAACTACATAAATCAATGGACAAATATCTGTTGACACTTTTAATGTAATAGGGGCTGGGAAGGCCCTATACTTACTTCTTCACTTAGTTCAGACATCCTGCAGACCCCAGATGATGGATTCTAATTACAAATGAGATTCATCACTGAAGTTCTAACAGACTCAATATGCCACACCCACACAACTAGAAAGCACAAGAACGAGGGCTTAGCAGTTAAGGTGCTTGCATGCAAAGCCAAAGGGAGTCCCAGGCTCAATTCCCCAGAACCCACATAAGCCAGATGCACAAGGTGGAGCATGCATTTGGAGGTCATATACAGTGGCTGGAGGCTGTGGCATGCCCATTCTCTCTCTCTCTCTCTCTCTCTCTCTCTCTCTCTCTCTCTCTCTAATAAATAAAACATTAAAAAAGAAAGGAAATGAAATGAATGATTTAACCAGTGAATGGGCTTGGAAAACATTTCATTCACAACGTATTTGCATTCTGTGAGGTGACCTTGGTGGGAACTTGTGCTCTGAAACAATAGATACATGACTATCAGTCCTCAACAAAGCACTAGCTTCATGCAGTTGATTGTGCTCATAAGTGATTCAGAGTAGTCTATTGCTAAAAATAAATACAATAAAAATTTTAAACCCCTTTTACAGGTTCTTAGGTCCTTGGAAATGCCAATGCAATACCCAATCCAATGCTAGAAGCTGGTGATCTGAATGCTAAAAGCAAAACTAAGAATTGTGGCTACTTTGCCTTGGAAAGAGAACATGTATTACTAAACTATTCATGGTCTACTTAATCATATTCCTGATACATCTAACATCATTTTGTTTTACTTATTCTCAAAGATGACAAAAATGCACACAGTATAGATGTTCAGGTGACTTTTATAAAGTGTCTACCAATGAAGTATTACATGCAAATGAATTTCAGGTTTATTATACTCAACTACAGGTTAGCTACTTTCATTACAATGGCATTTTTCATTTAAATGTGGTTTTAAAATTTTTAAGCTAATCAATTAATGTTAGCTTTTTCCTTTGTTTTTCAAGTCAAGGTTTGTGTCATCTTGATACAAATTTGCAACCCTCCCACCACATCATTGCAAGAACTGGGATGACAAGACGCTATGATAGTTCTTTGACATGAACAGACAGTAGATTGAAAAATGCTAAAAATACCAACTATATAGTACCATGCTATGAAAGTACAAATAAACACCAGGTGGTCAAATTATTGATGCACACCAAAATGGTGAGGAATGACATGATGAACTACAGGATCCAATTACATGTGTTTAGAAAAATCACTTTTAAGTTTGAAAAGATAAATTTTCAAAAATAAAATTCACAAAATTAATCACAAAGGTTCTGTGTCGATAATTATGTTAAGCTGTGAGTTGATATTGATTGAGGAGAATGGCTAATGAAAATGCTGTGGCACTGCCTACAGATGTATGAGTATGGTAGACAGAAAATCAGGTACTCTGTCATTACTTTGTTTTGGTTTTTCTATATTAAAATAGACAAATAGAGCCACTTACATATTTAGTCACTGTTATAAAATGTATTTGATGTTACATATGAATTGGACAAGCTAATATCTTAACTAGGAATGTAAGAAGCCAGAACTAACTATTCTTTCACTCGGACAAAAAGAGTAATATGAGGCATAGTCAGTCCTCAGAATGTCATTACAGAAAATAAAGTTCATGTGCTTGTAAATAATAGAACAAAGTCTTAGAGAGTAATCAGAAAAAATAGATTTAAAAGATAAGATAAATTTTAAAAATCTTAATCATGGCCACACCTAATGGTTACTCAGGAAATAATAAAAAGAATGTATACTCATTTCAGCCCTAGGCAAATTAAAACTGTTTGTTGCTGTGACCAAGGAATTTCTATTGTTCCCAGGAGATTTAATGATGGACATATTTGATGTAGGCAAGGCATCCACACTGACAATGTTTTCACTAATGAAAACCCTGGACTAACTTTCTGTTGGTTCTAAATTAACTAAGTCTGAACTTGAAAAGTAAGTTTGGGCCAATTATTGTTGTTTTTTTATTGATTCAGGCTTGATTTCATTTAAAATTAATTTATTTGTGAAAATAAACTATTCCAGTTTAAAATCATTTCTCATGAGAAAGCACAATGAACTGCAGACTTGTGTGTATCTTGCTCGCATGAAGCAAATGATGCGTAATAAAATCAAAGGCCGGAGGGGTCAGTGATGCCCTGGTCAGATACAGGAAAAGAAATCTAGACTTCATACTAATTGCTGATGAGCACTAGGATACAATTTTTCAGCTTACTTCCATTTTAAAGTAGGAGTGAAAATATTTGATAATATTCACATATGTACATATACACATACATATACATATATTGACCAGAAAGAAATGTAGATATGTATTTATATTTATATATAAATATAAATATATTTATTTATAAAATTTTAAGTGCTAAACATTAAAAAAACTCATTAACTTTTTGTTATAGGATTGTTTTTCATTAAAAATGCAATCTTATTTGAATTTTAAACCACACTAAATGACTTTGAAATCTCAGAATATTATTTTTATTCCCCAAATGTTAAACACCAAACATGGATTTAAAAAAGAAAGAAAGCTCTGTCTTTGAAGAACATAGCTTGCATGCTTGCTTACTTTTGGAGAGACAATGGAAAATAAATATTGGAAATCAACTCACCCAAGCAAAAATCACTGAGGTCTGCAAAGGAACATTTGAGGGCAGAGTCCTTCTTATTCTCTTCAGGGTTAACTGGGAAAAAAAAAAAAAAAAAGACATGGCAATGCTATATAGTAACTATAGTAGTATTGTTGAAAAGAAAATTTTGGTGTTTTCAAGTTATTTGGGAGAAGAAGCAACTCAAAATAATCACAAGAGAAGAGATTATCATAGAAAAAATGTCTAAAGAATAGGAAAATAAAAGTACACCATGTCTACTGACAGATAGTGTTGTGACTCTGGGGTTGGGAAAAGGGTTATCTAAGGCATAATGGTGTCTGAGATGAACACATGTGAATAAAAGTATCCAGGGTCAGCTTCAGAATTTGTTTTATATGGTTTCTAGCTGGCCTAACGTTTCAGTTTTTGCATGTGGATATCCAAATTTTCCAGTAGCATTTGTTAAAGATTCAGTCTTCTTCCCAACATGTACTATTGACACCATTGTCAAAAATAAGATGGTTGTGGCCTCATGGACTTGTCTGTGGGTCCTCTTCTTGATGCTGTTAGATCACAAGTCTGATTGTGCCAGCATCCTGCTGTTTGCTGTAATGGATTCTGTAGTATAACTTTGGTTTTTGTTTGTTTATCACTGAGTGTCACTTTGTAGCTCAGGCTGGCCTGGAAGTCACTATGCAGCCTGAGGGCTGGCCTCAACTTCACAATCCCCTGCCTCAGCCTCCTGAGCACTGTGATAGAGCTGTGTATCACCACTCCCAGCACTTTACTATAAACTGAACACAGGACTGTAGTACCGCTAGCATTACTCTTTTTACTCAGGATTTGTTATTTGGGGGCTTTGCAGCCTCCATGTGAATTTTTAAAATGTTGATCTGTGAATAATGCCAATGGGGAATTGCACTAAATATATAAATCAAGTTTATCAATGTGACCATGGGTAGTTTGAATAAATGGCCCCCAGTATATTCCAGCCCTCAAGTGTAGTGGTGGATTTGAAATTCCAATTTAAAGATATGCAAAGTACCTTCTTCTACCTGGAGTTCCCAAAGTGTGCTGTGTGGTGTGGCTTTCTTTCTCTCTATGCTTGGACCTTTGAAAGCCGGCCAGTTTCTTCTGCCACTATGGAACTTCCCCTGGATCTGTAAGCTTCAATAAATATCCCTTCCTCCACAACTGCCAAGTCTGGAAGTTCATCTCAGCGAACTGAGGCTGCCTGCTACATATCCCTTTTGTTTCTCTCTCTTGTTTTATTGCTCTAGCTAAGATTACAGCATCACACTGAGTAAGAGTGGGGGTAAGTGGACAACTTACTTTTTACTCCTAATTTCACAGACACCTTTTCACTTTTCCCCACTCAGTAAAATGTTATCATATACAGTCTATTAGGGTGAGTATATTTCTTATGTTCCCAATTTATTCAAGCTGTCATGATGAAGGCACTGAACTTGTCATAGATCTTTTCTGCATCTGTTGAGATGGTCATGTGATTTATGTCCTTAAGTCTATTTTTAAGCTATATTTATTGATTTGTACAAATTGAACCATCTATCCTTGCATCACTAGAATGAAACCATCTCAATCTGTTTTTAAGATTTTTTTGAGGCAAGCCCAACAGACTGGCGCTTTTTTTTTTTTAATGAGGGAGGGGACAGAGAGAGAATTGATGCCCCAGGGCCTCCAGCCACTGTAATCAAATTCCAGACAGGTGCACCCCCTTGTGCACATGTGCAGCACTGTGTGCTTGTGTCACCTTGCATGTGGCTTATGTGGGACCTGGAGAGTCAAACATGAGTCCTAAGGCTTCACAGGCAAACACTTTAACCACTAAGCCATCTCTCTAGCTCTCTTTTTACAATTATTTTAATGAATTGTCAAAATAGCTTTGCAAATATTTTGATGGTGATATTTGCATCTATGTTCAACAAACAAATTGGTCTGTTATTTTCTATTGTTCCATCTTTATCTGGTTTTGGTATGAAGGTATTACTACTTTCTTAGAATTAGTTTGGAAGCACTTCCCTTAATGTTTTATGGTATAGTTTCAGGAACATTGGTTTTAGCTCTACTTTAAAGTTCTAGTACAATTCAACAGTGCTATTTTCTCCCCCAGAAGAAATTTCTTTTTATTATTGCTCTAATCTTGCTGAATTATTGCTCATTACTATTTTGTTTAGTTATTTATAGTCTATTAACTTGACTGCAGTAGGTCATATATGTGTCTAGAAAAATATATATATAATTTTCAAATCTATTGGAGTATAATTTTTCAAAATACTCCATAATTATTTTTAGGATTTAATTGTTATCAATTGTAATATTCTTCCTTTCTGCTAATTTTATTAGTTATGTCTTTGTGTTTTTGGTTAGTTTGGCTAAGGATTGTCAATCTGGGATCATCTTTTCAAAGAACCAACCCTTTGTTTCACTTATCTCATTGTCTCTGTTTCTTTCATTTCTCCCTTGGCCTTTACTTGTTTCTATCTGCTTATTTGGAATTAAATGTATTCTTGAATTTCAAAGAACTTGTTTTGTATCATTAGGTTATCTATTTGATTTATTTTTCCTGTGTGTGTAATGTGTTGTGCGTGTGTGTGTGTGTTCCTGTGATGCCCCTTATACTTGTCTGAGCTGGGGCTCACTAACCTGTGGTGACCATAGTGAAATGTTTGGAGCCCCATTCTCTTCTGCTTGGTCTTGTTTTTTCAGCAGGTGCCTCCTTTTGCTGACTCTGGAGTTTGTCGGGTTACAAGTCTGCACAGCCTTACACAGCTGTTTTACTTGGGATTTGAAGGTTTCAGCCCAGGCATTCTCAGCCCCTCATACTTCCACAGGAAGTACTTAAACCTCTAGGCAAGCTCACCAACCCCTGAGATTTTAATGTAAGTATGCATAGACATAAACTTTTGTTAGGGTATTTTCAATCTGTATATCACAGATATGCTGTTTTCATGGTTCCAGCGTGATTTGATTTTAGGACCTTTTAGATTTCACTAAGTTATTCCAATGAGCCACTTATAATTTTTTTAAAAATTTTTTTTTGTTTATTTTTATTTATTTATTTATTTGAGAGCCACAGACGGTCAGTGAGAAAAAGAGGCAGAGAGAGAGAGAGAGAATATGGGTATGCCAGGGCCTCCAGCCACTGCAAAGGAACTCCAGACGCTGCGCCCCCTTGTGCAGCAGGCTAACGTAGGTCCTGGGGAATCGAGCCTCAAACTGGGGTCCTTAGGCTTCACAGGCAAGCGCTTAACTGCTAAGCCATCCCTCTGGCCCCCACTTATAATTTTGCAGTGTTTCAATTTTATGTTTGCAAAGTTTCTGTAGTATCTTTTAACAGTGATTTCTATTTTTTGCATTATGCTTTTATTATGATATAGGAAGCTATTTTATATGCTTGTTAAAGCTTGTTTTATGGCCTAGAATGTTATTTATTTTGGAGAAAGTTCCATACACTGCTAGGAAGAATATGTATAAAACAACTTTTGGATGCAAGATTCGGGAGATACATAATTAAACTTGACCTATGGCACAGTTTCCCTCCCGTTTTGTTGTTGCTGCCATTACTTGTTTGGATGGCCTGTGTGCTGATGTTGGTGGGACATTAAAGGCGATCCCTACTACTGCATCTGAACTCTACTTCATCTAATTTTGCTTTGTCAGATGTGAATATAGCTACTCCTGCTTACTTTCATGTTGTTGTTGATGATGGTGGTGATTTTGCTATATACCTGCCCATACTTTTACTTCCAGTAACTGTACAAACTGTTGGTGATGTGAGTTTCCTACTGACAGAAAGCACCAGATCTTATTTTTTTAATCCAGTGAGACAGCCAGTGTTCTTATTTGAGAATTAGGGTAATAACTGAAAGGTATGTACTAATTCCTTTTATTTATTTTTTTTTTACAAGTTGTTTCAAACCCTCTGGTTGTCTTCTTTCTCTCTTATTTTAGAGGGTTGATGAGTTACTGTACTAATGTTTGTTTTTTCTAATTAAGATTTTGTTGTATCACTTTTCTAGCAAGATTTATTCTATGTTAAATTCTTGTCTATTTTTATTCTTCATGTCTGTGTGAGGTTCCTTTGAGTGTCTTCTGGTAATGTTTCTTGATGCAACACAGTTGTTTTTTTGGTGCTGACATATTCTATTTGAATACTGTTCATAAATTAATGAAGAATGTTATTCATTGACAACAAATGTATTAAACAATGGCCATATGAGCTGGTGAACCATGAGTTGGGTTTGTCTTACTCTTAACACAGCCAATATTAGGTAGGTTCATAGTTCCATGGTGTTGGGTGCTGGCAATGGAAGACAGAAACAAAAACACACCCTGCTAACAGACAGCATTCCTTGTGACTGCTCTCCTTTACATACCACCTTCCTGAATAGCTCTAGAAGTATTCCCCAGATGGAATAAAAAAGGAACAATGCAAAATTATTTTTCTCAGGTTAATAAAAATATGAATCACTGCTCACCTTGCTCTGATTTTTCAGCAGAGAGGAAGGTAACAGAAGTGGGAGCCTGAGACTCACTTTCAGTTGACTGGAACAGTGATGTGGACTGACTTAAGCTCTTGGAATGAGCATAGCTCTGGGCCAGGCAAGGCAAGGATCTCCGAGATGGCTTTAGTGAAGTTTCATTTGTGATCTCACTTTTGCTTATATTCATGCCTGCAAATCCAAAACAGCACGTTTCAGCAATAAGATACACATATCAAATGTCAGTAAATGTTTTTTGTTTGTGATGATTATTTCTGGAATGTACTCTTAAAAAACTTTCAGCAGCATATAGTTATATTGGTTTTCTTTCTACACTTACATGGGAAAAGTCTGAGTCTTTTGCCAAATAGATCTGAGAAATAAACAGCTTCTCTTCCAGTTTGAGTTTTCACTAATTTTAAAGGTCCAGTGATAAAAATAAACTGAATGGATATTTGTAGAGTTAGGACATGATTTGGGTTAGAATTGGATAAATTCTGTCATTTAGGTTTGCAAGCAAGAAAATAAATAAAACCTAGTTATTAAAGCTACTATTACTGAAATGATCCCTTTTGTTCCTACATCTTCAACGTTCACACAGCACTAATAATAATCTTGAGGCTTGAAAAACGATGGCACAATATATCGTCAAAATTGGCCAGTGACATAAAAACAGGAGTATAGACCAATGGAATAGACTTGAGGACCCGGATTTTGGGCCAAGCAACTATAGCTACTTGATATTCGGCAAAGGCCCAAACAATATAGACTGGAAAAAAGATAGCATCTTCAACAAATGGTGCTGGACAAACTGGATAACTACATGCAGGAAACTAAAACTTGACCTACACATTTCACCATGCACAACACTCAAATCCAAATGGATCAAAGACCTCAACATAAGACCAGAAACTCAAAAACTACTGGAAGAAAATTTAGGAAGTACTTTCCATGATATAGGAATGGAAAAAGACTTCCTGAATAAAACCCCAGTGGCTCAAGTTCTTAAACAGTCACTCAACCATTGGGATCATATGAAGCTGAAGAGTTTCTTTACAGACAAGCATATAATAAGCAAAGCCAATAGAATACCCACAGAATGGGAGAAAATATTTGCAGGTTATCCAACTGATGGAGGCCTTATCTCTAGAATTTACAAAGAACTCAAAAGTCTAAACAATAAGAAGACAAATACCCCACTCACAAAATGGGGCACAGAGTTAAACAGGCAATTCACAGAGGAAGAGATACAAATGGCAAACACACACCTAAGAAAATGTTCATCATCCCTAATCATCAGAGAAATGCAAATTAAAACAACTATGAGATTCCACCTTACCCCAATAAGGATAGCCAACATCAAAAGGTCAAATGAAAATAAATGCTGGCGAGGATGTGGAGAAGCAGGGACACTCATTCACTGTTGGTGGGAATGCAGGATGGTACAACCACTTTGGAAAGCAATATGGAGACTCCTGAAAAAGCTGACTATAGAAATACCAACAGACCCAGTTATACCATTACTGGGCATCTACCCTAAAACCTTCAAACCAAAAGCCAGAGAGATTTGCTCAACCATGTTTGTAGCACCTCAATTCGTAATAGCTAAAAGCTGGAATCAACCCAGATGTCCATCATTAGAAGAATGGATAACAAAGATGTGGTATATCTACACAATGGAATTCTATACAGCAGTAAGAAAAAACGACATAAAGAAATTTGAGGAAAAATGGTTGAACCTGGAACAGATCATTCCCAGCGAACTTACACAATCACAGAAAAAAAATCGACACATAGTCTCACTCATCTGTAACACCTAACCTGAATCTGCCCAAGATGCCTTACATACCCAGCAAGCACCTCATGGACTAGACAATAAGATGGAGGGAGGGCAGGGAGGGAAACAAAGGGTGGAAAACAGCAATCCGGACCCAAATGGCAATGGTACCATAAAATTCTACTTCCTAAAAGACAGACCAAATGGCTAAACCTTCACTAGACCCTTATAGGAAACACCTGAACCACAAGACACTGGAGAGGGTAAGATCAAGACTGACCTAAATCTACTACATCTTCCCTCCCTCCCTCTCCTCCTCTCCCCTCCATCTCTCTCCTCTCTAACTCTTGTATATTAGTTATCTTTTTCCTCAATTTCTTAGTGGACACTGACCTGTAACCCCCACTTCCAGCTTGGGCCTACCATCCACAATGAGCTTTTGATCAGAAAAACCTACAAGGTTTCCCAAAACAATGACAGACTTCTGTCAGAGTACTTGATGACCAAAGGCCAGTGGTAACACCCTATTGATGAAGACTCCATATGCAGCTGACGCGTAAAATGGAATGACATGGCTGGAAGCCAGGAGAGAGTCAGACCCCAGACAGTCAGTGTGTCTAGTGCCAGAAGGCGCTACATAGGCGACTGGGGGAAGTGACCAAGATCTGTCCAAGCAACACATTGTTTAACCTAATTAGCAACAAAAAACCAGATGTGATGCCCACACAAGTGCAGTAGTGGTACACAGCCATGGTGAGGAATCAATTTCTCTTGATTTGGCTAACTGATCCACTCAGTGGTACTAGACCCATAGCTGGAGCTGGGAAACAAGTCAGAACCATACCCAAACATAAGCCCACTCTACAATATCAAGCTACCATCAATCACAGGGTATAAGAGGGCCTAAACCTATCATACTGTCTATCAAAAAAGTAAGTGCTATCTCAATTTTCCGGATGCTAACTTACTCTCCGTTGGAGAATCTGCTTCTCTTTTCCAGATAGATGCAGATCCTAAGAAGAGAGCTGCCCCAACATACCTCAAAAGGGGCCCAACTGAAATTAAGGACAACTGGCGAAATAAGCAAGAGTGATGTTTTCCTGTGAACCGGATACCAGCACAAAGGGGAAGGAGATCAACGCAGAGAAAAATCAACTCCTACCAAATCAGAGAGCCAGAGCCTCAGAGGCCCCCAACACCTCAGCACTGAAGCAGACCAAAAATGAACCCAACATGGCTCAGGGAAATCTTGCAGAAGAGGGGGCAGAAAGAATGTCAGAGTCACATGTTGGGTCATGATTTGCAGAGACATTTATCATACCGATAACTGGGGGCTAACTCCACAATGCACGACCCATTTTCATTAACAAGGAGGGTCTAATGGGAGGGGGTAGATCACAGATGAGCCTAAATAATGGTACCAAACTGCCTGTATTTACTGAAAAGAAAACTAATAAATTAAATTAAAAAAAAAACAGGGAGAGCTATTATATACCTCTAATTTCAGGAGAAAAATAAAAAGAAGATTCAAAACAACAACAACAAAAAAAATTGGCCAGGGAATATGAGTAAGGAGAGTACATTCCTGTACTCCTATATGAATCTCTCCCTCATGCAGAGAGCCTGATCTGAAAGAAATGAAAATGTCCTTCCTTTTTTTAAAATTTTTTTTTGTTTTATGTTTATTTATTTATTTGAAAGTTACAGACAGAGAAAGAGGCAGAAAGAGAGAATGGGCATGCCAGGGCCTCCAGCCACTGCAAACAAACTCCAGATATATGTGCCCCCTTGTGCATCTGGCTAATGTAGGTACTGGGGAATTGAGCCTCAAACCGGGTCCTTAGGCTTCACAGGCAAGTGCTTAACCACTAAGCCATCTCTCTAGCCCGAAAATGTCCTTTAACAAGTTCTGCCTCCTCAAGCAGATGACATAATACATTATGTACAACAACCACAAAATGGCCTCTAGTGCCCTGCCTGCAAAGCCAAAATCCCAGGTTCAATTCCCCAAGACCCACATAAGCCAGATTCACAATGTGGCACATGCATCTGGAGTTTGTTTGCAGCAGCTAAAGAACTTGGAACATGCATTCTCATTCTCTCTTTCTCTCTCTCTCTCTCTCTCTCTCTCTCTCTCTCTCTCTCTCTCTCTCATAAATAAAAATAATAGTATTAAATGATCTCAGTCCTTGCCTCCTCCCACCTCATCCTTGTTATACAAGTCCCTGGTCAATATTCATCCCCAGCTCTTTATGTCCCAAATACCAATGGACCCTGACATTTCTAAAACATCTTACAACTTCACTGTCTTACCATGTCCCTTAAAATTCAAATCACACATCAGATAAGGCCTGAAGAGATGGAAAATAATGCACTGAGAATCCTCTTCACCTTCTCCAATAAAGAATCCACACAAACCTAGGAGTGCCCACATCCACATCAGTGGCACTCCCATTTGCAGCTGTCTCTACAGGGGGATCTTCCCTCACCATAAAGCCCCATATATGATTATAACTTATCTTGGAGTAGAATAGGTATTTTCCTTACTACTAATTGCCACTTTTTGTTAATTTTCTACATCCATCATTAAAAAACAAAAAATATTTGAAAGTTTTATCATTATAGTATTTCTCAATATTTTTTGTTTACTTTCAAAAATATTTCATTATTTATTTGCAAGCAGAGAGAGAGAGGAAAAAAGAGACAAGGAGAGACAGAGAGAGGGACAAAAAAATTGACACACAAAGCTTCTTGCCACTGGAAAAAAAAAAACTCTAGATGCATGTGCCACTTTATGCATCTGGCTTTACCTGGGTACTGAGAAATCATATCCAGTCTCTTAGGCTTTGCAGAAAAAGAGACTTTAACCACTAAGCCATCTCTCCTGCCTCTATTTATTTATTTTCATTCTAACACTTCTTTTATTATTATCTATGACTATGGCAGAGAGCTTCAGGTTTGGTGAGATGAACTTCCAGAGCAGCCACAGGAAGGTATATTTATTGAAGTTTGAACCAGAGGAAGTCCCCTAAATGGCAGAATTAGCTTGCCTGCTGTCACAGGTCTAAGAAGAGAGTGAGCGAGAATGAGAGAGAGAGAGAGAGAGAGAGAGAGAGAGAGAGAGAGTAGAGTGGGGGGAGAGAGGATCCACAAGTCAAATCCCTAAAACCACACCACAAGCAAATACACTTCAGGAACTCCAGACACTTTGCACATCTTTAAATTGGAATTTCAAATCCACCACCACACCTTAGAGCTGGACCCTAAGATCCTCCCAGTGACACAGCCTCCAACCTGGTGGCTTTAGGTGCAAACTAAAAACTAATAAAGCACTGAATATATTGGGGATCATATATTCAAAATACCACATTCCACCCCTGGTCCACAATAGATTCAAAACCATTTCACCTTGTAAAATGTACTCACTCCAATTTCAAAGTTTCCCACAGTCTTTACCAACTTAAGATAGTTCCAAAGTTCCAAGTCTCCTCTGAGGTTTAAGACTGATTTTTAGCAGTGAGTCCTATAAAATCAATCAAGTTATATATATATTCAACATATGAAGGCACAGAGTAAACATATTCAGCTGCTATCAGGCATAATATAACAATACAAACTCAACAACCATGAAACAAACATCAAAACCTCTGCAGTTCAAGTCCAATACCATAACCAGTGACTAACAGTCTCTGGATTTTCCAATTCTGCCCCTCCAAATGGGTTGAGTAGCCAGGGAAAACTTCCATCCCTAGCCAACAGCCTCCGTAGCAGCCCTTGTACAGTCCTGGTACATCTAAAATGTCTTCAGGGTTCCATGCAAACCATAGTCCATGTCCCAAAGGCTCTTCCAACCTGTTCATAAGGGTCATCAAGCCCTACCTGTATGCTGCATCTCAGCAGTGGCTCCTAAAACCATGTGCATTTCATGTCCACTCATGCATCTTTTTATACTTCCAAAACCAATAGTAGGAGGGCAGGACACAACCATATTCTTAATTCAGGGACAAAATAAATCATGACCTTGAAGAGCAGGCTCCTTCTCTAGTCAAATCCTTTTCCAAAAGAGTTTGCATTTCTACCAGTCTTTCCTCAAGCATCCTCTCTATTGTTTTAATGTAAATCAGTTGGGCCATCTTCCTTAAGATTGCTAATGTCTTTGACAATGGCAGCTTCAGCAACTTAAAATAGCCTCAATGCCTGTAATTTTAACTTGCATAGGTTTTCTCAGTTCAATATCTTTAGCCAAGAACAGCAGTCCATTACAAATTTAACCTTGACCAAACTCTCTTGGCCTGGGCAGCAGAACACAGCCAGCCCTTATGCCAGTAGCCCAGTTCCAACAAAGTCCTCTGAAGTCTTTCCTTTCCCTTAGAAACTTCATAAGCCAAGCCTCCAAGTTCAATCCTCTCTGAACTTAGTATTCTCAAACTCTCATCAAAGTAGTCCATAATACTTGGCTTACCACTCCAGAAGGCATCTTCATTTGTAAGCAACAAGTCTATGTCCATTCCTCCAAAACAAAAGTTCCAAAAGACCAAAATCTACATGGTCAGATTCACCTCACCCCACTCCTGATACCAGTTTCTATAGCAGACAACTCCAGGTTCACTGAGGGCTGGACCCTAAGATTTTCCCAGTAACATGGCTTCCAGCCAGGTGGCTACAGATGCAAACTACAAACTAATAAAACACTGGATATATTGGGGGGACATCTATTTAAACAACCACAATGACACATTTCTCTTTTTATAATGTTTTGTTTATTTATTTTGAGAGAGAGAGGTAGAAATAGGCAGGTAGAGAGAGAGAGAGAGAGAATGGGCATGCCAGGGCTTCTGGCCATTGCAAACAAACTCCAGATGCATGAGCCCCCTTGTGCATCTGTCTTAAATGGGTCCTGGAGAATCAAACCTGGGTCCTTTGGCTTTGCAGGCAAACACCTTAACCACTAAACCATCTCTCCAGCCTGACACATTTATTGTTTAAATCGCATCTTTTTTTGCTTATTTTGTGCAAAAGAATGACTCTTGTCAATTACATATATTTTACTTATTTTTAAATTTCTACACACTTTCCTTGATTGTAAGAGTCAAAATGATATTAATTTTCTTTACCTTGTATAGTATGTGATCATAATCCAAAACCCTGTGTGGCCTCAGGAAATTCTCAAGAAATATTTGTTAGGTGAATTGAAAAATATTGGGAGTTTGACATTGTGCCCATGACCCTGTGCATTCCTTAGAAGGAGGTTTATTTCTCCTCTACTTTGTGTCTTTATTACCCATTGACATAGTATGGCATTTAGCTAATATCTCAAAAACATTTGTGCAATGAGTATTTGGAGTGGCTCAACTCCTCCAGTAAATCTATATATTACACAGATTACAGCATTTCACACCATTTGACATTGGGTCAAATATGTGATGTGTTTAGAATTTAGAACTATAAAGTAGTCTTTAAAAAATTATTGTAACAACTCGCTATTTCAATTTACCACCTAGATGATAAATTTTACCCTCTCCTTTCCTCTCACCCCACTCCTTCTAGGCCACATCCTCTTCCCAAGTACTTTCACTTCTACTTCATATTCAGAGCGTGGCAGCAAATATGAATGAAAAGTTTTCTCTGCACAGTGCCGAGTCTAGGTAGATTCCAAAGAGGGGTATAGCTAGATGATAGGGTATTTCCACTTTTAGTTGTTTCAGAAACCCTCCTCCTGGTGGTTCCACTAGTTTACAATGCCACCAGCAATGCATAAGGGATCCTTTCCCTACATATTTTCCAGCAATTGTTGTGACTTGCTATTTTAATGGTAACCATTCTGAAAGGAAAGAGATGGATTTTCAATATTGTTTTGATATGTGTTTACCCAATGGTTAAGGATAATAAGTGTTTTTCTCTTTCCTTCCTGTATTTATTCCAAATCTGTTTTTTGTTTTTGTTTATTTTTTGCCCAAAAGTTTAAATCCATTTTGTTTGTCCATTTACTGACTTGTATATTTGGGGTTTTTTGATGCTTAATTTTTTGAGTTCTTTATAAATTCATTTATTAACTCCCTGCCTGACAAAGATTTTCTCCCCATTTATAAGCAGTTTCCTCACTCTGTTGATTTTTTTCCTTTGCTATACAGATGATTTTTCATTTCATGCAATACATTTGTCAATCTTTAAATTATTTCTTCAGCTTTTGGAGCCCTGTGTCTGAATGCCCTTAGGTATGACTTTACCCTTCAAGTTTTTTTTTATAAGATTTTTTATTTATTTATTTATTTGAGAGGGACAGACACAGAGAGAAAGACAGATAGAGGGATAGAGAGAGAATGGGCGCGCCAGGGCTTCCAGCCTCTGCAAACGAACTCCAGACGCGTGCGCCCCCTTGTGCATCTGGCTAACGTGGGACCTGGGGAACCAAGCCTCGAACCGGGGTCCTTAGGCTTCACAGGCAAGCGCTTAACCACTAAGCCATCTCTCCAGCCCTATCCTTCAAGTTTTTGATCCACTCTGAATTGATTTCAAAAGTGAGAAATACAGATCTAGTTTCATTCTTCTATATGTAGATAGCAAGTTTTCACAGCACCATTTTTTTGAAAAGGCTGTCTTTTCTCCCACATAATTTTTATATATTTGGCAAACATTAAGTGGCTATAGCTGTGTGGGTTAATTTCTGGATCCTCTGTTCTATTCCACTGGTCTAAATGTCTGTTGTGCTGGTGCTACAAGGCTGTTTTTGTAACTGCAGTATAACTAGAAATCAGGATTCCTCCCGCAGTGTTATTTTAACTAATCCAGATCTGTTGCACTTTTCATATGAAATTTGTATTGTCTGTTGTTGTGAAGAGTGTTATGGGAATTTTTTTTAGCAGTCCACACAGTTTATTCAGCAACATAACAGGAGAGTACCTCCATCATTAGAGACATAAGGCAGACCCAGGAGTGGATTGCTGGAGTACATTTTTTATAAAGACAAACAGGTTTCATAACATATGGAAAGGATTATCTGTTGCATATCAACAGCCATTCGTACTCCACTTTCTTCTTCCCCCTCCAAAAAAAAAATTCCTGATTGTTATCATTACAGGAGAGAATGCACAAACCCAGGTCAAGGCCAAGTGGTCTCTTTTTCCCAGGTTTACCTGTGAACCAGTACCTTCTAATGAGAGGGTAAAAGATCAAAAGGAATCTGCTGAAACTTTTCAGAAAGATTTTATTCCCAAATAAAATACAGACAGAAGAAGAAAACCTTTTGCTCCCTACTTCCAGCCTTTAGTTGCCACTGAAATGTCTGGGGCACCACAAACCACTCTGCACTCATTGAAGAAACAATCCTGAGGACAAAAAGCAAACAGTGCAAGGAGGAAGGACACAAGGAACCAGGCTCCTTAATAACACTGTGGAGTTGCTATGCAAGCACTGGAGAGCCTAGCATCTTGGCTCCTGAGAAGTTTCCAACAATGTTTTCTAAATTCTAAATGTTTTCCTGCCATGGGAATTAAAAAAAAAATTGTTGTTTATTTTTATTTATTTGAGAGTGACAGACAGAGAGAAAGAGGAAGATAGATAGAGAATGGGCATGCCATGGCCTCCAGCCACTGCAAATGAACTCCAGATGCATGCGCCCCCTTGTGCATCTGGCTTACATGGGACCTGAGCAATTGAGCCTTGAACCAGGGTCCTTGGGCTTCACTGGTAAGCACTTAACTGCTAAGCCATCTCTCTAGCCCCTGACAAGGGAATTTTTATGGGCATATCCTTGAATCTGGAGATAACTTGAAATGTTATTTCCATTTCACACTATTGTTTCTGCCAAGCTAAGAGCATGGGATGTTTTTATCTTCTAGTCTTTTTCATCTCTTCTTCAGCATTTTTAAAATATATTTATTTATTTGCAAGTAGAGAAAGAGAGAGGGAGAGGAAGAGAGAGAAATGGGCATATTAGGACCTCTTGCCACTGAAACTGAACTCCAGAAGCATGTGCCACCTTGTGCATCTGGCTATACATAGGTACTGGGGAATTGAACCAGGCTTTTAAGAATTGCAAGCAAGTGCCTTAACTGCTGAGCCATCTCTCCAGCCCTCTTCTTCAGCATTTTAAAGTACTCAGAGTGGAAGTTTTTCACCACCGACAGGTAGATTTAAGCTATTTTGTTGTTGTTGTTTATTTTGAGGCTAATATACATGAGACTGTTTTCCTGATATTTTTTCTTAATGTATTCATTATCATTGTATAACAAAATTGAATGACCTTTTACATATTTATTTTTGTATCTTTCGAACTTTACTTAAAGTGTTTATCAGATCTCAGAATTTTCAGGTGGAATCTTTATGGACTTTTAAGTATAGCATATTATTTACACAAAAGACAATTTCAGTTCTCCTACTTAGATCCTCTTTATTTCATTATTTTGCCATATTTTTTAAAAACTTCAAGCACTATCATGCATAATAGTAAATGAATGTGCACTGTTGTCCCTTTACTGATTTATAATTTATTTTAGATTTTTCCCTATTTAGTATTTTGAATTTTGGTCCAGTCAGCTAATCTTTAAAATGGAGAATTGAAACTATTGACATTTAGGAGTATTATTGAGATATTTGCTAATTCCTGCAATTTTGTTGGTTTTTAGTTGGCTCTCATTTGTTTTTTACTTTCTTATTCATGTTAAGAGTTTGCTGATTTAATGAGTTGGACATTTGATCCTTGTCTTGTTCTAATCTATTCTTCTGTTCCTCTTGTGAGTTTACTTTTTACTATGTGCTGCTGGTGTTATCTTTATCCTTCCTCTGTGTGTAGAGTCCTTCAGTCTTTCCTGCCATGCTTGCTGAGTGGTCAGGAATTGATTTAGTTTGTGCATTTCTTGGAAAAATCTTTATTTCTTCACTAATTTTGAAAGATGTATTTTCTGAATGCCATAATTTTAGTTGGCAGTTCATTTCTTCTAGATCTGCCTAAAATATGTCCTTCCATAATTTTCTAGATTACAATTGTTATGCTGAGAGTTTATTGTTCTGATGCATTTGCCTTTTAAGTTTTCTTCTCTTGATAACTTTCATAAGGTTTTTGTTCTGTAGTTTTAATATTTTAATGATGATGTGTCTTGGAGAGGCTCTTTTCTGATCATGACTACTTATAATTCTCAATCCCTCAAGCATTTCCCTAGCATAAGAAATGTTATCATTTCAGGCTGGAGAAATGGCCCAGCAGTTAAGGTCTTTGCCTTCAAAGTCTAGGAACCCAAGTTTGACTCCCCAGTACCCATGTAAAGCCAGGTACACAAAGTGGTGCATGCATCTGAAGTTCCTTTGCAGTGGCTGGAGGCCCTGGCATGTCCATCCTGTCTGTCTCTCATCTACATCTCTCTTCTTTCAGATAAATAAAGATATGTTATCATTACATTGAATAGTTTTTTACACACTTAATATTTAGAATCATTTTTCTATCCTGTGGAACCATAGGTTTTGTCTCTTCAACTTCTCTCAGAGCTCTTAAAAACAGTGATCATTCTTGAATTTTCCCTTCTTTCTTACTGCTTAAATGGACGTTCCTCAATTTTGTCTTCCACCCATTATGTCCCTTCTTCTTCATGAACTTGCAGGTCAGTGATGCTTTCTACTGTGCTTTTTATCTGATTAATTAACTCTCATTTCTAATATTTTTGTTTGGTCCTTTTTTGAAAATATTTTTTACATTTTTTACTTACTTGAGAGAGTTGAAAGAAAAGCAGAGAGACAGAGAGAAGGAAAGAGAATGGACATACCAGGCACTCCAGCCACTGCAAACAAACTCCAGATGCATGCACCACCTTGAGAATCTGGTTTATATGGGTCGTGGGGAATCAAACCTAGGTCCTTTGGCTTTGCAGGCAAGTACCTTAACCACTAAGCCATCTCCCCAGCCCTATTTGGTGCTTTGTTATCTTCCCAAATTTTTACTCAATTTTTCCTACATGTTTTGAATTCCTCATCCATTACCCTAACTTTTCATCTATGCTACAGGTGTGTGTGTGTGTGTGTGTGTGTGTGTGTGTGTGTGTGTTTATGTGGGTAAGTGTGGGCATTTGCAGATCACAGCATGTGTGTCAAGGTCAGAGGACAACCTCAAATGTCAATCCTCACCTCCAATCTTGTTTAAGGCACAGTCTGTAATTAGGTGCTGTATATGCCAGGCTAGCTGGCTCACAAGGTTCTGAGAATCCTATCTTCACCTCCCTTCTCATCCTAGGCATAGTGGGATTAAAGTGTCTGACTTTACAAAGGTTCTGGAGATTCGAACTTAGGTACTCACACTTGCACAGCATGCTAAATCCTGAGCCACTACTTCAGGCCCCACACTACTGACTTCCGATTTAGGTCCTTCATCTACTAGTATGTATTATCTTTGATGCCACTGAAGATTTATAATAGGATTTTGAATTATTTTTCTGATATTTCAGTCATTTCACAATCTTTGGTTTTAGTAATTTAGGAGTTATGGAATTTTGGAGGTGCCCCATTAATTTTTGCATATCTGTGTTATGATGTGAACATTTGTTGCAAGAATATGTTGTATGCAGTCTTTCCATACCTCTCTTTGTGTTTGTTTTATCTTATTTCATCTCATCTTACTTTGGCATTTTCATGATCCCTGAAGCTACTTAGAGGGGAAAGTAGACACCAGTAGCAAGAGCACTGATTTGAAAAGAACACAATAGTGCTAAAGTGCAGTAACGCTCATCTCAGTACTTCAATTACATCCGCAGTAAGATTAGGAAACACTGGAGTGAGAACGGTGAAAGGAGACATGATGTTTAAAGATTATTAAAGTTTATGGAAAATTATAATTAACAAGCAAAAGAAAGGAGGAACAGGAAAAGAAAAAAGACGTAGGAGTGAGAGGCATAGGGGTTGAACATAAGAGAAATCACAGAGAACATGACAGAATAAGTGCAGGAAAATGCAGGGCACATGACCCATCCTGCCAGAGGCTGCCTTCCGTGATTCTGGGTAGTTGTGTTTTCTGTGTGTATCTATCTGGGGCTCCTACTTACATTTACTTTTGAAACTGGATGTCCTTGTCTTCCCCCAGCCCAGGCTACTAGTCCACCAGCATGCAGAAGTCCTTGCCTAAGCAGACCACACCGACTGAATTTGAGTCCAGGTCAGCTCTTCTCTGGTATTGCCATGGTTCTTAGTATGCTGCTCCCTTAGCCAATTCAGGAATGGGGAGAGTTTTGAGGTTTGAAGCTTTATAGTACTAAGGAGGAGGTGGATCATAGATTTCCTCTTGTGATAGGCTCCTTCCACAGGAGCATGACTGCCACCAAGTCCCTTTCTAGTTTCTGCTTCTCATCACTTGCAGCTCTGCCACCTATACTTGTATTTTTGCTGTATTTGCACCTTTTCTATTTTGTTTTAAGACCCAGAGTTCCCTACCTCTTTGTTCAACATTCAAAACTAAGATGGACTGTTTCCTTGCTAAATCTAATACTCAGCATTTCTGGATTTTGTCTACTCTCTCACTGTCTGCTGTTTACTATTGCCCTACTTTGCCTTTCCACCCATGCCAGCTCTTTCTATAGGCACAAACGAGATGTTTTCTCTCAGATTCGTGGGGAAGAGCTATACTTCCATGCTCAGTCATCTTTGAAATTCATAGATGTTTTGTGAATATTTTATTCATTTATTTGAGAGGGGGGAGAGAAAAAGGCAGATAGAGATAGAATGGGTGCACCAGGGCTCTAGTCACTGCAAAGGAACTCCAGATGCATGTATCACCTTGTACAGCTGGTTTGGGTGGACCCTTGGAATCAAACCTGGCTCCTGGGACTTTGCAGGCAAGGGCTGTAACCATTAAACTGTTTCTCCAGCCCAAGTGTTTTTCTTTTGTAATTTTCTATGAGAGAGAAAGAGAATTGGCAACTCCAGGGCCTCCAGCCACTGTAACCAAACCAGATGCATGTGCCACCTTATGTGCATATACAACCTTGCTCTTGCCTCGCCTTGTACATCTAACTTATGTGGGATCTGGAAAATTGAACATGGTCCTTAGGCTTCTCAGGCAAGTACCTTAACTACTAAGCAATCTCTCCAGCCCCCCAATATTTTTTTTCAACATTTTTTTAAAATTATTTATTTATTTGAGAGCGACAGACACAGACAGAAAGACAGATAGAGGGAGGGAGAGAGAATGGGCGTGCCAGGGCTTCCAGCCTCTGCAAACGAACTCCAGACGCGTGCGCCCCCTTGTGCATCTGGCTAACGTGGGACCTGGGGAACCGAGCCTCGAACTGGGGTCCTTAGGCTTCACAGGCAAGCGCTTAACCGCTAAGCCATCTCTCCAGCCCCCAATATTTTTTTAAATAATTTATTTTTAAAAGAATGTTGCTGCAGCTGGGCATGGTGGCACATGCCTTTAATCCCAGCACTTGGGGTGCAGAGGTAGGAGCCATGAGTTTGAGGCCACCCTGACACTACATAGTGAATTCCAGGTCAGCCTGGACTAGAGTGAGACCCTCCCTCAAAAAAAAAAAAAAAAAAAAAAAAAGACTGTTGCTGCAAATACACAATGTGCTTCATTGCCTTCTTTCTTTCTTTTCTTCCTAGTTTTTTTTTCTTTTTTGAGATATATTTTGTGTGTGTGTGTGTGTTTGCAAGCAGAGAGAGACAGAAAGAAGAGAGAGAGCAGGGGCATGCCAGGGCCTCCAAACATTGCAAATGAACTCTAGATGCAAGTATACAAGTGCCACCTTGTGTATCTGGCTTTACATGGGTACTGGGAAATCAAACTTGAGTTGTCAGGCTTTGCAGGCAAATGCCTTAACCAATGAGCCATCTTCCCAGCCCTCCAGACCCTCTGTTTTCTTTTTATTAAGTAGAAACTGTATGGACACATCAAATACTGGTACAATCATTTCCCTCTTCTCTGTCCCCACTCCACTGAAGGCTCTCCTTAGTGGGATTGCTGGTATTCACCATGGAGTTGAAGGTGATGAGCTGTGAAAGCAGCAGTCTGTCATTGTTGTGGGAAGGGCTATGTTTCAGGATGTTCCTTCCCACCCTGTGGCCCTTACATTCTTTCCACCCTCTCTTTCACAAACGCCCCCTAGTCTTGGTGGGTGTGCTTTAATTCTACAAAGTATTGAGTATTTCTTTAAGAGGAACTATTTAGATGTTGAACTGTTAAGCTGAGGGATATAAATATTTATCATTTGAATAAATAATACCAAAATTTCCTCCCTCAAAGATAGTTGTTACACACTTCTTTGAATAGGATAAAAAGGGAATTATATATTCCTTATGCCAAATCTGTGTATTGCATCAGTTATCTTAATTTTGAACAAAATAAAACTACAATAAACAAAAAACAAAGCCCCTTCATTGTTTTAATTTCACTTTACAGACTGATCAGAGTTTCAAACATTTCCTAGTTAAATTATAATGCTTAAGTATCTGAGATGTTTTATATGTACTTAGACTTGTAAAATACTTTTTTCTAAAATGTGCCACTTATTATGTTATATATAATGTGTGTGCTTCACTTAATATTTGAACAATATTACAAGCAAAGATTATGACTTCATTATGTATGGAGAATATTTGAGAGGAAAAGTAACATGCCATAAATCCCACATTCAAGTGGAAAGGGAGGTATGTTCTAAGTATTTCCCATCATTTTTTTTAGATTTTTTGTTTGTTTGTGTTTTGGCAGGGGGAGGAATGCCTCTTAGCATGATGTCTCAACCTGTAGCTCAAATAAATTTTTCTGCCCCCACTTCACAAAGTCCCCTGAGCAGTGGTGGGTGAGTTTTAAGTCTACTTTAGTGATGAGCTCTTAGGAGACTCTGGATCTCTGCTTTGGTAGGTGTTGAGTATCCTCAGGGTCTGTCACCTACACCCAACACTGATTATCAGGAACAGAATGGAAGCAGCACTCTTGCTTATCTCCCCATTCCTTTGTGGTTTCAGCTGTGGCTTGGCTGAAGTGTGAGGGGTAGTTTATCTCCTCCATTATCACTACCTTCTGAAAAAGAACAGCTTCTCCAACAGAGAGTGAAGTCAGCATAGTTTAAATGGGATAAGTATTACTAATTTACAGAGAAGTTATGTATGTAACCCCTCTTTTAGCCAAAGACTAGTGAGAGCTTGACACTGGAGAACATAATCTTTGTCCCAATAGGATTTGATCTGATTCCCAATTCCAGATGTGGGTTCCTTTACACTGAGTGGATTTCTTAGTCCATCAGAAAGCTATTGGTTACCCACTGAGGCTGTGTGTCACTATTCCATTGGCATGTACATCCTGTCAGGGTATTTGCTTTCAAGTAGCTTAGACCTCTGGTTACTCAGACTGTTGTTGGCCATTTCCCCCAATAGCTAATGTAGTGCTTTCCAGCACTAGACAGACTAACTGTCTGGGAACTGACTTTCTTCTGAATTCCAGCTAGATCTCTTCGTGCTCTGTGTCAGCAGCATATTGTGTCTTCAGCATTAGGGTCTTAGCTTTTGCCTCACATAGTCAAGTACTTTGACAGAAAACTGTCATGATTTGGGGACCTCGTAGGTCTCCCCAATTAACAGCTCAATGTGTGTAGCAACCGATCTCTGCTACTGGGAGTTACAGGTCAGAGAATGAAAAAAAATTCTTTTAAGCTTAGGCTTCCTTCCACCCTCACCAGAGTCATACTTTTCAGATGCTCCCCCCTTACTCCTTTTGAGGGTTGTATTTTTATGCTGTCTCCAATTATAAAGGATTCTATGTTATCAGCTCATTTGGGGTTTAATTTTATGTTTGTTCCCCCCGCCATCCCCTTCCCCTCCTGCCCCCTCAAACCATTTCATCCCTAATGTCTGGGCCTTGAGTTGTCCATCAGGTCCAGGTCAGGAATTGCAGATAAGTGAGACCATGCAGCATTTGCCTTTCTATAATTGTGTGACTTGGCTGACTATGATCTGTTCCAAGTCTGTCCATTTTTCTAAAAATTTTATTGTATCATTTTTTTCTTACTGCTGAGTAGAATTCCATTGTGTAAATGTATCACAACTTCGCTATCCATTCATCCAATGATGGTCATCTGGGTTGATTCCAGTTCTTAGCTATAATTAATTGAGTAGCTATAAACATGGTTGAGCAAATGTCTCTATATTCATACACAGAGCATTTAGGATCAATGCCAAGTAAGGGAATAGCTGGGTCTGTGGGTAGCTATATGTTCATCCTTTTGAGGAATCTCCAAATTGATCTCCACAAGGTTACATTCCCACTAACAGTAGATGAGGGTTCCTCTTTCCCCACATCCTCTCCAACATTTGTCAGTGCTGGATTTTTTAATGATTGCCATCTTTACTGGAGTAAAGTGGAATCTCATGGTTGTTTTAATTTGAATTTCCCTAATGGTTAGGGATGATGAACATTTTCTTAAGTGTGTGTTAGACATTTGTAATTCTTCCTCTGAGAACTCCCTATTCAGTTCTCTGCCCCATTTTTGGAGTGGTTTGTTTGATTTTATATTGTTTAATTTTTTGAGTTCTTTGTAGATTCTAGATATTAGGGTACTGTCAGTGGTATAGCTGGTGAGGATTTGCTCCCGGTTAGTGGGTAACCTATTGGATTTGCTTAGGGTGTGTTGATGCACAAGCTTTTTAGCTTCATGCGATCCCATTGGTTGAGTGTTTTTTTAATTTCTTGGGGCACTGGGGCTGTGTTTAGGAAGTCTTTCCCAACTCCTATATCATGGAGAGTACCTCCTATTTTTTTTTCTTCCAATTGAGGAGTTTCAGGTCTTGTATTGAGGTCTTTAACCCATTTTGACTTGGTTTTTGTGTATGCAGAGATGAGTGGGTCTAGTTTCATTTTTCTACATAAAGTCATCCAATTTGTCCAACACCATTTGTTGAAGATGCTGTCTTTTCACCAGACTACATTATTGGCTCCTCTGTCAAAGATAGAGTAGCAATAGTTACTTGATATAAGGTCTGAGCCTTCAATTTTGTTTCATTTTGATATAAGGTCTGAGCCTTCAATTTTGTTTCATTGATCTATGATTCTGTTCTTATGCCAGTACCATGCTGTTTTTGTTACTATGACTTTTTAATATAGCTTGAGATCGGGTATAGTGATACCTCTAGAGTTTTTTTGGGTTTTTTGGTTTTTGTTTTTTTGCTGAGGATATGTTTGGATATCCAAGGCCTGCTGTCATTCCAAATGAATTTTGAGATCATTATTCAATCTCTGTGAAGAATGATGCTGGAATTTTTATTGGTATTGCATTAAGTCTGCATATTGCTTTTAGTAGAGTTTCTATTTTCACAATATTAATTCTACCTATTCAGGAGCATGGAAGTTCTTTCCATCTTCTCAAGTCTTCCTCAATTTCTTTCTTGAGTTTTTTTTTTTTTATATTTTCCTTATGTAAGTCTATCATATCCTTGGTTAGACTTATTCCAAGGTATTTAAATTTTTTGTTGCTATTGAAAATGGGACAGCCTCACTAATCTTTCTCTGTATATTTTTCCTTTGACTATAGAAAGACTATTGACTTTTCTGCATGGACTTTGTATCCTGCCACTTTTACTGAAGGAATTAATCATCATTAGAAGTTTTGAGATGGAGAGTTCTGGGTCACTTATGTATAGGTTCATTTCATCTGTAAATATAGCTAACTTGACTTCTTCCTTTCCAATATGTATCCCTTTTATATTTTTTTCCTGACTTATTGCTTGGGCTAGTACCTCTAGTAATATGTTGAAGAGCAGTGGTGACAGTGGGCACCCCTGTCTTTTTCCTGATCTCAGTGGGAACTCCTTGAGTTTTTCCATTATTTTTATTATTATGATGATAATGATTAGGGCTTTGGTTGCTTTATATATAGCCTTTATTGTGTTGAGTTATAAACCCTCCATGCATATTCTTTCCAGGATTTTGATCATGAAGTGGTGTTGTATTTTGTCAAAGGCCTTTTCTGCATCAATTGAGATGATCATGTGGTTCTTATGGTTGTTTATTTATTTAGTGTATTACATTGACTGATTTCCTTATGTTAAATCATCCTTGCATCCCTGGGATGAAGCCTACTTGATCAAGGTGGATAATGCTATTGATGTGTTGTTTAATTTGGTTTATGAGGATTTTGTTCAAGATTTTTGCAAATAAATTCATCAGGGATATAGGCCTATAGTTTTCTTTTCTTATTGTATCTGTCTGGTTTTGGTATTAGGGTAATGCTACCTTAATAAAAGGAGTGGGGAGGATTCCCTGGTCTTCTATTATAGGAAACAGTTTGAGAAAAATTGATTTTAGTTCCTCAATGAATGTTTGATAGAATTCAGCTAAGAAACCAACCAGTCCTAGACTATTCTTTTTGGGGAGGTTTTCTATTACCTTTTCAATATCCATGGATATGATAAGTTTGTTTAGGAGATTAATCTGCTCTGGGTTTAGTTTTGGTAGGTGGTATGTTTCTAGGAATTCATCCATTTCTTCCAGGTTATCCAATTTTGTAGAGTAGAGATTTGGGAATTATGCCCTGATAATTTTTCCAATTTCATTGATGTCTGTTGTGACCTCTCCTTTTCATTTATGATTTTGTTAATTTGAGCCTTCTCTCTCTATCTATCTATCTATCTATCTATCTATCTATCTATCTATCTATCTATCTATCTTTCTCTCTCTCTATCTCTCTATCTCTCTATCTCTATCTTTATCTTTTGGTTCATCAAATTGGTCAGAGATTTATCAATCTTGTTTATTTTTTCAAAGAACCATCTCTTTGTTTCATCTGTTTTTTAAATTGTTTTCTCAGTTTCCAATTCATTAATTTCTGTTCTGATCTTGATTATTTCTTTCCATCTGGAGACCTTAGAGTTGGATTCTTCTTGTTCTTCCAGTGTCCTTAGGTAGACACTTAGGTTGTTAACTCTGGATATCTCTGTCTTTGTCATGAAGGCACTTAGCACTATGAATTTTCCCCTTAGGATTGCCTTCATTGTATCCCATAAGTTTTGATAGGATGTGTTTTAATTCAATTCCAGGAGTTTTCAACTTTTTTGATTTCTTCCACAACCCATTCATTGTTTAAAAGTGTGTTGTTTAGTCTCCAGGAGCTGGTGGAGTTCTTGATGAGTCTCTTATTGTTTAAAGCATTGTGATCTGATATGATTCAGGAAGCTACTTCAATTTTCCTGAATTTATGGAGGCATGCTTTATAACCTAATATATGATCTATTTTAGAGAAGGTTTCATGGGCTTTCTGAGACGAATGTATATTCTGTAGCATTGGGGGCTGAAAAGTTCTGTAGACTTCCATTAGATCTAGTTGATTTATGGTGTTGAACTCTATTATTTCCCTCTTGATTTTTTTGCTTGGATGATCTGTTTATTGATGATAGCGGAGTATTGAAGTCTCCAACTACAATGATGTTGGTGTTTATTTCTGTTGTGTTGTCAAGTAGATTTGGTGTTATAAACTGTGGTGCACCTGGCTTTGTGTTCATATAATCATAGAGTTGACTTTTTTCATGGAAAATTTTCCTTTCACCATCTATTATGAGGGATACTTTTGCTGGGTAGAGTAGTTTAGGTTGGAAGCCATAGTTTTTTAGACTTTGAAGTATTCCATTCCAGGCCCTTCAGGCTTTCAGGGTTTCCATTGAGAAATCTGAGGTAATTCTGATAGGATTGTTTTTATATATAGTGCCTTTAGCACTCTGTCTTTGTTTTCATTGTTAAGATTTTTAACTGTGATGTGCCTTGGAGAGTTTCTTCTTTGGTTCTGTCTGTTTGGTGTTCTGTGGGCTTCTTGTGTCTGGATGGGCCTCTCTCTTGAGAGATTGGGAAAAATTTTCTTCACTAATTTTATTGAATATGTTCTCTATGCCTCTGGTCTGGATTTTCTCTCTTTCTGGTATACCCACAATCTGGATGTTTGGTCATTTTAGGGTATTCCACAGTTCCCTCATATTCTGTTCACTTCATTTTTTTTTTGAACTTAGCAAAATTTTTGGCCTCCTGATCAATTTCTTCTGTCTTATATTACAGTTCAGAAGTTCAGTCTTCCACATCAGTAACTCTGTTAGTAAGCGGTTCTAGAGAGGTTTTTGTAAGCTCTATTTGACTTTTGTTTTCTGTTGTGCTATTTTGCATCATGCCCATCTCTTTTTTGAGTTACAATTTCAGTTCAAGTTCTGATTTTCTTGATGCTTCTTGGAATTCATTCTTACATTTGATCAAGTCTTCATTAAGCTTAATCACCCAGTTGTTGAGATCTTTAATTTCTTGACTCACCTTCAATTTATTCATATCTCATTTGAGGGCTCTAACATTTTCTTCAGTCAAGTTAAGCTTACTGTCAAAAGCTGAATGCTCTAAGAGATGATTCTGTTCAATTTCATTGATACAATTGTTGTGGTTTTTTTATGTCTTGTTTCTAGTTAAGTAATTCCTTTGGTCATGGTCTCATTGGTGGTTGTGTTTTCATTTGGGTATTGAATTTTTGTTGATTTCTCTATGATTTTATTGGAGGCCTCCATTGTGGGACTAGGCATCCTTCATGGAGATCTCTCAATCTTCTGACTTTTGTTGCATTTTTGTGTTGTAGTCTACCCATCTTGGAGAGAAACTTTATTCTATTGAGAAGAAAGCAAGTTTTTGTTCTTGTAGGATACTCAGAGTATGTTCTGTTTTAAATCTGAAGTAGATTATAGTGTATGATGGGGTTATAACCTCAAATGCACAGACCATGGTTACTGTAGGTATATCAAAAGTACCTTTGGACCTGGCCTACTCACTCCACTTGCACATACTGTTACACATATGGGAATCAGGAGTTGGGGAACCAAGCACCAGGAAGCTGGAGAGCCAGAGGCAAGAGGCCTGCTCCTACAGTGGCCCATGCACCCTATGACTCAGGAGAATAGGGATGTCAGTATTCCAGGGCTTGTCAAGATACCAGAGCAAAAGACATGTTTCTACAGTCCCCACACTCATGTACCAGGCCTCCCCAAGCAAAGCACAGGGAGACCTACAGTGAACAGGGAACTGGGCAGAGCCTGGGGGAACAGGGGTCTACACTATTCACCCCCTACCCACTCTGCACCTGCCTGTGCAGTGTATCCAGGAATGGGGACCTAGGGGCACTTTGAACAGGAAGGTGGAACAAGGGGCCTGATTCTGCAGCAAGGTGGTAGGGTCCAAGCAGCCCAAAGCCAACCACAGGGGGACCTAGTGGACCAGGAAACTGGGAGAAGCCCTGGGATCAGGGATCTGGCCTACTCACACTGTGCCAGCTGTGTGCACCCTTCAGCACAGGATATCTGGGACTGGGGACCCAGGGGCACTTCAAGCAGGAAGCCAGAACAGGGGCCTGCTTCTGTAGCAAGCTTTCAGGGTTCAAGCAGCCCCAAGACAACTGCAGATGGGCCTACCATGACCAGAAAACTGGGAGAAGCCTCGGTGATCAGGAATCTTGCCTACTTATTCTGCATCAGCTGCATGCACCCTCTGGCTCAGGTTATCCAGGAATAGGGACCAGGGGCACTTCCTGATTATCACTTTAAAGACAAAATTATCTACATTTTTACTTATAGTGCTCAATCAATAATTTTTACAAATATAATTTCATAGTCATTTCCTATCTCAAGTTCCAAACAAGAATTTTAGTAAAGACAAGCAACGACACTGGGGCATATGCAGACCTTTGTAGACAAAAAGACAATGTTTGAGGAATGTTTTAACATAATAAATGCAGGGAAAATAAGAGAAAAACTGAAACAGAAATTTTACCATTTGCTTCATATAAACATGAACATGGTTATTTATATGGCAACTCTCAGTGTGAAAATAAAATGTGAGCAAGAAATACTTGCATGGAAGAATTGTGAATTGACAGAAAAAAATAACCCATTTCTTAGATTTCTAGGATTCTGTAAGGATAAAGAATGAAAAAATTTATTTTGAAGTGAAATTCTCTAAGGTAAACTGAATTACCATTAAAAATACCACTAGATTACCTCTGGTTCAGAGCCACTGATGTTGTCAATATTGCACCCAAGGAATATGCAATAAGAATAAAGAATACGACAGAGCCATCTGGAGAGATTACTTAGTGGTTAAGACACTTGCCTGCAAAGCGTAAGGACCCATATTTGCCTCTCCAAATCCCATGAAAGCCAGACACACAAAGGTGAGGCAAGGGCAAGGTCTCACATGCCTACTAGGTGGTTCAAGCATTTGAAGTTTGATTACAGTGGCTGAAGCCCTAGTGAGCCAATTCTCTCTACTCTCTCTGTCTTGCTCTAAAATAATAAAAAAAAGAATATGACAGAAAAACTTTAAGTGAGTTTTTATGTCAATGTATCTTGTGTTTGATTCATTCTTTTAAGAAAATTCAGTTATTACATTATGGTCTTTTTTGAAAATAGCCTGTTACTCCAGCAGAACATATTTGCCAATGAATTCATATTCCTTTGGCATAGTAAGGAGAGGTGGGAAGAAGGAAATTGGGGATTCAGAAAGTAAAGTGCTTTTAACATTCCCTGAGCCTTGGGTCTGACCTTCCACATTGAATGTGTGTGTATGTGTGTGGGTGTGTGTAGAGGGAGGTTGCTTTTGGGCATAAGTAATCACATGTCTGAAATCCAGGAGGTAGGATAGACTGCAATATATTTACAGAAGGGAAAAAGCTATGTTTGTAGCCTTGTGAAAGATGTGGGAAGCTATTACTATTACTAAAGTGCAGATGGAAAATAAATATTAGTTGCTGTATTTTATTTCGGGAAGTATCCTTCATTTTCCAGACATTAGGGCCTTTTATACTTTTTCTAGAGTTGCATTTGCTAAAACTCACAAACAATTTTTTTAAAATGCTCATCTTATATGTAGAAAACGTTCACTCAAGATTATGAACCTGGCAAATGGAAAGAGATGGATTTTAAAGTTATAACTATTGGTTTCCAGAGAGCATGATCTTTTCAGCATGTATGATGGTTTCTCATGCACTCCAATCCTGGATGGTTCTTTATCATTCCCACCCTTTCAATGAGTAACACACAAGTTTTAAGAAGATAACTCACAATCTGGAAGCCATGGAATTTCTAGGATTCTGTAAGGATCCTAGGAACTGTTTAGAAACTATGATCATTCTCTTTGTACAATCTTAGAATTTTGGAAGATATATTTTGGTCAAAATGACTATCTGGTGTTTGACATATATGAATTGTAAATATCTTCCCACTTCCACCAATTTATGTTTACTTTTCTGGTGTTTAAGTTGTAATTCAAATAGCATGTGCAAATCACTGGTTTTTCCAAGATTATTATTTTCATTCAGCTATTCCATAAATTCTACAATAATTCCAAGTAATTATTGAGGGATTTTTTTCTCTCTAGGCCAGGCCTGATATGAGAATTGGGTATAAGATGCTGCTCACTCATAAAAGAATCATATACAAAAACAAAATGTTTAAGCCAGCCTGAGGGTACACACTGAGTATTATCAAACTACTCATAGGGACACCCACAAACACATTATTGCATCAGTAAAAGGCATTAAAGGAAGTGATTATTTTTGACTTAACCCTCTGTATTTTCATTTATTTGTAATTCTTGGGCTTCATTAATTTCCATGAAGCAATTATGCACTCAGTGCTCCTTAAACTGATTGCTACTGAAAATATGTGTCATATGTAACTTAAAGAAGACAGAGAACACACCACTGAAGAGCAAGCAAATTCCTTCTGGTCATGCCTCACTTTCCTTCTTTTTTATCTTTAATGTGGTGCTTTGCCATTTCTTAGGCTAGCAACAGTTTGCGAAGCTATTCAACAGACCTTCTACAAACAATATGGTCTAGACTAAAAGTAATATTCTAATGATATAAATATTACAATGTTTCTTTTAAAGTTTTTCAACCAGTGCTATCGCACTGCAGCCTGCCAAGAGCAGCAATATTTGTCCTTGTTCACAGGCCCAAGTTCCCCCTGCCCACAATCACAGCACATTCAAGCCATTATCCATTTATGCTCCCAAGTTATATCACTTTTCTTATATAGATTTGTTATGTCCCCATAAATAACATTAGATAAGTACCAGCGTAAAGCTAATAACTAAGACACAGAGCAGTAAAATTGCAGTTTAATGAAACATACACCTTCAGTACTCAGAGATAAACCTGTAGAATGACAAAACGTGTGTCATTTTTATATTTTGAACATATTTATCTAAAGCAACTGTTAGTATAACTTACAACTGTCTCAAAGCCACTTTGGGATTTTTGCCATATTAAAAAGTGTCTGGGAGCTGGAGAGATAACTTAGCAGTTAAGGTGCTTTCCTGTGAAGCCTAAGGACCCATGTTCTACTCTCCAGATCCCACATAAGCCAGACACACAAATATGAGGCAAGCACAAGGTCTCACATGCCCACTAAGTGGCATAAGTGTCTGGAGTTGGATTTCAGTGGCTGAGGCCCTGGTGCACCAATTCTCTCTCTCTCTAAAAATGAGAAAAAAAATTAAGGGTCTGGGGCTGGAGAGATGGCTTAGTGGTTAAGGTGCTTTCCTGCAAAGCCTAAGGACCCATGCTCAACCCTCTAGGTCCCACATAAGCCAGATGCACAGTAATGCAAGCACACAAGGTCATACATGCACACAAGGGGGCACATGTATCTGGAGTTCTATTGCAGTGGCTAGAGGCCCTAGCATAATAATTCTCTCTCTGTCTCTCTCGTTCTCCTTCTCTCTCTCTCTCTCTCTCTCTCTCTCTCTCTTTCACATAAAAAAGGCAGTCTATTGGGCTTGCCTCAAAAAATGGTCTGATAAAATAAGTTTCAGTTATATATACACAAAAAATTAAGATATGTCATTGCATATATACTACTCTCTAAAAATGCATTCTCATAATGTACGACCGATGATGTACCAAGAAGGTATAGCTGTTGTTCAATTACTATTTATATCAGTGGGCTTATGTTGATAAGGAGTTCTTAATTATGAAAATTCATCTTTAAAAATGTTAAATAAAATTAAAGAGCAAAGAAAAATTGTTCACTTGTTCTAAGTAACCAATTAAAGGATACCCTTGGTAAAATTTCTCTGCAAGAAAATGAACTCATCCTAAGACTCCAGACAGAAAAGGAACAGTATTGTATATAAGAAACTTAAAATTTTACCAAGCAAATTGTTTGGAGAAGTCAGACTATGTGATAACTGGGCATGGTGGCATATACCCATAATCCCAGCACTCAGGAAGCACAATAGGAAATTGCCATGAATTCTTGGTCAATAAGGTCTTATGTAGGGAGCTTCATTCAGAAAGAAAGGAAGGAAGAAAAGAGGCATAACAAGAAACAATATGAGAAAAGGAAGAGGGCTGGAGAGATGGTTTAGTGGTTAAGTGCTTGCCTGTGAAGCCTAAGGACCCCGATTCGAGGCTTCCCCAGGACCCATGTTAGCCGGATGCACAAGGGGGCGCACGCATCTGGAGTTCATTTGCAGTGGCTAGAGACCCTGGCGTGCCCGTGCCCGTGCCCGTGCCCATTCCCATTCTCTCTCTCTCTCTCTCTCTCTCTCTCTCTCCCTCTTTCTCTGTCTGTCACTCTCAAATAAATAAAAATGAACAAAAACATTTTAAAAAAAACAAAAGGAAGAAAAGAAATAACGCACTAATTTCTAATGGATTTTAATTCATACCCATAAAAGTCAATTTAAATACTAAGTAAATTTGTGTCCTGTGTAAATTTGTTGGATTTCATACCTTTATCATAAATACTTGGTAGGCTAAGGGTTGGTGGAACATGCATTTTATAAAATGGAATAGTTTTCTGTTAGTGGATGCAGTTAAATCATGCATACCCACAGAAAAACCACTGGCATAAAGATGTAAATGGATATCAAATTTTCTAACATTTTTTCTTTCTCAAAAATTTCTATGTCTGTCTTCCTTAAAGGAAGATTGCTGAGTTCTTCCCTGAGTGTTTCATTTTAGAAGCTATGTCAAGTAATGAACCCCCCCCCCCATATTGAGTGTTGATAAAGTGCAAGAGGTACCTCGTGTTCTATTATTGCTTTTCATGATAGCCTTGTTAGAATTTGCCCCCATTTCATGAAGGAAAAATCCAAAAACACTATGGACTTAAATAATTTGTTTCAAATCTCTTATCTAGGAAATGTTGGAGATTATGGAGGAGAAACCAGAAAATATAGTTCCCTCTTCACAGCTTCTGAAATTTGTGATAGAGAGTGTCTGTTTTCTGTTCAGTCCACAGTTTGCTCCTCACTCAATTTGTTTAAATTTCACTTTTTTTTTTTTTTTTCGAGGTAGGGTCTCACTCTAGCCCAGGCTGACCTGGAATTCACTATGGAGTCTCAGGGTGGCCTCAAACTCATGGCAATCCTCCTACTTCTGCCTCCTGAGTGCTGGGATTAAAGATGTGCGCCACCACACCCGGCTTAAATTTCACTTTGAACAAGAAAATAAGAAATGTCTATTGTATCAGAATCCTAGTAGGAAAGTATGGGTAATTCATGATCCTTGAAGAATGTTTAGTGAAAGGAATGCTGTCGGAGTCTGGCCTAGACTATGGAAACCAATAAAGATTGACTCTCCCTAAACCTAAGAAGGTCCAGAAAACTTTAGCATTCTCATACACAGAGGGACAAAAGGTAGGACTTTAGAGACATGTAAAGCCAACAGACAGAAATATAGTGGAACCATTGTGCTGAAGTAAAGTGGGACAGCCACAAGCAGAGCACAGACCAGCAGAAAAGGGCTCAGAAGACACCCTACCCTATCTAGTCAATGTCTATCTGCCATTAGTGGCTCCTACTGGTCAAATGTCAGCAGTAGCTAGAGGCCATAGGAAATGTAGTCCTGAGATATCTGCTTCCTGAGGCACATGGTAAAGTGGGGAAAAGGTACAGGATGGAATGATAAGTGGAGATAAATACCCCATAAACAAAATTAGATTTTCAAAAAAAATTCAGTTTAGCTTTTGGTAGCAGACAGCAACATATGTGCTTTTAACACGAGAGAATAAAACTTAAACCACTCCCCATGTTGTAAATATTCCAAAGGACCTGGAAGTGGACTTGAAAAAGAAAACTACTGGCTTTAATATACTTTTTAAAATATATTTTTATTTATTTATTTATTGGAGAGAGAGAGAAAGAGGGAGAGAGAGAATGGACAGACACATCAGGGCCTTCAGCCACTGCAAACTAACTCCAGACACATGTGCCCCTTGTGCATCTGTCTTACTTGGGTCCTGGGGTATTGAACTGTGGTACTTTAGCTTTGCAGGCAAACACTTTAACCACTCAGCCATCTCTCTGGCCTGTCTTTAATATACTTTTGAGTTTGATCCCTCAGAGCAAGACTATGAAGGACACATAAAGGAAAACAATGCATAACCCTTCAAAAAGAGGAACTAGCAAAATTGAAAGAATTTCATTCAATTATAATACATTAGGATGCATAAGAGAAGCTTACAAGCCTAAAGCAAGGCTGAAACCAAAAGAAAGGTCCAAAGCTATAAAGGGCTTCCTAAGTCAATAAAATTAAGTTTTATATGTCCCCAAAATGAAATGATTGTCCTTAGTTTTAATTCCATCTTTGTGCACCAATCTTTAATTTGTAGTCATCAACTAACTTTTTCCACATCCTAGTCTTTCTGCTTTGAACCATTGCTTTTTCTCTCTTCAACTAAATCCCACAATTTTTGTTTCTTCTATAGGACATATTTCATGAGAAGTCACACACAAAAAGTAGATTAAGCTTCTTGTTATATGTTCTCTTAACAGCATGCACTTTGCTTTAATAGAACTCATTTTAGTTGCACATATTTATGGGGTTCTTATTTATAAGACAGTCTTCTTAGTTGCGAGGTGTGTTATATGAGGACAAAGTTCGTAACTGTTTTGTTTGCACACGCAGCTTCAGTGTCTGGTGCTGGGACTTCACATGTAGCATCCAAATGAATGGTTACTTATATAGCAATGAATCAAACCAGCAAAGCTGCCTGGTGAAAACTGAAGCAACAAGTGAGCATTGGAGCCATGTACTCTCTATAATTCACTATTCTAAATTTTGAATGCTTTATATTCTGCCCCATTCTTAAGTACAAATGTGCTTTTAGTATAAATATTAATTGGACAACATAAATAAGATATGAATGTTATCATTATGAGAATGATGCTACACTTACTGATTTGAACTACTCTCTAAATGGTGCCCCTTTCAGTTACTATCACCATTAATTTCTTTGCTGATTTCCTAGGGCTCTAATGGATTTAGTAGAGAGGAATTAGACATAAAGAAGAGAGATTCTCATTGTATAAGAGTTGCTATGATACCAAGTCTCTCTTTAAATTGCACAGAACCAAAACATAGAAGTCACAGAAAATTCCAGAGCTGAGGATTTTTTTCATTGAGTTTCAACATAATCAAGTTCATTATATATATTCTATTTCCAGTCTCATTTCTTTATAACACCTAAAAACTACTTGTCTACATGTCTCCTTATCTTTATTTCTCTTTGTCTAAAAATTTTCCTCTATTCTTCAAAATGAGGTTCTGAACACAGGCAAAGCCTTCTTACTTCACTTTGCAGCACTGGACTTACACAACTACCCAGACTGCCTAGGAATAGCATGTTTTGTGTGTGTGTGTGTGTGTGTGTGTGTGTTTCCTCAGAAACAACAAGCTCCTCAAGGCAGTAAATAAATGGAGTTCATTTGTGAGAACCAGACCTTTTCATTATATGATGCCATAATGCTGTTATCCTAAATTACATAGATATATGGTTTTTATACAATGTTTTATTACCAGTGCTTAATTTATAATTGAGGCTAAATAATTAAACATTTCAAGTCTAATGATAAAAAATGGATTATCTGGTAGATAATTCCATGCACATGAGAATATCAGTTTCTAGAATGCTGTAAAACTAGACATGTTATCAAAAAAATGTAAACTAACTTATGGGGTGAGGAGGTATAGCACAGTGGTAGACTAAGTGCTTAGCATGTGTGAAGTTGTATATTCATTCATCTTCAACACACACACATCCTTTTTAAAAACCCTTGTATCCATCTCAGAAAATAATATATGGTACATACATTTGCATTCAAAAGAAATTCAGCAGACAATAAATGTTACTATCATAGAGATAACAAAAGATCATTCAGAATACCCGTGCTTTCTTTTGTTCATTTGTGCTTTTCTACTTAGTGACTAGAGTAGCCATGTAAGAATAGTTGCCTAACAAATAGTTGTACAATAGCTTGGGCAAATTTTCTGATGTAATGCCCATGTGTGTAGAGGCTATTCTATTGTCTGACATGCATAACTAGTGCTGACAGTCTCTGGAATTTCTATTTCTGCCCCTCTATCTGGGCTGAGTATCCAGGCAAAACTTTCACCGCAAGCCAAAAGTACTCCATGACAGACTTTTCACAGTCCTGGCATATCAAAAACATCTTTGAGTTTCTTCTGCAAACCATGGTCCATCTTCAAATTTCCATACAATGGCCTTTTGGCCTTTAATATAAGGATATCACCCTGCTTTACAATGCTGCATCTCAGCAGCAGCTTCTGATTCAACTTCAGACAATGTCCTCATTGGTCTGCTACACAAGGACGTCACCCTGTTTTACATGCCACATCTCAGCAGCAGCTCCTGAAACCCCATGTATTTTGTGACTCACTGCCATGCCTATTTTGTACTTCTAAAATCAATACCAGTTGTGTAGTAGTGCAGCCAATTTGTTAATCTAGAAAGGAAATAAATCTTGTCCTTGAGTTTTCAGAATACTTCCTTTCAGTCATCTCCTTCCAAAAGAGTTTGCTTTCCTACTCATTCAGACATTCCTGGGTGGGATGCACCCCCTGGCAGTCTTTAGGCCAATAGCCCAGTTCCATCAAAAGTTCTCTGCTATCTCTCCCTTCCCCTTTAAAAGTCCACAAGCCAACACAATTCCCTCTGTACTCAGCATTTTCACACTCTCACCAGAATAGCCTATGAAACTTTCCTTACAGCTTTGCAAGGCTTCTGCATTCCCAAGGACCAAGTCCATCCACATTTCTCTAGCACACATGTTCCCAAAGACCAAAATCCACATGGCACAATTCATCCTCAGCAACACTCCACTTTTAGTACCAATTCTGTTGTAGCCAGCTACATGTTCCTAGGATGAACATCCAACCACACAGTCTATGGGAAGAAGGGATTTATTCCAAGTTTACAGATCCAGGGTAAGTTTCATTAATGGCAGAAGCTGCTCCCTTTCACAGGTCTGAGCAGAGAGAAACCCCAACAGTCAGCAGCACAAATGCAAACACAAACAACCAGAGCTCAAACTACTCTCACACTTTGGGGACAGAATTCATATCTGCCTCTGGTGACATGCCCCCATCACAGGAATCTGCCTGCTAGGGGCTCAAGTAGAAACTTTAATCAAAAATGACAGAATCAAGAGTGAAACCCTACCTAGGAAAAAAAAAAAAAAAGACTCTATGGGGCCAAACATTCAAACTAGCACATATACCTATAATGAGGGTTAGAAAAGCTTCTCAAACTAACTGCTAAACTTAATTAAGGTGCTTAAATTCAGTGAGTATAAGAAAACAATAACGAAAACCTAGCTCTTAAGAAGGAGATATCAGAGCTGGAGGGATTGCTTAATGGTTAAGGCATTTGCCTGCAAAGCCAAAGGACCCAGGTTTGATTCCCCAGGACCCACATTAGCCAGATGCACAAGGGGTGCATGTGTCTGGAGTTTATTTGCAGTGGCTGGAGGCCCTGGCGTGTCCACTCATTCCCTCTCTTTCTCTCTCTCCCTCCCTCTTTCTCCCCCCCCTTTCTCTTCTTCCTCTGTCAAATAAATAAGTAAAAATAATTTTTTAAAAAAGGGGAGATCAAGTACTATTCAACAGAGAGACAAGAGGCAATACTGAAATATCAATCCAATAGTATTTTCCCTTCTCACTTTTTTCCATCAGTTTCTTTATTATCCTTTCCTCCTTCAAAAGCAGTTGTTAAGTAGCTCTTATATGCCTGGCACTGCCTAAGCTGTAAGTGTTAGAATTCAGGATTGACTAGAACAATGTGAAAAATACAAGAGAGAAAGAAAGCCAGCACTTAAAAGTACTTAAAAGAACATTTCTCCAATTACATTTACATTTTATGAATGTAACTTATTTTTGAAACCATGTAGAGTGCCTATTAGATAGGAACATGACTTAGATAATGGAACATAGGAAACAGTGAAAGCTTTGTGTAGCAGAGTGGGAAGGTCTGATCAGTTTCAGGAAGTGGAAGTGATTTGGTGCTGAGGGTGGTTTGCAGTTACCATCCTGTTGCTGAGACAAAACACCCAACTAAAAGCAGCTGATGGGAAGTAAGACTATCTTTTGGCTTACAGTCTCCAGAAGAATCTCTGTAGGGTCAGGAAAAGATGGTAGAGCAGAAGATGGACATCATAATGTTCTGATAATGGGTAGGTAGAAAATAGCAGCAAGAGAGTGAGCTCTGCTCTGGCAAGTGGGAAGCCAACACCCAGCAAAATGCTTCCTCCAGGAAGGCTCCACCCCTCAAATTGTCCACAACTGGGAACCAAGCAATCAAAACATATGAGTTTATGGAGGACATCTAATTCAAACCACCACATCCCACCCCTACCCTCCATAATATCACAACCACTGAAGACGTAAAGTATATCCAGTGCCCCTCTAAAAGTCTCCATAGTATTTGCCAGTCCCAACAGTATTTAAAAGTCAAAGTCTTTTCTGAAACTCAAGATAATCTCCCAATTGTGAACCTATAAAATCAAAACACAAATTATATACACAAAACAGTACAGAATAAACATTCCCATTGCAAAAAGGAATGGTAAGGAAAGATTAAACCAATTCAAGTTAAGATTTAAAAAAAAAAAAAAGCAAGGCAAATACCAAATTCTATAGATTCATGTGTGTCACCTAGAACCCATCAAAATATCTTTGGGATTGCAGCTCTACTCCATCAGCTGGGCGGGCCACAACCTGTGGAAGACACCATCCTGATCCAGCAGCTCCCCTTAGTGGTCATACTATAGCCCTCACATCTTCAAAAGTCCAGGGGTTCCACCACAACTGTTCACCCATGGCTCCACTGTGTCTGTATGCAGTGAGTCCAACAACCCAGCTTCACATGGCCATCTCCAAAATATCATATGACCAACTGAAAATCCAATGACTTTCTCTTTTCTACATTGTTATGCATCCAAAGTACCAGGTGGGCCATCAAATTTCTTAATTCGGGGGGGAATAAAGTCAACTGTGAAGAGCGAGAAAATACCTTCAGCATTCTTCCTATTGGTCCCTCCCTTCATATGAGTCATCATTCCTCCTACTTACTATAGTAAGTACTTACTTGCTGCATACTTACTCCATAGTGATAATCTCTCAAACAATCACAGCTGAAGGAGGCTACAGTCTCTAGCCTAAACTTTCCTAAATTGAGGGGGGAAGATCTTCCAGAATTTACAGATGGTGTGTCACCATACATTCTTTAATCCCCCCACATACTGGTTCTACTTCTTTCAAGTACTCTAATAAAGATGTAATAGATATCAATACTTATTTTAGCAGAATGATCTTTTAAGGAGCTTGAGAGATGGCTTAGCAGTTAAGGCACTTGCCTGCAAAACCTAAGCACCCAAGTTTGATTCTTTTTTTTGTTGTTTGTTTTGTTTTGTTGTGTTTTGTTTTGTGTTTTTGAGGTAGGGTCTCACTCTAGTCCAGGCTGACCTGGAACTCACTATGTAGTCTCAGAGTGGCCTCGAACTCATGGTGATTCTCCTACCTCTGCCTCCGGAGTGCTGGGATTAAAGGCGTGCGCCACCACGCCCAGCCCACCAAGTCTGATTCTTTTGTACCCACATTAGCCAGATGCACAAGGTAGTGCATGTATCTGAAGTTTGCTTACAGTGGTTAGAGTCCCTGGCATGCCCATTCTCTCTCACACACATGCGCTCTCTCTCTTTGTATTTTCCTCTCTCTCTCTCCCTCATAAATTAATTAATTAATTAATTAAATGTTGGACTGGAGAGATGATTTAGTGGTTAAGGAATTTGTCTGTGAAGCCAAAGGACCCAAGCCCAATTCCCCAGGACCCACATAAACCAATGCACAAGGTGGTACATGCATCTGGAGTTCATTAACAGCTGCTGAAAGTCCCAGCATGCCCATTCTCTCTCTCTATCTCTCTCTTTCTCTCTCAAATAATTAAAATATCTTTTGAAAGAGAATGCTCTTTTAAAAAGTCATAATGTATGTTGAATAATAACATATGAATAATGAAATATGCCCCAAGCATCATTTTAAAACTGGAAACTAAATAAATTACTTATAAATTCAACAAGCCAACACTCAACTTGATCTGTTTAGGAATCCAGAGGCATTTCTCATAAATGGGTCTCTAGGTTGCTTCAAGGAAGGATTAACTAAAGGAGGAATCCTTCCCCCAAGGTGAGCCCTTCCCCCAGAGTGGGAGGCTCCTCTTGGAGAGGGGCTGCATCTAAGGGAGCTCTGGGGAGCACAGCACACCTGCCCCTCCTCCCGCCTGGCTGCCAGTGCTGCTGCTTTCCAATGTGAACTGAACACGCTCCAGGAAGCCGCCAGGCCTCCAGTGCCGGCTTGGGACTGCTGAGGCCTCCAGCCTCGTGGACTGAGCAGACACCAGGTTCCTTAGCTCTCAGGCCTGCAAACTGCTATTGTCGGACTGCTGTAAACTAATCCAGTAAATTCCGGATCAGTTTTCTTCCTCTAGAGAACCCTGACTAATACAGCTGGCAATGATCTTGGTAGATTCGCCATGTACTGATCATTGAAGAAATTCCAGCAGTTGACAGACCTGCCTCCTGTGCCTGAGATGCAAGCTTCTTACTCTGATCCTCTGCTAAGAGCCAAACAACTGCTTAAACTACATCAAAATGGGCAAAATAGCTTTAGGACTTTTGATTTCCAAACTGACTTGCATGAAGTTAGCTTTGAAACAAGGAAATTTCAACAATAGTTATTCAGTAAATAGTTCTCAAACATAGTACATGACTATCACGACTGTTAGTTCTGTTTCTTCTTATACCACTGTAGCCACTGGTAGGTGTCAAAAGCCAAATAGAAACATTTTCATCCTCCTACTCTCAACATTTTGACCCATTAAAATTAATTATTTGACTACCTCACAATTATTAATGCAAAAGCCACATTTATACCTGTCATGTCCCATTCACAATGCTTTTTGGTCTGTGTGGGCAGAGGTAAAATGGAACTGCTAACTATATTTTGCATGCTCATGCAAGTGGGTTTCTAGTGAGAACAACTTTTGGGTTCAGATTAGGACACAACATTCAAAATCTTACAGTGTGTCTGGCAAGCTGCAGAGTTACAAAGTTTACATGATTTCTAAGAGGAAGATGCAGTGCAGTGCAGACTGTTCCATTCCGCAGAACTCCTAAATGGTACTTGCATTCTGGCTGAGCTATATGGGCCCAGAATGAAAGCCATATTCTGCTTTGTGCAAGAAATAATGAAGTTTTAAGGACACCCACAATTCCTCACAGGTCTATGGTGGTGTTTTGAAGAAGTAAGTATGTGCCAATCACTTTGAAACAAACTTTATTGACGAAGATAAGTTAACTTGAAGCAATTTTGTTGATGTTTATGATCTGAACCCAAACACACTTTGAATTGTGTAACTAGAACTGTACTGGGCACAACCTGTTCTATATTTTAGCCACTCACGAACATTTGTAACCATAGAACTTCCCACTTCTTGCCACCTGCTGCTGTTGTTCTTATGTGTGGGTTTCTCTCTTCTTTGCCAAATGCTGGAAATTTATACATCTGCTTTAGACATAGCTTGATATTTTATAATTGAAAACTCATTTCAAGTGCTTAAGAATGAAAGAAATTATGAAAAAATGATTTTTTAAACAGCTCAAGATGACAAAATTTTAGCCATTACTGATGTATATTATTTTTTAATTCCCACTTGTTTTTAAAGAAAAGTGGAATGAATTAAAAACACAATGCAATAACATTGTTATTTATTATTATGTTTGTATTACTAATGGCTAATTTTCTACCTATAATGAACCAGCTGCTTCTCATCAGTGAAATTAAATAGAAAGTCAAAATTTGAGTCTTACTATTATTTGAACTTTCTTTTGGTTTTTTGAGGTATGCTTTCACTCTAGCCCAGGCTGATCTGGAATTCACTATGTAGTCTCAGGGTGTCCTCGAACTCACAGTGATCCTCCTACCTCTGCCCCCCAAGTGTTGGGATTAAAAGTGTGTGCCACCATGCCCACCTGAACTTTCATTGGTTAATAGCATACTTTAAACATCATAGTTTCTATTCATCAAGTAGATTATACCATGATTCAACAGTTAATACAACTTAAAGCTGCTTTTTTCCAAGTCCATTCTATGCTCATTTAAAAATGGTATGTGGCCGGGCGTGGTGGCGCACGCCTTTAATCCCAGCACTTGGGAGGCAGAGGTAGGAGGATCGTTGTGAGTTCAAGGCCACCCTGAGACTCCATAGTGAATTCCAGGTCAGCCTGGGCTAGAGTGAGACCCTACCTCGAAAAACCAAAAAAAAAAAAAAAGGTATGTGTTCCAAAGGATAAATCATGTGCTTTTAAACTTCTTATTTAATTTAGTATTACATAGAGTGAACTTTATTTCTGGGTGAACAGCTAACTGAGTTTAAACACTCTTCTGAAAGCTCTACCTGGCAACATGTGAATAAGCATCTACTCACCCACGTCTATCAGGGTGAACCAATGGATTACTTACTTATAGAAGCATAGGTAAGAGGCTATTTACAGGAGTGTGGGTGACCCCCAAAATTACATCAGTGAAAATTCTCACCCCATCGTGAATGGTGATTTCTCCATAGCTTCATAGATGGAGTCTCCCTTCAGTTTACCTTCCATACTCTATTCTTTCGCTGCCCAAGACTACATGCAGAGGAAGTTCCATGACAGAGTTGGCTGGAAGCTCAGGCAAGGAACTAATGATCCTCCTATGAGGGAACATAAACAGGCCCAATTTTGAGGGTCTTTTTCACCACCATTCCATGGAGGGTCCTCCTCAGTGAGGGTGTTTGGAACCACTGTGGTTGCATAAATTTTGAGAGCTGTCTTCAATTCAATCTTCAATTACCCAATTATTTATTGAGGGTTTTAGGTTTAATTTTTTTTTCATATTCTCTATGTTAGCTCCATGTTAGATGATAGAAAATTCAGAAAATAATTAAAGCAAATATAAGTAGCCAATGTTTAATAAAAGGCAAAACAGTAGGCAGTTGGAGAAAGGAAAATCTCTAACAGTGCTGCAGTAAGAGTCAGCCACTGAAATGTTATTGCTGTCTCATACCATACAATGTATATAAATTACCAGTGAATTTTCTCCTATTCTGTAGGCATTTCTTTATTCTAGTAACTGTGAATTTTGTTTTGTTGAAGTTGTTTAATTTGATGTCATTCCATTTTTCAATTCTTCCTATCATTTTCTGAGTGATTGGAGTTCTAGTCTGAAAGTCATTCCCTATGTTTATATCATGAATTGTTTTCCTCTAGCAATTTCAAAGTTTCACATCCTACATTAAAGTCTTTGACTTATTTTGAATTGATTTTTGTAACTTTTTAATTTTTTATATATTTGGCTATTCCATTATTAATGTATCTCATAACTTGATCATTTATTTACCAACTGAAAAATATTGGACTACATAAAGCATTTTGTGACAATGAATGATGCTACTACAATCAAATAGAAATTGTATATTAAGTCCCATTTGCTTATTTTGATTTCTTTTATCTATTCTTTTGGTGTAATATCCCAAAAGTCATTACCAGGGTTAATGTGAAGGCAATTTCACCCTAAGTTTTCCCTTGGGAATTTAACAATTTCCTTTTTGTCCTTTTATAGATCATATGCTGGTTCTAGATCTATAAAACATAAAGTTATGAGTATTTTATCTTAAGTTACTATCATTTTGCCCTGCCTTTATATATAATATTTATTTAGAGAGAATATCATGTACAGTGCAAGGCACCAGAGCATAATAATCTTTAATAATATGGTTAAAGGTTATCATACCCATTTGTTACTTCACCTATGTTGACAATCAGTTGCCACATTTGTCTACATTTTTGAAATTTCTATTCTGATACATTATGTGTCTATCATTTCACATATGCCATGCTATTATCCTGTGAGACCTCTACCCATTCTGGGTTTTGCTTGGATCATTTGAATTAACTTATATGTGCTTAAACACTTTAAATTTAGCTTATCTCCATCAATAATATTTTTCTATTTTTATTTATTTATTTGATAGAGAAAGAGGGAAAGAGAGAATGAGTGCATCAGGGCCTCCAACCACTGCAAATGAACTCCGGATGTGTGCACTCTCCTGTGTATCTGGCTAACATGGGTACCTGGGTCTTTTGGCTTTGCAGGCAAATGCCTTAACCACTAAGCCATCCCTCCAGCCCTCTATCAATAACCTTGTTGATATGTTTGATCTTGAGGCTTCAGTTTGGGTAATGGTAAAGTACCAACTATATAAAAATCTTCTTATATATGAGTATAATATGATTATTTACTTATTTTTGTAGTTTCCCCCATACAAATATATATATAGACTCACTTTAGAAGAGCTAATACAGTTTATTTATTTAATATCATTTTCATTTTTTTAATGAAAAATGCTGCTCAATACCAACACATGAAAGTATTGTTGATTTCTGTATGTTGATAATGTATTCTGTGAATTCACCACCTTATTTATTAATTTCAGAAAGTTTTCTTACCTAATTTTCTATCTAATCACTTATCAGCAATAAGTAAACATAGTTTTATTTCTCACTTATCCAATTAAATACTTTTTATTTCCATTCTTTTCCTCATTGTATTTTCTAATGCTTCTTGTAAAATAGTGACTAGGCATGGTGAAGTGTATATCTTTGCCTTTTTCTTTTTTTTTAAAGAATTTTTTTTAATTTTATTTATTTATTTATTTGAGAGCGACAGACACAGAGAGAAAGACAGATAGAGGGAGGGAGAGAATGGGCACGCCAGGGCTTCCAGCCTCTGCAAACGAACTCCAGACGCATGCGGCCCCTTGTGCATCTGGCTAACGTGGGACCTGGGGAACCGAGCCTTGAACCGGGGTCCTTAGGCTTCACAGGCAAGCACTTAACCACTAAGCCATCTCTCCAGCCCAGCCTTTTTCTTGATCTTGCATATGATGTTATCTATACACTTACATATGTGCACATTAAAGGAATTTTTTTATTTCTTTGGTAAAACATTCCTTTCATTATGGGCATTGAATTTATGACTTTTTAAATATAGTTTTCTTGTCAAAAATGTTATTGTGGTAAATCATATTGATTAATCTTTTAGTATAGACCAATCTTGCATTTTTATATGATTACCGATCCTGTTGTATAACTACTACTTTCCTGTTAAAACATTCTCTCCAGGAAAGAAGAAGGCCTATAAAACTTGAAAAGTAATTGATATTACAAGGCTGGGGAATTAAATGAAACTTAAAAGATTTGCAAGGCCCTTACCCAAGGTTATAAAAAGTAGTAAAACGGTTGGAGGTGAAAAGGCATTCTGGCCAGCAAAGCTCTCTGAAAACTTCAGAGAGCCACAGGAGTACAGGTTTCATGAGTCAACACTGATACTACAGTGGGAATTTTAGTCCTTTGAGTCACCCATACTCCTGTAATTACCCCACAACCCATGCCTCTGTAAGTTATCACAATAAAAGCAAATAAAAGCACTGGATCATTAGACTAGATTTTGGTGGAATTGTTTCTTTGGTCTGTGTCAGGCCCTATCTGCAGTGACTAGGTATTTGTTATGTCTCCCCAGGAAAAGTGACACACACAGTTGCCATGTGAACAAGGACCAAAAGAATAAAAGATGGATGGAAGAGGTGTGATTGCCTAGCTCCTTTGATGGGTGATAAGACAAGAAACTGAGGCTGATACATATGATCACCAAGCATCCATAGGGAAAATCATGGTATGCTTCCCTATCCCCATGGAACATGGGATGGAATACTTCCTTGCTGTAGTCATGGTTACACTATTGCTACAATGGAATGTAGAACATTCAATCAAGGCCAAGTGTCAGGGGAAACTTTTTCTTTGCAGTACTATGAACACACCTCTTTGCCCCAGATAGGGCACAAGGACAGGACAAAGAAGATTACAGCAAAACCAGTTCATTTTAGACATTTTATTTATTTATTTGCAAGCAGAAAGAGAAGAGAGGCAGAGAGAATGGGTACACCAGGGCCTCCAGCCACTGCAAAGGAACTCCAGCTGCATACGTCACCATGCATCTGGCTTTACATGGGTACTGGTTGATTGAGCCTGGGTCCTTAGGCTTTGTGGGTAAGTTCCACAACCACTGAGCCATCTCTCCAGCCCCGCAAAACCAGCTTTGGTGGACCAATGAGTTTATTGGGGTTACCTTCTGAGCAGAGGAAGTGGTTGCTCACAGGATCAATAGATAAGGCAGCTATACCATCACAAAGCCCACCCCCACAGTGTGATGGCTCAGAACTGCAGCACTCTGCACAGCTGGCTCACAGCTGGGCAGGTTGAACAGCCGTGAACACACTACACAACTTGCAAACAGCTCAGAGAGCCTTCCCAAGCAGCTTCATTCACTTGATATATCCTTAGGGCAGGCTATTGCAACCTTTCCCCCAGACATGCTGGTTTTCTGAGCCTCCTGTGCTTCCTTCATCCCCCAGGAGCAAATGTTTCAATTCCTAACTAACACTAATTAACCTTGTATTTAACATTCCCATAACCTTGTGGAGTGGTTGTTTGACCTTTTAAACTTCAACTCTTCCAGACCTCTTACCTCTTGACTCAGTCCTTCCTTCATGAGGGAATATTTTAACTGGGAAAACCATGTAAAGTGAGTGTTCCAGAGGGCAGCACCAGAGACACAGTCTTCCTCAGTGAGGGATGATGGGGTATGCCTCTTTGACTAATGGTGTATGCTGAGGAGGTGTAGCAATGCCACCAAACAGGAATGCTCTAAAACTTATATTACAATTCTCAAAAATAATGTCTTTAGGCTGTAGAGATGGCTTAGCTGTTAAGGCACTTGCCTGCAAAGCCTAAAAACCCAGGTTTGATTCTCCAGGTCCCACATAAGCCAGATGCACAAGGTGACACATGCCTCAGGAGTTCTTTTGCAGTAGCTAGAGGCCCTGAAATTCCCATTCTCTCTCTCTCTTACTCTCTCCCTCTCTGTCTGTCTCAAATAAAAATAAATTTAAAAAATACTGCCGTCAGGCTGGAATCACAAGCAGCCCAATATTCTATTATTTTACCTTTGCTGTGGGAAATAAGACATGCAACTAAGGCTGTCTTCCTAGAAATAAAGTGACAGTTAATATTAGCTTCTGATTTGGAAAGGAAAGGGGAAAATGGAACCATGAGTTGGAGTTGTTGGCTGGCCAATGCAAAGGAAAGAAAATATGAGTTAGATCTGTGGTAAAGAGCCCTTTATGTGATGTAAAGAATTAGAAACACTAGAGAAATAAAATAATAAAAAAGTAAAGAAAAGGATACAAGTGATCAAAGATATCAGTCAGGTTCTACCTTTATTACAGAGGAAGAGAAAATCCATGATTAAGTATTCAGCTGAGGCCTTAGTAATGATGTAGTAAAATAAACTATGATAACCAGGAAACATGCATCTGAATTCCTTGAGTTTATAAAGACTTTTTTTTTTAAAGAGAATGGCCATACCAGAGCCTCTAGCCACTGCAAATGAGCTCCAGATGCATGTGCCACCCTGGGAATCTGGCTTTACGTGGGCACTAGGGAATCAAACTCCAATGGTCCTTAGGCTTTATAGGCAAGCACATTAACTGCCGAACCATCTCTCCAGCTTGGAAAGACTTTTAAACAAGGAATGAAAGAGGTTCTCACAACCAGGCTTATGAAGCTGTAGGAGACAGGAGTAGACAGGATCAGTCCAAGTGCCTTGGAAGCAAACCAACTGTAATAATAATAACTATAATAATAATATTATTATAATAGCTATAATAATAGTACCCCTACTTGAAACAAAGGCTAAAATCCCAAAGCAAGATGAGTGAAATTAGTCACTGATACACCAGCCCATAAGTCACTGGAGGCATTTGGTTGTGACCAGAGATCCTCATGAATATCAAGGCCTGGAGTCAGTAGAGGAAGGACAGGCATTACTGAGGGAACTGGGCATGAGAGAGGCAAGGATTGATGCTGCATTCACCAGGACATATAGGACTATATTCACAGAAGAGTTAAGAAAACAGTTCAAGCCAGGTGCAGTGGTGCACACCTTTAATTCCAGCTCTCAGGAGGCAGAGGTAGGAGGATCGCCATGAGTTCGAGGCCAGCCTGAGACTACATAGTGAATTCCAGGACAGCCTGGGCTAGAGTGAGACCCTACCTCAAAAAACAAACAAACAACAAAAAAGTGAACAGTTCATTCTTTAGGATTCTAGTGACTGATATGGATCTTTGGTGACTTTGCTGAGCCCCATTATTTGGCATGATCATTAGAAGGTAGAAGAAACTTTGGTGTATATGAATGATTTAGACTGGCATAAAAATCAAGTTCAAAGGGTAATAAAGCAATCAGAAAATGAAAAATTAAAGTGAGCACAATAGATAGTGGTCATCACCCTGGTCACTTTAAAGGAAATGTGGCAAGCCTTGTGCAGAGCTGAAGGACCTAGAGAAAAAAATTACCAGAAAACCAAGTGTGCTGCTAGTGAGCTTCTAGAAGGCTTTAAATTCTGAGTAACAATTAATGTAAGACAAAAATGATGGCACAGGGGCTGGAGAGATGGCTTAGCGGTTAAGCGCTTGCCTGTGAAGCCTAAGGACCCCAGTTCGAGGCTCGGTTCCCCAGGTCCCACGTTAGCCAGATGCACAAGGGGGCGCACGCGTCTGGAGTTCATTTGCAGAGGCTGGAAGCCCTGGCACGCCCATTCTCTCTCTCTCCCTCTATCTGTCTTTCTCTCTGTGTCTGTTGCTCTCAAATAAATAAATAAATAATTTTAAAAAATGATAGCACAGTAAAAGTTAAAAGATTAAGGTTAGCCAGGTATGGTGGCACACACCTTTGATCCTAGCACTTGGGAGGCAGAGGTAGGAGGATCACTGTGAGTTTGAGGCCACCTAGAAACTACATGGTGAATTCCAGGTCAGCCTGGACTACAGAGAAACCCTACCTTGAAAAGGAAGAAAGAAAAGTCTGTAGAATATGATGGTTACATTTCTTCTATTCAAGAATGTACACTGGGAGTAGAGATTGCTCACATAGCCTATTGCCCTTTCAGAGGCAGATATAAACAAAGGGAAAGCAAAGGTAACAGTGCTGGTTCAGAGTCTGTCAGAACTAGGAAATCAGCTCCAGTGGCAAGCACAGCATGCCAGAGCATGGCCCTGCTGCCTCTAAGGCCTGTGCTAGGCTGAACAGCACAAGCCAACCCCACCAAGGATGTCAGAGATGAAAAGCTGTGCACTAGTCCTGTAACAGTAGAGGAAGCAGGATAACTCTCAGAGACTGACTACAGTATACAGCAGTATCTCCCTACCAATGTCAAGGTACCCAGCATTGCTGTTTTAATGAAACAGTTGATACAAGTGATAGGATATGTTCATGCTACATTGACCTTCCTAAAGTGTCTTTTCAGTATTCTCTCAGCCATCTAAGACCAACTAGTACTTGGTAGGAACAGAGAATGTTGGGCATTCAAAAAGCATCCCCAATAAATATAAAAAAATGCTTCTTTATATAATGATACCCCTTGATTGTATTACATATTTGGAAAAACAATAAGATACTACTGAAGCAATTTAAATTAAGCCACCGTTTGTGGGTAGGAAGAAGGATACTCAATCCATTGATATAATGTATTACATTTATTGATTTGTGTATGTTGAACCATCCCTGCATCTCTGGGATAAAGCCTGCTTGGTCAGGCTGAATGATCTTTCTGATATATGTTTGTGTTCTGTTTGCCAATATTTTGTTGAGAATTTTTGCATCTATGTTCGTGAGGGAGATTGATCTGTAATTTTATTTTTTTGTTGTTCAATCTTTGTCTGATTTTGGTATCAGGGTGATGCTGGTTTCATGATGCTGGTTTCAGGAGTTTGGTAGGATTCCTTACTTTTCTATTTTATGGAAAATTTAAAAAGCATTAGTGTTAGTTCTTCCATAATGGTCTTGTAAAACTCACCAGTGAATCCACCTGGGCCTAGACATCCAATGTTCTTGGATTGGAAGAATCAATATAACGAAAATGTCAATCTTACCAAAAGCAATCTACACACTTAATGCAATCTGGATCAAAATTCCAATGGCATTCTTCACAGAAATAGAAAAAAAATCCAAAAATTCATTTGGAAGCACAAGAAACCTCAAATATCTAAACAGTTTTGAGCAACAAAAATAAGGCTGGTGGTATCACCATACCTGATTTTAACCTATATTACAGAGCCATAGTAACAAAAACAGCATGGCACTGGCACAAAACAGACACATAGCTCAATGGAACAATATAGAGGACCCAGATGTAAATCCAAGTAGTTATAACTACCTGATCTTCAACATGAATGCCAAAAATACTCACTGGAGAAAAGACAGTCTCTTCAACAAATGGTTCTGGGAAAATTGGATATATATCTGTAGAAGGATGAAAATAGATTCCTATTTCTCTCCATGCATAAGAATTAAGTCCAAATTGATCAAAGACCTAAATATCAGACCTGAAACTCTGACTCTGCTAGAGGAAAAAGTAGGGGAAATCCTTCAATATATTGGTATAGGCAAAGACTTTCTGAATATAACCCCAGTTGCTCAGGAAATAAAACCGCAGATCAACTACTGGTACCTCATGAAATTACAAAGCTTTTGTATGGCAAAGGACACTGTGAATACAGCAAAGAGGCAACCTACAGAATGGGAGAAAAATCTTTGCCAGCTATATATCTGACAGAGGATTAATATCTAGGATATACAAAGAACTCAAAAAATGAAATACTAAGAAATCAATGAACCCAATTGAAAAATGGGCTATGGAACTAAATAGAGAGTTCTCAAAAGAAGAAATACAGATGGCATATGAACATCTAAAAAAATGTTCTGCATCCCTAGTCATCAGGGAAATGCAGTTTAAAACTAAATTGAGATTCCATCTCATGCCTTTCAGATTGGCTACAATCATGAAAACAAATGACCATAAATGCTGGCAAGGGAGTAGAAAAAGAGGAAACCTTCTACACTGATGATGGAAATGCAATCTGGTCCAGCCATTGTGGAAATCAGTGTGGAGGTTCCTAAGACAGATAAAATAGATCTACCATATGACATAGCTATAGCACTCCTAAGCATATATCCTAAGGACTCATCTCACTGCCTTAATGATACTTGTTTAACCATATTTATTACTTCTCTATTCACAATAGCTGGGAAATGGAACCAGCCTAATGTCCCTCAACTGATGAGTGGATAATGAAGATGTGGCACATTTACACAATGGAGTACTACTTGGCAGTAAAGAAAAATGAAATTATGAAATTTTCAGAAAAATGGATGGATTAGGAAAGTATTATACTTTGTGAGGTAACCCAGGCCCAGAAAGCCAAGTGTCACATGTTCTTTCTCACATGTGGATCCTACTACAAATGATTGGAGTTCTATGTGAGTAGGAATAAAATTCAGTAGCAGAGGCCAGTAAACTAGAAAGAAGATATAAAGGAAATAGAAAGGAAGTGAGGGTGGACTTAATATGATGGTATTGTATATATGTACATAGAAGAACAGATTAATGGGGGTGAAAATGCCTAAGTTAGGTCAGGGGAAGAGACTGGGTAAAGGAAAGGTGGAGGGAGGGTTATTCAAAATCTAAGAGGATATAAATAAGTCATATAGAAACCTACTTTTTTGGACAATGGAACAGTCAGAATCCATAGATTGTTACTAGAAAATTTTCAGTGCCAGGGATAGGATACCTTCCAGTGAGTTGTTGGCCAAGGAGGTCCCAAAACATTACAGGCCATTGCTGAGGCCATTGGTTTCCCACCAGGAATGTATAGTAAGATCCTATTGTTGAAGACTCCACATACTTCAGCTGCATGGTCACTGAGAAATCCTGCTGGAGCTGAGCTGAGTGCAATTCAACAGGAGAGAGAAATCACCAGCAAAGATACTCAACAGTGGATACTGCAAGCCTTAAATTTGGCCAGCTAGGCCAAATGAACCAATGGGTGCAATACTGGCATGTCTGTTATAAGGGAAACCAACTGCTCTCTAATTGGACTGGAGGCCCACTCCATGGGAGGGAATATATCCCTGATACTGAAAACATACAACAGGGGTAGTCTTCAGCCCTAGGGGTGTAACGTTTGCTGGTATCTGGCTAAATGTATATACTATGCTCACCAAACTTCCCAGTAAGCACTTCTCTTAATATTCATACCCACATATTAATGCCACTCTCACTTCTCTTTTCAGATGGCAGTGACCTTGGGATGACTCATAAGGCATCATGGTGCAGCAAAGAAGTGACAGAGGAGTGCTCAGCACTGCAATATCTCTATCACACCTTCCAAGGCTCAGAGTCCATTGTGGAAGAGGTGGAAGAAAGAATGTAAGAGCCAAAGGAAGAATAGGACTCCTTACAATGTGCTCCCCCAAACACAAAATGGCCTGGATATCCATGACCTTAAAGTGCCTGACACTACCTACACAAGACCCTCATAATGGGAAGAAAAGATGATGACATCAAAGGGAAAAAGAGACTGAATGAGAGGGGGAGGGGATATGAGGGAGAGTGGAGTTTCAAAGGAGAAAGTGGGGGGAGGTAGGGAATTACCATGGGATATTGTTAACAATTATGAAAGTTGTCAATAAATAAATAAGAAAAAGGGACACTGCATAGAGTTGTTGGGTTAAAAAAATTCCCAGTCCTAGAGGTAGGAAACTTCCCAATGAGTTGCTGGCTAGGAAGGCCCTTAAAGCCCCACAAAACATGAAGATTATTACCACTGCTGATGGTTACTTACAAGAACTGGATGGTAAGTCTGGGTTGCTGAAGACACTGGAGGCATTTCCTCAATGAGTCAGGCTAGGACTGAGCTGGAGGCTTCCTCCCTGCTTATTGGCTTTCACAGTGCATGAGCATGTCATGCTCACTGTCTAAATTTCTGTGCAAATGCTAATACACCCATTAACTACTGTCCTTCCGAGATTACCCAAAGGTAGGGGTGATTCTACAGCTGTCCACTTCTGAGGAGTGCCTGGATAACAGGCAGAACCACCATGCACCAGACTCTAGTCTTCTTTTCCTCAGATCTAAGAACACATCCCGTGAGGCCAAAGGTACATGCTTGGGGACAGAAGAGATTGCAGCAGAAGCAATAACTACAGGAAACTGAGTCACATACTTGGGCACTTACTTGTGCCTCAGGGCCTTCCTTGGCTCCATTAAATATATGGCATTCTCATTTGATGGTGGCTGGCGGCTGTGCACATGCAATTCTGTGGCTTAGTAGGTCAAATAACACCCAGATCATGAGAGGCAGATCAAGTTTTATGGCAACATAGTGGCCCACTGTCAAGTACTCAGTTTCTACTAATGTCCAACAGCAAGCTGAGTTAGTTCTCAAATGGAAAATAAGTGTTTGCGCATGGACAATAGGCATTACTCCAAAATCCCCAGGGCCTCTGCTGTGACTTACCCATGGGGCTGCCAAAGACTCCAAATAGCAACCCAGTCTGCCCTTGATAACTCAAGTAACATCAGGTCAGCTAGATCATATGGCCTATGTGATACAGCAGCTTGCATAGCAGCCTAGACTTGTCATAGAGCCCTCTGTTCTGATCCCCACTCATAACATATAGTTTTTTGAGTCATTTGTTATACAGGCTGGAGTATCATCCAAATGAGGAATGTATAGCCTCCAACATCCACCCCTAAATATTGGGCTTCAATTTTGGTAGTAGAAGGGACAAGGTGCAACAACATATCCTTCACCTTAGAAGGAATATTCCTGCATGCCCTATATCATTGCATTTCCACAAGTTTTGCAAAGGTAGAAAACCCTTGAATTTTGGTTGGACCTATTTCCCATACTCTGATACTCCTTACTCACTTGGTCTAATCTTCATAATGTCATCTATGGAATGAACTTGGGTGATACCTTGTGAAAGTGACAGACAATCAAAATCTCTGCAAACTAATTATGACACAGGCCAGGAGAACTTATATACCCATGAAGTAGAAGAGCAAAGGTGTTTGCCAGCTAAGAGCAAATTTCTTATAATGGTTCATATGGGCAGATATGGAGAAGAAAATATTTTAAAGAGCAATAGCTACCTACTAGAATATGTGTTAATTTGTTCAAGTAAGGAAACCACATCTGTCACAGCAACTGTAACTTGGAGTCACTACTTAGGAAATTAACTGTTATTCTCTAAGAACCTTTTTTTTTTTTTTTTTTTGCAAATGTCAAATAGGAGAGTTGAAAAGAAATTGTGGGAATAACCTCCCCTCTGCATCTTTCAAACCCTTGATGATGGCAGCACTGGGTGTACAAAATTTCCCCAGGCGTGTGATACTGCTTTCAGTCTATTATAGTGGCAACACCAGTGGCTTTCATCCAGCCTTTCTGAACATAGTGCTTACTCCACAGGTCAGAGGAGTCTGTCAACTCCTAATTATACACAATCTACAGCATACATTGAGGGCCCGAGGAAATAACCAAAGATGAATTAAGGAACAAACTGGACTTTGGCCAAGGAAATAACCAAAGATGAATTAAGGAACAAACTGGACTTTGGCTAAAACTCCTTTTCCTGATTTCCATTTGTTAGTACTTTGACTAGAGAGCCACAATGCTGTTTCTAAGTAGACACAACATCTAATAGACCACTATTGGTCTGATTATTTCCAGTGTATAAGGCAATAGATTTTCTTTTCCTATGTAGATGCCTTTGGGGAAGGATAGAATAAATATTAACAAGAAAAATTTTTGGTATTTCCTCAAGAAGATAATTCAAGGACTTATGGATCTATAACGTATCTCTGAAAAATCATTAAGCGGACATGAAGTGTGATGGCACACACCTTTAATCCCAGCACTTGGGAGGCAAAGGTAAGAGGATTGCCATGAGTTTGAGGCCATCCAGAGACCACATAGTGAATTCTAGGTTATCCTAGGCTAGACAAAACCCTACCTCAAAAAAAAAAAATTTAAAAAAGAAGAAGAGGAGAAGGAGGAAGCCATGGTTCTCAGTTGCCATAATTCAAGCTATCCTTTCATTCATTTCATCAAGAAATATTCTATTTACACAGATCAAGCAAGGACCTAGCAAGGTTCCTATCTACTTCTCTCTTGAGAAGATCATGATTAGTCAGTGTCATTAAAATACACAAGTCATTATTATGAACACTGATTTTCCTATGCAGTGCATTATGGTAAATGCACACTCACTTTGTCCTTGGCTGGAACTTGGACCTTGCATTTAAGTTCTCCAGCTACCAATGCAGCTGCCATGCAGAGAAACCAGTGACAGAGCTCAAGTGTGTTGCCGTGCTCCTCTCACAGATCCATTTCTTGTGGATGTGGTGAAGGTCGTGTCTTCTGGATGCTCTCATTTTGGAGGAATGGGATTTTTTTTTTACACAGTGAATTCACTCCTACATTTCAATTTTCCTGAACTTTTTAATCCTCATATCAACATTAAGCCAAGGGATATCTGTTATCTCCAGCTTGTTCACAGTAGGTCATCTTTTGACACAGACATCAACTAGTGACCACATGTACTCATAGTGAAATGAGTGTCTCTGGCAGCAACAGAGCCTTATCTCAGTTTTTAGGTGGAGTTAACTGAGGAACCAGGCTGCCAGACTCTCAATGATCACCAAAGTTCTACTGAGTCAGAGGCTCTAGATTTTTATGCCACAAAATCAGGAATGAATGTCATGGACAAGAAAGATGAGTTTTAAAGGAGAAACTGTGCTGGGCATGGTGGCACACACATTTATCCCAGCACTCAGGAGGCAGAGGAAGGAGGATTGCTGAGTTCAAGGCCACCCTGGGAATATCAGGGCAGCCTGGACTACACAGAAACACTGCCTCGAAAAACTAAACTAAAATAAAATTTAAAAGGAGGAGCTTTATTACAAAGAGAAAGAAAATTTGAAGAAAAGGGTTATTACAGAAAGGAAGCTGCTTTATTATATAAAAAAGTGAAAGTGGAAAGCGAAAGCACAAAGCTCCCTGTGAGGGAGGAGATTTGCACAGATTGCCAGTGAGTATCTTCATCTAGAGGCTCATAAGGCTTTCTTGCTAGGGAAATAAGTTGGTCTTTAAAATGAGCAGACTGAGCTCTGGTGAAACACACTTCTAGTCCAATCATCAATCCCCACAAGGTGTCCATGTGTTTCCTTTCTCATCAGGGAACTGCTCCCATTTCTTTTTGTCTCAGTGCCTGGTCTAGGAGATGGATCAGCACACACATGCAAGCTTTGCACTGGAGAAGCAAAACAGATTCAAGGATGAAAAACATAGGGTGAGGGTCTCCTTGAGCCAATAGGAGCCTTCTGAGAAAGGCTGTGCTATTTTTCCCAGAGCCTTGGTGGTGCATGCATCTGGAGTCCATCTGCAGTGGCTGGAGGTCCTGGTGTATCCATTCTCTCTCTCCATCTGCCTTTTTCTCTGTCTCTTTCTCTATTAAATACATAAATATTGGGTACCAATTACCTTCCACAATTTCAAATAATTCAAGACTATCTGTGCTATTCTATGATAATCAGTGGTTAAATTCTGTTACTCCATGGGCCAGGAAAGTTTCAAAGTCTTCATTTCAAGATATATTATTTTTTATTAAGTCTGCCTCTGCAATGCTTCCAGTAATGCAAGGAAGCTATAACTTCACTTGGTTTATTTATACTTAAAACATTAAGAGGGCTGGAGAGATGGCTTAGTGGTTAAGTGCTTGCCTGTGAAGCCTAAGGACCCCAGTTCAAGGCTCAGTTCCCCAGGTCCCACGGTAGCCAGATGCACAAGGGGGCGCACGCGTCTGGAGTTCGTTTGCAGTGGCTGGAAGCCCTGGCGCGCCCATTCTCTCCCTCTGCCTCTATCTGTCTTTCTCTCTATGCCTGTTGCTCTCAAATAAATAAATAAGTAATGAACAAAAAAATATTTAAAAAAAACATTAAGAAGCCACTTTGAGTAAATTGTTCTTAATCAATTCTTTTTTTCTGCTTTTTAATAGAAATATTAGAAATCTCAAAGATGGAATTAGTGCATTGGTATTAAATTAGAGAAAATTCCCTCAAATAAGGCAGCAGGTCATATTATTTTTTAAATAATTCTTAAAGTAGCTCCCTAGCATGCAAGCATAAACTGAAATTTATGATACCTCTACTTGTGGGCTAAAATTTAAATCTCTATGAAAACTGAGTACAACCTAAAACTTAAAGCCAATAATAATAATGAAATATATGTAAGCCATATCCAAGGAAGAAATTTTTTTCCACAAAATCCAAAGAATATTATTATTTTAGGATTAAAATATATAATATAGATAATATAATTATTATTCATAGTAAAAAAAAAACTAGAAAAAAATTCAGTGACAGATTTGTGTAGAATGTGTTAGGGGATGAGACAATGGGGGATAAACTCACAAATATACTTCATGACTGCCATGAGATTGTGAGATGAGGGGAGACACCCCTTGTCATTCTAAGGCATACAAGGAAGGGATTCTGACTCCTGCGAGTCTGTTTAGGAAGACACTTTGGCTTCCAGAACAATGGAGACCACCTAGAACTGTCATTTTCAGGTATACATGGGCAATTTTTTGGCTTTGTTTATGGATTCAGAGAGATGAATGGGGAAAAGAATGGAAGTATGTATTAATTCACAGCAATGGGGGATATGCAGAACCTGATTCCAGGAAAAAATTGCAGAGCTGGAACAATATTCTTATCCTTGAGTGGAATAGATTAGGATGTTTCCCCAGACAAAGAAAAGGCTGTGCACAGAAAGAAAAAAAAAAAGTTAAACACGCTCTTAATGAAATGAGAGAAAAATAAAAGGAAAGGACATGTTGAGAGACCATTACCATGTGAAAACCAGGAGACAGCCAAGGACCATGTACCCTATATCCAGGCCAGATTGTAGCTTTGACCAGACTGTAAACACCTCCCCCACACAAAGGTGAAGTGATCTTTTGGGTGATAACTCTGTGTACCCCTTCTTCAGGATGCTGCTCATGTGCAGTAGCATAGAACTCATGGAACTGCTACTAGGGTTCATCTGCAAAAAAAAATGAAAATCAGCCTCCTCCTTCCCTTATCCCCTAACTCCTACCTACCATAACGTTTTCTATGCCTTAACATATCCAGTGATCATCCACAAATACACACCCTTGCACAGTTATTTTCTGTCCTTAAACATAAACTCTCTTTGTGTAGAGTCTAAGTTGAAACATTAAAATGAGATTCAAACATAATCTGCTTGAAGAACATTGGTAGTTTTTATTTCCATTTTGACTATAGTGAGTAAGCTGCACATTTCCTAGTGGACTCAATCCCTTGAAGTTTAACCACAAATACTTGACCTTCTTATCATGATGGTCTACACAGTGCTTTGCACACATAGGTAATGTGAAGTGTTCTGTAGTTTTGTGCTGGGCTCTTCAGGATACAACTTTACACACTACAAATCTTAAATCCTGATAACATGACACCAATATTGCCTCTATGTCATAATTATAAGGCTTATCAAGTATATTATCATTTAAAATATAGAGGAATAGAAATATTACTAAGACCTCTTTTACAATTTGGATGATTCACTTTGTCTATCATGTAAAGATTTTAATTTTTCCTATTTTTTTAGTCAGATGTTATTATCATGAATATATGTATTAAGGCCTTTATATTCTTTTAATGCTATCATTATGATACAAACTACAAATACAAAAGGTATCATTATCCTCATCTAACAAGTGCTTGAAACAGTAAGTCCAGGTGGCATAATTAAATTACTTGAATTTATACAATTGAGAGGATAGTTAAAACCAGATTTGTGTTTCTGCACATGCTTTGAAATATTCACAAGGCTCCCTTATTTCTTTATAAATTTTTTTAATTTTCAAATTACAGTTCCCTTTATTTAAGAAATAATCTCGGGCTGGAGAGATGGCTTAGTGGTTAAGCGCTTGCCTGTGAAGCCTAAGGACTCCGGTTCGAGGCTCGGTTCCCCAGGTCCCACGTTAGCCAGATACACAAGGGGGCGCACACGTCTGGAGTTCGTTTGCAGAGGCTGGAAGCCCTGGCGCGCCCATTCTCTCTCTCTCCCTCTATCTGTCTTTCTCTCTGTGTCTGTCGCTCTCAAATAAATAAATAAATAAAAATTAAAAAAAAAAAGAAATAATCTCTTACAGAGCAACACAGAGACAGAGACAGAGATGGTCTTCGATAACAGGATCCTATTTCTGCCCCTTCACAGAGCCAAGCAGAGAGAAAAGCCACCAACACCATAAACAAGCCTACTCAAGGAGCTCCAGCCAAAGCTCTAGCACTTTGCATTTATCCAAACACACTGTAGGGCTGGACGCTAGGATCTACCCACAGTGACACCTCCTCCAGCTAAGCAGACAAAGATCTAAATTATAGGCTTTGATAAACTCTTGAATGTATTGGGGGGCATCCATTCAAACTTCCACAGACCCCATCTCTCCTTTCCCTGGTAAAGGGAGGAAGGAGTAGAGGTATTAGGGTTTTGGAAAAAGATTTCCTAATCAAAAAACAGAATCTGAGCTCTAACTCTGGGCATTGGTCACAGATACCTAAAACATAAGATTCAAAGACATACTATAGTCCTCTCCCTACAGAGTTACACCAAGTGAGCCTTTCAATCACATGGTCAAGAGACCACCCTTTGCAAGCCCTCAGCTAAAGACATATTAAGTGGGTAGGAAGAACAGTTATCCCTTCATAAGGTAACCCACTTATAACGCTCAGAAGCCCTCCCTTGGAGTTGTTACTCACGGATCCCCATGGCTAAGAATGCCCACTTTTCTGAGTTCTGACTCAAAAGCCACACTTTTTCTTTCAGTATTTCTATCTTTTCTTTCTGTTGTAGGTAAGCAAATATTAGCAAGTTTGGAGGTGACTGAAGAAGGGATCCTACCTCCTGCTTTCTTGATATGAAAAATAGGCAGGTGGACACACCTGAGCTATGGTTTCCTAAACTAGCGAAGCCTGTCCACCAGTCACTTGGCCAAGACCTGTCACCTACAGAGGTGCTAAAGAGGTAGGAGGAATGGTTGTCCCTTGATGAGAAATCTACTGTACCCCTAGTAGCCCCTCCCTTGGGGCGCTTGCTCACAGATGTTGCTACATAGCCAGCCCACTTGTCCAAGTTCTGACTAAAACAGCATAGTTTTTCACCTTTTTAGTTTAAATATTTTAAACAATATATATATATATATATATATATATATATATATATATATATGTAATTTTTATTTATTTCAGAGATAGATACAGAGATAGAGAGAAAGAGGGAGAGAGAGAATGGGCATACCAGGGCCTCCAGCCACTGCAAATGAACTCCAGATGCATGTAACACCTTGTACATCTGGTTTATATGGGTCCTGGAGAATTGAACCTGGTTCCTTTGGCATTGCAAGCAAGTGCCTCAACCACTAAGCCATCTCTCCAACCTCCTTTCACCTTTTTATCAATGTCTCCTTTGCCTTATTGACTCACCTTCATCTTTGTGCCTAATTTGTCATCGTCAGGAGCTGAAAGACTGGACAGTAAAAAACCCTGTAACATTGTGACAATAGACTTTGCAGTCTTACTCCATCTATGTCAATGGCCCCTGAGCAGCATATTCCACACACAGACAGTCCAGCTACTAAGAACACCTTTGTGTAGAGAAGAAACCTACTTTCCAAGAGTTCCCCACTATTAATCTTTCTTTTTCCTTCCAGAAAAAAACAAAAACTCACAAAATAATGTGGTCTTTATTCATGGGATCACTCTTAAAATCATTATAGACAGGTGTCATTTCCCCTTTCATATCAGTTCTAAGATATATTTTTGCTTCTAGGGCTGTTTTTCTGTGGGGTGAGGGAGGCAAGGGTAGATACCTAGCCACATCATCCTCCCTGGATTGCTAAATTGTTAATTGCAATTTAGTTCAGAATCTACCTTTGTTTAATTCCATGTACCACAATGGGCCCATTACTCAAACTCTTGGTATTACACACACACACACAAAAAAATTACTTTCAGGTATTCAGAAAATATTTTGTGATACTAACTCCATTAAATTAGGTTTTCTGTCTATGCTCTCATCACATACAGGGTTAAAGCCAACTGTATTAAGTGATTATCTTTAATCTGTTGTTCTGCTTAGCTGTTTGGCTAATTTCTCAGGAGACAGAAAACATAGCTTGCCCAAGAAGCTAGCCAAATGATATTCACAATGTAAATATTCAATAACCATATTCAATAAATACTTAATTCATGTTGATTAAGTGAATATTGAGGAAATTTTGCGTAATGAAAACTAATTATTTCAATTTTATTTACATTTTCAAATGTCATATTTGGAATCTTGGAAATTCATGAGAATATTTCATGTGGCAAATCTGAGAAAACAAAAATTGGATTAAGGCTCTAAAGGTTCAGTCATATAAATAATTAGTTCAGCATTGATGACTACCACTGAGATTCAGGCATTTAATCACTTAATCATAATCATCAGTCATATGGCTGTCTTTCTTCTGAGGACTTTAAAGCATTGCCCTTGTGTGTATCAGTTTTTTCTAAAACAGAGAATAACATGTCTCTTTAAACTGACATCCTACTCATATACAAGTTAATGTTCCTGGCAAAGAATAGATAAGAAATAGTAGAAATAATTTGATATGAAGAAAGTACATGATACTATAGCCCATAGAATGTTTTACCCTGTGGAAAATATAAGATATGCTATTTTATCCCATACATCTTGGCACTTAAGCTCACAATTTAACAAGAAAATTTAATATAATGGCACACATAATGGATGTTATTGTTGCTTTTTCAAGGTAAGGACATTTTACAGTTAATGCTAGCACATACCAGTGATTCTTTATCTAGGTGTAGGCTGGGATTGGGTTTCAGGGAAGACTTTACACAGGTGGCATGCGATGAATAAACTGGAATTAACCAGATAAAAAATAGTAGGGATGACCTTTCTAGAAAGAAAGATTTCTATGTTGCAACACTAGCTGAGGGGTAAAAAATGGTTTCAGTGGAAAAATAGAGGAGAAAACTATCAGGAGGATGCAGGCAGGCATAGATCTTAGTTGGGCTATGGAAGAAATCAGAGACCAGGTCTTCACTAGCACCACAGTAGTTTAATGTAAAGTGTGCCCCATAATCTCGCGTGTTTGTGATTAAGCCTCATATCCAATCCCCAGCTGGTAGAGCCTACTGGAGATGGATCCTTGCTGGAGAAAGTGTGTCACTTAGGCTGGACTCAGGTTTATTAGTGCTGCCCTACTGGGTGTTCACTAGCTAGCCCACATGAGCTATTCCTTCCCCTGCTGTCCTGATTGCACCATGCTTCCCCGGCCAGGATGAAGCTTCTTCTCGACACTGTAAGCCGAGGTAAACCTTGCCTCCCATAAGCAGGTTTTAGTTGGGTATTTTGTCACAGAAATGAAAAGTTAACTACAACAGCCACATGTGCAATATTAAAGAGTTTGGAGTGTATGTTCAAAGGAAAGTGGAAACCATAGCAAAGTTTTAAACTACCCAGAGACATGATTTAATTGGCATGTAAGTTGCATGTAGTGGTGCATAACTATAATCCCAACACTTGGGAGTCTGAGGCAGGGTGATTGCCATCAGGCCAGCTTGAGTGTGAGACTGTGTCTCAACAGCAACAACAACAAAATCACAAACCATGAATTCCATTCTAATGAGTGGGACCTTGTACCATACTCATTCCATTAATTCTGCTCTATGTAATTGTCATGAGACAGTTTTTCAGAAAGTCGTGAGTAGAAAGGTATAAGAGGGGCAGTGAGACATTGTGGGAAAGAGGGGAAGGACAATAAGCAATAACAAATTATGTTGTAAAATACCACAATGAAACCTAATATGTTGTACACTAATTAAAGAAAAATTATGATTACAATGTCAGGAATTTATAAGTGCACATAAGTTTTTTTTTGTTTGTTTAATAATTGAAACTGGAGAGATAGCCCAGTCGGAAAGTGGGTGCTGTGCAAGCATGAGGATTTGAGCTGGGTCCCAGCACTCACATCCCGTGCCAGGTGCAGCAGTACGTGCCAGCAATCTCAGTGCTGATGAAGTGCAAGCTAGCAGAACCAGTGGTCTCAAGGAGAGACCCTGTCTCACAAAATAAGGTGGAGAGCAACTGAGAAAGAACCTGGCATCCACCTTCTGCCCTCTACATGCACATCCACACACATATGAACACACTAAAGCATATGTATATACTACACACACACAAACACATGAAAAACCAAGTTGAGGTCAGGCCATGAAAACAGGAATTAATGACAAAAGCTTGTTTGGGAAGTGCAAAATGAGAAAAATCTAAATGAAAAGGGGACCAGAGAATTCATCCCAGCCTGAATGTCAAACAAGTTCAAAGGTCATGAGATAAATCTCATCTACATGTGGAACCTTAAGACTGGGATTTCATACAACCTGAGGGAAAAAATAGGGCTAGCCAATGACTGGAGAGAGGGAAAGAGAGGAATAGGGAAAGGGTAAGCAATGAGTGTTGTGGTCCACTTTGGTCCAAAACGTTCTGGTGTTCTTTTGCATAGTAAGGTGATTGCAGATAGAACAATGAACTATATATTCCAAAAAAGTTAAAAGAAACCATATTGGGAGTTCTTGCTAAAATGGGATTATAAATGTTTGACGTTATTATGTTTAAGCAGATTTAAGCATCATACAAGGTAAGTATGTAACTGAACATCATTTTACCTCACTAGTATGTTCAATTTTTATGTTTCATGTATCAACACCACATGATTTAGACTCAGGACACTGAGAAGTCCAGCTGGAGCTAGGCTGGAAGGCTCCTTCCTGTTAACTGTCATAGTGCTAGGAAGTGCCACACAGCCTGCTGGGGGAGGAAAGTCACCAACAAGCTGAACCAGCAGAGGACCCTGTAAGCTACAAAGCTGGCCAGCCAACCAAATGTGACCACTGATGCAAGTTACTGGGGAAATCAACTCAACTGCTCTCTGAGTGGATTTGAGACCTGTTCCATGCGAGGGAATTCATGCTCGGGACCGTAAACCTTGTCAATGGCCTATGGGCAGTGAGATCATACACCCTTGGAGGAAACTACTATTGTTGTTTGGATAATTGCATGGAATAAGTCCCCCAAACTGCCATCTAAATATTTATGCTAATGCCCATATACTAATGCTGCCCTCACTTTTGGTTAAAGAAGCTTCTCTATCAAATGGTGTTGACCACTGGGGAGAGCCAAAGCTCATCAAAGTGCTGAGAAGAAGTGACAGTGGAGTGTTCAGAACTAAGTGAGAGATCTCTATCACACCCCCCAAGGCTCAGGAACTACTGTGAAAGAAAGAATGTAAGAGCCAAGCATGGGGAAGAGTGCATTGGGATGCTGTCTTCAGATTCAAAACGTGAGCTAGAACTTTACAATTAAGTTCTGCAGGGGTCACATAGAGTGGTTCTCATGCAGGTTTGGAGGGGTGTGGCCTGTCAAGCTAAGCTCCTGAGAAGTCTAGTTTAGACCTGGGACTGCAGAACTATATGTTCTGTGCTGAGCGTTGAACGCTGCTGCTTTCCTTGTCTGTCTGTGATAGAAGCCCCTTGTGTTCCTTCCCTGTTTTCCCCTGCTAATTCTGGCAGAATGTTTTGACTGTCTGTCTGCAGTTGTTTTCCTGATGTTGCAAAGGTAGATAGAGTAGTTCCTCTTCTGCTGTGAGAAGCATAAAAGTCTGAAGCTCTGCAAATAAACTTGTCTCAGCCTTGCCAGGATCCCTCTAACCCGAACCTCCTTCATTCCCACTAAACATTGTCAGGAGCCCCTGCTGGCTGATACATGCTGGTGGCTTACAAAGTTTCATCTGCTACTTTTCAAGGGAGGACCCAGAAAATGGACAGCTTCCATCTAACCACAGGTGAAGCAAAAATGGAAAGGACATTTTCTTCCTGCCTTCTTGGTAGTTACATTAGATCGGCTTCTAAGATTATCACAATGCTACTTTACTGGAGCTATCTTCTGTCTGTTTGCCTGCCTGTCTATCTGTCTCTATCTGTTTATCTGTCAATCTATTCAGTACTTCCGTGGGAACATGGTAACCTGATGTTTCCCATTCTGCCATTTTATTATGCTACTACCTTGGGTCTTCCTTGCCATTGCTATACATCTCTCCCTGGTTCTGTGTTATTGACTGCCACACCACAGCTGCACACACAGTTTTGAAAGGCTGCTCTCAGGCTAAGAATCACTTTGATTGTGGGCGTGGACATACAGAAGGATCTAGGGGCCCCTTAATGGACTGGGGGCTGGGAAGAGGATAACCACATGGGAGTATAACCCATTTTCAGTATGTTCATATATTAAAGTTCCCAGTAAAAGTTATATTTGAAAAGAGTACTGAGCACTTAGTTCCTTTATCTCCCTGAGAACTCCTTGGCCAGTGTTCCCTTGTGGGATCAGGCTGCAGGCTCTGTGGGATCTTTCCTGAAAGTCATACAAGTAACTTTCTTTCCTTGCCCCCACTTTTTCCCTAGTTTCTCCTGGTGACTCTTCCTTCTAAGTGACTCTTGTGTGTCCTCACAAGTGATCCGGAGTGTACATTGCATTCCTCTGTGCACAAACAGTAGCTTGTAAATTCTTATGATTGTAAACAAAAATGATATTCCATTATAATTGAAACTTCTCATATTACAGATAAAGTATTTTTTTAAAGCATCAGATGTACATAGGATTATGGCTATTAAGGGGCAAAGGAGAAGTTGTAAGAGAAGAAAATTCCTAGCCGGGTGTGGTGGCGCACACCTTTAATCCCAGCACTTGGGAGGCAGAGGTAGGAGGATCATTGAGAGTTTGAGGACACCATGAGACTACACTGTTAATTCCAGGTCAGCCTGGACCAGATTGAGACCCTACCTTGAAAAGCCAAAAAGAAAATAAAAGAGAGAGAAGAAAATTCCTGTTACTACTCTATCAGATCCTAATAGAAAAGAGGCAGCATACTTAATGGATTTGGCCACAGAGGATTTAATAAAGAGACTCACTAAAAAAGTGGGCAAGATTAAGATAACTAAGGAAGAATGGTAAAGCACTCAGGAGACATCAACATGGGCCACTCATCCCAATAGGGCCGTACACTAGATGCTGATACCTACCAAATGCCTTTCCCCCAAACCATCATAGTCACTACTTCCAGAGAAGTCAACCCATGACTGCATAAGAGCTGGGTGGCATAACCCTCCTCCGCCCCTGCTCAGGCTCCTGTGTGTGCAAAGAGACAGAATGGATAAACAGGATGGGCAATAAATGTGCACTTATCTCCCTATAAACATATAAGTAAGTAAATAAATGTCACAGTAACTCTGGAAGCTAAATACTTTTATCCAGTTTTCAAAGAAAGAATCAACCTTCCCTAAAGAAGTATTTTGCCCAAATCAATGCTGTTGGTAAGTGGTGTAACTGAGCCTCATCTGCATCTGATACCTGGGCTGCCAGCCATTCCCAGCCATATGGGCCTCTCAGGGAGATGGAGAAAAGTCCAGGTGCTGAGTGGCTATAGCACAAGGAGAATAGCAGGGAACTGGAAATGGTACTCAAAGGCAAACCAGCAAGGTCATAAAAATCATGTGGAGGAGTTTATATTTAATGGACTGTGTCTTTCAAAGGAGGCAACTGAAGCCTCTTAGAGGAAAACAGGATTGTCTTTAGAAAGCGATTAAAACAAAGAACTCTACACTTGAAAGCACTATCCATCCTTCACCATGGTCCTCTTTTAGAATTAACACCCCCAAAGAGAGGTGACTCATACAGTCTATGCCTTCACTGTTCAAGGGTGTGCTGGGAACCCCCAAAACACATGGATGAAAAGAAGAAGAGAGCCAAAAGTGAAGCTAGAAATAATTCTTTCACCCCAGATCTCAAGCCACCTTCAGTTTTGTCAGGGAACTGAGATGTCTGTACTAGACAAGAGTGAAAATCTGAACATAGGAAGGCATAGAGATCTTAGATGCCCATCTCAGTGACTTACTCTACCTGGTCCCTCACCTGCTCTCTTTTGTTACCTCATCAGCTGTCACAAATCTATTTATCTTTGTAGACAGCCCTCAGAGGCCACCATGTTCCAGAGACTGGTCTTGCCAGCTTGATGCACTTCCATTTCCATTTCTACATGGCATTTTTTTTCTTTGTGCTCCCTCCCATTCTTTGGGCTGCTATATGCAACCCAGGGCACAAGTGACAGGACAGTCTACATCACTAGCATCGCTGGAGTTCTGCTGGGCACATCCGTCCTGGCTTTGAGAAATGGCCCACCTCTGCTTAACAGCAAAAGCACTGCTGACTGTTCATTCATCTTTGTATTTTATTTTATTTTATTTTTATTTTTATTTTGTTTTTCAAGGTAGGGTCTCACTCTGGCCCAGGCTGACCTGGAATTCACTAGTCTCAGGGTGGCCTGGAACTCATGGCCATCCTCCTACCTCTGCCTCCCAAGTGCTGGGATTAAAGGTGTGCACCACCATGCCTGGCTCATCTTTGTATTTTAAAAATACCTTACACAATTACTTTCATTAACCCACACTGTATTATACTATGAGATCTACTGAAAAAAAAAATCTCATATATACAGCAGAAGTAGAATAAAATTAGATAATTTGTACATAATAGTCATATTTGATAAAATAAACAATTTACTGAAATTGTTTATGGTTTTATTATTTTTAATTATAAAATATTGTCTATTCACATTTTTTTTTACCCTGACCAGTCTATATCCTTCCATTCTTTTCTGAATATCAACTATATACCTACCTGTCCTTTGTAAATTTATTGGGCCTGACTCTTGATTTTACACTGACTGTTTGCTAATTTCCTGAAAAAAAAAAAAGGGGGGGTTTCTTTAAAAATCTCTTGGGCTACCTGGATTCCCAAAAGTTAGGGGTACAGCTGGAATATTGAGTGTGTTTGATCCCTGGTTCATCTCTCTTAATGGGTTCTAAGCCACATCTGTCACTTGGCATTACTCTCAGTTATTTTTAGAGTGCACTTCTCTTAAATATTTACTGAGCTTTGTGGAATTTAACCACGTATTTGTTATGCAATACAGCACTATTGTACAGCACCTTTATTTCCAAGTGTTGTTTGTTTTCACCCATCCTAATAACAGCTGGGGAAAGCTGACAACAACAGGCTTTCTTCATCAGTTTGGACATAAATACAAGGAACTTAGATAGTAAAAGATAGACTAAAAGCATTATCCAGAAGAGAATGAGAAAAAAAAAAGACCCTTACCCAACAACTATGATTTCATTTCTTTTTAAAGCTCTTTGAAATACAGTGTCACTGTTTTAAAGAAATTCCCTGTTTATTAGTGCATATCGATTGCATAAAGTAAGGCATCTAATTATATTTCCACACATGCCTATGGTGTACTTTGATCATATTCACAACTTCTTTTGTTGTTTTCTTACCCTACCTTTTTGTATCAGAACTTCAGCTATATTTTTATGAAATAGATGCCTTTCTTTGAGTAATCTACTGTTTTTGACATACACACACATTTTTACTTTGACCACAAAGATGTTTAGAATGAGTAATTTTTTATTATCATTATTATTATTATTATTATTATTATTATTTTGGTTTTTCAAGGTAGGGTCTCACTCTGGTCCAGGCTGACCTGGAATTAACTATGTAGTCTCAGGGTGGCCTTGAACTCACAGCAATCCTCCTACCTCTGCCCCCAAGTGCTGGGATTAAAGGTGTGTGCCACCACGCCTGGCAAGTAATTATTTTTTTCTAAGGCCACATATATTTAAGATTGGGGTAAAGATTTGTCCGAGTATTAACCCATATCACTCTGTTTTGGGGCTAAAGAAAGTTAGTGGATCTTTATCCAACATGATTCAACTTAATCTATAAATAAAAACATTAACTGAGAATACAAAATGGAAGGTTCTATTTCAGGGGCCTCCCATCCTCATGAGAGGGAAGGAGGAGAACCATAAGCAAACATATCAAATAAAGGACCATAGCATGGATCCTTGTAAACATCAGATACAATAATCCAGTTTAAATTCTTAGCCAAGTACATATGTAGTAAAAATACAACACACATAGATATTTTATTATGTTAATACATTTAATATACTATAGAAATAAATTTGACCTACACTATTCAAAGAATAATAATACGATGTAACGAAAGTTAGACGTTTCTTTCACAGGCACATACTGACACAAAGTTGAGGTCTAGTGGCGTTATTAAACCCACAGAATGGGACTTTGTTGTTTAACTGGTTGCTGTACTTTGTAACATAATCTAGGAGGGGGAGAAAGGAGAAGTTTCCAGTGATTGCAGTGAAATATGACAAGGACAGTGACAGGCATTGGCACCTAGGGGTAAGAGGGTATGAAACTGAAGAAATAATGCTTTGTGAATTTTAGGAAGATAACACTATAAACTGGCCTCGAGATGATCCTGAAATACCACTGTGGGGTTGTGAATACATATATAGAACCTCAACTCAGTTTTCTCAAATTCAAAATCAGGGGGAAATATGCCCCTATACAAGTTTGTTATAAGGACCATAATGATCATAGGCTAAACCCATGTGACATTATTCTATATCATCAAGAATCATAGGGCTGGAGAGATGGCTTAGAGGTTAAGCACTTGCCTGTGAAGCCTAAGGACCCCGGTTCAAGGCTCGATTCCCCAGGACCCACATTAGCCAGATGCACAAGGGGGCGCATGCATGTGGAGTTCGTTTGCAGTGGCTGGAGGCCCTGATGCACCCATTATTTCTCTCTATCTGCCTCTTTCTCTCTCTGTCTGTTGCTCTCAAATAAATAAATAAAAATGAATAAAAACTGGAATCAACCCAGATGTCCATCACTAGAAGAATGAATAACTAAGATGTGGTATATCTACACAATGGAATTCTATACAGCAGTAAGAAAAAACAACACAAAGAAATTTGAGGAAAAATGGTTGAACCTGGAACAGATCATTCTCAGTGAACTTACCCAATCACAGAAAAAAAATCGACACATAGTCTCACTCATCTACAACACCTAACCTGAATCTACCCAAGATACCTTACACAGCCAGCAAGCACCTCATGGACTAGACACTAGGATGGATGGGGAGGGAGGGGAGGGCATCGAAGGGGTGGGAAACACTAATCTGGACCCAAACGGCAATGGTACCATAAAATTCTACTTCCTAAAAGGCAGACCAAATGGCTGAACCTTCACTAGACCCTTATAGGAAACACCTGAACCACAAGACACTGGAGAGGGTAGGATCAAGATAACCTAAATCTCCTACATCTTCCCTCCCTCCCTCTCCCCCTCCCTCCCCTCTCCTTTCTAACTCTTGTATATTAGTATGTTTTTCCTCATTTGCTTAGTGGGCACTGACCTGTAATCCCCACTACCATCATGGAGCTATCATCCACAATGAGCTTTTGATCAGAGAAACCTACAAAGTTTCCTAAAACAATGACAGACTTCTGTCAGAGTACTTGATGACCCACCAAAGGTCAGTGGTAAGACCCTATTGCTGAAGACTCCATACGCAGCTGACGTGTAAAATGGAATGGCATGGCTGGAAGCCAGGAGAGAATCAGTCCCCAGACAGTCGGTGTGTCTAGTGTCATAAGGTGCTACATGGGCAACTGGGGGCAATGACCAATATCTGTCCAAGCAACTCATGGTCTAACCTAATTAGTAACAAATAACCTGGTGTGATGCCCACACAAATGTAATAGTGGCACACAGCCATGGTGGGGAACCAACTGCTCTAGATTTGGCTAACTGATCCGCTCAGTGGTATAAAACCCATAGTTGGAGCTGGGAAACAAGTCAGAACCATATCTAAACATAAGCCCACTCTCCAATATCAAGCTACCATCAATCATGGGGTACAAGAGGGCCTACACCTTTAAACTCTCTATCAAAAAAGTAAGTGTTATCTCAATTTCCAGGGTGCTAACTTACTCTCCATTGGAGAATCTGCTTCTCTTTTTCAGATAGATGCAGATCCTAAGGAGAGAGCTGCCCCAACATACCTCAAAAGGGGCCCAACTGAAACTAAGGAAAATTGGCAAAACAAGCAAGGGTGCTGTTTTCCTGATGAACCGGATACCAGCACAAAGGGGAAGGAGACCAACACGGAGAAGAATCAACTCCTACCAAATCAGAGAGCCAGAGCCTCAGAGGCCCCCAACACCTCATCACTGAAGCCGACCAAAAATGAACCCAACATAGCTCAGGGAAATTTTGCTGAAGAGGGGGCAGAAAGAATGTCAGAGTCACATGTTGGGTCATGATATGCAGAGACATTTATCGTACCAATGACTGTGGGCTAACTCCACAATTCACGACCCATTTACATCAACAAGGAGGGTCCATTGGGAGGGGGTAGATTATGGATGAACCTAAACAATGGTACCAAACTGCCTGTATTTGCTGAAAAGAAAACTAATAAATTAATTTTTTTAAAAAAATGAATGAAAAAAAATTAAACAAAAAAGAATCATAGTAACAAGGGGCTGAGGAGATGACGTCACAGGTAAGGGAACTTGCGGGGTATGCATGAGAGTCAGAGAGGGCATGATTTGCCTAGAGTAGAATTCCTCAGCACCCATAAAAATAGTTGAGCATGACCACAAACACCTGTAACTCTAGTCCTGTGGGGTACAAAGACCAGAGAATTGGTGGGGAAGTCTGGCCAAAAGTGATGGCAGCTTGATTTACACTGGGAAAGACCCTGTTTCAAGGAAACATGCCATTTCAGAGGACACCCCCAATATTCTCCTCTGACCTCCACACATGCTCACGACAGTGCATATCTATATACACATATGCATCCACTATATTCAGCATACCACACATACCATACCACATATACTATATACACATGCAAAAATAACATTAACAAAAAAGATCGCCAGTGCTTGACAAATTATCTCAACAATCATTAATAGCAAATGTGTTACTAAGAGATTTTTTTTTTTTATTCCATGGTCGCAAGTTAATATCTAAACAGACTCACCAAGAAATTATGTGACTCAGCTAGAGAGAAGGCTTAGCAGTTAAGGCATTTGCCTGCAAAATCAAAGGATCCTGGTTCAAATTCTCCAAGACCCACATAAGCCCAATGCACAAGGTGGCACATGCACCTATTGTTCATTTGTAGTGGCTGGAGGCCCTGGTGCGCCCATTCTCTCCCTCTCTTCCTCTTTTTCTCTCTCAAATAAATAAATAAAATATATTTTAAACATTAAAAAATAAATACATAAAAAATAAATTACGTGACTCTACCCAAATTATCAGGTGATTTTTCCCCCTAGTCTTACAGCTCTAACTAATACCAGAATCTCAGATGCATGTGCCTGCAGCAAACCTGAATAGTAAGGATGAAGTGGTCCGAATGTGCAGGTAAAATGTGGATTGAGTCCTCTGATAAACAGCCGCTGACATTATGCCTGGACTGGAGGGAAGGAGCAATGGGAATGAAGTAAACCAGAGATGATGACCATTCAAAGGATTGGTGACAACTGATCTCTAGTCAACTGTTACCATGCAGAAAGATGGGTCAACATCATTAGATTGTCCAAATGTTCAGTAGATTTGGATCTAGATTTATTGCTTTTATTGTGTGTGTAATACTGGCAGCAAATATGTGAATTTACAAAAATGGTGATGGTTTCTGAACAGGTCTAATAAAGTAAGTCTTTGAACCTCAAGTTGTGTACCCTGTGTCAGGCTCAGATTGAGATCTACAGCCTCACAGTGGCCCTCCAAAAGAGTTTTACATGAAAATAATTTCTTCCTCCACATATTCATAGTACTTGGTTCTCTTTCAGTTACATTGTTAATTCTTATCTTTGTTGTAGCTCTACAGTGATCTCTACTTTGAGATTTTCTAGTCTTTCAAGAGAATTATCATATAGGGACTTATCATTTCATCCTTCATGATACCTAGACAGTGCTGGGATCAATATGTAAGGAATTATAGAATACTTTACCAAAGACAGAAAGAAAAGTGTCTATTATAGATGGTTAATGTAACTTTCATTCAGTCAGTCATTATCATTAAACTTTCTCTATAACTTACATATATATTCTGTATGTATGAGAATGTGCATGTGTATACACATGTGTATGCACATTACATACCAATAAATGCATGTATACATACACATATGTGAATAAATGTGTGCACAAAAGGAATCATATACATTATACTGCATTGTATATTATATATTACTACATGTACTGTATATGTGAAATCCCAGATTTCTACACAAACACAAATAATATTTATAAATAATCTTCATCTAAAATTTGGACCTTTACTTACATGCCATTCTATTTCAAAACATGGTAAGTGAGGAAACAAGATTTGGCCTTGAATAATTTGGTTCCATAGAAAAGGACTGATGACTGGAGTTGGAAACAAGTCTTAATATGAAAGTCATTCATTTTGTGACCATATTAGAGTTGGTTCTGTTGTACTGGATTCATGACTATTCTGAAATGTTTGTCTTTAATATAAACTTCTCTATCCAGAAATATCTTCATGAACATTAGACTAAAATATTGTGTTCATCTAAACTTTCAGATGGAACCTTAAAGATTAGTTTCCACAAATTTAGGTTCTTTGGGGGAGCACTGGGAAGAGAGAATAGGACCTTTTCTGAAACAAGTATTGGCTCCATGTTTGCATTTATGTTGACTACTAACCTTGACTTTGCATAGTTAATTATGAAACAAAAAACAATTTTAAATTTTTCATCCATCTTATATTACTAAGGGTATAAATATTGTTTTTCAGGTAATATTTTTAGTCAGTTTTGCTATTTGATCAAAGTTACAACTGGTAGCATTTTAATCCTATTAAAATGTAAATTTTCTGATCTTGTTAACATAATGATAATAAAATGTTTAAAACTCTGATTCATGGCCCAGTATAGCAGCACATGCCTTTAATCCCAGTACTCAAGAAACAATGGTAGGAGGATCACTGTGAATTCAAGTAAAGACTGAGACTAGAGAATTTTCCCTGTAAACCTGTAAGTGGCTAGAGTGAAATCCTACCTCAAAAAAAAAAAAAAAAATCTTAGATTCATGTAGAAGAATACTCATTAAAAAAAAATATATGGTTCGGCAACATGTGGGTAATGCACTACATAATGAAAAGATTAAAGAATGGGTTCCAGAGCCTGTGTGGTGGCGCACGCCTTTAGTCCCAGCACTTGGGAGGTAGAAGTAGGAGGATCGCCGTGAGTTAAAGGCTACTCTGAGACTCCATAGTGATCTCCAGGTTAGCCTGGACTAGAGAAAGACTCTACCTTGAAAAACAAAACAAAACAAAAAATGGGTTCCACGAGTATCATATGATAAAGCAAGAAGTAGTATGAGTTGTTCATTTCTAGGTTCTATTCTTTTGGGACTAAAACAAGCAGTGTGGGTTCGTTGAGCCTCACTTTCCTCTTAACTACAATAATGCAGAATTATTCTGACTTCATACATTTTCTAAATTTCATTCAGCTAAGCTTTGTATTGCATCCACCATGAATATTATTAAAATTATTAAAATTATTAAATTAAATTAAAATTATTAAAATTTATAGACTATGAAAATTGTTTGGAAAAATTTGAAAAGGTGATTTATGGTAATTTCTTTGCAATAAAATGGTGAAAACTTGGCAGCTAAAATTTCTTGTTGGTATCCTAGAATTTAAATAAGTTTTCTTTGTCAAGTTGGTAAAAACATTCCATGATTTTTGGAAATGTTGTCAGAATAAATGATAAAATGCATCTACAGATCAACTGGATATTGTTAGGAGATTAACTTAGAGTTAGTCCCCTTTAATATCTCCAGGACAGATGGTTTTGTTTAAGTATCAAAATAATCTCTTATTTCCACCAAGGCAACAAAATATTTCATATGATGTACATTAAATATTTATTCACATGAAGCTTTAAAAATACTTCTTTAAGCCAATGACATTCCTCAAATTTATATTTTTTCTTCTCAAAATAATTTATATTGATGATTGTGGTGTTTACCATACTAAGTTGTCTTATACTTATTTTTAATATTGAATAACTTCCCATCAATGAAAAACAATAAATATAAGCCATTAGGATGATTACATGATATAATTTTAACTACTATGCATTTATTAGAACTTTATTTTTTTATTTCTTTTATTTTTTTTTTTTTGTTTGTTTTTTTGAGGTAGAGTCTCACTCTAGCCCAGGCTGACTAAGGAGTCTCAGGGTGGCCTCGAACTCACGGCAATCCTCCTACCTCTGCCTTCCTAGTACTGGGATTAAAGGCGTGTACCACCACGCCTGGCTAAGAACTTTAAACAGTTAGAATCTATACACATTCAGAAACCTGCCTTCACTGTGAAGAGAAGCAAATAGCTCCTTGCAGTACATTAACGCAACCATCTGCATGATCTTCTTAGCCTTTTCTGCATATATTTTTTCCTTTTGACTCATCTTTTCTTTATTCCATAAAAAGACACGCTGCAGTATAGTGGTGTTTATATGTTTATGCAGTTTGATTTTTTTTTTTTTTTTTTTTTTTTTGGCTTTTCAAGACAGTGTTTCACTCTAGCCCAGGCTGACCTGGAATTCACTATGTAGTCTCAGTGTGGCCTAACTCATGGCGACCCTCTTACCTCTGCCTCCCTAGTGCTGGGATTAAAGGCATATGCCACTATGCCCAGCTTGGTTTGATTAATTTGTATTTGAGAAGCAAGTCCAGCAATGGATTCCACCTACATTGCCTGAGTTCTATAAGGTGAAAAGGAATGTGACTCCTGTGATAGAGAACTGAGATGAGGGTTTAAGCATAGTGTAAGGAGTAAAGTGTCTCACAAAGCCATAAGAAAAATAGTAGCCAGTGCATTACAGAAGAGGGAATCAGAAAGCTTGGAAGAATTTTTTTTTTAATTAGTTTTAACTCAGTGAATACAGTCAAGTTGGTACCATTGTTAGCCTCCTCCCTGGCCTCCACCCTCTGCCAGGCCCCTCCTTGTTGGGGTATATGGGTCATGCATTGTGGGGTTGGCCCTCAGTTATGGATATAAGGAAATGTCTCTGTGTATCATGACCCAATGTGTGGCTCTGACATTCTTTCCTCCCCCTCTTCCACAAACTTCACTGAGCCATGTTGGGTTCATTTTAAGACTGCTTGAGTGATGAGGTCTTGGGAGCCTTTATGTCTCTAGATCTCTGATTTGGTATAAGTTGATTGTTCTCTGCATTGATCTCCTTCACCCTTGTACTGGTACCAGGTTCACAAAGAAAACAGCACACTTGCTTGTTTCTCCAATTATTTTTAGTTTCATCTGGGGCCCTTTTGAAGTATGATGGGGTGGTTCTTTCCTTAGGATATGTGTCTATCTGAAAAAGAGAAGCAGATTCTCTGACAGAGATTAAAGTTAGTGCCAAATAAGTGGGATAACCACTATCTTTTTTACAAAGAATTTAATAGGTGTAGGCCCTCTTTTAGCCCATGATTGGTGGTAGCTTGGTAATAATGTTGCACTCCAGTTCACATTGCTGTTAGAAATCACCCAACCAAAAGCAGCTTCTGGGAAAAAGAGATTTATTTTGGCTTACAGGCTCAAGAGGAAGCTCCATGATGGCAGGGGAAACCGATGGCATGAGCAGAGGGTGGACATCACCCCCTGGCCAACATAAGATGGACCACAGCAACAGAAAGGTGTGCCAAACACTGCAAATGGGGAAACTAGCTATAAAGCCCATAAGCCCGCCCCCAACAATACACTCCCTCCAGGAGGCATTAATTCCCAAATATCCATCAGCTGGGAACCTATAATTCAGAACACCTAAGTTTATGGGGGACACCTGAATCAAACCACCACAAATGGAGAGTGGGCTCATTTTTGCATCTGGTTCTGACTTGCTTTCCATCTCCAGCTATGGTTTCCATTCCACTGAGCAAATCAAGTTAGCCAAATCAAGAGCAGTTGGTTTCGCACCATGGCTGCGTGCTGCTATTGCAATTGTGTGAGCATCACAACAGGTTATTTGCTGCTAAGTAGGTTAGACCATGAGTTGCTTGGATAGATATTGGTTATTTTCCCCCAGTCGCCCATGTAGCACCTTCTGGCACTAGATGCACTGACTGTCTGGGGACTGACTCTCTTCCAGCCTCCAGACATGTCACTCCATGTTACATGACAACTGCATATGGTGTCTTCAGCAATAGGGTCTTACCACTAACCTATGGTGGGTCATCAAGTACTCTGACAGAAATCTGTCTGTCTTTTAGGAAATCTTGTAGGTCTCCCTGATCAAAAGCTCATTATGGATGATAGCCACATGCTAGTACTGGAAGTTACAGTCAGTGCCCACAAAGATAAGGAAGAAAAAAAAAATGAGTAATATACAAGAATTAGAGAGAAGAGGGGGAGAGAGAGAGAAGAAGAAGAAGAAGAAGAAGAAGAAGAAGAAGAAGAAGAAGGAGAAGGAGAAGGAGAAGGAGAAGGAGAAGGAGAAGGAGAAGGAGAAGGAGAAGGAGAAGGAGAAGGAGAAGGAGAAGGAGAAGGAGAAGAAGAAAAAAAAGAGGAGGAAGAGGAGGAGGAGGAGGGGGAGGAGGAAGCGGAGGAGGAAGAAGAAATAGAAGATTAATATCAGTCTTCATCATACTCTCTTCAGGGCCTGGTGATTCAGGTGTTCCCTCTAAGGGCCTGGTGAAGGTTCAACCATTTGGTCTGTCTTTTAGGATGTAGAATTTTATGGCACCATTGCCATTTGGGTCCAGATTTTGCCCCCCACCTCCTCCTTCATTTGCCTCTCATTCCCCATCTGCCCTATTGTCCTGTCCTCTAGATGATTGCTGGGTATGTTGGCATCTTAGATAGATTCAGATTAGGAGCTGTAGATGAGTAGATTATGCAGCGATTATCTTTCTGTGATGAGTTCACTGAGAATGATCTGTTCTAGGCTTGACCATTTTTCTTTAAATTTCATTGGATCATTTTTTTCTTACTGTGGTATAGAATGTCATCATGCAGATATACCACATCTTAGTTATCCATTTGTCTAGTAATGGACATCTGGGTTGATTCCAGCTCTTAGTTATTATGAATTGAGCTGCTATAAACATGGTTGAGCAAATTTTTCTGTACTGAGGCTTAGAGGTTTTAGGGTACATGCACAGTAAGGGGATAACTGGGTCTGTTGTTAACTCTATAGTCAGCTTTTTTAGGAGTCTCTATATTGCTTTCCAAAGTGGGTTGTACCATCTTACATTCCCACCAACAGTAGATGAGGGCTTCTATTTCTCCACATCCTTGCCAGCATTTATTTTCATTTGATATTTTGATGTTTGCTGTCCTTACTGGGGTAAGGTGGAATGTCATAGTTATTTTAATTTGTATTTCCCTGATGATTAGGGATGATGAACATTTTCTTAAGTGTGTGTTTGCCATTTGTATTTCTTCCTCTGTGAACTGCCTGTCCAGCTCTTTGCTCCATTTTGTGAGTGGGGTGTTCGACTTTTTATTGTTTAAGTTTTTGAGTTCTTTGTAGATTCTAGAGATTAGGCCTCTGTCAGTTGGATATTCAGCAAATATTTTCTCCCATTCTGTGGGTAATCTATTGGCTTTGCTTATTGTATGTTTGTCTGTGAAGAAACTCTTCAGCTTCATGTGATCCCATTGGTTGAGTGATTGTTTAAGATCCTGTGCAAATGGGGTTTTGTTCAGGAAGTCTTTTTCCATTACCATATCATGGAAAGTTCCTCCTATATTTTCTTCCAGTAATAGCTGAGTTTCCCTCGGGTCTTATATTGAGGTCTTTGATCCATTTGGACTTGAGTGTTGTGCATGGCAAGATGTGTGGATCAGGTTTCAACTTCCTGAATATGGTTATCCAGTTTGTCCAGCACCATTTGTTGAAGATGCTGTCTTTTCTCCAGCCTATATTGTTAGGGCCTTTGTCAAATATCAAGTAGATGTAGTTGCCTGACCCAAAGTCTGGGTCCTCGATTCTATTGCATTCATCTATACTCCTGTTTTTATGCCAGTACAGTGCTGTTTTTATTACTATGGTTTGTAATATAGCTTGGAAGAATCTTAATGGAAAATGTGTCTAGTATCCTCCTGTAAAGCATAGCTCTTTAGAAACAGAAAGTACTTTCAAAATCATCTAGTTCCACAAGGTTGCACACACCCACTAGGTAGCACAAGTGTCTGGAGTTCGATTCAATGGCTGAGACCCTGGCATGCCAGTTCTCTCTCTCTCATGCACTTGCTTGCTCTAAAATAAAATAAATGAAAAATAAATAAATACATAAATCATCTAGTTCCATCCTTGCCAGTTGCCTTTCTTCATATAAACCACAGAACTAGAATCCTTGTCTATCAAGCTAGAGAGGAAAACTGAATTTAGTTGTATACTTTTAGTACATCATGTATTAGAAAACTTCTTTGAAATTTTGCAATTTTTGAAAGTATATACAAAATTTGAATTGCAATATTCAGTCTTTTATTGAAAAAGAAAACAATATCTTTTCAACAGCTACATAATGAATGGATAAAATACTATAAAATACAAAAGAAATATTCAGATTTTAAAATAATAAATGTGGCATTTAATCTATATTAATAACTATAACTTAAGACTTTTCATAGTTAGAACTTTTTACAGAGTCAAAAGACATGGTAATTGTGTTTCAGATCTTGGTTACCTCCTTCCTTCTTTCCTTCTTCCCTTCCTTCCTCTCTTCCTCTCTTCTTCTCTGTGAGAGTTGCTTAGTTATATTTCTTCAACCCTATAAAGCTTACACAATAGGTTTTATTAATCAACCCAATTATGGATAAGAAATTAAGGCACTGAGATGTTAAGTTTTCCCAAAACTAAAGATAGTGATGGAACTGTGATTGGACAGTCTCCACATGTGTTTTTAATTGCCCAGCTATATTATTATGTTTTTTTTTTCAGATTTGTTTGATAGAAAAAAACAATCTACTTGATAATGGTCTTGTTTTGTGACTATGGGCATAGAATGGGTATAAAAAGATTTGACTTTATAAACTAATTTAATATATTAAACAAAATTATCCCAGAATTCATTGTCTAGGAAGAAATTCTATGGGCTTTAATCCCAAGAAATAAGCTGTGTATTGTAAAAACAAAAAGTTTACTTGAATATACAATGTGCAGCATATCTTCCAACATATTCTGCCAAGTGCTAGCATACAAACCCTTGGTGTTCTATTTAGCTAAAGATTATATGGAAGAATCCTATTTTAAAATGTGAGAAAAAGAAGTCTATATAGAAATTATAGAAACTGTGTGTGTGCATGAGTGCATATGCATGTACAGCTAGACATTTATCTATTTGCTCAAGCTTAAATCTTCCAGTCCACAGATGATAGCATTCACACAATGAAGAACTTTCAGGCTATAAACAGTGCCTTTACATAACCACGGTATATCAAAGAGTATACATAATAGGAATGCACATTATTTTTTTAGAAAAATCCCTTCATCTTTAAATCTCAGTTTCCCTGTGTATACAAAGAGACAACAAATCATTTTTATCATCCAAATATTGTGAAATGTTATGTGAGATAATCCATGAAGTGTACTTTGAATATTACCTGTCTTATTTAAATGGTTAGCAAATATTAGCTAGATTAGATGCTTTGAAGGCTATTATAAAAATATTTTTGAAATTCCATTCATTTATTATTCATGGTTTATTAGATAACCAAGTATTTTGTATGAAATCCTATGCTAAATGAAATAATATGAGTATATATGACGTTGTTATCCATAAAACTTACAGACATCTTGGAAAGAATAAAAAATATGATATATAAACCATTCCATTGGAGGCATAAGAAAAGATGAGACTTTTGAAATGGCTTTTCTGAAAAACACTACTAGATAGTTGTTTATTCTGCATATTGAGGACTTTAGGCGACAGTGGAAATTTCTAAGGATAAGAACATACATATACAGCATAGTATAAAAATTAAGCAAAATCATTATCTGAGATGATACACTTGCTAATTCCCCTGATATAACCATTCACAATAGATACGCACAAAGCATCCTGCTGTGCATGATTAAACCATGCATTGCTATCTGTCAGAAAAAAAATCAACTACAAACTGGAATGGGAAAATAGTGAAATATGAAAGCTTATGTGACAAGATTAGAACTTTGGCTCATTTCAACTTAAGTTTAAATTGAATATTAAGTGCAGCCAGTGACAAAAAGGATAGTGGCTCCAGGCATACTGACACCTTGCTAAAAAAAAAATTAAATTGTTTGGAAGAACCCACCCAAGATGTAAGCCTCCAGCATTCCAACCATTGGAATCTGCCCCATGTAAGCCCACAGTAAAAATCACTCAAGAATATAAGGAAAGAAATTTCTAATGACAAGAATCTGGGTCGTTCAGACACTGTAATAGTACCATATAAGAGATGTGTAATATTGGGCCCATCAGCTATTGTCATCTATGACTGAGAAGTGCAAAACAGACAATGACATTAAGATAGAGGGACTAGTTGGGAAGAAGTGGCTGAGTGGATATGGGATAGAGAATAAAAGAAAGTAATTGGGGGCTGGAGAGGTGGCTTAGCGGTTAAGCACTTGCCTGTGAAGCCTAAGGACCCCGGTTCGAGGCTCGGTTCCCCAGGTCCCACGTTAGCCAGATGCACAAGGGGGCGCATGCATCTGAAGTTCGTTTGCAGAGGCTGGAAGCCCTGGCGCGCCCATTCTCTCTCTCTCCCTCTATCTGTCATTCTCTCTGTGTCTGTCACTTTCAAAATTAACAAATAAATAAATAAATAAATTTTTTTTAAAAAAAGAAAGTAATTGGAAGGGATTATTATGATCAATGTATATTAAGTATATGTATGAAAATTGTCAATAAACCGGGTGTGGTGGCGCACGCCTTTAATCCCAGCACTCGGGAGGCAGAGGTAGGAGGATCGCCATGAGTTCAAGGACACCCTGAGACTACATAGTTAATTCCAGGTCAGCCTGGACCAGAGTGAGACCCTACCTCGAAAAAGCAAAAAAAAAAAAAAAAAAAAGAAAGAAAGAAAGAAAGAAAGAAAGAAAGAAAGAAAGAAAGAAAGAAAAAGAAAGAAAATTGTCAATAAAAAATTTTTTAAAAAACATAAAATCAGGGCTGGAGAGATGGCTTAGCGGTTAAGCGCTTGCCTGTGAAGCCCAAGGACCCCGGTTCGAGGCTCGGTTCCCCAGGTCCCACGTTAGCCAGATGCACAAGGGGGCGCACGCATCTGGAGTTCGTTTGCAGAGGCTGGAAGCCCTGACGCGCCCATTCTCTCTCTCTCCCTCTATCTGTCTTTCTCTCTGTGTCTGTCGCTCTCAAATAAATAAATAAAAAATATTTAAAAAAAAAACATAAAATCACTAACAAATTGTTGTTAAAAATAAAAGATAAACTAACAAGGATGAGCAAGCTACAAACATTCATAAAACTTTATATGTGAGAAATTCATCCTATTTTAGAAATTAAAAGCGCAGGCTAGTTGGATAGCTCAGCCTTTTGTTTCACAAACATAATGATTTGAGTTCAATACCCCAGAACCCATATAAAAAATGGAAAAGCATGGTGGCAAACAATTGTAATTCTAGTGCTGAGGAAGTGAAGCTAGGCATATCCCAGGGGTTATGGTCAGCTAGTCCAACCTACTTGGAAAACTCCCTGTCATTGGGAAACCCTCAAAAAATGTGGATGGTGGCTGAGGAATGCTACCCATGGTTGTCCCCTGGCCTCCACATATATGTGCCACATGTGCAAGTATACCCTCACATACACATGCATAGTCTACACACATACAAACACACACAAACATTACTGCAATCATTAAAAAATGTTGAACAGTTCATACAGTAGTTGAATATAATCAGATAGATATTTGAGGCACTGGTTTTAAAGAAATTACACAGAATACAGGGCAGAGAGAAAAAATATAATAAATAAGTCTGAAAAGACTTTGACTTAGAAGTTCTATATTTATAAATGTTTTCCAGAAAAATTTTATTCCCAATTCCTTTATTATTTTATGTATTTGTTCAATCTATCTTTTCATCTGTTCAATGAACTAAATCCTGTATTCATTTGTTATATTTAAAACATACTCATTTCATACAATTTGAACTTATGTAATTTCAAATATTCATCTTATATAATTTAACTTTAAGTTTAAGCACTAATGTAAGAACAGTTTTGAAGGAGAAAAAGAATATAACAAGGAAAAAGGAATGCTTTAAAAGCACCAATTGTGCCGAGTGTGGTGGCACACACCTTTAATCCCAGCACTTGGGAGGCAGAGGTAGGAGGATTGCCATGAATTCAAGGCCACCCTGAGACTCCATAGTGAATTCCAGGTCAGCCTGGGCTAGAGTGAGGCCCTATCTCGAAAAGCCAAAAAAATAAAAAATAAAATAAAAGCATCAAGTTATGTTAGAAAACTTGTATTATCTCAGCTATGCATAGAAGATAGTGAGAAATTTTGGAGTACAGCCAAGAACAGATTAGACTCGGAAGTTTGAAGAGAATTAAGTCGGGCAAGATGGACTTGCTTGAGTAGATACAAGTGGAAGGACTAAGATATCAAGACAAAGAGATATATTCACAGATTTTCTCTATCATGTATAACTATTTGTGAAAGAAACTAAATTATAATAAATTTCAGAATAAATATGGAATACAAATATTTGCAAAAGGCCACTTAGAGGATAGTACATAATTCTATGAGATTAGGTGGTGGGTTGGTCTAATGATGGAAGAGGAATAAAACTGGAAATATTTGTTATAGTTTGGGGACAGATTGACTATAATAGGTGGTGAATGTGTTTATGAAATAAGAGAAAGGAAGGAATCAAAACAAACAATTATGCCATGAAGGTTCTTGTGATGGCTAATGATTATAAACTTAATAGGATATGGAATCATCCAGGAGACAAATCTGTATGTATGTCTTGAGGGAGCTTCTAAAATAGGTTAATTGAGGTGGGAAGAGCTAATTGTGGGCAGCAACACTCCATGGGCTGTGGTGCCCTACCAAATGTAAAGGGGAAATCTAACCCAGCATGAGCATTCATTGTTGTTTCCTCACTGTCGAAGCAATGTGACCAGCCTATTTCTGTTTCCAGGCATTCCTGGCAATAACACAGCACATCCCTTTGAAATATAAGCTGAAATAAAATCTTACTTCATTGCTTAAGTTGCTCCTGTCAGGTCACAACAATGAAAAAAGTAGCCAACAAAAATCCCTTTATATGAAAGATTTGCAGTTAATTCTTTTTAACTCCTCCACATATCTATTCAGAGAGTCTTAGTACTATGACTCCAGACACATTCTGTAGCTGATAGACTTGGTTCATGCTGGCTTCTCCTTGCTCTGCCAACTTTCCATCTATCTCATGTTGAAATTACTCATTACTTGCCTGTCTGTTTTCTCCAGTCCTACAATTGACAGGGTGCTTGTCACCTCAACTTTAAGTTGATATAAAAATTAAAAACCTGGCAAGGACAAAAACCTGAAGAAGTTAAAAGGCGCAGACAAGACTGGATTGTGATAAAGCAGCTATAATTGTTAAACATATGAACATCATAAAGAGAACCCTACTTCTCTGTACTGGGACAATAGTAAAGTTACCATGGGGGCAAACCCTTACCCTTAATGGCTCTATATTGTGAAAAGTCAAATTCATTTATAAATAGAGAGCTTGAACTGAAAATGTCCCATAAAAAACACAAGGCTTGGGCTGGAGAGATGGCTTAGCAGTTAAGCGTTTCCCTGTGAAGCCTAAGGACCCCGGTTCAAGGCTCCATTCCCCAGGACCCACGTTAGCCAGATGCACAAGGGGGCGCACGCGTCTGGAGTTCATTTGCAGTGGCTTGAGGCCCTGGCACACCCATTCTCTCTCTCTGCCTCTTTCTCTCTCTGTCTGTCGCTCTCAAATAAATAAATAAATAAATAAAAGAATAAAATATTAAAAATAAAAAAAAACACAAGGTTCAAAATCCAGGCCTATGAGCCTGGTGGTACATGCCTGAAATCCCAGCACTTGGGAGTCAAAGGCAGGAGGATCACTGTGATTTCAAGGCCACCCTGACACTACATAGTGAATTCCAGGTCAGCCTGGCCTAGAGCAAGACCCTGGGCTGGGGAGATGGCTCAGCAGTTAAATGTACTTGCTTGCAAAGAGGTAGTACATAATGTAAAAAGTTATCACAGGAATAATTCATAAAATATGCTTTGAGTAAGTCACATGAACTTTTCTTAGCCTCATTCCTACTTATGTAAAATGCATGCAATTCTTGCCCAGGATATTTCATATGACTCTTATTGCCAAGTCATAGAAAATAACATTTCAGCTATTTCATTTTCTGTTGCTAGTGTGTAATTGTTAAGAGTTTGGGGCTGGCTGGATGTGGTGGTGCATACCTTTAATCCCAGCACTCAGGAGACAGAAGTAGAAAGATTGCCATGAGTTCTGGGCCACCCTGAGACTACATAGTGAATTCTGGGTCAGCCTGAGCTAGAGTAAAACCCTACCTTGAAAGTGTTGGGATTAAAGGTATACGCCACCACATCCAGCCAGCCCCAAAGCATAGAAGGAGCAGGTAAGATACAACTATGCCCAATACAATAAGCCAGCAAACTCAGGGAGAAAGGAAACAGAAAGCCAATAATCCAGCCAGGCAGAATATCACCCAACAAAATATTGGAAAACTTCAGGCATCTTCCTGTGATAACTCTTAATGCAAATGGCCTCAACCCACCAACAAAAAGACAAATCAAAAAGCAAGATTCAACTATCTTCTGCTTCCAAGAAACCCATCTAGTCGCAAAGATGATCATGAACTGAATGCCAATGTCTGAAAATCAAACTACCAAGAAATGGAAGCTGCAAACAAGTAGAAGTAGCTATCATTAGATCAGACAAAGTACAGTTAAAACTAAACTAATCAGAGAGAACAAAATTGGACATTTCATCTAAATAAATTGAACAATCCATCAAGAAGATATTAGAGTTGTAAAAATTTAAGCACCAAATTCTGCGCTCCTAACTTCATAAAACAATAGTAGAAGTCATAGAAGAGCACACTGGTTCAGGAAGTAACAGTGGGAGACTTCAGTATCCAACTCTCTTACTTTGGTCATCCAGACTAAAAATACGCAAAGAGACTTCAGAGACAAACTACACCATGGATCAGCTGGGCCTAACAAACATGTACAGAATACTCCACCCAACAGATACGCAATACACATTCTCAGCAGCTCAAGAATCTTCTTCAAAATTCAACACTTAGTAAGCTACAAAACAAACCTTGACAAATACGAAAAGAATGATTTTAGTAACTCCTTTTATCTTATCAGATCACAGAAAGTTGAAGTTAAAAAAAAGAGAGAACACCAAAACTTCACAATAGTTTGAAGACTGAGCAACATACTTCTGAGTGAACAAAGGGTTATTTAAGAAATCAAGGAGTAACCAGGCATGGTGACACATGCCTTTAATCCCGGCACTTGGGAGGCAGAGGTAAGAGGATTGCCATGAGTTCGAGGCCACCCTGAGACTCCATAGTGAATTCCAGGTCACCCTGGGCTAGAGCGAGACCCTACCTCGAAAAACCAAAAAAAAAAAAAAAAAAAAAAAAAAAAGAAAGAAAAGAAATCAAGGAGAAAAAATTTTAAATGCCTAAAAACAAATTAAAATAATAACACTACCTACCAAGTCTTTTGGGACACAGCCATGGGAGCCTTAAGTAGAAAGTTTACAGCCATAAGTGCTTATATCAAGAAATCAGATATTCAGATGGCAATGACCTCTGGAATGACTCAAAAGGCACCATAGAGCTAATAAGTAACACAGAAATGCTAGGCACTGAAACATCTCTATCACACCTTTCAAAGCTCAGGGTCCATTGCAGAAGAGGTGGCAGAAAGAATGTAAGAGCCATAGGAAGGGTAAGACTCCTTACAATGCAGTCTTTCAGACACAAAACAGCCTTAATATCCATGACCTCACAGTGCCTGCCACCACCTACACAAGACTCTTATAATTGGAGGAGAAAATGATGACATCAAAGCAGATGGGGGGGGGATATAATGGAAAATGCAGCTGCAAAGGGGAAGGTGAGGGGGGATTAACTTGGTTTATTGTCCATAATTATGGAAGTTGTCAATAAAAAAGGGAAAAAGGAAATTAGACAAATTTCAAGCAAACACATTAGCAATCTACCTCAAAGGTCTATAAAAACAACAAACCAATAGCAAACCCAGCAGATTGCAAGAAATAATAAATATCAGAATAGAAATTAATAATGGACAATAACAGAACAATACACAGAATTAATGAAATAAAGAGATGGTTTTTCAAGACAATAAATAAGATAGATAAACCCTTAGCAAAACTAATAAAAAGAAGTTAGGATAAACAAATTTTAAAAAATGATAAAAAGGACTTGATGCCAGACCCCAGTGAAATCCAACACTATTGGAAAATACTTTGAAAACTTACATTCCAAAAAGATAGAAAATCTAGAAGAAATGGACAAATTTGTAAACACATACAACCTCTCTAAATTAAAAGTGGATGACAGCAATAATTTAAATAAACCAATAATTTAAACAAGCAATGAGATCAAAGTTGAAATTAAAAGTTGCCCCCACCAAGAAAAGCCCAGGAGTTGATTGCATTCACAGCAGAATTCTATCAAACCTTTAAAGACACTCTAACATCAATTCTCCAGGTATTTCACAATATAGAAAGAAAAGGAAGGTTTCTAAATTCACTGTACAAAGCCAACATTGCTCTGATTCCTTAAACGAATAAAGACACAACAACAACAAAAGAACTACAGACTAATTTCTCTGGTGGTCATAGATGTAAAAACTCTCAGCAAGATAATTCAAAATGAATCAAAGAATACATTAAGAATATTATCCAGGGCTGGAGAATTGGCTTAGTGCTTAAGGCACTTGTCTACAAAGCCAAAGGACCCAGGTTTAATTCCCCAGAACCCACGTAAACCAGATGTACCAGGTGGCACATACACCTGGAGTTCCCTTGCAGCATCTGAAGGCCCTGGTGCACCCATTCTCACACACTCTCTCTATCTATCTGCCTCTTTCTCTCTCAAATAAATAAAAGAAATAAATAAATAAATCCTATGACATTCCTCACAGAGATAGAAGAAATAATCTAGCAATTTGTATAGAACCACAAATGACCACAAATAGCTAAATTAATCATAAGGATAAAGGACACAGTGAGAGGTATCCAATCTCAAATTATACTATAGGGCATTTATGATAAACAGTGGAATTCTACTTAGTAGTATAGAAAAATGACAACATAAAATTTACAGAAAAATGGATGAATCTGGAAAGAATTATATTAAGTGATGTGACTCATATACAGAAAAACCAAAACCACACATTCTCTCTGATATGCAGGTCTTAGCTTGTAACACCTTTAAGTATGTGGATATATAGAGGAGCAATAGGGATAAAACCTATAAAGATAGAACTGTAACTAAAATAAAGAGGTGAGCTAGAAGAATGGAGAAGGAAGGGCAAGATGGTATATGTGGCATGTAAAAAAAAGGAGGAGGAAAATATATAAAAAGGAATTGGAGAGGGCACAGGGCTAGGAAGGGCAGGAGAAAGAATGGGAATCAACAAAAAAATGTAAAGTGCGCCCTCCCTATGCAAATTTGGGTGGTTGCAGTGGCGCTGTCCCACAGGACAGGAGAGGCCACAGGTACAGAGATGGAGAGGTAGGACTCAAACTCTGTAGGGCTCAGACAATTCAATCATAAGCTCCAGATGCCAGACAGGGAGCTACAATTTTGTATGTCATCTTAGTTTAACTTTAGTGAGTAATATGCATCTAAAAATTAATCCATTTCTTTGAGGTTTTCTGACTTAAATTTCTGTCTTAGAAGGGCATTAATTGCATCCCTTAAAGTTTTGGTATATTGTGTTTTCATTTTCATCTGATTATAGGAATTTTTCTTTTCCTTTTTGATTTTTTAGTGAACCATTCAGCATTCATTAGTGTACTATGCAATCTCAATGAACTTACATATGTGCTATAGCTTCTCCTGTGGTTGATCTCTAGTTTTATTCTATTGCAGTCAGATAGAATATAAGAAATTATTTTAGTTATCCTATGTATGTTAAGCCTTGCTTTCTGCCATATTGTGTGCTTTGTTTTAGAGAAAGTTCCATGGGCTGTGGGAAAAAAATAATAAATGTGTGCTTTTCTGTGCTTACATGATATCCCTTTATTCTAGTATGTCATTAAACTCATTATCTCTCTGTTTTGTTGTTGTTGGGATGACCTAACAGCTGTGTTCAATGCTTGTAATGTTCTTTTCATGAGTTTTTCCCTTAATTACACACACATATGCAAAAATCAGTCCTTTTACTATCTATAGCATATAAATGCTATATTTTTATAGATATTATTAGAGGTGGGGGAGGAAGAATAAGAACAAATTAACTCAGTGCATTGTGTTGGAGCATGTTTTGCCAATTACAATTACTGAATAATGAGACTTTCAGGGTGACCCTAAACTATTCTACCATTGCTTTGAAAGTTAAAAAGCTATGCATCTACTATATGCATACTATTGTTATACTAGCAATAGAGTTCACATTACTGTCTTTGGACTTCCAGGTTAGAAAGCAATTGTTGATGTGTTTGGTTTTAACAACCTACTTCATTCCTAATGACAAAGGTAAGACCAAAATTTGTTTCATAAAATAAAAAAACATGCATATGTGTCTATTCAAATATTAGTCTACAATGTGTTAGGAAGCTTATAAAAAAGAGAATGAATTCATTTATAAATTTTAAAATTGTAGGGTTGGAGAGATTGTTTAGTAGTTAAGGCACTTGTCTATAAAGCCTAAGGACCCAGGTTTGATTCCCTATACTCACATAAGCCAGACACACAAGATGGAGCACGTGTCTGGAGTTCATTTTCAGTAGCTGGTGGCCCTAGTGTGCCCATTCTCTCTTTCTCTTTCTCTTTCTCTTTCTCTCGCTCTCTCTCTCTCTCTCCCTCCCTCCCTCCCTCCCTCCCTCCCTCCCTCTCCCTCTCCCTCCCTCTCTCTCTCGTAAGTAAATAAAATATTTATGTTTTTTCTTTATTAGTTAAGTACATACTCAGTGTGTAAACAGCCATGTTGGTACCATCATTAGCTTCCTCCCTGTCCTCTCCCCTCAAAGGCACCCTCCTTGTTGGGAATTGTGGGTCATGCCTTGTGGGGGTAGCCATCAGTTATGGGGAAGAGGCAATGTCTCTGTGCATAATGTTCCAACTTGTGGCTCTAACAATATTTCCACCCCCTCTTCCACAAAGTTCCCTGTGCCATGTTGGGTTCATTTTAGGTCTACTTCAGTGATGAGGTTTTGGGAACCTTTGTGTCTCTGGATATCTGGTTTGGTGGGAGTTGAGTGTTCTCTGTGTCTATCTCCTTCACCTTTGTGCTGTTAACCAGGTTTACCAAGAAAGCAGCACTCTTGCTCATTTCCCCAGTTACTTTATGGTTTCAGCTGGGGCCCTGGTGAGGTGTGATGGGCTAAATTTCTCCCCTCAGGTTCCGTGTCCATCTGAAAAAAAAAAAAAGCAGATTTTCCAACAGAGGGTGAAGCTAGCACTGGATAAATGGGATAACCATTATTATTTTAGAGAGAATTTAATAGGTCTATGACCTCTTATAGCCCAAGATTGGTGGGAGCTTGATATTAGAGAGTAAACTCAGTTTTTGGATATGGTTTTGACTTATTTCCCAGTTCCAGCTATGGGTTCCATTCCAATAACTGGATCTGTTAGCCAATTCAAGAGCAGTTTGTTACCTACCATGGCTGTGTGCCACTATTGCACTTGGGTGAGCATCACGTCAGGTTGTTTGCTGCTGAGTAGCTTAGACCACAAGTTGCCTGGACAGATGTTGGTTATTTTCTCCCAGTTGCTCATGTAGCAACTTATGGCACTAGACAAGCTGTCTGGGGACTGACTCTCTTCCAGATTCCAGCCAGGTCTCTCCATGTTCTGTACCAACACCTATGGTGTTTTTTGTGGTAGGGACATTAACCTTTGGTGGGTAATCAAGTGCTCTGACAGAAATCTGTCTTCTTTTGGGAAACCTCGTAGGTCTCTCTGGTCAACAGCTCATTGTGGATGTTAACCATATCTTAGTACTGGGAGTTACAGTCTGCTTCTGCTACTTTGAGGGCTATGCTATTTTACATTTATTGTATTTATTTCTTATTGTCTCATGTTCAAGCATTTTGTTTCAACCCTTCTCTATTCAGGTGCTAAGGTAGAAACTACTTAAGCATAAAATCATGCCTTATTTTTACCTTTTAAATTATTTACCATGCATTAGCTCAATGTGCTTGAGCTCATACATGAAGGATTAGAAATACTGATGAATCTCTCCAAGTTTGGCTGTTTTAAGTATTGCATTCAGCCTATTTCACTCACTCATTCTGGATAGTAAAATTTATTTCTCTGCCAAATATCAAATTTTTATTAAGAACTTATTTTTACAGATGGATGAATGTCTACCATTTTCATATATAAAATATATTTGTATATATTATGAATATATATTCATATATAATATATGACAATAAATAGCTCATAGTCTTAGAAAAATCTTAGAATTTTATTTTTATCATGACCAAACTTCAACACGGTATTTAATTTTATATTTCATTCTAAAGAAATTACAATTATGTACACAGAAATGTGTCTTTAGGTATTTCATCATTGTGGGAACATCAGATTTTACTTACTCAAATTAAGATGATTACACTATCATTAGGCCATTTATCCCAGGGCACCATTGTCATGTATGTTTTGATAGAATGCAATCAATATATCATTATGCAGTGCATAACAACATATAATTAAATTGAAAATGGTTATTACTCATCATCTATGATAACTTGATCTACTCCTTCCTATTATCCAGGCTTCTTGAAATACAAAATTAAAGAGTGAATCTAACAGTCCAAACCTTAAAAAACATAGGTCTTTGATGACATCATATGTTGTAACTGTGGGTCCTTTACTTTTAATATCTATGGACAAGCTGGGCATGATGGTGCATGCCTTTAATCCCAGCACTTGGGAGGCAAAGGTAGGAGGATTGCCATAAATTCAAGGCTGCCCTGAGACTACATAGTGAATTCCAGGTCAGCCTGAGCCAGAGTGAGACCCTATCTCGAAAAACCATATATATATATACATACATATATATATGTAATTTTTTCCATAAATATGTGTGTGTGTATATATATATATAATTAAATCATAACTCTTGGCTACATTTACTACAAATCTTGAATGTTTACCACACTACAACAACAAAATTTGATGATTGTCATTGGAATAATGTTTAATGCTGAAAAGTATTTTTGTCACCTAAGCAGAAATAGGAATTAGAAAGAGTAAATTTTATATAAATCAGGAACACTCTTGCCATCTCCATAACAAAAAAGTTTTCTAAACTCAGAAACAGAAAAAAAAATCCTTAAAGTAATACAGGCCTATAAAGAATCTACTACATCTTAGTTCAATTGCTACTTTCATCCATCCTGTTGGATAAATCCTGGAAAACATTGTTTATGATAGCCTTGAAAAACAGGAGGTAAGTAAGAGCTCTTGAGTATTGGGTAAGGATAACATAGATACATTATTTTGCCCAAGTGTGTACTATGACTTAAGCATGCATAAAAAATAAATCCTGACAGTGAAAAAAAGTCATAAAATTGTAATCTTCTGGCTAGTGGAATTTTATCACCTTCTCTTTAAGAAAAAATCATTTGCTTCTAAGTGTTTAATTACCAAGAATTGCTAAAATGGAATACTGTTCCTTTCATCTTCTTAGCTGAGAAGCATTTTATCTGCACCTTTTATCAATAATTTAACATGGGGGGTGCTAGAGAGATGTATTAGAGGGTAAGGTGTTTGCCTGCAAAGCCAAAAGACCTTGGTTTAATTCCCCAGGACCCATGTAAGCCAGATGTACAATGGGGCACATGCATCCGGAGTTCATTCACAGTGGCTGGAGGCCCTGGTGGAGCCCATTCTCTCTCTCCTCTCTCTGCCTCTCTGCCTCTCTCTCTCTCTCAAACAAATACGTAAAAATAACAATAAATAATTTAACATGAGCTTATACTAAATAACTAATACAAATAAACTATGGTGTGCTACATACACTTCTAAGCACTGCATGAAAAGTACTACATGTACTTTCTTTTATGTTGAAGCCTATATGATTCAACAAGATTGTAGAATAGTGATTACTACTGGCTGGGAAGTATAGGAAGAGATGGGGATAAAGGAAGGATGGACAACAGATACTAAAACATAGTGTTGCAGTCCGGTTCGCATTGCTGGTAGAAATCACCTAACCAAGAACAGCTTCTGGGAAAAGAGTTTTATTTTGGCTTACAGGCTCGAGGGGAAGCTCCACGATGGCAGGGAAAAACGATGGCATGAGCAGAGGGTGGACATCACCCCCTGGCCAACATAAGGTGGAACACAGCAACAGGAGGGTGTGCCAAACACTGGCAAGGGGAAACTGGCTATAAAGCCCATAAGCCCGCCCCCAATGATACACTCCCTCCAGGAGGCATTAATTCCCAAATATCCATCAGCTGGGAACCTAGCATTCAGAACACCTAGGTTTATGGGGGACACCTGAATCAAACCACCACATTCCGCCCCTGGCCCCCATAAACTGATATCCATACATGATGTAAAATGTAATGCATTCAGTCTGACTTTAAAAGTCCCCATAGTTTTTATCAATCTCAATGATGTTCATACATCCCCATAGTTCAAGATCTTTTAACTGAGCCATAATACCAAAATATAACCTCAAAAAACCCATAATGGCACAGAATAAATATTCACACTGCAAAAGATGGCATTGGGCATAGCAAAGAAACATTCAACCAATACAAGATTTAAAACAACCAGGGCAAACATCAAACTCTGTAGCTTCAAGTCCAGCAACTCTAGCCAGTGACAAATCTTCAAGTCCGATAATTCTAACCAGCAACAAGTCTCTGGCATTCCAATTCCGCCCCTCCAGCTAGGCTACTCACAGTCCTGGGAAACTTCATCGGGGCCGGCAGCTCCTCGGCAGCCATCTCATGGTCCCGGCATCTCCACTGGGTCTCCACTGCAAGCCACGGTTCATCCTCATGGCCCCATGGGGTCTCTATGCAGGCAACCAGCAAACCTGCTTCACACTGCCCATGGCCATTTCCAAAACACAAGACCGTGTTGCAAACTCAATGACCCTCTTTCCAGCATTTCTTATACTCCACGATACCAGGTAGGGTGCCAATTTGTTAATCCAGGGGGGAATAAAGCAGACTTTGAAGAACAGGACACTCCTTGAGCACTCAGACACCTTCAAAAGAGTTGACATTCTTCTTGTTGCCCTAGCGCAGGTCAGCTAGCCCAGTCTCAAAGGTTGTAATCTCTCAGTTGCAGCTGAACGGGCAGCAGTTCACCCAAAGATTTTCCTTTCTGTGCCATATCCCTCTGCACACACCAGTTCATTTCTACGCTAAGCAACCCTGCACAACTTCTCAGGACATGGGCACAAGAGCAAGCTTCTCACACAAACTGCCAGCCCAGTCCAGGCAAAGCTCTTTCTCACCCTCATAAGCCAAACCTCACAGTCCATAGTTCTTACTGCCTTCAGGTCTTTCAGCTCTGACCAGGATAGACCACCAAGCTGTACTTACAGCACTGCAAGGCATCTCTTAGGCCAAGATTTCAACTCCTTCCACATTCCTCTTGAAAATCAGCTTCAAAAGGCCGAAGCCACACAGTCAGGTGTCTAGCAGCAACCCCACTCCTGGTACCACTTTACTGTTGCAGTCCGGTTCGCATTGCTGGTAGAAATCACCTAACCAAGAACAGCTTCTGGGAAAAGAGTTTTATTTTGGCTTACAGGCTCGAGGGGAAGCTCCACGATGGCAGGGAAAAACGATGGCATGAGCAGAGGGTGGACATCACCCCCTGGCTAACGTAAGGTGGAACACAGCAACAGGAGGGTGTGCCAAACACTGGCAAGGGGAAACTGGCTATAAAGCCCATAAGCCCGCCCCCAATGATACACTCCCTCCAGGAGGCATTAATTCCCAAATATCCATCAGCTGGGAACCTAGCATTCAGAACACCTAGGTTTATGGGGGACACCTGAATCAAACCACCACACATAGATTGAGCAAATAAGTTCTGGTGTTCCACTGCAGAGTCCAATGACTGTATTTCATAGTAATTTATATTTTATAAACATACATATATTATCAGGAGATGTAAATGTTAATTACTCAGACTTAATGAGTATACTCTGTATGCATTTAATGAAATATTATAATACATATCATAAATTTTTATAACTAGTTGTTAAACATGTAACACAAAAATATAAAGTAAACAACTTGTATGTACATATATCCATGATGTTTGTATGTAAAAATATTTTGATTGTTAAGACCTGGAGCCAGGTGTCATTGTTGGGTAGCTCATTCTCCCAAATTAAAACAAACCCTGCTTGAAGAAGGGGGTGGAGTCTCATAAGACTTATGAAGCTAATGAAACCTACAAGATTCAGGGAGTTCATGAAAATTACAAGATTCACAAAGCCTTTTCCAAATGGCATTAAAGAGGTTAAAAAAAAAAGTTGCTGAAGGATATGAGACAGTTGGGTGGGAGCTGCCTTCATTTGGGCCATGGAGCCTGTCAGGCAAGTTGTCACTCAGGCTCAGTGGGTTTTTCAGTGATACAGTTGCCTTTGAGTCACCTATACTCTTGTAAATAATCATACTAAACATATCAGTTCACTAAGCAAGACCTGATTAGAATCTTTCCTTTGGTCTGCTATACGTGCTCTACTTAGAGAGAATAGATATTTGTTCACATTGTCTTAAGAAAATCCCCTCAGGACAATTCATGTCTAAAAGGGGACTGATGCAACCAAGAAGGAATTAGAGGAGAGTAGTTGTATGTATAAGGCATACAAGTAAGGCTTATCTGTCTTAAGGTGAAGTGCACATTTTCGATATGACTACCTTTCCTCATGTGGAATGGTCCAGTGTCCTTCCTTGCAGTAGTGGTAGTATCATCTTCCCTGTGATGGGTCACAAGGTATGCAAGTAAGGCTAAGTTATCTGAGAGGGAAGCAACCTAAGAAAGAATACCAGGGTAACAAATTTTGCTGTATCTGTCGTGGGGTAGCATTCATCCTTATAAGTGTCTGCTTCATGAATATGTAGATGAACCCAAAATGGTTATGGGTTATAGAATATATTGCAGTCCCTCCAAAAATCACATATAAGACATGATAATAAACATGCATGGCTTTTCTGCAGGTGATAAGACATACAACTGAAGTGGGGTTGTCTGCTCAAAAACAAATGCTTATGTAAGGGAGAAATTCCAATGATAAAAAGACATGGACATACTATGCTCTGTCTTATCTGCCTATGTGGAAAGAAAGGTGTTTCTGTTTAATACAATTATCAGGACAAAAAGGAAACAGTATGAATTATATCACCATTAAAGAACTCTTCCTTGTATACAAAACTTGAACCCTTAATAAGAATCAGGAAGCTAAAGGAAGAAACTAAAATTGGAGTTAGCAGCCATAGGTTGCTGGGCAAAACTCCTAATGTCTACAGTGGGATACTGATGGATATTAGGGCTACTGATAGTGATTAGGACCCTGGCCCCCTTATTCTGAAGGTAGTTAGGGACACAGACCCAAAGGAACATAGATGCTGTTGTTACCTTTGTATTGCTAGAACATAATACCTCACCAAAAGCAGCTGATGGGAATGAAGAGTTTGCTTTGACTTATAGTCTTAAGGGGCAGTATCATGACTTCACAGGCATAGAGTGGGCATCATGATCTTGCCTTAGAAGGAAGAAAATTGCCACTAACTGGTGACCAAGCACTCAAAATAAAAGAGTTTATGGGTGACATCAGGTTCAAACCACCATATTCCACTCCTAGCCCCACAGACTCAAAACCATCTCAAGATGTAAAAATGTGTTCCAATTTTAAATGTACCCATGTTTATCATACCCAATATTACAGAAAAGTCCAAGATCTCAACTTATGCTCAAGATAGTCTCTAAAATGTAAACCTGAAAAACTAAAACACAAGTTGTATATATTTAGTGGCACATAATAAAAAATTTCACTGCAAAAGAAAGCTGGAGAGATGGCTTAGCAGTTAAGCGCTTGCCTGTGAAGCCTAAAGACCCCAAGTCAAGGCTCGATTCCCCAGGACCCACTTTAGCCAGATGCACAAGGGGGCATACATGTCTGGAGTTTGTTTGCAGTGGCTGGAAGCCCTAGCATGCCCATCCTCGCTCTCTCTCTCTCTCTCTCTCTCTTCCTCTCTCTCTGCCCGTAGCTCTCAAATAAATAAATAATGTAAACAAAAAAATTTAAAAAGAAGGCATAACATGCAAAGGCTGAACAAACTCAAGATCTAAAACAAGCAGGGCAATCATCAAATGCTACAGCTCCATGTAGAGCATCTGGAACTCACTAAGTCCCTGGAGATCCAATTCTGCTGCTACAGCTGAACTCTCCACAGCCTGGGGAAAAAATTCCATCCCAAGTCAGAAGCTCTCTTTGGCAGCCATCTCATAATTCTGGCATCTCCAAAATCCTGGAGTCTCTACCACAACCCATAATTCCATTGCCATCCAGGACCTCCATAAAGGGAGTTTAACAACCCTGTCTGTTAAAATCATTTTCACATTGCTGTCACAAAGAAGCTGACCCAGAGCAGCTTGTGGGAGGAAAGGGTTTGTTTTGGTTTATAGACTTGAGGGAAAGCTCCATGACAGCAGAGAAAAATGATGGCAAGAGCAGAAGATGGTCATCACCTCCTGAACAATGTCAAACAGAAAACAGCAGCAGGAGAATGTACCTTCAAACACTGGCAAGTGGAAGCTGGCTATAATACCCATAAGCCTATCCCCAACAGTACATCACCTCCAGGAGGCATCAATTCCCAAACTGCCAACAGCTGGGGGACCAGCATTCAGAAAACATAAATTTTGAAGGACACCTGAATCAAACCACCATATTTCTCCCCTAGTCCCTATAAGCTAATAACCATACATGATGTAAAATATAATGCATTCAGTCTAACTTTAAAAGTTCCATAGTTTTTATCAATCCCAATGTAGTTCAAGCATCACCATAGCCCAAGGACTTTTAACTGAACCGTGATATTTTTTTAAAAAGGCATAGAATAAAAATTTACACTGCAAAAGATAGCACTGGGCATAGCAAAGAAATATTCAACTGATACAAGATTTAAAACAAACAAGGCAAACATCAAACTCTATAGCTCCAAGCCCAACAACTCTAAACAGTGACAGGTCTCCAAGTTCAATAACTCTAATCAGTGATGAGTCTCTGGAAATCCAATTCCACCCTTCCAGCTAGGCTACTCACAGCCCTGGGAAACTTCATCTAGTACCAGCAACTGTCCTTGGTAGCCATCTCATAGTCCTGGCATGTCCACTTCAACCCATGGTTCATCCACAGGACTCCATAGGCCTCCATACAGGCAATCCAACAAGCCTGCTACACATTGCCCATGACCATTATCAAGAAAAAAAAACCATGTAGCAAATTCAATCCACCTCTCTTTCCTGCATTTGTTATACTCCATAATACAAGGTGGGCTACCAAGTTGTTATTCCAGAGTGGAATAAAATAGACTTTGAAGAACAGGACATTTGTTCAGCATTCAGGTCCCTCACTTCAAAAGAGTCCTCATTCTTCCTGTTGTCTTAATGCAGATGAGATGAATCATTCTCAATGGTTGTAGTCTTTCAAACAACTGTAGCTAAAGAGGAAGCATTTTCAGACCACACATTTGAATTTTTTTTTCTATGCCATATCCCCCTGCTCACATCAATTTGTTTCTATGCAAAGCAACCCTGCACAAGTTCTCAGGACACAGGCATAAAAGCAAACATCTCACACAAACTGCTTCTAGCCCAATCCAGGCAAAGATTTTTCTCACTCTCACAAGCAAAACCTCACAGCCAATAGTTCTTACTACATTCAGGTCTTTCAAGTATGACCAGAATATTCCATCAAGATATACTTACAGCACATCAAGGAGTCTCTTAGGCCACAGTTTTAAACTCTGTCCATACTTTTCCTGTGTGGCCAAAGCCACAGAATCATGTTTCTAGCAATGACCCCACTTCTGGTACCAATTTTACTGTTGTAGTCATTCTCCATATTGCTGGCACAAAGAATGTGTTCCAGAGGTGTGTGAGGAAAGGATTTATTTTGGCTTTTGGACCTGTGGGAGGGGGGAGTTCTGTGATGGCAGGGGAAAACAATGACAGGAGCAAAGGGTGGACATAACTTTCTGGCCAGTATCAAGTGGAAAACAGAAGCAGGAGAGTGTGACAAACACTGGCAAGGGGAAACTGGCTATAACACCCATAAGCCCTCCCCCAACAATATATCACCTCCAGTAGGTGCCTATTCCCAAAATGTCACCATCTGAGGATCTAGCATTCAGAACACATAAGTTTATGGGGGACAACTGAATAAACTACCACAGTGCCTCACATTGCCTAGTAACCATTTCCAAAAAAACTGCATCACAAATCTAATGTCCCTTTCTTTCCTGCATTTGTTATACTCCCATTATACCAGGTGGGCTACCAAATTTGTCAATCCAGGATGCAATAAAACAAACTTTGAAGAATGGGAAAACTCCTTCAGCATCCTTTCTTCATGCCTACAGCCTCCAAAAGAACCAGTATTCTTCCTACTGTCCCAATGCAGAACAGCTGTGATAATACCTTGAACAAATGCAGTTGAAGCAGCTGGGGCCTCCAATCCAAAACTCTTATTTCTTTCTGTGCCACATCCTTATTCTCACACCATTCCATCACTTCTAAACCCAGCCCTTCTCCAGTTCAGATCACATGGGCAGAATGTATCCAGCTACTCACATAAGCTGCTTCTAGCCCAATCCCAAAAAAATTCTTCTTTCCCTTATAAACCTGGTCCTTCACAGTACACAGTTTCTTCTGCATTTAGATCTTTCAACTGTCACAAGAATCCATCAAGCTGTACTTATAGCACTGAAAAGTGTGTCTCTTAGTCCAAGGTTTAAAATTCATCCACATTTCTCCCATAAATGAGTTCTAAAGGACCAAAAGCCACACAGTCAGCTTTGTATCAGCTACAACCCCATTTTTTCTGGTACCAGTTGTCTGTTGTAGTTACCTTTGCATTGTTTGGACAAAATATCCATCAAAATCAGATGATGGGGAAAAATCGTATGTTTTGGCTCACAGCCTCAAGGGGACGTTTCATGATGGCATGGTATAAGCAGAGGCTGGGCATCACTTCTGCCACAGAAGGTAGAAAACAGCAGCATGATAATGAGTCAAGTTCAGACAGGGGAAGCTGGCTGCAACACATCAAAGACAGCCCCCCCAAAACACACCTCCACCATAAAGCCTCCAAATTCCAGATTTCCACCAGCTAGGGACTAAGCATTCAAAGCACATGAGTTAATGGGGGATATCTAATTCAAGCCACCACAGATGCCAAACTACTCTAGTGAGTGAGACTAGAGAATAACTCCAGTCTCAACCAAAACCTGACTCATCAAGATGGCATTTGGGGACAGCACTCTGTTTTACTTCCTGATTATTCCTTCTGCCTGGAACCTTTTGCAAGCACATTTTCTTGCTGGCAGCAATTCTCAATCCTTCATTTGAATCAGCTTATCAGGAACCTCCCACAAACATTCAAAGAAATCAGTCCAATTCATACTGACTTACTGCCTGATGTACATCCAGAATGGTATAAAAATCTTTGATCCAAGTCACTGCGTGGCTATCCTCTTTGGACTCCTCCCAACTCGGGAGTTTTTCTGCTTTACTTTTGTTTTTGTTTCTAATAAATCCTTGTTTAACTTGCCCTTCTGCCTTGCCTCTGTTGGCAGAAGAGTGTCTGGTGCTCTAACCTCCAAGCTAAGCCTGTCAAGGGCTGAGAAAGACTCCATCCCCCCAAAACACACAAACACTACCTTCTTATAGTTGCTGGCTAGAAAGGGCCCTGAGGACCCACAAGCTATAAGGACATTAGCACTCCATTGGTTTTATGCTAGAACTATGTGGTAAGACCCTTGTGGTAGTTTGATATAACCATAACCTCAAGTTTTTTGAATGTGAGAAGAAAGGGTAGAGTACTACATGGCACTTTCCTCCAAATTTAAACATTTTCTCCTAAAGGAATAGTGGAGCTCATAAGACAGAAAAGTAACAAAACTTGTAAGGCTCAGAAAGCTTATGAATGTTACAAGATCTACAAGGCCCTCTCCAAGGATATAAAAACAAAGCAAACAGTTTTGGGGAGAAGTGAGAGTATTTGCCACAATGTCAGAGGGGAGCTCCTAGAATGCAGCTTTTTGAGCAATCACCCATGCTGCAATGGGTGTTTGGGAGATGAAGCTTCCCTGTGGTAACCCATGTTCCTGTAAATAACCTTAATAAGTGTTTTGGTCCACTAAGCTAGAATAGGGTAAAACCGTTTCTTTGACCTGTTATCAGTGCTCTATGAATTGAATGGCATTTGCTCATGTCTCTCCAGGTAGTCACACCGTCCCATTATAGTCCCATTTCTAGTTTAATGTAGAGGCCTAACAAACTTAATTTACATCTATGTGGATATTACACACACACACACACACACACACACACATAACAAATAGACAAATAGAGGAAAATTAAAATAATTAATTGTACTTTATCTGATCACATTGAGATAAAACTACAAATCAACATCAGGAAAAGTTATATATACATAAACAAATTCATGGAATGGTGAGAAATTGTTGAAGAAATCAAAAAGGAAATCAAATTATGAATGTATGGCCAACATCATACTAAATGGGGAAAACTCAAATCATTTCCACTATAACTGGAAAGAAGACTGCGGTGTCTACTTTCTCCACTTTCATCAGTATATTACTAGCAATCTTAGTAAAGTTATAAGGCAAGAGACATATGTAAGAAGGATGCAAATAGGAAAGGAAGAAGTCAAATTATTGTTATTTGCAGATGATATGATTATGTACATAAGGAACCCTAAAGACTGTACCAGAAAACTCTTAGAGCTGATAAGCACTTTCAGCAAACTAGCAGAATACAAAATTAATGGTAGCCTTCCTATATATCAATAATAAATATGCTGGAAATAAAATCAGGGAAAAAAATCCCATTCACAGTTGCCTAAAAATATACCTCGGAATAAACCTAACCAAGAAAATTAAATACTTCTACAATTAAAACATTAGAGACTGACAGGCTGTGTAGAAATATCCTGAGGCACACCCCACCCAAAAACTGATGGAGACCCTAATTACCGCACAGTGAACACTAATAACCCTACTGAGTAGGGCCCTCAAGGAAATGGAGAGTGGGGTTGAAGTGATACAAGACTATAACCTGTATAAAACATATACATTTATATAAATTGAAAAAAGCATAAATAATAGTAATGATAACTTTAGAAGCTGAAGGGTCTCCTTAGTTAAGGGTACTTGCTTGTAAAGCCTGCTGGTCCAGGTTCAGTTGCTCAGTACCCACATAAAGCCAGATACAAAAAGTGGTGCATGCATCTGGAGTTCATTTACATTGGCAGAAGGCCCAGGTGTGCCCACACTTTCTTTCTTTTTTTCTTTCCTTCTTTCCTTCTCTTTCTCTGTCTCTCAACATTTTTAAATACTTTATAATAACAGGGAATTCAAAGAAGACACTAGGAAATGGAGAGATAGTCTATGTTCATGGATTATAAGAATCAGTTTTGTAAAAATAGCTATCTTTCCAAAAGCAATCTACAGACTTAATTCAATCTCCATCAAAATTCCATGATGGGCTGGAGAGATTGCTCAGCAATAAAGGGGCTTGCCTAAAAAGCCTAACAACCAGGTTCAAGTCCCCAGTACCAATGTAAATCCAGATGCACAAAGTGGCACATGCATCTGAAGTTTGTTTGCAGTAGCTGGAGGCCTTGGCATGCCCATTCTTTCTTTCTCTCTCTCTCTCTCTCTCTCTCTCTCTCTCTCTCTCTCTCTCTCTCTACCTATCTATCTCTATCTCTATCTCTCTTCCACTTATCTCTGCTTATAAAATAAATAAATAAGAATAAAATTGAAAGAATCCCAATGCCATTCTTCACTAAATTATTTTTTTTAATCCTAAAATTCTTCTGGAAGCACGGAAACTTCAGGTATCCAAAGCAATCCTGAGAAACAAAAATCAGGCTGGATCTATCACCATGCCTTGTTTTTAAGTTATGTTATGAAACCATAGGAACAAAAAACATCATGGGCATATAGATCAATGGAAGAGAACTCAGGACCTAGATATAAACTCAGACAGCTACAGCTATCTGATATTAGACTAAAAATCACCAAAAATATTCATTGGGAAAAGGCAGCCTCTTTAACAAATGGTGCTGGGGACACCAAACATCTAAATGTTGAAGGAAACTGGATCCTTATGTCATTCCATCCATATAATCAACTTGAAATGGATCAATGATCACAACACCTTGAATCACTAAAATTTGCAGGAGAATGGATAGAACTAGAAGAGATTATATTAACTGAGGTAATCCAGGCTCAGAAAGTGAACGACATATGTTCTCTCTTATATGTGGAACCCAGATTCATTTTTTTTTTTTTTAGATTTGTATTGGAATTGGAGAAAGAGTCAGTAGCAGAGGACAAGAATCTAGAAAGGAGCCATGAGGGAGGGAGTAAAGGGAGGTGACTTAAAGGGAGAGCAAATAAGTGGAGAGGCAGAATCTTATGGATGGAAAGATGTGAGGTGAGGAGAGGGGAGCGGAGGAGAGGAAGAAGTAGAGGGAGGCTTAGTCAAAATTAAAGATGTTATGAATAAGCCATATGGAAACCTAATGCTTTGCTAGCTAAGAACATACCCTGTGGGTGTGGAAAATGCTGTGCCCAGAAACCATAGATTGTTACAGAAAAATTTCAGTGTCTAGGAAGGAATACATCCCAGTATGTTGTGGGTCAGGGAGGTCCCTGAGGCCCTCAGAACATTACAGGGTATTTCCATGGTCTTAGTCACTCACCAGAACTAGGTGATAAGACCTATCACTAAATAAATCACATACTTCAGCTGCAGGACACCAGAAATCAAGCAGGAGCTGAGCAGGAAGCCTCTTCCCCATTGACTAGCTGTCCAGATACTAGAAAGAGCTATGCAACCTGTTGGTGGAGAAAAGTGAAAATGGGCTTAGCCAACAGTAGACTCTGTAAGCTACATGGCTGGCTATCCAGGGAAAATATGCCAACTGGTACAATGGTGGCATGTCCATTATGGGGAAACCAACTGCTTTCTGACTGGATTTGAAACCCACTCCACAGGAATGAATTCACACTGGAAACCTAGACAAAAGCCTGTAGCTGTGGAAATCATAAGCCCTAAGGAGAAGCTTCTGTTGTGTGGCTAAATAGATATAGTATGCCCACTAACTTACCTTCTGTTTATTTTTATGACAATATATTAATTTTAGTGTTATTTTGGTTAGAGACAATTATCTTCTCACATGTCAATGACCACTTGAGGTGACTCATAATTCACCAAAGTGCTGAGAAATAACAGTGGAGTTTGTTCAGCACTAAATGGGACATCTCTGTCACACCATCCAAGGCTCAAGGACAATTGTAGAAAAGGTGGCAGAAAGAATAGAAGAGCCAAAGGATGCTATAGACTGCTTTGGAATGCCATCTTCTGGACACAAAGTAGATGTGGCATTCATGATCTCACAGGGACTGACACTATCTACACAAGACATGCATAATATGAAGGCAAAAAGAGATGACATCAAAGTAGAAGAGGGACTAGTTAGGAAGAAGGAGTTCAATGTATGGGGAATGAGAGAGGATACAAAGGAGGATCAATGGAGGGAATTATGATCAGGGTACATCATGCATATGTATGTAGCTGTTGAATCATAGTTACAAAACAACATAGTGGTCAGTCTATCTAAAAACCTCATTGATTGCCCATGTGCCTTCTCTAATGTCATCTCTTTGTCTCCAATAACTATTTGATACAATGTGCATTTTTGGAATCACACTGTCCCTTGACCAAGTAGAATAAGGAGACCTGAGATTTATACATTTGTGTTTTTATCATAGCTGTATTTAACCCAGTGTTTGGAGAATACATGAAATGTAATAAATTCCTGTTCATTAAAAAATTTGATCAAGGACTGGAGAAACAGATCAGCTGTTAATGATGCTTGTTTGAAAATATTTTAATATTTAAAATAATAAATATTTTTAAATATGATCAGAATAGTGTGGAAATATTGGCACTTAAAGATCAAGCTTTCACAAAGGGAATGAACCCTCTGACAATGCATTACAAATGTGTGCTGGCTTCTAGTTAAAGAACACTTACCTGCTTGTATTCATTTAGCCAGTTTAGCTTCTTGTCTTGAAGAACACTGAACAGCAAGTGATCCATATTAAAAGTGTTCTCTGATTACTGGTACATATGCTGTTCTAAACAGAGCAGTTTGAATTTCATGCAAGAACAGATCCATCAAGAGAGTAGCCTGACTAGATAGAGGCAGAAAAATTTCATATCCCCAATATTATTTTGGCAAAGACAAGGATGCAAGACATGGAAATGCTGACACTCACTAAGTGCAGTGCTTTGAGGATCCAAGGCTAACTCGCTCGGGATGGCTCATGGATATACCCAATGAGGACTATACTACAGTTTAGAAAATGATAGGAAATGAGAAAGTAGTTGGTATCTTTGGAGTAAAAACAGAAGATGCTGTCTACAAACAGGGTTACAATAGAAAAAAGGAAATGAGGGTAAAGTTGGAAAGAATGAGAGCTTATATTTAATGATATTCTTAAGGGGATATTAGAATTGAAAGGATAACCAAATGATGGCAAAAGGCAATGGAATACAGACAATGAAGAAAAGGACAAAATTGATAAACTGACAAAAAGTTGTTGTCTATTGTTCAAATTAGTAAAAAAAAAATAAGCTGCATATTACACTTGGGCATTTGAACCCTCAAATTGAAACAACATTTTTGTAAGAAGAAGCTGTCAAGGAGAGAAAGGGAGAAGGGGTTAAAAGCATGAGGAAGAGGAAGGGGAAGAGAATTATAATGTAAGAAAACTGAAAATAAGAAAATACAAGAAGCAGGGGAGAAGCTCAGTCAGTAAAGCACTTGCCATACAAGTGTGAGGAGCTGAGTTTGGAGTCTCAGGTCCACATAAGACGTGCATACAGCAGTGTATGCATGTAGTACTACCGAGGCCACAGGAAATGAAGCAAAGACCTGGAACTCACAGCCTGTTGGATATGAAACAACACCCAGGACCTTGGAGCCATGGGATCTGCATAAAGAAGTATCATGTATGGTGACATTGAAACTCCAAAAGGAGGTGGCCAAAATGTGTCTACTGCCACTATAATTTAGATTCTGAAAACTACCTTTTCTCTTTAGTAATACATGAATTAACCTGGTCATGGCTTAATGAGCCAAAGTAATAACCTGACTATGAAAATCTTGGAAAGGACAATCTTGTTTTTCAAAGAATATGCCTCCATCTTCCTTTGAGAGATAAGTTTAGCTAACTGGTTTCATTGTTTGTTCTTTTTGCAACACATATTTAGGTGACATGAAGAAAATGAAGAGTTAAGCCACAGGGTGGGAAGGAACATCCTGAGGCACTTACCACTCTCCCCAGGGACAGATTAACTGATAACTGTCACAACCCACAGTGAACACCAAGAATCCCATTTTGGACTAGGGGCAGGGAGAGAGGATGAGTATAATCTGCTGGGCGTGGTGGCACACGCCGGTAATGTCAGCACTCGAGAGGCAGAGGTAGGAGGATATCTGCAGGTTTGAGGCCAGCCTGGGACTACAGAGTGAGTCCCAATAAGCCTGGGCTACAGTGAGACCCTGTCTCAAAAAATTAAGAATATAACCTGATGGGAATGTAACTAATACCAAATAGGTGCATACAATAAAATTCATAATCAATTAAAATTTTTAAAAGAGCTAGAGAGATTGCTTAGTGGTTAAGGCACTTGCCTGCAAAGCCAAAGAACCTAGGTTCAATTTCCCAACAACCACATAAGCCAAACGCACAAGATGGCACATGTGTCTTGAGTTCATTTGCAGCCTCCAAACACCCTGGTGCACCTATTCTCTCTCTATCTGTCACTCTCTCTCTCCCCCACCCCCTCTCAAATAAAGAAATAAAAGCAAAGCTGACTGTAGGCTTGAAAAAAAAAGTAACTAGAAAAGAACACAAATTGCTCAACTGTATGAATGCCACAGCAGGGCCTGTTTTCACAAAGCAGACTTGAACCCTGATAACAACCGAGTTGTGTGCCCACCTCTACCTCCAAATTCATAGTTGAAGCCTAACATTGTGACCTCTATTTGGTGGTAGAGCCACTAATTAAGATTACATTAGGACACACAGCAAGGGTCTTGAGCCACTATAACAGGAACCACTACAGGAAGCAGAGGAAACAATAATGGATGCACATGCACAGAGAAAAGGCCACATAAAGACAGAGAGGAAACAGCTGTCGGGGAGCAGCAGAGAGAGCCTCTGCAGAAAACAAAATGCCAATACCTTGATCCAGCCCTGTTCTAATCTTCAGAACTGTGAGAAATAATTTTGGTTAAGCCCTTCAGCTTGCAATAATTGTCAAGGAAACCTAAAATAAAACCTGGCTAATTCAAATCTGGAAAATGGCTACCAATAAATGAATTTTTTCTTTCCTGTGTGTTTTGCTATCATGGAAACTAATGGGAAGTTATTTTATTTCTATTGGTTAGAGCCCCCTCAATATGCAAGAGAGTATGAAAATATCTCTAAGATAGTAACACATTTTAATTTACTGGAAGTAAAGACATTCCTAACTGTTCCAATCTACCAAGGTTTAGAGCAAATATTCAATAATGCTGTTTATTGATGTTTGGCACATGAATAATTTAATCACATTAATTGGAGAGAAGATTATGAGTCATGTAGCTAGCCAGTCATATAAGAAATATTTAGCCAACATCACATCTACTGCTGTCAGCCCCTGTTGATAATGTAAATGGAATGCATGCTTGTGACATTGGCTCTCAGAGGACAGACTAACAGACATTATTACACAGGTTAACTCAGAAATATCACAGCAAACAAAATATGCAATGACAATTGATTATTTGTTTAGTTAGTATTTGAAAAAGAAGTGCAATATTATACTAGAATCAAACAGGTCTTTCTTCAAATATCAAAGTAACTTACGAAGTAAATTGTACATTTCATCATGTATTTAAAGTCAGTAGCAAAACAACTCTTGTCAGGATCAGCCTTCGCCAGAATGATTTCATAATTGATGCCAGGCCATCTGCTTAAAAACCTGCAGCTCTTGCTTATGCTCAATCATTGTTTCAACATCAATTGGCTTGGTCAATGGAACAAGAGGGAATTCAAGGTCATCAATACTACTCAAGTTCATGAAGATCTCCCTGAGCATCATTAGGTTGCTTGTTCTTTTAAGCGTTCAGTTTTTGTGACTGAATGACAGAAAACTACTCTGTTTGGAGAAGTTACTATAAGAGCTAGAGACAATATGCCTGAACTTCACACCAACTACTGGACATGAAGTAAGAACTCTAGGTTAATATCATTTCATAGTAAAAATTGGCATACTATTGTTAATGACATATTGTGGCTTTCTCACGTGATCACTGATGAATTTGTGTTTGACTTACACAAAACTGAACTTTACTCAGCAGTTAAGACAAATGAAATTTGTAGAAAAATGGATGGATCTAGAAATAATTATGTTACAGACAGTGACCCAGATTCAAAAAACCCAAAACCTCACATTATCACCCATATGAAGATCCTATAAACAGGGGTAAAGATGGGTAAAACCTAAAAAATAAAAGAAGAAAGAAAGATGGACAAGAAACGCTGATAAATGGCAAGGAAGGAGACAAAGGGCAAAAGGACACACGTGACATGTCAACAGAAAATGAGAGATACAAGGGGGAATAGAGGAATGGAGATAAGGGAGGAGAGGAAATTCAACTAAAACAAATTGTATTTGGGGAAGAAAGACCATTGCAATGAGGAATGTGATGTCAGGCAGAGACATTGCAACCAGAGTTTCATGTAATTGTCATTCTTCCATTACAAGCAAAGGAGACAATGCTAAATGTGGAGAGTAACACACAGCTCCCCTGAAGCCAAGAGTCAGGTGCTGAGTATGCCCCCAAACTGGCAGCTACATTTGTGTAGGCATATGTGGCAGGAGTCAAAAACAAAAAAAAAGATAGTTTCAAATACTCCACAACAGATTTCAAAACCCACAATCAGAGGCAGAAAACAACTAACTGAGTAAATAAAATACTGAAAAGAAACAGAGTTATAGCAATAAAAAAACTTGGTTGTTGAAAGATGACAGTTCACTGACAGTTTGAAAGGGACCCCCATTCTTCGGACTGGGCATGTTTAAAGTGGTTGAAAACCCATTTCAGAAATGTGCACTTTGAAGTCATCAGAGCAGCAAGGAACATTGACAGTGGACACAAGGAGCCTGAAAACCGTCCTATGTTTCTCCTTTGCCATGTATATAGTCATTGCAAGTGACCTCTGGCCTTTTTCCTTGGCACTCATAATGGAGAAGCATCAGTGACTGTTCAACATCATTATAACTGCACCACCAATTATATTATGAAAAGCAGTGAGCATGCACTACTGCACTGAAGATCATTGTGGTTTCGGTTTTGTCCTTAGCTATATTTTAGCACAAAGCTTGGAACAATAAACAATGATCAGATGTGTGAAAAATACTTCTAACAATCTCTAGGCTTCTGCACAGACAGAATGCTGACAAAATCATTCCTAGTTGCCCCCCCCCGGCCCCCCCCCCCCGCCCCCGCCCAGGAGACAGTAACACTTAAATAATCATTCACAATCTGTTTAGGCCATACACAATGACCATGGTTGGAACAACTTGGAAATAAAATTAAGTTGGCCTCTTTGCCTGGCTTTTAGCAGCCAGGTATAAAATGTCCTCATGTCGTCCTCATGTCTTTAGTTTGAAGCTAGGATAAAATTTAAGAATAAATTTGGATTTATACATCTAATGTAGGAGAAGCTCTGACTATGCTTCTAGTAGTGAATCAAAAGTTGTCACTGCTAGAAAAGTGTCAGGTTACTCATATAACAATAGCAAATTTTTTTTTTAAAGTGCTGTGTCAACCACTTACCCTTCTGTCCCCACCACTCCACTAAAATGAGATCTAGCCACAATACTCCACTAAAATGAGAATGTAAGAAATACACACAAATGTAAAATTAGTGGGGGGAGAGGGAGAGAATTACCATGGGATTTTTTTTATAACCATGGAAAATGCTAATAAAATTTAAAAGAGAAAAAAATGTAAAATTAAAAGATGCAAAAAAAAGCTAGAATGCAAAATGGTATTAAAAGTAATTAAATACAAATTTGTCAGCTGGAATGTAGCAAGTTTTTGCTAAAAACAGTTGTCAAAGATTTTTTAAAAAATAATTTCCATCTTGGAAGTTTTTAAATAAATTATCAACCTTTTGTAAACATAAGAAAAAAATTTGGTGCTGTAGATATAGCTTAGTGGTTAAGACGCTTGCTTAAAAGCCAAAGGACCCAGGTTCCATTCCCCAGTACCCATGTAAAGCCAGATGCATAAGGTGGCACATACATCTGGAGTTCGTTTGTTGTGGCTAGAGGTCTTGGTGTGCCCATTCGCTCTTCTCTCTCTCTCTCTCTCCCTCTCTCTCTCTCTCTCTCTCTCTCTCTCTCTCTCTCTCTCTCTCAAATAAATAAATAAAATATAAATTAAGAAAAATATTTTATGACACACCATATCTCAAAAAAATTAACTCTTCAACTAACTTTTAGAGTTGCTGGATAAAGTGTTTAAATAAAATAAAAGAGCAAATAAAGTCCACACAAAGGATAAATAAAAAGACATTTTTGGGCTGGAGAGAAGGCTTAGCGGTTAAGCGCTTGCCTGTGAAGCCTAAGGACCCCGGTTCGAGGCTCGGTTCCCCAGGTCCCACGTTAGCCAGATGCACAAGGGGGCGCACGCGTCTGGAGTTCGTTTGCAGAGGCTGGAAGCCCTGGCGCGCCCATTCTCTCTCTCTCCCTCTATCTGTCTTTCTCTCGGTGTCTGTCGCTCTCAAATAAAAATAAATAAATAAATTTTTAAAAAAAAAGACATTTTTGCAGTGGAATAGCCACTGATGGGACCCACATATTCTGATGAATAATCTTACACTGGTACTCATGCAGGCGAGTCTACAATCAGTAGGTCACACCCCCACACAAAGTTTAAGACAGACGGGGGTGGGGGAGCCTAACCTTAAAAAGCTTTGGCTCTGATCTGCAACTCACAGTACCAGAAACAGGTGCTACCCACATTGAGCTGTTGATCGAAGAGACCCATGAGGTCCCCAAATCAAGACAGCTTTCTGTTAAGGCACTTGATTACCCACCTGAGGTAAAAGGTAAGACCCTATTGCTGAAGACACCATATTCTGTCAGCACAAGCATTGAGAGACGTGGCTGGAATCCTGAAGAGAGCCAGTCCCCAGACAGCCTGTCTAATGCTTTCTACATGAGCTACTGGGGGGAAAGTGGCCAATAATGGTGTGAGCAACCAGGGGTCTAGGCCACTCAGAAGCAAACACCCTGACAACATATACACACCAGTGCAATGGTAGCACACAGCCTTGGTGGGCAGCCAATGCTTTTTGCTTTGGCTAAGTGATCCACTCAGTGGAAAGTAACATATCTGGAACTAGGAACCAGGTCTGACTCCTATGGAGACAAAGATTATGATCTACAATGTCAAGCTCCCACTAGTCTTTGGCTAAAAGGGAGGCTACATCCATCAACTTCTCCCTAAGTTAATAACACTTATCCTATTTAACCTATGCTGATTTTACTCTCCATTGGAGAATCTGTTTCTCTTTTTCAGAAGGTAGTGAAATGCAAGGAGATGAACCCCCCTCACATCTCAGTCAAGGCCCATGTGAAACCACAGGGGAACTGGGAAGATGAACATGAGTGCAGCTGCCATGATGAGCCTGACAGTCAGCACCAGGGTCAGAAAAGAAAATTAATGCATTACTAGGATAAATTACCTAAGCTCAATAAGGACACTCTGGCTCAAAGTCTCTTCACAGATCAATAAGACAATATTTGAAGATATGTAATGCTCAGACATTAATGTTGAAATTACAGATTTCATTACTAATGAAAAAACCTGGGCTGGTGAGATGGCTTAGCGGTTGAGGTGTTCGCCTGCAAACCCTAAGGACACGGGCTCAATTCCCCAGCACCCAAATTAGCCAGATGCACAAGGAGGTGTACACACCTGGAGTTCGTTTGCAGTGGCTGGAGGCCCTGGCTCACCTATTCTCTCTTCCTCTGTCTCTCTTTCAAATAAATAAATAATTAAAATATTTTTTTAATTAAAAATAAACATACAAGACTTGGGAACCCAAAGAGCTGCTTACTCTCCCAGCAAACATATATGAATTCATTCATATATCTTTCATAGTATTAAATCTATGAAGACTGTGGAGAAGTTAAATTATTGTAAGTATTGTAGCTTTTGTTCACATGTGAAGGTAATAAGAAAACGGATTCAAGCAGATTTCTTTGCGTATTTTCTTAAAAGAAATTCATACAGAAGTAGCCTTTCCAATTGAAAAATTATACATATATAAATAAAAGTTGAAATCTATACAACAGATTGAGTGCTGATACACTAAAATGTCTAAATAATAAAGTAGATTAAAATTGGAATCTAAATATGAAAGTTGTTAAATATTTTATAGATAGAATTTTGAAAAGCAATAACTTTTAAGTTTTTCAAATTTACCAAAATTATGCTATTTGAAAATTAGAAAATAAGGTTTTTAAAATATATCTCCATACAAACACAATTACACAAATAGCATTTTAACTATTCGACCTATGTAGGCTTGGTGAGCCAATGGGGTTGAGCAGGTCCCAGCTCAGCAGTTCACAGTGGGTCAACACTCATCCACCCTTCTGATGTTGACCATTCGTTGCTGCTCACCTGTCTCACTCATTCTTTCCAAAGGAGAATGGGCATGGATGGCACAATTACCCACAATGTTCCTGGTATCAAAGGTCAGACTGGCTTCTAAATAGTGGGATGTTTCTGCAGGTCTGTCCACACAAGTGTTCCATGGTATTGAATCTCAAATCTCAGAAGACTGTGGAAAGGTTAAAAAAAATCCCTGTTCTTTCCCTATTTTTCTCTCTCTTCTCTCTCATTTTCTTGCAGAAGTTCTAAGAAGGAAACATTGCTAAGTTAATATGTATAATACCTATCTTTCTGCTATATCAAGGCTATCCCTAATGCTGTGAGAAGGTCCCTCTTCACTGGTTCATTAGGTGGATTAAGCACTGCTTATTTGTCAAGTGATTAATAGAAGTGACTACAAATTCATTCCATTTACTAGGACACATAGAGAAACTTGAGCTTTGTTAGTTAGCTCAGCCCCAAAGGTCAAACTCCAAACTATGTTAATTTTGTAATATAGTACTAAAATGATGGCAGAAAGATTAAGATGCATGCCATAAATCAAAATAAATTCTCTTATCTGGGTTGCATGTAATAAATAATGTTTGAAAATCAGTCAACTAAATAATATTCATCACTCACAGAAGGACCTATAATAACAACAAAAACAAGAATAATAAGTCTATGATGTCCTCTCTCAGTCTCATAAAATTTGGTGTCTAAATTATCAATTAGAGGTATTTCCTTGTAACAAGTTTTGAAACAAAGCCAAAGAATAAAAATTGAATAATTTCACAATATCAGCCATAAGCTCCTTCTAATAAGCCATGCCTACATCTTAAGGTATTATCTGTCATCTTGCAATGTCACCAGGGGGCTGTCATAACTTTACCACCTTCCTCTCACAAATACTTACAAAGAGTTCAAAAGATGCCACATTGTCCTTGAGAGATGATAAAGAAGACTATACAGCCATAAGAAATATAAAACAGAGGGGATGGAGAGATGGCTTCGCAGTTAAGGCACTTGCCTGCAAAGCCTAACAACCCAGGTTCAGTTCCCCAGGACCCACATAAAGCCAGATGCACAAGGTGGAACATTTGTCTGGAGTTTCTTTGGAGTGGCTGGAGGCCGTAGCGTACCCATTCTCCCTCTCTCTCTCTCTCCGCTGCTCTATCTATCTATCTATCTATCTATCTATCTATCTATCTCCTCTTTCTCTCTCTAAAATAAATATTTTTAAAAAAGAAACAAAAACAAGAGATCCTAACTAATCTCCATTATGGAAAAAGAGATAAATCCCAGAAACTACAAGGAATGTGAGAGAACTATTATGACAACTTGGTCCTGAGGTTGCCTTGTAAAAAGTATTTTGAAGTCCAGTCTTGTCTGTGGAGAGAAGCATGAAGACTTGCTTCATAGATATTTGTTGTCTTTTGATAACGTCAGTGCTCCACTTGTTCTTGCTAGGTGTCTAATGTATGCCTGTTGTGTGTTCATCATCAGAGCAATGGTTGAGTTAAGAAAAGCTAGCCTCAATACAGTTAGATGGTTATGGCATTTGTAGCAGACACTTTGCCAGTCAGTCCTAACTGCTTTATGTTTATGGCCATATTTAATACTCTATTAGTAACTTTTCTTGTGGCTGAGACAAATAGCTGACACTAAATCTGTTGAGAACGTCCCAGGCAATTTTGGCTCCACAGCTGGAGTTCATCACGGAGCAGAAGGCAGGGTGGCAGAACCATGCAGCAGCTCTTCACAGTGTGTCACACAGCTGCCAAGTGGAGAACGGTGAATACTGAGGCTCAGCTAGTTTTCTTGATTCAGTCTGAGATCCCAGCCCATGGGATGGTGCCACACCCAGTTACTATGAGTCTTTCCACCTCAGTTCACTAATCTACAAACTCCCTTACAGACGTGCTCAGAGATTTGTTCCCATGTTACTCTAGATCCACTTAGTTCACAACAGAGATTAGCTGTCACAAACCTCTTCAGTAAATATTTTAAGTTAGGTATAATGTCACAGATGCAAGAGCCCTTTTTAGATAATGGTATAATGGTTTTTTGTTTTTTGTTTTATTTTTTTGGTTTTTCGAGGTAGTGTCTCACTCTGGTCCAGGCTGACCTGGAATTCACTATGGAGTCTCAGAGTGGCCTTGAACTCACGGTGATCCTCCTACCTCTGCCTCCCGAGTGCTGGGATCAAAGGCGTGTGCCACCATGCCTGGCTAAATTTTAGATAATGTTTAAATTAATAATATTGGTATAGATAGTAAGTATAGAGCAAGAATATGACATGTTTTGATGCAATCTGCATTTCATACTGCCTCTTTATAAGAATTAGACATTGCTAAGTTATATTAAAAATATTCCCAAAACATTAATACTGGCAGTGCATTTTGTATCTCAATGTTGGATTACCTCCCAGAAGTTTAAGGACAAGGCCAACAATAACTGTTCATTAGGCTATCACACTTGCTGTCAAATTTTGAGGTAATTAATTTCCTGAATAGAAGTGCCTTTCATGACTAAAGCCATTGTCCAGAAAGATGGCAACTGGATCGTTCTTGAATGAAAGTGACTAGCATGTAGACAGCTGTGTGTGTAAGCAACATATCAATGTAAATGAACACACAGAACCTTCTCAGATGATATCAAATATTGTCAGTTATGGTATTTTCACTGTTTAGTATAGTTCCTGTCACATGGCAGATATAAAACAAGTATTTGCAAAAACACAAAAGCCATTTTTGATTAAGCCACTTCATGATCCCTGGTCCCTTATCATTCACACCTCAATATTCAAGATCTTAAAATGAAGTGTACATGTGCAGACGAAATAGTAGAGCAAATATTTAACAGATTACAGAATAATAAAGGATAATAGTTATTCTGGGGATGGTGAATTTGAATAACACATGACTGAAAGGTATTCACTCTAAGATGGTAAGTCAATTCTTCATAGGTTGTGAAGATCTATAAAAAGTGGATTCTTGGGCTGAAGAGATGGGTCAGCTGTTGGGGCACTTGTCTGCAAAGCTTAATAACCAATGTTTGATTCCCTAGTACCCACATAAAGTCAGATGCCCAAAGTAGCACATGCATCTGGAGTTCATTTGCAGTGGCTAGAGAAGGCTCTGATGTGCCCATTCTTTCTCTATTTCTGCTTACAAATTAATTAATATAATATGTTAAGTGATGTCTCAAGAATATCTAAGATCCCATTATACCCTCACTTTCATACACACACACACACACACACACACACACCTGTAGGAAGTACCATCTATTGCTAATCCTCATGACATTTCTACCTGCTAGGTACACATATTTCTACCACTCTTCATTGTGTGACCTTAACCTCTTGCTTAGCTCCTCTGACCTTCATTTTATTCCTCACCTATTAAATGAAGGTGGGAGAAAATTCACTTTATGAAGACAAAATGGATTATTATAAATCTGACTTTTTCCACATTACCCAGAAAAAGACTAAGAGTATAATAATAGCTCTTAATATTACTTTTAAGAAAGTTAAAACACGTGGAAATTAGTAATTATTGCCCATTTTCACGTGCTGTGCAGCAGTCTTAAGATGCAAACAGGATTTGTATGACATCATAGTCCCACTTGTTTCCCACATTGTCTTTCCTTTGCACAATAACTTGACATTATGTTAGTGACATATCTCTAACAGGCATTTTTCCTGTTCATAAATCAAGGAATTATATAAACTTTTTACTGTATACTTTGCTTAGCAAAAAAATCATCCTGGGACATTTCTTGAACAAGTATTATACATCAAGTTCCTTCCATTTTTAAGTGATTATACTGAAACAAAGACACACACAAAGCCATTAAATCCCTAGGACAAAGGTTGAGATGAAATCTTCTGGGAATTTGCAAAGATCACCGCTAGACAGTGCCCTTCTCTACAAATGAAGGAACTCTATCAAGATGTCCAGTCCAACACAGATCAGCTGGAAATTAAAGAGCACAGGGAAAGTCTTCCAAGAAAGCAATTCATACTCATAAACCTCACAAAAGCTTACAGAGGAAGGACTGAGATCTTTGGTTAATATTAGACATACACTAGGGTTACAGTTTCATAGCACTGAGTCCATGCATACAGATTTCATGAGGTCTCTGGTAAAAAAAAAAAAAAAATTAAAAAAATAAAAAAAAGCACTCTGAGTACCTAATTTAAATCCATTATTTCACTCAATGCCTACAGAGCTATATTATTATTTTACCAATTCATTTCTAAATGGACTTGTGTGTAAGAATCCACTGGGATATCTGTTTGTTAAAAATAAAGATTCCTAATTCCTTCCTCTGATGTTTAGATTCATGGGAAAAGAAATAGTAATGATTTTCATTTTTAATAAGAAGTAAGTCAGGTGATCCTTTAATGCTTATAGTTTGAGAAGCTTATATTTCATAGGTCTAGGAAAATGAGCAAAGGAAGATGAAACAAATGACTCAAAATATCAGAGAGTTATGAACAGTTTGTTTAAAACCAAATCTAGTGCATATATTTAAACCATAACCAGCACCCTCCCCTGCAAACTGCTGCTGATAGCCCAACATAAATATGTACGCCTTCGGGAGTTACATTTAGAGATAAGCTTTTGTCAACTTAGTAACATGGTATAGAATGAAAAAAAATGTATATTATTTTATTAATACAGATCATGTGAAAATTTCCAGCAACATATGTTCATAGCCACCCACTTTCACCAACAAGTAAGTCCTCTCCTTCACAGGCGGGCTGCATATGTTATCATGAGGATGGGACACTCATGTTTGGACGGAGCTTGCGGCAGGTGCGACTTCCTACATATCCATGTCTGCTGAGTCAAAGTCAGAATTTAAACTAGCTTCTCCTTGCAGTGTGGTTTAGGAGGAAACAGCCAGGATGGTTGTCCCAATGCACTGCCAGGTTTAGAATATAATTTCACACTTCTGTAATTCCTGATGAGCTGCAGAAAGAGAAGGGAACTTGGAGATTTAGTGTGTCTCAAGTTTTCATTTTAGATACAAGGTGACTGAGGCCACAGAAAGGACAGGAGTCCTGTAAAAGAAGCGATGGTCATGCTTGGTTTTGACAGAATTTTGCCTTGAACTGTAATGTTATCTTGGGGAAAATAGGTAGAGCAGTGGAACTAAGTGTAGACAGCTGTGGTGGAAATCAGATGGAAGTCAGAGACCTCCTGGCTGTTAAGGATTATCCTTCAAAGGACCTGTAAGCACCTGGCTTCCTCACGGACCTCACCATTGCAAGAAATGTGGACTTTGAGTACAAACCCCAACTCTGCCACCCATTGAGAGTGAACATGGCAGTGCACATGGTGTGCCAGGCCCTCAAACCCCTCACTGTGAGCATAGGAAGATAACACGATTCATAAAGCCTTAGAGAATACAAAACATACCTCATAGCTTCTAAACTTTTGTTACCCTACTCAGAGGAGGGGCTCTGAGGTTGATACAATTTCTGACCCTAAAATTCTCCTGCAGAATTTTCTTGATGTAATTTAGGACTATTTTTAAAAGAGATGATTTCTTCTTTCCTTAGTAATAATAAAAAGACATAGTATGAAAACACAAGGGATATTAGTACACATGGGTGAGTGAATTTCTGTCAGTATAAAAACGGCTTCTGATTTTATTTTGTTTCTCTAAAAGGGTATTGGAAAGTTTTTGATACTAAATATATCATTCATTCAGAGGCAGGGTACATGGGAAAGATACCCCTCCTCTGACTGTTCCTATGAATCAGGAATGGAAACTAAGCACACGGTTGAGTGGTTGGGGAAGACTTTGTATGTAGGCCCTTTCAGTAAGAATTCGTGTTCAGAAAAGGAGGATGGATGTGCTTGGAGTCTACAAGTCCCCATATAAACACTAAGGATCATTACTGTTAAAATACTTCTCTGAGCAAAATACTTGGTTCTGCAGAATTAATAAAAATACACTTTTCCAAGGGCTGGAGAGATGGTTTAGCAGTTAAGGCTCTTGGCTTTGAAGCCTGAGGGCCCATGTTCAATTCTGCAGTACTCACATAAGCCAGATGCACATGATGGCACATGTGTCTAGAGTTTGTTTGCAGTAGCTAAAGGCCCTAGTGTGCTCATTCTCTCCCTGTCTCTCCTCTCCTCTTCTCTTCTCTTCTCTTCTCTTCTCTTCTCTTCTCTTCTCTCTCTCTCTCTCTCTTTCTCTCTCTCTCTCTCTCTCTCTCTCTCTCTCTCATAAAATAAAGTAGAACAAAACAAAATATTTTGGCTGGAGAGATGGCTTAGCGGTTGAAGCACTTGCTTGCAAAGCCTAAGGATTCATGTTCTACTCTCCAGGTCCCACCTAAGCCAGATGCACAGTGACGCAGCTCGAAAGGTCACACATACACACAAGGAGGCACATGCACCTGAAGTTCGATTGCAGTGACTGAAGGCCCAGTGTCTTAATTCTCTATCTCAAACTATTTGTGATAGTAATGAATGGCTTCCCAGCTTCAGCTGACCTCAGTAAGCCCATGACTACTGAGACATGTTGTGTTGGATGTTTCCCTGCAAGTCTTATATTAATAAATTACCAAACAAAGGAAGACAGAATTATCACATGACATATGATAACATCACAAAATGAGGGGAACAGAGCAAGCCAGGGGAGGGAGCAAAGGTAGTCTTGCCACAGACATCAGTACTGACTCGTAGCTAGGGCACTACTCCAAGTTGGCTAAAGCTGAAGCAAACAAGCTCTCCCAGTTGTCTGAAACAAGGATAAATTTCAGTTAACCTTGAGACACCAAAAATTAGCACAGTCACTTCACTTCCTACTGTTTTCCAAGAGTCTCACTTCTTACTAATTCCCTAATTTATCAAACCTCTTCCTAAGAAAATCTGGAATGTAAAATAGAATAGAAACACGAAATGTACCTTGATGCCTCCTTCAGAAACTGGCATTGCGAAGAAACAAATTATAAGCACTTTCCTAGAAGAATGCCAAGTATCCCATCATTTTAATAAATATTCTTAGCAGTTCTCTCAGAGTTCCTACTGCACCAGCTTCTCTGAAGAATGGATTTGCAGTAAGAAGGTCCAGAACAAGAGTGTTATGCATAACACAGGCCCAGACATACATACCAAAAGAGCTGGGTAAATGCGACTTGAGTATAGAGGGAATAAATGCCATTTCCTTGCAATGAAAATTTAAACTTATGGAGTTAATTGTACATCTAAATTTACTTTATGGAATTTTTTCAGAAGTCTTCCTTAGGGATAAGAGTTGGGTAGAGTTTATGATTGTAACTGAATCCTGATATAAACCATTATTCTCATAAGGTGTGCAGTCCACTATTTAAGAGCAAAATTGTTTAGAATGTATGCGTGTGTGTATGCGTGCATGCATGCATGCATGCATGTGTACATGTGTGTGTGGTATGTAAGCCCTAAGAGCCTCTAAGTTTGCTGTACTCCTAAAGTATCAACAAATGTAGATAGATACAACAGAGTTGTTAACACTTATGTACTTCTCATAAAACTTTTGAATACCAATTACATGCCAGACAAAGTACTAAGTATATTACAACCCTACCAGATAAGCATTATTTTCATTTCATATAACCAGTACTTGAGTACCTGAGGCTTAGAGACAGTAAGTGGGATATAGAGGATTAATATGCATGACTAAAAGCATAGACAAATTAATGGAGAAATTTGGACTGACAAATAGCATTTCATTTTACAAGAAATATTTTGGCATCTGGACTGATACTGTCTGGTTCATAGGGAAACATCACCTGTATTTTCACTGTATCAACTGTACATCCAACAGAAAGTGGAAAAGACCACAGAGGAAAACATATATAGGTTCAAAAGATTAAAAAGTAGACCTTCCCTATGATCCAGACATAGTATGTCCCCATGAGGATCCAAGTTACTTACTATGGAGATAACTCATACCTCATGTTTTCTGTGGCACAATTCACAATACCCAAACCATAGAATCAGCCTCTGCACCTGGATGAATGGATGGATAAAATGTGGTATAAGTATGCAAAGGACTTTTATGCCTCTATAAAGAATGAAATTATATTGCTTGTAGAGAAATGGATGGAACTAGAAATCATGTTAAGTCAGTCCAACAAAAGCAACTATCGTACTTCCCCTCATATGTGGAAGCTGGAAGGAGGTAGAACACGAAACAAAAATCACTAGTACTGAGACAGGAAAATGTGACAGGGGTAATGAGAACCAACCAAGCGCATCATATGTATGTATGGAAATATCATCATCAAACCTCTTTCTTATACAATTATTATGCCAATTAAAGGAAAGATATGTGTTAGAGATCCAGTGTATTCATATATAATATGAGTCAATGTCAAAGAAGTTAAACACCTTTCTGAAATTTTTTCAGCTAACACCAAAGTCAAGCCAAAAATCTAAGACTCCAGAGTTGCAGTGTAGAATTTTCCTCACTTTGGTGTGCAGCAATATGATAAAAACTATTGGGACGTTTTCTCTTACATCCTTCTGGGTGGGAAGCATTTAGAGTACCACTTTGATTCTGCCTACTTGAAAAAATTACAATAGTGGACCCTTCATTTGGGCTGCCTTCTTCTAATGCCTAAGAAAGATTAAGAAACAACTAACTAGAGCTGGAGAGATGGCTTAGCAGTTAAGGCACTTGCCTACAAAGCCAAAGTTCGATTCCCCAGGACGTAAGCCAGATGCACAAGGTAGTGCATGCAACTGGAGTTCGTCTGCAGTGGCTGGAAGCCCTGGCATGCCCAATCTCTTTGTCTGTCACTCTTTTGTCTATCTATCATCTATCTATCTACCTACCTATTTATCATCTATCTATCTACCTCTGCTTGCAAATAAATATAAAAAAAGAAAAAACTAAGCACACATGCTTAGCTAAAGGCTAATTTTGCTTCTTTTTTACCCTTCTCTTTTCTATGTTTATCATTTGGCTAAAGATGCCTGTGGTGCCAAAAAAGTAAAAGGAGGTTTGAAAAGAAATGATTCATAGTGCAGCACAAAAGAAACAATATGAAGTGCCAAGACTTGCATAATATTTTTAATCATTCATTTGAGCCATGGCAACCGGTCTGAAATTTGTGAATCTTTGCTCTGTATGCACACACCACAGAGTCATATACCGTCATCTACTGTGTGGAACATTTCTAGGTCCCAGGTGCCTGAGAGCAGCCACACATAGTCATGCATCACAAGATATTAACTGTATGAGGAAGTTTCAAGTTCTCATAATCCTCCTCTTCATTTTGTAAATCTGTGTGCCTAACGGTGCAAATCAACAAAACATCTGACAGAACTTTAATTCACAATGGAACATTTTGAGTTGAAATAGAATTACGTATTTCTCAAATTGTCTACTCCCATTCTTTCACATCACCTCCAACATACATTGGGAAGACACTAGAGCACGTGAATTTGGACAGATTATAAAGTTGTGGATGGAAGCTCTTTCAGTCCAGTATTCTGCTTTCTGGATGACATCCTCCACAATTATCTACCAGTCATCTAAGAAATTATCTAACAACAAAGTTAAATACATACATAGAAGCTGCTGTTGACTAAAAGGATAGTGACAATGTGGGGAAGGGGAGTAAAAATATTTCAGCAAATATTTACTTTGAATAAACTTCATACTTGAGAATTCAAATGAGTTAAGTACTACCTGACCAACTGTGGCATGCATTAATTCTGTAAATGACAACGATGTCACTGAACAAATGCATCAGGACAAGAAAATTTCAAAAGACTTAGTTCTTCCTCAAAAACATGTTCACTAGGAAAAGCCTTTATAAATAAAACAAGGAGCAAAGAGTGACGATAGCTTAGGAGAATTTTTGATTTGACCAGAAACATACAGTCTTGTCAGTGAACCTTGTGAGAAATATGAAGATACTGCAAAGTCCCTGGAAAAGAAAGCCCACGACCATGGGAACCCCGGAACGCAGTCTAGCATGGGGCTGCTTCCAGGGCCAATGATAAAGTTTTCCAAGGAAATTACACAGTCCCTTCGACTGAGACAAGCCAACTGCTGGAATTTTACAAGAAGACATTTATCTCACTATCTTAGAGACGCATCTCAAAGTAATACATCTTGCTTTTGTAAAGCGGTCACTTGACTCTCCTGTGGGGGCAAACATGGTCTAGTTTTTCAGTCTGCAAAGCCCAGAGCGCTACAGAGAACATCTCTGCTAGGAAAAAGAAGAAAAAAGAATTCACCTCCATTCACTCAAACAGTCTTAAAAGATACACGGTTCAGATCAGACTCATATGGGATGCACAGGACAGAAGCGTTTATTCAAATGCGAACGAGGGGCTTCAACTTCGCAGGGTTCCTATCTCCGTGCCCCTTAAGCGCACGCTCCCAGAGGACCGCAGGGGCACGCCCAGCGGGACGGGTACCTGCAGGAAGGAGGGAGCGCGATGCCCACTGACCTTTTTGCTGTTTAAAGGACTGGATGGAGCCTGAATGGTGGACCATTTTCCCTTCGTGCGTCCCCGCGGGCTTAGGGAGCTGTCCTAGGGGGAGGCGGAGGAAGCGCAGCCAGACTTTCGCAGACGCTGCTGGGCTCCAGGAAATCCCCACGCCTGCGGATCGGATCGTCGCGGTCCCACGCCTGCTGTAGACGGCGCTCGGCTGCCAGGCTGCCAGCGCGGGTCCCCTTAGCGGCCACTGCTGGAATCACCCCGCATGGCCGCGCATCAAGTGCCGCAGTGAGGGTGGGCGGTGCAAGGGCTTGCTGCAAGACTTTCTCCTACGGACGGTTCCTAACCCCAGCGCGGCTCATTGTCAAGCTGAAGCCGGTTATCACACTCAAGCATTCTCGTAGGAACTTCATAAAAGTTAGCCAGGAAACATGTGGAGTTTTGCAGAAGGGTAGACTTGGTGTCTGTTCTGAGATGAAGGCATATTGGAGGGACATTTTCAGCTTTCACTCTTAAACAGAAATGTGGTGGGAAGCCACCTCTGCTCACCCAGTGGTATGTTTTATTAGATAAGTACTGGCAGTACCTAGCGCGTCACATCTGAGCTCTCTTCTGCTTCTGGAGATTTACATCCTAAATTATTTGTGACACTGAACTGTTTAATACTTAACAGGTAGTGAAGGAATATTATCCATAATGCTTAATTTAATCATATTAAAAGCCCTGCAAAGTAGGAATAGTATCATCATTCTAATATTATAAAGAGAAACCAAGGCCCAGAGCAATACAGAACTCCCATGATCACATAAATCAAACCTTATATGAAAGAGAAGACTCCTAATAGCCACAGTAAGTAACACTGGAAAGTCCACAGCAGTGGCAAAAACCAGACAGAGCCAGCTCACTGCAGATTGTCAGTGTAGCCTCCTTCCCCCCTTCTGCCCTCTGCCCTCACTCCAGCACAGTATTGAACAAACACAGAATAAGAGACTGCTCCTTGTCAGGTTGAAATTTTATCCAACTGACTTACCCAATGTTCAGGGTCAAAAGAAAAGCAGATAAAAGAGAGTGAAATTTCCAGAGGTTAAAAACTACAAAGAGACTGACTTACTGTTATATTCTCTTTGGTTTTCATGCATATTCCATAGTTCACAGGGAGTAAGGAGAATATAAACTTCAAAGAAGCAGATATTCTGATTATGTATAGATGCATAAATGCCAGAAGCTTAAAACTTCAATTCCTTACCATCTGCCCCAGTTCCTTAGGTGGGTAGTGTCAGTCAGGTGATCCTTACTCACAGTATCTTTTATGGGCTCAGTAACTGCCTGGGAGGTCATCTAACAAGAGGAAAGATATCAGCCGTCTGTCAATGTGCTGTAATATTGAGCAGTCACTCAGTAAGACCCCATGGTTACAAGTACTTAAGAAATGCTGGGTTTCAGAGAAAGAGCTCCATGTGTTATTGCTGAGTGAAGGCTAGCTCAGACCTGCAGCTGTCCCCAGAAAGGCTTGTGATACAGATACTTTATAGACAAACAGGCTGAAACCAGGAACAATAAATAACTTTCCCGAATTTTTTGTTTGGTTCATTCTGAAGTCAAACTATGATATAAATAAACTCTTAGTTCATTCTTATGCAACAAAACTAATTGGATTCTAATAAAACCCCATCCTCATAGTGAGAATCTAATTAAAAAATATATTCAGTATCAATTCACAGCAGGAAACTAATACCTAAGAAAGCACTGTCACTGTTATTTGATTGCAGTTTTGATCTTTTTACCACTTCCAAATAATTAGTACAAGAACAAGAAATGTTTATGAAATGTGATCATCTAATTTAATGAATCACTAGGAGGCTTCTAGTTCTACACCTGACTTCCAGGCATAAGAAACACCTTCCACTTTCTAGAACCTCTTCTGCTGGTCACTAATTTTCTGTACCACATCCTCTGACCAGCACCTTGGCAGGAGGAAAGGTGCCACCTGCTAGAACTACAGATGAATTGAGATGTTTTTCAACCTTGTTAGCTTAAAAAAAAAAATGTTTTTGTTGTTTATTTGCAAGGAGAGAAAGAGGTGATTAATGGACACTACAAAGGAATTCCAGATGCATGTGACGCTATGCATCTGGCTTTATATACGTACTGGGGAATTGAATCCAGGCTGTCTACCTTTGCAAGAAAGCATCTTTAACTGCTGAGCCATTCTCTCCAGCCACTCATTAGCTTTTTTTAATGCAAGAAGCTTAGAATCATTTCTGGCACACTTTACCTCACACTTAGGCAGTACAGCTATGATTAAACTATGTTGCCAAAAAGTTGATTACTTTCTTTCAAACTAGAAACATTTGAGGTTAGACTACCAGGTTCATTAGCAGGGGACTCAAAGGACATCTTTGCTTGTTTTTAAATCAGGCTTTTAAGGGAGGGTTGCTAGAGGAACGGTTCTGTGAGGGGATGAGGAAATTTTAAGCACCATCTGCTTTATAGGAAAGAGTGTAGAAGAGAAGGCGATGATGTATTTGTGTGAGAGACAGTATGCATGGATTACAAGTCGGGCTTGAAGAGAGGGGTTTGAGCAAAGGCCCTTCTGAAAGAAATCATTCTGTGATTTTGGGAAAGAAGCATTTTACATATAAATGTCGCCATTGTAAACCATTTAGGAATGGCTAAAAATCTTTAGGAAAGGCTAAACTTACTGTGTTGGAATGGTTTTTCATACTGTTTTGGTTTCAAAATCTCTACACTTAAGTGACATGAGGAAAGCTTATGGTGCAGGAAACTTTTCTCCAGGATGATGTAAAAACATGTCTTCTCCTCTGATAGTGCACAGAGTACCAATCAAAGCATGATTACATCAAAACTAGCTTTGGTGAACCAATGAGTTTATTAAGGTTCCTTACAAAACAGGGCCAGGGTGAGGGATTGCTCACAGGAGCAGCAGATGACTCAGAGGTACCTGCATCACCAAAAAGCCCACCCTGGCATAGGAGATGACTCACAGAAGCTGCATCTCTGGAGGCAGCTCAGCTGGTCTTGAGAATCTGGCCCACACGGCATGACTAGCAGGCAGCTCAATCTCAGTCTCATCCCCAAGCAGTTGTTTTCCCTTTATAGAGCCTTAGGAAGGGTCTCGAAATCTTGTTGCCATCTTTTATTTCCAGTGCTTTCTCCTTTGCTCCAAAGAATGTTTCAATTCCTCATTATCATAGCCTTGAGAAGTGGTTTTGTGACCTTTAAGTTCAGATCTACAAGATTTGACTTCCTGAATCAGAGCCTCCTTCCTCTCTTCAGGAGAGAAATTTTCAATTAGAAGGAATCTGCTACACAACAGTTTTTATATATTCTCCAGTAAAGGACATGGCCAGCAAAATGTGCAATGTAATCTTGACTAAGTTTGCAACACTTTGAAGACTACAAAAATATGACATCGGGGTTGAGGAAATGGCTTAGCAGTTAAGGCTCTTGCCTGTGAAGCCCAAGGACCCCAGTTTGATTCCCCAGGACCCACATAAGCCAGATGTATCTGGAGTTCGTTTGCAGTAGCTGGAGGCCCTGGCATGCTATCTGCCTCTTCCTCCTCCTCTCTCTCTGTCTCTCAAATAAATAAACTATACATGTATATATATATATATATATATATATATATATATATATATATATATGTATATATATATATGTATATATATATAAAATATATAATATATACATATACATCCATACATATATACATATGTGTATGTAGGTATATAACATTGTCTCCAGCGTAATCACTTTTGAAGTTGGGATGAGGGTTGACATCCTAATTACTCTTATATTTGCCTGAAATGTATGCTTTCTGCCAGTAATGTTCATTTAAAAAATGTTTAGTTATAGAATGCATATATGTTCTGCTCTGCACCCCATAACACAAGCCTCATGTGTCTATATTGCCATAACTTCAATTTTCCCTTAGTTTTCAATCATGGACCCAGGCTGTTTGTTTCTATAGTTTTTGCCCTCCCACAGCTCACCACCTGTTTTCTGTGCTTATTAATTAACTTAGCAGGCCTCCTACTACCTTTCGTCTCCCGAAGAGTCAAGGAATTCTGGTTTTACTTCACTGAGATGGTTTTTCCTATGAATCTTGGCATAAATGTCATCCTAGACCAGTGTGAAATTCCCTGCTCTGTGGGCTCCTAACCTGAGAGTTTTGTCACTACTTTGGATCTTGACTCAGGACCTTAATTAACATTAAAATTACCAATTCCAGTTTCTATTGCTTAAGTGACACAGAAAGAGAAATAGGAATTGACTTTGCAATTACCTCCCTTTTCGAATCCACCTAAGGTATTAATAGGTGAAATGAAACAACAAAGTAATATTCATCTGCAAGCAGGAAGAAATAGAAAACTATCATCTTGGGACACATGATTAGAAACTGTAGTCTCCTTGAGGGCAGGCTGAGATATGGGATTAATGAATGTTTATTAAAGAATAAGTGAATTTTAAAGGTGTAAAACTGTGAAGGCTAGGGAGGTGGCAAAGTGAGTAAAGTGCTTGTCACCAAGCATGAGGACCTGAGCCTTTTTCCTAACACTAAAATAAAGATGACTGGGTATGGTGACCTGCATCTATAATCCCAGCACTGGGGAGGCAGATAGGCAGAGCTCTAAGACTTTCTCACTAACTTGTCTAGCTTCTGAATCAGTGAGCTCTGAGTGCAACAAGACATCCTGTGAAGGGTTAATGATGCTCCCTGAAAACTAGAGGGAACTAATGAGTTAATAACTGTCCCTAAGACTAAAAAGCCTTGAAGGCCTGACAACTCCCTGGTTGATGTACTTACCTTAGCTCAAAAGGCCTTGAAGGAACTAAAACCATCTGGGATACTCTCCCTTAGACAATTCTTGTGGAAAAAGCCTATTCTGAGCAAGGACACAAATAGCTACAAGTTCCTTATCTACTTCCCTTGGACCTCCTGCTGGTTAAGTCTGTTTTTCTTAGGATCCTCCTTAGAAGTTCGAACCCCAACCTGACTCAGTGCTTCAGCCTTCATTCTGCAGAAAGGCTGCTGCCCCTTGATGTTTCTCTCAACAAACAGTCATCTGTAGAGATCAAGTCCAGAGTTCTCTTTTGCTTTTCTCTTACACCTTCCTTACACCATTTCAAAAAATAAAGTGGCGAACGATTAAAGAGGATACCAGATGTCTACATCTGGCCACTACACAAGTACACACACATATACTCACACACATATGAATATGCATGCATATACATGTACCACATACATACATGATAATATATATTATTATGTATGTATAATATATATATAATCATGTATGACTAAATAAGCTCCTGAAACAGTTATATACATATACATATATGTGCATATATACATATAACTGTTTCAGGAGCTTATTTAGTGACCTGAGTAGTTGTTGCCTTTTTAATTCAAAAATAAGAGAAAGTTATTTAAATATTGTATATGCACTTATAAGTAATATTTTGAGGAAAACTTTCATTCCAGTTTCTTTTGATATTTTATTAAGGATACAATCCATCCATTCAGAAAAACGCATCCATTCTGAAAAGATATGCTACTTGGGGCTTGGGGTGATGGTTCAGTGGTTAAAGGTACTAGTTTGCAAAGCCTTCTGGCCCAGGTTAAATTTCCCAGTACCCACATAAAGCTAGATGTACAGTATTGTGTGTGTGTGTCTGGAGTTTTGCAATAACAAAAAAAAAAAAAAACCTGGCCTTCATGTGCTCATATTCATATTCTCTCTCTCTCTCTCTCTCTCTCTCTCTCTCTCTCTCTCTCTCTCTCTCTCTCCTTGCAAAAAAAAAAGAAAGAAAGGACGATAAAAAGAAAGAAAGGATGTGCTATGACAGTAAGAAAGGCCAAGTGCAGTTTAACAGTCAGTCCCCCAGAAGCCTATGGTCCTGGCTGCATAGACAGGACAACAGATCAAGCAAATTGATCCCCCAAATACCAGATCATATGCTCAGAGAAACACACAGAAGTGACACTGCTGGGGAGTGTGGCAAAGAGCAGGTGACGCAGGGAAATCAACAGTCTCCAGTGTCTGCAGACAACCTGATGAGTCTGTCTTAACTCAGAGGTTTTGAAAAGACAGGATCACAACGTGATTTGTGGGAGAAGATTACACCAAAATGAGCTACATATGTAGAACAAAGAAGGTGCAGATGGATTAAATAAAAATTCTTATCTCGTGTCCATCCTGTTACCTTCAAATCACCCATAGAATCAATTCCATGCTGTTTAGTTGGTCGTCATCTACTTTGTCCGACACATCTTTTGGAAATGAATGTTATCTTGACTATGGGGATGGTATCAGATTGCACATGTTCAAAAAACTGAAGTTATATGTATATCAATTATACCTTCATAAAAACCTCTAAAATTAACTTAACTGAAAAAGTAAATAATAAGTCTATATCCAATCCTCCTCACACTCAGGAAGCTCCTTTTCTGCTCTCGGCCTTCCCACCATTGTTTCTGAGTCCCCTTACACTCTTGTCATAATGGGTTTCTTCTTCTCTGGTCTCTCTGGATTTGCTGCTACAAATTGCTCCACTTGGAGCAGTGGTCTTAAACCTTATAGTTTTTTTCAATTCTTTCTCTTCCTTCAAGATGGTACAGAATAACATTTCTTGGATGAAAGTGTCATTATCCACATCTATCCACAAGTAAATCATTATTACCATTATTGAATATCGCTAGCAACACTCCATATTATTTTCTAAAAGAGTTTTTAGTATTTATTTTATTTGATTTGTAAGCAGAGAAAAGAGATACAGAAAGAGAGAGATAGAATGGGCACAACAGAGCTTCTAGCCACTGCAAGTGAACTCCAGATGCATGCACCATTTTGTGAGTCTGGCTTTGCATGGGTACTTGGGAATCAAACCCATATTATTAGACTTTGTGGGCAAGTGCCTTAACCACTGAGCAGTCTCTCTATCCCCCAGCACTGTATTTAGATTCTGCCACATGTTGTATGTAAGAGTGTATGTATAAGCTATAACTGCACACATAAAATCTTTTTTAATGTTTCACTGTGCCTAAAATTATGTCAATATGTAGAGGTTGATCAAATAAAAAATTGTTGAAATGGTTCTCTGTGATCCTCAAATATTGTTTAGCATTCATTAAAAGATTCTAATAGTATAATGTTTGAAAGATAAGTATAGAATATCAATTGCCTTTTGTCATTTCCTTACTGGTCTGATTTTGCATTACCTTATGATTTTATTTGTACAGGTTTCTTCCTTTTCTGCTGCATGAGAAAAAAAATACCATTAATGTGGCAAGTCATAACTTATCCTGCCATGAAATCTATGGGGGAGAAAGTCCATGGAAAGTTACAGACTAGTTTAGTGACATAGGTGGGTGTATCAATATGGCTGTGTGGAAGAAAAGGAGATAAGGAAGCCAGAAAAGGAAAAGAAGAGAAATGGCTGTGCATATGTGTTGCCATGATTATGACTTCATGTAAAGTCATGCATATGCATGACAAGACACAACTAAACAGAATATCTCACAACCTGGTCCAGGATCAGTTATCCCCCAGACACTACTTTATTCCCCAGTAGAAACCATCAGCTAGAGTCAAAATATTTTTAAACTTTTATTTATTTATTTGCATGTTTGTGCATGCAAGTGTGTGTGTGTGTGTGTGTATGTGTACATCAGGACCTCTTGCTCCTGTAAATGAATTCCAGATACTTCCATCACTTTTGCATATGACATTACATGGGTTCTGGGGAATAGAACCCAGCCAATAGGCTTTGCAAGTATCTTTAACCACTGAGAAATCTTCCCCGCTTTGAGTCAAAATATATTCATGGATGTGTTTTTGATCTCAAAATCTCTATTTTCCCCAACATTTTTATAATGCTATCCACTGCTGTTCATCATCCCAGGTGTCCAAAGCCCAATTTGTGCCGCCTCATCTCTGAATATACTAGTTCCCACAACTTGTCTTCCAAATGTCTTTGTCATTACTAAATCAGTTAGCAATTAATTACATAGAATCTTGGGTTGTTCTCTGATCCTTTTATGCCAGCTACTCATGTCTTTTTAGTATTAATCCTATTCTGAATTTTCTCCTTCTCTTAGCAGATGCAGCACCAAGTTGTGCCTCCAGCACAGTGATTGTTATCATAGTATAATTAATGCTCAATCTTGGCTTCCTAAAAAATGCAGGGAAGAAAGTGAGCAGCCTTGACCTCAAAGAATCTCAGTTGAAACTCGTGCTGTTCCTTCTGAAGGGATGTGCCCATAAGTCTTTAAAGTTTAATGAACTTTTAATACATCTGGATAATGGCTAACCTGGCCTGATCTTGGCCAGGTTATCTCATATAGCACTTGGCAACTAGTCACATATCATTCTGCACCTTGGTGACTTTAGTCAGCCAATAGCTATGACAAGAGTGTTGCTCAGCACTAGTGTAACCACATAACTCATTTTTCTAAGTTATTTCCTTTCTTTTCATTTGTTTGCTACTGGGGACCAAACCCAGCTAACACGTTATACCACTGAGCTATAGCTCAGCCCATGGCATACATTCTTATTCTGAAAGGGGGACACCATGAATAATTACGTTAATTTTAGATTTTATCCCACTTTATAACAAGTATAATCATGCTACTAACAAAGACTTATTGGATTATTATGCTAAATACTTATTTCAATCCTAATATTAGCTTTATGGTCAATACTGTTAATCCAAACTCATAAATGAAGAAATTGAGGGTCAGTAGGGTTAAGTTACATAGTCAAGATCACATAATGGGAGAATGCAAAATCTTAATTTCAGCATAGATAATCTCACATTGATAACCACCATATGGTCACAGCTCAATGAACCTCTCCTAAGGTGTTCTATGAGATGGAACAAATGATATACTTGCATTATGCTTCCATTTCCATGCTTTATATCCATGCTATCCTGTTGCTAAAGTGCACTAAAATTAAACTTTCCACTGTAGACACACAACAATGTGTCCTCCAAGGGCAGGCATAGCTTGGATTTTATTATGAGTATTTATTTTCTTCTCCCATTGAAATTTGATGTGAGAAAACTCTAGCTCTCTTTATCTCAGTCTCTCTCTTTCTCATATATTCATTTTATTACATCATGATATGATTTATAATGACATTTAATATAAAAAGCAACATAAAGCTTTTTGTCATGATATGATAATGAAAATGCTTGGATTAAACAGAATCTATCAAATTGTTTTCTAGTTAAATATACAGTGTTCACACATAATCTATTTTTGAGAAGCACGTATTACTACTTTATTTTCTTATACAATATGTGAGGCTCAAAAAAGTTGCAATATGGGCTGGAGAGATGGCTCAGCTGTTAAAGGTACTTTCTAGAAAAACTGGACAATTCTGACTTAATTCCCCAGTGCCCACTTAAAGCCAGATGCACAAAGTGGCACACACATCTGGAGTTCATTTGCAATGCCCAAGGCCCTGGCATGCCCATTAATCCTCCCCCCCCCTTCCCTACCTATCTATGTATCCCTCCTTGCAAATAACTGATTTTTTTTAAAGTTGTGGTAGCTATCACAAACATGCTCTCATTAAATACATCAGATTGACTCAGCATTAGCCCTTTAAATTCTGAATCTAATGTTCCCTCCAGTCTCTCTGTGTAGTGTCACCAGATTCAACATCTTTTGGAAAGATGAACCACAGCAGTGGTATGATGAATGATGGAGTAAATCACTCAGAGACTTTAATGAAATAAAGTAATCCCATTGCAGATATTATATACAGCTTTTCAGTCTTTCCTAAGTAAAATTTGAGCTTATACAGGGGTACAATGGTAAATAGGAACAATTTCAGGTTTGGAACAATTAAGTTTAAGTTATAATCTCAATAATTTGGAATTACAGTAGATGAATTTCCAGTGTTCAACAGCACAGAATGGAATCTATACTTCAGCTCTATTTATATATTGTCTAGAGCACAGAAGAGAGAAATTCAAAGTCTCCAAATACAAACACTAATAAATATGTAAAGAGATGCAGCTGGGCGTGGTGGCACATGCCTTTAATCCCAGCACTCGGGAGGCAGAGGTAGGAGGACTGTCATGAGTTCAAGGCCACCCTGAGTCTACAAAGTAAATTCTGGGTCAGTCTGGGCTAGAGCAAAAACCAACCTCAAAAAGCCAAAAAAGGGCTGGAGAGATGGCTTAGCGGTTAAGCGCTTGCCTGTGAAGCCTAAGGACCCTGGTTCGAGGCTCGGTTCCCCAGGTCCCACGTTAGCCAGATGCACAAGGGGGAGCACGCATCCGGAGTTCCTTTGCAGAGGTTGGAAGCCCTGGCGCGCCCATTCTCTCTCTCCCTCTTTCTCTCTGTGTCTGTCGCTCTCAAATAAATAAATAAAAAATTTTTTAAAAAGTCAAAAAAAAAAAAAAAGTACAGTGATGGAAATGCCACTTTTATCCAGAACACATTGACTATTTTCACTGGATAATCACACTCTGTGGGGGATTGGTCAGGTGGCTCAGTTGGTAAGGTGTTTGTTTCTGAAACATGAAGACATTAGTTAGTCTCCAGAACCCATGTAAAACACACACACAGACACACACACACACACACACACACACGTGGTGGCACATGTTTAAAATTCCAATGCTCAGGACACCAAGAGAGGCAGATCCTTGGGAATTAATGGGCAGGAAGTCTAGCCTAATTGGTGAGCTCATGGCTAATGCGAGACCCTGTCTCAAATAGAGGTGAGCCATGTTCCTGATGATGACAATCCAAAGCTTTACCCTAGCTTCAACATACGTGTACACACATGTGCATGCAGACACATACATATATACATACATACACACAACATACACACACAAATTAAAGAATATACGCAAACATAATTTCCTGAGAAGTGAAGAAAATGATGTTCTTTGGCGGCTTTCAATACGGGGAGGGGCAAGAAGGGGGAACCTGGACCAACTTCCCGGACAACTCATGTGGCTCTGCAGGTACTATTGGGGTTTTACCTAAGGCACAGAGACATTTCACTTCCTATTGGAATGCTACTAGTGCTCTGCTTTTGATAAAAGTAAGAATTGCTCTAGAAGTTTTGGAATTAAAAACTTCAATTTAATGTTGATATATTTTCCTCTTTAGCAATTTATTTATCAATATACAGGGAATAATTTACTTATTGTAAGTATACTTTCTCGTGGAAAGGTCTGAAGAGTAAAATGATGCACTACTTTGTAACAATTCAGATTCTGATTTCTCTTTTCTTTGTTTCAAAGATTTCAAAGGATTACTGCTCTGTCTCTTAAAGAGAAGTCCATGTTTTAAATCATGGATCCTATAAGGGAAGAAGGAGCTAAAACACAAACTAGTCACTTCACATATCTCATCCTGAATCATCCTCTAATAAATATTTGATTAGTATGACTGATCTTATAAATCTGTTGCAATAAATATAGATAGACAATGGGCTTAAAATTCAACCAAGCCGGGCTGGGGAGATGGTTTAGCGGTTAAGCTCTCGCCTGTGAAGCCTCAGGACCCCGGTTCGAGGGCCGATTCCCCAGGACCTACGTTAACCAGATGCACAAGGGGGCACATGCATCTGGAGTTCGTTTACAGTGCCTGGAGGCCCTGGGTGCCCATTCTCTCTCAGTCTCTCTCTGCCTCTTTCTCTGTCTGCCACTTTCAAATAAACAAATAAATATAAAACAAAAAATTGTTTTTAAAAATTCAACCAAGCTGGTTGGAGAGATGGCTTAGCGGTTAAGGTGCTTGCCTGCGAAGCCGAAGAACATTTAATCCAATCTCCAGGTCCCACATATAGCCAGAGACAAGAGCCTAAAGTCGCACATGCGCACAAGGGGACGCACGTGTCTGGAGTTGGCTGCAGTGGCTGCAAGGCCCTGGCGCACCCATTCTCTCTCTGTCTTTCTGATAAAAAATACATAAAATCAACCAAGCACAGTGTTTAATACCCGAGAATCAATTAGTGCTGGTTCCTAGTGGTAGTCTCTGGTCTGTGATGTTATCCCCGAGCCTATTTCACTCATCTGCTGCTTCTCTGCTTCACCTTTCTTTCTAACTCCACACCATAATTGATTGTATAATGAAATAAAACTCCTAATTACTTCTATGTATTTTTGACATATGAAAAACATCTAGAGGCAAAATATTGCTTGATAAGATGTGTGTTAAAGACGAAAGCCGGACATAGAGGTACACCTGGAACCCAGCACTGTGGAGGCACAGTCAGGAGGATTGTAAATCTGAGGCCAGGGTGGGTGGTATTTCACTATCCAGGCTTCCCCAGTCCACCCTCAAAAAGAATACAATCCACATGTTCCCACCCAGAAAACCAGCTGACTGGCTGCAGAGCTGCATCACAAGTGGCTTTTGCTATACGCATGATGAGAGGTTCATCTGCAGTATAGGCTCAAAAATCTGACCTTGGCAGAAAAGGCAGATGCTTTTACCAAAGCAGAGTGCTAGCAGCCAAGTTATAGGATGTATTTCTAACACCAATCCATAATAAGATGATTCGGGTGTTATAGAAAACAGCGCTTTTTTTAGAGACTGACAGTAATACCATTCTCTAGTACACACATTTCTGAAAGACACCCATGTGGGACACAAAGACACAGAAACACACACACACACACATATCCCATCCCAGGATATGGGGTATTGAACCAGATGCCTGCATAAACTCATGTGCTCTCAATACTTGGTCCCTAGCTGAGAGAAATTTGAGTGGTAGCCTTGGTGGAGGAGGTGTTATTGGAGTGGGGCTTGGAGGTGTTATTGCAAGCTCCCTCTTGCTAGAATGCAGTTCACTCTCCTGCTGCCACTTTCTCTCTGTTTTGGCAGAGATGATGTTCAATCTCGTTTCAAGCTATCCTTCCCCCTGCCATCATGAAGCTCAAGACTGTACCACAAAAATAAAACCTTTACTCCCATCAGCTGCATTTGGGTGGGTATTGTGTCCCAGCACCAAGAGGGTAGCTACAACACGGGATGCAGACATACACACAGATAATTAATCATGTGAGAATAATGTTATAAATCTGTGCTAGAATTTTAAACTTTATAAAGATTCTAGAGTTGCTACCACATCGTGCAGAAGCTTAGTATATGGGAGCACCTGAAACTCCATCCCTAAAACATCCCTCCATTATATAGCATTGGGCGACCTACATATTCTTCTTTAGCCCATATGACAAGATGATTGAAACTTTTATAAGCTTATGAAACAGAACAAAAGAACAAGACAAAAATTCTCAGTAACTCAGTAGACCAGAAAGAGATCAGAAAAATCATCCTGGAACAAAAGAGCTTTTTCAGGTTGGCCATGGCTGCAGTAAAACTATTGTGTGTAATAGGTAAACCTGCTCTGAAGCAGTGTGTGGGAAGACACAACTCTCAGTGAAATGCATTAAAAACTAAGCAGGTGGGTAGATTCTTTTCTCTGTCATGCAAACTATCTATTTAGTTGCCATCTTAAAAGAGCTTAGGGTGGCCAGATTTTCTAATTATGTTCTCCCAGCGTGAGTAACAAGCTCCTTTTATATCATGCCCACCCAACCTCAAAAGCTGTGGCATTTTCTTTGCTCACTCTCCACTCTTCTTTACAGCCACACTAAGTCTCCAAAACTCCGTGGACATGGCCTTTACCTCCTTACCTCTACGATCTTGTTAATTCATGTCTAAAATGCAGTGTTTCCCCACTAGGTCAGTAAAACTACTCTAACATGTAGTCCTGGTCTATTTACAGAGGCAGGTTCCCAAGTGATGGCTCTATTTGTGATCAAGGGTTTTAGAGAAAGCATCTGTTCAGAAAGGTAGATGATAAAGTATAAGGGAGTGAATTTTGGAGAAATTAAGATGTCTGACCATACTTCATCTGAAAGAAGCATATTGGAAAGTTTTTATAAAAATTTAAATTGGTACATATTTAGTAGCTATATAATTTAAGTCCATGACATAGATCTTGGCTCATAGTAATAGTCAGTAAATGGTAGCAATAAATGACTTATTATGTCTAATATTATAGAAATTCCTTTACTTATATGCCTTTTCATTGGGTAACTTCTTAAGAGTAGACACCACAGTTTTGAATAGTTTTATGGCTGAATGAAAGTACATTATGTATATGTACAATCCATATGCTGTTGAACATCTAGGCTGGTTCCATTGTGAAAACTGCAGTGATAAACATGAATATCAAGGAGTACACTAACTGGGTCATATGGTAGTTCTATTTTCAGTTTGTCTGAGGAACTTCCATAATGATTTCCATAGTGCTGCACATGTTTACTTTCTACCAGAGGTAAATAAATGCATGTCTGTGCTAGCTAATCTCTGTCATTTGTTTTCTGAAGGACAGCCATTCTTATTAGGCTGAGATAAAATCTCAAGGATGTTCTAATTTGCATTCCTGATGGCTAATAATTTTCAATAGTTTTATTTTGCATGACTGCATGTTGTACGTGTGATGTGGTGTTGTGTGTACAGTACAGTGTATAGACATATGCTTGCAGATGTTTTGTTCCATTGACTCCACTAAGAATGTTAAAATCCCCTGTGACCTCTTTGTTGTCAAAATCAATGAAGTCATATTACTGGTGGAACAGAAACATTTGGCATAACAGAGGTGCCTTCCTCTTTTATATACCATCTCTACTTGGCTTTCACCATGCTGCCTTGGCTCTGCATCATACTCAAAGCTGCTCCTTCTCAGGTTCCTGTGGCAATCCTTTCACCTACTAGTTTGTTATTTTGGATAATCTCAGAAGTCAACCATGAACCCTTTCCTTCTTTATATATATTCCATCTTCTTGTAGTCTCATCCTGTCTCATGAGTGTGAATATTATCTACAGGCTGATACCACCTATGTGTATGTCAGACTACAAATCTCTGATGACATCAGACATCTATATCTTCTCTATACTTCTGTCTTCTCTAAAAGATTATGCCCAGATTTTGCATTTCCAAATGAACCTACTGGTATTTGTTCCCAGACAAAATTCATGTAGAAAATCTTAGAGCCAAACATCTTGACTGTTTCATGAAACAATTCACATTCAATAAATGTGCTTTTTTTTTTTTTTTTTTTTTTTGGTTTTTCAAGGTAGGGTCTCAGTCTGGTCCAGGCTGACCTGAAATTAACTCTGTCATCTCAGGATGGCCTTGAACTCATGGCAATCCTCCTACCTCTGCCTCCCGAGTGCTGGGATTAAAGGTGTGCGCCACCACGCCCGGCAAATGTGCTTATTTTTAAACCATGTCCTTATTTTCAAAATGTGCCCATGACTTGAAAATACCACCACTAATACTATGTGTTACAACTCTCCTAATTGGCCCCTCTAACACCGGGATTATCAACTATGATAGTAGGCTAAGGTTTAGGTATGGCTCAGCATGAAAAGGAAAGCCAGCCCATGATTCCTTGTTGAAAACCATCATTCAATGAACTCACCTTTCACTTAAAGCTTGTCTTTATAATCATTACATAAAAACAATCCATATGATGTCTGTGATAATTTTGCTAGACATTTCAAAGACTTGTGTTTTAATACTTACCAGTCTTTTAACATGCATTCCTAGCCTCTGCTTTCTTGGATGAAAGATCTATTTTATCTGGCTTTATATAATATTCTAGTTTGAGGGAGCAAAACAAAAAAAAAGAGATTAAATTGCATTTTTAAAATTTTTGGTATGGTCTTTCTCTTGAGGTCTGCACCTGTATGGGTGACTTGGAGTTTCTTGGCTGTGTCATTTACTGAGTGGGCAGTTCTCATCAAATTCAGGAGGGAGGATTTGAGATCATTGTGCCATATATTTGCATGTGGGTATGTGGGCATGTTCCTGGGGGATTACATGTGTATGTGGGGCATACATTTTTATTACTCAGGTACTGTCCACCTTTTTTGAGACAAGTTCTCTCATTGATCTGAACATCACCAAGTAGGCTACTTTGGCTAGCCAAGAAGCCATAGAGATCTATTTGAATTGATATTCCCAGTGCTGAGATTATAAACATGTGCCATGACACCTGGTGTTTTTACAAGGGTTCTAGGGATTGCACACAAGTCCTTTGTACCATAAACACATTACAGACTGAGCTATCTCCATGGCCCCATCAGGCCATGAATGTTAAACTCAAGTGGCTTTCATCAATTACACAAATGACATTTTGAAACCCATCCTTTATTTTCTGATGTTTTGTTTCCAAATTGTTCAAAATCCAGGTTATCTATCAAATCTCTCACAATCAACACATTCCTGGATTGAGGTATTATTTCCTGTATGAATGAGGACAGCCTGCATTAGGCTCTAGTACCAGATGGTTTTAGTTTCAAATATCATATGGCATATTTCACATTGAATCAAGGTAGTTACCTTCTCTCAGCCTCACTGCCCTGATCTATGACATGTCAACTTCTTGTTGCTTTGTTAAGGGACTAAAAGAAATTCTCAACAGTGTATGCCTGGCAGAAAATCTGGCACAAATGTCTACTCAGGAAGAATTATTACTTTAAGAATACACTGAACAAAGCCAGGTGTGGTGGCACATGCCTTTAATCCCAGCACTCAGGAGGCAGAGGTAGGAGAATCACCATGAGTTCAAGGCCACCCTGAGAATACAGAGTGAATTCCAGGTCAGCTTGGGCTTGAGTGAGACCCTACCTCAAAAAAAAAAAAAAAAAAAAGAATACACTGAAAAAATGATTGAAACCAAGAAAAAGGTGTTTAAGAGCTATGAAAAGTTGATTGGTAGAGACAGCATTTTGGAAGAAATGAGCAGTCTTAAGCTTGAAAGAAGAGCAAAATAAATTCTGTTCTGCTGAAATAGAAGTAAGCTAGTAAAGAAAAAAGACAGTACTAAATCTGTCCAAACTTCACAGTATCTGATGAAAATGGACCCACCCTAAGTGTGGGTGGCACCGTGCAGTGGCCTGGGGATTCTGGACTAGGTGAGAAAGAAAGCTAAGTGAGCCTCAGTGCCTATTGCTCTGCCTCCTGACTGTGGGTGTCACCATCCTGCCCCGACGCCTTCCCTCCCTTAAAGACTGTAACCACAAACTGAGAGCTGAGACAAACCCTTCTTTTCCTAAAAACTGATTTCTGTCAGGTATTTGTTCATGGCAATGTGAAAACTTCTGATTCATTTGCCTTTGACCGTCTTGTAAGTCAGGTACCATATACAGTCATCAGGATATATGGATTAAGGTAATGACAGCTCACACTTACTATTGCCTCAAATTAAAAACTAGACAATGGACATTTTTAGTCCTAAAACTATGTGAAATGTAGTACTATGTTGAATCAAATCTTTGAGTGTTAGCACAGCCAGACCTCTTGCTATTGCAAATGAAGTGCAGATGCATGAGTCACTTTGTACACCTGGCATTATGTGGGTAATGGAGAAAAGACAGCCTCTTCAACAAGTGGTGTTGGGGAAACTGGATATCTACATGTAGAAGGATGAAAATAGATCCTTGTCTTTCTCCATACACAAGAATCAAGTCCAAATGGATCAGGTACCTTAACATCAGACCTAAAACTCTGAAATTGCTAGAGGAAAAGATAGGGGAAACTCTTCAACATATTGGCATAGGCAATGAATTACTGAATATAACCCAATTGCTCAGAAAATAAAACCACAAATCAACCACTGGGATCTAATGAAATTACAAAGTTTTTGTACAGCAAAGGACACTGTGAATAGAGCAAAGAGAAGACCTATAGAATGGGAGAAAATCTTTACTAGCTACACATGTGACAGAGGATTAATATCCAGAATATTCAAAGAACTCAAAAAACAAAACAATAAGAAATCAAACAACCCAGTTAAAAATGGGCTTATGGGGGCTGGAGAGATGGCTTAGTGGTACAGCACTTGCCTGTGAAGTCTAAGGACCCCAGCTCAAGGCTCGATTCCCCAGGACCCACATTAGCCAGATGCACAAGGGGGCGCATGCGTCTGGAGTTCATTTGTAATGGCTGGAGGCCCTGGCGCACCCATTCTCTCTCTCTCTCTCTCTCTCTCTCTCTCTCGCCCTCTCTCTCTCTCTCTCTCTCTCTGTCTCTCTCTCTCTCTCTCTCTGTTGCTCTCAAATAAATAAATAAAATAAACAAAAAAAGAGTTGCTTATAAAAAATGGGCTATGAAACTAAATAGAGAGTTCTCAAAGGAAGAAATACAGATGGCATATAAACATCTAAGAAAGTGTTCTCCAGCTTTAGCCATCAGGAAAATGGAAATTAAAACAACTTTGAGATTCTATCTCACTCCTGTCAGAATAGCTATCATCAAGAAAACAAATAACAATAAATGTTGGTGAGTATGTGGAAAAAGGTGAACATATCTACACTGTTGGTGGTAAAGTAATCTAGCACAGCCATTGTGGAAATCAGTGTGGAGGTTCTTAAGACAGTTAAAAATAAATTGATCATATGATCCAGCAATAGCACTCTTAGGCATATATCCTAATGACTCTTTTCACTACTTTAGAGATACTTGCACAACCATGTTTATTGCTGCTCTATTCACAATAGCTAGGAAATGGAACCAGCCTAGATGTCCCTCAGCAGATGAATGGATAATAAAGATGTGGAACATTTACACAATGGAGTTCAATTCAGTGGTAAAGAAAAATGAAATTATGAGAATTGTAGGAAAATGGATGGATCTGGAAAGGATTATAGTAACTGAGGTAACCCAGGCCCAGAAAGCTAAATATCACATGTTCTCTCTCATATGTGGATCCTAGCTCCAAATTTATAGGCATGTGTGTGATCTTGAACCTAGCATTCAGAATACCTAAGTTTATGGGGAATACCTGAATTAAACCACCACATTCCACCCCTTGCCCTCATAAACTGATAACCATCCATGATATAAAATTTAATGCATTCATCTAACTTTAAAAGTCCCCATAGTTTTTTATCAATTTCAATGTTGTTCATACATCCCCATGGTCTAAGATCTCTAAAACTGAGCCATAATACCAAAAAGTAACCTTAAAAAAGACCATAATGGCACAGAATAAACATTCACAATGCAAAAGATGGTACTGGGCATATCAAAGAAACATTCAGCCAATACAACATTTAAAATAACCAGGGAAAACATCAACCTCTGTAATTTCAAGTCCAACAATTCTAGCCAGTGACAAATCTCCAAGTCTAATAATTCTAGCCAGCTACAAGTCTCTGTTCCAATTCCACCCATCAGCTAGGCTACTCAAAGTCATGGGAAACTTCATCTGGGCTGGCAGCTTTCCTTAGAAGCAATCTTATAGTCCCAACATCTCCACTGCAATCCACAGTTCATCCTCATAGCCCCATCAGGTCTCCATGCAGGCAACCAGCAAACCTGCTTCACATTGCCCATGGCCATTTCCAAAACACAAGACCAGGTTGCAAACTCAATGACCCTGTCTTTCCTGCATTTCTTATACTCCACAATACCAGGTAGGGTGGCAATTTGTTAATCTAGGGGGGAATAAATCAGACTTTGAAGAACAAGATACTTCTTGAGAATTCAGTCCCCTCCAAAAGAGTCTACATTCTTCCTGTTACCCCAGTGCATGTCAGCTAGCCCAATCTCAATAGTTGTTATCTCTCAATTTACAGGTGAATGGGCAGCAATTTAGGCCCAAAGATTTCATTTTTTCTATGCCATATCCCTCTGCTCACACCAGTTCATTTCTATGCAAAGCAACCCTGCACAACTTCTCAGGACACGAGTGTAACAGCAAGTTTATCATACAAACTGCTAGCCCAGTCCAAGCAAAGCTCTTTCTCACCCTCATAAGCCAAATCTTACAGTCCACAGTTCTTACTGCATGCATGTTTTTTAATTCTGACCAGAATAGTCCACCTAGCTGTACTTCCAGCACTGCAAGTCATACCTTAGGCTAAGGTTTCAAATTCTTCCACATTTCTCTGGAAAATCAGCTCCAAAAGGCCAAAGACACACAGTCAGGTGTCTAGCATCATCTCCACTTCTGGTACCACTTTACTGTTGCAGTCAGATTCACATTGCTGCTAGAAATCACCTGACCAAGAGCAGCTTGTGGGGGGGGGGGGAAAGAAGTTTATTTTGGCTTACAGAATCAAAGGCAAAGCTCCATGATGGCAGGAAAACAATGTCAGGAGCAGAGGGTAGACATCACCCTCCGGCCCACATAAGGTGTACAGGAACAGAAGAGTGTGCCAAACACTAGCAAGGGGGAGCTGGCTTTCACACCCATAAGTCTGCCTCCAATAGTACACGAGAAGGCTTTAATTTCCAATTGCCATCAGCTGATGAACCTAGCATCCAAAACACCTAAGTTTATGGGGTACACCTAAATCAAACCACCACATGTCTGCTCTGTAGTTTTTCTTGTTGCTAATTTGTAGTTTAATCCCATTGTCATCAGATAGAGCACAAGGGATTACTTCAATTTTCTTGTATTTGTTAAGATTTGTTTTGTGTCCTAATATAGGGTCTATTTTGTAGAATGTTCCATGTGCTGCTGAGAAAAATGTATCTTCTGCAGCATTTAGAATGAAATACTTTTATATGAAATAGTTGAGCAGAAGTAAATTTTGTTATTGATGGAGGGTTTGGAATCAATTCCTTATAAATATTAAAAGATGAATGTTTCATCTATAGTCTATCTAATTATCATCTCTCTCTCTGTGCATATAAAAATATTGACATGTTGGGCTCTGAAAGACCCAGGCGTGAGGCCTAGTGGAACTTCCTGAGTCTAGCTAAAGCTTGACGACCTGTCTCTGGCCAGCGAGGACTCATCAAGACACCTAATGGCTTCTGGCCTGCCACTTCCATGTGGTAATTGTAATTACCATCTCAAAAGTTACAGTTTACTATTGGCCCTTACCTCTGCCCCCATCCAAAACTCCCCTCCTCCCCAACATGATATAAGCAACTGCTCAGAGTACTAAAGCAAGTTGTTTCTGCGAGTTCCTGCATTGAAAAGACTCCTGACTCAGCGTGGTTTTTCTCTGGTGGCCAGGAGAGGTTTCTGAGTCGTCCGACTTTCATCATCCCCTCAACCCCTTGGGGGGAACCAGCAGGCCTGGTCCTTCCCTCGGCACTACCTACCTGACCTGGAAGGACCCCCACATCTGGCGCCTAACGTGCAGCTCTGGGACCCCAGCAGACTAGTGCACCCCATGAGAGGCAGTCGTTGAGGAGGTAATGGGTGTGTGCGGGTGAGCGTACCCTCATGAGCTATGAGGCAGTCTTCAAATTTAGTGCATGAAACTTTGCTTCTATAACTTGTACTTACTTGTCGACATCCCTTTCTCTTCCTCTTCCCCTTCAGTTCGCTGGCAGCTTTTATATTTCTAAAAGCTTGTGCTTCTCTCTCTCTCTCTCTCTTTCTCTCTTTCTGTTTGGGCCTGTGAAGGCAGGCCAGCTTTTTCTGCCATTATGGAACTTCCCCTGGATCTGTAAGCTTCAATTAATATTCCTTCCTCCATAACTGTACCTGGTCTGGAAGTTTATCTCAGCAAACCTAAAGCTGTCTTGATGAGCTGAGATGAACCTGACCATGTGGATGTTAATCTTTTGGAACCTTTGCTTTAAAGAAATAGACATGGACTTGGTGCCTACAACTGAAGGTGTCTTCTGGAGTGGTAAGCCAAATGTTATGGACTATTCAGATAAAAGTTTAAAAATTCTAAGTACAGACAGCATTAAACTTCAAGGCTTAGCTTATAAGCTTTCTAAGAGGAAAGAAAGACTACAGGGAACTTCGTTGGAACTGGGCTACTAGCATAAGGGCTGGCTATGTCGTGCTGCCCAGGCCCAGAGAGTTTAATCAAGGTTAAATTTGTAATAGACTGATATGCTTTGCTAGAGATATTGGATTAAGAGATTTAAGATTTGTTATTTTTTTGTTTTGGTTTGGTTTGGTTTCTTTTTTTTTTTTTAATTTTTTATTTATTTATTTATTTATTTGAGAGAGACAGACACAGAGAGAAAGACAGATAGAGGGAGAGAGAAGAGAATGGGCGCGCCAGGGCTTCCAGCCTCTGCAAATGAACTCCAGACGCGTGCGCCCCCTTGTGCATCTGGCTAACGTGGGACCTGGGGAACCGAGCCTCGAACCGGGGTCCTTAGGCTTCACAGGCAAGTGCTTAACCGCTACGCCATCTCTCCAGCCCTGGTTTGGTTTCTTGAGGTAGGATTTCACTCTAGCCCAGGCTGACCTGGAATTCCCTATGGAGCCTCAGGGTGGCCTAAAACTCATGGTAATCCTCCTACCTCCACCTCCCGAGTGCTGGGATTAAAGGCGTACACCACCACACCTGGCTGAGACTTACGATTTTAAGCTGGAAAACCTCAAGCAAGTCAAAATTACAGGCACTGAGACTGGTTTTACGTTACTGAATCTGCTATTATCAAACACATTAGCAATCTTAAAGGAAGATGGTCCAATTGCTTTACCATGGAAAGGATGCCTGAGGAAAGACTATCATAGAAATGCAAACATTTTTGGAAAGAGTTGACTGGAGAAGGAACCTGCTTTTCAAGGTTATGATTTATTTTGTCTATGAATTAAGAATATGATTGTGTTCTGCACACCTGGGTATTGGTTTCAGAAGCATGAAAAATGCGAGGAATGGTCGTAAATTGCACATGCTTACAGGAGCTGCTGCTGAGATGTGGCATGAGGCAGGGCATGATGCCCTGATAGGCTGAAAGAGCCTTTGGAAGATGGACCATGGTTTTCATGAAGACGTCAAGATGTTTTGGATAGATACCAGGACTGTGCAAGGGCTACCATGGAGTGCACTATTGGCCTCGGATGGAAGTGTTCCCTGGCTACTTTGCCCAGCTGGAGGGGCGGAATTGGAAAATCTGGAGACTGTCAGTCTCTGGTTGTATTGGACTTGAACTGCAGAAGTTTGATGTTTGTTTGGTGGTTGAGTTTGCATTGTTTTAGTCTCTCCTTGCTATGCCTTATACCAGTTGAAAATGTTTACTTGAAAATGTTTAACTTGTTTAATTTTACAGATCTTAATAACTTAAATTGGTCAAGACTGTGGGGACCTTTAAAATTAAACTGAGTACAATTTATAATATATAATAGTTATAAATCTATTGGGAGCCAGGGGCGAAATTTGGTAATTTAAATAGATGCCCCCCCCCTCCTGGCAGCTTGTGCCCGAGCCTCCCCTACTGGAAAATGGTAGGCAATCCACCTCCTGGGAGACTACCACATGGCCCCCTTAGACTGACCCAGGTGGGGACAGGGGAGACGTCCGCCATCTCGTGGTGACTGGGCTCACTGACCTTTTCTCACACCTACTGGGCATTGGCACATGCGGGGGGGGGGGGGTTCCAAACATTCCATTAGTCATATGCTTCAGTGTTTTGCCACTCTTGGGCTGCCTGATCAAAATAAAACAGATAATGGCCCCTACTTCGTAAGCAAGGCCTTTGTAGATTTTCTCCAGACCTGGAAAATCTCACATTCCACAGGCATCCTATACAACCCCCAGGCCAGGCTATCATTAAAAGATATAATCAAACTCTCAAGTCTCAATTACAAAAACAAAAGGGGGAATCCTTATCCCCACACAACCAACTAAAAAAGGCCTTATTTACCCTAAATATTTTTGAATTTTAATAATAATTTATAATGTGTGATGGTTATAAATCTATTGGGCTCCAGGGGCAGAATGTGATAATTTAAATAAATGGACCCCAATATATTCAATTGTTTATCTTAAGGTGTTATGGTGGGTTTCAAATTTCAATCTAAAGATATACAAAGTGTGCCTATCAGGAGTTCCTAAAGTGTGCTGTGGCTTTAGGCTTTAGGCTTGTACTTTTAATGTCTAACTATCCTTCATACTCACAGCTTTAAAGTAGCTCCTGAGGACTATTCCGAAAATGGTCCTTCACCCTGCTAAACTAAGTAACTCCCTCCCTTGCAGAGGATTGCTAGCTTTGCCTCTGATCTGGGCCTCTCCAGCTAATTACAGTACAGTTGCCCATACAACCTTAAAAAACTGCTCAGCCACCTTCCCCATCCCCATCCAGCTTTTCCCCATATTTCCTCTGGGCATTTGGGCCCTGCCTTCCCCTAATAATTCCAGTATAGATGTGAGATACATTCATCCTTCCTTCTGTACTTTTAACACAACTGAGCCCAGTGATCAACGCTACCCGCCTTCTGGAATGGTTTATATTTGTGGAGGCGGGATGGCCTATGACTCTCTGCCCACCAATTGGACGGGCCTTTGTGCCCCAGCCACCTTAATCCCAGATGTAGATATCATTCCTGGAAGCTACATTCCCTGGCTGAGGTAGTCCTACAAAACAGGAGAGGACTAGACCTACTAATGGCCGAAAAGGGAGGCGTATGTTTGTTTTTATAGGAAAAATGCTGCTTTTACGCCAATAAATTGGGAATCATCCAGGACAAGATTAAGAGGCTCCAGGAAGACTTGGAGAGGAGGTGACGGGACCCCAGGACAACCTGCTGCAGATGGGCTTACATGACTTCTTACCCTACCTTCTCCCTCTACCTGGACCCCTCCTTCTCCTCCTCCTTATCCTCACTGTCGGGCCTTGTGTAATTAACAAAATTACACAATTTATTCACCAGTGGCTAGAGGCAATAAAACTTCATCATGTCGAAATACATTATCACAGGCTGGCAACTCAGGAATTAAGTTCCTCAGATGACCCACTGCCACCTCCCCTGCCCTCTATGTGACCAATGACGGGTAAGATCCCCAGAGGGGGACAACCTAAGACAGGGGCCATGGTGACTAATGCTCTTACAAAAACAAAAGGGGGAGATGTTGTATTCTGAAAGGCCCAGGCATGAGGCCTAGTGGAATTTCCTGAACCTAGCTAAAGCTTGGCAACCTGTCTCTGGCCAGCTAGGACTCGGCAAGACTCCTAATGGCTTCTGGCCTGCCACTTCCACGTGGTAATTGTAATTACCATCTCAATAGTTAAAGTTTACTATTGGCCCTTACCTCTTCCCCATCCAAAAGTCCCCACTGTCTCCCCAACATGATATAAGCAACTGCTCAGAGTAATAAAGCGAGTTGTTTCTGCGAGTTCCTGCATCAAAAAGACTCCTGACTCAATGTGGTTTTTCTCCGGTGGCCAGGAGAATTTTCTGAGTCATCTGATGCTCATCATCCTCCTCAACCCCTAGGGAGGAACCAACAGGCCTGGTTCTTCCCTCCACACTACTTACCTGACCTGGAAGGAGCCCCGCATTGACACACCTATAGTTATGTATGTGGATTTCTGTACATATAATAAATATAAGTACTGTATATTTATATACACAATACAATAATTATTTTGAATAAAAATGAATAAATTAATGCATATTGAAATGTGAATCTTAAAAAAATGTAGGCTATCTATTTTAGAAAGCAACATAAACATATATGGAGGCTGGAGAGATGATTTAGCTGTTAATGCACTGTTTTGCAAAGCCTGAAAACCCAGGTTCAGTTCCCCAGTATCCATGTAAGCCAGATGCACAAGGTGGCACATGTGTCTGGAGTTCATTTGCAATGGACGGAGGTCCTGCTACATCCATTCTCTCTATCTGCATTTTTCCCTGTGTCTAATAAATAAATAAATAAATTTTTCAAAAGTGCATCTTGTGAAATGTCTAGAATTGGAAAGCAAAGAAGCCTGAAAGTAGATGAGAGATTTTGGATGACTAGGATGTGGGTGAAGAATTAGGAAAAATTGGGGAATTAGCTGGTTACATCTTTTATGATAGAGAAAAATCTCATAAAATCAATTATAGTAAATAGTGCATAACTCTGAGTACTAAGTATAATTGAATTGCTATCATTTTAAATGTGTATTATATAGAGTTAAATTAAATTGTAATCATGACAGTTATAAAAATCCAAGTAGTTATATAAAGTTGACAATGAATATACAAGATTAAACTGAGGTTGGCATCAAAGAGGTAATATTGCAAGCCAGAAGACAAAAGAGAATAATGACATGTTGATTTTTTAGAACTTAATATTCTTAGAACATATTAAATACAAAGACCTTTTGTTAATATAGGGAGTATCTATTGATACTTACTATAATATTTTTTATAATAGAAAACTTCAAAAAGATACAAGTTCACATTTAATTAATCTAACAAAGCAATTATATCACAAATAAGAGTTTTGGGCAAAGTTCATGGGCCTGTACATTCCAGTAGTTAGGAATCGCAATGAGGAAGAGAAATTAGCTGAGGAGACCAAAATGCAGCCATTACCCAATAAGGAAAGAATACAACGTGATGTCCAAGAAATTGAGTGAAGAAGGGGTTTAAAAAGGAAACACTTGGGCTGGAGAGATGGCTTAGCGGTTAAGCGCTTGCCTGTGAAGCCTAAGGACCCCAGTTCAAGGCTCGGTTCCCCAGGTCCCACGTTAGCCAGATGCACAAGGGGGCGCACGCGTCTGGAGTTCGTTTGCAGAGGCTGGAAGCCCTGGCGCGCCCATTCTCTCTCTCTCCCTCTGTCTTTCTCTCTGTGTCTGTTGCTCTCAAATAAATAAATAAATAATAATAAAAAATATTAAAAAAAAAAGGAAACACTGATTTTTCTAGTTTAAATATTGGAACAGATTTAATATATTACAAAATAAGGCTTCAGCATTAGGTCAGTAATACAGGGTTTATTTCTGAGAGTAAATCCGTTTAGGTGCTTTTGTATGCCTTGACAGAATGGAATTAAGAGACAATGGCAGGAGATAAGCTGGAAGGAGATCTGGCTCCAAAAAAATAGGAATAAGGTAGTAGCTGGAATCTGATGTAGGGAAAAGGAAAATGATAGACTTCCAGTCAAGATGGCATCCAGCTAACCACACCGCAACTCCCAGGAAAGAGAGACAAGGAATTAAGGGATCACTGGGTCTTTTGGGGGAGAGCAATCTCTAATAGATCCCCAGTGGGAGTGTGTAGCAGCCACAAAAGGGAATCAGCTCATTCCCACACCCTTGATAGCCCATGAGTGCCCCAGTCCCCCCACAAGCAGCCGACCTAGCCAGAGTCCCAGCTTAAGGCTACTCTTGCACCAACTGCAGGCAAGGAGACCCCGGCCAGGAGTTCCACCTGCGCTGCCTGGTGCAGACAATTGCCCAGATCCACCCCAAGCCCGCTCACTTGCTGGCAGATCCCCCGCCCCGCCCCCACCACCTGTGCATCCTCAGAACCCCCACTCCTCCCAGTTTGGTCCCTCTCTGCTCTGCCCTACCCCCTCCAACTTCACCCCTCCACTCCATCCCACCTCCACGTGACTTCTGACCTGCTCCTCTCCACTTCAGATCTGCTCTGCTCTGCTCTTCCCTGACACCACATAACTGCCTACCCTCATGGCTCTGCCCCAATCCCGCACTGCCCACCCCCATGTGACTTCAGATCTGCTTGGGCCCCCACCCCCGCTGCCTGTCTCCACCCCCATGAAGGAGCACCACCTCCCCTGCACAGCAGAGCCCCCAGTCCCTTTCTCCCTGATCCCACACTGTGATGGGAAGACCACAATGCAAAAGGAATAGCATAAAAAAATCAAGTTGAAGTAAACACAATAAGATCTCCCATTCCTACAATGGATGTCTCTAATAAAAACATAGAAGAGACAATAGGCTCAGAACTCCAAAATGAAGTCATAACTTCAATGCAACCCTAGCCAAGCTACTGGTAGAACTTGCAGAAAAGTAACAAAGGACATGTGGATGCTACCATCACTAGACTAGACCTAATAGATAAGAAAATGGAAGGGATCCAAAAACAGTTAATGAAAATAAAGGAACGCAAAAAAAAAAAAAAAAGATGACCTAAAAACCCAGCTGGCTGTGCTAAATGAAGACATAAAGAGATGCAAGGAAGAATTCCAAGAAGCATCAAGAAAATCAGAAAATGGTGTGAAAAGGGAACTTGACACAGGGATGGAAATCATACATAGAAATGTTATAAAATGCAAACCTAATTGAGCAAGCCCAAAACTCCATAGAAGCTCTCAAGAATAGAGTCAGCCATGTGGAAGATAGAAACTCAGCTCTGGAAGACAAAACAGAAGAAACAGCTCGAGAGTGCAAAAGTTTCAATAAGTTCAAAACTTTCTGTGAACAGAACGTGAGGAAAATGTGGGATACCCTTAAACATTCTAACATTCAGATCATGGAAATACCAGAAGAGGAAGAAATTCAGACCAAAGGTATGGAGAACTTATTTAACAAAATAATCAAAGAAAGCTTTCCCACTCTCTCAAAAGAAAGGCCCATCAAGATACAAGAAGCTAACCGAACTCCAAAAAGATCGGACCAAAGAGAAACTCTCCAAGACATATTGTCATTAAGACTCTAAATATTGACATCAGAGAGAAAGTCCTAAAAGCAGCTAGGGAAAAACAAAGCATCACATTTAAAGGTAACACCATCAACATCACTTCAGACTTCTCAATGGAAACCCTGAAAACCAGAAGGGCTTGGAATGGAACACTGCAAAGTCTAAGAACCTATGGCTTCCAACCCAAACTACTCAACCCAGAAAAAGTATCTCTCATAATACATGGTGAAAGAAAAACCTTCCATGACAAAATTCAGCTTGACAGCTATATGAACATAAAACCAAACTTACAGAGAGTATTTCAGGAAATTCTCCACTCAGAAGAATCAAATAATGAACCTCAAGTGCTTACAAGAAGCAGATCACAATAACCAAACTCAGAGTAGGCAAAAAAAAAAACTTCAAAGTCCATGAAAACACCAAACCATATAAACCAACATAATATTGCAGGGATCAAATCAAATCACACAGTCATTACCCTAAATATCAATGGCCTTAATTCACCCATCAAGAGACATAAGCTAACAGGGTGGATCAGCAAATTAGACCCCTCAATCTTCTGTCTTCAAGAAACCCACCTCAATACTAAAGACAGATACCTCCTCAGGGTGTAAGGGTAGAGAATGATAATCCAAGCAAGTGGGAACAAGGAACAAGCAAGTGTAGCCATACTAATATCGGATAAAATAGACTTCAAACCAAAAATAATCAAAAAAGAAAAAGAAGGCCACTTCCTACTGATCAAGGGAACAATCCAGCAAGAGGATATCACAATCATCAATCTTTATGCACAAACACAGTGCCCCACAATTCATAAAACAAAACCTACTCGACAATAAAACAGATAGAACCACCAACACCATCATAGTTGGGGACTTCAATACACCATTATTAGCAGTAGATAGATCATCCGAACAGAAACTCAACAGGGAAGGGAGAGAGAGCTCAATAAAGCCATAGAACATTTAGACCTAACAGACATCTATAGCACATTCCACCCCAAATCCACAGACTACACATTCTTCTCAGCAACCCACAGAACCTTCTCTAAAATAGATCATATACTGGGTCATAAAGCCTGCCTCCATATATTTAGGAAGATTGACCTAATCCCCTGAATGATATCAGGTCACAATGGTATATTGAAAGAAACTAATAACAAAACACCCACCAAAAATCCCATCGGCTCCTGGAAACTGAACAGCACACTTTTAAACAATAAATGGGTAGTGGACGAAATAAATGAAATTGAGAAATTTCTAGAAATGAATGACAAGGAGAACACATCATACCAAAGCTTATGGGACACAATGAAGGTGGTCCTCAGGGGGAAATTCATAGCATATCATTTCAGTAGGTGCAGAAAAGGCCTTTAACAAAATACAACATCATTTCATGATCCAAACATTGGAGAGAATCAGCATGGCCGCCGGCTCATATTTTAACATAATAAAGGCTATATGCAAAGCTCCTAAAGCCCAAATAATACTTAATGGAGAGAAACTGAAAGAATTCCCATTGAGATCAGGAACAAGACAGGGGTGTCCACTCTCACCTCTGCTCTTCAACATAGTACTGGAAGTCCTAGCTCAACCAATAAGACAGGAGAAATAAATAAAGGGAATACAAATTGGAAAGGAAGAAGTTAATTTAGCCCTATTCACAGATGACATGATTCTATACATAAGAGACCCAAGAGCCTGCATCTCAAAACTCTTAAATGTGATAAACTCCTTCAGCAAAGTAGCAGGATACAAAATCAATGCACAAAAATCCGTAGCTTTTCTGTATGCAAATGACAAAGATACAGAGAAAGAAATAACTGACATTTTCCCATGTTCAATAGCAACAAAAAAAAAAAAAAAACCTTGGAATAACATTAACCAAGGAAGTGAAAGATTTATACAACAAAAACATTTTCCCCGGAAAAGGATGATGTCATAGGACTCATGTTCAGCATTTAAAATTGAGCCACAAGGGCTGGAGAGATGGCTTAGCAGTTAAACATTTGCCTGTGAAGCCTAAGGACCCCGGTTCAAGGCTCGATTCCCCAGGACCCACGTTTGTCAGATGCAGAAGGGGGCACACGCATCTGGAGTTGCAGTAGCTGGAAGCCCTGGGGTGCCCATTTCTTTCGATTTCTCTCCCTCCCTCCCTCTCTCTCTCTCTCTCTCTCTCTCTCTCTCTCTCTCTCTCTCTCTCTCTCTCTCTCTCTCTCTCCCACCCCTTTCTTTCTCTCTGTCACTCTCAAATAAATAAATAAAATAAACAAAAAATAAATAAATAAAACAAAAAAATAAGATTGAGCCACAAGAGATCTGCTCAAGGGATTTCCATAGTGGAGTGAGATAATAAGATGTGAGAAGATGAGAATTTAGGCATCTTATGACTCATAACAGTTTTCTTAATATCAATTATGATGAATTGTTTTATAATAAGATATACCTACACTAAATTCTACTTCCCTTCATATGTTAGGACGCAGAATTTTACTAACCTCCCTCCCCTCCCTCACTCTTCCTCACCATCCCTCAACTTCTGTCCTCCTCCTTCCCCCTTTCTCTTTCTTTCTCTTTCGCTCCACCTCACTAAGGTTTACTGAAATGCTATTCATTTGAGGTCATCCAAGATCACTATAAGAACAAAATAATCACACTAAGAATGTTGCTGTCTGGTGAAACTAGAAGACAATGATTTTTTTTCTGTGTTCCCACTGCTAAACACCAGCACGCGGAGACAGAACTAAATCTCTACTGTGCAAACTGGATGCCAGCCACTAGAGGGCAGCGCTGCTTCGCGGTGTGTACACGCAATCACAACGAGCAAAAACTAAGCCTCCAGTTACCCAGAAAGGAGAGGTGCGCTCATCAGGTGACGTAGCCGAAGTGTCATTTGTATCATGTTGAGGCCAAGAGAAACCTTAGGCACATAAAATCCGAAAGGTAGAGAAAATTCCTCAAAGGAGCAGGAGAGGGAAGTAAGTCAAATGATTTTATCTTTATCTGTGAGAGGCGAGGGCCATTTTAAAACCCACGAAATTGATTGTTTAAAATGTGGGGCAACTTGCTGCACCCTTAACAAGAATAGAGTAAGTGGTTCTGTCCCAACTGAAAACGATGGCTACTCTATTTACTGCACACGAGTCCCCAGGGAGCCCCGTTTTGTGGGAGCCTAGGTGTGTGGAAAAAAAACGGTCCATTGTCAACATGATCACTATCGCTCTAACAACTTCTCTGAAGGCAGTTTCGTTTGATACAAAAGCTTTGACGTTAGCTCTGTCTGTAGAAGTGGGCTCGGGAAGTTGTCCAGCACTTGTAACTGCTCGCTGGTCCTGGTGGCAGCATCCGCAGGGCGTGCAGGGCGCTCGAAGCCCAGTCTTCAGGTAGGTGTCTGGGATCCTGGCCCGCTCGGAGCTCTTTGAGGCCTGGTTCTTGGGCACTCCTACAAACAGCGAGACACAACCAGCCCCCTCCATTCCTCCTGGGATGCCTGGGCCCAAGATAGCAGTGGCATATGGCTGTGAGCAAATTCTGCCCAGCAGAAGGGCATGAGATGCTGGCAAAGCACTGAGACTCTGAGTGTGTGAGATGTGAGGACACCGCATTTGTACACATGGGACAGTCTCTCGTGTGCTCTGAGCAAGTTAAATTTCAGCGTGTCTTTTTTGGGTGGCCCCTTGTTGTTCCTTCTATGTCACTAAGTCTCTGGTCTGGTAAGTGGGACTGTTGAGAAAATCATGACAGAGAAATCAGTTGGAAAGGAACTTGCTCAGCTTAAGTGCACCTCAGGATTGTGGCTGCAAGCAAGGGCTTTTGTTGTTTCTTTTTCTTTCTCGTGGAAACTAACAGGGACAGCAACCACAGCCTTCAGATCATCCATTAAAGTAATTTCTTCCTAATGTCAGCAATTTGCCTAAAAGCATCCAATAAGCTAACATTGTACAAATATGTCCATGGTGATGCCCTTAACACTTCAGAAGACATAATTTTCCAAATAGAAGGGCCTTCAGCATCTTTGTAATGCCCAGCCTTCCTTGCTGTCCTGGTGGCATCTGTAGGTGGCAAACACTAGAGTGGCCATGTTCATTCCTGGGACTTTCAAAACTACATTAATTCATAAAATTCCCACAGCACTAACATGTCACCCCATGTTGAAGTTGTGGAAAATGGAGTATTGGGGCTTTCAGTCCTAATGAGATGAAAATAGATATACCTCCTTTGGCAGATGATCTACTTGGTATCAAGTCTCGGTTTTATGGTTGGTCATTAATACTTGCTCTTACCATATATACCTGAAATAACCAAGTATTTATTCATTCTTTCTTTTTATTATTTTATTTTATTTGAGAGAGAGAGAGAAAGAGAGGCAAATAGAGAGGGAATGGGTGCTCCAGGGCCACTAGCCATTGCAAATGAATTTCAGATGTGTGCACCACATTGTGCATCTGGCTTTATGTGGGTCCTGGGGAATCAAACCTAGGTCTTTAGGTTTTGTAGGCAAGTGCCTTAGCCACTGAGCCATCTCTCTAGCCATGCATTTGTGTATTCTTACTTGATGGTACTGTGGGCAGTATCCGATGCACAGTAAATACCTAAGGCATTATTCGTGATTAAGAAATTATACCACAGGGGTGGAGAGATGGCTCAGTGATTAAGGTGCTTGCCTGCAAATCCTAATGACCTGAGTTCAATTCCCCACTGTCCTTGTAAAGCCAGATTCACAGAAGGCGGCAGGCATCTAGAGTTTGTTTGCAGCAGCTAGAAGCCCTGACACACCCATATTCTAATTCGATCTCTCTCACCCCCCAAAAAATAAATAAATGAAATATTTTTAAATTTTTTAAAAAGTAAATGGTGCCTCACAGCTGGAGAGATGCTTTTGCAGTTACTCTCTTGTTGCTGAGACAAAACACTCCACCAGAAGCAGCTACTGAGAGGAAAAGGTTTATTTCAGGCTTACAGCTTTGAGGGGAAGCTACATCATGAAGGAGAAGCTACCTCACCTCATCACCCATCCTTAGCAGATACGGCAGGAAATAACGGCAAGCACGAGCTGACTCAGAAGGCAGACAGAAGGGCTGGACTCCAAAACCCAAGTCCTGCCCTCAGCACACCTGCTACAGTCAGGTCCCACCTGTCAGCTCCACCAGCCATGGACCAAATAGGAAGCTGAATCAAAACCCCCCGAGGCAATGGGGACATTTACACTCAAACCACCACTTATGCTCAGTGGGTAAGCATCCAATGCCCTGCACCCACGTAAAAAGCTAGATACTGCCATTCACTCCTGTAACGCCAGTCCTGAGTGGGGTGGAGGCAGGAGGATTGTTGAGGCTTACAGATCAGAAAGACTAACAAAACCAAACAAAAGCAGTGAGCTCCAGAAGCAGTAGGCACCCTGTCTCCAGAACATAAGGCAGAAGAGCAGTAGAGGAGGACATCCAGTGTGACCTCTGCATGCATGTGCATGGGAATGTGCATCACACCATGCACACACACACACACACACACACACACACACACACCACTCCACATGTGCCACATGCACATGCCAGAATAAAAGAGAGGGGGAGTATCTCATTTCTAATGGTTAGATTATGTCTTAAAGTTGAAAACAAGAACTTTCCTCTAACTTCTTTCATCTATAGTGGGAATGAAATACATAAATTTCATGTTCACCAAATAAGCTGTTTCTCTTTTCGAAATCTTGAAGTAAATTAAACTTCCTAGCTGCTTTACAAGTACATATAGCACTCTCGAGGAGAGAACACTCTTTCATGGTACTAGTATTTAAAAATGACAGGCTGGAGAGATGGCTTAGCAGTTAGGCGCTTGCCTGTGAAGAAGCCTACGGACCCCAGTTCGAAGCTTGATTCCCCAGGACCCACGTAAGCCAGATGCACAAGGTGGAACATGCATCTGGAGTTCATTTGCAGTGCCTAGAGGCCATGGTCCACTCTCGATCCCTCCCTCCCTCTCTCTCTCTCTCTCTCTCTCTCTCTCTCTCTCTCTCTCTCTGTCTCTCTCTCTCTCTCTCTCCCTCTCTCCCTCCCTCCCTCTCTCCCTCTTTGTCTGTCTGTCTCTCTCAAATAAATAAATTGTTAAAAATGGCTCACTTGGTTCAAGATAATTATCAGCTCCTCAAGGTCACTGAGGGCTCACTGTTCTCATGGACTATCAACACACAAGTGGGCAACAGAAGGAAAGGTATTCAGCAGCCAACATTCTCTGCTTTCTTTCCATGGCCTCACAAGCTCTAGATAGATAGATAGATAGATAGATAGATAGATAGATAGATAGATAGATAGATAGATATAGATATAGATATAGATATAGATATAGATATAGATATAGATATAGATATAGATATAATTCCATCCACTTATGAGAACTGTGAATTACCATAGATATCTATAGGTTAACATGCATTTTCCTGAAGTTTAGTATTTTATCATAAAATAAATTTTCTTATTTTCCTTAGCCCTCCCAAATTATTTTTTAACAGTAAAGTAAATAAAATTATTATTAACTTATTTATTTCAGCATTTACTTTGGTGGGTAATTTGTTTGTTGGCATATGTCTAAATTTCTTTTTCTGCCATGAGAATTTAATGTTATGGTACAGAATTTTCCAATGTTAATAATGTTGTCTTTTAATTTATTTGCAAAGAGAGAGAGAAAGGGGTGCACCAAGACCTCTAGGTACATCAAACAAACTCCAGATGCATGTACCACTTTGTACATTTAGGCCTTACTTGGGTGTTGGTGGATTGAACCCAGGTTGTTAGGCACTGCAGGCAAGTACCTTAACCTATGAGCCATCTCTCCAACCCTTAATAACATTTTCTATAATATCAAATTGCCAAGGCCTCTTGACACACAAGACAGCCTTACCTAAAAATAACACAGAGATAGTTTATTCATAAGCCAAAAATGATGACCATGGCCTGAAAAGAATTCAGGTTGCCCCCAATTATATATTCTAAAGTGGAAATGATTTCATGACATTTTTATAGTTAGAGAGCAAAAGAACCCCATAATTTCCTTGATGAAAACATCAGGTCAGTGAGTTGCAGCCAAAGGGGGACATTTCTGACATTTTTCCAGATGTTTTGTAACAACACTCTTAGCCTTTATATTGGTGGAAGCTAAGTGTCTCTTAAGTTGGTACATTCTAAAAGGGTTTACCTGGTAGTGAAAAAGATGTTATACAGTGTTGTTGTGGTTGCTTTGTTTTGTTCTTTTCTAAGATAAAGTGTCACTCTAGCCCAGGCTAACCTGGAAGTCACTCTGTAGTCACAGGGTAGCCCTGAACTCATGAATCAGTCCTCCTAACTCTGCCTCCCAAGTGCTGTGATTAAAGGTGTGAGGTACCACACCCTAAAACATTCCAACATGTTACCATCAACAAGTTCTAATCGATCAGCCTTATAGAATATTTTAACTCAGGTGTGGCCTTTTTCTTCAAACTTCAGCTCATAGTCTCTAAAATATTTCTTGAAGAGAATATTCTATAATTGAATTACATAATTAAATTTGATATTGCTATAAACTTTCGTCATTCCAATTTGCCCTATTAAAGCAACACTACAGTAGACAATCCTATTCCATTGTTACTGTGCTTATACTTGATTTTTTTTGAAACAAATTTCTCAAAGCAGCATTTCTGAATTAAAGCTTGTTTATGATTTGAGAGCCACTTGAGACAATAATGTCAATTTTCATTTGTAGATGTTTTTACTCAGGAGTCTATATTCTTGTGTTTTATACTTAAAACAGTTGTTTATAGTTTTTTTTCTATACTAATACATGAAAATATATGTTAGGTGGAGGAATTCATGGGATGCAAGCTTTACTATTTCACTATCCTCCACTTAAAATGCTACTGAATTCAAATAAGATTATCTATTGAGGATTTATTTTTTATATTAGTTATTTCTTTTTGTTTGAGACAGACAAACAAGGTATGGGCATACCAGGGCCCCTTTCTGCTTCAGAAGTACTCCAGAAGCAGGTACTGCATTGTACATCTGGCTTTATGTGGGTATTAGGGACTCAAACCAGGATCAGCAGACTTAGCCACCAAGGGCATTTATTGCAAAACCATTTACCTCCCCAGACCAGGTCTAAATTTTTTAAGATAGCAGTACTTGCAAGTTGCCATACTTTCTGTAGTTAGCTATTTAGTTAGCTATGTAGTTAGACTCATGGTTAGTACACCTGATTCCAAACTTTAAATGAGAAACATCCCTTGCTTTAGAAAGTTCCCTATTCTTGCTTCCAAAAAAAACCTGTGAATAAAATTTGTGAATACTTTTATAACACTAGCCTAATAGTCTCATCTTAAACATTTCACCATAAGGATCAATTTTTTGCACAAAATTATCTAATTATCAAAGTACAGTGTAAAATTATTCATTTGTCAACAGGAAAACATGACATGAACACATGCTTGAGGGGAAATGTCTGTATAATGTGTCGACATTATTCTCTGTCAATGTATCTATCAATGCACTCTATTATTGTCTTTATTGTGATACAATATAGTGAACTCCACTCCACCCAAGTAACACGCAATAATATAATGACCACTTCCCAATACTTCCATTAGCACTCAGCAATAGATTCTCAGAAAGGAGAATTTTAATTCAGTGAATTGAAGTATGAGAAATGTACTCAATTCCTAGTTGAAATAGTTTCTGCAGGCAATTAAGGAAATGATGCTTGGTGGGGGTTATTGTAGTTACTTCACAATGATTTTGACATAAGGAGTGTTAGGAAAGATCTGAGGTGAGGTGGGGGAAACACAGGTCAACCTTTAAGTCCCTGAACAAGGCAATTTATCTTTCACAATTACTTTTTTTTTTTAATTTTGTTTTTTTTATTTGAGAGCGACAGACACAGAGAGAAAGACAGAGAGGAAGAGAGAGAGAATGGGCGCGCCAGGGCTTCCAGCCTCTGCAAATGAACTCCAGACGCATACGCCCCCTTGTGCATCTGGCTAACGTGGGACCTGGGGAACCAAGCCTCGAACCGGGGTCCTTAGGCTTCACAGGCAAGCGCTTAACTGCTAAGCCATCTCTCCAGCCCTCACAATTACTTTTTAAGAACTTGTATTGCCTACTGAGTACTGGGATTCTTTAGGCAGGTAAAGAGACAGAGAAGATAATATTAAACTAGCATGCACACAAATAAGTACACATGTTCTGCTGCAAAATAAATGCTAAGAAATAGTCAAAATAGAACTCACTGACAAAAATAAGGATACAAAGCTGGAGAGATAGCTTAGTGGTTAAGGCACTTGCCCACAAAGGACCCATATTTGACTCCCCAGATCCCACATAAGCCAGATGCACAACGTGACACATGAGCAAGGTTGCACATGTGCACTAAGAAGGCACATGAGTCTGGATTACAGTGGCTGGAGGCCCTGGTGTGCCAATCTTCTCTCTCTTGCTCTCTCTCATAAAAAGGGCCAGTGTGCTGGGCTTACCTCGGGACAAAAGGAAAAAGGATGCAAGCTGGGCATGGTGGTGCACGCCTTTAACCCCAGCACTCAGGAGGCAGAGGTAGAAGGATTGTTGTAAGTTTGAAGTCCCCCTGAGACTACATAGTGACTTCCAGGTCAGCCTGGGCTAGTCTAATAGACAAGACTGTGTATTTATAAAGAACTGATTTTCCTCTTTTGTGAAATTACAGAGTCAATATTCTATAAGACCTGTGATTTTAGAAATAAAAAACATAACATGGACACTTATTTCCTTACAATTGAAAGAAAATTTTCAAAAGGAGTTGATCTCCTGATTACAGAACTACCTTTACTAAGAAACAACTCATATAATACAAAAACATCTATGAATGATAAGTGATGAGTGCTTGTTGGCCAGATAAAACTTCTTTCAAACATAATATTATTATTATGTGATAAAAGTCAATGGGAGAAACATCTGGCAGTGAAATAGAATTTTGTCTCCACCTCTTCTTTCAATGGTACAGACCCATGTCTAGTGACAAGCAGTACTGTGTATGAAGGCGATGCTTACCTTTCAGACTTGCACTACACATGAGGAAAAGAGCATAGATCATATTGTAGTTTGACTTTAGAACATTTAAAACATTATCTACTTAGGATGTAAAATTTCTACAAAGAACAATTAATTCAAGGGCATCTTATTTCTTGGTGTCTTCATTATGAAACAAATCCTGAGACTTTCTGATGACTACGAACTATCACAACACAGCCTTATTGTTCAAAACCTTTGAAGCAAGAAAGAAGAGTGTAGCTGTGTATGGTGGGGCACCCCTAAAATCCCAGCACTCTCCATAGGAAGAGTGGGAGGATTTCTATGAGTTTGAAGCCAGCCTGAGACTACATAGTAAATTCTATGTCAGTCTGGGCTAGCACAAGCCCCTACCTGAAAAAAAAAAAAGAAAGAAAGAAAGAAAGAAAGAAAGAAAGAAAGAAAGAAAGAAAGAAAGAAAGAAAGAAAGAAAGGAAGGAAGGAAGGAAGTGTTTTGGTCTCAATACCTACTTCCTGCATATCTCCAATACTTTTCCTACTGAATTCCATCAATACTGGCAGCTCATTGGAGATCTAAGTCGGGTTATGCCAAAATACACCAAATCTCTTCTCAATGAAAATGTAAGTAAATACCGTATCCCTTATATAATTATGTGAATGACTCAGGTAGAAGAGATGAGTGGAAGATGGATGAAAGGTACAATGCCTGACTTCGTCACCCATGGCATAAAAATTAAGCATCTGTAGGCTTAAGTATCCCAAAAAAGAAATCCTATGTCACTGTTCACAGTTTTCTGAGTTCACTTTGTCTTTTGACATTTAATTATAAAGAAAACCTCCAACCATTCTGTTCTCTTTTACAAAAACTATTTGTATGTTTTAGAAATAATAACAAAATAAGCTAAACTAGGCATTAGTCACTGCCACAAAGTAGATGACATTAATGAAGGACATGATGAAGAACAGATGTAAATTAAGGTATCAGAACATACCAATTAAAGAAAGATAAGCTTACTTGTGGGTCAGAAGTGTCTTGCTGGAGCTCCCACTGACTAGAAGCACTAGTGTTCAGCCAAACCTGGTACAGGGATGTCAGAGTTGGAGACTGCAGGCTCTGGGAGAAAAGATCATCCAGTTCCCATTTCACATCTGGTTTTGCAAAGTTCTCCAGGAATTGTATAAGGCAGAGTCTACCCTACTGTAGCTGAAAACTCAAAGGAAAGGGAAAAGATCACTGTTATAATTAACAGTGACACCTAGCTTTCTTGTAATATTTTCACATGGAAGTGCAAGGGAAATAAAATCTTTAGGGCTGACACTAAAGCTTTCTATAGTCAAGCCTCTCCCAGGCAAGTGACTTTCAAGGGATGAAGGGCTTCTAGTATTGTTTTTCTTGAATATACCTTATGCTTTTAAAGGATAGCAGCACTCACCCCATCTCAAGAGAGGCTGCTAAGTGAAGGTACCACAAAGCTGCAGAGAGATGCTTTTGTGTTTAATTTCCATGTAGACCAGAGAGATTGCTTGAATAGAAGGAAACCTAAATGATCTTTCCTGCTGAGCATGGAGTCCTGGTGCTTATTGAAAGATGACTAAGGTGGCTATGGTTGGAATGATTAAATGAAGTTTGTAAAAACCGGGGCTAGGGCAGGTTCAATTCCCTAGTACCCGCCCAGAATCACAAAATGGTGGGAACATGTATCTGGAGTTTATTTGCAGTGGTTCTGTCATGTCTCCCTCTCCCTCTCCCTCCCCCCCCTTAGATAAAAAAATTTTTAAACATAAAAAATGGAGCTAAAATGTAAAACTGGAAAAACATAAAATATTGAATTTCATGGAACAGCCAGATGATCAATAGGACAATATGCTAAGATGTTAGCAGTTGAGGCTTACATTATTATATTACTTGAGAAATAAAATACATGTTTTCTTTGAGTAACTGAGTAGAAAGTTCTGTTTTAGTCACCTTTCAAAATTGAATTTAGGATTTCACCTTTATTCACCTTGTCTAGTTCATGAACTAGGTATTATTTGGGCTTTAGGTGTTTTATATATACCTTTCTTATGTTGAGATATAACCATCCATGCCTATTCTGACCAATGTTTTGATCATGAAGTGATGTTGTATTTTGTCAATGGCCTTTTTTACATCTATCAAAATGATCATGTGTTTTTTGTGTTTAAGCTTATTCATGTGGTGTATTACATTGACAGATTTCTGTATGTTGAACCACCCCTACATTCCTGGGATGAAGCTCACTTGATCAGATGGATAATGCTTTTGTTGTGTTGTTGAATTCAGTTTGCTAGGATTTTTAGGATCTTTGTATGTCTACGTTCGTCAGGTAAATAGGCCTATGGTTTTCTTGTAGCAACTCTGCCTGGTTTTGGTATTAGGGTGATACTAGCTTCATAGACAGAGTTGGGGATCTTTCCCTGTTCTCTGATTATGAGCACAGTTTGAGGAAAAATTGGTATCAGTTCTTCCATGAAGCTTTGATAGAATTCAGCTGAGAAGCCATCTGGTCCTGGACTTTTCCTTTTGAGGAGGTTTTTTATTACCTTTTCAATTTCAATGGGTGTGATATGTTTGTTTAGGAGATTAATCTGCTCTGAGTTTAGCTTTGGTAGGTGGTATGTGTCCAGGAATTCATCCATTTCCTCCATATTATCCAGTTTTGTGGGGTAGTGATTTTTTTCTTTACAAGGTAGGGTCTCATTTGCCCGGAGCCTGCCGGCTGAAAGGGTTCAAGCCTGATGGGGAGTGAGGATTAAGGAAAGACAGAAGAAAGAGTGAAAGTATGGACCCCAGTCCAGGGCTGAAGCAAGGCCTCAAGCCAGGAATGAAGACATGGTTTATTTCACAGCATTCCTTTTTATATCTTTTTGCCAACAGTTTTTCTATGGACAAAGATTTTATGAACTTTACAAGTTCCTTATCAAAAAACCTTCCCATTACAGAGTTTTTGCATTTCAAACATTTCTCAGTACAAAGGACCAGCCAAATGGCTGAAGATACCTAATCTTGCTTACAGGTAGGCTGTTATGGTTATACTAATGTCTTGCTGCCAGATGGCTTCCCCACACTGAAGATACACAATCTTACTTGCAGGAAGGCTGCTATAGTTTTGCTAATGTCCTGCGGCCAGAAGCCCTGGGCTATGGATACAAGTCCAGCCAAAATGGCTCCCGACACTCACTGTAGTCCAGGCTGACCTGAAATTCACTATGTAGTCTCAGGGTGGCCTCGAACTCATGGTGATCCACCTACCTCTGCCTCCCAAATGCTGGGATTAAAGGTGTGCACCATCATGCCCAGCAGGGGTAGAAATTTTTGAAATAAGTCCTGATGATTCTCCCAGTTTCGCTTATGTCTGTTGTGATCTCTCCTTTTTCATTTCTAGTGTTATTAATTTGAAGCACCTCATTTGTTTTGCTTGATCACATTGGCCAGGGGTTTATCAATCTTGTTTATTTTTTCAAAGAACCAGCTCTTTGTTTCATTAATTTTCTAAATTGTTTTCTTAGTTTCCAATTCATTAATTTCTGTTCTGATCTTAATTATTTCTTTCCATCTGGAGGTTTTTGGTTGGATACTTCTTGTTTTTCCAATGCCTTTAGGTGGATGGTTAGTTTACTGATTTGGGATCTGTCTTTGGTATGAAGTCATTTAGTGCTGTGAAATTTTTTCTCCCCAAGGACAGCCTTTATTGTGTCCCATAAGTTTTGGTATGATGTGTTCTCATTGTCATTCATTTCTAGAATTTTTGCAATTTCATTTTTTATTTTGTCCACTATCCATTTATTGTTTAAAAGTGGATTGTTCAGTTTCCAGGAGCTGATGGGATTCCTCAAGCATCTTTTGTTGTTAATTTCTAACAATACAGCATTGTAATTTGATATCATGCAGGAAATTATGCTGATATTCCTAAACACATGGAGACAGGCTTTATGACCCAGCATATGATCTATTTTAGAGAAGGTTCCATGGGCTGCTGAGAAGACTGTGTAGTCTGTGGATTTTTGGTAAAATGTTCTGTATGTTAGGTCTAATTGATCTATGGTTTTGTTGAGCTCTGTTACTTCCCTATTAATTTTCTGTTTGGATGATCTATCTTTGCTGATGGAGTATTAAGGTCTCCAACTATGATGGTGTTGGTGGTTATTTCTGTTTTGTTGTCAAGTAGGTTTTGTTTTATGAATTGTGGGGCACCTGTGTTTGTGCATAAAGATTGATGATAATATCCTCTTGTTGGATCATTCTCTTGATAAGTAAGAAGTGACCTTCTTTGTCTTTTTTGATTACTTTTGGTTTGAAGTTTATTTTATCCAATATTAGTATAGCTGTGCTTGCTTGATTCTTATTTCCATTTGCTTGGAATATCATTTTCCACACTTTCCCCCTGAGGAGGTATATGTCTTTAATGGTCAGGTAGGTTTCTTGAAGACAGCAGATTGAGGGGTCTAATTTTCTGATCCACTCTGTTAGCTTTTGACTCTTGATAGGTGAATTAAGGCCATTAATGTTTAGGGTAATAACTGTAAGTTTTGATTTATTCTCTGCCATATCATGGTGGTTTATATGGTGTGGTGTTTTCTTTGACTTTGTAGTTTTTTGTGCCTTCTCTGAGTCTAGCTATTGTGATCTGCTTCTTGTAAGCACTTGATGTTGGTTATTTGATTTTTCCGTGTGAAGAATTCCCTGAAGTACTCTCCATAGGTTTGGCTTTGTGTTCATATAATTGTAAAAGTGAGTTTTATTGTGGAAAGTTTTTCTTTTACCATCTATTATGAGGGATACTTTTGCTGGGTAGAGTAGCTTGGGTTGGAAGCCATAAGTTCTTAGACTTTGCAGTGTTCCATTCCAGGCCCTTCTGGCTTTCAGGTTTTCCATTAAGAAGTCTGAAGTAATTTTGGGGGTTACCTTTATATGTAATGCATTGCTTCTCCCTAGCTTCTTTTGGGACTTTCTCTTTGTTACCGATGTTTAGAGACTTAATGATAATATGTCTAGAAGAGTTTTGCCTTTGGTCCAGTCTGTTTGAAGTTCTGTTAGCTTCTTGTAACTTGATGAGAATTTCTTTTGAGAGAGTGGGAAAGTTTTCTTCAATAATGTTGTTGAATAATTTCTCCATTCCTTTGGTCTGATTTTCTTCCCCTTCTGGTATTTCCATGATCCAATGTTGGGATGTCTAAGGGTATCCCATAGTCCCCTCATGTTCTGTCCACAAAAAATTTTGAACTTATTGGAACCTTTGGACTCACAAACTATTTCTTCTGTTTTGTCCTCCAGTTCTGAATTTCTATCTTCCACAAGGCTGACTCTATTCTTGAGAGCTTCGGTAATTTTTTGGGCTTGTTCAATCTAGTTTGTATTTTCTACTGCTTTTTTATGTATAGTTTCCATCCCTCCGCTGTTCCCTTTTCACTTCATTTTCTTATTTTCTTAATGTTTCTTGGAATTAATCCTTATATTTATTTATGTCTTCATTGAGCTTAGCCAGCACGGAGTTGGGGGCTGTAGGACTGGTCTTAAATATGCCTCCTGCCTCGCCCTTGGTCAGGGAAGCAGCTTGGTGGGGAGAGGAAGACAGGGCCCAGGGCAGCTGCTAGTCCTGGCTCCATGCGGCTTCAAGAACCTGGTTCCATTTGTGAGGGCGCCTAACACAGAACCCACAACTTGCAAAAGCTCCCTGCCTGTCCTTGGACATTATTGCCACTCCGCCCCCAGTGCGGTGGTGGCAGACGCGCTGCCTTCTGACAGGCTCGTGAAGCACAGGTAACTAGACACAGAAGGCAATTGAAGCGCTGTCTGCTGCGGGCCGGCATCCAGACTCGGCTCCTGTTTGGAAGCAGCCTCAGGAGCTGCGTGCATGGCACCCTGCCCTGAATCCAGGTGGCCCTGTGCCTGCGCGCTTTACCCTCAGGTGCGGGGAGGGGCTGGTGGTAAGTAAAATCCGAAGCTCAATTCCCCCAAGGGCTTGTCTGTGGGTAGAAGGTGGACAGGCCCTAACGACAAGTCGTGGCGGAGAGCGAAGCTGGAGGCAGGGCTGCTGCTGCTAAGCCCACCGAGTGTGTCCTTGCAAGGACGGAAGGAGAACCGAAAACGGGCGAGGAGGAAGGGGAGGGGAACACAAGGCAAAAGTTAATGTTACTTTCTAAAAGCCACCCGGGAGGGCGGTGGCGGCCGTGGACATATCCTGTGTCAGCAGAGGGCTGCTGGCTGGTGCTGCCCCCTGAGTAGAACAGGGGAAAGTGTGTCCTTTGGACCAACCCAATCAGACCCTGGAGATCATAGCGGTCCTGGTGGGACCATGCGGGGTGAGGGGCTTGCGGGTGAACTCATGATCAGAGATCCTGTGTCCACCTCGGAAGTTACTGGAGGTGTGAAGGCCGAGGAGCTGCTTGCGTACCTCGTCTGGCCAGTTGAAGCTGGGAAAGACCTGTGTGTGCTCCAGGTCCACCTTTGCATTGCTCCCCCGCCCAGCCCCGCTCAGCAGCTTCTGGGGGTCCTTCCGCAGCCCACCCAGCAGTTAATACTGGGGGAGAACCGGTAGCCCAGCACCTGCTTTGCATCGCCGGGCGCCCTGCGAACTTCTGCTTTGGGTCTTTCATCAATCCACCTGCAGTTGATTCTGGGGAACAACCTTGCTTCAGTGCCTCCTTTGTACGTCTGCGCCCCTCTGGGTGTGCGTCAGCAGCCGGGCCGCTGGGTGAGGTTGGGGAAGAAGCTAGGTCCCAGGACCCTCTTCACATCGCCTGGTCCCCACCGAGCCTTGTCAATCCCTCAGCAGCGAGGCCAGCAGTTGATGCTGGGGAAGAACCTAGATACAGCTGGGTCCCCAGCAAGCCTCTGACTGGGGTCCTCCGTTAGCAGTTGATACTGCGGAAGGACCTTTTTTGCAGCATCTCCTTTGCACCTTGTCCTCCCCCAGGCCTCGAACCCTTCCTCAGCAGCCCAGCCAGCCGTTGACACAGGGGAGCAACGTGTGCATAGATCCTCCTTCGCATGGCTGGGCCCGCCGAGCCCCTTCCCATGGTCCTCCATCAGCACGGCCAGTGGATGCTGGGCAGGAACCTGTGCTCCAAGACCACCTTAGCAAGACTGGGTTCCCTCGCCGAGCCTCTGCTTGGGGTCCCTCAGCAGCCCAGTCTGCAGTTGAGGCTGTGGCAGAATGTCTGCTCCAGGGCCTCCTTAGCATCACACGGGCCCCCGGCTGAGCAGCTGCTTGGGGTCCTTCTCCGGCAGCCCACCCAGCAGTACCCAGCTCCTTCGCTCTTCGCCTCCGCGGGCCTCTGCTTGGCGGCCTTCTGCAGTTGGCGCAGAGGCAAACTCAGCCTGTCAGTCCTGCGCTTTCGGAAGTTTCTGCTAAATAGGAAGAAGATACGCTGGACAGATGGTTCCGCGGTTAAAGCGCTTGCCTGCAAGGCCTAACAACCAGGGTTTGATTCCCCAGTACTCACGTAAAGCCAGATGTACAGATACACCAAGTGGCACATGCATCCGAAGTTCGTTTACAGCTAGCGCGCCCATTCATTCTCTCCCCCACCTTGGATATTATATATATGAGGTTATATTAGAAAAAAAGGTAAATAAGTAAGAAGAAGACCTCAAAAAGTAATGTTTCAGGAACCACAGAACATAGTGACTTCGGGGGAAAAAAAAGTGACAAGTCTTTTGGGAGGGGGGAGAACTGTGGGGAATTTTATCCTGCTGCATGTAGAGTTTATAAAACAGCTGTGAGTAAGATATAGTCCGGGACTGGAGGAATGGTTTAGTGGTGAAGGCCCTTGCCTGCAAAGCCAAAGGATCGTTTCAATTCCCCAGGACCTACATAAACCAGATGCACAAGGTAGCTTATGCTTCTGGAGTTTGTTTGCACCGGCTGGAGGACGCCCCCCCCACCCCGTCAAATAAATAAAATATGTTTAAATATATATATACAGTCCGTGCAAAAGCTCTGCCTTCTTTCCTTCTCTTAAATTCTGGGTTTCTCAATGTCTTCCTTCTCTTGAGCACCTCTTCTTTTAAAGGTCTCCCTCCTAAAGCTCTAAGCTCTAATGAAATCTTACTGAACCTTATTATCTGGTCTATGAATTTCATTCATCAAATTCGTAAGACAAGGATCCAGGGAAACTCCCAAATTATTGATATATTGGCATATACTGGTGCTTGGGCAGAGGACAGCCCGGAATTCCTGTATTATTGGGATTATAGGCATGTGCCACCATGTCTGGTTTATATGGTGCTGGGGACCAACTCCAGGGCTTTGTGCATGCTTGGCAAGCACGCTAACTGAGCTACATCCACAGCCCAGTGTAAATTATTTTTGAGGAGGGAGTTTCGAGGTAGGGTCCCACTCTAACCCAGACTGACCTGACACTCTGCAGTCCCAGGTTGGCCTACACAACTCAAAGCCATCCTCCTGCCTCTGCCTCTGCCACACCCGGTTGTTGTAAAGGTTTTGTGTAATATTCTTTCCTTAGTGATTAAAAAAAAAAAGATACAGTCTGGCCTGGCCTGGCCTGGCCTGGCCTGGTGGTGCAGGCCTTTAATGCCAGCACTTGTGAGACAGAGGTAGGAGGATCGCTGTGAGCTCAAGGCTGGGCTAGAGTGAGACCCTATCTTGTAAAACAAAACAAGAAAAAAAGAAAAGATACAGTCCGAAGACCAGCCTCCTCGGGACAGGGACTGAACACTCTGGTTACATTGCGGGCCTCCCCAGCTTAACCGGATTTCAGGCCTACCACCTTGCAAGAGCACAGGCTCTCTGTTCCCAGAGATCCACTTTGCACCTGACTTTTGACAGGTAGGACCGACCGTGTACATGCGCAGTAACATTAGCCCCTGGGCTTCTGGAATCTGACGCTGGCGCAGCCCAGGGAGGTGCTCCATTGTTGGACCGCGTTGCTTGGCAACCTTTGCTTCTCTCAACTGCTCAGGCCGCAGCCACACGCTCATCCTCTCCGCTCCGGCTCCACTTCGGAGAAGCTGTGAGTGGTGACTGGATCTGATCGAAGTGATTAGCATGATGTATTTGAACTTAGATGTAGGGAGCAGACCTGCGAGCTGTGAGGCCAATAGTTCTCTCTCTCTCTCTCTCTCTCTCTCTCTCTCTCTCTCTCTCTCTCTCTCTCTCTCTCTCTCTCTCTCTGTGTGTGTGTGTATATATATATATATCACGATTAGTTAGTTACCTATGAAAGAACTCGGAAAGGTTTCTTGGAGAGAATCGATTTCAAAGTCATATATCCAGTACAGGGAAATCCCACCAATACACAGCAAGTCGAAAAAGTCAAGAGCTGGGCATGGTGACACACGCCTTTAATCCCAGCACTCAGGAGTCAGAGGTAAGAAGATCACCGTGAGTTCAAGGCCACCCTGAGACTACATAGTGAATTCCAGGTCAGCTTGGGCTAGAGTGAAACCCTACCTTGAATAAAAGAAAAACTTAAAAAATAAAATGAAATAAATAAACACATCAGGAAGCTGAAGTTTGGGAGTGAGAGGCACCAAGGGAGGTGGCCAATGTGGGAGAAGCGCTACCTTCAGGGCTGGACTGGGGGGCGGGGAGAGAGGAGAGCAGTGGAGAGCAAGGGAGGGCCTGGCTGCTTCGCACCTGCTAGATCCTCAGCACACCTGGGAGAGCTCTGGAGTCTGGCCTTCTTTTTGAGCAGCAAAGAAGTCCAATTTCTAACAGTGCTTCACCTGCTTTCCAATGTCACCATTAGGTACACGTGGTGCCTTATTTTTAGTGCACACATTTTACTGCATGCTATAGACGTTGTAGAAGAATGCCTGTGCATATGAGAGAACTAATCCATAGTGAACCAACTTCATGCCTAAGCAGTTTTCACATAGAATTGAGCATCACTTTCATGTCAGTGCACACCCACATATGTGTTTTGTTCTGAGGCAACGTACAAGGAAACTCTGAAGTGGGAAGAGGCTCTGCCCTGTTGAAGCTGCTGCCTCCACCTCGCCTGTTGCCCACACCTCCTCCCCCACCTTGCTCTACACACCTTTCTTCCTGCTCCCCCTCCCTTGCTCCCCACACCTCCTCTTCCTCCCCCACCCCAGATCCTTTACGCTACTTAGTAAGGATCACATGGCTTCCCTGTTTCCCAGCTTCTCTGTGCTTAGCACACATGAGGGTCACCTTGACCAAGTGTTGGTTTCCACCACAGTGCTGGTCATCTCAGCCTGCGGGAGCTTGGAAGACTTCAGTTACTTCCGTTGCTTCCACACTTTCCAAAGCCCCACACTCATCTAGCCCTTCCATACGTGAAAATCTTATTCATTTGTTTATTTATTTATTTACAAGCAGAGACTGATAGAAGAGAGCTAAATAGAATGGGCCCACCACGGCCCCCAGCTGCTCTAAACGAACTCCAGATGCATGAGCATAGGGGTTTAAATGGGCACTGGGGAAGTGAACTCAAGTCCATTAGGCTTTGTAGGCAAGCACCTTAGCCACTAAGTCATTTGTGTAGCCCTTTCCATACTTCTTGTCTGTGCTTCAGATAGACTACCATCCACTTCCTGTGACAACAGCTTCCTCTGAAGAGTTGCTGGTGTCTGGTGACATAGAACCCCTTGTGCTGTCATCCATTCATGTCTCTGCGTAGTCACCATGGGAGCCCAGCATTTCTCAGGAACTGTCTAGCAAGCCATGGTCCTCAATGACCAGGGCTAGGACAGGCAGGCCACAGTGGACTCTGCGATTGACAACACTCTGTGGGTTGCGCCCTAGTGTTCCTGTTTTTGTTATGTAGATGTTCCTAGTGTGGTTTAGAGTAGTTGTATTCTATCACTGTCTTTTTGTTCCTAACTTAGTTTCATTGGGTACAAAAAGCACTTTGGGGGCTGAAGAGATGGCTTAGTGGTTAAGGCACTTGCCTGGGAAGCCTAAGGACCCAGAACCCACATAAGCCAGATGCACAAAGTGATGCATGCACACAAGGCCATACATGCACACTAAGTGGCTCATTGGAGTTCAATTGCAGTAGCTAGAGGCCCTGGTGCACCAATTCTCTCTCTCTCTCTCTCTCTCTATCTCTCTCTCTCTCTCTCCCCTTATCACATACACACTTGCTCTCTCTCAAAAAAGTACTTTGAAAAAAACAAAAAATAGTACTTTGTATTAATTTCATACATTTCCCCAGCTCCCGAAACCTTGTTTTTAAAAAAAAATAGACTGCTGCTCTCACAACTCCTAATGTACAACTACATAATGAACAGCAGCAATCCTAGAAAGGAGGGCCCTCAGTGGAGTGGGGCATGGAGGAAGGAAATGATGGTACCAACATATGATTTGTCCACACAAAGTTTCTACTTAATAAAAAACTAAAATAAAATAAGTAATTATTGGGAATTTTATTATATGAGAATACTATAATTTGTTCTTTCTCCCATCACATTATCAGCTTTTGTATTTTCTCCCCTGTCCCTATTCCACTGGGGACCCTCCTCTTTCAGAGTAGTCCTTCCTCTGTTGAGTTGACTCATTCCTTTAGTCCTCTTCCTTCCTCCATGTCAAAATGCTGGGCTCAAGACAGGGCAAGTCCCATAGGGGTATCAGTGAACATTGTGGGGTCGTGAATGCACCAGTTAGTTCATGTATGGAAGACAGTGCACAATAGTAGCCTGCCTACCATGTGGCTCTTAAATTTATTTTGCCCCCTCGTCTGTAATGTTCCCTGAGCCTTGGAGGGCATGTTAGAAGTGTTTAATGCAGAGCTCTTGCAGACTAAGTGGCCAATCGCACAAGAGGGCTGCTCTCACTGTGAGCCAGAGAAACTTCTCTGTGGAGATGGAAGTTGGCACTGAAGAGACTAAAAACTAAACAAAGTAGAAAATTGGTGTCTTGATTTCTGAACTAACATATGATTAGTTTGGGTCATAGTCCCACATGAACTTTTACTTTTTCTTTGCCTACAAGAATTTATACAAGTAGTGCATATATGAAATCTCATAAAATCTCATAAATCTCATAAAAGTTTATAATTAAAAAATACTCTTGAGTAAAGCATGGTTGTGAGTCTTAGTTTTTTGTTTGTTTGGTTGGTTGCTGAGTTTGTTGGTTTCTCGAGGTAGGGTCTGACTCTAGCCCAGGCTAACTTGGATGGAATTCACTACGTAGTCTCAGCCTGGCCTTGAACTCACAGTGATCCTCCTACCTCTGCCTCCCAAGTGCTGGGACTAAAGGTGTACACCACCACACATGGTTTATGACATAGATAATTACTCATATTCATTAATTTTATGAGCATATCAATATCTTGTGCCAATTTTCCCTTTGGAATTTAAAGCAATTTTTATTTATGCTTGATTTTATTATGTATACATTTTGTACATATGTACATTTTTATGACATATAGATTTATTACATATGTGCAAATACCAATTAATTGTTTAAAATAAAGTTGCACCAGGCATGGTGGCGCATGCCTTTAGTCCCAGCATTCGGGAGGCAGAGGTAGGAGGGAGTTCGAGAGACTCCATAGTGAATTCCAGGTCAGCCTGGGCTAGAGTGAGACCCTACCTCGAAAAGCCAAAAAAAAAAAAAAAGTTGCATTTCTATAACAATAAAAGCTAGCAAGGGCTGGAGGCCTGCATAACCAAAGGAACCAGGCTTAATTCCCTAAGACCCACATAAGCCAGATGCACAAGGTGGCACATTCATCTGGAGTTCTTTTGCATCTGCTGGAGGCCCTGGCGTGCCAGTTCTCTCCCTCTCTCTCTCCCTCTCTCCCTCTCTCTCTCTCTCTCTCAAATAAATAAATGGATAAATAAGAAATGAAATGAAATGAGTAAGTATCTTATCTAAGAATATGTTTCCTGCAGGCTTACATGTGCAGTATGTAAATTTATTAGCCATAAAGGTATAATATGAGCTTGATCTAGAGAGGACATATAATGTTTGGTTTTTAAGCACTGTACATTTTTAAATTATCATTTATTTTATGTAAAATTGCTTTTAAAAGAGAATATTCACATCTTTTAGAAATAATTCAGGTAATGTTATGTAACTCATTTTATATTAATTTTTATAGATCATATCTGAGAGTCTTTGGCCTGAAAATGTGTAAAAGTTATCTGGAGGCACAGATGAAATGGTAAAATATAAAGTGAATGAAAAATTTAAGGTAAGAATTTTGTTTGTATGTCATTCACACAAGATGTGTTTACAAGATGAAAACCAATATGCAAGGAATTTGCCTTTAAATGGCCATTAATGAACAAAAGAAGGGTAACATCAAAATGTTGAATATCATACTGACCTTCAGCTGGAGACAACATTGCTAGCATCACTAAGGTAGCTAGCTGAGTCATCATTACCTACCACATCAAGATTGGCTTTTATTTTATTTTATTTTATTTTTTGGAGGTAGGTTCCCGCTCTAGCCCAGGTTGACCTGGTACTCACTATGTAGTCTCAGAGTAGCCTCAAACTAATTGTGATAACTCTCCTTCTACTCCCAAGTGCTGGAATTGAAGGCATGCGCCACCATACCTGGCTCACATCAAGGTATTCTTAGATGCAAGAATAAGTAAAAGAGAAAGAAGAACTGAGAATATGTAATGATGAGTAAGGAAGGCAGGGAGAATGGGGAACAAATGAAGGAAAAATAGGCAAGTGCGTATTGTGGAGGGTTGGAAAATAACATGGCCTTTTAGAAAAAGGAAGGTGTCCCCCATAAACTTAGGTGTTCTGAATGCTAGCTTCCCAGGTGATGGAGATTTGGAAATTAATGCCTCCTGAAGAAAGTGTATTGGGGACAGGCTTATGAGTATTATAGCCCTGTCCCCCTGCCAGTGTTTGGCACACTCTCTTGTTGCTATTGTCTATCTGACGTTGGCCAGGGGGTGATGTCTACCCTCTGCTTATGCTATCCTTTTCCCCTGACATCATGGAGCTTCCCCTTGAGTCTGTAAGCCAAAATAAACCCTTTGTCCAAAGAGCTGCTCTTGGTCAGGTGATTTATGCCAGCAATGTAAACCTGACTGCAACAGTAATGTTGGTACCAAGGAGTGGGGTCATTTGCTGCTGGACACCTGCCTGTGTGGCTTTGGCCTTTTGGAGCTGATTTTCAAGAGGAATGTGGAAGGATCTGAAACCTTGGCCTAGGAGATGCTTTGCAGTGCTGTGAGTATAGCTTGATGGACTATCCTGGTAAAAGTTGAAAGACCTGAATGCAATAATAGCTAAGTACTGTGAGATTTAGCTTATGAGGGTGAAAAAGAGCTTTGCATGGGGCTGGAGAGATGGCTTATCAGTTAAGCTCTTGCCTGTGAAGCCTAAAGACCCCGGTTCAAGGCTCCATTCCCCAGGACCCACATTAGCCAGATGCACAAGCGGGAACATGCATCTGGAGTTCGTCTGCAGTGGCTGGAGGCCCTGGCATGCCCTCCCCTCCCTCCCTCTCTCCCTCTCTCCCTCCCTCTCTCTCTCTCCCTCTCTCCCTCCCCCTCTCTCTCTCTCTCTCTCTCTCTCTCTCTCTCTCTCTCCCTCTTTCTCTGCCTCTTTCTCTATCTGTCACTTTCAAATAAATAAATAAACATAAAGCAAAAAAAAATTTTAAAGAGCTTTGCATGGACTGGGCTTGAATCATTTCATGTGAAAGGCTTGTTGTTATGCCCATGTCCTGAGAATTTGTGCAGGGTTGCAATGTGTAGAAACAGACTGGTATGTGCAGAGGGATATGGCATAGAAAGAAATCTTTGGGCCAAAACTACTGCCTGTTCAGCTGCAATTGTATGAGAGATTACAACCTTTGAGATTGGGCCAGCTGACTTGCACTGGGGCAATAGGAAAAACATAGACCCTTTTGAAGGGGCCTGAGTGCTCAAGGAATGTCCTGTTCTTCAAAGTCTGCTTTATTCCCCCCTGAATTAACAAATTGGCACCCTACCTAGTATCATGGAGCATAAGAAATGCAGGAAGGAGAGGGTCATTGAGTTTGCAATGCTGTCTTCTGTTTTGGAAATGGCCATGGGCAGTGTGAAGCAGGTTTGATGGATGCCTGCATGGAGACCAGATGGAGCCATGAGGATGAACCATGAATTGCAGAGGAGACCCAGTGGAGATGCCGGGACCACTAGATGGCTGCTAAGGAAAGCTGCCAGCCCCGGATGAAGGTTTCCAGGACGGTGAGTAGCCTAGCTGGAGGGGTGGAATTGGAACTCCAGAGACTTGTTGCTAGTTAGAATTACCAAACTTGGATATTTGTGACTAGAGTTGTTGGGCTTGGAGCTACAGGGTTTGATGTTTGCCCTGGTTGTTTTAAATCTTGTATTTTTTGAATAAATAAATATATATGTGTGTATATGTATATGTATGTATGTATGTATGTATATAGACAACTTCTATACTTACAGACATCAAACCATGATATTTCCTTTCCCTCCCCCACTTTCCTCTTCATAACTCTGCTCTCCATCATATCCCCTCCCTCTCTCCATTAGTCTCTCTTTTAATTTGATGTCATCATCTTTTTCTCCTATCATGAGGGTCTTATGTAGGTATTGCTAGGTACTGCAAGGTCAGGGATATTGAGGACAATTTCTCTCTGGACAGTTGCATTATAAGAACTGGTACCCTCCCTGTAATCTGTTCTTCTCCTTACATATATACAATACCAGCCCCTTAAGCCCTTCCCTCTCCTCCCTCCCTTACAGCCTTTTGCTAGCTTACTGGCCTCTGCTACTGATTTTTGGTTCCAGCTCACACACAAGTCTATACATTTGTATCTAGGATCCATATATAAGAGAGAACATGCGATGTTTGGCTTTCTGGGCCTGGATTTTCTCACTTAGTATGATACTTTCCAGATCCATCCATTTCCCTGCAAGTTTCATAATTTCAATTTTTTTACAACTGAATAGAACTCCATTGTGTAGATCTTTATTATCCATTCATCCGAGGAGGGATATATAGGCCGGTTCCACTTCCTAGGTATGGTGAATAGAGCAGCAATAAACATGGTTGTGCAAGTATCTCTAAGGTAGTGAGAAGAGTCATTAGGATATATGCCTAGGAGTGCTATAGCTGGTTCATATGGTAAATCTGTTTTTAGCTGTCTCGAGAGCCTCCACATTGATTTCCACAAAGGCTGTACCAGATTACATTCCCACCAACAGTGTAGAAGGGTTCCCCATTGTTCCCAATCTCCCCATTTACTGTCATTTGTTTTCTTGATGATAGCCATTTTGACAATGATTAGTTTTGGTTCTAGTCTTCCACTTTTTCTTTGTTTAACCTGTTAATTCTAGAAGGAATACATATAAAATTCTCATAAAAGTTCATAACTAAAACTGCACATTGGGAAAAACATGTTTATGGCTATTGCATAAAAAGTTTCTCGGTTTTGCCGGAGGCAGGTGGAGCCGGGTTGGACGCCCAGGTGGGGCTGTCTCCAGCCTCTGCCCTGCCCCTCCCAACCGGCTGCAGCCCACAGCACCAGCACTGCCCGCAGCATCCGCCAACACCTGGGGGTGGGTTGACGCAGACTGTGAGGTCGGGGCCACTGTTGTGCCAAGGGGAAGCGGGAAGGAGTGAAACTTGAAGGAAGAGCTTAGAATTTCCCCTAAGGCCATTGGGGACATTTGGACCAGGCCTCAATGTATGTGGAAAACTGCCAGGAGAAACAAGGAAGTGGACAAGTCAGAAAATGGGTAAGAAGAACTGAGAAAAACTCAGAAATCAGGTGCTGGGGCTACAGCCACTGCTCCACCGAAGGAAATCTTGAACCTGGCCTGTGAGCTGTTGGAGCCGTCCTGCACCCGGCCGAGGAAAAGAGTGAGGAGTGTATGTGCAAATCCAGTCTCTAGTTGTTAAAATCCGAAAAAAGCAAAAAGGTCTGTCCTTTACTTTTGATGGAAAAGATTACTTTACTTTTGATGGAGAAGATTACCCTCCTAATCTAATAAAATGGGCCTCTGAAAATGGGGCTTCTGTCGAGGGTTTTGAAAAGGTTAACTTCAAAGAAGAGGGCTTTGGTTTGAGAGCAACAAGAGACATCAAAACAGAAGAATTGTTTTCATGGGCTCCACGAAAGTTACTAATGACTGTCGAATCTGCTAAAAATTCAGTATTGGGGCCCGTATATTCTCAAGACGAAATTCTTCAAGCCTTGGGAAATATAGCCCTGGCCTTCCATCTGCTGTGAGAGCGAGCCAACCCCAACTCCTTCTGGCACCCTACATGCAGACCCTCCCCAGTGAATACGACACTCCTCTCTACTGTGAAGAAGTTTGGAGTCTTCAGTCAACTCAAGCTATCCATGATGTCTTCAGCCAGTATAAAAACACAGCACAACAGAATGCTGAGTTCTACAAGATCATCCAGACCCGTCCTCACACCAACAAATTGTCCTTGAAGGACTCTTTCACTTATGAGGACAGATGGGCAGTCTCTTCTGTTATGACGCAGCAAAACCAAATTCCCACTGGAGGATGGTTACCAGGTGACCCTGGCCCTGATTCCTTTACAGGACATGTGCAATCATACCAACAGCCTGATCACCACAGGGGACAACCTGGAAGATGACCGGCCGCTGCGACTGTGTAACTGCAGGATTGTCAGGCCGGAGAGCAGATTTATTTTCTTTAATAAATTTGTTTTGGGGCTGGAGAGATGGCTTAGCGGTTAAGCACTTGCCTGTGAATCCTAAGGACCCCGGTTCGAGGCTCGATTCCCCAGGACCCACGTTAGCCAGATGCACAAGGGGGCGCATGCATCTGGAGTTTGTTTGCAGTGGCTGGAGGCCCTGGCGTGCCCATTCTCTCTCTTTCTCTCTCCCTTTCTTTCTGTCTGTTGCCCTCAAATAAATAAATAAATAAATTTTTAAAAATAATAATAATAATTTTGTTTGGTTTGGTTTTTGTTTTTGTTTTTTGGATTTTTGTTGTTATTTTTTTCAAGGTAAGGTTTCACTCTAGCTCAGGCTGACCTGGAATTCACTAAGTAGTCTCAGTGTGGCCTTGAACAAATAGCAACCCTCCTACCTCTGCCTCCCAAGTGCTGGGATTAAAGGCCACAAGACAGAGAGAGAATGAGGCAAAGAGAGAGAGAGAGAGCCACTGCAAATGAACTCCAGATGCATGTGCCACCTAGTGCATCTGGCTTATGTGGGTACTGGGGAATCGAGCCTCAAACCAAGGTCCTTAGGCTTCACAGGCAAGCGCTTAACCACTAAGCCACCTCTCCTGCTATAGATTCACATTTTTAACGTACTCGGTCTGATGCAGAGTTTGTGACCCACAGTGGCTTTTTCTTTGACAATAATTCACATGACAGAGTGAAAATAAAGCCAGGAGTGAGTAAAAGTGACAGGCTGACCACCATGACGGCCGAGGTCTTGGCCAGCGCTGGCATCCCAGCCTCCAGTGTCCTTGCAGAACACTTTACTGAGCCTCCCATCTTTGCCAAACTTCTGCCTTTTCTGAGTGTTCTGCATGACTGAGGAGGAATTAAAAGAACATTTGCTCAGAGACAATGCTATCAGCAGATCCTTCACCTTGGGGAACTCTGAATTTCCTATCAGCTGGGACAATGAAGTCAAACTGTGGACGTTTTTGGAAGTTAGAGCTTCATTTCTTTTAAAAAAAACATATGAAAGGAAAATTGAGGACGGTAAGATCATCTTGAAGAACCTAGATCTTTCTGTCCATGTAATAATGGCCATTAAGTTACACCTAGGTGGAAAGGAGATTTGGGGAAGAGCTGTGAAGAGTGCAGCTGCCAGCCGGGAATACTACTGCAAACACCTGGAGAGGAGTGCCCCACTCCCCAGACATGAGGACAGTGACCTGGGGCAGTGGGAGAGTGGAGGGGGGTCTCGACCCTCCCGCTGATCTTAAGAAATCTAGAGGAAGAGGCCAGTGGGCAGGAGGCCTTAGACCTCAAGGAAGCTGTCAGCAAAGCCAAAGCTGCTGAAAACGGGTTCATCAATGGGAAAACTCTGTCCACAATGGGACCAGGTCTGAGGGTGAACACTTAGCTCCAGAGGAGAGTGGAAGAACGCCAAAGGCTGGAGCGGAAGAGCAGCTCTGAGGCCTGCATGCTCCACTCCTGGGGAAATCCAATTGAGCAAAAGTTTTGAATAAGCCACTTACATCACTGTGTTCCTTGTTAACATTTTTCTTTCCGCAGAGAGGAAAATATCTTTTAGCTGCCTTATATAAAAATGATTCTTAGGGGCTGGAGAGATGGCTTAGCGGTTAAGCGCTTGCCTGTGAAGCCTAAGGACCCCAGTTCGAGGCTTGGTTCCCCAGGTCCCACGTTAGCCAGATGCACAAGGGGGCGCGCGTCTGGAGTTCGTTTGCAGAGGCTGGAAGCCCTGGCACACCCATTCTCTCCCTCTCCCTCTATCTGTCTTTCTCTCTGTGTCTGTCGCTCTCAAATAAGTAAAAAATTTTTTAAAAATTAAAAAAAATGATTTTTAAGTTTAAAAAAGAATTTCTCAGTTTCATTAATTTTTCTATTATGTATTAATATCTTGTGCCAAGTTTCTCTTGGAATTTAAGCAATTTTTATTTGTCCATACAGACCTTATTATGTATACATTTTGTTACATATGTATGCTTTTAGACATAAAGATTTATTATGCATGTGCAAAAGATACTGATTGACATCTAAATATACATTTGTGTTCCTGTAACAATAAAAGATTGCAAATATAAACTGGGTGTGGTGGTACACAGCTTTAATTCCAGTACTAAGGAGACAAATATAGGATGATTGCTGTTAAGTTTGAGGCCAGCCTGTGACTACAGATACATTCCAAGATGGCCTGGAATAACATGATACCCTACCTCAAGAAAAAAATTAGCAAATATAAAAGATTGCCAAATGGCTGGTGACTAAAGCCACTTGTTTGCAAAGCCTGATTGTAAAGGTTTGATTCCCAAGTACACATTTAAAGCCAAAAGCAGTAAGACTCGCATATGTTTAAACTACATTTGCAGCTGCACCAGGCCCTTGTATGCCCATATTTCTCTCCTTGTCCATGTGTCTGTCTGTCTCACTTTCAAACATACATAAAATTATTTTAATAAAGATAACAAATACATATGACTATCACTCTTACAAAGATATTGCTTTTCTTTATAAAGCTTACAATATTCTCCCCCTCTCTCCTCTGTCTCCCTCTGCTGGTAAATGAATAAATTAATAAAATAAAGTTTATTATAAAGTCTTCTATTTCCCAAATGTATTTATCCATTCTTTCATTCCATTTATACACCAAAAATAATCTGAATACTGTTTGTGTAGTATGAATAGTCTACTATCTTTAAAAACTTCATGCATCTTTGCCTAGTTTAACAAGCTTAGGAATTATAAACAGGACATCATAGGTTCCTTGAAATAAATAATACTTAAAACATATGCATTATAGATACATTCACATTATCCTACTCATTTGAAATTCTGTTCATTAGGTAGTTGTAATAGTAATTATAATATTAAATAGATATTGATCTATAAAAGAAAATATTTTAAATATTTTAAAAGTACTTTGCTTTTTAAACATTTTAGTGACATCTTCCATAATTATAGACAGTTAGCTATGATAATTTCATCCCCTCCCCCACTTTCTCCTTCACAAATCCACTCTCCATCATAAGCCCTCCCCCTCTGAATTAGTCTCTCTTTTAACTTGATATAATCATCTTTTCCTCTGATTATGAGTGTCTTGTGTAGGTAGTGTCAGGCATAGTGAAGTCATGGATATTCGGGCCATACTGTATCTGGAAGATTGCCTTGTAAGAAGTCTTACCCTTCTTTTGGTTCTTACATTCTTTCTGCCACTCTTACACAATGAACCCTGACCTTGGAAGGTGTGATAGAGATGTTTCAGTGCTGAGCACTCCTCTGAAACTTCTTCTCAGCACTGTGGTGTCTTTTGACTCACCCCAGAGGTCACTGCCATCTGGAAAGAGAAGCTTCTCTAACTAAAAGTGAGAGTGCCATTAATGTCTGGGTATAAACATTAAGAAAACTGCTTAGAGGGCAGTTTGGTGAGCATAATATATACTTTTAGCCAGATATCAGCTCGCATTACATGCCTAGGTCTCATGACCTCCCCTGTCATAGGCTCTTGACTAGGTTTTCAGTACCAGGCATGTATTCCCTCCTGTGGAGTGAGCCTCTAGTCCATTATAGAGCAGTTGGTTTCCCCTGTAATAGACATGCCACTATTGCACCCATTTGCTCATTTGGCCTGGCTGACCAAACATAAGGCTTGCAGTGTCCATTGTTGTTCATCCCCACTGATGACCCCTTTCTCTCATAGGACTGCATGTGACAAAGCTTTCCCCAGCTTTCAGTCAGCTGGTCTACATGGAGGAGGTTTTCAGCTCAGATCAACCTTGATTTCTCAGTGACCTTGCAGCCCAAACATGTGGATTCTTCAGCAATAGGGTCTTACCATCTAATCCTGGTGAGAAACAAAGAGCACTGGTAATGGCCTTTAATGTTTAGGGGACATCAAGGAACTTCCTAGCCAACAACTCACAGGAAAGTATCCCATCCCTGATACTGAAATTTTTATAGTAACAATGTATGGCTTCTGGGTACACAATTGTCCAAAAACGTAGGTTTCCATAGAGCTTATTCATACATCTTAAATTTTCCCACCATTTCTGTACTCAGTCTCTTCCCCTGATCTCACTTAGCCCATTCCACCCCCAGTAATCTGTTCATCTACTTACATATATACAATACCATCCCCTTAAGTCCTCTCCAGTCCTTGCTCTCTTATAGCCCCTTTCTAGCCTACCGACCTCTGCTACCATGTTTCATTCCAACTCACACACATGTCTAAACATTTGTAGCTAGGTTCAACATGAGAGAGAAGATGCAGAATTTGGCTTCCTGAGCCTGAGTTTACCTCATTTAGTATAATCCTTTCCAGATCCATCCATTTCCCTGCAATTTTCATAATTTCATTTTTCTTTACCACTGAATAGAACTCCATTGAATAAATGTACCATATCTTCATTATCCAATCATCAGTTGAGAAAACATGGCACAGAAGCATTGCACACACTGTAACCAGAAGACAAACCTTCTGAGAAATCTGTTCTTATTTATTCTTGAGAAAAGCTTGCTGGGACTGAGGTCACTCAGAATATAATCATTCTGCTAGTACTTTTGGAGAGTGTTTTTTGTTTAAACAAGTTTAATCAAAAGTATATTGTTTTACACTTGTATTTGTGAAACACTATGATTGTTCTGATATGATCTTATAAGGTGAGTAAAAGCAAACTCTGGGAATTCTGGAGCATTGTACTGTTAGGTCAGGACAAAAGAGTTACAGCAGGAGAGTGAAGTGAATCATCCACATTCCTCAAGAAATTGTCCAGCCATTATCACTCCCCTGCCTGACAAGTCTCCAGGTCTAGATTTTCTGCCCTCTAGTCTCTCACTGGGTCTCTTCCCGTACTGCCCCAACAAAGAAATTCCTTCCCTTTCTTACCTTCCCCCATCTGAAAAGCCTATAAATCCCACTATCTGTAACCCCAAGCGGATTGCTCCACTCTTGAGAGTTAGTCCCAGCAGCTCAGGTTCCCCCCTCCTCTGAATAAAAGCTTCCATCTTTGCCTCAGAATGGTCTCTGTGGTCCTTGGTCACTCCTGAACCTTACATGTGGTTCTGTGGCTTGGATAGAAAGGCTTCTGATTGCTCTCTTGGGCAGCCAGGCTTCTTTTCCCTGACCAGACCACCGAGCTGCCATTCAACCCTGTGAAGGCCTCGGACCATCTCTGCCTGATACAGGCTCTCACACCCACCACGATTCGGCCTCACTGTTCTTTTCTCTGTCTCTTCCCTCCTTCTTGGTAAGTGTCCCTGTCTCTTGGGTTAACCTGTCTTGGGTTTCACCCCTCCTCGTGGAAGCCTTGCCGGCACACCAGGCTGTACCCCTCAGCCACTAGGCCCCAACCCCAGGTCTCCAAAAAGACGTACTCTGGACACTTTGGGTCTATTGTTCTCTGGTCTACCACACCCTAAGGGGTGCATTTTGGTTCGGTTGTACCATCTCAGAACACTCCCTCTCCCTCCCTCCTCTCCCTCTCCCTTCTTCCTTTCACTCTTGAGATCTCTTCTTTCACTGCCAGCAGCTTTCGTCATCAGGAGCACAGTCGCCCTCCTTGCCCACTAACAGGCTAAACAGCCAACAGTTGCGACCTGTAGGGCCTCTGCCCACGTGGGAGGTGCAGGCCCTGTTCACCCTAACCGGCCAGGGGGTCATATTGGTGTTCTGTGTAAACCCAGCTTAAGCTCTGGTTTATTTTTCTCTCACCCTTGTTTTGCTCTTTCCTTGTCTCCTTAAGAATTTAAAGGCCCTACGACTCTTGGACAAAATCTTGTCTTTCTCTGACCCGCGGGACCTCGTTATTCGTGGGGGTGAGGGGGACCCTAACCTGAAATAAGATGGGCGAGAGAGAGGAAGAGACTCAAGCAAATGTACACTTGTCAAGAGTCCAATTTTATTGAGCCACAGCGGCCTTTTTAAGGGTTAGGGTTAGGGTCTTGGGTGAGGGGGGGCTGGAGGAGGCAGGTGGTGGAAAGTTACAGAATCTTCTTGGCCTTTGGCCTAGGACAGTTTGCAGTTATTCCAAGAATTCACGGTATAGTTCTCACGTCTCTGCAGTCGCCAGGCAGGATGTTAATTAGTTAGGTGTGGTGGGGTGAGGGGATGGAATCAGTTAGGTATGGCAGGGTGGGGGGGATGAGGAAAGGTCAGAAGTTGCTCAGGGCAGAAGTTATCTCAGGGCAGAGGTTATTTCAGGGCAAAGATCTGTTCAGGGCTCATCTCCTCGTCTCCAACATCTCCCCCTCTTCTGTATACAAGTGTAGGAAAAAACCCCCGCAGGGGGTCCCCACGCTCTGCCCGGATAAGGCGACACCCCCAAATCACTCACGAGAAGCGGTCTTGATGCAAACTGCAAGAGGATTTTATTCCAAGCGCGCTGGGGCCCACAGTCACACACCTCACAAGGATAGAGGACTGCAGAGCCCCGAATGCAGGAACAGGGCAGTTTTTATAGGGTTTCTAACAAAGCCTGTGTATTAGACCAATCATTATTTAATATCAGGAGCCCCTGCAGGGTGTTAGCCAGTCAGTTTGTGCCACCCCACAGTTTCTAAGCCAATTAGTTTACTTTGCTCAAGCCCCTCATGGACCAATCACTCTCTTATGACTATGACCTTGGTGGTCAGTGTTTGCGCAGGTCCTTGGGTGGGAGTAGCAGAGTGTGGTATCAGTCTCCTGTGACCTTGGAGGTCAGCACTTGTGCAATTCCTTAGGTGGGGGTAACAGAGTATGGTATCAGCCTCCTATGACCTTGGTGGTCTGAGGCAGGCTGCTACAGCCTATGGTGCGAGTTACTAAGGCTTACAGTGTAGGCTACTAAGGCTTACAGTGTGGGCTATTAAGGCTTATGGTGCAGGCTATTTACAGAAACCAAATAAGTGGTTCACTTCATTACTCATTTCCCATCCTTGAGGGCTATCTCATGCCCTTTTACCTAGTTTTATATTAGGAGTGGGCTCTGATACAATGAGAAGAGGGATTCTTTACTTGCTTCCAACAGAGAGTAAAGCCTGGAGTTTGAGATATGCAGGGAGCCCGCTTAAGCTCCCCTTGGAGCGTGATAGTATTTCTGAGCTTCTGAATTCTTGGGCCTTTCATTTCCCACTTTTTCTCTTGTCAATAGTTCTAATCCTAGAACTTAGAAAGACTAGACATAATCTTCCTCTCTGCTGCCTTGAAGGCCCTTATATTGTTGTCTAAGTACCATGATCTGGACCGCACTCACTCGTTCTCTAACAAAAGTAAAAATCTTATTAAGTATGCAAGGCCCAACTGAAAGCATCAGGAGCAAAACCATTAAGGGTCCCATCAGGGTGGAAAGCAGAGTAGTCATCCAGGAGGACTTGTTAAACTATCCCTCAAACCATCCTTGGTCAGTTTCCCTCTCCCTTTGATTTTTTTTTTTTTTTGTCATATTTATCGATGACTACTTTCTTAGGATGGTAGTAAACCCGGGGGACAAGCTGGACCATAATACAGAAATTTTTGGATGGGTTAAAAACTGAAGTAGAAACACAGGGAGTCAGCCCAGTATCATATGCCCACCACCTGTTATACCCTGGCACTAAATATTGGTTGTCTGAAGTCTGTCTATAGGTCAGAGTACATTACAAAGGTGTTGGTGGGATGGGGGGGCCTTTTTTAATATATGTCCCCCTTCCTGAGACCTCAGGGATAGTCAACTTGTTTTTGGTCCCCCATGAACACCGGCTATCATGTTTTTTAGTTATATTAAACTCTCCCATAGTCGTCATCCCCTCATAGTAGGGTGGTCCTGAGGATAAACAAAGCCAGCAAGTAGAGGTAATGTTGGGGTTGGTGGCGTTTATGGCGAGGAAGGCCCCTTGGATTAGGCTAAAGAGCCTCTGTCCTGTCCCGTGTGGGGCTTCCGAGAGTGGGCTAGTCAAAGGGGTTCTAGTAGTTATTATGTGATGGGTCTTAGTTGCCACTGTGGGTGGGAGCTTGGGTAATGTCATTTTAGGGGGTCCCTGTTTTACCAAAACTTTATTAGGTCCTACTGGTCTTGGGGTGGGAGGCTCTATCTTAAGTTGCATAGTAAAGGTTAGGCCCGTATCCCATCCTGTCATATAAAACCTGAGTCCCCAAGTTTTTCCTTTTATCCAATCTCGGGACGCTCGACCTTGGGGGGTGAAAGAGATGTTGAGAGGAACTGCTTGTTTCCCATCTAATCCTTCCTGCACAGTAATCAGGTCCCAGGAGGAAGCTGGGTGCCAGTAGGTATTGCCTGTAGTTTCACAACCCCAGTGTTTACAGTAGAACTCTTTTGTCCCTCCATAACTTCGTTTAGAAGTTCGGGGGCAGACATAAAATGGGGTATGCTGCATCTTACGTTGGGTTGGCCCAGAGCTGCACCCCGGGTTGTCTGCCATATATTGACCTTGGGAGATGACCCCTTGTGTGAGTGCCTGCTTTGCCACATGAGAGTGGACTTCTCTAGAGACCTTCTCTGGGGTGAGCTCTGGGATATCCCAAAATTTTATCCCGGCTACCAGGGCACAGATGTCTGGGGTCAGGACAGGCCATCAAGTCCAGGGGGGTGCTTCCCTAGTTGTAGTCTATATTATATCCCCCGTTTGAGAGAGCACTTGCCAAGTCAATTTTTGAGGGGCATGAGGATTGGAGGCATCACCTAGCTGGAGAAGGAGAAGCCACACGGCGAAGCCTGAGTTTAAGGGGATTGTCTGTCCTCTCGGCTTGCCATTCGGGGCCCGGTGGAGGAGCAGGCTTGACGTGAGATGCATGGATCCAGGCGGGTATTCCTTCAACTTTCACGGCCGTTGGAGTGGTCAGTAGGACGAGGTAGGGGCCCTTCCACCGAGTCTCAAGGTTTCCTGCGCGGTGACGTCTGACATAGACCGAGTCTCCCACCTGGAAGCGATGTGGGACCTGTAAGTCTCCTTATCCTGAGTAAGCCTCCCGGAGTCGCTTCCACGCTCGTTGTCTCACCCACTCGAGCGCCTTGAGCCTAGAGAACAGAGGCTGGGAAAGTGGCACATCAATACTATGTATAGAGGTTATTTCTACCAGTGGAGGAGGCCCCCCATATAGCAATTCATAGGGGGTCAGTCCAAATTGTCCAGGTGTGTTTCTAACCCTAAAGAGCACAAAGGGTAGGAGAGCTATCCAATCATTAGCGCCAGTCTCTGCGGTCAATTTGGTGAGGGTCTCTTTAATGGTTCTATTTATCCTTTCTACCTGTCCTGAGCTTTGGGGTCTGTATGCACAATGTAATTTCTAATCAATCCCCAATACTTTGGTCAGTCCCTGACTTACCTGGGCAACAAAGGCTGGACCGTTGTCTGATCCTATTACCTTGGGTATCCCAAATCTTGGGAAAATTTCTTCCAGTATTTTCTTAGCCATCACGGTTGAGGTTTTTTTTTTTTGGTAGGATAAGCCTCTACCCATCCTGAAAAAGTGTCTACAAAAACTAGTAAATACTTATTATCATATTTAGCCGGTTTTACCTCGGTGAAGTCCACTTCCCAGTGAGCACCTGGGCTGTCTCCCCTTAGCCTCTTCCCAGGAGGCATTCTGGAGGGATTAGCATTGACCATCTGGCAAGGTACACAATGTTTGACTACTAAGCCAGCTATCTCTGGCAACCTCAGAATATGGTAAGGAGACGTCTGCAGCAGTTTTTGTAGATGTTTGGCTCCCAGATGGGTTAGGCAGTGTATTTGTTGAACGTACTTTAGTCCCTTTGCTTGAGGTAGAATCTCTTTTCCCTCTGGGGTAAAACAGGCCCCCTCTGGAGTTTCAGAGAACTGGCCCAACTTTCTGACTTCTTGCCAGTCACTTGGGGTATATCGTTGCTCACTTTTTTGGTTTTTTGGTTTCTCAATTATGGGCAGAAGGTTGACCCCCTGGGCAGCCTACTTGGCCGCTTGGTCAGCCATCTGGTTTCCTTTTGAGATAAAATCTTTGGCTTTTTGGTGGCCAGGGCAATGCATAATGGCCAGTCTTTTGGGTAGATGTAGGGCTTCTAGCAAACTTAGAATTTTTTCTTTGTTTTTAATTTCTTTTCCTGCTGAGGTAAGTAGCCCTCTCTGTTTGTAGATGGCCCCGTGTATGTGTGCAGTAGCAAAAGCATACCTGCTGTCCGTGTAGATGTTCATAGACTTTCCTTCAGCTAGTCGTAAGGCCTGTGTGAGGGCCATGAGCTCAGCTTTTTGTGCTGAAGTTCCTTCTGGCAGACTGCTGGCCCAGACTGTTTGTGTTCCGTCTATTATTGCCGCCCCAGCCATCCTCTTACCTTCTACAATGTAATTGTTTCCATCTGTGAACCAGGTTAATGTTCCTCTGGTCAGTGGGACATCTGTAAGATTCTTTCGGATCCCAGTTTCCTCAATCAGCAGTTGATGACAGTCATGAGTCACTGTCTCATCAGTTTCTTCAGGCAGAAGGGTAGCGGGGTTGAGGATGGCAGGAGAGGCAAACGTTATCCTGTCGGTGAGGAGCAGGCTCTACCGGGGATGAGTATAATCGATACTCATCATCTAGCTGGAGGGTCAACACAGTGATGGGTCGACCTCCAGCAGACACTTCTGGTTTTTCTGATTTGAAAGAAATTTGAACACCCATCTTGGTTAATAAGTCCCTTCCAAGGAGGGGCGCTGGACATTCAGGAATGACTAAGAATGAGTGGGTTACCCGTCCCACTCCCAGGTCAACGGTTCTTCGGGTAGTCCATGAATATTGCCGTTGTCCAGTAGCACCCAGAACCCAGGATTTTTTTTATCTTTTAGCCCTCCCATTGGTTCCAAAAGCACTGAATGTTCAGCGCGAGTGTCCACGAGAAATCTGACTGGCTTCCCCTCCACCTTCAGAGTTACCCTGGGCTCGGGGAGGGGCTCCGAGCCCCGTCCTCCCTAGATTTTATCTTCTCCAAGGGTTAGGACCCTAGGTCTTTTGCTGTTCTTCTTAGGGCAGTCTCTTGCCCAGTGTCCTCTCTCCTTGCAATAGGCACATTGATCTCTATCAAGTTGGGTCCTGTTGCCCAGGTTCCCTATCTGCCTAGGGCCTGTTCTAAACTTGTGAAAATTTCTCTTCCTTTTTCCTTTTTCTCTACCACTGTGGCCAGGATCCTGGTCAGATTTTTCTCTTGTCGTCTATTGTGCCTATCCTTTCTTTTTTTCTCTTTCTCATGTCTCTCTTTACGTTCTTCTCTCTCTCTTTCTCTCCTTTGCTCCTTTTTCTCTTCTGTCTCCCTTTTGTAATATACCTTTTCTGCCTCTTTTACTAAATCACGTAACTCAACTTCCTGTAATCCCTCCAATCTCTGAAGTTTCCTTCTGATATCAGGAGCTGACTGTCCTATGAAAGCTAATGTTACTGAGCCTTTTTGAATCTCAGAGGTGGGATCAAAGGGTGTGAACCTCCTAAATGCTTCCATGAGCCTCTCAAGAAACACTGAGGGAGACTCCGTTGGCCCCTGCATCACCTCTCTTACCTTGGCCAAATTGGTGGGCCTTCTGGAGGCACCTCGGAGACCCGCCACCAGAGCCTGGCGATAGATTTTTAAGCTCTCCCTACCTTCAGCCGTATTGTGGTCCCAAACAGGGCGAGTCAGAGGGAACCCCATGTCTATCTCATGCTGCAGCTGCGTGGGCCGCCCGTCGGCCCCAGGGACATTTTTTCTGGCCTCTATTAAAATTCTCTCTCGTTCCTCGGTTGTGAAGAGTGTCTGCAACAACTGTTGGCAATCATCCCAGGTGGGCTGATGAGAAAACATAAGAGATTCCATCAGCCTCGTGAGGCGTTGGGGTTCCTCTGAAAAAGGGGGATGGTTAGCTTTCCAGTTATAAAGATCTGCAGAGGAAAAAGGCCAATATTGGAGGGGTTGTAGTTGGCCCCCCGGCATGGGAGGATCTGCCTCGTGTAGCGGCAGTGTTACAATTCCATTTGCTCCCTCTGGGGTAGCATCTCTCCGGCTCTGCGTCCTTGCAGTTGGCCCTCCCATTTCTAGGAGCTCGGGAGGGGCAGGCTGAGTCTCCGGCTAAGCCCGGACAAGCTTGGGGGCGGAGGCTCTGGGAGGAAGGGGGGCGGAGGCTTGGGAAGGGTGGAGGGCGGAGTTTCAGGAGGGGCAAGGGGCGGAGCAGTCACGCCGGAGCATGGAGCTTCGGGAGGGGCGAGAGGCAGAGGTATGGGAGGGGCAAGAGGCGGAGGTGTGGGAAGGGTGGAGGGCGGAACTTCGGGAGGGGCGAGGGGCGGAGCAGTCACGCCAGAGCGTGGAGCTTCGGGAGGGGCGAGAGGCCCTCTCTCAGCTCCCGGGACTAGATAAGGGCGGGGAGGGGCAGGCTGAGTCTCCGGCCAAGCCAGATGAGGTTCCTCGATCTCAGGGTAGATGCGAGGGGGAGGAGAGGGTATTTTTTTTTTTTTTTTCATTTTTAAGAGTCAGGACTCTGGAGCTTGAGTTCCTGGGTTTATTCAGCCACGGCCTGACCCACGGCGGGGGGTTGTCCATCAAATCCTTCCAGGTGAGGATATAAGCCTCTTGGTTGGGACAGGAGCCTGGTCCATTCTGAAAAATAATATCTTTAACGGCCAGAATAGTCTCAGAATTAAAGGTTTCTTCTGGTGGCCATCCGACCTCATAAGTTGGCCACTCAGAGGCACAAAACGTTTGCCAGGGTCTCCTTCTAACCTCAACTGACAAATTATGGGCCCTAGTTTTAACTTCAGTCCAGTGGTCAAGAGTCAAGCTAAGGGGCGTCGTCACCGTCTGTCCCATCTTAGAACTATAGACAAAGACACAAAGAACAACAACAACAACATACACAACTGAGACCAACAAATCCAGATACCAGCGACCGGTCCGCGTCTTCCACAAGCAGGCAAAAGAATTGGACGGCCACGGAGGAGGAAGCCTCCGCTCTAATAACAGCACCCAGTCTTCTGACTGGGTATAAGAGACTGCCAGGCGTCCCTGGGTCTCCTCACCTCCCAGGGCGTCCCCCAGGGTGGCAGCCTGTGATCCTCCTAGCACGTCTGCTGATCACGGTCCTCTGGTCCTTTACGGCCCTAGAGGACGGCTGCAAATCAGACTGAGCCAAAAGCGCGCATCCCAGAAACCAGAGGCTCAGAACACAAACACCGGCCGGCAGAAAGCGCACGTCCCAGAAACCAGATACTCAGAACACAAACACCGGCCGGCACACACTCACTCCAGAAGGGGCCCCCTTACCTCCAAGTCGGTTCTCGGGTGTGTGGGGGGGGCCTTCACATCCCGGACGAGCCCCCAATGTAGGAAAAAACCCCCGCAGGGGGTCCCCACGCTCTGCCCGGATAAGGCGACACCCCCAAATCACTCACGAGAAGCGGTCTTGATGCAAACTGCAAGAGGATTTTATTCCAAGCGCGCTGGGGCCCACAGTCACACACCTCACAAGGATAGAGGACTGCAGAGCCCCGAATGCAGGAACAGGGCAGTTTTTATAGGGTTTCTAACAAAGCCTGTGTATTAGACCAATCATTATTTAATATTAGGAGCCCCTGCAGGGTGTTAGCCAGTCAGTTTGTGCCACCCCACAGTTTCTAAGCCAATTAGTTTACTTTGCTCAAGCCCCTCATGGACCAATCACTCTCTTATGACTATGACCTTGGTGGTCAGTGTTTGCGCAGGTCCTTGGGTGGGAGTAGCAGAGTGTGGTATCAGTCTCCTGTGACCTTGGAGGTCAGCACTTGTGCAATTCCTTAGGTGGGGGTAACAGAGTATGGTATCAGCCTCCTATGACCTTGGTGGTCTGAGGCAGGCTGCTACAGCCTATGGTGCGAGTTACTTAGGCTTACAGTGTAGGCTACTAAGGCTTACAGTGTGGGCTATTAAGGCTTATGGTGCAGGCTATTTACAGAAACCAAATAAGTGGTTCACTTCATTACTCATTTCCCATCCTTGAGGGCTATCTCATGCCCTTTTACCTAGTTTTATATTAGGAGTGGGCTCTGATACAATGAGAAGAGGGATTCTTTACTTGCTTCCAACAGAGAGTAAAGCCTGGAGTTTGAGATATGCAGGGAGCCCGCTTAAGCTCCCCTTGGAGCGTGATAGTATTTCTGAGCTTCTGAATTCTTGGGCCTTTCACAAGGACCAGGATAGGGAGGTTACCGCGACCCCTTAATGATGTCCCAAAGAAGGGCTTGTTTTGGTGGCCGATTATTTTTGTTTAAGAGTAAAAATGGATCCAGAGGAGCAACCTGACAGTAACCTGACATCAGAGAGGCAAGCGTTCCCCAGTTACTCATAGGTCATTGATTTTGATAAAGTCATTTGGATTGACCTTAGAACAAGGGGCACAAATGGTCTGAGCCTGTTAGAAGGGCAGTGCTGGACCCTTACCCGTCATTGGATCAGCCTCCTCTCAGCGAGGTCGTCCTGTCTTAGGCAGGTCGAGACTTAGCCACCCGTTCCATCGCTGACTTACCAGACCACTCACTTTGTGGAAATGTAACGCATTTTGCTCTCAACAAGACCGTCAATGCCACATAAGGATCCTGGAGGAAATATGTTTGGTAGCCAATTAGTATGAGGGGTCGCGGAGACCTGAGTTATTATTTGGAGGGGCGGGACCAAAATTTCCACCCCAGGGTGGGTTTTTGCAGGGAGGTAAAGTCTAAGGGTCAAGATGGGGGGTTGTCTTGTTCTTTTGGCGGGTCAGCGGCAGATGTTTCTTCTGTGGCGAGGCGAGGTAGTGGACTTCCACCGGCTTGATTGCAGAATCTACCTGACTCTTAATGAAACTGGTTAGTTGTCTGAAGGCCCAGGGGCCAAAGGAGATAAGCAAAAGGAATCCAACAAAAGGGCCTAAAAGACTGGGAAGCAAAGTAGTTAGCCAGGGAGATGTGGAAAACCAATTTTTATACCAAGATTCTTGTTGTTCTCGAGTCCTTTTTCTATTCTCTAGATTTCTTTTAACTTTATCAAGGCTATTTTGTATTAGCCCAGTCTTATCTAAGTAAAACAACATTCTTCTTTGAGGGCTACACAAAGTCCCCCTTCCTTTAAGAACACCAAATTTAGCCCTCTCCGGTTTTGAAGTACAACCTCAGAGAGTGAGGCCAAAGAATCTTTGAGATCTTGTATCCCCTCATGTATGAGGTTAAGATCTCTGTCCACTAAGGCACTGAGTTGTGAAAAATGCTGTTGGGAGGTTACCAGCGAGGCAATACCTGTCCCGGCCCCTGCAGCACTAAGTCCCAGGAGCACAGTCAGGGTGAGGGCAGTTAAAGGCTCTCTTTTTGGTCTAATGGCAATGCCTTGATCTATAGTAGTTGTAAAACTTTCAGAATCATGAATGAAAAATCGTGGCAAAACTATAACTACAACACAATAGTCCTTAGTCTGTAAAAAGTCCTTGTTGACAATAAAGGGAGTCAGCCCCGTGGAACAAGCAAGATAGGAGTTACTAGGGGCTTTAGTATATATAAAGGAGTCATTGATAATAGCAGTTTGGTTGCATACTGGTTCAAGAGTCAGAGGAGGGAGCATATCAGGGCCTAATAGACACAGTCCAAGGCCGGAAATGGATGCAAGAGTAATACCCCCCTCTGAGGCAGAGTGCCAGAATAATCCCTCTGGACTGTTAGTAGACACAGGTGATGTAAGGATGGCAATTCCCTCATAAAAGGGAGGTCCTAGAACTTTTAATCTGTATGGCATTTCAATCAAGCTCTATAATTTTATTTGAGGAACTTTAAATAAACTTATTTTAAGTAAACTTTATCTATGACAACAGGAACGTATGGTATAGACAGTCTATTTCCCTTTTATTTCTCCCTCTCATGAGAAGACACTCTAACTGCTTTAGGGGGCTGGGTCGAAGACATCAGATCATTTACTACTTCCTGCTGAACGGGACACGAAGTGGAGACTTGTTGCAGTTAGAGAATCTCTCCTAGAGAGGGGAACTATTTTAATGTACCCCAGAGTGTAGGAAGATAATCTTGAAAGATAACTTTGGAAAGAAAGAATAAAAGTAAGGAGTTACTGAGAAGTGAACACACAGCAAACTGGTCTTTTTGTAGGTCGAGGGAATCCAAGTAGACAGGCTTGGTTCATCTCAGGACCATCTGAGGATGAGCTGGCTGAGATTTTCTTTCAGAACTGTTCATTAAATGGCACAGTAGTATTTAACATGGCTTGTAAAACAGATGAGATGCTAGCAGAGTTATCAGAAACATATACATAACATTTAATCTTAATAATAAAGAGCTATTTTTTATCTTTGGTTATACATTTTTCTCTGAGTGTTTAAGACCTTGCAGATAGCCAAAAGTTAATTAAGGATTAATTTTGGAGGTCATTAATGGCTCTCCAAAGAGACTTTAGGGACACAGGAGTAGCCCCATAGCTTACTGGTGTCTTTTGCCTGTTAGGATGAGTCAGGGCCATGCTGGCCAAGTAGTTTTCCCTTCTTTGGGAAGTCAGGAGGACTGATTGCTTCTCAATTGTGACTCTCCTGTTTTACATTGTACACCACTTTTGTTTGGGTCTCCATATCCTCCCTGCTCAGGAAGACAGGTGACTTACCAGGGGGCCAGTGTAGAAGTGTCCCATCATCTCCAGTGGCCTCATGACATGGGAGCACAGGCCAAAATATTGACACTTTTTACTCCGATGATTCCAATTGGCTTTGGCTTCTACATAGGTGATTAACACACTTAGAAAGGAAGTTACATCAGCTTGGATGTACATACATATGGAGCACATTTAATTACTGAAATAGACTTAACTAAAGAATGGCACAGGGCTTCTAAAATCATTTTGTCCTATTTTTAAAATTTTTGTTGTACTGTGGTAGCATAAGCCATATATCTGAGGTATAGAAAGTAGGCACATCTCCCATTTTAAATATCCAACATTTATAAGTATAGGCAGAACCTGTTATCAGTCTTGAAAACAGTACCAGTTGATTTACAAACTTAACTTATTTAACCTAGAAAACAAGTAAGACAGTATAAGGTCTTAGCACCTGTGTGAAAACATCTTTGATTAGTTCAGATACCTGTGTGGGTACAAATTACCCAGAGAACATTGGAAAGAGAACCATGGAGCTTGATTTTTTTTTTTTTTTTTTCAGATGAGGACCATTGTTTGAGCATGAGGCTGTGCCCTAAAGTAGGGAAGATGTCTTAAGGGTTAATTTTGTTATAAGCACTGGACTTAAGATGCCAAAATTGAGACAGTTACTTTACATATAACAGAGTAGAATCTGGTCTTTTCTGAGCCCAAACAGCTAGCTAAATATGAATATAACCCTTGATAAATCTTTTTGAAAGAAAAAAAACATTATTTGACAACCAATGATTTTGGCTTAAACTTGATAACTATTGATTTCATGCACCACAGAAATTTTTTATTAACATAAAACAATTTTATGTTTTACCCATGACTTAAATTTGATAAAGCTCAAGCAAACTATCCCAACATACTAAGCCTGAAAATTTTTTTTTTTTCACATCCACACATCTTCATCTACATACTTTAACATTCTGATCTAAGTACCACTCAAAAGACATTTTTAACAAGCACTCTATGTCCCAACATTGAAAAATTCCTTCCCAGTTTTTTTTCTTTTTGGGGCATTCGTGAACCCAAGATCCTCTTTCCTTGCAATACATACATTGATCCTTCTCAAGGGGCTTCCTAAAGCCCTCAGGTTTTTTTTGTTGTTGTTGTTGTTTGCCTGTTGCCCAGGTACCCTGGCTGTCTAAGTCTTCCTGATCCTGATGCTTTTTTTTTTTTTTTTTATCACTGTATCCAATATCCTATTTAAGTTCCTTTCTTGTCTCCTTTTCCCATTATTTTTTCTCTCTTCTGCTTCCTTTTTTTTTTTTTTTTTTTTTGGTCTTTCTTTTCTTTTTCTCTCTCTCTTATGCTAAACCTTTTTAGCTTCCTTAATTATGTCTGTCAAAGCTAGATCTTGTAAACCCTCCAGATGTTGTAATTTCTTTTTAATGTCTGGAGCGGACTGCCTTATCTATGTCATTGTTATTGCTGCCTGTTGACTCGGAGAAGTAGGGCCAAAAGGAGTATATCTCCAGTGAGCCTCCATCAAGCATTCTAAAAAGATAGAGGGAAGTTACTTTAGCCAGATTCGTGGGGCGGCGAGCAGTCCCCCCTGAGACCTGCCATCAGAGCCTGGCGGTAGACTGTCAGTTGCTCCCTACCTTCTGCTGAGTTGTAATTCCATTCAGGTCAGGTGAGAGGGAATCCCACATCAATCTCATTTGGGAGCTAGGTAGGCTGCTCATTTGGGCCTGAGACATGCTAGGGTCAGGGGAAGGACCAAAGGCTCGTACAGTGGAATCAGGTCCTTCAGTTTCTAGTCCCTGCAGTGGGCCCATCTCCTCTTCCCTCGGGCAAAGCTGGAGCAGGGAGAGCAGGGGGCTAAGGTGGGGGAGATGGAATCGGGGCAGAGGGCCACTCGGGAGGGTCCTCTATATCAGGATATATTTTGGGCTGAGCCGAGGGGTCACTCGGCTTGGTTTTCTCGTGGCTTGTTGGGCCACTGCCAAAACTCGGGAGCCTGACCGTGGTGGGGGGTGGATCCAGGGCTTGACCCATGCCGGGGATCCATCACTAGGCTCTCCCAGACCAGGATGTATGGCTGTTGATCTGGGTGAGAATGGGTCCCTTCTGAAAAACAATATTCTTAACAGCAGAAATAATGGTTAGATCAAATGCTCCCTCTGGCAGCCACTCAAAGGAGCAGAAAGTCTGTTATTTACCTTTTTTAATTTTTACAGATAAGTCATGAGCCTTACTTCTAACTTCAGAGAAATGAGATACCGTCAGAGTCAGGGGGGTCGTCATAGTCTGTCCCATAATTAGAAACAAGAGTCCACAAACAAACACAACATAGATACTGACAAAAAGAAACCAAAAACTGTGACACCTCCGATGCGTCCAGAACAGAAAACCAAATGCAGTTTCAGATGGAAGATGCCTCTGTGGTTTCTCCTGAAGGAGAAATACACAATCTTCCTTTACCAGATAGGAGACTGTCAGCCACCCTGACTCTCCTCAGATCCTGGGGCGTCCCCCAGGATTGCAGCCTGTGGTCCTGCCAACCACCATTGTCAGGTCCTCACGGTCCTGAACAACAGCTGCCCAAACCAAAATTAAAACAGATCAGAGCAACAGAAATCACTCAGACAAACACTCAGACAAGCACTCAGACAAGCAGCGCTGCAGACATTTACATTGTTTACCTCCAAGGGGGTCTCCGGAGTCCTGGGTAGACGTGCAAATCCCTGGACGAGCTCTCAATTGAAAGACCCCCAGAGGGAGACCTTCACTCAAGTCTCGAGATAGCACGCACCCAATGACACATGGGAGACCCAACTTGCTGCAAAAGCATGAGGCTTTATTTAGGAAACCAGAGCTCTGGGGTCAACACATATCTCACGCAGGAGACAGAGGTGTCGACTCTTTGCCAGTTCTTTAGTAGTAAGTTTTGATTTAATTCTTTACTGACCCTTTGTCATTTCTTGGGATGAATGTTAAGTCCATCAATCATAAACCATGGACATGTCTTATCAAAAACAATAAAAAACTGTATAAGATCCTTTTTCTATACCCGTATTCCTCACTCTCTGAGAGAGGCTTTTAAATCCTTTATGAAAGAAGCCTCTTTAGACAATGAATGGCCCATCTTGATGGGACGGAATGAAGAGGGAAAACTTACCAGGTCTTGCCATCTTCTTGGGTGGAGAAGCGGTGACCACTTAACAAATCCTCCGGAGGTCGCTGAACTGGGGGTCTCTGTCCGGTAGGAGTCCGTGCCTCGAGCCGCCACGTTGGGCGCCACTTGTCCCGACCAGCAGGACCTCGTTATTCGTGGGGGCGAGGAGGACCCCAACCTGAAATAAGATGGGCAAGAGAGAGGAAGAGACTCAAGCAAATGTACACTTGTCAAGAGTCCAATTTTATTGAGCCACAGTGGCCTTTTTAAGGGTTAGGGTCTTGGGTGAGGGGGGGGCTGGAGGAGGCAGGTGGTGGAAAGTTACAGAATCTTCTTGGCCTTTGGCCTAGGACAGTTTGCAGTTATTCCAAGAATTCACGGTATAGTTCTCACGTCTCTGCAGTCACCAGGCAGGATGTTAATTAGTTAGGTGTGGCGGGGTGAGGGGATGGAATCAGTTAGGTATGGCAGGGTGGGGGGATGAGGAAAGGTCGGAAGTTGCTCAGGGCAGAAGTTATCTCAGGGCAGAGGTTATTTCAGGGCAAAGATCTGTTCAGGGCTCATCTCCTCGTCTCCAACACTTGGCCACATCCATTAGCTGGACAATGGGTCCAAATGGCCTGAGAATGGTACTTTTGATTTCCAAATTCTCACTGAATTAAAACAAACTTCTGCCAATGGACAGACAAATGGTCCGCAGTACCCATTTTTCACTCTGTATGCAAGGCCTTCTCTCTGCTCTACCTGCCAGTCTCACCAGGTCCTAGCCAAGGCCTCAGAAATGCGCTCTTAACCAACCCCTCCCCCATACTAGTCCTCACCCTCTGCTTTTGACCCTGACACCATAGAGGACCTCACCCCAACAGCTCCTCTGGCTCCTCCAGCTCCCTCAGCCTCTCCTGACACCCTGCCTGGTAACAAGGTTTGCTTTTAGTCTCTGTGGTTGTAAATAGAATAGAAATTTAAAACTGGAATGCATAACTTCTGAATAAATGAATGAATGTGTAAAGGGGAAATGGTTGAAGTCTATATGAAAAGTTCACTTAAAATGGATGTGTGTGTGAATATGTACGTGCCTCACAGCCCTAAGGTTGCAGAATGATTCCTATTCTGAGCAGTGCCATTTCATTGTGGGGTTGTTTTCCACCAAGCCCACTGTACTGAACAGCATAGCCAATTTTTGCTGTTGAGTGTCCCCCAGAAGGAACACTAAAAGTAACTAAGATCATAGACAAAAAAAATGCAAGATTCTCCTACTCTTAAAGAGTTGTAAAATGGCAAGTTCAAAAAGCTGCCTTATAGCCCTGAGTGAAGATCAAAACTCTCCCTAGAATTTGGGGCGGGGGGAGTGCTCTTTCTTAGCTTCCCTGCCTTGCAGAGCCAGGAAACTGCAAGCACAGGGAATCTCAGGATCCTGGCCCCAGCATCATGATGAATGAATGCCAAGTTACTATGGGGACTTGTTATAAGAAATTTGTAACTGTTTTACATTTACTTTATCATCCTATGCTTCTATGGAACTACTAACAGACAGCAGCCTCTAATAATGTTTAGATCTGCTTTCATGTTTAAAAAAAAAAAAATGTGTTTCAGGAAAGTTATAAAAAAAATCTTCCAAAATCTATGTTTATTCTGGGTAAATAGCATAAGTCAAACCTGATCTTTAACAACAACAAAAAAAAACTTTCTTTAAAAAATTATTTCAAAAGGCCTTTTGAGTGGTAATATGGTCATATTAAAAGTCTTATGGGGGCTGGAGAGACGGCTTAGCGCTTAAGCGCTTGCCTGTGAAGCCTAAGGACCCCGGTTCGAGGCTCGGTTCCCCAGGTCCCACGTTAGCCAGATGCACAAGGGGGCGCACGCGTCTGGAGTTCGTTTGCAGAGGCTGGAAGCCCTGGCGTGCCCATTCTCTATCTCTCCCTCTATCTGTCTTTCTCTCTGTGTCTGTCACTCTCAAATAAATAAATAAAATATTTAAAAAAATTAAAAAAAAAGTCTATGGGAAGGACAATGAAAGTTTTTGTCAATAGTTATGAGATGAATATGACTAAAATGGTAAACTGGAGAGAAACTTTAAATGTTGAATGTTAAATGTTTTATGAAAAAGACTGTTACAGAGTGGTTACATGGATTATAAGGTAAAAGTATGTAGATGAAGGTATGAATAAAGTATGTAGATGAAGATATGAGTAAGCTTAAACAAGTTACAGACAAAATACTTAATCAGATTACAGATTCTTGAGATATAAAATGACTTTGCCTAGGGTTTACATCAGACTAACGAAGCATGGCCCTGGCTGGTAGCAGGATGCTAATGTTATTCAAGTTGCAAGCTTAACTTCAACTCATTAATGTTGATCTGGTCATAATAATGGTTATAAAAGACTGAATTTTGAGTGCCCAACCAAATTAACTAGGTTCCTCTATGTGTCAAACTTTTAACTAAATCTTCAGGTTAAAATTGACTTAGTATTTAATTATCGCCTAAGGTTATTATATCTAAAACCGTGCCTTAAAAAAAAAATCTCACGGAGGAACTATTTGCTTTTTTCCCTATTTTTTAAGGTAAATAGACCACATTTAAAACATTAAACAGTATTTATCTGTCACACACTTGAAAACTACTTACTTCATGGCAAACAAAAAAAATTCTAACCAAAGTTATGTTTTGATTTAAGATGTAATTCCTCAATTCCTCCAACAGTCTTAATACTTAAATTGTAACTTATGTCATTACTGATCAAATTTTCCAAAATACCACAGACAGAATTATAAAGTTAATTGAGGTTTGAATAGTTATAGATTGTGTCATAAAATTTTGTGTATGTCTGGAATCCAACATACTTCTATAAGATTGATTTGGAAGACATTGAAAATACTTATTTTTGACTCAACAATTAAAAGTGCTTGTTTGCAAAGCCAAATGCACATGGTGAAACATATATTTGAAAATTTTTTTGAAAAGCATTTATAGTGGCATGTGGCCCTGACATGCACATTCCCTCTCTTTTTCATGAGAATTGTCTCCTTTTTATTAGATCATGGCAGTTTAATCCAATTCTTCTATTCTTTGGGTATGTTAAATATAACTAAAGTAATTTCAAAAATTGACTTATAGATTGAATGGACATCTTATTTAGTTTTTCAGACTGCTACCTCTTCTCAAAAAATGTATGTATATAAAGGTACCCCAATTCTGATAAGCTTAAAAATTATAAAATTTTCAAGTCATCTTATTTAAGCCAAAAATGTTACTACATAATATAGATTTCTTGTTTATTTTAAATTCTGTCAGCATATCTTTTATTCATAGTTTACTCTCTGTAGCCTCATGTGTCTTAAATATTAAACTCCACTTTTTAATAATATCAGACTTTTCCAGATGTCAGAATATTAGAATATTGTAATTTGATTTGTACAAAGTCCATGATGTTTAGCTATCAATAAGCATGTATCATCATGCCTGGCTAAAACTCTGTAATTTTAAGATGGTTCTTGTCTTGTTCATGCTGGTTTTGCTAGATGATTATTGAAGGGTCAGTGGCCTTCCCTGAAAACCAAAAGGGAACTAAAGAGTTAATGACTATCCCCAAGGCTCAGGACAATAAAAGAAACAACAGAGACATTCAGCCCCATTAAGTTGGACACCTTTCCTGATTGATGTACTCCCCATCAGTCTAGATGGCCTTGAAGGACCAGGGAACATCTGAGTAACCTCCCTTAGACATTAGTGACTGAAGAACCCTATTCTGAGCAAGGACCCAAACAGCTATATTTTTTTCTTATCAACTTCACCTTGTACAGCTGGGCTTTTCCTTAGGATTCTCCTTATAAACTTGCACCCTAGCCTGGCTCAGTGCTTCAACCTTCATTCCATAGGAAAGCTGAGGTCCCTCACTGTTTTCTCTCAATAAAACAGTCTTGTCTGTAGAGATCAACTCCAATGTTCTCTGTTGCCTTTCTCTTATACTTTCCTTATAATTATCACTGAGGTTATAATCTAAGTCTTATAAAAAGTGACTTATTGTAATATTTCTTTAGTTAAGCCTTAAAATTGTTCAATGGTAAAAAATTGCTGTGTGTCTGCCATACTGTCTCTAACACATGTTAGAATCAGGATTGCTTAACTCAACAATGACCAAGTTTTATTTTATTCCTGAGCTATGTATAATCAGTCTCAGTCAAAGTTTCATTTAACTGTCTCATTTCTGGTATCTTAAGTTCATTACTTATAGAAATATTGATACATGTTTCCTGCCCTAGAAAAATAATTGCTGTTCTACTTCCAGTTTGGGGGGCAATTGGTACTTGCATTAATATACAGACTAACCAAAAATGCTTTCAAACACAGATGCTAAGTTTTTATACTGTTTTGTTTTTTCCTAACATACAATTTCTAAATTAAATCAATTTCCTTAAAGTTATTGATAAAGTAATTGATAAAATATTGCTTTTAGGGCTACTAAAATGTCCTGCCTATACTTATAACTGACAGATACTTAAAATATAAAATGTGTATGCTTCCTATGTCCCATATATAGCTTACACTGTCACCTGACAACTAAAGTTAAATATTAATCAAAATGATCTTAAACTATTATGTCATTCTGTAACCAGATCTACTATGCTAACCAGATATGTTCTGCACCCTTTTTAACTAATCTATTTTGCTAATCAAATATGTACAGTCGCTCTGAGTAATAATCATATGTAGAAGCCAAAATCAATTGAAACGTTTGAGTTAAAAGAATAACCAATATTTTGGTTCCTGCTCCTGGGTCAAAAGTCCACAAGAGATGATGGGACACTTGAATTTCTAGCCTCTGGTAAATTACCTATATTCTTGATCAGAGAGGATGTGGAGATGCAGAAATGAATTCCAAGTCAGTGTATCTGCAACAGGAGAGTAACATTGGAGGAAAATCAATCCTCCAGTGTTAGAGACAAGCCCTGAGCAACTTCTGACCTCTCTTCATCCCCCCACCCCGCCACACCTAACTAATTAACACCCTGCCTGGCAACTGCAGAGACGTGAGAACTGTACCTTGAATTCTTGGAATAACTGCAAACTGTCCTAGGCCAAAGGCCAAGAAGATTCTGTAACTTTCCACCACCTGCCTCCTCCAGCCCCCCCCCCCAAAACCCTAACCCTAACCCTAACCCTTTAAAAGGCCACTCCGGCTCAATAAAATTGGACTCTTGACAAGTGTACATTTGCTTGAGTCTCTTTCTCTCTCTCACCCATCTTATTTCAGGTTAGGGTCCTCCTCGCCCCCATGAATAACTAGGTCCCGCGGGACGGGACACATGGCGCCCAACGTGGGGCTCGAGGCATGGACCTCACTGGACAGAGACCCCTAATTCAGCGACCTCCAGAGGATTTGTTAAGAGGTCACTGCTTCTCCACCCAAGAAGATGGCAAGACCTGGTAAGGTTTCCCTCTTCATTCCGTCCCATCGAGAAGGGCCATTCATTGTCTAAAGAGGCTTCTTTCATAAAGGATTTAAAAGCCTCTCTCAGAGAGTGAGGAATACGGGTAAAGAAAAAGGATCTTATACAGTTTTTTATTTTTGTTGATAAGACATGTCCATGGTTTATGATTGATGGACCTAATATTCATCCCAAAAAGTGGCAAAGAGTAGGTAGAGAATTAAATCAGAAACTCACTGAGGAAGGCAATGACTCACTATCCCCAGCTATTTTCTCTTTCTGGGGCTTAATTCGAGACATTGTCGAGGAAGTGAATAATGACTCTGGTAAACGCCACCTTCTCTCTGTGGCTGAACATTGTCTCTCGTCTTCACAGCCTGGCTCCCGCTGCCCTTTGCGTCCCCCTTCTCGAGCTTCAGACTCCTTTTCTCTCGTTGATGTTTCTGACTCTCATACTTCTGACCCTTTGAATCTTCCCCAACTTTACCCTCCACTACCCCCAATTGACATTTCTAAACCCCCCCCCCCATAACCAATCACCTCACCTAATCAATCCTGTTCTAAAGAAGCAACCTACCACTAAACCTCAGCCTCCTCCTGCTGGTCCCTCATACTCTTCCTCCCCTCCAGATGACCCTCTCCATCCTGGCGATGCAACCACCTTAGATGGTGAGGCTGCCCGTTGTCACAATCCTGATTGGCCACCCCTCGCCCCCGCTGCCCCAACTCTTTCCCCCCAAACTCTCCCCTCTGCTCCTCTTTTGACCTTACCCTCTTTTCTGATTGTTCCGCCTAATTCCCTTTCTGAGACCAAGCTTCGCCTCTCCTCTCAAGTTCGAGATCTCACTGAAATTCTCCAACTTCAAAAACAACTCACTTGTGTCTCTGCTCGCTTTTCCGCCAGACACCCCCGTCCCCTACCCCAGCCCCTTCACCCCTCGTCTTCTCCTTGTTTGGCTTTTCCCATTACCCGCTCACAAACTAGACATGCTCCAGATCGGGGGCATGGATCCGACCCCCTCGGGCCTTCCTCCTCTGTCCTTAATCACGATGCCCGATCCTCTTCACACCATCTCCCCGCAGTCTCTGTTCCCTTGCCTTCCTCTGATGAGGATGATTCTCAAAGTGAAATGAAAATGAGGAGGAAGAAAGTCAAAGTATACCACACCACAATAGGCCCACCACAGGCCAAGATAGTCAAGGTGAGCAAACTGTTTATTGCCGACTCCACTTTAAAAACCTAGAAAAGCTTAACTCAGCAGTTAGAGACTATGGACCTAATGCCCCTTTTACCCTTTCCCTATTAGAAAGCCTTGGCGGGGGAGATTATCTGACTCCTAATGAGTGGCTCACCGTCGTACAGTCGGTCTTAACTAGAGGACAATTCCTTTCATGGCAGGCTGATTGGGTCGATCGCTGTAGGACTCTGGCTAATAAGAACACTAAAAGACCTAGAGCTCCCTCTGCTGGCTGGACACTTGAGAAACTTACAGATCAAGGGAAATATTCCTCTGACCAACGACAACAAAACTTTCCTCTAGGCCTGTTGGCGCAGACTGCTAATGCCGCTATGGCAGCTTGGTGTGCAATTCCCTCTAAGGGATCTGTTCTCTCACCCTTGACAAAAATCATCCAGGGCAATCATGAAGAATATAGTGACTTTGTCAGTCATCTCTTAGAGGCTGCCAAAAGGTCTCTGGGACCTGGTCAAAATGAAAATAAACTTCTTAAACAACTTGCCTATGAAAACGCTAATTCGGCCTGCAGAGCCGCCCTACACGGCAAATATAGAGAAAAGGATCTTCATGACATGATCCGCATATGCCAAGACATAGATCTATTTACCCATAAGGTTTCTCAGGCAATCAATCTGGCCATTGGAGCGGTTGTTCAACCCAACGGTTCTAAACATGCTTGCTTCAAATGTGGACAAACAGGCCATTTTGCACGGGAATGCCCCCAAGGAACTGTGGTACAGTCCATTGGTCAGCCACAGCTTCCTGGTCAATTTGGAGGGGCTTGCCCCCCACCTACCACAGTCTGCCCTCGCTGCCGTCGTGGTAAACATTGGGCTAATACTTGCCGGTCTAAAACAGGCATCTCTGGCAATCCTCTCCCTCCCCTACCGGGAAATGGAATGAGGAGCCAGCCTTCCTGCCGGCCTCGGGGAACAGACAGACAGACAACAGCCAGACCCCCAATCAACTGCCTGCCTCCACAGGGCCACTCCCAGAAGTGCAGGGGTGGACCTGTATGCCTCCACCGACTCAATATTAAAACCTGAAGAGGGAGTCCAAATAATTCCTACAGGAGTTTTTGGCCCACCCCCGCCACAAACCTATTATCTAATTCTGGGAAAGGCATCTAGTACTTTCAAGGACATCACCATTTTTCCATCAATAGTTGATAATGACTATACAGGAGAAATAAAAATTTTGGCTGCCAGTATACAAGGGCCTCTTCCTATTATACAAGGACAACATTTAGCACAGGCCCTCCCCCTGCCCTTGGATTCAACGGCTCCTTCTATAGGTCCCCATAGAGGAGCCTCCAGGCCTGGGTCTTCAGACATTTATTGGATTCAAAAAATGACCCAAGAATGTCCTAGCCTAAAACTTAAAATCAATGGTAAAATTTTTGAGGGCATCCTAGACTCAGGGGCAGATTCCACCGTAATTTCACAAAATGCTTGGCCCCCTTCCTGGGCCCTCCAGCCCTCATTGACTCATCTTCAAGGTATTGGCCAATCTACTAACACCCTTCAGAGCTCCCAGCTCCTGACTTGGGAGGATCCTGAGGGAAATACTGGACATGTTCAGCCATTCATAGTCCCTGGCCTTCCGGTCAACCTTTGGGGAAGAGACATCTTATCCCAGATGGGAGTCCTCATGTTCAGCCCTTCTGAGGCAGTTACTCAACAAATGCTTAACCAGGGTTTTATCCCAGGCAGAGGCCTTGGAAAAAACAACCAAGGAATACCAAACCCTGTCTCGGTTACTCCAAAAACAACACGGACAGGTCTTGGCTATGACTCACATTTTTCCTAAGGGCCATTGCTCCTCCTGCACACCAGGCACATAAAATAACCTGGAAAAATGACTCTCCTGTCTGGGTAGATCAATGGCCCCTTCCTCAGCATAAGTTAACAGCAGCCATACAGTTGGTGCAGGAACAATTAGTGGTTGGTCATATTGAACCCTCCACCTCCCCCTGGAATACACCCATTTTTGTTATACAAAAAAAAGGGGGGGGGGGAATGGAGATTACTCCAAGATCTAAGAGAAATTAACAAGACCATGGTTCGGATGGGGGCCCTTCAGCCTGGTCTCCCGTCACCGGTAGCCATCCCTCAGGGTTACGCTAAATTAGTAATTGACCTTAAAGATTGCTTCTTTTGCATTCCCCTCCACCCAGAGGATTGCAAACGTTTTGCCTTCAGCCTCCCTATTGTTAATTGTATCGGTCCATCGCCCCGCTTCCAATGGAAAGTTTTGCCACAAGGGATGGCCAATAGCCCTACCCTCTGTCAAAAATTTGTCGCCCAAACAATAGATCCCTTTCGGCTTAAATATCCTAATTTATTTATCATTCATTATATGGATGATATTTTATTAGCAGGACCAGAGACAACAAAATTATATGAGGTGGGACAAGAATTAATCCTTATACTCCAAAACATCAGACTACAAATAACCCCAGAGAAGGTTCAAATCCATCCTCCCCACCTTTTCCTTGGATTTGAATTACACTCCAATAAAATCCTATCTCAAAAAATCCAGTTAAGAAAAGATTCTTTAAAAACACTTAATGATTTCCAACGGCTCTTGGGGGACATTAATTGGTTACGACCCTATTTAAAATTAACTACTGGAGAACTTAAACCCTTGTTTGATATTTTGCGAGGGGATTCTGACCCTTCCTCGGCTCGAGAGCTTACTACAGAGGCTAAAAATTCCTTACAAATTGTTGAAAAGGCCATTCAGGCACAAAAGATTGGATACTTCTCTCCCACCTCCCCGTTATGGTTACTTATTCTCCCTACAACCTTTACACCCACCGGTCTTTTATGGCAAACTAAGCCTTTATATTGGATCCATTTACCTGCTACCCCCCCCAAAAAAAAATTCTGCCCACCTACCCCTCCCTGGTTGCCCAGGTTTTAAAACTTGGGAGAGAAAGTTCCCTTAAACTTTTTGGAAAAGACCCAGATACCATTAGTGTGCCTTATAGTGCCTCCCAGGTTCAATGGCTAGTACAGTCCTCTGATGAATGGGCTGTTGATTGTATTTCCTTCCAAGGCAAAATAGATAATCATTATCCTTCAGACAGACTAATTCAATTCCTTTATAGACAGTCCATTTTTTTCCCAAAACAGACTAAAAGCTCTCCCATTCCTGGAGCCATGTTAGTTTTTACTGATGGTTCTTCATCTGGAATTGCAGCCTTTAACATCAATGGAAAAATCTCCAAAATCCAAACTAAACTTTCTTCGGCACAGCTTGTGGAATTGGTTGCTGTTATACAGGTCTTTGAGACTCTCTCCAATCACCCATTTAACCTTTATACTGACAGCGCCTATGTAGCCAGCTCAGTCCCTTTGCTTGAGATGGTCCCTTACATCCATCCCTCTACCAATGCTGACCCTCTTTTTGCTAAACTTCAACAACTAATCCTGGCCAGAACTCACTCCTTCTTTGTAGGACATATTTGAGCACATTCTGGTCTTCCTGGACCCTTAAGTAAAGGAAATAACCTTGTGGATCAGGCAACTCAAAATAGTTCTGTTATCCTAATGGGAATGGTCACCCCACCTGACCCCATATCTCAGGCACAAGAGACACATCGGTTACACCATCTTAATGCCCAAACTCTCCGACAGATGTTTTCTATCACCCGAGAACAGGCCCGACAGATAGTCCGCCAGTGCCAGGGCTGTGTAACATTTCTGCCTGAGCCACACTTGGGGGTCAATCCTCGTGGCCTTACACCAGGAGAACTATGGCAAATGGATGTCATCCATCATTCTCCCTTTGGCAAATTAAAATATATTCATGTGTCTATAGATACCTTTAGTGGATTTATTTGTGCTTCCCTTCAGACGGGGGAAGCTACTAAAAATGTTATTAATCATATATTTGCTTGCTCTGCCTTTATGCCATTGCCAAAAGTCATCAAAACAGACAATGGCCCTGGGTATACCAGTACTAGCTTTAAACAATTCTGTGCTCAATTAAAAATTAAACATCTTACTGGTATTAACTATAATCCACAGGGACAAGGTATAGTAGAAAGAGCACATCAAACCCTTAAAAATATGCTTTCCAAGCTACAACACTCAGGGGGAATATTATACCCCCAGGCAGCAAATCCCAAAACGTTATTAAACCATGCTTTGTTTGTTTTAAATTTCCTGACCCTTGATAAAGATGGTAAATCTGCAGCTGATAGATTTTGGCACCCTTCTACATCAAATAATTATACTCAAGCATTATGGAAGGATCCATTAACTCATAAGTGGTCCGGCCCAGATCCTGTGTTAATCTGGGGGAAAGGACATGCTTGCATATATGATTCTAAAGAACAAAATGCTAGATGGGTCCCAGAGAGACTAATAAAATTGATTAATTCTCCCAGGGAAACCCCTGAGAAAGATTTTAATTGTGCTTAATTACAGAAAGATGCTCGGCCTTGCCATTCTCTCATTTCTACTTGTAAACCGGCTGGTGGTAAGTGCCCCTTCCCCTTATCAAATTTATAACTACACTTGGATCATTGAAAACCAGGCCGGAGATATTGTTAACTCTAGCTCTTCGGTCATATCCCAGCCCCAATGGCCAGATCTAGAAGTGGATCTCTGTGCCCTTGCCCTTGGAGCAGACCCTGATTGGGGCACAGCAGAGGAACTATGGCCTCAGCCCAACAACAAGGCACCTGAATTGGCCAGACGCAGCCTTGATTCCCCCAGCTGTAGAAACACTGGCGAAAGAAGCCACTTTCATGGTGCAGCGGAAGGTGTTTATGTCTGCTCAGGAGCCCACCAAGATAAGTCCCTTAATTACAAGTGTGGATGGGCTGGTGATTATTTTTGTGCCTTCTGGGGTTGTGAAACTACTGGGGACACCTATTGGAAGCCCTCCTCCTCCTGGGATTATATCTTGGTAAAAAGAAAATGGGTACACCCTAAAGCAACACCCAACCACTCCCCTCGGGATTTAGTAAGACTCTGTGATCCCAACCAGTCCCCTACAGGTGGCTGGTGTAGTTCCCTATTAATCCAATTCAATTCCCAAGCCAGACAACACGATTGGACCGGCCAAGGATTTGAATGGGGACTCCGAATCTATAGAGAAAAAAAAGATTTTGGGCTCACTTTTAAAATCAAATTACTCAAAGCTATTCCCAATAAAAATTCTACAGCCATGGGACCAAAGCCTGTTTTACTCAAACCAGCCAGACCCAAATTAACTGTTGTCTCAAGGTCTACCACACCCCCTATTGTTACTCAGTTATCTCAAAAATATACCTTGTTCCAACCCACCATCCCTGAGGGACCCCCAAGTTCGGCTGATCTCATTGTTTCTTTAGTAAACGCCTCCCTAGAAGCTATTCATAATACTAGCAATCCCAATTATCAAGAATGTTGGATCTGCTTCTCTCCTACACCTCCCTTTTATGAGGGTGTTGCGATGCTTATGACCCCTATATTTACTAATGACACAGATGGCCTGCCTTGGCATGCTGCCCCAGATGGAGGCCTTACTCTTAGTTCCATTTCAGGTATTGGACTCTGTCTTGTTGGCCCTAAAATGTTGCCCCCCCCCATTCACTCATATCGGTCTGTAATCAGACTATTGTTATCAATAGAATATCCACTTATACTAAGGCTCCCAGTAACACCTACTTTGCCTGCTCTTCGGGTCTAACTCCTTTTATAACCAATGAGGACTTTGTTAATAACAAGGATTATTGTGTTGTAGTCACTGTGCTACCATGGTTCTTTGTCCATGATCCAGAGAATTTTCTAACTACATTAGACAGAGGTATGTCTGTTAGGCAGAAAAGAGAACCCCTGACCACCATTACTCTGACTGTGCTCCTGGGGCTTAGTGCTGCAGGGGCCGGGACAGGTATTGCCTCAATGGTTACCTCCCAACAACATTTTTCACATCTCAGTGCCTTAGTGGATAGAGATCTCAGCCTCATACAGGAAGGAATACAAGATCTTAAGGATTCATTATCTTCCCTTTCTGAGGTAGTTCTTCAAAATCGGAGAGGATTAGATTTAGTCTTCCTTAAAGAAGGGGGACTCTGTGTAGCCCTCAAAGAATAATGCTGTTTCTACTCAGATAAGACTGGGATAGTACAAAATAGCCTTGACAAAGTTAAAAGGAATCTAGAAGATAGAAAAAGGGCTTGGAAACAACAAGAATCTTGGTATAAAAATTGGTTTTCCACATCTCCATGGCTAACCACTCTGCTTCCCAGTCTGCTAGGACCTTTTGTAGGTATCCTTTTACTTCTCTCTTTTGGCCCCTGGGCCTTTAAATGATTAACAAGTTTTGTTAAGAGTCAGGTAGATTCTACAATCAAGCCGGTGGAAGTCCACTACCATCGACTTGCCACAGAAGAAACATCTGCCGTTGACCCGCCAAAAGAACAAGACAACCCCCCATCTCGACCCTTAGACTTTACCTCCCTGCAAAAATCCACCCTGGGGTGGAAATTTTGGCCCCGCCCCTCCAAATAATAACTCAGGTCTCCGCAACCCCTCATATACTATTTGGCTACCAAACATATTTCCTCCAGGATCCTTATGGGGCTTTGACGGTCTTGTTGAGAGCAAAATGCATTACATTTCCACAAAGTGAGTGGTCTGGTAAGTCAGTGATGGAACAGGTGGCTAAGTCTCAACCCACCTAAGACAGGACGACCTCGCCGAGAGGAGGCCGATCCAATGACAGGTAAGGGTCCAGCACTGCCCTTCTAACAGGCTCAGACCCCATTTGTGCCCCTTGTTCTAAGGTCAATCCAAATGACTTTATCGAAATCAATGACCTATGAGTAACAGCTCTCAACCTACTCTGGGGAATGCTCGCCTCTCTGATGTCAGGTTGCTGTCAGGTTGCTCCTCTGGATCCATTTTTACTCTTAAACAAAAATAATCGGCCACCAAAACAAGCCCTTCTTTGGGACATCATCAGGGGGTCACAGTAACCTCCCTATCCTAGTCCTTGTATACAGAAGAGGGGGAAATGTTAGAGACAAGCCCTGAGCAACTTCTGACCTCTCTTCATCCCCCCACCCCGCCACACCTAACTAATTAACACCCTGCCTGGCAACTGCAGAGACGTGAGAACTGTACCGTGAATTCTCGGAATAACCGCAAACTGTCCTAGGCCAAAGGCCAAGAAGATTCTGTAACTTTCCACCACCTGCCTCCTCCAGCCCCCCCCCAACCCAAAACCCTAACCCTAACCCTAACCCTTTAAAAGGCCACTCCGGCTCAATAAAATCGGACTCTTGACAAGTGTACATTTGCTTGAGTCTCTTTCTCTCTCTCGCCCATCTTATTTCAGGTTAGGGTCCTCCTCGCCCCCATGAATAACTAGGTCCTGCGGGACGGGACACTCCAGGCTTCTTAAAAGAGGGAGGGCCACCTGGTCATCATGGCCTTCACTTATCCTAGCAGATGAGAGTCATAGAACTCCTCACAGAGCCCTGAAAGTCTATCCTACAGAGCCACTACTGACCTTCAAAATATGCAGTACATTCTGACAGCCCACATGGTCTTAATTATCCAACAAGAAAAATATAACTTCATTATAAGCAATGAGTCAGACTAAAAGGCTCCCCTGTCTGATGCTTATTTACAATACTAGACTCTCACATTAACTTAAGTCTTTTGCCTCTGCCTTTCCCTGATTAACTTCACCTACCCTGACCCCAGCTCCTCCCACTTGCCTTAGCCAGAATCAGCTATTCCTCAGACCCCCTCCTTCCTTAGCCCTTACCCTACCTCATCTAGGGATAAGTACAGTGCCACCCCAATGGACACTCTCAAACTTAAACTCTCTTGTGTTCCTACTCTTCCCCTAACCCCCAAAATGCCCCTCTGCCTCCTCTTTCCCCAAGTCCTCTATCTCTTGCCTCTGAATATTCATCCTCCCTTTACACAAGGCATTTTGACAAGAGTAACAAGCTCCTACTGTCTTCTCACAGGATGCACAGAGCCCATCTCCCTCACCTTCTCAATAACAGGTGTCTGCCAGTGACTGCCCTGATTACAAGTCTCTGCTTCACTCAGGACCAAGTCATAACAACATGCTACACTGATGCTGTTGATCTCACCACTCTGCCACCTCTAACCACCATAAAACTGCCTCCTCATCACCTGCCCTGAAGAGGCATCCATCAACCACATTATCAAGCCCCCCTCCCATAAGAACACATCACCCTTATGATCAGTATGAACCTTCATCTCTTATCATTATAAAAAGGCTGGAATGTTAGGTCAAGACAAAATGGAGTTACAGCATAAGGGTGAAGTGAATCATCCACATTCCTTAAGAAATTCTCCAGCCATAAGGGAGGAGGGTACTTAATAGGTTGATATTATATATATGTAAGTAGAAGAATAGATTAACAGGAATGAAAAGACCCAAAGTGAGGTCAGTGGAAGAGACTGAGTAAGGGAAAGGTGGAGGGAGGGCTAATCAAAATCGAAGAGGATATAAATAAATTATTGCCCAGTTTTGGACAATGGAACACTCAGGAGCTGTAGATCATTGCTAGAAAATTTTGAGTGCCAGGGATGGGATACCTTCCAGTGAGTTGTTGGCCAGGGAGGACCCTGATTCCCCTGAAACATTATAGGCCATTGTCAAGGCCCTTGGTTTACCATGAGGAATAGATGGTAAGACCCTATTGCTAAAGATTCCACATACTTGGGCTGCAAGGCCACTGAGAAATCCTGCCGGAACTGAGCTGATAACCTCCTCCATGTAGACCAGCTGACAGAAAGCTGGAAGAAACCATTCTACATACAGTTCAATGGGAGAAAGAGATGCCACCAGTGAAGATACTCAGCAGTGGACACTGCAAGCCTTATAATTGGCCAGCCAGCCCAAATGAGCCAACGGGTGCAATAGCGGCCTGTCTATCATGGTGGTGGAAACCAACTGCCCTCCAATTGAACTGGAGGCCCACTCCATGGCAGGGAATACATCCCTGATACTGAAACCTTAAAACAGGGGTAGTCATGAGCCCTAAGGGTATAAAATCTGCTGATGTCTGGATAAATGTATGTACTATGCTTATCAAACTTCCCAGTAAGCACTTCTCTTAATATTCATACCCTTATATTAATGCTACTCTCACTTTGGGTGGAGAATCTTCTCTTTTCAGATGGCAGTGACCTTGGGATGACTCAGAAGGTATCATAGTTCTGGAAATAAGTGACTACAGTACTGAGTAACATGTCAATCACACCTTCCAAGGCTCAGGGTCTAATGCGGAAGAAGTGGCAGAAAGAATATAAGAGCCAAAGGAAGGGTAGGACTCCTTACAACGTGCTCCCTCCAGACATAAAATGGCCTGGATAAACTACCTACACAAGACCATCATAAGAGGAGGAAAAGATGATGACATCAAAATAAAAGAGAGACTGATTGAGCTTGGGATGGGATATAATGGCTAATGGAATTTCAAAGGGGAAAGTGGGGGGAGGTAGGGTACTACCATGGGATATTTTTTATAATCATGGAAAATGTTAAAGAAAAAAAGAAAGAAAGAAAAAGAAATTCTCCAGCCATTATCCCTCCCCTGCCTAAGTCTCCCAGTCTAGATTTACTGCCTCCTTCTAATCTCACCCTATGAATAATGGAAAGAACAGAGATTTACTGTCCCAACAAAGAAATTCCTTCCCTTTCTCACCTTCTCCCAATTGAAAAGCCTATAAAGCCCACTATTTGTAATGACAAGCTGACTGCTCCACTCTTGAGAGTCAGTCCTGGCAGCTCATGTTTTTCCCTGAATAAAAACTTCCATCTTTGCCTCAGAGTGGTCTCTGTGGTCCTTGATCATTCCTGAACCTTACACTTACTGCTATTGGTTTTCAGATCCTCTGCACCAACTCATCTTCAGCTTTTTGTTCTTTTGGGGTTCTGTACCTAAACACCTTCAAATGGCTTTGCATTTCCTACTTTCTCGAGTGTTTTAAAGTTTTCATTGTAGTAGTCCTTCATTTCATTGGTTAGGTTTAATTCCAAGTTACTTTATATATTTTGAGTCAATTGTGAATGTGAGAGATTCCCTGATTTCTTCCTCAGCATGCTTGTTGTTAATATATAGGAAAGCTACTGATTTCTCTGTTTATTTTGTATCCTGCAATGTTGTTGAAAGTGTTTATCAGCTCTAACAATTCTCTGATAGATATTGTTGGGTCCTTTATGTATAGAATCATATCACTTGCAAATAAATATAATTTATTCTCTTCCTTTCCAATTTGTATCCCTTTATGTGTCTCTTGCCTTATTGCTATGGATAAGACTTCCAGTATTATATCACATAAAAGTGTTAACAATGGACACCCTTGTCTTATTCCTGATTTTAAATGGAAAACATTTACTATTATTGTGGCTCCAGGTTTGCCATAAATAGCACTTATTATGTTTAGATATGTTCCTTCTATTTCCAGTTTCTTTAGGAGTTTTGCCATGAAAGGATGTTAGATTTTTGTCAAATACCTTCTCTGCATATATTAAGATGATCAAGTGATTTTTGTCCTACAGTCCATTTATATGGTGTACTACATTTGCAGATTTGCATATGTTGAACCATCCTTACAACTCTAGGAAAAAGCCTACTTGGTCAGGGTAAATGATTTTTTTTTAATTTTTTGATATATTATTGTATTCTGTTTGCCAATTTTTTGATGAGAATATTTGCATATATGTTCATGAGTGAGTTTTTTTGCTGTTGTTTTGTTCTGTGTCTGTCTGATTTGGTATCAGGGTAACGCTGACTTCTTAGAAGGAGTTTGGAAGCATTCCTTCCTTTTCTGTTTTTATGGAAATGTTTGAGAACCATTGATGTTAGTTCTTCAATGAACCTCTAGTAAAAATTCACCTGTAAACATATCTGGGCCTGGACATCTTTTAGTTGGAAGAGTTTTTATAACAGTTTAGATCTCTGTGTTCACTATAGGTTGGTTTAAATGGTTTATCTCTTCTGGATTTAATTTCGGAGGTCATATAAATCAAGGAAATCAATCATTTCACATTTTCTAACTTAGTAAGAGTATATGTTCTTACAATATGTCCTTACAGTTTTCTGAATTTTTTTGGTATATGTTGTAATGGTGCCCCCGACCTGCCGAGCCAATGTTACGTGGGGTGGTTGAGGAGGGCTGCAACCTGAAAGAACGGGTGGGAAAGAAGGAGACCAAGTGGAGGTTTTGTCAAGGTCTCGTTTAATGTTGGAGTTTTTAGCTCTTTTATAATCAACCAGCAGGTAGGGCAATAAGGGGGGGAAGGGGGAGAGGGTACAAGGAAGGAGGAAGTAGGGCCACCTGGCCATAATCTTCTGGAGCATCTTCTCGGAATTTCTTTTGTGACATCTCCCAGAGCAGCTGTTTGTTCTCGGGGGAGGGGCTGCATGAGGGCTGCTAGTTCTCTTTTGTCCTCAGGGCAGTGAGGGGCCATATGAAGGCTGTTAGTTTTTCTTTTGTCCTAGGGCGGTCAGGTCATGGTCTCTGACATTTCCTCCCTCTTTATATAATTGAAATGGGCGAGGTACCCTGTCTTAGGCTATATGGTATGCTTCCAGTCCCAGCACCAGTTACTGAAGATGGCCTGCCTGTCTTAAGCTATGAGGGCTGCCTCCACTCCTGGATCCACAATAATCCTGTCATTGGCCACGATCACAGCTCATGGAAGGTGATCTGCCTGTCTTAGGCTATGTGGATGGCCTCCAGGGAATGGGCCCTACAATATTCTCATCTCTGGCTGCGGCCATAGCTTAGCGGTGTGCCCCTGGGCTTGGTACCATAATAATCCCATCATTGAGAGCCTCACAGCCATTTAGGGAATTGAAACCATGACCTATTGTTAGCCAAGGGAGAAAAATCAAGTCGGGCCGAAGGAGAGCCGAGGGGTGTCTCATCTGTTTGGCCCTCTTCTTCTTGTAGCTGCAATCTGTGGTAATGGACAGACACCGAATTTCTGGTGGCAGAATCAACCTGTTCTTTGACAAAAGAAGTTAGTCATTTAAATGCCCAAGGTCCAAAAGAAAGAAGAAGGAGGAGTCCTATGAAGGGACCAAGAATAGAGGGGAGTAATGTGGAAAACAGAGGAGAAGTGGAGAACCAGTTTTGGTACCATGACTCCTGCTTTTCCCGGTTATGCTTTCATTCCTCCAAACTGGAACGGACCTTGTCAATACTATTTTGAACTAGGCCAGTTTTGTCCGTATAACAACAACATTCTTCCTTAAGTGCAGCACAGAGTCCCCCCTCTTGTAGAAAGACTAGGTCTAGCCCACGTCTGTTTTGGAGGACTACTTCAGACAAAGATACCATAGAGTCCTTTAAGTCTTGAAGACCCTTTTGTAATTCCTGTAAGTCCTTATCTACTGCCAAAGAGAGTTGATTAAATTGTTGTTGGGAGGTGACTAATGAAGTGATGCCTGTGCCTGCTCCAGCGGCACCCAACCCCAGGATAACAGCAAGAGTGATGGCAGTGATAGGCTCCCGTTTGGCACGTGACGGAGATGTTCCTCCCTCCCAAAAATGGAGGAACTCATCTTTGGAATGTATTATTAGCTTGGGGAAGAGTTGTACAGGACACAATAATCTTTGTGAGCTAAGAAGGTGGGAGTTACAACGTAAGGAGTGAGACCAGTAGAGCATGCGAAGTAAGTGCCAGCAAGGGCAACAATATAGAGCAAGCTAGAGTTAACAACATGAGTGAGATTGCAGGTTGTTTGAAGCTCTATAGGGGGAAACATGGACGGACCCAGGAGGCACATCCCGCACCCAGATACCTGGGCGACCATGAGGCCAACCCCATCTTGCCGTTGCCACCATAAAGCCATGGTGTCATTGGTCACCGTTAATTCTGCATATAAGGCTATCCCTTCATAATAAAGGGGTCGAGGTGAATAACATACCCAGCATTCCTGAAATTTAGATATATTGGTCTGATGTATGGCCTCTATAGAGGCATTAACCATGGTCAGAATAAGGTCTGCCAATGAAGGCAACCCTAGTGGTAAGGTAGGTCGAAATAGAGTGACATCAGTAACAGCTTGTGGTGTTGGGGGGGGGTGTGTTTTTAGCCTGGCTGGGAGGGGGCTGATGAAGAATGGGATTTGGTCCTATAGCAACTTTAGAGAATTGAGGGGGTTTTTTAAGAAGTTTAACTTTAAAAGTGAGGCCGGGGTCTGTCCCAGAGACATATAACCTAAGGCCCCACTCAAAGCCTCTGTTGGTCCAATCCTGTCTTTTGCCTTCTGGTGTGAAGCTGATATTGAGTGGATTACACCACCCTTTCCTAGAAGAATCATGTCCGCATTCCAAATTTAGCGGTTTTGGATCAGAGACAGTATAAGACTTTTGGGGGGGGTTAAGTATGGTCTCGTTAATTGAAGCTTGTAAAGAGCTTAAATCTGTAGATAATTGAGCAAACTCTTTTTGAAGCTTAAGCACATCCCATAATTCAGTTATCTGTTTAGTGAGATGTTCTTTGGCACCAGTAAGGGTAGAGGGGTGAACCCCTGGAGGTAGCAGAGTGGGTAATAGAGTGGGTGCACAAAGCTGGGAGGGGTAAGGGGACGGTCTGAAAGGGGGCGGTGATGCAGCGGGAGGCCAGTCGGGATTATGGTATTTAGCAGCCTCCTCCTCAAGAGAGGTAGCATCACCTGGATCAAGAGGCTTGGGATCACAATTTTTGGAAAAAAACGGGTTAATGAGGGGTGTACATTGAGAAGCAGTCTCGGGGGGAGCGGGCTCGGGCAAGGGTGGGTACAACCTTTCTACTGCTTGGGGAGCACCAGAGTTATGGGAGTTAGAACCCATATCGATAATGACCGACGGGCAAGGGGATTTCTCAGGAGGAGAAGAAAGCGAAACTAAAGAAACGCCACGTGAGAGAGGGCAGAGGCAGTATTCAGCGACAGAAAGGAGTTTTGTTTATCTGGATCTGAATGCACTTCCTCCACTATGTCTCTTATGAGTCCCAAGTAGGAGAAAATCGTGGAGGGAACGGAATCAGGTCCCTCCTCTAGAATACGGCGATTTAGGTGTTTACCGACCTTTTGCCATTTTTCAGGATGGATATCAGGACCAGAAATAATGAACCAGGGACACACTTTGTCAATGAAAACAAAAAAATTAACGAGGTCCTTTTTCTTAACTCTAATTCCTCTTTCCCTGAGTGAGCTCTTTAAATCCTTAAGAAAAAGAGCCTCTTTACTAAGCTTTTGGCCCATTCTGAAAATCGGACGAGAATGAAAAATAAGGGCCCTGACTTACCGTGTCCCGTAGCTGAAATCGCGAGCGACGAATTGGCGGGGCACTCTTCAAAATGTCTCTCGGCCTCCCGAGGAGATCTCCAGCATGGTTAGTTGTCCGGTCGAGACCTGTGCCTCGAGCCCCACGTTGGGCGCCACTTGCCCCCAACCTGCGGGGCCAATGTTACGCAGGGTGGTCGAGGGCTGCAACCTGAAAGAATGGGCGAGAAAGAAGAAAGAGACCAAGCGGAGGTTTTGTCAAGGTCTCCTTTAATGTTGGATTTTTTAGCTCTTTTATAATCAACCAGCATGTAGGGCAATAAGGGGGGGAAAAGGGGAAGGGGGTACAAGGAAGGAGGAAGTAGGGCCACCTGGCCATAATCTTCTGGAGCATCTTCTTGGAATCTCTCTTGTGACGTCTCCCAGAGCAGCTGTTTGTTCTCGGGGGAGGGGCTGCATGAGGGTTGCTAGTTCTCTTTTGTCCTCAGGGCGGTGAGGGGCCATATGAAGGCTGTTAGTTCTTCTTTTGTCCTAGGGCAGTCAGGTCATGGTCTCTGACATAATGGTGCCTTTTTTCTTCTCTAATTTCAATAAATTTGGGTCTGTCTTTTGCTCAGATTTGCTAAAGGTTTATCAATCTTGTTTATCCTTTAGAAGAACCAACTTTTTGTTTCATTGATTCTTTAGATTTTGTTTGTTTGTTTCTATTCCGTTAATTTCTGCCTGAATCTTTATTATTTCTTCCCTTCTACTGACTTTTGGTTCATCTTTTTCTTATGTTTCCAATGACTTAAGGTTAAATATTAAATTGTTTACTTGCAGCCTTTTAAATTTCTTAATATATGCACTTAAAGCTATAAATTTTCCTCTTAGGACTGCCTTCATTGTGTCCCAAAGGTTTTGGTAAGTTGTATTCTCATTATCATTTGATTCAAATAATATTTTGATTGCCTTCTTGATTTCATCATTGACCCATTCATCATTTAGTTCTATATATCTATATTCTTCTTGTTTTGTAGTGCATCCTTTTGTTTCATTACTGTCTTTTATTAAATATTTTTCAAATATTTATTTTTCCTGTTTCCTCATATATGTACTTTCTCTTCAGTATGGAGAATCCCATTATGCATTTTCTGTAGAGCTGGCTTAGTTGTCACATATTCCTTTAGCCTGTTTTTGTTTTTGTTTTTGTTTTTATGGGATTACTTCTCCATTTGTTTGGATGGATAGCTTTGTTGGGTAAAGTATTCTTGGTTGACAGTTGTTGTCTTTCAGAATTTGGAATACATAATTCCAAGCCCTTCTGGATTTTGGAGTCTGTGTTGCACAATTGGCTGTTATCCAGATGGGCTTGCTTTTATAAGTGACTTGCTTTTCTTCTCTAACTGCTTTCAATATATTTGCTTTGGTTTGTGTGTTTGGTAGTTTAATTATCATATGATGAGAAGAGGTTCTTTCCAGGTTTTATCTCTTTGGTGTTTTAAAGGCTTCCTGTATCTGCATCAGCATCTCTTTCCCAATTTGGCATAAACTTTCTTCTATGATTTTGGTGAAAATGCCTACTATGCCTTTGGAGTGAAATTCTTCTCCTTCTACTATACTACTTTATTCTTATGTTTGAATTCTTATGTTTGATCTTTTCATAGTGTCCCAAATATCTTGAAATTTCCATTCATATCTTCCTATTAGCTTATCTTTATCTTTGTTGGACTGTATTTGATCTGCCATCTGGTCTTCTAGTTTAGATATTCTGTTCTCTCCATCCATTCTATTGGTGAGCCTTTCTACAGAGTTTTTTTAGTTGACTTACTCTGTTTTTCATTACTAATATTTCTGACTGGCTTTTCTTTTTTATTTTTTTTTGTTCTGAAATTTTTCATTTTTATTGACTAAGAATGTGATTGTGTACATACTGATGAAAATACATTGAATATATAGTTCTGTGACATTCATGTGCTTTCCATATAAGTATCCTAAGTTAGTAGCAGTATTGCAGCTGCTAATAATAACCAATATTTTGATTCTGTGATACTTTTTATCAGGATTACCTGAGATATTTCCCAAAAGAGTAAGATCCTAGAAAAGTCCAATATGACAATAGTTCTCTAAAAAAGCAACTAGAGGGTAAGAAGAAGTGCTGTCTAGGAATGTCCATCCAAGCCACAGTGCATGTTTTTTGTTTGGTTTTCTTTTGAGACATTGTTTCACTCTATAGCCCAGGCTGGTCTCCAGAGAACACTTCTGTTGTCTCTGCCTCCTGAGTGCTTGGAAAACAGGCATGGGTTGTGACCCAGCTACCAGATTAGACACAAGTTACAAAGTTTTGAAAATTTAAATAATTCTTAAAAATCCTTTGGAGACTAATGGAGAGAAGGGGATAAAATGGAGAATAGAGTTGTGAAGGGGAAAGTGAAGGGGAGGGAATTATCATGGTTTATTGGCTATAAGTATAGAAGTTGTCAGTAAGAAAAAATAATTCAAAACTGAAAAAAAAAAAAGTCCTTTGTATATATTAGGAGTTCATTTTAGTTATTTAAGATAAGTTCTGTCCCAAGACGGAAAAAGGCAGTTTTGAAGAGGAGGGAGTGACTAACAGAACACATGGGGTATGAACATAAATTTCAGAGGCAGAAGCACAGGTGGATCAGGGGATGGGTGAGAGGATGATCAACAAAAACAGATTATATATGAAAATGACAATAATGAAACCTACTACTTTGTATGCTAATTAAAAATAAAAATAAGTGCTGGAAAGATGGTTCAGTGGTTAAGGCACTTGCCTATAAAGCCTAACAACCTGGGTTCAATCCCCCAGAACCCACATAAAGCCAAGTGCACCAAGTGGAGCATGACTGGCTTTTCTTTAGTAGTTCTATTTCCTTACTCATGTTTTGTATTGACTTGCTTATTTTATTAAATTGGTTTCCTGGGTCACCTTTGATTCCTTTGATTTCATTGAGCATAGTTATGATCATTCTTTCGAAATCTTTCTCAGGCATTTCCTCTAAATCAATTTCACTGTATGTCATTTCTGATACATTTATGATTTTGGTAGGATTATATTGTCTTTATTTTTCTGTTTCTTGTATTATAATGTAGAGATTTTTGCATGTTGGATTAGTTTGATTTGGGGGTTTTCTAATTTTTGCAGTATTCTTAGGTGTATAAATCTGATGTTATATATCTTCAGGGTAGGAGCTTAAGATGTGTGTCTCTTAAAGGACTCTCAGAGTAACAGCAAAAGTGACCCTAGGTGTTAGGTTTGACTGCTATGCAAGTATTCTAGTAGACTGGGTAGATAAAAATACAGGCAAATTCTAAAATTTAGCTGAAAAAAAAAATACACATTCAATGAAAACCAGCACAGAGTAATTATGCAAGAATAGGTATTAAAACAAACAGATCCTCTAACAAAGTCAAAGTCCCTAAGAATGTGTATGGCCCCATACCCTTAACCCTCTCAACTAGTAGGCTGAGATTTCTAGTCTTCAGAGGGTTCCAAGGTCAGCTTGTGACCAAGTGAGACCCTCCCCCTGACAAATGACATAAGAGGAGACAAAGGTACAATAAATCAGGAAGCAACAAATGAATGCCCCCAAATATAGCTTATTTAAGAATAGCCAATTGGACCATATATTAGAGTTAACACATGATCTACCCTAGCATGGAAGGTACACTTAGCACGTCTAATGCAAATATATACACCAGATTTTGTGGCAGGTACTAACTTGGTGTATTTCCTATTACCTTTTGGGGTGTCTTTGGTCTCAGCTATGCTACACACCCACTTTTGTCCCTCTTTGCTATGCTGTGGGCTCAAGTAGGCTAGCAAGGTTGGTGGGTCACTGCTCTCATAGCCTGTGCTGGATGCTATTAGGTGAGTTCCCTTCTCCAGGTCTCCACTGCCTGCTGGAATTTGTACTTCTGTTGGGGGGAGAGGAGGCTGTATATGGTGGCTAAAGTTGCACTGCTGATCTCCATAATCATCTTCCTCGTGAGCTGCTCAGCTGGTCCCTGCTGTTCTTCCCTTCAGGTTTATTGAGTTTGTGAAGAGGCTGGTATGAGTTGAAAATCCCCTCATCTGGCATTTTATTATATTCAGGCGGAGTCTGGCAACAGCAGCCATGTGGACCTTGTACCTTTGCTGCTAGAGCCACTTCTGCCTGCTTCTGTAGTCTCTGCTGTGATTGATAATTTATTATACACCTTCACTTTTCAGTAGGGGTTGGGGGGCAGTGTTTGTTTTGTTTCTGTTTTTGCTTTTTCCCCTCTAGGCTGCTTTGGCAAGGTTCCTGTGCCTCCATCTTAACCAGAAGTCCAGTGTCTGTATTTTATGGAGAGGTGAGTTTCTTAGAGGCAGCAAACAAAAGAATCCTGCCTTTTGTCTGTTTGTTGTTCTTTGTTTTATGAGGTAGGGACTCACTCTAGCTCAGGCTGACCTGGAATTGACTATGTAGTATCAGGGTGGCCGCCAACTAACAGTGATCCTCCTACCTCTGCCTCCCAAGTGCTGGGATTAAAAGCATGTACCACCACTCCAAGCCAACCCTGCCTTTTAATCCAGTCTGCAAGCCTGTGTATTTTGGGTGAGGCATTGAGGCAATTGATATTAAGAGTTATTATTGAAAGGTATGCATTTACATTCTTCTAGTTTTGTAGTTCTTCCTCTTCCTCTTTTTCTTTTATTAACTATTATTTTAGTATGGTTTATTGTTTCCTGTTTCCTTATATGTATGTTTTTATTTCTCTTAAGCATAAAGGACCCCTTCAAATATTTTCTATAGAACTGGTTAATGGTCCTATACTCTTTTAGCCTGTTTTGGTGTGGCATGTCCTTATTTTGCATTAACTTGTATGTATAGCTTTACTAGATAATCTTGGTTAACAGTTACTTTCTTTCAGAACTTGGAATAAATCATTTCAAGCCCTTCTGTCTCTTAAAATTTGTATTGAGTAATCTGCTGTTATCCTGATGGACTTGCCTTTATTTGTGACTTGATGTTTCTAACTGGTTTAAATATATTTGCTTTCATTTGTGTGTTTAATAGTTTAATTATAATATGGTAGTAAGAGGTTCTTTCCTGAGTTTGTCTGTTTGGTGTTTTAAAGTCTTTCTGTATCCGTATTGACATCTCTTTCCCAATTTGGGGAAAACTTTCTTCTATGATTTTGTTGAAAATACCTACTATGCCTTTGGAGTGAAATTCTTCTCCTTCTACTATACCCTGAATTCTTGTTTGAGCTCTTCATAGTATCCCAAATGTCTTGAAATTCCCAATCATACCTTCCTATTAATTTGTCTTTCTCTTTGTTTGACTGTACTAGATCTACCACAGTGTCTTCTAATTTAGATATTCTGTCCTCTCCTTGTTCCTTTCTACAGAGTTTTCTATTAGACTTTCTCTGTTGTTCATTTTTAGTATTTCTTATTGGCATTTTTTTCATTATTTCCATTTCCTTGCTTTTATCTTGTATTGCCCTCCTTATTTTATTAAGTTGGTTTCTTGGTTTTCTCGGGACTCCTTCAAGAGTTCATTTTATTCTTCAATTCCTTTGACTTTTACTTTGATTTCCTTGAAAACAGATATAATTGCTTTTTTGAATTCTTTTTTTTTATTATTAGTTTTGTACTCAATGAATACAGTCAAGTTGGTACCATCGTTAGCCTCCTCCCTGTCCACCTCCCTCCGCAGGGACCCTCCTAGTTGGGGAATATAGGTTGTGTATTGTGGGGTTAACCATCAGTGATGGGTAGGAGGCAATGTCTCTGTGTATCATGACCAAATGTGTGACTCTGACATCCCTTCTGACCCTTCTTCCACAAATTTCCCTGAGCCATGTTGGATTCATTTTAGGTCTGCTTCACTGATGAGGTCTTGGGAGCCTCTGTGTCTCTGGATATCTGGTTTGGTAGAAGTTGATTGTCCTTTGTGTCTATCTCCTTCACTCTTGTGCTGGTACCATGTTCACCATGAAAACAGAACTCTTGCTTATTTCCCCACTTATTCTTAGTTTCAACTGGGGCCCTTTTGAGGTATTAAGGGATGGTTTTCTACTTAGGATCTGCATCTATCTGAAAAAGAGAAGAAAATTCTCCAACAGAGAGTAAATTTAGAACCAGATAAATGGGATAACCATTTTTTAGAGAGAATTTAATAGGTGTAGGCCCTCTTGTAGCCCATGACTGGTGGGAGCTTGATAATGGAGAGCGGGCTCATTTTTGGATATGATTCTGACTTGTTTCCCAGCTCCAGCTATGGGTTCCATTCCACTGAGCAGATCAGTTAGCCAAATCAAGAACAGTTGGTTTCCCACCATGGCTGTGTGCTACTATTGCACTTATGTGAGCATCACATGAGGTTGTTTGCTGCTGAGTAGCTTAGACCATGAGTTGCTTGGACAGATATTGGTCATTTTCTCCCAGTTGCTCATGTAACACCTTCTGGCCCTACACACACTGTCTGAGGTCTCTTCCAGCTTTCAGCCATGTCACTCCCCCCTAAAGGACACAATAACCCTTAATGTCTTGCCTTTCCTTCCCTGGGAGGTGTGGCATGGTTAGGCAGATTCCATCTTGACCAGAAGTCCCAACCATTTTTTGAATTCTTTTGTTAGGCATTTCATCCAAATCAGTATCATTGCAGGGCATTTCTGATGGATTTATAATTTTTGGTGGAATTGTACTGTCTGGATTTGTTTGGTTTCTTGTATTATAATGCAGAGATTTTTGGATCTTGAGTTAACTTGATACTTGGGTTTTCTTATTATCTGCAGTATTCCTAGATGTGTAAATATGACATTATATATCTTCAGGGTAGGAGCTTTAGGTGCTAGGTGTAGATCTTATATTACTCCCAGAGTAACAACAGAAGTGGCCCTAGGTGTTTCGTTTGCCTGATATGCAATTATGCTAGTAGACTGGGTGGAGCAATATACTGGTAAATTCCTCTTTTTCCTTTTCTTTTGTGTTTTTTTTTTAATTTTTTCCCTTTTTGTTTACAGCTTCCAAACTTACAGACAATAAACCATGATAATTCCTTCCCCTCCTTCACTTTCTCTTTCACAAATCTATACTACATCACATACCCTTCCTCTCCCCATTAGTCTCTCTTTCATTTTGATGTCACCAACTTTTCCTCCTATTATGAGGGTCTTGTGAAGATAGTGATAGGCACTGCTAGGTCATGGATATCAGGGCCAATTTCTGTCTGGTGGATTATACTCTAAGCAGTCCTACTTTTCCTTCAGCTCTTACATTCTTTCTACCATCTCTTCTGCAATGGACCCTGATCCTGGAGTGCTGTGATAAAGATATTTCAGTAGTGAACATTTGTCTGTCAAATATTCTCAGCACTATAGTTCATTTTTGGTTATCCCAATGGTCACTGCCATCTGAAAAGAAAAGCTTCATTAACCAAAAATGAGAGTAGCATTAATATATCAGTATGAACATTAAGTAAAGTGCTTACCGAGCAGTTTGGTGAGCATAATATATGCATTTACAAGAGCAGGCATTACACTCCTAATGCTCATGACCTCCCCTACCACAGTCTTTTAATTAGGTTTTCAGTACCAACCAGGCATGTATTCCCTCCCATAGAGCAGGTCTCCAGTCCAATTAGAGACCAGTTGGTTTCCCCAATAACAAATATGCCACTATTGAACCCATTGGTTCATTTGGCCTAGATGACCAAATGTAAGGCTTGTAGTGTCCTCTGTTTTCACCACTGATGGCTTCTGTCTCCCATAGGGCTGCAAGCAGTGCAGATTTTTCCAGCTTTCTGTCAGTAAGTCTACTAGGAAAAGGTTTTCAGTTGATCTCCAGTTTGATTTCTCAGTGAGCTGCAGCCCAGGTATGTGGAGTATTCAGTAATAGGGTCTTATCATGTATTCCTGGAGGGAAACCAAGAGCCTTGGGAATAGTCTGTAATGTTTTGGGGGCACCAAGGACCTCCCTGGCCAACAACTCATTGGAAGGTATCCCATTCCTGGCACTAAATTTTTTTCCAGAAACAGTCTATGGCTTCAGGGTGTGTAATAATCCAAAAAAGTAGGTTATCATGTGACTTATTCACAATATTCTGAATTTGATTATCCCTCCCCCTCACACTCCTTTAATTCAACCTCTTACCCTGACCTCAGTTAGGCCATTCCACCCACAGTAATCTGTCTATCTACTTATATGTATCAAGTACCATCCTCTAAGTCCACCCCCTCCTCCCTCACTTATAGCTCTTTTCTAGCCTACTGGCCTCTGCTACCAATTTTTTAGTACAACTCACACACAAGCCTGAACACTTGTAACTAGGATCCACAAATGAGAGAAAGCATGTGATGTTTGGCTTTGTGAGCCTGGGTTACCTCCCTTAGTATAATCCTTTCTACATCCATCCATTTCTCTGCAAATTTTGTAATTCGTTTTCTTTACCACTGAAAGAACTCCATTCTTTAAAGTTACCTAGTCTTTATTATCCATTCATCTGTTGAGAGACATTTAGCTATTGTGAATAAAGCAGCAATAAACATTGTTGTGCAACTATCACTAAGGTAATGAGAAGAATCCTTAGGATATATGGCTAGGAGTGCTACATGTGGGTGATATGGTAAATCTATTTTTAGCTGTCTCAAGAACCTCGGCACTGATTTACACAATGGCTAGGCTAGATTGCATTCCCACCAACAGTGTAGAAGGGTTACCCTTTTTCCATACCCTTGCCAATATTTATTGTCATTTTTTCTTGATGATAGCCATTCTGACAGGAGTGAGATGGAAACTCATCGTGGTTTCAATTTGCATTTCCCTGATGAGTAAGGCATTTTTTAGATGTTTTATGCCATCTGTATTCTTCTTTTAAGAACTCTCTAGTTCCGTAGCCACTTTTTAATTAGGTTGTTTGATTTCTTATTGTTTTGTTTTTGGAGGTCTTTGTATATTCTGTATAATCCTCTGAAGATATATAGCTGGCAAAGATGTTCTTCCATTCTCTAGGCTGTCTCTTTGCTCTATTTACAGTGTCCTCTGCTGTCCCAAAGCTTTGTACTTTCATCAGATACCAGTGATTCATTAGTGGTTTTATGTCCTGAGCAACTGGGGTTATATTCAGAAAATCGTTGCCTATGTCAATATGTTGAAGGGTTTCCCCTACTTTTTAGCAGTTTCAGTTTCAGGTCTGATACTAAGGTCCCTGATCCATTTGGAATTGATTCTTGTCCAGAGGGGGGGGGGGGCAAGGATCTATTTTCATCCTTCTACATATATATGTGTGTGTATATATATATATATATATATATATATATATATATATATATATATTATACATATATATATATTAGTGCTGGCACCATGCTGCTTTGTTACTATGGCTTTGAAATATAGCTTAAAATCGGGTGTGGTGATGCCACCAGGCTTATTTTTGTTGCTCAAAATTGTTTTGGCTATTCAAAGTTTTTTTGTGCTTCCAAATGAATTTTAGGATTTTTTTTTTTTCTCAGTGAAGATGCCATTGGAATTTTAATGGGGATTGCATTAAATGTGTAGATTGCTTTGGGTAAGACTGACATTTTCATGATATTGAGTCTTTCAATCCAAGACTATTGGATGTCTTTCCATGTCCTAGTGTCTTCTGCAATTTTTTGCTTGTCTGTTTTAAAGTTTTCATTGTAGAGTCCTTCACTTCCTTTGTTAGATTTATTCCAAGGTACTTTTTTTCTAAGGTGATTGTGAATGGGAGTGATTCCCAAATTTCATTCTCCACATATTTGTTATTAGTATATAGAAAAGCCACTGATTTCTGTGTATTTATTTTGTATCCTGCTACATTGCTAAAATTGTTTATCAGCTTTATTTTTCTGGTAGAGTCATTAGGATCCTTTATGTATAGAATCATATCATCTGCAAATAATGATAACTTGATCTCTCCCTTTCCAATTTGTATCCCTTTTATGAGTGTCTCTTGCCTTATTGTTATAGCTAAGACTTCCAGTACTATATTAAATAAAAGTGGGCATAGTGGAAACCCTTGTCTTTTTCCTGATTTTAGTTGAAAAGCCCTAAGTTTTTCCCTATTTATTATTGTTGGCTGTAGGTTTCTCATAAATAGCTTTTATTATGTTGAGATATGTTCCTTCTATTTCCAGTTGCTGTAGGACTTTTATCATGAAGGGATGTTTGATTTTGTCAAATGCCTTTTCTGCATCTATTGAGATCATGTGCTTTTTGTCCTTCAGTCCATTTATGTAGTGTATTAAATTTATTGATTTGCATATGTTGAACCATCCCTGCATCTCTGGTATGACGCCTACTTGGTTGGGGTGAATGACCTTTTTGATATATTCTTGTATTCTGTTTGCCAATATTTTGTTGAGAATTTTTGCATCAGTGTCCACGAGGGAGATTGGTCTGTAATTTTCTTTTTTGTTCTGTGTTTGTCTGGTTTTGCTATGGGGAGATGCTGACTTTGCAGAAGGAGTTCAGTGGAATTCCTTCCTTTTCTATTTTATGGGAAAGTCTGAGAAGCAGTGGTGTTAGTGCTTCCATGAAGGTCTGGTAAAATTCACCAGTGAATCCATCTGGGCCTGCACATTTTTAGTTGGGAGACTTTTTATAACTGCTTGGGTCTCCCTACTTGTTATAGGTGTATTTAAATGGTTTGTCTCATCTTGATTTAATTTTGGTAGGTCATATGAATCAAGGCAATAAACCATTTCATTCAAGACAATAAACCATTTCATTAAGATTTTCAAACTTAGAGGCGTATATATTCTTAAGCTCTGTCCTTATGATTTTCTGAATTTCTTTGGTATCTGTTATAATGGTGTCTTTTTCATCTCTAATTTTATTAAATTTTGTCTCTCCTCTCTTTCTTCTGGTCAGAATTGCTAAAGATTTATTAACCTTGTTTATGCTTTAGAAGAACCAACTCTCTGTTTCATTCATTCTTTGGATTTTTTTTGTTTATTTCTGCTTCATTAATTTCTGCCATAATCTTTATTATTTTTTCCCATCTACTGATTTTTGGTTTCCCTTATTTTTCCTTTTTTCCAAGTCCTTAAAGTGAAGTATTAAATTGTTTACTTGTTAACTTTCTCATTTGTTAGTATAGGAACATAAAGCTTTAGGTTTCCCTCTTAGGACTGCATTAATTGTGTCCCAATGGTTTTGGTATGTTATCATCATCAGTTGATTCTATGAATTTATTGATTTCATTTGGGATTTCTTCAATGACCTATTCATTATTTAATAGTATACTATTTAGTCTCCATGAATTTGTGTATGCTCTGTAGTTTTTCTTATTGCTGATTTGTAGTTTAATCCCACTGTTGTCAGATAGAGTATAAGGAATTATTTCAGTTTACCTGTATTAGTTAGGATTTGCTTTGAGTCCTAATATATGGATATTTTAAAGAATGTTCCATGTACTACTGAGAAAAATGTATATTCTGCTTCATTTGGATAGAATTTTCTGTAGCTATCTGTTAGGTCCAATTTTTCTATGACATCATTTAATCCAGATGTCTCTCTGTTCATTTTTTGCCAGGATGAACTGTCAATTGGTGAGAATAAGGTATTGAAGTCATGCAACACAATTGTGTTTTGTATTCTCTGTGACTTAAGTCTAATAGTGTTTGTTTGATGAAATTGGGAGCCCTCGCATTAGGTGCATACAATGTAGGATTGTAATGTCCTCCTGTTGGAGTGTTCCTACAATCAGCGTAAAGTGAACTTTTTATGTTTCCTCACTAATGTTGGTTTGAAGTTTATCCGTCAGATATTAGGATAGCAACCCCTGCTTGTTTCCTAGGCCCATTCGCTTGAAATGCCATTTTTCATCCTTTAACCCTAAGACAGTATCTGTGTTTTATTGAGAAATGAGTTTCCTGCAGGCAATGAACAGCAGGATCCTGCCTTTTAATCCAGTCTGCAAGCCTGCATCTTTTGGTTGGGGCATTGAGGCCATTTATACTAAGAGTCATTATTGAAAGGTATGTATTTATTCTCACCATTCTTCTTGTTTTTTAGTGCTTCTTGTTTTCATTTTACTCACTTGTTTTGACTGTTATTTGAGTATGGTTTATTTTTTCCTGTTTCCTCATGTGTGGGCTTTGCTTTCTCTTCAGCATGAAGGATTCCTTACAGTATTTTCTGTAGAGCTGGGTTAGTTGTCATAAATTCACCTGTTTTTGTTGTGGCATGTCCTTATTTCAACATAAATTTGAATAGATAGCTTTGCAGGATAAAGTAATGTTGGTTGACAGTTCTTGCTTTCAGAACTTGGAATACATCATTCCAAGCCCTCTGGCCTTTAAAGTTCGCTGTTATCCTGATGAGCTTGCCTTTATAGGTGACTTGCTTTTACTCTCTTACTATTTTCAATATATTTTCTTTGGTTTGCATGTTTAGTAGTTTAACTATAACATAGTGAGGAGAGGTTTTTTCAAAGTTTTATATGTTTGGTGTTCTAAAGAGCTTCCTGTATCTGGACTGGCAATTCTTTCCCAGGGGAAATTGCTCTTCTACGATTTTGTTGAAAATGCCTTCTAGGCCTCTGGATTGAAATTCTTTTCCTTCTACTATACCCTGAATTCTTAAGTTTGATCTTTACGTAGTGTCCTGAATATCTTGAATTTCCCATTCATACCTTCCTATTAGCTTGTCTTTCTCTGCATTGGACTGTATTAGACCAGCCACCTGGGTCTTCTAGTTTAAGTATTCTGTTATCTCCTTCACCCATTCTACTGGTGAGACTTTGCACATAGTTTTTTATTTGTCTTACTGTGTTTTTCAGTGCTGCCTGGTTTTTCTTTAGTACTTCTATTTCCTTACTCATGTCTTGTAATTACCTCCTTATTTCATTAAGCTGGTTTCCTGTGTTTTCTTTCAGGAGTTTGTTTTCTTCTTTAATTTCTTTGTTTTCTTCTTTGATTCCTTTAATTTCTTTAAGTATAGATAAAATATTTTTTAAAATTTTTGTCAGGCATTTATTGGGGGTCATTTATGACAGATTTATAATTTTTGGTGGGATTGTATTTTCTTTATTCTTTGTGTTTCTTGTATTATAATGTAGAGATTTTTGCATCCTGAGTTGATTTGATGCTTGGGTTTTCTATTTACCTGAAGTGTTCTTAGATGTAGAAATCCAACTTTATATACCTTCAGGGTAGGAGTTTAAAGTGCCAAGGATAGCTGTTGTACTCCAGTCCAACCATAGAAGTAATCCTAAGTGTTGAGTTTGCCTGATATTCAAGTATTCTAGTGAGCTGGGTGGAACAATTTACTGGAAAATTCTAAAATTCAACTGAACAGTATACACATTCAATAAAAATCATCACAGAGTATGCAAGTATGGGGATTAAAACAAACAGATAACCATATAAAGCCAAAATCCCTAATAGTGTATGTTACTCTACACCTTTCCTTTCAGCTTGGAGGTTGAGATTTATGTTATGAAATGGGTTACATATCAGCCTGGGTCTGAATTAGACCCTGCCCCCAATAATGACAGTAGAAAAGACAAAGGCCCTATAAATCTGAAAGCATCAAAGGCAACAATAATAAATCCCCAAATATAGCTTAATTGAGAATGGTAAAGCTAACCAAGAATATAACCTGCCCTGAAATGGAAAGAAAGATTAGCACTTCCAGTGCAGGCCTATGTACCTGCATCTTTGTTAGTCCATCTCATTACCTTTTGGTGTGGCTTCCAACCTCACCAATGTTGAGTGCCCACCTCCATCCCTCCATGTTGTGCTGTGAATTTGCTTCTGATCAGCTGCGCTGGATGCGCTGTTTCCGGTGGCTTAATAAGTTCTCTAGAGGTTCATGGTGCTGATGGTTGAGGGATGGAGAGTGCAGGGAGCCTGGAGTTGTGCTGGAACTGCTCAGCTGGCCCCACCTGTGTCCCCTTCGTTAGCTCCTCAGCTGGTCTCTGCTGTCTCCCCTTCAGGTTTCTTGACTTGCAAGACTGATGTGGTTGGAAAGTCCCCATGTTTGGTCTTTGCTCCTGCAACTCAGCACTGGACCCGGTGGGCATGCAGATCAGAGTGGACTGGGGCTGCAAGCACCTCAGCAGGATTCTGGATTGTTTCCTACTTTCTGGTAGATCTTGGTCTCTCCTGCTTCTCCACTGTGGCTGATAATAACCTATACACCTTCACTTTTCAGACAAAGAATGTATTTTTCTGTGGTTTTGCTTATATAGCTCCCTAGGCTAGTTTGGGGTGACTCCTATGCCACCGTCTTGCCCAGAAGTTTTTAGTAAATTCTAATATTTGGGCCAGGAGTGATAGCACACACCTTTAATCCCAGCACTTATGAGGTAGAGGTAATAGAATCATTGTGAGTTTGAGGTTAGCCTGAGACTACATAAGGAATTCCAGGTCATACTAGGCTACAGACCATACCTTGAAAAACAAAACAAATTCTAAAATTCAACTGAGCAATATACACACTCAATCAAAGCCAGTAGGGAGTATGCAAGAGCAGGGATTAAAACAAACAGATAATCTAAAAAGTCAAAGCCTCTAAAGGTATGTGTTGCCCCACACCTTAATTCTGTCAACTGGTCGGCTGAGATTTCTGGTCTGAAATGGGTTCCAGGTCTGTCTGGGGCCAAGTGAGACCCTATCCCCAAAAATGACAGAAGAAAAAGACAAAGGCCCTATAATTCAGAAAATGTCCAAGGCAATGACACCAAAATACAGCTTATTTGAGAATTATAAAGCCAACCAAGAATACATCAATCAAACCTAACACATAACCTGCCCTCACATTGAAGGTGAGATTGGCACTTCCAGTGCAGACCTATGTACTTGGCTTTGTGTATATAGGCCCTGTTTCCTTTTAGGAAGGCTTCCAATCTCACCTATGTTGAGTGCCTCACCTCAAACCCTCTCTGTTGCACTGTGGACTCAGTTAGGCAGGTTGAGTTGGTGGATCTGGTGTTCTGATCAGCTGCACTGGAAGCTGTATGGCCGAGGAATGATTCTCTGGTGGTTCAGGGCACTGGCAATTGGGGAAAGGGGGGCTGTGCAGGTGACTGGTGTTGGACTAGAGCTGCTCAGCTGGACCCATTTGTGCTCTTCTTCAGGAGCTGCTCAGCTGGTCCCTCCTCTCTTCTTTAGGTTTCCTGACTTTGTGAGGAGACTAGTGTGAATGGAAAAATCCCTTCCCCTGGCTTCTCCTGCAGCTCAGGCAGAGCTGGGCAGCCACACAGACTAACACCATGATGGCAGTCAATTCTGGCTGATTGCCTGCTTTCTAGGTCTCTCCTGCTTCCCTGCTGAGGGTGATAATTCCTTATACGCCTTCACTCTTTGGTAGAAGAGTATATTTTGCTGTTTTTCTGCTTATTTCCCCTTCTAGGCTTGGCTACAACACCACCATCTTACCTGAAAGGTCCCATAAATACTTCTTGAAGCATCAGAATTTTGTTAAGTGAAATAACTACACTTTTTATAATTAATTATAATTATATAATATAATTATTATAATTAATAAGTGAATACTGCTACATGAACATATTGTATATTGCTCATATTACCCTCACTAACACCCTTCTGTTGCCTCTCCTGCATCCACATTTCCTTTAGAACCCTAATCAGTAGGGTAATTGATATTTACTGCTGTGTTGTGAATGTATCAGTTAGTCCCTGAGGGGAGGCCTTGCTTCAGGGTATTACTCCTTCTGACCTTGTGGCTCTTACAATCATTCATACCCCTCTTCTGCAATGTTCCCTGAGCCTTGGAATGTGTGTTAGCATCTACTTTAGTGTTCAGCTCTCAGACTCAGATGATCTGCTTTGGTGAGTTTTGAATCTTCTCATTATCTATCACTGTTGTAGACAGTTTCACATTTCTGGGATGAACATCCAACCAAACACAGTTTTATGGGAGTAAGGGATTTATTTTCAGATGCAAGAAAAGTTCTATAAATGGTAGAAGAAGCAGGTTCGCATTCATAAATCCAGAGAGAGAAACCACCAGCAGCCAGCAAAACCCAAAAGGCAACAAGCAGAGACCCTGAAAGATTTCAGACTTCTCTGCATACCTTTGGGCTAGAATATAGGTCCTCCCCCAGTTGTATCTTAGGGCTGCACTCCAGGATCCACACCCAATGACACCTCCTCCAGCCAGGCAGCTGGAACTCCAAGTTACAAGTATAACACTTGAGTCAATAGGAAACATACATTCAAACTTCCATAACACTGCAATAAACCTGCAGGACATTCTCAAGATAGCACTGAGAGCAGCAATCCTATTTAATCAGCAATTCCTCTGTAATGTTTCCTGGTCCTTAGCAAATGTGAAAGAGTTGACTTGCCTGGAACTAGGCAGTTAACTTTCTTTTCTTGTCATACTAATGGATAAGCATATACACTTAGAAGACTTTTATTGAAATACCTTTTCATTTTTGACTTCTCACTTGGTTCTCTAGACCATTTTCACCCTCATAAGCCAAACCTCACAGTCCTTAGTTCTTATTGCATTCAGGTCTTTCAACTCTGACCAGATTAGTCTAATTTTGCCCTCTTGACAAAGCCCCTCTATGAAAAGCTACGGGGGACTTACATAAACTGCTTGATCCCAGACCAAGATAAATGCTGCTTTGCCTCACCTATGAATTTCCCTCCTGACAGCACCAACCCTGGCTTTCCCCAATCTCCAACAGACATTTCTGCTGTATAACAAAAAAAGAGAGGAATGGCACTGGGAATTCTGGGACAAATGAAAGGCCCCTTTTTTACCCCAGTGGCCTACCTCTCCAAACAATTAGAAACCTCTACTTGGGCCGGGCAGCCTTGCCTATGTGCCTTAGCTTCAACAACACTCATGGCCCAGGAAGCACAAAAACTTACCTTTGGCCAAAGGTTCATAGCTCTTTCACTTTATAGGCTCAAGGATCTCATCTCTAATGCCTGCCTGTCATCTCTAATACCATCCAAACTCCGAATTTTTCATATCACCTTTCTAGATAACACAAAAATTACTTTAGACTCCTGACCACCCCTGCTTAACCAGTTACTCTTTGTTGCAGTCAGGTTTGCATTGCTGGCAGAAATCACCTGACCAAGAGCAGTTTCTGAGAAAAAGGGGATTACCTTGGCTTATAGACTCAAGGAGAAGCTCCATGATGGCAGGAGAAAATGATGACATGAGCAGAGGGTGGGTATCACCTCGTCACCAACAACAGGTAAAACAACAGCAACAGGAGAGTGTGCCAAACACTGGCAAGGGGAAATTGGCTATAATACCCATAAACCCACCCCCAATACACTGCCTCCAGTGGGCATTAGTTCCCAAATCTCCACCAGCTGGGTACCTAGCATTCAGAACACCTAAGTTTATGGGGGACACCTGAATCAAACCACCACAGTCTGCATTTTTGAGGGGATCCCAATGGGGCTCCCTGACGAAAGACTCACTTTAGGGGGTTGCAACTCAGTTCAGGCTTTGGGAATTATCAGCAAGAACCTATGGATTTAGGGTTAAGGTTTCTCTATCCCCTACTTTGTTCTTCTAGAAATATAATTCACCCACCTATCTTATGAAGAGTTATATCTTTGAATTAGCCAACCATGAGGAAGGATTCTATGGTAATGATTTATGACATCATTAGTTTTACATATTTCCCTTCATACCCTACCTTGACCCCACCCAAGACACATATTCTGTCCCTCCAAATCCCTGGCAAGTATCTCCTCCTCTCATCCCTCAATGATCCTCCTCTGTCTTAACTTCACTTCAGTTTCCTTGCAAATACTACTCATGCTTTCTACAACTATTTTTTTCTATCAGATTTTCCCTGTTAGAAACTACATATGCAAGAGAACATGCAATGTTTATCTTTCTGAGCCTATGTAAACTTGCTTGGTATGACTTTTTCCAAGTTCATCCATTTTCCTAAAATTTTCATTATTTCTTTTTTTTCTTGCAGCTGAGTAGAATTCTATTGAGTACCACATCTTCCTTGTCTCTGCATCAGTTGGTGGGCATCTAGGGTGATTCTATTCCTACCTGTTGTAACAGCAAAAGACATTGCTGAGAAAAGATGTCTATAGTAAAGACTAGTCTTTAGGGTATATTCACAGGAGCTGTATACCTGGATAATATGGTAGATATATTTTTTTGATTTCTGAGGAATTTTCATACTGGTTTCCATAGTGGCTGTAAAAGTTTGTGCTCCTACCAATAGCATATGGGTGTCCCTCATTTATCACATATTTACCAATATTTCTTATTATTTCATGTTTTAGTGGTAGCCCTTCTGACTAGAGTGAAATAGAATCTTGAAGTAGTTTTAATTTGCATTTCTCTGATGGCTAAAATATTGAACATCTTTTTAGATATTTATTGGTCTTTTTTTTTTTCCTTTGAGAACACTCTGTTAAGTTCCCTTCTCCATGATTTCAGGTTGTTTTGTTTTGTTTTGTTTTTATTTTGTTTTGCTTACTGCTAAGCTTTTTGAGTTCTTTGTATCTTCTACATTTGAAACTTTTGTCATATGTTTTGCCAATGTTACTCAGTCTCCAGGAGTTTAGAGTGCAATTGTCTCAGAGTCCCTAATGACAGTGCTTCCAGCAGAGGCTTAGAGGGACAGGGCAATAACCACTCTTTTTGATTCCCACTTTATGTATGAGAAATTAAGGCATGGAAATTCTATGAGACAGCTAGCAAGTCACTGAGCTCAGAGTAATATTATAACCAAAAGTGACTTTGAGTCACTCTGAACTTTGTATGACTTTTTAAAAATTTTTTGTTCATTTTTATTTATTTATTTGAAAGCAACATATAGAGAAAGTAGGGGAGAGAGAGAGAAAATGGGTGCACCAGAGCCTCTAGTCACTGCAAACGAACTCCAGACGCGTGCACCCCCTTGTACCTCTGGCTAACATGGGTCCTGGGGAATCGAGCCTCCAACTGCAGTGCTTAGGCTTCACAGGCAAGCACTTAACTGCTAAGCCATCTCTCCAGCCCACTCTGAACTTAGATACAGCTCAATGGTAGAGAACTTTTGCATAAGAGAGGTAGTGTTATCTATTTTCAAAACCACAGAAAAATTCAGTAGGCTACCTATTAACATAATGAGTAATACAGCTAATAAATAATGTTACTACTTCAAAACAACATTAAGTATTTTTTAGAAGGAAGAAGAATGGCATGATATGTAATGCTTGCAGTTGCATGGGTAATTATGGATTTTGAGATAGTGTTCCATAAATACACATGTACCATTTTCATTTGCACAGGACTCCCTTTCACTATGCATGTGCTTTTCATCAACAGCCAGGGGTGAGAGTCCCCTTGAAGAACAACTGCAATGTGAATGTCTGGGATTGGAAAGCAATCACACCTCTCATCATGGTATGTGGCAGTCATCCATTCCATTATAATACAGATTTGGTTGAAATACAATTATGAAATCCTAATTGTTTGTATTCAACCAATTTAAGAAAGCCACAGAATGCTTACTTTGATTTTCTCTAATTGACAATCTGTTTCTTGTTTAACACTCACCGGCTGGGCAGTGTGGGCACATTCAATGTTGCATGTCTGCCACTATGAAATGGTGCAGATGTTCACTTTACGGATAAATATGGCAACCGTTCACATAAATAAATTTGTCGTGGGCAGTACAATATGGTAGAACTTCTCCTTCAATTTGATGCCAACACTGAAGAAATGATCACCAAGGTATATTCTCCCACCAAAAATCACAAAATATCTGTAATACATGTCTTTTTTTTTTAATTTTTATTTATTTATTTGAGAGCGACAGAGAGAAAGACAGATAGAGGGAGAGAGAGAGAATGGGCGCGCCAGGGCTTCCAGCCTCTGCAAATGAACTCCAGACGCGTGCGCCCCCTTGTGCATCTGGCTAACGTGGGACCTGGGGAACCGAGCCTCGAACCGGGGTCCTTAGGCTTCACAGGCAAGCGCTTAACCGCTAAGCCATCTCTCCAGCCCTACATGTCTTAACAATGATAGAGATAAGGTCAACTGACAGAGTCACAGACAATAGGTCTCTCAGACAAACAAAACTTCTTGAGCTGCCTGCTGGCTGGAAACTCTAGATGGAGAATCATGCAGACCAGCTGGGTGCACAGCGTTTTATTTGAGAAAGCACATCTGTATATTTATAAAGTCACACATTTCAAGCAGCAGGTGACTTACCAAGGAAATTAAAGAGAATATATTTCAGAGAAGGCACTTCTACACACTGTCAAGGTTACAAATCACAATGATGGTTACTGGTAACTAATTAGGAAGTTTAAAGAATGTACATCTGGGCATTGTTTATAAAACACAATCATCAAAGGACTTTATAGTTGAAAGTATGACCTTATCTTATGGAGGGAAAGAGCACGGAGGAGTTAGAGTTCCAATTTCAAGTGGGAGGGTAGGAGGAAAATTATTGCCAACCTCTCAGCTTTTCAGAAAGCACAGAACAGCAGAGAATATATGTGGACAGCATTGATTAGATTAGTGAAACTTATGTATTGCTGGGGATAAGCGCTGTGCCAGGAAGGCAGATGAAGCATAGCTTAAAAATTCAGCTTTGAATCCCAATGGTTAATTTTTTATATTTGCAAATCCAAGCACTCCCTGAATGAACATATTTTTTTAAATAACTTAATTATTGAAGTTGTTTTTTTCTCTTTGTGTGTGTGGACCTATGAATGGGGGCCACATTCTTCTGCCATTATGGAACTTCCCTTGAATCTGTAAGCTTCAAATAAATTCCCTTCCTCGCATAACTGTATCTGGTCTAAATGTTCAGCCCAGCAAAGTAAGCTGACTGTGACAGTCACGGTGCACTTTGTGTGCTTTGTGTACATGGCATGTTGTTGTCCCATGTGGCAAGGCTTTCTTTCAGGGTCTGTTACACATGATGCTGAAATAGTCAAGGAGTCAGCTCTTTGTGCATGTCATAACTAGCAGAGCCATTAATAAAGGAAACTACTGGATCATATTACATCTATTAATCAATATGATCTGTCCTTTTATATGCCTTACTTATGAATTTTTCTGCATAAGGCATGACATGTCAACCTTACACGTGACATTAGTATTTATCTAATGTTGGAACTGAGAGGGGAGTTCAGTTAGGGTTACTGGACCCCTGAAGGTAAAAGGGGCAGGAAAATTTACACTTGCTAAAAATCAAAGATGATCTGACCTCTTATCTCTTGTCTACTTCACTAGAGACCTGTTTTACCACAAACAATCAGGACCCCTCCTGGTAGAGAAGTCTTTCGTAGGATTTAAACATTGTGGTTTGTCAAGATAGCCCCTGGAACTTGGTGCCAGGGCGAACCTCTTCCTGAGGCACCCCAGCCATCTCCAACAAGTGCTACCTCTGGTTCACCTGGGCCAGGAGACAGTCCACCCCCCACTAAAAGGTTATAAATACATTTGTAAGGGAGGGCAGGCTCTCTCTGATCACTTGGGATCCTTCAACTGTGGGTGAGTGGCAGACATAGGCAAGGCCCTAAGCTGTCTGGCACAAAGGCCCCAGGCTATGGAGAGGTAGCAGCAGCCTGAACTGCTTGTCATATTTCAGTCATATCTTGGGGACCAGACCAACAGGAGAGCTCCTACCCTCCCCCATTCTCAGGGTTTGCAGTGAACCAGGATCCTCCCCTCATTCTTGGGGATCACAGTGAGCCTGGACCCCTGGACAAAATCTCAGACCCCCAAGGTTGGCAGGAAGTAAGGCCACTCCCTCTCTCCAAGCATGGGATATCTGGACATTCAGATGAGATTTAGGCTGTTCCCATAACCCTGTGGCCTTTGGCCAGTTTCCTAGGAAACTCCTTATATGGTATCAGCTAGCAACCTTTGCACAGCTCATCCCCCTGTACCATATACCATTGCCTAAGTTCTGGAATGTACGTCCCCATGTGCTAATTAAGCATCAGCAAGTAACCTTGCACATCCAATCCCTGTAGGACCTTCTTCCCACCCTCAACTGCTTATAAACCCATTTCCCTGACAATAAACCCAGCTGTTCACCAAAACTGTCTCCAGAGAGTGATTCCTTATCTCTTTACGCATGCACAGCCTTGATCCCCACAGTTGCCTGGGCTCCTTGGGGGACTACAGCAGGCCCAAGAACCCAGGAACCCACAGCTGGCACCTGAACAGGAACCCTCTGAGATGTGCTACAGTAAGTATGCACTCTCCCAGATGGGCAATTGTCATTTGGGGGACATCAGGCCTTTGCCTCCACATTTTTGAGGGCTGGCAGGTTTCTCTTTTTCCTCCTTTATTTTCAGTTCACACCATCACAAGGGACCAGACACGACAAAGTGGCAACTGACGTCTCTTGGCCGAGGCCACTCTTTGGTATTGACTGAAGGACAACCATCCCCTGCCAAGACCCCAACAGCCCATTGGGTATTGGCAAAAACCCTCTATATATTTCTCTTCAACACAAAAAAGACAGTAACACATCGACCTATAAAAAGCATGTAGGGCAGGTCGCCAGTCTCTTAAACTTGTGGACAGGCTCATGCCTGGGTATTTGGGGAATCGCCTGTGTGCTAATCAGCCCTGGGGAATTTTGCCCCCTGACCTTCGCATTTCCACTCTTTTTTCTGTCATGAGTAACATTGCCTCCTGCCAAAAGAAATCACAGATTCACAGACTAAGAGCTCTCCTAAAAGTTAGGGGAATTAAGTTCTCCCAGAGAAAGGGTACCTCCTTTTGGAAAGAAGTCCTCCAGTTTGCCCCCTAGATTTGTAGAGATCTATATGACCCAGACACATGGACCCACATAGCTTATCCAGCCAGGAGATGGGAGGTTCAGGAAGGAAACACCCTCTCTCTCTCCCTCTCTCTATCTCTCTCTCTCTTTTCTTCCAATTGTAGCAGCTGTTAAGCAATGCATTACCCCTCCCCCAAAACCAACTACACTGAAAAAACAGGTGATGACTCCAGTGAGAGGAGTCCTAAGGACTGGCCAGTGGTGGCCTCAGTTCCCTTGACAAAGTAATAGAAAAACTTAGAGAAAAATGACCTCAAACTCCCCTATGCCCTCTCCCCTTTATCCACCCTTGCCACCATACCCACTTCCCAATCTGGGTTGCCCCCCTCAGGGCTGCCCCCCTCCAGACTCATGTAACATAGGCTAGAAGAATGCTAACATGATAAATTCCTCTGGCCAGGACCCCTCTCCATCCACTCCCCCACTTACAATCACACAACTATGTGAGGCCCAAGATAACAATAAAATGACATTCAATCAGGAAATAGCAGCCTTTCCTGTTCAACCAACTTGGGCTCGGCCCCTAGATTGGTATCCCTATCAAGCTGGTGATCTTAAAGAACTCAGAGAGGCCATTAGGGAGGATGGAATCCATGTGCTATGGACTAAGTCCCTCCTCCTGAGCCTGCAGGGTTCCATTAATACCCCCAGGACTGGTGGTCCTCACTGCCTAGTCCCCTGTTCCTTCAATGGGAAACCCTCTATACAGACGAATGTCTCCAACAAATAAAAAGATACCAAAATTAAGAGAACATCCCCTGGGGATTTGATTAATTATTCGGACAGGCAATTTCTCCATAGGGCTTCAACAGACCCAACAGCCCCCAGGGTTCTATGACCAAGTTTGTCTCTGGGCCCTCCAGGCATGGGATAGAATTACCACCCTTCCCCCCAGCACCCAGGATAATACATACCTCTTCCTTACTGTCTCTTTGTCAGAAGCCAGAGGAGACCCCCTCTGACTTTATATTAAGGGCAAGAACTAATTTACAGAGAAAAATCCCTGACCCAATGGACAGGGACTTCCTTCTTAAAAGCATTATTTGGGAAGGTATGACTTCAGAATGTAGGCTAATTTGCCAAAGCATCAAGGATGAGCATTATGATAAATGGATAGTCATCACTCAGGATATTGGTACTGCCTCGCATAAGGCCGCCTCTCTGGCACAGGCCTTCTCAGTGGCCTTAAAACCCAGAGGCAAATCCTTCAATTGCCAAGAAGGGCATTGGAGAGAGGAATGTCCTGAACATCAGGCTGCTAAAGGTGCCCCCCCTCCAAAAACAATTTTCCCTAGATGTCACAAGGGGCATCCTTGGAAAAAAGACTGCAACTCTATTTATGACAAAGATGGCAAGCCCCTAGAGCCCTTAAACTCCAAAAGGGGCAACCCTCAGCCCCACCAATCAGAGGGAAAACCTGTAATATACAATGGGTAACAAGCATCCTAGAGGGATCTCCCAAGGCTGGCCTTAGATGTTGGAGGAAAATTTTTCAAATGTCTAATTTATACTGGGGCAGATAAGACAATCCTAAAGTGATATGAAGTTCCCCAACACTATGAATTAATTCCCAGGCCCTAATTAATGGTGGAAAGCGGTCCTTCACAGGCATATGTTACCAAAGAAGCCTTGAAGTGAAGGGACCCAGATGGAACTACAGATCTCATCTGACCCCTAGTGGCAGATGTAACAACTAACCTGCTAGGGAGAGACATCCTTGCCCTAGATATAGTTACTGCCAGTAATATAGAAAGAGAATGTATTGAGATAGAAGACTATGAGAAAGACCTTCGCTGAGGTCACCCCAATCCTAAAGGCCACTGTTAAGTATGAAACTCCCTGCCTACAGTGGCTCTCTTATGGGACAACCTGGGTTTACCAGTGGCCTCTGGCAAGGGAGAAACTTGAAATCCAAATCAGTTAGTAATAGAACAATTCCAACTTAATCACATCGGCTCTTTGTGGAGCCCGTGGAACACTCCTGTGTTTGTAATACAAGAGGGCTCAGGAGGCTGGAGGTTACCACAAGATCTTAGGGTCATCAATAAAGCCATGCTCATTCAGAGGGGACTGCCCCTTGTGTCAGCCATTCCAGCCACACACCCCTCCTTGCTATTGATATTAAGCATTGTCTCTTTTCTATCCCCCTACACCCCTGAGACTGACAACACTTTGCGTTCTTGGTCCCCTCTATCAATAATACAGGACCTGCCAAATGCTTTGGATGGATGGTCTCGCCCCAAGGTATGACTAATAGTCCTACTATCTGCCAAGAAGCATTTGCTATGGCATTAAGACCACATTTAGATCAAGGCCTTAATATCTATCATTACATGGATAACATCCTAATGTGGAAAGACTCCTCCACCTCACCAGCCAAACTGAGGGATCAATTAATACCTTCCCTCCCTGAGGCAGGCTTCAAAATTGCCCCAAATAAAGTCCAACTTAACCCACCCATTGCTTTCCTAGGGACAGAACTCTCCCTCACCTCTGCCAAGCCTCTTAAACCCACACTCTCCTTTCCCCAGAAGATCACACTGGCCTCACTTCAGAGCTTTCTGGGGAACCTCAATTTGATCCAGCCATGGCACTCTGTCCCCATTGGTGATTTACAACCTTTATTTGACATATCGAAAGGTGACAAAGATCGATCCCCCCCACCACTTCCTAAGCCAAGAAGCAAAACAGACATTAACCAAGATTAATAACATGTTTTCTGATATGGCACTTGCCTGGTACTCACCAGACAAGCCAATTCAGCTTATGATGTTTAACTCCTCCCCAACCATCATGGGAGCACTATACCAATACCAAGGAGTCCTGGAATGGCTCCACACTTCCATTGGCAGTGCCCTGCACATATTAACAGAGATTGATGCCCTTACGGCCATGATCAAAACTGGGTGAGGCTGGGCTTTCCAAACCTTGGGCAAAGAATCTGACACTATTATAACCCCCTTCTCCCTTGCCAATATACAATGGCTATTCAGGAACCACTCCTGATTTGCAATCAGCCTAATAGGCTTCCCCGGACAAATTGACAATCACTACCTTAATAAAAATGGTTTCCTGCTATACCCCTTTTAAAATGGCTCCCACCCTGCCTCTTTGAAAAAAATCCCTGGAGGCCTCCCCCCCCCCCATTTTTACAGATGGGGGAAAAGAGGAGTAACCATAGTTCTTTACCACCCAGGGGATCAACCTCCCATCATTATTTTTAAGGAAATTCCTGACAGATCTCCACAATATAAGGAACTGTATGCCATCTATCTGGCATTCCTTGAGGAAGAAGACCCTTTAATCTCTTTTCAGATAGCAACTATGATGTTAACTTACTCCCTGGCTTGCTCATTCACATATCCATATCCGACTAGATGGAAACCCTTTATCACCACTATTGATAAAAATCACCAACCTTATTTGCAAAATAAGGGCCCCCCTGTTTGTGCAACACATAAGGTCTCATAACTCCTTACCTGGCCCTGGTCCTCTCACTGAGGGAAATGCATTAGAGGACCAGATGGCCTCTTAATGAGACCCAACAGACATCTTCCTGGACAACCTTGAAGAAAAAAAAAATGCTAACACTTATATAAACATTAAGGGATTACAATCACACTTCCCTCTGCTTCCCAAATATCCAGTCCTATGCATCACTAATAACAACACCAACTTGATGGGCACTAACCCCTGAGAAACCAAGACCAATGCCTTTTGGCAGATTGACGTCACTCATATTCCCCAATTCGGTTGTCAGAAATATGTCTTTGTGACAGTGCATACTTAGTCCCATTATATATGAGCCACAGCATAAATAGGAAAAAACTCAAAAAAGCTTATGCATCATATGCTCTCTACCTTTGCCATCATGGGTATCCCCCATTAAATAAAACTGATAATGGCCCAGCTTTTGTCAGATCCTCACTCAAAACTTTTTGCATGCAATGGAAGATTACCTATCATACAGTAATCTCACATAACCCACAAGGCCAAGGTATAGTAGGAAAGAACACACCAACTTTAAAAGCCCAACTTATAATACAACAGTCCAATACCTATCCACCCAACCTTCAGTTAGCCACAGCTCTGACTACTTTTTAAAACATTTTCAATATATACAAATACTCCCAATACCTTCCTACCACCCTCCAATGGCATACACCAGAGACTGCCCTTCCCATTCTGGTGAGATGGCAAGATCCCTTAGATGGAACATGGAAGGGATGAGACCCGCTCCTCACCACAGGAAAGGGATTTGCTTTTGTCTTCCCATATGACCAGCCCAGGCCCATTTGGGTACCAGCTCAAAATGTTCAATTCCACCTGGCTAACCAAAGAGGTGGCTCGCCTGATGTTGACAAATCAGAGATGGAAGAAACAGAGAAAGAACCACCCCTGCTGGTTGAAAAGGGGAGCCCCCTGGGGAGATGTTCATGATGTCCTGGACACAGCCAAAGCCATATGCCCACCACAGGGCTCCTCCTCATCCATTTTATTGGTGGCTTTAACAATCTTACATTCCAATGCAAATGTTTCTCACACTGCCTCTCTCATGGACCCTCCCTCTCAGTGGAGGATGGCACTTTGAAGCCTAAGAGACCTATCAAGAAGTCAATGAAGTCATTGGCACAGAATATTGCCCTACTAAGGGCTGCAAAGACACTGTCACCTTCTCTATCTATCTATCCTAAGTCTGTGGTTTGCATGAATGCTTTGCCCATAGCCAAACCAACAAAGAGTGCCTTAATGACCAGGACAATTATGGAGGATGCGATACAATTACTGTATCATTGACAGCTTTAGGCATCCAGACGCTGTCTTCAAAGCCTCCTGGAAAACTAGAGAATGTACACTCTCCATACGAGACCCCGGGAATGAACGCTGGAGGACAGGGGTGATGGGAAAACTCCATGCTAGTATCTACTACTCATCATCTCCCTCTGGTGCTCTTCATATTTCTAGACAGTACATCTCTGGTTCCCACCTGGTGCAAACTAACCATCATATTCTCTCACAGGAAAATCGAGTAACAGGAAAAAAAAAAAGCCACTGTAACATGGACACAATATATCCAATATGTAGCCGACCTTCTCTCCTTTACTAACTGTCCTAATGCTTCTAACCGTTTCTTTTGTGCATCTCCTACCTGTCCCCTGCTAACTGCAGTTCCTATTAATGCCACCCTAGGATACCCTACATCTATAACAAGCTATTCCCAACCCCACCTTACTGATATCCCCCTCTTTGATTCTGGTCAAGGTATGTCTCTCTGCCTGCCCAACTCTAAGCCAACCAGAGCTGAATGCCTCCCTAAGTATTTCCATAGCCAGGACCACTTGTGTCAAGACACCCACTCTCCTGTGGTGTGAAGGGCTAACCACCCCATACATAAATATTTTCTCTCCCGCTTAGTGTTCCTTAGTCTTGATTATTCCACAGGTGTATCTCTATAAGGAAGATGAAATTGCCTATCAGCTCCACCTGCACCAACCGAGAGAGATTTTCATCCCCCTGCTGGCAGGCCTTGGCCTGACGCTGTCCCTGGGTGCCTCCAGTGTGGCAAGAGCCACTCTTGCCCAGACCAACCACCTGGTGGAAAACATCCAAGACAAGCTTGACCAGGCCATGATGTCCACCGCCAACAGACAGCCTTGAATCTCTTCAGAGACAATTGAACTCTCTTGCGGGGGTGGTACTTCAGAACTGTACAGCCTTAGACCTCATTACTGCTGAATACGGGAGTACATGTGTGGTCTTGGAAGAAGAATATTATTTTTTTGTTAATGACTCAAATGTTGTTGAACAAGATGGTAAAACTCTCAAAAAAAAAAAAAAAATTCCACAAAGAGCTGCTTAACTGCTACAAGCCTGAGGACCCCACCACCTGGTGTTCTGACCCTTTAGTCACTAGCTTCTCCCCCTCCATAGCCCCCTCCTTGCTACAGGAACCTTGTAGCCCCTGCCTCATCAAATTTCTCAGACAACAAATAACTAATATTGCTAAGGTTGCTACTAATCAGGTTCTCGCGCACCACCTAGCTCTATCTGAGCCTATGATAGACTATAAGGATTTCACTCAATATGATACCTCCCCATTATAAAAGCAAAGGAGGAGCTGTCAGACATAGGCAGGCCCCCGGGTTCAAACAAACCTAAGCTGTGTGACACAAAGGCCCCAGGATATGGAGAGGTTGCAGCAACCTGAACTGCCAGTTCTATCTGTCATATCTCAGGGACAAGACCAATAGAGGAGCTCCTCTCCCCATTCTTGGGGGTTGCAGTGAGCCAGGATCTTCCCCCCATTCTTGAGGGTCACAGTGAGCCTGGACCCCCAGACAAAATTTCAGACCCTGAGACCAGCAGGGACTAAGGCCACTTCCTATCTCCAAGCACAGGATACCTGGACACTCAGATAAGACTTAGGCTTTGCCCATAACCCTGTGGCCTTTGGCCAGTTGCCTAGGAAAATCCTTATATGGTATCAGCCAGCAACTTTTGCACAGCCCCTCCCCCTGTACCATTGCCTATGTGCTGGAATATATGTCCTCATATGCTATCAAGGCATCAACAAGCAACCTTGTACATCTAATCCCCTTAGGACCATCTTCCCACCTTCAATTGCTTATAAACCCATTTCTCTGACAATAAACTGAGCTGTTCACCAAAACTGTCCCCCAGAAATCTTTTCTTTTATCTTGCACACACAACCTTGATCCCCACAGTTGCATAGACTCCTTGGGGGACCAGAGCTGGCCACAGGACCCAGGAACCCACAGGAGAGTTTGTCACTTGGCTCAGCCTGGGCTGGCTTGGCCCAGGCCCAGGCCTAGCTGGTAGGGCTCCCTAGCCTTTACTCTCCACATGGGCTCCTTTATCCCCTCCAGCTCCCGACATAGTAGAAGCTCCTTAAAATTTTTTTTTCTCTTTCCATACTTTTTTCCAGGCCCTCCACATAGGATCTCTAGTCACATGGGTGCCTTTCCTTGGCTCTGTGCCTCCCTCAATAAATATAATGATTTAATGTTTATCCTTCTGTCTTCTTTTTTTTTTATAAAATTCTTTGATTAAAATTAGAGCAAACCTAGGGTTTGGGATGCAAGGACTTTTCTGGACCCTTATAACCCCATTACCTAATGAATGATTCATAGGTGGTAGGTAAAGAGATAAAGAGTGCTGTCAGTAGAAGTGAGTGGGGAATTGTTAATTTGATAAAATGAGTCAACATAGAGGATAGGTAAAGGTCAAGGAGTGTGGTCTGTAGGGGTAAGGAAGGAGGAATTGTTAACTTGGATAAAAAGAGGTAACAGGGCTGGGTGGATGGCTTAATGGTTAAGGTGCTCACTGGTGAAGCCTAAGGACCCTGGTTCAATTCTCTAAACCACATGCACAAAATTGTACATGCACCTGGAGTTCATTTTCTGTGGCTAGTGACCCTGGAGCACCCATTCTATCTATCTGTCTGTCTCTCTCCCTCTTTAAAAAAACAGAGAGACAGACTTCCAGGTAAGGTGGCAGCATGCTAACCACACCAAAGCAGCCTAGGGAGGGGAAATAAATAGAAACACAGCAAAATACACTCTTCTATTGAAAAGTGAAGGTGTATAAGTTAGTATCAACCACAGAAGAGAAACAAGGGACCAATACCTTCCAGAAAGGAGGAAACCAGTCAGAATCCCTCCAAGGCACCAGCAGCCCTGATCCGTGAGCCAGCCCAGCAGGCAGTGCAGGTGGCAGGAGCAGAAACAAGGTGAGGGAATTTTTCCACTCACATCAGCCTCCTTGAAAATGCAAGAAACCTAGAATGGAAGACAGCAGAGACCAGCTGACCAGCTGCTAAAGGAGATACAAATGGTACCAGCTGAGCAGCTGCAGTACAATTCCAGGCACCCTTCAAAGTCTCCCATTCCCCAATTGTCAGTGCCAGGAATGTCCTGAGAATTCATTCACCTCCAGCCACCCAGCACCAAGAGGGATCAAGGTGGCCACTCAGTTTTGGTAAGATTGGAAGCTGCCGGGGTCCAGCCCTGGCTTGAAGGAGGGTGCCCGAAGAGAGGTGTGAAAGGGAGCGGCGAAATAGTTCTGGTGCAAGCTGACAGGCTAAGGCTGAAGGCAGCTGAGTTTTTCCATCTTTCTCTCTCTGCCTCCTTTTCTGTTTCTATTTTTTTTTATTTTTCTCTTTCTATTTTTCTATTTTTTTTCTTGGTTTTTCTCTTTCTATTTTTTTGTCTTTTTTTCTGTTTTCTGTTTTTCCCTGTTTCTATGCTTCCATGCTTCTATATTTCTCTGCTTCTCTGCTGCCACAGCTCTTAGTCTCAGTCTTTTATTTTCTGATCACATCATGCAAGAACAAACTTCAAGAAAGGTACAATTTCACAGAATTCATAGAAACTTTTTGTTATTCCTTATCATCAAACAATCCCATAATTACTCACCTCAAGTAAAGTCGTCAGGCCCCTGTAATGATTAACTGTTTTCACATTTTCCCCATGTATGTGCGGTCAAGCACTTGTGATTTCCTGGACTTCTACTTTCAATTATTCTATTAAAGGTGAGAGGCAAAACAACCACAAATGGGGCTTCCCATCATTAATCACTGATCCAGCAGATCCATTTATCCTTTAATTATTTATTTTGAATTTTCCTTTTCACGTCCCTCCAATACTTAGACTTTGGTCCCCCCAATTGAACTATTTCTGACTTCAGTTGTTTTTCTGTAAGGATTCCTGGTAAAGAGTCAATTGCAATTGCCACCATTTAGAAAAATTAGTCATAGAACAATGTTTACATTGTTCCTGGAAGTTCATTGTTTCCTCCTAAGTATACTGTACTCCATGCCTGACTTTCTTTAAGGCCTTTAAGGAAAACAATTATCTTTGACCCATTTTCTTGTTTTTCCAATTCTATGCCAGAGCCTCTTTCAGATACATTGACCAACACTTTACCAACACCAATTTTTACTGGAAAAGTAAACTTAGAGATTGGGACACCAAGTGAAAGACAGAGAAAGACAAACATTATACAGAAAACCCCATATTTCTGTAGCGTAGAGAGCCAAAGATTTTTCTATAGAGGGGCCACATCAGACTTCAAGGAAGAGACAGCTGGGCTGGAACTATGTCAAGCAGCTCTTCAGCGCTCAATTCCTCGTGATCCTGAAATGGCATGCTTGCCGTCTCTGGCAGAAGCCATCCAAAAAGTGAACAGGGCCTGCTTATATGAAGCCAGATAAATAGGCCTGTGCTGGAAGTGTTAATCTGTCTTTCCATGTCAGGAAAAGTTATGTATTACATTTTACTGATATATTCTTGGTTGGCTTTACCCTTCTTAAATAACCTGTATTTTGGTGTTGGTTATTGTTGTCTTTGATGTTTCCTGATTTTTAGGGCCTTTGTCTTTTTCTTAAGTCACTACTGGGGGGCAGGGACTGACTGGCCCCAGGCTGACTTGGAACTGGTTTCAGACTAGAAATCACAACCTCCCAGTTGACAAGATTAAGCATGTGAAACAACATACACCTTTAGGGACTTTGTCCTTATTAGATTATCTCTAGTTTAATCCCCACACTCATATAAATATTCTGTGCTGGCTTTGATTGAATGTCTATATTACTTAGTTAAATTTTAGAATTTTTCAGTAATTTGCTTCACCCAGTCTACTAAAACACTTGAATAGCAGGCAAGCTCAACCCATGGGTCACTTCTTCTGTTTCTCTTGAAGAATAAAATCTACACCTAACACCTTAAACTCCTACACTGAAGATATATAAGGTCAGATTTACACAGCTAACAATGATGCAGATAATTAGAAAACCCAAGCATCAAATTAACTCAAGATACAAGAATCTCTACATTATAATACAAGAAACACATAAAATCAAGACAATAGAATCCCACCAAAAATGGGGGACACCTGAATCAAACCACCACATTCCGCCCCTGGCCCCCATAAACTGATATCCATACATGATGTAAAATACAATGCATTCAGTCTGACTTTAAAAGACCCCATAGTTTTTATCAATTCCGGTGATGTTCATACATCCCCAGAATGTGGTGGTTTGATTCAGGTGTCCCCCATAAACTTAGGTGTTCTGAATGCTAGGTTCCCAGCTGATGGATATTTGGGAATTAACGCCTCCTGGAGGGAGTGTCTTGTTGGGGGCGGGCTTATGGGTATTATAGCCAGCTTCCCCTTGCCAGTGCTTGGCACACCCTCCTGTTGCTGTGGTCCACCTTATGTTGGCCAGGGGGTGATGTCCACCCTCTGCTCATTCCATCATTTTCCCCTGCCATCGTGGAGCTTCCTCTCTAGCCTGTAAGCCAAAATAAACCTCTTTTTCCCAGAAGCTGCTCTTGGTTGGGTGATTTCTACCAGCAATGCAAACCAGACTGCAACAACATTCCATCCAAATTCTGCAGAATTCACATTCTTTTCAGTAGCACATAGAGCATTCTCTAAAATAGACCATATATTAGGACACAACACAAATCTTAACAAATTCAGGAAAATTGAAATAATTCTTTGCGCTCTATCTGATCACAATGGGATTAAACTACAAATCAATAGCAAGAAAAGCTACAGACCATATACAAAATCATGGAAACTAATACATTATTAAATAGTGAATGGGTCAGTGATGAAATAAAGAAGAAAATCAAAAAGTTCATAAAATCAAACAATAATGAGAACACAACATACCAAAACCTTGGGACACAATGAAGGCAGTCCTAACAAGGGAAATTTATAACTTTAAGTGCCTATAGTAAGAAATTAGAAAGGTCACAAGTAAACAACTTAATGCTTCACCGTAAAGCCTTGGACAAAGATAACAAGGCAAACTAAAAATCAGTAAATGGGAAGAAATAATAAAGATTAGAACAGAATTTAATGAAATAGAAACAAAAAAAAATCCAAAGAATCACTGAAACAAAGAGTTAGTTCTTTGAAGGGACAAACAAGATTGATAGGACATGGAACCAGCCTAGATGTTCCTCAATTGATGAGTGGATAGTGAAGGTGTAGCACATTTATACAATGGAGTTCTACTCACCAGTAAAGAAAAATGAAATCATAAAATTTGCAGGAATGAGGATGGATCTGGAAAGGATTATACTTAGTGAGGTAACCCAGGCCCAGAAAACCAAACATTACATGTTCTCTCTCATATGTGGATCCTAGCTACAAATGATTGAACTTCTATATGAGTTGAAATAAAACTCATTAACAGAGGCCAATAATCTAGAAAGAGGATATAAAGGGAACAGAAAGGGAGGGAGGAGGACTTAATAAGATGATATTGTATATATGTAAGTATAAGAACAGATTAATGGGGGTGGAAAGACCTAAGCGAGATCAGGAGAAGAAATTGAGTAAAGGAAAGGTGGAGGGAGGGCTGACCAAATCTAAGAGGATATAAATAAGTCATATGGAAACCTACTTTTTTGAAAAATGGAACACCCATAGATTATTGCTAGAGAATTTTTGGTGCCAGAGAGGAGATATCTTCCAGTGAGTTGTTGGTGAGGGAGGTCCCTGATGCCCCAAAGCATTACAGGCCATTGACAAAGCTCTTGGTTTCCTAACAGTAATTGATGGTATGAACCTATTGCTGAAGACTCTCACACTTGGTCTGAGAAATCCTTCTGAGGGTGAGCCGAAAACCTCCTCCATGTAGATCAGCAGACAGAATGGTGGAAAAAGCTATGCTGCATGTAGTTCAATGGAAGAGAGAGAAATTACCAATGGAGATACTTAACTGTGAACACTGCAAGCCTTAAATTTGGCCAGCCAGGCCAAATGAGCCAATGGGTGCAATAATGGCATGACTGTTATGGGGGAAACCAACCACTCTCTAACTGGCCTGGAGACCTGTGCCATGTGAGAGAATACATTCCTGATACTTAAAACCTACATGGGGTTGTCATGAGCCCTAGGGGTGTAACGTCTGCTGCTGTCTGACTAAATGTATATAGTATGCTCACCAAACTGCCCAGTAAACACTTCTCTTAATGTTCACACTCATATATTAATGCTACTCTCACTTTTGGCTAGAGAAGTTTCTCTTTTCAGATGACAGTGACCTTGGGATGACTCAGAAGGCATTTTAGTGCTAAAAATAAGTGACAGAGGAGTACTTAGCTCAGAAATATCTCTATTATACCTTCCAAAGCTCAGGACCCATTGTGGAAGAGGTGGCCAAAAGAATGTAAGAGCCAAAGGAAAGGTGGGACTGCTTACCAAGCGCTCCTCCAGACACAAAATGGTCTGGATATCCATGACCTCACAGTGCCTGACACTGCCTACATAAGACCATCATAATAGGAAGAAAAGATGATGACATCAAAATAAAAGAGAGACTGATTGAGAGGGGGAAGAGTTATAATGGCAAGTGGAGTTTCAAAGGGGAAAGTTGGGGGAGGGAGATAATTACCATCATTTATTGTCTATAATTATGGAAGTTGTCAATAAAAAAGTAAATTTATTTTAAAAGGAAAAATAAAAATTTTTAAAAAACAAAGAGAAAGGGAGAGTTAATGAATATGGGTGTGCCACCAGGGACTTGGCACTGCACACAGACTCCAGATGCATGGGCCATTTGGGGCTTCCAGCTTTACATGGGTACTGGTAAATGGATGTTAGGCCAGAAGGTTTTGCAAACAAGTGCCTTTAACCACTAAATCACTTCCTCAGTCCTCATTAATGTTTAACAATTAATTGCTACCAGTCATTTATTTAACCATTGGAACCACAGGGAATGAAATTTTGTATAATTAGTAAAAGTTTAAAAAAAAATAGAAAAACAAAGAAAAAAATTTTTTTTGAGGTAAGATCTTGCTCTATCCTAGGCTGACCTAGAATTCACTATGTTGTCTCAGGGTGGCCTTGAACTCATGGTGATCCTCCTACCTCTGCCTCCTGAGTGCTGGGATTAAAGGCATGTACCACCATGCCTTGCCCAGGGCTTCATTTTTGTTTAATCTGTTTTGTAGCAATTAATTTGTTGTTCATTATGGACACTTTAATGAGCATAAAACCATTTCTATGCTTTACCCATAACTACCAGAGTAGATGAAGCTTAGACAAGGTGCCCAACAGTGTCTGTCTAAAGGATCTTAACATAATTAGGTTATTTCTTTTGTAAAACTTAAGTTATAGACCCAGAATTTGCACCATCCTGTTCAAACCTTGATAATTTTTTTTTGAAAGAGAAGAGCATAGCATGAGACTATATCCTGGTGCAATAAAGGAAATTTAATATAAATCTTATATCTGGTAATAAAACAAGCCTACTATTAGGTATCTGTATATTAATCTAGTAATAGTTCTTTATTATACATATAATATAGACAAAATATATTAATATCACTGTGCCTTATTAAATGTCAAGTTAATCATTTGGTAATAATTTACAAAATTATTTGTTATAAATTTCAAGTAATTGGTATAAACATCATAAGCAACCAAATTAATTATTTATTTTTTTGCCTAAGATTAAGCTATTGAAACAGACATTTGAGATCATCTACTTAATAAGCCCAAATAATAACCCTTTTAGGACTATTTAAAAGTCTTGATCTTTAATTTAATCTGTAATGTAATTTAAGAAACACACTTTTTTGTTTTTGTTATTTATTAGCACCTCCAAAACACATTAGGAACACATGACAAAGTAAATGATCCAAGGGTCAGGTTCAGTCAAGAAGACTTGGACATGGAACACAAAAGACTAGATAGGGAAGTTTCACTCATGAACCAGTGAAAGATGCCTTTCCCTTCCCGCCTTCCTCTTTCCACCACCGGACAGGACAATGGGATGTAATATGTGATGGTTCAGAAACCAGAAAAGCAAACAAAGTGATGCTTCAGGTGAACAGAAAGGAGCTCTCCAAGGTATCTCAGGAGCAAACCCTAAAGGCCCTGGGCGACTCTAAGGAGCCCCTGGTAGTCTAGGTACTGAGATTCAGTCCCACTGTGAGAACACAGGTCCTGCCATGACCTTCAGCTGGAAAGTGGCACTCAGGCCTATATCTCGTTGAAGCATATCATAGCACTGAGCAAGCTGTGCCCACCTACCCACTCATGGGCACCCTGGAGCTAAAACTCTTCTCTGAGCCTCCTCCCCAACAGCCATGAGTTTGATGACCCCAAGGAGCTCATGGAGGGCAGCCTGCAGTGTGAGAGAACATGGACAAGCTGCAGTAGGAGGAGGTAGAGCTGTGTGAAAGCAGCCACTGCGACAACCTGGTCCTGCCAAGAAATATTAAGATATTATCATTTGGGGGAGGGAGGGAATTATCATGGAATATTGTTTATAATTATGGAAGTTGACAATAAAAATTTATTTTAAAAGTAAAATAAAATAATTAAAAAATTTAAAACATACAAAAAAGATATCACTGAATCATTTTAATTAACAACCTTTTCAATATCTGTCATTCCTGTATTAAAAGTGATCAATATGTCTCCAAATGTTATTAAGCTACATTTAAATATATTTGCCTTTTATCAAGCTTTATTTCTTTTTGAAGCAGTACCCTGTATCCTTTATTTTCACCAGTTTTCTAATATCATCATATCATTTTCCTTGTTATGATCACTGGCTTCTGTAGTATAATAGATGTATATTGTATATTAACATTTATTAGACATTCCTAACCCATTTCTTATGATCAGATCAATGTATAAATTTTTCTAATAGGACACATTACATACTACCTTATAGATATGTCTTTTATGCTGCAAAGCTAAAATCTCAATGCCATCACACACCAATGTAAGAGTTATTTTTAATTATTTTATTTTTAATTCTAGGTTTCCTATTATTGTTACCCAAGACCTATCCTATAACAGTAAAGATATTAGTTCTCCCAGAGGCGTTGGAAACTGCTAGCCTGAAGCAGGCATTCTACCAGCCTGGAGGAGCCTTCAGGTCTTTACCCCAGTGAGAAGCCCAGCAGAATATCATGCAGGATCCAAATGAAGATATAGAATGGAATGAAATTTTAAGATTTGGCATTCTTCATCCAAGAGAAGAGGCCAGAGATGAGATTGAAGAAGCAGTTTTACGTTTGCAGAAGGAAGCAATGGCTAGACACATGAAAAGATGAAGCTGGCACAGCTGGAGATGAATTTGATGAAGAAGGTATCAGAAACACCGAAGCACAGAGAACAGCCATTACAGGAATGGAAAGCACTTAAGAAGAAACAAAAACTTGGAGAATTAAGAGAAATTTCTGGAAATCAGTATGTGAATGAAGTCACAAATGCAGAAAAAGATTTGTGGGTTATAATTCATCTATACAGAACAAGCATCCCAATGTGTTTGCTGGTAAGCCAGCTCTTGGTCTCCTACCAAAAAAGTTGCCAGAAACAAAATTTGTTGAAGTCATCATGAATAGCTGCATTCAATACTACCGTGACAATTGCTTACTGACAATTTTTGTTTATAAAAACAGTCAGATAGAAGGACAATTCATTGGAGCTATAGAATGTAGAGGGATAAATCTCAAACTAAACCTTGAATTGAAGCTATCAGAAGTTGGAGCCATACAGACTGATTTGGAGAAGAACCCAAAAAAAGCATTGCAGATGTGATGGTATCCTCAATTAGAAACACTTCAAACCATGACAGTGATAGCTCCAATGGTGATAATGAGATCAAATAGAACTACTTAATAAATAGCTGTAATGTACAAAAAAATGAGTAAAGATTTTATTATACCCTTCCATTCATTTCCAGTATAGAGAAGCCAGACTGGGTTAGCATCCATTTTTCAAATTATTATAGGGTCTAACTCTTAAAAGGGATGATATAGAGATAACAGTTAGGCTCAAAGGCCAACAAAGACTGACCCAACTTTATTAACATTAAAATAAAAAAAAAACATTTTCTTCTAACCACAGGACTGGTCCCAGATACCTCTAAGTTTAAAGTGGAGCATGTTATTATTAAAGTATATTAAACTGTTTAAAATTACATTGTTAGAAGGTATTGTTATTAGGGAATATTAAACTCCCATAACCAAAATTCAAGTCTTAGCAAATCCAATTTTACTATAAAATGCTGTTTCATTTCTATTGATATTTATAAAAGTTCTTTACAAAAAGAACTTTAGATTTATGTTTTCCTCTTTTGTTCATAATAACATTTCTTCCTTTTAAAATATTATCTTTTCAATGGAAGTCTTTAATAATTCCCATTTAGATTTATGCCTAACTGTTAAACTTATATGTTTTCCCAATGAACAAGCTGGTTGTTTTGATATAATACACAAATCCCTGTCCATACATATTATTTCAATTTCATATAATTCCTGTTAAACAAAATCTCATTTAATAGGGAAATTCATTTCAGTAGACATTATTAGGCCCAATGATACAAAGCTCATACTTTTATGGTTATATAAAACTTCACAAAAATAATGAAACCTTTAGTCTTTTTGGTTTTATATCCTTTCATATCTCTAAAACTTTTACATGTACCAAGTAAGTAAAGTACTTTTATGTATAAAAATGAATTTTTTGTAGATACTTAAAACAATAGTCCTCAAATAGAATACAAGGTTTGAGGTCTAAATTGACCATTCATCCCATACTCAGAAATTAGGCATTTCCTGGATTATTTTACCTAGGTATTTCAATATTATTTGTTTTTAATTTTTTATTATCATTAACAAGATGTTTCATATGGGTACATCATGTGTCAGTACCCTCTTTTCCCTCATCCCTGCCCCCATTCCACTGGGGACCCTTCTCAGTGGGGTTGCAGGTCTTCCCCATGGGGTTGTGGTTTATGTGTGGTGAGAGAAGCAGTCTGTTATATTGGGGGGAGGGAATGTCTATGGGCATGATGTCTCAACCTGTGACTCTTACAATCTTTTTGATCCCTCTTCTTCTCTTAGGAGCCTCTGTATCTCTACTTTGCTAGGTGTTGAGTATCCTCGGCGTCTGTCTACTGCCTCCTGGTGCTGATTGTCAGGAACAGCATGGCAGCACTCTTGTCATCTTCCCATTTCTCTGTGGATCAGCTGTGGCTTGGTTGAAGTGCAAGGAGTAGCCCAGTCCCACTACCTTCCCACACCCTCCTGTACAGAGTATCCAGGAATTGGAGACCCAGGGACACTTCAATCAGGAAGGCAGAGAAAGGGACCTACTTTCACAGCAAGCTCACAGGGTCCAAGCAGATCCAAACCAGCTGCAGGGGAAACCCACTCAAGTACTTTTATTTAACTAATTAATTTTGAATTAACATTATTTAAGTTAATGGAGCAAATAAACAAAGGAAGGTACTGTTGCAGTCAGGTTGGCATTGCTGGCAGAAATCATCTGACCAAGAGCAGCTTGTGGGAAATAAAAGGTTTATTTTTGGCTTACAGACTTGAGGGGAAGCTCCATGGTGGCAGGAGAAAACAATGACATGAGCAGAGGGTAGATATCACTTCCTGGCCAACATCAGGTGGACAACAGGAACAGGACAGTATGTCAAACACTGGCAAGGGGAAACTGGCTATAATAACCCATAAGCCTGCCCCCAACAATACACTGCCTCCAGAAAGCATTAATTCCCAAATCTCCATCAGCTGGGAAGCTACCATTCAGAACACCTAAATTTACAGGGGACACCTGAATAAAACCACCACATCCCACCCTTAGCCCCATAAACTGATAGCCATCCATGATGTAAAATGCAACTCATTAAGTCCAACTTTAAAAGTCCCCATAGTTTTTATCAATACTAATGATGTTCAAACAGTCCCATAGTCCAAGATACTTTAACTGAGCCATAGTACAAAAAAAAAAGCTATGAAAACTAATAATTGCACAGAATAAACATTCACACTGCAAAAAAAAAATGGCATTGGGCACAACAAAGAAATATTCAAACAACATAAGATTAAAACAGGACAAACACCAAACCCTGTACCTCCAATCCAACAACTCTAGTCAGTGACAAATCTCTGAGTTCGATAATTCTAACCAGCATCAATTCTCTGGAGTACCAATTTTGCCCCTTCAGCTGGGCTACTCACAGTCCTGGAAAACTTCATCCAGGACTGGCAGCTCTCCTTAGCAACCATCTCGTGGTCCCAGCATCTCCATGGGGTCTCCACTGCAATCCATGGTCCATCCTCAAGGCTCCATCAGGTTTCCATGCAGGCATTCAGCAAACCTGCTCCACACTGCCCCTGCCCGTGGCCATTTCCAAAACACAAAACTGTGTTGCAAATTCAATAATCCTCTCTTTCCTGCATTTGTTATACCCCATAATACCAGGTAGGGTGCCAATTTGCTAATCTATGGGGTAATAAAGCAGACTTTGAAGAACAGGACACTCCTTCAGCATGTAGACCCCTTCAGAAGACTGCATTTTTTTCTGTTGTCCCAGTGTAGGTCAGCTGGCCCAGTCTCAATGATTGTAATTTCTCATACAACTGTAGCTGAATGGGCAGAAGTTTTAGGTCAAATTTTTTCCTGTGCCATATCCATCCACTCACACCAGTCCATTTCTATGCAATGCAACCCTACACAAATTATCAGGCATAACAGCAAGCCCCTCACACAAACTGCTTCTAGCCAAATCAAGGCAAAGCTCTTTCTCACCTTCACAAGCCAAACATCATAGTCCATAGTTCTTACCACATTCAGGTCTTTCAACTCTCACCAGAATAGTCCATCAAGCTGTACTTACAGCACTGCAATGCATCTCTTAGGCCAAGGTTTCAAATCCTCCCACAATCCTATTGAGAATCAGCTCCAAAAGGCCAAAGCCACATAGTCAGTTGTCTAGCAGCAATCCCAGTCCTGTGTTACCAACTTTGCTGTTGTAGTCAGGTTCACATTGCTGGCAGAAATCACCCAACCAACAGTAGCTTGTGGAGAAAAAAAGGTTTATTTTGGCTTGCAGACTTGAGGGGAAGCTCTATGATGGCAGGGGTAAATGATGGCACAAGCAGAAGGTAGACATCAACCCCTGGCCAACATAAGGTGGACAAGAGGAGCGTGTGGCAAACACTGGCAAGGAGAAACTGGCTATAATACCCATAACCTTGCCCCAACAATACACTACCTCCAGGAATCATTAATTCCCAAATCTCCATCAGCTGAGAACCTAGCATTCAGAACACCAAAGTTTATGGGGGACACCTGAATCAAACCACCACAGGTACCACACTTGGCAGATCCAAGCTGACCTTTTGTCCATGTGCCTGTGTAATTAAAACAGTTTTATGTTCCATTAGAACAAAAGGAAACCACACTAATAGGAAAGAATCTCTTAAGTGCATATTTCACACTTATAAATTTTTTAACAATTTCCCTCTTCTAATCAACCCCAGTGTGGCTGATGTTTGATAACATTTTATTTTCCTCTCAAGTCTTCTGAAGGTTCATCTCTGTTTATTTGCCTTTTCTGGTCTTTCTCCCTTTATTTACTCAGTGGGCTTATGAATGTATCATCCAGTGTCTGTTGACAGTCCCCTTAGGAGAAGAATGTGTTTTGCTAAGCAACCCTCAACTGGAAGGAAATCTGATTTATTGGAGATCTTACAACAGAAATTTCCTCTCATTTGGGCTGAAACAAACCTGCCAGGATTGGCAGCTCACCAACCCCCTGTCACAGTGGAACTAAAAGCAATGTCATGCCTGCCAATGTAAAGCAATACACTATGACTATGGAGGCAAAATGGGATTAAGAATCATATTGAGGGCTGGAGAGATGGCGTAGCGGTTAAGCGCTTGCCTGTGAAGCCTAAGGACCCCGGTTCGAGGCTCGGTTCCCCAGGTCCCACGTTAGCCAGATGCACAAGGGGGCGCATGCGTCTGGAGTTCGTTTGCAGAGGCTGGAAGCCCTGGCACGCCCATTCTCTCTCTCTCCCTCTATCTGTCTTTCTCTCTGTGTCTGTTGCTCTCAAATAAATAAATAAAATTTAAAAATAAATAAAAAAGAATCATATTGATAGGCTGCTTGAAGCAAGCATACTGGTCCCATGCCACTCCCCCTGGAATACTCCACTGTTGCCTGTCCAAAAGCCAGGAACCAAACCTACTTTTTTGGATAATGGAACACTCAGGAGCCATAGATTGTTAACTTAAAAAATTTCAGTGCCAAGGATGGGATACCTTCCAGTGAGTTGTTGGCCAGAGAGGTCCCTGATACCCCAAAAACATCACAGGCCATTACTGAGACTCTTGGTTTCCCACCAAGAATATATGGTAAGACCCTACTGCTGAAGACTCTGCATACTTGGGCTGCAAGGCCACTGAGAAATCCTGCTGGAACTGAGCTGAAACCTCCATGTAGACCAGCTGACAGAAAGCTGGAAAAAGCCATGCTGCATGCAGTTCAATGGGAGAGAGAAAAATCACCAGTGGCAAAAATCAACAGTGGACACCACAAGCCTTATATATTTGGCCAACCAGGCCAAATGAGCCAATGGGTGCAATAGTGGCATGGCTGTTATGGGGGAAAGCAATCGCCCTCTAATTTGACTGGAGGTCTGCTCCATGGAACAGAATACATCCCTGATACTGAAAACCTACAATAGGGTAGTCATGAGCCCTAGGGGTGTAATGTCTGCTGCTGTCTGGCTAAATGTATATAGTATGCTCACAAAACTGCTCAGTAAGAACTTCTCTTAATGTTCATACCCATATATTAATGCTACTCTCACTTTTGGTTAGAGAAGCTTCTCTTTTCAGATGGAAGTGACCTTGAGATGATTCTAAAGGTACCATGGTGCTGAGAAGAAGTGACAGAGGAGTGCTCAGCACAGAAATATCTATATCACACCTTCCAAGGCTCAGGGTCCATTGCAGAAGAGGTGGTAAAAAGAATGTAAGAGCCAGAGGAAGGGTCGGACTCCTTACATCATGCTCCTCCAGGCACAAAATGGCCTGGATATCCATGACCTCGCAGTGCCTGATACTACCTACACAAGACCATCATACTCGCAGGAAAATGTTATGACATCAAAATAAAAGAGAGAATAATTGAGAGGGGTAGGGGATATGAAGGAGAATAGAGTTTTCAAGGGGGAAGTGAGGCAAGGGCAGGAATTACCATGGGATATTGTTTACAATCATGGAAGTTGTCAATAAAAATAAAGCCAGGTATGGTGGTGCACACCTTTAATCCCAGCACTTGGGAGGCAGAGGTAGAAAGATTGCTATGAGTTCAAGGCTACCCTGAGACTACATAGTTAATTCCAGGTCAGCCTGGGCCAGAGTGAGACCCTACCTCAAAAAAAAAAAAAAAAAAAAACGAAAAGAAAAATTAAAAAAATATTTTTTTAAAAAGCCAGGAACCAATGGTTACAGGCCATTTGGGGATCTCTGGGAGGTAAACAGGAAAGTACAAGACATCCATCCAATGGTCCCAAATCCATACACCTTCCTGAGTTCACTGCCCCCTGAAAAGCAAGTATATACTGTATTGGACTTGAAGGATGCTTTCTTTAGCATTCCCTCAGCAAAATCAAGCCAACTGATATTTGCCTTCAAATGGGAGGATATGGACAAAGGGACCAGTGGCCAATTAACATGGACTAGGCTCCCAAAAGGGTTTAAAACCTCTCCAACCTGATTTGACGAAACACTCCACTGAGACATGCAGTTTTTCAGGTATACTGCTACAAGTGTGACCCTTGTGCAATATGTTGATGATCTCCTCCTGGCAGCCAAAACAGAGGAAGAGTGCCTCCGAGCTGCAGGACAACTATTAGAGACACTGAAACATGGATATCGAGTCTCTGTGAGAAAGGCTCAACTTTTGAACCCACAGGACAACATACCTGGGGTATGAAGTGCAGGAAGGTAAGAAATTACGTTCTTCATGCAGAATCCGGGCAATTACCTAGATCTCAGCCCCTAAGACAAAGAGGCAACTACAGGAATTCCTTGGGACTGCAGGATATTGTAGGCTTTGGATACCTGGGTTTGCTGAGCTAACAAAACCTCTATAACAAGTGGCTTCTATACAGGAGGCTACCTGAGGTACTGAAAAAGACTTTAACTGGTCCTTAGTGGAAGAATAAGCCTTCCAAAAATGAAAACAGGCTCTGGTCTTAGCAGCAGCATTAGCCCTTCCTGATATTACCAAACCATTCCACTTGTTTGTGGATGAGAGGAAGGGCTTTGCCCGGGGGAACCTAACACAAAAACTTGGGCCCTGGCAATGACCTGGTGCCTACCTCTCTAAGAGACTAGATCCTGCAGTGGCTGGATGACCAACATGCCCAAGGGCTACAGCAGCCACAGCCCTGCTGAAAAAGGAAGCAGATAAACTGACCCTGGGGCAAGGTTTGATGATCATGGCTCCACATACAGTAGAAACTCTTTTGAGAAGCACTCTGGACAGATGGATGACCAATTCCCGAATAACTTGTTATCAAGCTTTGCTCCTAGATCACCCAAGGGTCAAGGTCCCCCACACTGTGGCCCTGAACCCAGAACTCTGCCACCAGAAACCAACACTGCTACTATCCAACATGACTGCTTGAAGATCTCCACCACATTCCAGGGCCTACAACCACTCTAAACAGACATCCCTTGGACACAACCAGACCTTGCAATGTTCTCCATGGCAGACAACCAGATATGGTAATGTTCTCCATGGCAGCACTTTCATCCAGAATGGCACCAGGTATGCTGGGGCAGTTGTAGTGACTATAGAATGCATCCTCTTGGCAGGAACTCTTCCCCTGGGGACATCAGCTCAAAAGGCTGAACTCACTGCACTCACTGAAGCCCTTAAACTGGGAACAGGAAAAATCTTGACTGTGTACACTGACAGCAGGCACGCTTCTGATGCCACTCATGTGCACAGAACCATCTACGAAGAAAGAGGCCTTTTGACAGCAGAAGGAAATGATACTAAAAATAAGACATAAATCCTAGATTTACTGGCTATAGTCTGGGCTCCAAAGCAAGTGGCTATCATCCACTGTCCTGGACATCGGAAGAGACTCACCAGAGGCAACTGGGAACAAAATAGCTGACAGAGCAGCCAAAGAGGCTGCTCTAGGAATGACACAGTGATTACTCACCATCCCAGAACCCATCTGTTGTGGTTTGATTCAGGTGTGCCCCATAAACTAGGTGTTCTAAATGCTAGGTTCCCAGCTGATGGATATTTGAGAATTAATGCCTCTTGGAGGCAATGTATTTTGGGGTGCAGGCTTATGGGTATTATAGCCACTTTCCCTTGTCAGTGTTTGGCACACTCTCCTGTTGCTATTGTCCGCCTTATGCTGGCCAAGGGGTGATATATCCACCCTCTGCTCATGCCATCTTTTCCCCCTGCCATCATGGAGCTTCCCCTTGTGTCTGTAAGCCAAAATAAAACCTTTTTCCCAAATCCGGTCTTGGTCAAATGATTTCTAACAGCAATTGGAACCTGACTACAACAGTAATGTTGGTACCAAGAGTGGGGTTGCTGCTAGACACCTGACTGTTGCTCTGGCCTTTTGGAGCTGATTTTCAAAAGAAATGTGGAAGGATTTGAAACCTTGACTTAAATGCCTTGCAGTGCTATAAATAAAACTTGATGGACTATTTTGGTCAGAGTTGAAAGACCTGAATGCAATAAAACTATGGACTGTGAGGTTTGGCTTATGATGGTGAGAAAGATCTTTGCCTGGACTGGGCTAGAAGCAGTTTGTGTGAGAGGCTTGTTGTTATATCCATGTTCTGAGAATTTGTGCAGGGTTGCATTGCATAGAAATGGACTGGTGTGAGCAGAGGGAAATGGCACAGAAAAAAATGAAATCTTTGGGCTGAAATTTCTGCCTGTTCAGCTGCAATTATATGAGAGATTACAACCTTTGAGATTGAGGCAGGTGACTTGCATTGGGACACCAGGAAGAATGTAGACTCTTTTGAAGGGACCTGAGTGCTCAAGGAGTGTTCTGTTCTTCAAAGTCTGCTTCATTCCACTGACTATGGGGTCAGATAATGGGCCAATGTTTGTTTTAAAGATCATAAAAGGTATTTCCACTACTCTGGGAATAAATTAGAAATTATATTGTGTCTATTACCCTCAGAGTTCAGGGCAAGTTGAAAGGATTAATCAGACCTTAAAGGAGAATTTGACCAAATTAGCCCTAGAGACAAGTGAAGGATGGGTGAGACTCCTCTCCTTTGCTCTATTGAGGGCCCAATGCACCCCTTATGTAAAAGGTTTAACCCCTTTTGAAATTTTGTTTGGAATGCCCCCACCTATTTTACCCCAAATTGGACAGGAAAAAATTGTTGAAATCTCTAACCAGAAGCTACTTCAGTCCATCCAGGCTCTGCAGCTGATCCAGGAAACAGTAGCTTTGTCAGCACAAGCTGTATTCTAATCTCCTCCACCTTAGCCACATTATTTTCAACCAGGGGACAAGATATGGATAAAGAGACATCAGACTGAGACCCTAGAGCCTGCTGTAAAGGGAAACACCTGATGTTCCTGACAACTCCAGAAGCCACTAAGGTGGACAGTGTCCAGACCTGGATCCACCACTCCCAGGCCAAATGAGCCATTGGTCCAGAGAGCAACAACACTGCCCCAGAGAGATGGACCATTGACAGGATACCCAAAGGTCCTCTAAAGATAAGACTGTTAAGGCATTAACCATACTCTCCCTGTGGGTGACTCCCATAATCTCACAGGACATTTGCGGGGGTTGGGGGGAGAAATTGTGTGTGTGTGTGTGTGTGTGCATGTGTGTGTGTGTGGTTGTTTGAGGTAGGGTCTCACTCTAGCTCAGGCTGACCTGGAATTCACTATATAGTTTCAGGGTGGTCTTGAATTCACGGTGATCCTCCTACCTCTGCCTCCCAAATCCACACTGGGCTTTCATGGGATATTTGTAATGACTGCTTGACCGAGGACCATCCATCCCTGTTTTGATTTTGTCTCCCAGAAATGTTGGGTATATAACAAGGAATGCATGGCTAACTCCCAGGCCATACTATGCCATGAGTCTCGTACAAAGGACCCTCATCAGATATCCAGGGGGAATAGGAAAAGTTGTATGCTAGAAATGACACATACCCCCTTCTGCTCCTGAAGTGCACCTGCCATTTACTAAATGTATAAAAAGTAATGTTTGGGGCCGGAGGGATGGCTTAGTGGTTAAAGCATTTGTCTGCTAAGCCAAAGGACCCAGGTTTGATTCCCCAGGACCCACAATAACCAGATGCACAAGGTGGCTCATGTGTCTGGAGTTCATTTGCAGTGGTTGGAGGCCCTGGCACACCCATTCTCTCTCTCTCTTTCTCTTTCTCTGTCAACTAAATAAATAAATTTAAATAAAATATTTTAATAATTAAGTAAATAAATAATAAATTTTAAAAATGCTTTTTCATACCTAACCTATCTCCAAACAGTCGAGTCAACCACTTTGTGTATTTACGGTGGTGCCAAATATTGGCATGGAATAGCCCTGGGAAATCATGCAGTTTACATATACAGTGTCCAGGGAAAATTTATCTGCTGGAGCCTTAGGCCCTCCCAGAGGTCTGTCAGATGGGGGAGGGGTACAAGACCATGCTGAAAGGGAACACAAAACAAGCTGCATAGAAAGTCACAAAGCAGCTGGACTTAAGCCAGCAATTGCTCCAGCCTAAGTGCCTACACATGCCAGAACCTGCAGCTGGGCCCAAGTACCTGACCCTTGTTAGAGACCACCCCCACCCTACTCAATAGAACAAACCCCAGGCTAGCTAAGGATTGTGGGATGTGTCTCAGGGTGGGCCCACTATGGGCCTCAGCGACCTCTCTGGCTTGGAGATGGACCTCTCCCTCCTTCCCAACTAGATGCCCCAAGTTTCCCCCTCTTCCTGGTATTTCTATCACTGGGACATCCCCAGTACCCTGGCTACATCAAAATGGTACAAAACAAGTGGGAATGGTACCTGCTTGAGTGAGATAACCACAAACTGCTTTTTTTGGCTTTTGTAACTAGGCTCGACTTGTTGCAATAACAGATAGCAATATAACTGTTGGCACATAGAGTTTTTTAGCAATGTGACTGTTGTCACATACACTTGTGATTTTGTCTTTATAACCCCTGACCAGATGGAGTTTAGGGCTGCACTCTTGGGTTCCTGACTGGAAGTGTGGCCCTGGCCAATAAATAAAGCCTCTAATTTTGTTAATATCATACTTGTGTCAGACTGGTGAATCTCTGAGGGAACCCAGACCCGTTACACAGTCTTCCTCCTTCTCCCAGTGTCTCCCATTATCCATTTGTACAGGACAAAGGAGACACAAGGAACTCAAACAGCTATAGGAAATTCTTTCTAACTTCTATAGGAAGTTCCCTTTGGGCCTGCAAGGAAACCTGTAATAGCCTGGGACACACCCCCACGCAACTTTTTCTGATGAACTTCCAGCACCAGAGAATCAGCAATGACCAGGGGCCCAGGAGCACAACAGCATTGGCACAAGTTGTGCCAAAGCCAGTCTCCCCATCCCCTTCCCAAGAAACTGGAGCATAGAGCTCACACTGTGCTGTTTACAGGATTCCAGGTCCACCAAGGCTCAGCCTGGGATCTCATGTTTATTCCAGGCTCTGCTCAGGGAGCAGAAACCCTGGGCAAAATCACTCCTAGCCTCAGACACTGACACACACACACACACACACACACACACACACACACACGCACACACGCATTAGGAGGCTTCACAGTGCCTCCCCCTTACCCACATATTCATGTGTTTAGGGCTGTCACAGACACACATTAAGAGGCATCACAGTGCCTCCCCTTCTTGTGTACCCCTCCCAGTTTCAGTAATGCATGACAGACAAAGGCTGGGGGTTCACTAGGAGAAAGCCACTCAGTTGCCCATCTGACAATGTCCCAGAGGAACTTCAGCAGCACTTGGCCATGGCAGGTTCAGCTTGTGACTGTGATTGGATACTGTTCCCATTCAGCCATGAGACCTTATGCCACTTGCCATGGTACAACGAACAAGCCTACTCAAATCCTGTGGCCTTAGTGGGGATCTTAAGGATGTCTAGTCATAAGATTACAAACTTGAACTCAGAGCACAAGTGAACTGAGTCATCCATGCACTCATACATTTACACAGAGGTTAAATTACAGTTTCCTCTTGCCTTATGGGAATTCCCTGGTTATTGGCTATGTAAATGCCTCTTATAGCCTCTTAATAGCCCCCCTGAAGAGCCTTAACCTTTAGCTCTAAACACATATGGAGCAACCCTTTCAGCTGCAAGCCACTGTTTGGACCCCACACACATGGGGTCTTCTCAGAATGGCCTTAGAGATGATCAGTCACTATGTCAGTCTCCTTTCTGGTCCCCCAGTACATTCCTCAGCCATTTGTCAGGTGGCTCTGTCCATCCTCTCTTCCAAATCTGGTCAGGGGCTCAGGCACCATGGGATGGCAGAGCTGTGATACAAGTTTGGACCCTGGAAACCATCAAGGAGCATGCTTTCCAAATCTCTCAGAGACTCTGTTTCCCCCACAGCTGCTTGGATGTTCATGCCAGTGGCCCAAGGGGCGAGCAGCTAGTGTGCAATACTCTTGTGACTGTTTCCCAGCCAATGCACCAGCTATGATATCAGAAATAATTGAGTCAGTGAGCAAAATCAGGTTAAAATCCACTTCTGTGGACCTCTGCTAGCTAATGCCAGAAAGACAGAGGCTCTGTACTCAGATTGTGCTGGACTTATATACCTTTTACAACCCTTTGTCTGCATTCTCCCAGGCTTGGAGAGAGGAGAGGTTTATGTCCATGACTGTAGGGTTCTGTCAAATAAGATTAAGTACAATCAGCAGTCTCCAGGGGTGAGGTCATTATGCATTGTCCAAAGGTGTCAGGCTCAGAGATGTTAACTACCATCAAAGGAATCTCCCCTGCTGCAGCTTCAGAGAAGGGAAGTACAACATCTGTTGCTTTACTGAAAGTCTTAGGAGCATTTATATTTCTTAATGATACATCGACTATGCTCCATCTAAACTAATATAAGCTAGAAACATTAGACATGTGGCATTTCTTCAGTAGACTCTAGTGGGTGTCTGTATGTGTGCTTGCACACTGTGCTCTTGCACACTCCTGTCTTTGTGTATGTGCACCAGATTTTGATAATAGAAAAGCTCTGAAAAGGTTCATTTCTCTTCCATCACTTACTTCCTTCTCTCCAATTAAGTAGACCATGCAGACAGCCAGCATTAAGGTCATACCCTCAAGGGGCATGTGTGTGTGTGTGTGTGTGTGTGTGTGTGTGTGTGTGTGTGTGTGTCCATGAGTGCAGGCAAGGCATACATGACATGTAATATAAATGGCATACCTGCAGAGCTCTTGATGGACATATTTGGAAACAGGGAAGTTGGGAAATGAACATGGGTCATTAAGCTTTAAACACTGAGCCATCTCTCCAGCCCTCAATTTAATATTTTTAAGCAGGCATCAACAGTCTGGTTTTTTTTTTCTTTAAATATTGACACTAGAAGGGGCAGAGACTGTTGTTGTTCCTTCCCCACCATCATTACCCATGCCTCAGGGGGACACTGACTTCTCATCTAGTCTTTGAATCATCAGCCTGGAGTCTTTCTAGATCTGGAAATGACCAGAGGTGATACTGAGCAGAAATATCTAGACATAGATGGCCATAGTGCCATCATATCATGTGGGAGTGTCCATGGGATCTAGTTTGGATCCAAACCAAAAAGCATCTAAATCAAAAAAGGTATCTGAGGCGATTTGCTCTGACAAATTGGTAAGATGGGGATAGCAGGTGTTGTCAGCATTCTGATTAGTTATCTCTCCATTGTGTGACTGGGTCACATACAAAAACCATGAATGGGAATAGGGGGTCTCCTGAAATCTTCACTGCACTTGGGCAGGACCCAGAGGAAAGCACAGACTCAGCACTGAGATTTTAGAGACATACAAGATGCAACACTTGTACTGGCAGATGCCTCAGCACTTTCTAATCAGTTTGCCATGGAAAATAGGCAGATGGGCAGGACAATGGCAACCAGTGTTAGCAGAAGAAAGTAAGGTTTTGGTGATTGTCTGTCTCCTTCCTTTTAGTCAGACAACTGATGAGAAAAATTAGCCACAGCTGTGAGGAATGACAATGAAGTTAGGCTGTGTGCTTCTCTATTTCTCAACATGACCACAGGAAAGATGTGAAAATCTATAAGTACAGAATGTTCTGCAGACTTTTCTTTCAGTAAATCCAATTAATAATGGTTATGGCTGTTTAAAAAATGTGTTTATTAAATATTCTTAAACACTTCCTGCATTTATAAAAAGCATGCAATGCATCTATTTCAAAACCTCAAGATAACTATAGAAGAACTGGAGTCCAATTATAAACTCCTTCCTTCCAATCCATCATTTTTAGTGTTAGCCTAACTTTCCTCTTGATCTATTTTCATATTAGTAATATTCTTATTTATGATTATGGACTGTTGCAGTTAGGTTCGCAATGCTGGTAGAAATCACCCAACCAAGAGCAGCTTGTGGGGAAAAAGAAGTTTATTTTGGCTTACAAGCTTGAGGGGAAGCTCCACGATGGCATGAACAGAGGTTGGACATCACCCCCTGACCAACATCAGGTGGACAATAGCAACAGGAGAGTGTGCCAAACACTGGCAAGGGGAAACTGGTTATAACACCCATAAGCCTGACCCCAACAATACACTGCCCTCTGGGGGCATTAATTCCCAAATCACCGTCAGCTGGTAACCTAGCATTCAGATACCTAAGTTTATGGGGGACATCTGAATCAAGCCACCACATTCTGCCTCTGGCCCACATAAGCTGATAACCATACATGATGTAAAATGCAATTGCATTCAGTCCAACTTTAAAAGTCCCCATGTTTTTTATCAATACCAGTGACGTTCATACATCCAATTAATCCAAGTTCTTTTAACTGAGCCATAATACCAAAAAATAACTTCAAAAAAAACCCCATAATGGCACAAAATAAACATTCACACTGCAAAAGATGGCATTGGGCATAGCAAAGAAATATTCAACCAATACAAGATTTAAAACAATCACAGCAAACATTAAACTCTGTAGCTTCAGGTCTAACAATTCTAGTCAGTGACTAATCTCCAAGTCTGATAATTCTAACCAGCAACAAGTCTCTGGAATTCCAATTACACACCTCCAGCTAGGCTATGCACAATACTGGAAAACTTCATCAGGGCCAGCAGCTCTTCCTAGCAGCCATCTCAAGGTCCTAGCATCTCCACTGCAACTCACAGTTCATTCTAATGGCCCTATGGGGTCTCCATGCAGGCATCTAGCAAACCTTCTTCACACTGCCCATGGCCATTTCCAAAACACAGTACCATGTTGCAAACTTAATGACCTTCTCTTTCCTGAATTTCTTATACTCCACAATACCAGGTGGAGTTTGTTAATCCAGGGACAGGGGATAAAATGGACTTTGAAGAACAGAACACTCCTTGACCACTCAGGCCCCTTCAAAAGAGTCTACATTCTTCCTGTTGTCCCAGTGCAGGTCAGCTGGACCAATCTAAAGGTTGCAATCTCTCAATTGCAGCTGAATGGGCAATAGTTCACCCAAAGATTTTCTTTGTTGTGTGCCATATCCCTCTGCTCACACCAGTTCATTTCTATACAAAGCAATCCTGCACAACTTCTCAGGACACAGGCATAACAGCAAGCCTCTTTCTCACCCTTATAAGCCAAACCTCACAGTCCATAGTTCTTCCTGCATTCAGTCTTTCAACTCTGACAAGAATAGTCCATCAAGCTGTACTTATAGCAACTGCAAGGGATCTCTTAGGCCAAGGTTTCAAATCCTTCCACATTCCTCTTGAAAATCAACTCTAAGAGTCAAAAGCCACACAGTCAGGTGTCTAACAGCAATCCCACTCCTTGGTACCACTTTACTATTGCAGTCAGGTTCACATTGCTGGTAGAAATCAGCCAACCAAGAGCAGCTTGTGGGGAAAAGAGGTTTATTTTGGCTTACATGCTCGAGGGGAAGTTCCACAATGGCAGGGGGAAATGATGGCATGAACAGAGGGTAGACATCCCCCCCTGACCTACATAAGGTGGACAATAGCAATAGGGGAGTGTGCCAAATACTGGCAAGGGGAAATTGACTATAACCCATAAGCCCATCCCCAATAACACACTCCCTTCAGGAGGCATTAATTCCCAAATCCCCATCAGCTGGGAATCTAGCACTCAGAAACCTAAGTTCAGGGGGGACACCTGAATCAAACCACCACATAGACATTCCAAATAAATCCTTTAATTGCAGTCATCAGTTACATACTACTTTTAATAAGGCCTTAAAATACTAACAAAAATTTTAAGGACTTCATGTCTTTTCATTATTCAAGTGAATATTTTAAGGAATACTTTCATTGGGTGCAGTAGTTTGGGTTAGAAGCCATAATTTTTTAGACTTTGCAGTGTTCCATTCCAGGCCCTTCTGGTTTTCAGGGTTTCCATTAAGAAATCTGAGGTAATTCTGATGGAATTGCCTTTGTATGTAGTGAGTTGTTTCTCTCTTGATGCTTTTAGCACTCTCTTTGTTTTCATTGTTAATATCTTTAACTATGATGTATGTGCCTTGGAGAGTTTCTTCTTTGATCCTATCTGTTTGGTGTTCTATGAGCCTCTTGTATCTGGATGGGCCTTTCTTTTGTGAGGCTGGGAAATTTTCCTTCAGCAATTTCATTGAATATGTTCTCTATGATGCTGTCTTGGATTTCTTCTCCATCTGGTATACCAATGATCTGGATATTTGGTCATTTTAGGGTATCCCACAATTTCCTTTTATTCTCTTTGCACAATCTTTTGACCTTAACAATGTTTTTGGACTTCTACTCAATTTCTTCTGTCTTCTCTTCCAGCTCAGAGGTTCTATCTTCCACATAAGTGACTCTGTTACTGAGGGCTTCTAAAGAGGATTTTTAAAGCTCTCTTTAATTTTTGTGTTTTGTTGTATTTTTTTCCATTGTGTCCATCTCTATTTTAAAGTACTAGTTTAGGTCAAGGTCTGATTTTCTTGATTCTTCCTGGAATCCATGCTTATATTTGATCATGTCATCATTAAGCTTAATTGGCTGGCTACTGAGACCCTCTATTTGTTGACTCACCTTCAATTTATTTATCTTTCTCTTTTTATATTTTGTTAATTAATTTTCTACTCAGTGAATACAGTCAAGTTGGTACCATTATTAGCCTCCTCCCTGTCCTCCCCCTTCCACAGGGACCCTCCTTGTTGAGGTACATGGGTTATGCATTGTGGAGTTAGCCCTCAGTTACAGGTAAGAGGAAATGTCTCTGCGTATCATGGCCCAGTGTGTAGCTCTGACATTCTTTCTGCCCCCTCTTCTGAAAAATTTCCCTGAGCCATTTTGGGTTCATTTTAGGTCTGCTTCAGTGATGAAGTGTTAGGAGCCTCTGTGTCTCTGGATATCTGATTTGGTAGAAGTTGATTGTTCTCTGTGTTGACCTCCTTCACCCTTGTGCTGGTACCAGGTTCACCAAGAAAACAGCATCCTTGCTTGTTTCATCAGGTATTCTTAGTTTCAGCTGGGGCCTTTTTGAGGTATGATGGGGTGGTTCTCATCTTAGGATCTGTGTCTATCTGAAAAGGAGAAGCAGATTATCCAACGGAGAGTAAAGTTAGCACCAGATAAATGGAATAACCCCTAATTTTTAGAGAGAATTTAATAGGTGTGGGCCCTCTTGTAGCCCATGATTGGTGGTAGCTTGATACTGGAGAGCGGGCTCATTTTTGGATCTGGTTCTGACTTGTTTCTCAGCTCCAGCTATAGGTTCCATTCCACTGAGTGGATCAGTTAGCCAAATCAAGAGCAGTTGGTTCCCCACCATGGCTGTGTGCCACTATTGCACTTATGTGAGCATCACAACAAGTTATTTGCTGCTAAGTAGGTTAGACAATGAGTTGCTTGGACAGATATTGGTCATTTCCCCCAGTCACCCATCTAGCACTTTCTGGCACTAGACACACTGAGTGTCTAGAGGGGACTGACTCTCTTCCAGTTTCCAGCCATGTCATTCCATTTTACATGTCAACCACATATAGTGTCTTCAGCAATAGGGTCTTACCACTAACCTTTGGTGGGTCATCAAGTACTCTGACAGAAATCTGTCATTCTTTTAGGAAACCTTGTAGGTCTCTCTGATCAAAAGCTCACTGTGGGTGATAGCCACCTGCTGGTACTGGGAGTTACAGGACAGCACCCAAGAAGAGAAGAAAAAAAATAAAGATAAGTAATATAGAAGAGTTAGAGAGAAGAGAGAGATAGAAGCTATAGAAGATTAAGGTCAGTCTTCATTGTACCCTCTCCAGTGATTTGTTGACTAGGGTGTTCCCTGTAAGGGCCTGGTGAAGGCTCAACCATTTGGAATGCCTTTTAATATGTAGAATTTTATGGTACCATTGCCTTTTGGGTCTAGATTTGTGTGCCCCCACCCCCTCCCTTACCCTCCCCTTACTCCCCACCCACCCTATTGTCGGGTTCTCAAGATGCTTGCTGGGTATGTCTGCATCTTGGGTAGATTCAGGTTAGGTGCTGTAGATGAGTGAGACTATGTGACAATTATCTTTCTGTGACTAAGTTCACTGAGAATGATCTGTTCCAGGTTCAGCCATTTTTCTTCAAATTTCATTGTGTTTTTTCTTACTGCTGTGTAGAATTCCATTGAGTAGATATACCACATCTTAGTTATCCATTCTTCTAGTGATGGACATCTGGGTTTATTCCAGCTCATAACTATTACAAATTGAGCTGCTATAAACATGGTTGAACAAATCTCTCTGGACTGAGGCTTACAGGTTTTAGGGTACATGCCCAATAAGGGAATAACTGGGTCTGTTGGTATCTGTATAGTCAGCTTTTCAGGAGTCTCTATATTGCTTTCCAAAGTGGTTGTACCATCTTACATTCCCACCAACAGTGGATGAGTGTTCCTATTTTTCCATATCCTCACCAGCATTTATTTTCATTTGATTTTTAATGTTTGCTATCCTTACTTGAGTAAGGTGGAATCTCATAGTTGTTTTAATTTGCATTTCCCTGTTGATTAGGGATGATGAGCATTTTCTTAAGTGTGTGTTTAACATTTGTATTTCTTCCTCTGTGAACTCCCTGTCTTGCACTTTGCCCCATTTTGTGAGTGGGATGTTTGACTTTTTATTGTTTAGGTTTTTGAGTTCTTTGTAGATTCTAGAGATTAGGCCTCTGTCAGTTGGATATTCAGCAAATATTTTCTCCCATTCTGTGAGTAATCTATTGGTTTTGCTTATTGTATGCTTGTCTGTAAAGAAACTCTTCAGCTTCATGTGATCCCATTGGTTGAGTGACTGTTTAAGATCCTGTGCAACTGGGGTTTTGTTCAGGAAGTCTTTTTCTATTTCTATATCATGAAAAGTTCCTCCTATATTTTGTTCCAGTACTAGCTGAGTTTCTGGTCTTATGTTGAGGTCTTTGATCCATTTGGACTTGAATGATGTGCATGGTGAGATGTGTGGATCAAGTTTCAATTTCCTGCATATGGTTATCCAGTTTTTCCAGCACCAATTGTTAAAGATGCTGTCTTTTTTCCAGCCTATATTGTTAGGGTCTTTGTCAAATATCATGTAGCTGTAGTAGCTTTGACCCAAAGTCTGGGTCCTCAATTCTATTCCATTGGTCTATACTCCTGTTTTTATGCCAGTACCGTACTGTTTTTATTTCTATGGATTTGTAATATAGCTTAGGTCAGGTATGGTGATTCCTCCAGAGGTATTTCTTTTGCTGAGGATATGCTTGAATATGCGAGGCCTTCTGCCTTTCCATATGAATTTTGAGATCATTTTGTTGTTGTTGTTTTAGAGGTAGGGTCTCACTCTATCTCAGGTTGGCCTGGAATTCACTATGTAGTCTCAGGGTAGCCTCAAACTCACAGCAATCCTCCTACTTCTGCCTCCCAAGTGCTGGGATTAAAGGCACCCGCCACCATACCTGGCTCAATTTATTTATCTTTCTTTTGAGGCTTTTCTGGTTTTCTTGAATTAAGCTAGTGACAAAAGCTGAGTACTGTAAGATAGGATTCTGCTCAATTTCGTTTATACAATTGCTGGTTTTTTGAACATTTGCTTCCAGTTCAGCAATTCTCTTGATTAGAGTCTGATAGCTTGTTGTGTTTTCATTTTGGGATTCAATTTCTGTTGTTTTCTCTATTATCTCATTGGAGGCTTCCACTATGGAACTAGGCATCCTTGGTGGAGAGCTCTCAGTTTTCAGACTTCCATTTTTTTGGTCTTTTTTTGGTTTGTTTGTTTGTTTGTTTGCAGTGTGGTCTACCCATCTTGGGGTAAAACTCTTACTGAGGAGTAAGAAGGTATTTGTCCTTGTAGGATCTCCAGTGAGTGTTCTGTTTTAAATGTGAACCAGGCTGGGGTTGGATCAGGTTATTATGCAGATGTGCAGGTTGTGGAGATTGCAAGTACATCAGAGGGACCTGGGGAACTGCGAGGTCAGAACTGGGGGCTCAGGCCTACTCACTCCACTTTCACTCACTCTTTAGCACAGGGGATCTAAGGGTTGGGGAACCAGGATCTGGGAACCTGGGGAGCCATGGGCAAGAGGCCAGCTCCTACAGTGGCCTGTGCACCCTCTGGTTCAGGGAACAGGGATATGCAGACCCAAAGAAGGTCAATCAGGAAGGTCAAGCAAAAGGCCAGCTTCAGCAGCACACACTCAGAGTCCATGTTGCCCCAGCTGGCAGCTGGGGTACCAGGACCAGCAAACTGGGAGGTGAGGAATGAACCCATACCAGGAGCTCTGGCATACTCACTTTTTGCTGTGTACTCTCAGGAGCAGGGCATCCCAGAGTTGGGGGACTCAAGGCCATGTTAATCAGGAAGGTGGAACAAAAGGCTTGCTTCAGCAGCAGCATGTATGCAACCCAAGTCAGGAGCAGGGGTACTAGGACCAGGGAACTGGAAGGTGGGGAATGAACCGGGAGCTCTGACCTATGCACTCTGCATGTTCATCCTCCAGTGCAGGGGATCTGGGATCTGGGGATCCTGGGGCCATCCAATCTGGAAGGCAGAGCAAGGGATCTGCTTCCACAGCACACACACAGGGCCCAGTCAGCCCTAAACCAGCAGCAGGGGTACCAGGACCAGGGAACTGGGAGGTGGGGAATAAATCAGGAGCTCTGGCCTACTCACTGTGCCTGCACACCCTCTGGAGCAGGGGATCCGGGAGTTGGGGACCCAGGAACCATTCAATCAGGAAGCTGATTTTTTAAATACTATTGTATTCTGCAATGGTAATAATATTCAAGTTATAATTATTATTAAATGGTTATGAATAAGAGAATTAACATACATGGATATGGGGGCAAATACCAACATAAGCCATCATGTTTGTCAATAAAGAATAAAAAGCAATTACTTAGGGCTGGAGAGATGGTTTAGCAGTTAAGCGCTTGCCTGTGAAGCCTAAGGACCCTGGTTCGAGGCTCGGTTCCCCAGGTCCCACGTTAGCCAGATGCACAAGGGGGTGCACGCATCCGGAGTTCGTTTGCAGAGGCTGGAAGCCCTGGCGCGCCCATTCTCTCTCTCTCCCTCTATCTGTCTTTCTCTCTGTGTCTGTCTCTCTCAAATAAATAAATAAAAATTTTTTTTAAAAAAAAGCAATTACTTAAATTGAACAACACTGCAAAGACAACAGGGTCCATATCCCCTCATAAACTGACCAATATTCATCATCTATAATGTGACTCTATTGGTCTTATGATCTCAGCTACATAAATGGGCTTCATTTTTATTTTATCTGTTTTTAAAAGTATAAACTTTTAGCTGCTTTTTATTCCTAATGAAACCTTCAATCATTTTATACATTATTTCATCCCTTTTTCATATACTTTTCATTTTGAAGTGCTAAATTATGCATATATACATGACTGAGATAGTTCAGGTGACAAAGTTAAGGCTACTCAAGTGTGAGATCTCAGTTTAATCCCCAAGCCCATATAAAATAGCTATTATAGTGATGTACTCCTATAATCCTAGGGCTGGGGAGGTAGAGACAGGGGGAGCGCTAAGGCTCAATGGCCAGCCAGTCAGCCTAAATGTTGAATGCCAGGGCGAGTCCAGACCCTGTATCAAAGGAGTTACAGGACATTTTTCATGATAATACTTCTGGCACTCATACACCAACAACATGCACATGCACATATGAAGCACACAGAGACAAACACTTGCATTTTAAAATTATAAAATGGAGTCAAAATCAGAGTCGGTTAGATACCCTGTTTGTATTTGTGTGTATGTAATCTGGTGCGGTGTTCATTCATATTTTCATTCATATGCGTTTTGGTTTTGTTCTACACACATGTATATGCCCACACTCCGCTTCTCTATAGACACACATTATATTAAGCATAATATATTCACGTGTCACTTAACTTTTTATTCAAGTGCCTAATAATGCAGCTATCTTCTCTGTCACTTTAGAAATAACTTAATGTATGCTATCAAGTGTGATTTAGAAGTTCTTCTCAAGCTACTTTTTCATAAAGGTATTAATACCCAGTATCAAGATAAATTTGGATGGGCCGCACTGCTTTATGCTGTCAAAGGCTGATGTAACATGTAAGCATCCACATTTGAATCATAGTAAAGGGTTGGAGAGATGGCTTAGCAATTAAGGTGCTCGCCTGCAAAGCCTGACCCATGTTCTACTCTCCAGATCTCATGTAAGCCAGACGCTCAAAGGTGAGACAAGAGCAAGGTCACACATGCCCACTAGGTGGCGCAAGTGTCTGGACTTCAATTGCAGTGACTGGGGCTCTGGCGTGCCAATTCTCTCTCTTTCCCTCTCTCTCTCTCTCTTTCTCTCTCTGTGTGTCTCTTAATCTCTCTAAAATAAAAAACTGTAGTGAACATTAAACTGTAGTTTAAAATAATTGCATTTCATTTTGCTTAGGATAGCAGTACATGGTCCATGTTGTCAGGTAATAACCAAACAAAATGGACACTGTAAAGGTTTGAGTGTTTGAGGAATATTTTTTAATCTCAGTACCTGTTTTGACAATGTCAAAGATTAAAGTTAGTACCTCACATGTACCAGGCAATCCTTCTCTCACTTAACTACAACTCCAGCACAGGACATTTAAGACCTTGAGGCCTATGGGACCTAGAATTTTCCATTTTATTTCAAATGGGGAATATACGTGTGAAATATTTGGTTTTCTAAAATTTTTTGAAATTTCTTGTTGGATAGAAAATCATGTTTCTATCTCAGAAGAGTTTTCTTCAAAACCCTACTCCTTGAATTCCCCCAAAACCCAAGAGTTTCTTAAGTTCCACAAATCCAATGTGCTTTCAAAAAATCAGGTGGAGGGGGGGAAGGAGAGGGAGCCATGCTTTTGTTTCTATCAGCTCCATTGTTGTAGTACTGCCATTAAAACTTGTTCTGGATTGCAGCCCAAGATGGCCGACTTCGAGGATCGGGTGTCAGATGAGGAGAAGGTTCGCATAGCTGCTAAATTCATCACCCATGCACCCCCCAGGAGAATTTAATGAAGTGTTCAATGATGTCCGGCTGCTGCTTAATAATGACAATCTTCTCAGGGAAGGGGCAGCACATGCATTTGCCCAGTACAACATGGATCAGTTCACACCTGTGAAGATAGAAGGATATGACGATCAGGTCTTAATTACAGAGCATGGTGACCTGGGTAATAGCAGATTTTTAAATCCAAGAAACAAAATTTCCTTTAAGTTTGATCACTTACGGAAAGAAGCAAGTGACCCCCAGTCAGAAGATGTAGACGGGGGATTGAAGTCCTGGAGAGAATCCTGTGACAGTGCTTTAAAAGCTTATGTGAAAGATCACTACTCCAACGGCTTCTGTACTGTTTATGCTAAAACTATAGATGGGCAGCAGACCATTATTGCATGTATTGAAAGCCACCAATTTCAGCCCAAGAACTTCTGGAATGGCCGTTGGCGATCAGAATGGAAGTTCACTATCACACCACCTACAGCCCAGGTGGTTGGAGTGCTCAAGATTCAGGTTCATTATTATGAAGATGGCAATGTTCAGTTGGTTAGTCATAAAGATGTACAAGACTCAGTAACTGTTTCTAATGAACTCCAAACTGCCAAGGAGTTTATTAAAATCATAGAGAGTGCAGAAAATGAATACCAGACAGCCATTAGTGAAAATTATCAAACGATGTCAGACACCACATTCAAGGCGTTGCGCCGGCAGCTTCCAGTTACCCGCACCAAAATCGACTAGAACAAGATACTCAGCTACAAGATTGGGAAAGAAATGCAGAATGCTTAAAGGCTGACTGTAGGAGTCCTCAGTATGTGAAAAGGATTCCACATAGTGTGGTCATATGATAAACAAGTGATTTATAAACAAGAGTGATATTTTGCTAGTTAACAAAGTTAACAGATTTTCTAGCCTCATGGGATACTGTTGAACCTATAGCATTGTCTTGATTTTTTTTCTTTTTTTGTGGTATCTGCCTTGTAATTTTCGGTTATCGATATATCTACTTGTAAATCTTTTTGTTGTTAATTCTGCTACATTTAATGTTGAGAGATCTATCCTGTTAGGACATTTTCCTAGTCATGAAGTCCTGTTATTGATTTATACAGATAATCTGTGCAGTACTTTTTTTAACCCCTATGCTTCAAAGTACTTCCGGTACTTCAGTGGTTTTTTTTTTTCACTGATCCACCGACTGCTAAAGAAGCTATGCTACAAAGTGTAGCTGAGGAAGACACGTTCATCCTTCGTCCTCTGACTGTGACTGCTTTGATCAATTATGCTATATATTTTGTAGCATCTCATAACTGTCGTTTCAAAAGTCTGGATTGGAACTTTCGGGTCCATTTTGAGAGACACAGAAGTTTCCTGGAAACTGTAATAGCCAGCTTCTCTGGAGGAACTTATTTTTAAATCCAAAGACTTGACCAACATTCCGTGCACACGAACATTTGCTTTCTCTCCTTCCCCGTGTCTTCTTCCCACCTAGTGCCACTGCGCTCTGGTTACGCACCCCTGCAGCTTAGAAGAGCTCTGCCCACTTGTGTTTCTGCTTCATATTCAAAAACTGCTGACACATTGGACAGAATATAAAACTTGAAAAATGCAGATTTTGAAGGAATAATAGGTGTCTTGTGCTTTAATACTTCTTTGCAGGCTTATTCTTTAGGCAGATGAATCAAACAACTATGTAAATCATAAAAACTGAAAACGAACCAAAGTGAAAAGGAAAACTTCCAGGAAGTATCTTTCTATTGTAGCCTGTCACTGAAGAGAATAAATAGGACACAAAACTCATTCCAGATTACTCTTCCTCTGACAGTCCTGCCTGCCAAGAACTCAGATGTAACTGTGATATAGCGACCCTTCCCAGGTGTATTGGCAGGTGTGTGTGTGATCTCCGAATGCACAGGTAACATGGATATGATATGACAGCTGGTAATGGTGGATTCATTTACATTGTTTACACTTCTATGACCAGGCCTTAGGGGAGGTCAGTTTTTTAAAAAACAAGTAGTGTCTTCCTACCTGTCTCCAAATATATGTCAAAACAGAAGGGTGTTTTGCTTCAGCTTTGTTTTTGCTCAGTAATCCAGTCAAGCAAGAGTTTGTTTGCAAGTGAAAGCTGTGTAAACATTTTTATTTCAAATAAAATATATTTGTATTATTTGTCATTCATATTATCCATACCACACTATCTTCTGTATCAGGTAGTCCATAGAAATACACCTGTTTTGTTCTAAAAAAAAAAAAAAAAAGAAAAGAAAAAAACTTGTTCTGCTTTTCAGAAATAATTAGTTTAAACCAGGCTGCCTTCACTGAGTCACAGCTGAGTCTTAACAGAGATGTACAAATACACTTACAAGTTGCTGTATTTGAGGTTCACACTTACATGAATTTTACCTCAGATGTTATTCTCATGGTGACAGCATCCTTTTGGAACTGGGCCTTCTAGATACTGGCACATCCACTAAGCCATCACACTTCACACCTGTTCAAAACCTTATAATGAGCGTAGTTGTTATCGTAGGTCTTCACTGTGGATTAACTGAGTAATTTGTCTCTTATGCCAGAAAATATGGTTTAAAATCATTGTAATCTATCATATAGTTTCAAAAAGCCTGCAGGTGGGCTGTAGAGATTGCTCAGTGGTTAAGGCACATATTTTCTGGCATAATATTTAATACAAGAGAATGAAATCAAGTCACATCTCACCAGTATTCATTTATAAACAGGGGTTCCTCTTCCATGCCATTGGAGATATAAATGGTGATTCATAATTCCAACAAGTACTGTTTTGATTATGTCCAGAGAGACCAAGAGTAACAAAGCCAAGTCTTGGAATTTATGAGTTTTCTGCCCTTGGTGTGGTTGATTATTCAGTAACAGTGGTCAGTCATCCTATTTAAAGGAAGGAGATCTTGTATTTGGTTTCAAATTGTTATATAACTCATTTATTTCCATTACATGCCATACAATTAGATCTGCCAATAACACAATTGAGTCTCATCATTTCTTGAACAACTGTAATCTCTGAATAGTAATCCCTGCAAGGAAATATAGGTTTGGGTTTCATTGAGGATTCTGTTAAGCATTAAGAAACTAAATATTTTATTGCTTTATTATGTATTTACACATACCCTTATATTATCTCATGAATCTTCAGGTCCAAGTAGAAAAATCGTCCTTTTGTTTTAGAATAAAATGTAGAGTTTACAAGAATCAACATGGACCAGAACAATCAGCTCTTTGTTACAGAGCTAAGGACTTCTTCTGAGACCAGGATACTGCCCGGGTCCAGCCCTAGCTTGAAGGAGGGTCCCCAAAGAGAGGTGTGAAAGGGAGCTGCAAAATAACGACTCGAAATCAAGTTCTGGGGCAAGCTGACAAGCTAATACTGAAGGCAGCTGAGTTTTTCCATCTTTTTCTCTTTTTTTCTTTCTCTGTTTCTATTTTTTTATTTTTTTTCTTGTTTTTTATTTTTCTATTTTTTGTCTTTTTTTCTGTTCTCTGTTTTTCCCTGTTTCTATGCTTCCATGCTTCTATATTTCTCTGCTTCTCTGCTGCCACAGCTCTTAGCCTCAGTCTTTTATTTTCTAATCATGTCATGTAAGAACAAACTTCAAGAAAGGTACAATTTCACAGAATTCATAGAAACATTTTGTTATTCCTTTTCATCAAACAATCCCATAATTATTCACCTCAAGTAAAGTCATCAGGCCCCTATAGTGATTAATTATTTTCACATTTTCCCCATGTATGTGCAGTCAAGCACTTGTGGTTTCCTGAACTTCTATTTTCAATTACTGTATTAAAGGTGTGAGGCAAAACACCACAATGGGGGTTCCCATCATTTATCATTTACCCAGTATAACAATTTATCCTTTAATCATTTATTTTGAATTTTCCTTTTCATGTCCCTCCAATACTTAGAATTTGGTCCCCCCGATTGAACTCTTTTTGACTTCGGTTGTTTTTCTGTAAGGATTCTTGGTAAAGAGTCATAGTTTGTTGCAATTGCCATCATTTAGAAAAATTAGTCATAGAACAATTTTACATTGTTCCAGGAGGTTCATTGTTTCCTCCTAAGTGTACTGTACTCCATGCCTGACTTTCTTTAAGGCCTTTAAGGAAAACAATGATCTCTGACCCATTTTCTTGTTTTTCCAATTCTATGCCAGAGCCTCTTTCAGATACATTGACCAACACTTCACCAACACCAATTTTTACTGGAAAAGTAAACTTAGAGATTGGGACACCAAGTGAAAGACAGAGAAAGACAAACATTATACAGAAAAACCACATATTTCTGTAGCATAGAGAGCCAAAGATTTTTCTATAGAGGGGCCACATTGGACTTCAAGGAAGAGACAGCTGGGCTGGAACTGTGTCAAGCAGCTATTCAGCGTTCGATTCCTTGTGATCCTGAAGTGGCATGCTTGCCATCTGCAGCAGGATACTTTCCACTATGTCATGTTAACCTAACTGGATTGCACCCGCCTATTCAGTACTTTACATTGCATGGCTTCTCTTTCCATTACAGGATTCATAGAAGGCATTAATTCCCAAATCACCATCATCTGGGAACCTAGCATTCAGAACACCTAAGTTTATGGGAGTCACCTGAATCAAACCACATCACTGAGATAGGAGGATCTCTGTGAGTTCAGGTCAGCCTGGAGATACAGTGAAGGATCAGGCTAGCCTGGACTAGATTGAGACCCTGCCTTGAAAAAAAAAACAATAAATAAATAAAATCAGATGGGAATGGTGCACCTTTTTTGTCCCAGCACTTGGGAGGCAGAGGTAGGAGGACTGCTCTGAGTTTGAGGCCAGCCTGAAACTACATAGTGAATTTCAGGTCAGCCTGGGCTAGAGTGAGACTCTACCTCAAGAAATCAAAAAGGGACTTCCGGTTAAGATGGCGGCGTAGGTACCACGCCAAAGCAGCCTAGGGGGGAAAAAGACCAAAAAAACTCAGCAAAATACACACTTTTACTAAAAAGTGAGGTGTATAGGAAATTAAAGCAGCAGGGGAGAAGTAGAAGAGTTATAGAGCATCCAGAGCCTGCACAGGCGGGAAAAGCGGCTCCGGCAGCTCAGCCAACCGCCACAGCCGCGGCGCAGCAGAAAACCGCCAGACTCGGCTCGAGCCGCAGGAAAAGCCAGGTGCAGGATTTTCCCCTCACACTGCGCTCTCCGCAACTCGGAAACGTAAGGGGAGAGCGGCAGCGAGCAGCGGAGGAGCAGACTGCAAGGTAGAAGAACACGTGGAGCAGCGAGACAACCAGAGCAGCCGCGGCTCCCTCCCCTCCCCCACCGCCTGAACCCAGCTCCAGCAAACAGAGCAGCGGCCCGGGACCCGGCCACGCCAACTTGGGCTGATAACGGGACCCAAGCAGGAGCAGAGTTCGGGAGCAACATCAGCGGCTCCATCACCGGTACCAGCGGCCCCAGCAGCAGCAGACTCAGGAGTGGCAGCGGCGGCAGACTCGGCAGCAGCAGCTTCAGGGGGAGCAGCGGCAGTGGACACAGCAGCAGCAGCTTCAGCAGCAGTGGTGGCTCCAGCAGTGGCAGCTACAGCAGCAGTAGAGGCAGCAGTAGCGGCTCAGTTTGCCCCATAGGAAAAGCAAGTGCCCAGCTCCAGAAATCAGAACAGCAGCCCGACGAGCCAGGCAGCAAGTTGACTGAGACCAAAATCAGCCAAGGTAACTGGGATTGCACCAGGGAAGGGTCTCACTTGGTCACAAGCTGACTTGGATCCCTCAACAGACCAGAAATCTAAACCTCTTTGTTGATAGAGGATCTGGTCATTATAATAACTACTCTTTCATACATACTCGGGGCTGTTTTTGATTGAATGTGTACAGTGTTTAGTTAAATTTTAGAATCTACCTGTATTTTATTCCACTCAGCCTGCTTGAATACTCCTACAGCAGGGAAACTCAACCCCTAAGAACATCTTTGTAGATACTCTGAGACTCTTAAGAGCCACACCTAATACCTTAAGGTCCTACCCTGAAAATATATTACATCAAATCAATTGATACAGCTAAGAATACACAGCTAGCTAGAAAATCCAAGCATTAACTTAATCCAAGATGCAAAAATATATACATTATAACACAAGAAACACTAAAAAGCAAGACGATATAAATCCACCTAAAAGTATTAATGCATCAGAAATGTCCTCCAGTGAGAAAGAGTTAGAGGAAATGCCTGAGAAAGAGTTCAAAAGAATAATTATAAATATGTCCAAAGAGGTCAAAGAACACATGAAAACAATCAAAGAAGAAATCAAAGAGGAAATCAAAGGAATCAAAGAAGAGGCAGGACACCAATTTAATGAAATAAAGAAGGCAATACAAGACATAAATAGGGAAATAGAAATAATAAAGAAAAACTAGTCAGAATTACTAGCAATGAAGAACACAGTAAATGAAATAAAAAACTCTGTAGAAAATCTCACCAGTAGGATGAATGAGGGAGAGGACAGAATATCTAAGCTAGAAGACCAGGTGGCAGACCTAATACAGTCCAACAAAGAGAAAGACAAACTTATAGAAAAGTATGAGTGGGAATTTCAAGATATTCGGGACACTATGAAAAGATCCAATATAAGAATTCAGGGCATAGTAAAAGGAGAAGAACTCCACTCCAGAGGCATAGTAGGCATCTTCAACAAAATCATAGAGGAAAATTTCCCCCAAATTGGGAAAGAGGTGCCAATACAGATACAGGAAGCCTTTAGAACCCCAGCCAGACAAAACCCAGAAAGAACCTCTCCTCGCCATATTATAATCAAACTTCCAAACACACACACCAAAGAAAAAATATTGAAAGCAGTTAGAGAGAAAAATCAAGTTACCTACAAAAGCAAGCCCATCAGGATTACAGCAGATTATTCAACACAAACTTTTAAAGCCAGAAGGGCTTGGAGTGATATATTCCAAGTGCTGAAAGATAACAACTGTCAACCAAGGTGACTTTATCCTGCAAAGTTATCCATTCAAATAGATGGAGAAATAAAGACATTCCATGACAAAAGCAGGTTAAAGGAGTATTTGAAGACAAAACCAGCTCCACAGAAAATACTTGATAGAATCCTCCATGCTGAAGAAAAGGAAAAGCACACATATAAGGAACCTAGAAAAAACAAGCAATACTCAAATACTAGTTAACAGAAGAGAGCGCAGGTAGAACCAGAAACACATGCACACATACAAAAAATGGCAAACATAAATACAAACCTTTCAATAATATCTCTTAATATCAACGGTCTCAATGCCCCAACGAAAAGACATAGATTTGCAGACTGGGTTAAAAAGCAGGATCCTACAATTTGTTGTCTCCAAGAAACTCACCTTTCTACAAAGGATAGACATTATCTTAGGGTGAAAGGTTGGAAGACGGTGTTTCAAGCAAATGGGCCTAGAAAACAAGCAGGGGTTGCTATCCTAATATCAGACAGGGTAGACTTTAGTCCAACGTTAGTCAAGAAAGATAAGGAAGGTCACTTTATATTGATTAAGGGCACACTCCAACAGGAGGACATTACAATCCTAAACATATATGCACCTAACATGGGGGCTCCCAAATTCGTCAAACAAACACTATTAGAACTAAGGTCACAGAAAACACCAAACACAGTGGTGGTGGGTGACTTTAACACCCCACTCTCATCAATTGACAGGTCATCCAGGGAAAGAATAAACAGAGAGGCATCTGGACTAAATGAGGTCATAGAAGGAATGGACCTAACAGATATATACAGGACATTTCATCCAAAGGCTGCAGAATATACATTCTTTTCAGCAGCACATGGAACATTCTCTAAAATAGACCATATATTAGGACACAAAGCAAATCTTAACAAATTCAGGAAAATTGAAATAATTCCTTGCATTCTATCTGACCACAATGGAATTAAACTACAAATCAGTAGCAAGAAAGGCTATAGAGCATACACAAAATCATGGAAACTAAACAATACACTACTAAATGATGAGTGGATCAATGAAGAAATCAAAAAGGAAATCAAAAAATTTATAGAGTCAAATGACAATGAGAACACAACATACCAAAATCTCTGGGACACAATGAAGGCAGTTCTAAGAGGTAAATTTATAGCCTTAAGTGCCTATATTAAGAAATTAGAAAGGTCGCAAGTAAACGACCTAATGCTTCGCCTTAAAGCCTTGGAAAAAGAAGAACAAGGCAAACCAAAAATCAGTAGACGGGAAGAAATAATAAAGATTAGGGCAGAAATTAATGAAATAGAAACAAAAAGAACAATCCAAAGAATTAATGAAACAAAGAGTTGGTTCTTTGAAAGGATAAACAAGATTGATAAACCCTTAGCAAAGCTGACCAAAAGAAAGAGAGAAGAGACACAAATTAATAAAATCAGAGATGAACAAGGTAACATCACAACAGATTCCAGAGAAATTCAAAAAATCATAGGGACATACTATAAAAGCATATACTCCACAAAGTATGAAAATCTGAAAGAAATGGATGATTTCCTTGATCTATATGACCTACCTAAATTAAATCAAAATGAGATTAATCACTTAAATAGACCTATAACAAACATGGAGATCCGAACAGTTATCAATAATCTCCCAACTAAAAAAAGCCCAGGCCCGGATGGATTCACTGCTGAATTTTACCAGACTTTTAAGGAAGAGCTAACACCATTGCTTCTTAAGCTTTTCCAGGAAATAGAAAAAGAAGGAATTCTACCAAACTCCTTCTATGAGGCCAGCATCACCCTGATACCAAAACCAGGCAAAGATAGAACAAAAAAAGAAAATTACAGACCAATCTCCCTCATGAACATAGATGCAAAAATTCTCAACAAAATATTGGCAAACAGAATACAAGAGTATATCAAAAAGATCATTCACCCTGACCAAGTAGGCTTTATCCCAGAGATGCAGGGATGGTTCAACATACGCAAATCTATAAATGTAATACATTACATAAACGGGTTGAAGGACAAAAATCACATGATCATCTCATTAGATGCAGAGAAAGCATTTGACAAAATCCAACATCCCTTCATGATAAAAGTCCTACAGAGACTGGGAATAGAAGGAACATATCTCAATATAATAAAGGCTATTTATGACAAGCCTACAGCCAACATATTACTAAATGGGGAAAAACTGGAAGCTTTTCCACTAAAATCAGGAACAAGACAAGGGTGTCCACTGTCCCCACTTCTATTTAATATAGTTTTGGAAGTCTTAGCCATAGCAATAAGGCAAGAGACACACATAAAAGGGATACAAATTGGAAAGGAAGAGATCAAGTTATCATTATTTGCAGATGACATGATTCCATACATAAAGGACCCTAAAGACTCTACAAGCAAGCTGTTAGAGCTGATCAAAACCTACAGCAATGTAGCAGGATACAAAATAAATACACAGAAATCAGTAGCCTTCATATATGCTAACAACAAACACACAGAGGATGAAATCAGAGAATCACTCCCATTCACAATTGCACCAAAAAAAAAAAAAATGCCTTGGAATAAACCTAACCAAGGAAGTAAAGAATCTATACAATGAGAACTTTAAAACACTCAAGCGAGAAATTGCAGAAGACACTAGAAAGTGGAGAAACATCCCTTGTTCCTGGATTGGAAGAATCAATATCGTGAAAATGGCAATCTTACCTAAAGCAATCTACACATTTAATGCAATCCCTACCAAAATTCCAAAGGCTTTCTTCATGGAAATAGAAAAAACAATCCAAAAATTCATTTGGAATCACAAAAAACCTCGAATATCTAAAATAATACTGAGCAACAAAAAAGAGGCTGGTGGTATCACCATACCTGGTTTTAACCTATACTACAGAGCCATAGTAACAAAAACAGCATGGTACTGGCACAAAAACAGACATGTAGATCAGTGGAACAGAATAGAGGACCCAGATGTAAGCCCAAGTAGCTATAGCCACCTGATATTCGATAAAAATGCCAAAAATACTCATTGGAGAAGAGACAGCCTCTTCAGCAAATGGTGTTTTGAAAACTGGATAAATATCTGCAGAAGGATGAAAATAGATTCTTCTCTCTCACCATGCACAAGAATTAAGACCAAATGGATTAAAGACCTTAACATCAGACCGGAAACTTTGAAACTGCTAGAGGAAAAAGTAGGGGAAACCCTTCAACATATTGGTCTTGGCAAAGACTTTCTGAATACAACCCCAATTGCTCAGGCAATAAAACCACAGATTAACCACTGGGACCTAATGAAATTACAAAGATTTTGCACCGCAAAGGACACAGTGAAAAAAGCAAAGAGGCAACCTACAGAATGGGAAAAAATCTTCGCCAGCTATATATCTGATAGAGGATTAATATCTAGGATATACAAAGAACTCAAAAAGTTAAATAATAAGGAATCAAACAAGCCAATCAAAAAATGGGCTATGGAGCTAAATAGAGAGTTCTCAAAGGAAGAAATACGAATGGCATATAAGCATCTAAAAAAATGTTCTACGTCACTAGTCATCAGGGAAATGCAGATTAAAACTACATTGAGATTCCATCTCACTCCTGTCAGATTGGCCACCATCATGAAAACAAATGATCATAAATGTTGGCGGGGATGTGGAAAAAAAGGAACCCTTCTGCACTGCTGGTGGGAATGCAATCTGGTCCAGCCATTGTGGAAAACAGTGTGGAGGTTCCTAAAACAGCTAGAGATTGATCTACCATATGACCCAGCTATAGCACTCCTAGGCTTATATCCAAAGGACTCATCTCATTTCCTTAGAAGTACATGCTCAACCATATTTATTGCTGCTCAATTTATAATAGCTGGGAAATGGAACCAGCCTAGATGTCCCTCAACAGATGAGTGGATAATGAAGATGTGGTACATTTATACAATGGAGTTCTACTTAGCGGTAAAGAAAAATGAAGTTATGAAATTTGCAGAAAAATGGATGGACCTGGAAAGTATTATACTAAGTCAGGTAACCCAGGCCCAGAAAGCCAAGTGCCACATGTTCTCTCTCATATGTGGATCCTAGCTACAGATGACTGGGCTTCTGTGTGAGAATGAAAATACTTAGTAGCAGAGGCCAGTAAGTTGAAAAGGAGACATAAAGGGTGGAGAAAGGAAGGGAGGAGGATACTTAATAGGTTGATATTGTATATATGTAATTACAATGATTGTAATGGGGAGGTAATATGATGGAGAATGGAATTTCAAATGGGAAAGTGTGGGGGTGGGGAGAGAGGGAATTACCATGGGATATATTTTATAATCATGGAAAATGTTAATAAAAATTAAAAAAAAAAAAACAATAAAAAAAAAAGAAAGAAATCAAAAAGATGCTTCCTCCTCCTCTAGTTTCCGGTGTATCTCGGGATCATCTCCCCTCACTGCAGCCTTAATCCCACTGTTCAGAGGAGCTAAGTAAGTAATGGCATGACATGCAGGTCTCACAGGGAAAGCCAGGTGCAAGCCCAGGAACTTTTCCCCCACCACCACTTTTGAGAATCTGATTTCAAAGCATTTCCTGCTTGGAGCAAACAGAAAAGTGCCTGGGTTTTCACTGGACAACCCTAAGTATCAATCAAACTAACAAGGGCTGGAGAGATGGCTTAGCGGTTAAGCGCTTGCCTGTGAAGCCTAAGGACCCTGGTTCGAGGCTCAGTTCCCCAGATCCCATGCTAGCCAGATGCACAAGGGGGCGCACGCGTCTGGAGTTCATTTGCAGAGGCTAGAAGCCCTGGCGCGCCCATTCTCTCTCTCTCCTTCTATCAGTCTTTCTCTGTGTGTCTGTCACTCTCAAATAAATAAATAAATAAAATTTTTAAAAACCTAACTAACAAAAAAACTGGGAATAGAAGGAACATATCTCAACATAATAAAAGCTATTTATGACGAACCTACAGCCAACATAACACTAAATGGTGAAAAACTTGAAGCTTTTTCTCTAAATTCAGGAACAAAACAAGGGTGTCCACTGTCCACATTTTTATTTAATATAGTACTGGAAGTTTTAGCTATAGCAATAAGGCAAGAGACACTCATAAAAGGGATAAAAATTGGAAAGGAAGAGATCAAATTATCACTATTTGCAGATGATATGATTCTATACATAAAAGACCCTAAAAACTCTACCAGCAAACTGTTAGAGCTGATAAATACTTTTAGCAACATAGCAGAAAAATGTAGGGAAAACCCTTCAACATATTGTCATAGGTAATGACTTTCTGAATATAACCCCAATTGCTCAGAAAATAAAACCACTAATCAACTCTTGGGATCTTGAAATTACCACACTTTTGTACAGCAAATGACACTGTGAATAGATCAAAGAGACAACCTACAGAATGGACTACACATCTGATAGAGGATTGATATCCAGAATATACAAAGAACTCAAAAAACAGAACAATAAGAAATCGAACAACCGAATCAAAAAATGGGCTGTGGAACTAAATGGAGAGTTCTCACCAGAAGAAATACAGATGGTATATAAACATCTAGAAGAGTGTTCTACTTCCTTAGCCATCAAGGAAATGCAAATTAAAACTACCTTGAGATTCTATCTCTCTCCTGTCAGAATGGCTACCATCAAGAAAACAAATGACAATAAATGTTGGTGAGGATGTGGTAAAAGGGGAACCCTTCTGCACTGTTCATGGGAATGTAATCTGGTACAGCCATTGTGGAAATCAGTGTGGAGGTTCTTGAGACAGCTAAAAATAGATTTGCCATGTGATCCAGCTATAGCACTCCTGAGCATATATCCTAATGACTCTTCTCACTACCTTAGAGATACTTGCACATCTATGTTTATTGCTGCTGCATTCACAATAGCTAGGAAATGGAACCAGCCTAGATGTCCATCCACAGGAGAATGGATCATAAAGATGGGGTACATCTACACAATGGAGTTCTATCAGCAGTAAAGAAAAATGAAATTATGAGATTTGCAGGAAAATGGATGGATCTGGAAAGGATCATACTAAATGAGGTAACCCAGGCCCAGAAAGCCAAATATTGCATGTTCTCTCTCATATGTGGATCCTAGCTACAAATGTATAGACTTGTGTGTGATCTGGTACCAAAAATCAGTAGCAGAGGCCCATAACCTAGAAAAAGTCTATAAGGAGAAGAGAGGGAAGGTCTTAAGAGGATGGAATTGTATATATGTAAGGAGAAGAACAGATTACAGGAAGAGGAAAGACCTAAGAGAGGCAGGGGAAGAAATGGTATAAAAGAAAGGTAGGGGGAGGGTCAATCAAAATTCAAGATATTGTGAATAAGACATATGAAAATCTCCTTTCTTAAATAATGGCACATCCAGAAGTCATAGATTGTTACTAGAACTTTTTCAGTGCCTGGGATGGGATACCTTCCAGTGAATTGTTGGCCAGGGAGGTTCCTGTTGCCTCCAAAACATTATAGGCTATTGCCAAGGCTCTTGATTCCCCGTGAGGGATGGTAAGACCCTATTGCTGAAGACTTCGCATGCCTAAGTGGCAAAGTCACTGAGAAATCAAGTTAGTGCTGAGCAGAAAACCTTCTCCCTGTAGCCCAGCCAACTGAAAGCTAGAAAAAGCTACACTGTATGCAGCCTTGTGGGAGACAGAAGTCATCAGCAGTGAAAACAGTGGACACTGGAAACCTCAAGTTTGGCCAGACAGGCCAAATGACTGAACAAGTGCAATAGTGGCATGTCTGCTCTGGGGGAAACCAACTGCTCTATAATTGGACTGAAGGCCCACTCTATGGGAGGGAATACATGCCTGGTACTGAAACCTAGTCAAAAGCATATGGCAAGGGAGGTCATGAGCCCTAGGGGTATAAAGCCAGCTCTTGTTGGGATAAATGCATATATTACTCTCACCAAATTGCCCTGAAAGCACTACACTTAATGTTCATACTCATATTATTAATGCTCCTATCACTTCTGGTTAGAGGAGCTTCTCTTTTCTGATGGCAATGCCCAATGGAATGATGCAAAAGGCAACATAGTGCTGAGAAGAAGGGACAGTGTCCAGCACTGAAACATCTCACACCCTCCAAGGCTCAGGGTCCATTGCAGAAGAGGTGGTGGAAAGAATGTAAGAGCCAAAGGAAGGGTACCACTCCTTACATGCAACAAATTCTGTCCAGACAGAATTTGGCCTCAATATCCAAGACCTTGTAGTGCCTAGCAAGACGGTCATAATAGGAGAAAAAGATGATGACATCAAATTAAAACAGAGACTAATAGAGAGAGGGAGGGGATATGATAGAGAGCAGAGTTACGAAGGGAAAAGTGGGGGAGGGCAGGGGAGGGAAATGCCATGGCTTGGTATCTGTAAATATAGAAGTTCTTTCTCTCTCTCTCACCATATATATATGAACTAATCTGAGCATTCCTCAAAGTCAAAATGGAATGACTTGTAGTAATGCCACCACCTGCTCCTAATCATTCTAAGACTGCTTTATATGTGACACCCCTGGATCGAGTCACGAAATTTGGAGGTGAGCTCCATGAAGATGGAGGAAAACTCTTCTGCACATCTTGCAGTGTGGTTCTGAGTCATGTCCGCAAGTCTGCCATTAGTGACCACCTCAAGTTAAAGAGCAGAACGTGAGGAAGGAGCAGAGGCCACTGGCTGCGTCTCTTCAGTGCAACAGCGCTGCACAGACAGAGAAAGTCGGTGTTGTCCAGCACTTTGTAAACATGAGCCTGGCAGCCAGCATCCCCCTGGAGAAAGCTGACCATCCAGCAGATCGTGCTTTCCTGTCTCGCCACGTGAAGAATGGAGGCTCCAGACCTAAGTCAACCCAGATCTGCCTTATGGCTATGAGAATGAGAATCAGCTCCTCAACTCACAAGATTGTTGACAAGGAGGTTATCATAATTGTGATCAAGATAAATAATGTGGAGTATTAAAGTTAACGTGTTGGTTGTGTGGTTCATTTTTATATTTATTTGTAGGGAGCCAATGCAGACGCCATTCTCGCCAGTCTTGAGGTAAATACTTCCTCATTTAGGCAGCAACCTCCCTTGAGGTTGTGCATGCGCTTGATGCACCTTGTCCTGAGCCTATCCCGTGGCTCCTGTGGGTGGGTGAGCCTATGGCAGCCAATCAGCAGGCGTCCCATAGTATTCTGCCCTATAAAAGCAGCTACACTCCTGCGCCCCTCGCCCCTCGCCATCAACTTTCCTGTTAACCAAGAGGCTCTCCAATAAAGTGTGATCGAGAAGGATCCTTGTTTGCTGGTCGTGCTTTTCCTGTGGGACAGGGGCTCGCCGCATTTATTCATTTAAAATCATGTGCTACAGAATAGTTTTGCAATGCGTATATAGTTGCAGGTAGAAAGAAAATAAGATCTCGCTGAAAAACTATTAATTTTAGTCACCAGTGGTATAAAGCAAAACTTAGGTATAGAGTGTACCTGACGGTGGTCTTTCAAATGGTTGGTTGTTCTCCTGAGCATGTGCATGGAGGAATTGCCCTGCATCTTTAGCCCGTGGCCATGTATGAATATCCTTGAGAGGTGACTTAGTTATTCGGATTGAAGAGTCTAGCCTAGGAAACTGAAGCTGCTGCCATGCCATACCACTTACAGTAGCTTAAAGGAATTACTCTGTCTAGGGATCTTCTTTAAAGTGGAAGGGGAGGTAGAAAATGTTCGTTTAGTTTGAGATCCATAAGGGAATGTACAAAAAGGTTCTTACAGCTTGAGACCCCTAGGAAAACATGACTGTTCAGTTCAAACTGTTATATGTATTTGACTTCACCATCCTTCACTTCCTGTCTCTTTCCCTCCCTTTTAAAGATTGACTGTTTTTAGTAGCAGCTTCAAGTGACTGAAAATAAATGGAGGATTTTGCAGTGACAAGATTTTAGTCTTACAATGAACACAAAGGTTTGAACTGTGGTTTTCATATTAAGCATCATCTTGGATTTGCAAACTTTTCCATGGCTTGGTGTTAAGACTACGGGACTGATCTTTTAACTTAAATACTGCAATTGAATTTCCTCCGTATAGGGAATTAGTAGTTACTTTTTGGCTGACAGATCAAATGATAAAAATTCTGTCTAGACATCACTTTTTCCATAAGATTTTTAAAGAGTTTATTTAGATAAATAGACTAAAAACAAATTTTACTTTCACTTTTATCTGCTTTGCCTCTGATGGCAGAAAGTTTTAAACTTGGACAGTAAGCAGTTGTCTGGAAACTGGGGTGAGATTTTTGGAGTAGATTTTTGCTGCCTAGTTGTTTGAGTCAGAAATAATCAGTTCTGGTTAAGGTCAGCCATGTCTAGGTGAACCTCACAATACTATAAGGTTATCAAAGTCATTTAGCCCAGATAAGCCCTCTTCATCGGGAGTTCAAATACTATTTAAATTAGTAACTGATAAACAGGACTAGAGCTTTAATATCTAAAAAACAAAATTAAAAATATTGGCATTTATATTTCTCTTACCAAGCAGTGGCATTTTATCACTATATGTGACTTGGAGTTATCTTTGATGTCATTGTGCCACAAATTTCCATTAAGTAAAAAGCTCACATTAGTTAAAATACTACAGTTTGCATCTTTAAGATACAATTATCTATAGAGCCTTTTACAGACTATGTAAACCCTAAGTCGGGTTGTCAGAAAAATGACCATCTGGTTTTATATTTTGATTTGTTTTCTGTTTAGAAAGCTTGATGCCACCAAAAAAAAAAAAAAAAAATCACTTGTCACAATTTGAAGTTTATGTTTTTCTCCTGTTGGGCTGTGTTCAAGCAGTCCCCATGGCAGCCGACACAGGCTGCAGCAGGCCACAGCTCGCTGGGTTTGGGTTTCCCTTCCTCAGGAAAGAGTCACAGGCGACCATGTTTAAATGAAGATGGTAGGACACTGAAGAAGCTATGAAAATAACTGAGTTTTAAAGCACTATTTTGAGAATAAAAAATAAATCATTCTTGTTTTTCAGAATTTCATGTGATTTGAACTGTTCAGTATTGTCTGAATATCAATAAGTAACACTAACAAACATAGCAGAACAGCTGTTAGTAGTCTAGTGAGAAGACTGATATTGCACTAGAAAGATAATTCACATTTGAGTTTATTACTGACTTCATAGTCTGTTCCTACAGAAGTATTTTTCCAGGCTTGCAACTATTCCCACACGTGAGTTTCCCCCTTCTGCTGGGGGAAGCTAAAGCTAATGTTACTTTACTGATTATGAAACTTCTTCCCTGAAACTGGTTAAATTTGCTTAATAGTTAAGTGATTATATTAGCCTGCTTAAACAAAAATTTTTGAGACCTCAATGGGCATATGGTAAGAAGAGAACCTCTAAGAGTCACGTGCTGCTTTCGAGGCACAGAGAACATGCATACAGAAGCTTTCAGTCTTAATTATATAGTGATTAGTGTGATGCTATTCTAGGAAAAATAGCAGCCTTTTTGATAAGTTGTGTGCATAATCATAAGATATGTAATGTTTCTTTTATAAGCTCCCTTTAACACATGCTTACCCTCAGTGTTTTCTCAAAGTATAGTAGTATGTTTTCCAGAATTTCATTATATGCTTACAGTAAATAGTTCCAGCTTGTTGAAATGTTGAATTTCTTATTGGTTTATTTTTGATTATATGGAGCATATAGCAAGCCTGAAAGACATTGTAATAATTTTTTCAGGGTGAACATTTAGAAAGATTTTGTATGAAAGCCTATGTGCTTTATCATTATCATCTTTGATTAAGGCTTTTTTAAATTACTCTTTAACAAATGCTACTTTCAGTTAATGCCCGTGGCCCTACTGAATTTTAAGGGACCAGAAAACTTCAAAAATATTTTACATCTTACTGTTGTAACCAGTTAAGTATCATCTTTGGGTTGTCCTGAAGCATTAATTGCATAGAAACTTTAGCGAGCATAGTTGGCAGGATTCTTAAGCTGAAATTTTCCTAAATTTGTATTTTAATGTTAATGGAAACACATATAAGCAAGATAAAATTTAAGGTGGCCTGAAAGAAAAGGATGCTTAGCCTTTGTAAGAACTGTCCTTGTTTGACTTACCCCAATTTGCCATTAAATGAGGAGAGATTACCTGAAAACATGTTAACTTGGTCTGTTTTACAAGGAAGATTAGTTGTATAAGCTCACTGAAAATCTTAGCCTAAAAGAAATTGCATTAACTTCTGGTCAGCATTCACTGAAATGTGACTATTAACAAGGCTATCCTAAAGCCTGATTCATCTCTACCCATGTTATAGGTTCCTGAGGTAAATACAGTCCTCACCTAGCAGCATGATACTTGTATCCAGAATACTGTGTTAATTTAAAAATTGCTATATTCAAAAAGTCAAAAGGATAAATAATTCACTGACGCTGCACACACTAGCACAGAATGGATAACCCCAGCACCGACAGCCTGAGGCAAGCAGGAGCTGCAGACAGATGCTGCCTTGCAGAGAACTGAGAAAGAGTCAGAGTGCTCTAGACTGCACAGTGCAGAAAGTGAACTTGACCCTGACTTCATTCCGCCTTCTGGGGGTCCTTGAACTCTCCTGAACTGGCAAGGACTCTTAGCAACTGTCAGAGAAGCCACATTTGTGCTGCTCTTGAGTATGGTACAGTTCTGCTTGATTTTCCAAGTACAAGTGGCTTTACTTCTTTTTTAAAATATTTTTTATTGGGGCCTAGAGAGATGGTGTTGCAGTCAGGTTTGCATTGCTGGCAGAAATCATCCAACCAAGAGCAGCTTGTGGGGGGGGGTGTATTTTGGCTTATAGGCTTGAGGGGGAAGCTCCATGATGGCAGGGGATGTCAAGAGCAGAGAGTGGCCATCACCCCCTGGCCCACATCAAGTGAACAACAGCAACAGGTGAGTGTGCCAAACACTAGCAAGGGGGAACTGGCTATAACACCCATAAGCCCGCCCCCAACAATACACCGCCTCTAGGAGGCATTAATTACCAAATCTCCATTAGCTGGGAACCTACAATTCAGAACACTTAAGTTTATGGGCAACACAGATGGCTTAGTGGTTAAGGCACTTGCCTGCAAAGCCTAAGTACCCAGGATTGATTCCCCAGTACCCAAATAAGCCAGATACACATGGTGGCACATGCATCTGGAATTCATTTGCAGTGGCTAGAGGCCCTGACACATCCATTCTCTCTCTCTCTCTCTCTCTCTCTTTCTCTCTCTCTCTCTCTCTGTCTATCTATCCATCTCTCTCTCTCTCATAACTAAAGAAAAATAAGATGTTTTTATTTATTTGTAAGAAGACAGAAAGGGAGAAAGGATGGGGTAGTGGGTGCAGGTCCTCTTACCACTAAAGTAAAGGAACTCCAGATGCATGTGCCACTTTGTGCATCTGGCTTTCTGTGGGCACTGGGGCATCACACCCAGGCTGTCAGGCTTTTCAAGCAAAAGCATTCAATCCCTCAGCCATCTCTTCAGCACTGACTTGCTTCTTGATGATTCTACATATATGAGTAACATGTCTCTATTCGTATGTTAGGGCTACTTTAACAAATTAATACGATCTAGGTAACTTTCAACAACAAATCATTCTTCCTCAGCTCTAGAAAGAGAAACGTTGGCACGTGCAATCGGCATGGTGACAGGACTGTGGGCTCTGAAGACACCGCTTCCATAGCGCCTGGTGGGGTTGGCAGGCCTTGCTCCACGCTGGCAGTGCAGCTGCGTGGCCGCTGCCCCCCACCATCAGATCATGTCCCCCTCATGTGGGCGCATCTTCACTTCTCCTCACAAGGACCCTGCTAGCACTCCCTTGCTATGACTAGACGACCCAGAAAGGAAGAACTGATTTGGGCTCACTATTGCAGAGGTTTCAGTCCATAGTCCGTTGTTCCTGTGGCTTGGCGCCTGTGGTGACATACTGCACGCATCACAGCAGCCCTGGCTTGAAGGAGGGTCCCCGAAGAGAGGTGTGAAAGGAAGGGAGCGGCGCAATAGCGACTCGAAGTCAAGTGCTGGGGCAAGCTGACAGGCTACTGCTGAAGGCAGGTTCTCTCTCTCTCTCTCTCTCTCTCTTTCTATTTTTTTTTTCATTTTTTCTTTTTCTCTTTTTTTTTTTTTTGTCTTTTTCTCTGTTCTCTGTTTTTCTCTGCTTCTCTGCTGCCACAGCTCTTAGCCTCAGTCCTTTATTTTCTGCTCATGACATGCAAGAGCAAACTTCAAGAAAGGTACAATTTCACAGAATTCATAGAAACTTTTTGTTATTCCTTTTCATCAAACAATCCCATAATTATTCACCTCAAGCAAAGTTGTCAAGCCCCTGTAATGATTAACGGTTTTCACATTTTCCCCATGTATGTGCGGTCAAGCACTTATGACCTCCTGAACTTCTACTTTCAATTGTTATATTACAGATGAGAGACAAAACAACCATAAATGGGGATTCCCATCACTAATCATTGATCTAATAGATCCATTATCCCCCAATCATTTATTTTGAATTTTTCCTTTTCATGTCTGTCCAATACTTAGACGTTAGTTCCCCCGATTGAACACTTTCTGACCTCAGTTGTTTTTCCTGTAAGGATTCTTGGTAAAGAGTTACAGTTCGGCCGGGCGTGGTGGCACACGCCTTTAATCCCAGCACTCGGGAGGCAGAGGTAGGAGGATCGCCGTGAGTTCGAGGCCACCCTGAGACTACGTAGTGAATTCCAGGTCAGCCTGAGCCAGAGTGAGACCCTACCTAGAAAAACCAAAAAAAAAAAAAAGAGAGTCATAGTTTGCTACAATTGCCACCATTCAGAAAAATTAGTCATAGAACAATTTTTACATTGTTCCAGGAGGTTCATTGTTTCCTCCTAAGTGTCCTGTACTCCATGCCTGACTTTCTTTAAGGCCTTTAAGGAAAACAATTATCTCTGACCCCTTTTCTTGTTTTTCCAATTCTATGACAGAGCCTCTTTCAGATCCATTGACCAACACTTCACCAACACCAATTTTTACTGGAAAAGTAAACTTAGAGATTGGGACACCAAGTGAAAGACAGAGAAAGACAAACATTATTCAGAAAACCACAGATATCTGTAGTGTAGAGAGCCAAAGATTTTTCTATAGAGGGGCCACATTGGACTTCAAGGAAGAGACGGCTGGGCTGGAACTGTGTCAAGCAGCTCCTCAGCGCTCGATTCCTCATGATCCTGAAGCGGCATGCTTGCCCTCTCTGGCAGCCTGTGACTTAGGAGGCTTTCTGATCTCATGATGGCCAGTAAGCAGAGAAAGAGGGGAAGGGGCTGAGTCTCAATATCCCCTTCACAGCACACCCCCAGTAATTACCTTCCTTCTATTAGTCCTGAATTCTACGACCTCCCAATAGCACAGTGGGCTGGTGGTCAAGCCTTTGCTACATGGGTCTTTTGAGGACACTCAAGAAACAAGCTATAGCTAGGATAGCACTTGTATTGGCATGAGGGCTCACCCCATGCTAACATGGCTTCATTTCTTTTCTTTACCATCTTCTTTCTTTATTTTTACTTGTTTATTTATGAGAGAAAAAGAGACACAGAGAGAGAATGGGCACACCAGGGCCTCTAGCCACTACGAACTCCAGTGCATGTGCATCTGGCTTACATGGGTACTGGGGAATCAAACCTTGGTCCTTAGGCTTAGCAAGCTAGCATTTTAACCACCAACCCATCTCTCTAGCCTTCTTTTATTTTAATTTTAAAATATTTTAGTTATTCATTTGAGAGAGAGCAAGAGAGAGAGAAAATACACAAAGAGAGAGAGAATAGGCATGCCAGGGCTTTCAGCCACTGCAAACAAACTCCAGATACAGGTGCCACATTGTGCATCTTGTGTATCTGGTTTACGTGGGTTCTGAAGAAGTGAACATAGGTCCTTTGGCTTTGCAAGCAAGTGCCTAAACTGCTGAGCCATCTCTCCAGCCCCTATTTCCTTTTAAGATTGGCGCATGTTCAATATACAAAACGATGTGTTTCATTATGACATTTACAGGCATGTAATGACATCATCTTAACAGAACTAATGAATTAATCTCATTTCCAAAAAAAGATCTCATCCTGATTGACTTGGGAGTTAGGATTTCAACACATACACACACACACACACACACACACACACACACACACACACACACACACTATTTATTTGCAGGCAGAGAGAGAGAAAGAGAGGGAGAAAGAATGGACACACAAGGGCCTCTTGCTATTGCAAATGAACTCCAAATAATGTGCCGCCTTGTGCATCTGGCTTTACGTGGGCCTTGGGGAAGCAAACCTGTATTCTTGAGCTTTGCAAGCAAGTGCCTTAACCACTAGGCAATCTCTTCAGCCCCCATTTAACTTTTGTTTTTAATTTTTACTTACTTATTTCTATATGGACATGTCATGGTCTCTTGCCCCTGCAAACAAATGTCAGACACATGCACCACTCTGCTTCTGGATATATATGGGCTCTGGGATACATGAACCAGGGCTACAGGCACTGCAAGCAAGCACTTGTAACTGTTGAGCCATCTCCCCAGCCCTGCCCCACTTTAACTTTTTAATAAACTTTCACTTGTATGAACAGAAAACTCCTTTAAGTTCAATTTTGTCATACCCAGAGTAGACCAGCAGATGGCACTGTAGTCTTGTACCTAGTCTTCCACACCACTGAATTTTAACTAACCTCCCAAAACATTTTGCAAGTTAGCAAAGCTAAAAGATTAAATTTCCAACCACTGTAAAAAGATAGAAATATTTAGAACTGGGCCTCTTGGTAGGAGTAATATGTGAGTCGTCAAAATATAGGAATAAAGAAGTCTTTACCAAAAGGCAGGGAATTTAGCAGATAAGGATATCCTGTCACGCACACCATGGGGACTCCGTGTCACTGTTTACAAAAGAAAGATTCCAACCACCAAGCAGTCTGAAAAGAGACGGAGCGGTGGCTTGCTTGGTCAGGAGACTAAGCACTTACCACCTCCTTCCTCTAGTCTACTTTTCAGTTTTCATTCATTGCATTGTGTGATTGCTCAGAATGGCCTTGAAGACCTAGTGAGAAAGCAGAAGGACCTGCTCTGATTGAAATGGGACTGGTGAGCTCCCGGGTCCTGGGTTTGTAGGTGCACAGCACCCTGGCTCTCCTGCCAGCACTCAGCCTGGAGGCTCCCCTGGCTCCACCTGCTCACACTTGAGCTTGGAAAAACTCTCCCTCCTCTCCTCCTCTCCCCAGCACTGGCACACCCTGCCCTGGTTAAATGAACATATGACAAGGTCCCAGCCCTCTCACGCATAGGAGCCTGAGCACACATAGGAACCTGCACCAAACTCAAAGAGAAACCCCAAGAGAGAGCCCATGGAGAAGGCTCTTCCAAGGACCATGGAGGTGGCCTGTTCTGGGTTGCATGGCTTAAGAGGAGAAAGAACGAACCTTTAATTGAGGACCTGGAGAATATTGGGGGTGTGGCAAGGAGACTTGTTTCCTGGGTTAGTAAATATGTCTTTTTACTGTCACCACCGTCCATGTCCTCAGGGCCTCGGGCAAAGGTGGACACACTCAGAATTTGGTGAACAAATTTATCTCTGCTTTTCATTCTCCCCTGTCAGAAATGCTTCCAGATGGACCTGAAGCCGGCCTTCACTGAGGCCAGTGCAGGGTCCTTCAGCCATGGAGAAGGAAGGAAGAGGCGTTGGTCTCCTCTTTCCTGGCTGGGAGGATTGGGCAAGCACATGTCTTAGCAATGTGGCAATTCCAGCCCTCATCAAATTTCACATCTCCAAGGAGAAGGACATTGCAGCATGAGAACTTCCTGACTCCGAGGCTGGGGTAGATGTCCAGAAACTGTAGCTGGAGAGAGCCTAAGACTCAAGTCCAGACTAGGAAAAGAGGAAAGGCATGTTTGCTGGTGGTGGGAAGCCGGGCGGGCTCTGCTCCTGCAGGTCGGACTGTGGGGATGCGTTGGCCTGCTGGGCACCAGCTAGGCTGTCCAGCACCCCTGTCAGGAGGAGGCACACAGCTATGAAGGTGGCTTCCCCTAGAGTTTGGGAGTTGCTTCTGCCTCTTACCGTGGCCCAGGTGGAGCTGAAGCCAGTTCACACTACTCACGAGGAGAGCTAATGATTAAAGCTTTTGGTTTTGCACAACAGTTGTTAAACAATTATCGTTCTAAACATCAAGTTCTAAAAATTTACAAGAAATGAGTTATATTTGAAAAACAATACTCAGGGGCTGGAGAGATGGTTTAGCAGTTAGGGTGTTTGCCTGAAAAGCCTAAGGACCTATGTTCGACTCCCACAGAAGCCAGGCACACAAAGGTGAGACAAGAGCAAGGTCACACATGCCCACTAGGTGGCGCAAGCATTTGTAGTTCGAGTGCAGTGCCTGAGGCCCTGGTTCTCTCTTTCACTCTTTGTCTCTCTCACTCACTGTCTCTAAAAGTTAAGATTAAAAAACATATATTCAGGGCTGGAGAGATGGCTTAGCGGTTAAGCGCTTGCCTGTGAAGCCTAAGGACCCTGGTTCGGGGCTCGGTTCTCCAGGTCCCACGTTAGCCAGATGCACAAGGGGGCGCACGCGTCTGGAGTTCGTTTGCAGAGGCTGGAGGCCCTAGCGCACCCATTCTCTCTCTCTCCCTCTATCTGTCTTTCTCTCTGTGTCTGTTGCTCTCAAATAAATAAATAAATAAAACATATATTCAGAACTGATCACCTCCTGATGATGGAACCACTTTGTGCAGCTAGATGCTCAGAGGTGATTCACACCCATTGTGTGTATGGTGGAGATCTTTTCTGGCAGTCACCTGTCTCCCAAATTCTGTCCTGTGGACATCATAGCGGCTGTCAGGGAAGAGCCTCATGAAGAAGTGTTTGCACAGTTCACAGAGCAGCAACCCCTACACATAGAGACGTTCTGTGCCCGCTGTTTCACGTTTTCCAGGCGCCGCTGCACCTGGCCTGCATCCCCTAGAACCACACATGCAGTATTGGGTGGCCATTGGTCCAGAGCCAGCCAATCACAGCTGCCAGAGCCGCCACCTTTTTCTCAGAGGATCAGGAGGGAGATACTGAGAGGAAATGGAGAGAAGCACTGCTATCCCCAGGAAAGTCACCCAACATCTCCCAGGCCCAGCCAGTCCCCAGAGGGAAGAAAGGCAGGGTGTGCGCAGAGCAACAAGGTCAGTCTGAAGAAAAGAAACTGACCTGGGAAGACATGGAGGGGCTGCCTCAGAAGTTTGCATACCTGTGACCGCAAAAGACATAAGCCATAACACGACAGGACAGAGGGTGTACCGTGTGGTGCAGGGGTTCCAATAAAGTGCCTAACCCTCTTCCTGGCCCCTGACACCACCTTTACTAAATGCTGGCTGCTCTCCCATTCCTTTGAAAATGAATTTGTAGCTTCCACTTCCAGTCAGAATTTCATCCATCAAACACTTGCTGAGCGATCCATATGTGCTCTTCCTGAGCTATGAGCACCTTGTAGTGACCAGGGCTCAAGATCACATAGTTGGGCTGGAGAGGTGGCTTAGCGGTTAAGCACTTGCCTGTGAAGCCTAAGGACCCCGGTTCGAGGCTCAATTCCCCAGGACCCACGTTAGCCACATGCACAAGAGGGCGCACGTGTCTGGAGTTCGTTTACAGTGGCTGGAGGCCCTGGCGTGCCTATTCTCTCTCTCTATCTGCCTCTTTGTCTCTCTGTCTGTCGCTCTCAAATAAATAAAAGTACCAAAATAAATTTTTTTAAAGATCATATAGTTAATATCAAAGTGAAGACAATGGTAGGAACATGTGCACAGCCTTACCAGACCATACTGGGAAATATGCCAAACTTTATTTTTTCTCTTTTAATTAAAAAATGATGCATGTATGTTAATGTGTGTGCAGGTGAATGTGCATGTTTGCACCTGTGGAGGCCAGAGGACAACATCAAGTGCCATCCTCAGGAACGCCTGGAGCTCACCAGTTAGGCTAGACTAGGCGGCCAGCCAGTCCCTTGGATCCACCAGTGCTGCGATGACAAGATGACAAGCATGAATCCACACAGCCATGGATATTCACTGTGTAGTCTCAGACTGGCCTCAAACTGACATCAATCCTCCTATCTCTGCCTCCTGAGTGCTGGGATTAAAGGTGTGCATCACTACACCCGGCTTCAGACAAGCACTTTACTGGCTGAGCTATCTCTCCAGCCCCCTTTTCCCCTCTTTTTAAAAAATCATTCATGTGCTACTTACTTTATTAAAGAAATGTAATGCTTTCAGCCAAATCCAGCCTTTGACCTGCCTTTGTCACATGTTTCAGCAGCAGAACGGAGTCAGTGGGACAAAGCCTTGGCCTGCAGAGCCAAATGTTTACTGTCTGACCTTTACAGAGAAATTTTGCTGGTCCCTAAGTCAAGGGATCATAGTCTGATTTCAAGACATGGTGACATCTGACAACAGCGTCATAGGAATGGAGAAGCGAGTAATCAAGAAGTAAGGTCTAGGGTCGGAGAAATGGCTTAGCGGTTAAGGTACTTGCCTAAAAAACCATAGGACCTCGGTTCAACTCCCCAGGACCCACGTAAGCCAGATGCACAAGGGGGTACATGAATCTGGAGTTCATTTGCAGTGGCTGGAGGCCCTAGCATGCCCATTCTCTCTCTCTCTCACTCTGCCTTTTTCCCTCTCTCAAATAAACAAATAAAAATATTTTTTTTAAAAAAAGAAGTAAGGTCTGGCCCAAGCAGAGATGCAGAGGTTCCTAAGAGCCCATTGCTGAAGTAGACATAAAACGCACCCAACATGGCTCAGGGAATTTTGCAGAAGAAGGGGCAGAAAGATTGTTAGAGCCACAAGTTGGGACAATATGCCCATAGGCATTGTCTGTCCCCAATAACTAACTTCTGCTTCCACAATGCACAACCCACAACCCCCATGGATATAACCTGCATCCCCAACAAGGAGGGCCCCTTCGGAAAAGGGGCAGGGATGAAGGAAAGGATGGTACCAACATGTGTCGCTTACATATTAAGTATATCCATAACTAATAAAAAAAAAAAAAGAAAGAAAGAAGGTCTAGGGCTGGGGAGATTGCCCAGTGGTAAAAGTGCTTGCCTGCAAAGCCTAAGGACCCGGGTTCAATTCCTCAGTACCCATGTAAACCAGATGCACAAGGCCACACATGCATCTGGAGTTAGTTTGCAGTGGCTGGAGGCCCTGGCATGCCCATTCTCTTTCTGGCTTCCTCTTTCTCTCCCCCCCAATCTAGCTCTCTCTCATAAATAAATAAATAAAATTATATATATATATTTTTAATAAATAAAGTCTAGGGCTGGAGAAATGGCTCAGTGGTTAAGCAGACATGAGGGGCCTGAGAGACCACTTGAGGTACATCTTAAGGACCCACATAAACAGCTGAGCAAGGCCTGGAATTCACTATGTATTCTCAGGGTGGCCTTGAACTCATGATGATCCTCCTACCTTTGCCTCCGGAGTGCTGGGATCAAATGGGTGCACCACCATGCCCAGCTAGAAAGGGCAATTTGTGAGATGGCAAAGCCTGAGAGGGATTAGCTGTCACCCTTGTAGAGGCTGGTGACAGATGGTGCGGCCTATGTGCCTTGTCTGGCTGATCCCAACAGTCCTTTAGGCCTGCCTGTGACCTTGGCCTGGGACTGTCTGCTGAAGACCTTTGGCAATGGAGGAAATGGTTCTAGGGAGGTTCTAGCACCAAGGAAGGGACTCGGGTGGCACCTACTCTACTGCCTTGCCATGTTGGGCAAGCTGGGTGTGTCTTTCCATTCCTGGAGAGTTGGCTCACTGTTCCCTCCTTGTTGGAAACAAACTCAAGACGCCCATGGTGAGGTCAGTTTCAGTTGAAGATGCCTTGCATAAGAAAGAACAAAAATTTATTTCCTCTTTTTTAATTAGAGTTTTCAGTTAGTATCTAGAGACTTAGATATCATTAACTCTGGCATTTTCAAGTACAATTTGTTTTAGTTGATTCTCATCCCCCATCTTCCCCTGAGCTCCCCTCTTCCCAACACAAGGTTCCTCCCCCTTCTGTTTCCACGTCACATGTGCTCTTTCACCCTTCCCTCACCTCTCCCCCTGCACATCCCCGAACTCGCTCTCCATTATCATTCTGCTTTTATAGATTTGACCAAAATTTCCCTCTTTATATGCATGCTCATAGATGTTATTAGCTAGGATCCACATGTCAGAGGGAACATGCAGATTGGGCCAATGTGAGTATGGGTCACTTCACCTGATAGAATTCTCTCCAGGTTCATTCATTTGTCTGAAAATTTCATTGTTCTGTACTACTAAATAGAATTTCCTTGTGCCTATGTACCACGTTTTCATTATCCATTCATCTATTGATGGGCATTTAGGATGATTCCACTTCGTAACTATTGTAAATAAAGCAATAAACAAGACTGTATAAGTATCTGTGTGGAAGTGTGGAGTCCTTAAGGTATATGCCAACGTGTGGTATAGTTGGGTCATATGGGAGCTCCAGTTCTAATTTTGTGCGATTCCTCCATACTGCTTGCATGCTGGTTTCCATAGTGGCTACACTAGTCTGCATTCCCACCAGCAGTGAGGAAGAGATCCTCTTTCTCTGCACCCTTGCCAGCATTTGTTGTCAGTTTTCTTGATCACAGCCATTCTTACTGAGATGGTGTGTGGCTTTAATTTGCATTTCCCTGATGTTTAGGAACGTTGAACACTTTTGAAAATACTTATTGCCCATTTATGTTTCTTCTTCTGTGACCTCTAGTCATTTCATTACCTCGTTTGATGGTTTGTGGGTTTTTCTTTTCTCAGTGTTTAATACTTGCAAGTCTGTGTGAGGTCTGGTCACTAGGTAGACCCTTGTATGAAACATAGCTGGCAAAGATTTTATCCTATTCTATAGGCTGTCTGTTCTATTGGTAGTTTCTCTTGCTGTGCAGAAACTTTTTGACTTTATGTAGCCTTATTTGTTAATTCTTGGGCCTATTTTCTGTCCCATTGGAATCCTGTTCAGAAAGTTCTTGTCTATTCCTAAATCTTGCAGTTTCAGGGTTTCAAGTTAAGATTAAGCACCGCCCCCCCGTTGGGTTTTTCAAGGTAAGTCTCACTCTATCCCAAGCTGACCTGGAATTCACCATGTAGATGCATGGCCACTATGTACATCTGGATTTCCTTGGGTACTGGGGTGGCCTTGAACTCATGGCAATCTCCCTATGTCTGCCTCCCTAGAATTAAAGACATGTGCTACCATTCCCAGCTAAAGCCTTTGGTCTAATTGAATCTCATACCCACAGGGGGATGGACTGTAATTGGCCTGGGGGACAGGGCAGCTCAGGCTAGGGAACTGACAAGAAGTTTGCTACAGAACTCTTTCTCACCTAAATGATCCATACACAGATATAATCTGGGTGACCTTTTGTGCTGCCATTACAAATTATAATCTGAGGGGGAAAAGAAAGACCATTCCCATCTATCTATCTATCTATCTAGTACCTCACCAACTTCCCTTACTGTTTTTCTTTTTCTCTTCTTTCTTTTCCCCACTGTTTTTAGGGTTACTACTTTTACTTTTCTAGTTTCTTTGTTCCTTTTATTAATGATGTTGTTGCTCAGTGTTTTATTTCTTGTTTAGGGATGTTAATATCCTAGCAGTGTAGCCTTTCTAATTGTACACTGATATTAATACCTGAAACTTTATTTTATTTTATTTATGAGACAGAGGAGACAGGGCAGACAGAAGACACGGGTAGAGAGCGTAGGGGTACAACAGGTCCTCCTGCCACTGCAAACATACTCAGCTGCATGGCCACTTTGTACATCTGGCTTTCCTTGGGTACTGGGGAATCAAACCCGGGATATCAGGCTTTGGAAGCAAGTGCCTTTAACCACTGAGCATGCCCATTCTCACTCTCTATCTGCCACTCCCACCTCAAATTAATACATAATAGAAATTAAGTTAATAAATAATAAGAAAAAAACCAGGTGTGGTGGCACACACCTTTAATCCCAGCACTTGGGAGGCAGAAGTAGGAGGATTGCCATAAATTTGAAGCCATCCTGAGACTAATAGTGAATTCAAGGTCAACCCAGGCTAGAGTGAGACCCTACCTTGGGAAAAAAAAAAAAAAGACTAGGGAGATGACTTAGCAGTTAAGGCGTTTGCCCATGAAGCCTAAGGACCTAAGTTTGATTCCCAGCACCCACATAAACCAGATACATAAGGTGGCACATGTGTATGGAGTTCGTTTGCAGTGGCTGGAGGCCCTGGCGTGCCCATTCTCTCTATCTGCTTCTTCCTCTCTCTCGCTCTCAAACCACCACAACCACCTTCTTCTTTTTTTTTTTTAAAGATTTATTTATTTATTTGATTATTTGAGAGTGACAGAGAGAGAAAGAGGCAGATAGAGAGTGAGAGAGAGAATGGGCGCGCCAGGGCTTCCAGCCTCTGCGAACGAACTCCAGACGCGTGCGCCCCCTTGTGCATCTGGCTAACGTGGGACCTGGGGAACCGAGCCTCGAACCGGAGTCCTTAGGCTTCACAGGCAAGCACTTAACCGCTATGCCATCTCTCCAGCCCCACAACCACCTTCTGGTAGCAGAGATCAGCTCATGGCTTGTAGCCTTGGTTTAGACTCCACCAAGCTCTATGTGTCCGGTTGCCACCGGCAGGTGTCCTCTTCTCTTAACTCCTTCAGCCACTTCCTCATTCAGTTGACCTACAAAGACCGGAGACCACTGATACGGACCCTGTAGTGGAATGACTGAAGTCTGGCATTCGTCAGGAGGTAGCTGGGACCCTCAGGTCATGGTGGTGGTCCATCAGGTGGTAGCACGTTAGGGATGCAGACCTGGGAGTTGGAAGATGGAGTAGATCTCCAGTTAGTCTTTACTGTATTTCTGTGGCTCCCTTGGGCACCTGGAGGTTGGCTCTCTACTGTCAGAGGGAAGCCGTGGGGTTGCCATTCAGAGGAGTTTCTACTCAGATACTGTCCAGAACTGGGACAAGAAATTGCCCTGGTTTGCTCCCTTATATGGCTTTGTCCCATACCAGGAAGGCTGCTCCTAGGTTGGTGGTTCCACTGGCTGTGGCCTGCGGCAGTGGCTGTCTCTTGACGTCTGTGGCAGATGGATGGAGTTCATTGTCACCCTTGTAAGCGATTACCAACGTGTTCATCCTGAAGGTGACACTGGCACTCTGGCTGGGCTGAGGACCACCCTAGAGCCCCTGTTTCTATATCTTCTTTCCTCCACTCTCAAGTGTGGCTTGTGCCCAGCATCTTACCCAGAAGTCTGTCTTTCCTCTTGACAGATACTTACTCCTAAGTGCTTTCTGACTATGGCATCAAGGACTGGGTGGTTGGGCAATGTGGGTTTTTCTGTTGCTCTGTGGGACTTTACGGAAGTCACTTGACTAGCTTATGTGTCCCATTCCTTGTGCTCAAGGCACCCTCCTTAGCATGTGATAAATAGCATGTCATCTACTCCCCAACACAGCCCTGAAGACACGGCTTTTCCCATGCTGAGAGACAGGTGTTCTGCCCACCTCACAGTTCTTTGTGCATCGGTGTAGGGACTGTGGTGGGAGGTCCAAGGTGGGCCACCTCAGAGCTTCTCCCTAGTGTCAGGCTTCCTGCTTCTCTCTGTCTGAGTCATACACTGCCTGCCCGTGGAGATCAACCTCAGACTGGTCATGCCTGTTCTGATCTTGGGGACAGCCCCTGGGACATGGGCAGAAAAACTTCCACTGCCTCTTGCAGCTTCCTTTAAGAGAAGAAAGGGGTAAGATTCCATCCCTATGGTACAGACAAGGGTCTCAACAAAAGCCTGAACATTTTTTAAAGGGGAGAGACTACTTTGTTGCAGTCAGGTTCACATTGATGGCAGAAAACACCCGACCAAGAGCAGCTTGTGGGACAAAAAGGATTTATTTTGGCTTACTGACTCAAGGGAAAGCTCCATGATGGCAGAGGGAAATGATGACATGAGCAGAGGGTGGACATCACCTCCTGGCCAACATCAGATGGACAACAGCAACAGGAGAGTGTGCCAAACACTGGCAAGAGGAAGCTGGCTATAACACCCATAAGCCTCCCCTGCAAATACACTGCCTCCAGGAGGCCTAAATTCCCAAACTGTCATGATCTGGGCACCTAGCATTCAGAATACCTAAGTTTATGGGGGTCACCTGAATCAAACCACCACCACCCCCACATGACAGAACACAGGAAACATAGTAAATGTCTTCTGATTCAAACCCGTGAGGAATACTTCCGCAAAGATTTAGAGAAATATAAAAAGGCAGAGACTTTCATCAAGTGGGATTTTTAGTTTGTAACTTATTTCGAGGAAATTTCACAGTAAAGTTGTATAAGCAGTTCAAAGAACTTCTAGATTCCTTATCAGATTTTTCAACCACAAACATTGTACTATATTTTCTTTATGATGATATATGTATATATCTACCAGTGATTTTCTATTTTATCTACTTACCATCTATCAATCTAATTAGACATCGTCTAATTTTAACCTGAGCAACTGAGGCTAAGTGGAAGAAGACAAGACAGCGCATCACCTCTAAGTACATTAGGGTGCATTCCCCAAGGACAGGACTCATTTTAAGTTAAGGAGATTCATTTTGATACAAATAAGGGTAAAAAACTATGCCTTTTCACAAAAGAGCTGGAGAAACCAGGACTTGAAGAGCATGACCTCCTTTACTCCCCATCACCACAAGGACTCCGGGCAGCAAGCTCAGACCACAGGAGGGAAGTACTCGGGTCCCTCAGAAAGAATTCCTGAGAGAAGGGCTGGGGAGATGGCTCAGCAGATAAAAGCACTTGCTTACTAAGCTGATGGCCCAGGTTCAATTCCCCAGGACCCATCTAAAGCTAGATGCATGAACTGGCACGTGGGTCTGGAGTTCATTTGCAGTGGCAGGAAGCCCTGGCAGGCATTCTCTCTCGTTCTCTCTCCATCTCTCTCTGTTTCACAGATACATTTTAAAAAAGAAAAGGGAAAGTGCCAGAACAGCTAGGCCAGGAGGAGGGTGACTGTCACTGGCAGTGTATCATCTCTCTGGCGGCAGGCCTCCCCTTCCCGTAGACAGAAGGCCCCCACCTCAGGTGAGTCCCCTGCTACCTTTTCCAGTGCTGGGCCCGCTCTAGTGCACTAGGTGCTGGCACCTGGCTGAGGCCTGTGACAACAGCAGGTGCTAACGGGTCATGCTCTTTATATGACTCCTCAGTGCACATAGACATCATCCCCCTTCGATGCTCAAGCATTTCTGGGAGGCACAGGGGGTGTCAGGTCATGTGCTGGACTGTCCTGTAAGATTTTCTGTCCCCTTCTTATGGGTCCCCAATGCCAGCCTTTGTCCCATTGGGACCCAGATGCTCTAATTTGAGAGGGCAATGGGCCACAGTCATGCTCCCCTGTGGGTGGGGGAGGTGAGGTCACTGTTTTTAACACCCATCCCCAAGTCACTGTCTGGGCTTGAGAAAGGGAAGAGAAGCCACTGCTGTCATCTGTGGTGGCCCAGCATGGCTCCCCTGGCGTGAGGCTTGAGCCTTCTGCGGTGAGGTGGTGAAGCGGGCAGCCCTCGCTGGCTCGGCTGCCACTGCCCTGGGAGTCTGCCTCCTAGCATCTACAGAGGTGAGGCTTCTTTACAGTCCCTTCCATCCTGAGTCAAGAATGAAGTCCACAGACTTCCTGCTCTGGTCCCATGTCCTTGCTGTGACCTGCCCTTGGCCCCTGCGTGATGAAAGCTGGGAGGCTCTTCCATGTGCTTTTGCATGGAAACCATGGAGTTTCCCCTGGAAAGGGTCTTTAGCAACTCTGATACCACAGTGGAGACAGAATGTGAAAGAGAAAACACCAGCCCCAGCCAAGCTGCCAGGGCTCCTCTGGAGCAGGCAGGGTAGCCCTGTGTGCCCACAAACAGTCCCCTGAGGCATCCAGCGAGCTACTTGACCACAGATGGATCTGACCTTATACACTGGAGCAGTGGTTCTCTGCCCTGCTGTACCTGAGGAACCCTTAGTCCCAGGCAGTACCCTGGACTCATCACACCAGAATCTCTGGGCTGGGCACCAGTGTTTTTGTAAGCTTTGTAGGTGTTGATAGTGAACAAACAAGGTTGAAGGTCGCTAACTTAAAAAGTTACCTGCCGACACCATCTCTTCTGTACTTTGGGGTGTGCATCTCTGTCCATGGAAATGCTACTTTCCTTCAGTAAAGCCTTCTTGACTCCATTGCTTCCCTGGGCAAAGTCTACTGCTTCCCACCCATCACTGGTTCTGTGAGCATTGTGCTTGGACATGAGGGTTCTGGTGACTGCCCCAGTTCAAATCCCATACATATGATTCATTACTTGCGGCACTGCCAAATCTGAAAGCCTTAATGTCCTCATCTGTAAAGTGGGAATAAAAGTAAGAGCGCCTCCTTAAAGGCGTTAAGGTACAATTAAGTGCAATAATCGACTTACAGCAGTGTTGGTTCGTGCTACCCTTTGCCTTTGTGGTGGTTCGGATGTGAAATGTCCCCAGGGACACGCGTTTGAATGCTCATCCCCCAGTTAGTGGCTGCGCTGTTTGGAAGGTTTGTGGGACTTTGAGGTGGGGGAAGTCTTGCTGGAGGAAGTGTGTCACTGGGGGCGGGCCTCGAGGTGTTACAATCCAGCCCCACTTGGTGCTCTTGAGCTCTCTACTTCCCCCAGCTGATGTGAAAGTGTGACACTGGCTGTGTGCTGCTGCCTGCCTTCCCCACCACGACGAAACTTCCTCTCCAAAGTGTAAGCTAAAACAGACCCTCTCCTTCATCAACTACTTCCAGTCAGATGCTTAATCCCAGTGATGAAAGGTGGCGGACACAACTTTATAACTCGTGTTCTTTTCTGCCTTATCTGGACCTCCAAACTGTACAGTCTTTAAGGACAGAGCCCATGTATACCTCAGTTGAGTTCCCAGGAGTTTGTCTACATGTTGCTTTGCATGCAGCAGCAGTTACTAAATATGTAGTGACTAAATGAATCTGAAAGGAATCTTCATGTAATGCTGAGATATGCTTCCTAACTTAGCTCTGGAATAAACCGAATCTACATATTGATTTCTGGCAGAAATTTTCTTTTATTGAGCATCTACTATGTGCCGAGCTTTCAAACTGGAAGATGAAGACACAGTTGCTATCCTTGAGTAGGGCAGTGGAGGATACAGGTCCACGACCGTGTGGTTTTCTTTACTGTGCTGTAGGTGGTACGGAAATGCCCTGGTGTATCAAGGAGGGGACATGGCCCAGAGCTTGCCAGGTGGAAGTGCAGGGAGGGCACCAGAGGCTGAGGGAACAGCAGCATCTCTGCAGCCCCCGAGGTACTGAGGGTTTGGCGCACCTGGGGGGAGTGTGAGCTGGCAGAAAGAAAGGGGGCAGGTTCCAAAAGCAAGGCACTGGGGCCAGACGGGAAGGTGGTGGCTAAAAAGGGAGGGGCTGTGCGGCTGCACGAAGGTGTAGGGACTTTACCCTCGCATGCAAGCCAAAGGTAAGCAGCACTGCTTTCCTTCCTTCAGCTGTTCTGCTGGCCACTCCTTACCTGGGTGAGTCCAGACTCAGCCACCCTGTCCCGCATGGGAGAAGCCAGTGAGGTGCGGCCGGCAAGCAAATAAACCATGGGTGTGGAGGAGGCTGTAAGGGCGGTGGCTATGGTCCTGCAAAAACGCAACGGGCTCCAATCCGCTGGATAAGCGGAGGAGACCTATGAGAAATGCACAGGTGGGGGAGCCCAGCGCGGGGGCAGACTTGCCCCTTCTGCTTGTGCATTCGTTGCTTTGCATGCAGCAGATCTTTGGTGAATTAATGAATCAGACAGGAATTCTTGTTTGTCTCATCCGCTGTGACACCCTGGGCGCTCAGTCCCTCACAGTTTCACTGTCAAACAGGAGTGTGTCAGGTGACCTGACTCAATTCTGAGGAAGAAGGAAGTTCAAGGAGAGTGTGGGATTCCGAGATAAGCTGTCTAGCCAGGGTCAGGAGGGAGGGTGGAGGGTGAGGACGCCCGGACAGGACAAAGTCTCTTCTCAATTCCTTTCCTGAGTGGGTAGATCTGGATCAAAGACAACACACCCAGCTGCTCTGCTGCATGCTCGCAGCACAGGTCACCTCGTTGATCGCAAGACGTGGGAGAGGGGATTTCTCCCACCATTGAGTAAGCTCTTCTCCAACAGACACTAGCTGGACATCCTTTAATTCAATTCGGATCCCACATATCTTCCTGGAGGCAGTGTCGCTACCTACAGGCGGAACTTTCAGACCTCAGGGCTCCCCACCTTTAGATCCAGCACCAACTCCAAGTCTCGGAGACTTCTGGAGGCCAGACTCCCAGTAGGGGTTCCCATGAACCAATTGTCAGTTCTATTTAGTTATACCTAAATATATTTTATTTGAGAGAGAGATAGAAAATTGGCACACCAGGCCTCAGCCAGATGCTTGCGCCAGCTAGTGGGCATGTGCATCCTTGTTTTTGTCTTACCCTTGTGTGTCTGGCTCAAGTGGGATCTGGAGAGTTGACATGGGTCCTTAGGCTTCACAGGTAAGTGCCTTAACTGCTAAGCCATCTCTCCAGCACAATAAAAAAGTTTTTTTTTTTTTAAAGAAATATTTCCCTGTACCTTCATTAGGACCCAGAACCAACCTTGTCTGAATATGTGAATCTAGGTAAATAATTAAAATATTTTTTAAAAACATTTTATTTTGGGGCTGGAGAGATGACTTAGTGGGATAAGTGCTTGCCTGTGAAGCCTAAGGACCCCCGTTCAAGGCTCGATTCCCCAGGACCCACGTTAGTCAGATGCACAAGGGGATGTATGCATCTGGAGTTCATTTGCTGTGGCTGGAGGCCCTGGTGCACCCATTCTCTCTCTCTCTCTAATCTGCCTCTTTCTCTCTGTCACTCTCAAATAAATAAATAAAAATAAATGAAAAATTTTTTAAAATATATTTTATTTTTACTTATTTATTTGAGAAAGAGAGAGACAGACAGAGAAAGAAAGAGGCAGGTAAGAGAGAATGGGTGTGCCAGGGCCTCCAGCCACTGCAAACAAACCACAGACACAAGCACCAACATGTGCATCTGTCTCTATGTGTGTCCTGGGGAATCAAACCTGGGTCCTTAGGCTTTGCAGGCAAGTGCCTTAACTGCTAAGCCATGTCTCCAGCCCAATAATTTTTTAAAATATTTAAAAATTTTTAATTTTAGAGAGGACAAGAGAGTGATACAGAGAGAGAAAGAATTGGCACGCCAGGGCCTCAGCCAAGACAGTTGAACTCCAGATGTCTGCACCACCTAGTGGGCATGTGCGACCTTGCTCTTGTTTCACCTTTGTGCATCGGGCTGATGTGGGAGCTGGAGAGTAGAACATGGTTCCTTAGGCCAGAGCTTCTCACATTTGAATCGCTGGTGAGTCTACATTGTGCTGCTATCACCGAACACCAGAGTCTGAGTAATTTATTAAAAACTGACTTAAGTTCTGGAAGCTGATTACTCCAAGTCAAAGGCCTTCTTGCTATTAAGTCACCTATAGTGGAGGAAAGAAGGGCACAGATCATATGAGTGGGGGAGGGGTCAGGAGTCCCTCTGGAGATGACAGCATTTATCCCATTAGCATGCCACATGTTTGCCCTGAGGGAGCCCTTCTTTGTAAAGTGGTCCTCTGTTCTGTTCTGGGTTTTTTGTTTGGTTGTTGTTTGTTTTTTTGTTTTTAGAGAGAGGAGAGAGAGAATTGGCACACTAGGACCTCAGCCACTGAAATCGAACTCCAGACACTTGTGCCACCTAGTGTGGGACCTTGCACTTGCCTCACCTTTGTGTGTCTGGCTAATGAGGGATCTGGAGAGTAGAACATGGTTCCTTAGGCTTCACAGGCAAGCACCTTAACCACTAAGCCATCTCTCCAGCCCAGTTCTGTTCTGTTCTGTTTTTGAGGTAAAGTCTCACTCTAGCCCAGGCTGACCTGGAATTCACTCTATATCCCCAGGCTGGCTTTGAACTCAAAGTAATCCTACTTCAGCATCCCAGCTGTGTGTCACCATTTCTGGCCAAAGCAGAGGATCTGAAAAGTCAAGTAACCTTCCCAGTCATATAGTTCTTGACTGGCAGAACCTAGACTCAGGTACTGAGCTGTCTGCTTGCATCTGGACCACTGAGTCAACAACAAGGCTTAATTAAGATGAGACTTGATTGTCATTGGCAGAACCACACCAGACTGTCCTCACACAGCTGGTTGATAGCATCACAGTGCTCACAGCACACAGGTCAGTCCCTATAGTCAATAAAACTACCATTCCCCCATGTTAGGGATTAGTGTGTGGGACAGCCAGCCAGAGGGACATTCCAGCCATTTGTCCTCCAAGCCTGCTGTCCAGACAGACCGGGCTTCACTGATGCTTAGGACTGGTCTAGGGCATCACTGCTTGGTACAATACCCACAAAGCAAAATATTACTCTTTAAAAAAAAATAAACTTTGTGTCAGGTATGGTGACACATGCCTTTAATCTCAGCACTAGGAAGGTTGAGGTGAGAGGATCACTGTGACTTTGAGGCCAACCTGGGCTACAGAATGAGTTCCAGGTCAGCCTGGGCTAGAGTGAGACCCTGCCTCAAGCCAAAAATAAATAAACAAAAAGGAAATAATATAAAAACAGGCAAATAAGACAGGTGTGGTGGCACATGTCTTTAATCCCAGCACTCCGGAGGCACAGGTAGTAGGATCACCATGAGTTCGAGGCCACCCTGAGACTAAATAGTGAATTCCAGGTCAGCCAGGGCTAGCGTGAGACCCTACCTCGAAAAACCAAACAATAAAATAAAATAAAAATCAGGCAAATGATATAGTAAAACACTACCAAAATAAAGACTAAGAACCAAAAAGCAGCCCTGGTTATTGGGTCTCCCAAGAAGAGAGTTCACACAGTTTGACAACTTATCAGAGCAGCTTGTGGGACAGAGAGACTGGAAGTGAGACGTGGTGAAGGGCAGGGCCACACCTTGATCAAGACTGCTTTGCTAAGCACACCTCTTACCCGCCCTTTAAACCTGAACCTCATGTCAAGATGGATTTCGGAAATATGGTCACTGAACTTCCTTATTTCTTCCTTTTCCCAGTGAAGACACATTGTTAAAAAAAAAATAAAAAATAAAAATGAAAACTCTTTTCTCTGCTTTCACTATTGCTTGTTTCTTTTGTTAGCATATTGAGGACAGGTGGCTGATCCTCCTTTGTTAGAGCTGCAGGATTCAGGCTTTGACCCTGACAGCTCCGGTAACAAAACTTATTTTCAAAGAATTCATTTGTAATTTTTTTTGGAGGTAGGTTCTCACTCTAGCCCAGGCTGACCTGGAATTCACTATGTAGTCTCAGGGTGGCCTCGAACTCATGTCGATCCTCCTACCTCTGCCTCCTGAGTGCTGGGATTTGAGTTCATTTTTAAATAATATATACAGAGAGGCAGCAAAAGTAACAAAATATCAATTGATAAAAACGTATGAGCAGTCTATGTACTAGTCTTTCCACTTGTCTACACATTTGAATTTTTAAAAAAATGAACATTTTTAGAACCAGGCTAAGAACATATTCAGGGTTATTTGGTCATTTGTTTTTGTTTCCAGGTTTGGGTGTAGTATATGGTGGTGGTGGTGATGGGCGGTGTGTGTGCATGCGTGCAGCTTCTGTACATGCAAGTGGAGGCCACAGGAAAATGTTGGTTGGCCTCTTTCTATTTGTTCATATGTTTCCTTAGGATAGGAGTCTCTGGACTACAGAGATGGCTTAGCAGTTAAGGCACTTGCCTGTGAATCCTAAGGACCTAGGTTCAATTCCCCAGGACCCATGTAAGCCGGATGTACTTGGTGGCACAAGTTCATTTTCAGTAGCTAGAGGCCCTGACATGCCCATTCTCTCCTTCTCTCTCTGTGTAATAAATAATATTTTTTTAATTTTTTATTTATTTATTTGAGAGCGACAGACACAGAGAGAAAGACAGATAGAGGGAGAGAGAGAGAATGGGCGCGCCAGGGCTTCCAGCCTCTGCAAACGAACTCCAGACGCGTGCGCCCCCCTGTGCATCTGGCTAACGTGGGACCTGGGGAAGCGAACCTTGAACCGGGGTCCTTAGGCTTCACAGGCAAGTGCTTAACCGCTAAGCTATCTCTCCAGCCCTAAATAATATTTTTAAAAAGGGGACTCTCTCACTAAAACCTGGAGCTACTGATTTTTGTAAGCTTGGCTGTCTAGTGAGCTCCAACAATTCTGTTTCCTCTTTCCACAAAACTGGGACTACAGGCATGTGTGGCCATGCCTAGTACTTTATGTGAGTGCTAAGGAATCAAAGTCAAGGAGAATCAGGCCCTCATGTTTGTGTAGCAAGTGCTCTTACCCACTGAGCAATCTCTGCAGCCCCTTGCTTCAGGTTCTTGAGATAGGTCATGTAGCTCAGGTCGCCTTGAACTCCTACTTCTGCTCTCTCAGTCTTCTGACTGCTCGGATTACCTGTGTGAATCACCATCCCCAGGAAGCCCTAAGAATAAAATCTGTTTGGCTGTTTCTTGTTGCTGTTGTTTTTGAGACAGGGTCTTATGGAACCCAAGACAGCTCTGAACTTGCTATCTAGCTAAGGATAGCCTTGAACTTTTAATATTCTTGCCTCTACTTCCCAAGTGGCAGAATTTCAGACATGCTCCAACATTCCCAATTCAAGAAAAGATAATTTTTTCTTTTTTGTTTTTTGAGGTAGTGTCTCACTCTAGGTCAGGCTGACCTGGAATTCACTATGTAGTATTGGGTGGTCTTGAACTCATGGTGATCCTCCTACCTCTGCCTCCCAGAGTGCTGGGATTGAAGGCATGCACCACCACACCCAGCCCTCACTTTTTTAAAATATATTTTATTCATTTGAGAGAGATAGAGAGAAAGAATGAGTGCACCAGGACCCCCAGCCACTGCAAATGAACTCCAGAAGCATGCACCACTTTGTGTATCTCCCCCTTGTGGGTACTGGGAAATTGAACCCCAGTGGATAGGCAGCATCTTTAATTGCTAAGCTATCTCCTCAGCCCCAGAACACAGTTATAGAAATCAAATCACTTCAAATTAAAGTATTGTGAAAACTCAGAAAATGGGCTAGAGAGATGGCTTAGCAGTTAGGTGCTTGCCTGCAAAGCCAAAGGATCCTGATTCAATTCCCCAGGTCCCACGTGAGCCAGATGCACAAGGTGGCGCATGCATCTGGAGTTTATTTGCAGAGACTAGATGTTACAGTACGGTTCGCATTGCTGGTAGAAATCACCCAACCAACAGCAGCTTCTGGGAAAAAGAGATTTATTTTGGCTTACAGGCTCGAGGGGAAGCTCCACGATGGCAGGGGAAAACGATGGCATGAGCAGAGGGTGGACATCACCCCCTGGCCAACAGAAGATGGACCACAGCAACAGGAGGGTGTGCCAAACACTGGCATGGGGAAACTGGCTATAAAGCCCATAAGCCCGCCCCCAACAATACACTCCCTCCAGGAGGCATTAATTCCCAAATCTCCATCAGCTGGGGAGCTAGCATTCACAACACCTAAGTTTATGGGGGACACCTGAATCAAACCACCACACTAGAGGCCCTGGCTCATGTGCCTATCCCCCCCCTCATGTAAATAAAAATTTTCAGAAAACTCAGAAAATGATACCTCAAACTGAAGGCCTCATGTGGCCTCAGAAGCCATTTTTCTCTGCCCTTCCGTCCTCCTGTCTCTTAACTCTGATCTTCCCCAAAGGCCAGCCAGAGAAAGTAGAGCTCCCTCAACATAGGTCATAGAAACCCACACTCCTCCTTTCCAAGGCCATAAAACCTAAAATGTTTATTCTCACTTCCTCCTAACTTTGTGTGAGAGTTGGCCATAAAGAAATTTGACCCACCTTGTTTGATTGAAGTCAGAAAATTCCCCTTCCAGAAAGTTCCCTGACCTGTGCCTGGGAAGGAAACTATTCTCCACAGCAGACCAAGAAGAATCTGAAGAGTACTTGCTGATTCCCCTCGGTCTGTCAGCACTAGCTCCTACCTTGATTTGTCTGATCACATTTCTACCCAACTGTCCATGCTTTGTGGAAAATGAGCATAAAAATAGGTCTTTGTAGCCTGGCATGGTGGCACGCACCTTTAATCCCAGCACTTAGGAGGCAGAGGTAGGAGGGTTGCGGAGGGTTCGAGACCACCCTGAGACTATATAGTGAATTACAGGTCAGCCTGAGCTAGAGCGAGAGACCCTGCCTCAAAAAAAAAAAAAAAAAAAAAAATTGGTCTTTGGCCCTCATCTGAAGACTCCATGTCATCTTGAAGTCTGGTCAAAGCATTATTTTTTACCTTGTTAGGCCATCTTTTGTCGAGTGGGTGGAGCTTAATGATGGCAAGGGAACAGATTAGCTCTTTTCCTGCTACCATGGTCACCAGCATTGCTTTCGCCCTCGCTCCCTCCCTGCCCTGCAGAGCAGCACCTCTCAGAGCCATGTTCACGCTGCAGAGCACTTGGGTGTCAGCCAGGGCTGTGTCTGAAGTGGAAAGAGCACTTTACACTTTGCTCTCACAATTAGCTACTGGACTATTTACTTTTATTTTCTTAATTGCAATCATATTCCACTGCAGAAACCTAAGCAAATAACAGCATGCTGTCCAGTTGTTCTATGAGATTCTGCAGATCAGCCATCACAGATTTTCTCTAGAAAAAGAGTAAGAAAGCAGCAAGGCTTGGGGAAAATAGCCGCTTGCTAATCCTTTCAGAATTGCCAAGTCTCTGGCAACTGCAAGTTAATTTTTTTTAATATTTTATTGATTTTTTTTTTAATTTGAGAGAGAAAAAGAAGGAGAGTGAGAGAATGGATGTGCCAGGGCTTCTAGCCACTGCAAACGAACTCCAGATGCATGCACACCCTTGTGCATCTGTCATACATGAGTCCTGGGGAATCAATCCACAGTCCTTAGGCTTTGCAGGCAAAAAAACACCTTAACAGCTAAGCCATCTCTCCAGCCCTGCAAGTTAATTTTTATTGCTCTAAAAGGGACAAGAATTTATCCCTTTTCTTATATTTCTATTATATCCATATGAAAATTAAGAAAAGGACATTTATCATCTTAACTAAGAGTTACTAAATCTAGATACATAATTGAGAGAAATGAAAATACATGGCCTTATAAAAACTTGCTCATGACTTTATTAGCATCATTCACTTTAGCCAAAATATAGAGATACCTCAAAAATTTATTAGCTTACAAATGGATAGGCAATATGTGGCATATTCATATAATGCAATAGAATTCTGCAGGAAAAAAAGGGATGAAATTCTGATAACGTGGCATGACTAGACTCCTGAAAGGATTACCTGAGGTAGAGCCCAGTGCCAATGCTGAGTGGCACCCTTTATCTGAAATGTCCAGAGTAGACCAATCCTAAAAACAAAGTTTAGTAGTGTTTGCCTTCAGTGTAGTGATTACTCATAGCTACAGGGCTCTTTGGGAATAATGAATATGTTGTAGAATAAGATGGTGGAGAGGATTGTGCGACTTGGTAAATATAATAAAAACACTGAGCTGAGCAATTTAAATGGATGAACTCTATGGTATGTGAATCATATCTCTTTTTTGCAAGTTAATGAAAAGCAACTCTACTGCATCTCAACTTTAAGAACAGTCAAGGGATCCCAGGGACATGTTGAGTATGGTTACACCTCAGTTTCCGAGTCCATCATTTACTTTCTCCCTGCAGGGACAAAGTACCCAAACAGAAGCAAATGATTGAAGAATGGGGGTTTAATTCAGCTTGCAGTCACAGAGTAGAGTGGATCATAACAGGAAGCAATGTCACACTGTCACACCAGCAGGAGGTAGAGAGAACATCCCACATAGGGCTGGCCTGTAAAACCTCAAGGCCCTCCCCAGTGACTCACTTCCTCCACCAAGGCCCCGCCTCCTAGAGGTTCTACAACCTTCCCAGCACCACCACCACAAGACTAATGGGGTCACTTTACATTCAAACCAGCACACCAGGTCACCAGTGAGCAGAGTGAAGGGTGAGCCACAGTGCAGGATGCTGACTCAATTCCCTAGCCTCCCTTCCCTGTCCTCACAGGAGCACCACAGTTTGCAGTTGACCTCAGCATGCTCATATTCCTTATTATTTATATCCCTCCAAATTTTGGGCTTGTTTCCTTTCCTGCAAAGGTAGGTGGTGGTCAATGAATTTCTGGAGGATGAATGAACTTGGAAGAAAAACAAAGAAATCTGCACTGGATATTATTTAAAAGGTTAAAGTTTATGATTCAAAATGTGTCTTCTCCCATAAAAACATGCACAGATGATATTTTATTATAGATAATCTAATTTACATATATATTTCAAGGAATACACCCAGGCATCATAAGCCAAAAATTTCAAATGTATCATTCAAAATTATATTATTTTGGATTGTGCAATTATTAGTACTACCTTCAATTCCTTACCCAGAGTTCAAAGAATGTAGACAAACCCTAAAAATACAGCAGAAGCATTTCCGCACACTGTACCCATCAGCTAGTTTGTGCAGAAATGTTTCCACTAGATTTATAGAGTATTCTTTGGATGAAAGAAGCAAGGACTGTTCATCTTGTCGCCCTTCGGACTTTCTGCAACTCTTCAATGGGCTTCCACTGTTGATTGATTGTTAAAAGCTTTAAAAAGGAAATAAAATGTCGCGTTAAAGATCTGCCTTTCATCCTGATATGCCTTTTGGAGAATTGTCAACACCCCCTTAAGGAAAATTATTGCCACAGTATTTGTAGAACAACTTCTGGTCATCTCTAAAATAAGCACAAGATAGTGTCTTGGGCAGACTTTTATCACTTTATCCTCTAAAAAGCCCTTAGGTTCCTAAGTGCTGTAGGGTCAGAGAGAATGGTCACATATATTTTCCCTACTTTCATTAATAGTATTCATGATTTTATTCTGCCAAAGTAGGATGTAAGCTCTAAGTTCAAAAAGTATGTCTGGGGCTGGAGAGATGGCTTAGCGGTTAAGCACTTGCCTGTGAAGCCTAAGGACCCCGGTTCGAGGCTCGGTTCCCCAGGTCCCACATTAGCCAGATGCACAAGGGGGCGCACGCGTCTGGAGTTCGTTTGCAGAGGCTGGAAGCCCTGGCATGCCCATTCTCTCTCTCTCCCTCTATATGTCTTTCTCTCTGTGTCTGTCGCTCTCAAATAAATAAATAAATAAATAATTTTTTTAAAAAAAGTGTGTCTGTTCTTTGTAAATTGATGTACAATATCCCTAGCATCAGGCTAAGCACACAATAGGCTATTAAAATTTCTTCATGTAATTGTTCAATAAAGGCAAAAATTATACAAGGAAAGAGAGCTTTGGGTAGTTCTCAGTCAGACATTTTCATTTATCCTTACCAGTATAATATTATTACCCAGGTCCTAGGAGATGCAGAGTTATTAGATAATAAATCTCCTTCCCCAGGTCAAATGTTAATTGCTTTATTTTGGGTTTTGGTTATTTTCAAACAGGGTTTCACATTAGCCCAAGGTGATCTGGAGCTCACTCTATAGTTCAGACTGGCCTTGAACTCACAGTGATACTCCCATTTACTAGGTAAAATGTTATGAGAGTTTTGTATTTCTTTTTTTAATTAATTAATTTACTTATTTGAGAGAGAGAGAATAGGCACGCCAGGGCCTCTAGACACTGTAAATGAACTCCAGACACACATGCCACCTTGTGCATTTGGTTTTATGTGGGTACTGGGGAACTGAACCTGGGTCCATAGGCTTTGCAGGCAAGGGCCTTAACTCCTGAGCCATCTCTCCAACCCTGTATTTCTTTTGCATGTCTTTGCTGACAGTCCTAACTAGTGTTCATTCCAACAGACCTAATGTTTCTAGCTTACAAAATATTTCAAATGTAAAAAGTAAAATTCTTGGTCCTGGGAAGATAGTTCAGCTGTTAAAGGTACTTGTTTGCAAAGCCCAATGCCCTGGGTTCAATTCCCAAGCCACCCACGTAAGCTGTATGCAAAAAGGTGGTGCAAGTGTCTGGTGTTTGTTTTCAGTGGTAACAGGTCACGGCACATGTGTGTGCACATGTACATGCACCCACCCACTAACACGGGTACACAAATTAATTAATATTTCAAAAACTAAAATTCTTAGGGCTGGAGAGATTACTCAGTGGTTAAAGGTACTTGCTTGTAATGCCTGACAACCGAAGTTCAATTCCTCAGTACCCACGTAAAGTCAGACTCACAAAGTAGCATGCATCCCTGAAGTTTTTTGCAGCAGCAGTTGGCCCTAGGGCACTCATTGGCTCATTTTTTTTTCTCTCTCTCTCTCTCTCCCCTCTCTCAAATAAATAAATAACTATTTTTTTTAATTTTTTTTATTTTTTATTTTTTTGGTTTTTCGAGGTAGGGTCTCACTCTAGCCCAGGCTTACCTGAAATTCACTATGGAGTCTCAGGGTGGCCTCGAACTCATGGCAATCCTCCTACCTCTACCTCCCAAGTGCTGGGATTAAAGGTGTGCGCCACCACACCCAACTATAAATAACTATTTTTAAAATAAGAATAAAATTCTTGGGGGGCTTCAGAAGAGGTTAATAAAATATAATAAATTCTTGTAATAGTCTTCTTTAAAGTTAGTTCACTTGTATAGAATGCATTGCCATCTTCAGGAGCTCCTATTATTTACCACAGCACACCTCATATTCTGCTAACAAAGGTGATAAGATTTGGGTTAAATGTAAACCACTGATTGTAAATTTAGCAGTACCTTTTGAGGTACAGTAGGATCCACTGTTTCCCAAGGTTCTGGATTTCCTTTCCGATCAATACTAAAAATAAAGAAGTCTAATTAAACATTAAAGTAAATGCATTTAAACTAGCATGATACTATATTCTATAAACTTGCTGGAGACAGACTCAATTGCTATACTTAGGCAATCATTTGTTACCATTAGGAACCATCACTAGTACTGGAATTGATGAAAGATCTAAGGGAGTTTCAGGGTCTGGCTCAAGCATTGAACATCAGTTCTGTGGGTGGGCAGGACAGGAAGCCTATTCTCTTTATTGGACAGGATTGGAAAAACACTCCCACAAACAAGTAAAATATGGGTGCATAAGCCAGGCAAAGGACAAGCAAAAAGGTCCTGGCTAGGTTTCCAGGAAGGGCCAGGGACAGGGTTGAAGTGTGAAGGTGCCACAGATGCGCCAGGGCACTGGGCCCTTCTCCAGTCCTGGAACAGGCACTGTTAGTTTCACATGTATCTCTTCCTCCCATGCCAGGAAGCACATCTGTTATCCAAAGTTGAGAGCACAGGGCTAGTTGTATGCAGCAGGATATACCCGTTCTACCATACTAGGAGCAAGCTTTCTAATAAGTTGAAAATTTTAAATTTCAAATGGTATAGTTTGACGATGTGCACTCTCTTCTCCCAAATAATTTAAGTACATTAAATTTTAAAACTTGAGTTTAGGGACTGGGGAGATAACTGAGCAGTACAAGGCCTTGCTTGCAGAGCCTAACAGCCCAGGTTCAATTTCTCAGTGCCCAAATAAAGCCAGACCCACAAAGTGGTGCATGCATCTAGAGTCCCTTTGTACCAGCAAGAAGTCAAGGTATACCCATTTGCCCATTCATATTTTCTTTCTCCCTCTCCCCTATCCCTTCCACACCCGCTCTTTCTAATTAAAAAAAAAAAAAAACAAAAAAACTTAACTTTGAGCCCAGTGTGGTGGCACGCATTTAATCCCAGCACTCTGGAAGCAGAGGTAGGAGGATCACCACAAGTTCTAAGCCACCCTGAGACTATATAGTGAATTCCAGGTCAGCCTGAGCCAGAGTGAGACCCTACCTCACAAAGCAATAATAATAATTTTATTTCACTGCAAGAGAATGGAGGAGGATTCTGAGGCATAAGGCACAAGTACCATTACTATCACGATTTAACAGCCTCTCTGAAACTAGATGCCTTTTAGCACTGACTCCAAGTCCACACTCTGACCTACAGGGAAAAAAACAGAAAACTGACAGCATGCGTTTCAGAACCTGAAGGTCAACAAAACAGCACAAAAGGCATCCTTAGAAAGGATTAGTACGTACATCACGTCGGATTTTTTCAGGGCATACATGGAGAACGTCGAGGCCCCAGTCGCAGCCGTAATCATGATCACCGCCAAAGGAATGAGCTAAGAGCAATGGGTTGGGGAGAAATACAGAATGAAATCTCTGAAGCATAGCAACGTATAGCATCTGTGTTTTCCTTCAAAATCTGCACTATTGTTTCCTCTTTAAAAATTAGCACCAGAGCGGAGCGCACACCTTTAATCCCAGCACTTGAGAGGCGGAGGGAGGAGGATCGTTGAGAGTTCCAGGCTAGCCTGGCCTAGTTCAAGATCCTACCTTGAAAAAACAAAACAGAACAAACAAACGAACAAAAAAAAAATCACCAAAAAAATTTTAAGTAGAAAGGAAAAACAAGTACAAAGGGGGTGAGTTGGGGAAGACAGATTAGTGGAAGGGGGACAAGAGGGAAAGAGGTGAGTACGATCAAATAAATTTTGTGCAGGTATGAAAATGTCATCATAAAGCCCAAGATTATCCGTAATTACTAAATGGTAATTCAAACTTTAAAAAAACACTAACACTTTTATCCCAGATCTTTTGATTGCTTTAAAAACTTACTTCCTTATGTTTCATCAGGGTTTGGAAAATTCCCATGACTGCAGGGTAGAATTCCCAAATCTAGAAGCAGAACAAAGATACTGGCCACACCATCCTCCGATAGGACCCACCCTGTGGCCACCAAACCTTCCAGCGAGCTCCGAAGGCCGCGGCTCACCTGCGGCAGTCCGAAGATGCTAACGCCCGGGACGCAGCGCAGCCTCTGCTCCTTAAATACTACTGACCCCAACCGCCCGGGACAGGCGCTGTGGTCACGCGGGCCGCGCAGAGCCGCCGACCGGGCTCGCGCTGGGCGCCTGGCTCACGCGCGCCCCCTGCAGGACGCCGAGCCCGCCCAGGTGCCGCGCAGTCAGGCGTCGCAGGTGCCGCGGGACGCGGAGCCTGAGAGCAGAGCTAGCCCTGACAGCCAAGGTCTGGGTGGGAAACAACCAGCGCTTCTGAAAGCCCGGAACGGGTCGCAACATTGGTTGCAGTCTGAGGCCCAGGAGAGATCCTCCAGCACCCCCAGGGGCAGGAAGGTAAATTAAAATTAATTCAATACTCGATGCTCCAAAATGAAATAACACTGCACATACGCAGATATAATCAAATTGCAGAGTTCATTTCAGAATAACTCTCATAGAGTCCTGATTTCTCCCACTAGAACGTAGGATTAAGAAGAAAATTCAACTGAAGTTCCAGAAGGTCTATTCATGCAGATGATACTGGTCACCATCTTTGGGGAGCTTCTGGAAGCCAGAAACTTTGCCTCACAGAGTTTACCTTGGAAATAACCATTTCACAAAACCAAAGGGCTGTTCATGAGACACTGAGGCAGGGTCCTCTGACAGCTCTACAAGGTGGGAATGTGACCAAGACTCCAAATGCTCAGGGGAAAAACTTGTGAGTGGCAGAGATGACAGACATGAGAATGTGGGCTTCGCATCCGGCACCTGCACTCCTCCCACACTTTCTGTCTACTACGTGAAAGGGTATTTTTAAATTACTCAATTTAAGCGCCCCTCCCCCGTTACTTAAAGATTATTTAAAAACAGTTTAAAGGGCTGAAGATGTAGCGAAGTAGCCTAATGGTAGAGCATTTGCTTTGCTCAGCATGTACTAGCTAGGTCCTGGTTAAGTCCTCAGTGCTCCACCCCCATATACACAGACATCTGAAGTTCAAGCTCGGAGAGAAACTTTTTCAACAATTTTTTATTGACAACTTCCATAATTAGTGGCAATAAACTATGATAATTCCCTCCTCTTCTTTCCCCTTCACAAGTCCAGTCTCCCTCCTATCTCCTCTCCCTCTCAATCAGTCTTTTATTTTGATGCCATCATCTTTTCCTCCTATTATGCTGGTTTTGTGTAGGTAGTACCAGGCCTCTGCAAAGTCATGGATATCCATCCAGGCCATTTTGTGTCTGGAAGATTGCATTGCAAGTAGTCCTACACTTCCTTTGGCTCTTACATTCTTTCCGCCACCTCTTCCACAATGGACCCTGAGCCTTGGAAGGTGTGATAGAGATGTTTCAGTAGTGAAAACTCCTCTGTCACTTCTTCTCAGCAGTATGGTGCCTTTTGAGTCATCACAGAGGTCACTGTCATCTGAAAAGAGAAGCTTCTCTAAACAAAAGTGAGGGTAGCATTAATATATGGTTATGAACATTAAGAGAAGTGCTCACAGAGCAGTTTGATGAGCATAACATATACACGTAGTCAGACATCAGCAGGTTCATGAACTCTCCAACCATAGGCTTTTGACTAGGTCCTCAGTACACTGCATGTGTTCCCACCTGTGGAGTGGGCTCAAGACCAATTATAGAGCAGTTAGTTTCCCCCCATAACAGACATGCCACTATTGTACCCCATTGGCTCATTTGGCCTGGAGGGCCAAACTTGTTTGTAGTGTCCACTCTTTATCTCTACTGGTGACTTCTCTCTCCCACAGGGCTGCAACAGCATAGCTTTTTCCAGCTTTCTGTCAGCTGGTCTATATAAGAAGGTTTTCAGCTCAGCTCCAGTTTGATTTCTCAGTGACCTTGCAGCCCAGGCATGTGAAGTATTGAGCAACAGGGTCTTACCGTCTGCTTCTGGTGGGAAACCAAGAACCTTGGCAATAGCCTGTAATGTTTGGGAGACATCAGGGACTACCCTGGCCAACAACTCACTGGAAGGTATCCCATCCCTGGCACTGAAATTTTTCTAGTAACAATCTATGTCTTTTGGGTATGCCATTGTCCAAAATAGTAGGTTTCCATACAGCACCCTCTTAAATTTTAATTAACCCTCCCCCAACCCTTCCTTATTCAATCTACCCGGAATTTTCCATCATCCAGTTCTTTAGCAATATGGACAATTTCCATTCCACAATGTAATTCCACGGTCTCACCACTACAACCAGAGGGCACATGTGAAATTGGCATCCTCCCTGTACCTACAGTGCTGTATATTGACCAGAACACACACAGGGGCTACCAGGTGTCCACTGAGGACACTAATCATACCACCCTCTGTGGCTATTCCAATCTCATAATTCCTTGAGGGAGCCCAGCTTCCCTACTCCAACTACCAGAAACTTGTAGTACCTTCTCTGGCTGTTATCCAGACTTAGTTATATTGAACCATGGCTACTTGGTTCCCACACCAAAAACATAAGTTTGGCAATCAGTCCAACTCAGGTTTTATAAGAAAAAAATTTGTTGAAGATTCTATTTGCAAGCAGAGATAGAAGACAGACAGAGAAAATGGGCACACCAGGGCCTCCATCCACTGCAAATGGACTCCAGATGCATGTGCCACTTTGTACATCTGGCTTCATTATGGGTACTAGGAATTGGACTCAGGTCATTAGACTTTGCAGGCAAGTGCCATAACCTCTGAGCCATCTCTCCTTTGTATGGACACTTCACGTGTTGGTACTATCATTTCCCTCCTCCCTGCCACCATTGCCCAGACTCTCCTCTGTGGGAGTGCTGGGATTCACCACGGGGTTGGGAGAGCAGCAACCATTGTGATGGGGATTAAATGTTTTGCTGAAATTCTGTCTAACCGTAACAGTGGACTGTTAATCCTGCCAACCCCCATTACAGTGGCTGCTTTACTGGGTATGTAATACAAGGCATGCTAAATTTGGGGATTCCAGGGGCAGTCACTATACAGGGTGACTATTAGTGTGGCCCAGTCTGAGCTCAGTATATGGGGAAAATTGTACTTCCCAGTGTCTCAGCAAAACAGTGCTTTATAAACTAGTGTTAACTTTCTCCATTTTTGAAATGAAAGCAGAAGGAAAACTATGAGGGGCCAGCAAGAAAGGGATGGGGAGAGGTAAATATGAGCAAGAAATAATGGCGTATGTACATGACAATGTCATAACAAACAATTATTTTGTAAACCAAGAAAAAAAAATGAGTTTCAACCAGGCATGGTGGCACACACCTTTAGTACTAAGCACTCAGGAGGCTAAGGATCACCACTGAGTTCAAGGCCAGACTGGGGCTAAGAGTGACTAGATCCTGCCTCAAAAAAAAAAAAAAAAAAATTAAACTAATTCTTTTATAATTTTTATTTATGAAGGAGAGGGAATGGGTGCACCAGGGCCTCCAACCACTGCAAACAAACTCTAGATGCATGTGTCACCATGTGCATCTGACTTATGTGGGTACTGCAGAATTGAGCCTGGGTCCTTAGGCTTCACTGTAAGTGCTGTAACTGCTAAGCCATCTCTCCAGTCCCAATTAAAATAAATTTTGCAGGACTGGGTAAATGTCTCACTGGGTAAGAACACATGTGGCAAGCATGAACTAAGTGAGACCTGAGACAGCCTGAGTTCCACCCACAAGCATCCTTGTAAAGAGCTGGGTGTGGCCACATTCAGTCCTGTGGAGTCCAGTCAATTGCTAGGGCTCACTGGTCAAACAGTCTGACCAAAAATGGCAGTGTCGAGACTGGAGAGATGGCTTAGCAGTTAAGGCACTTGCCTGCAAAGCCTAAGGACCCAGGCTCGACTCCCCAGGACCCACATTAGCCAGATGCATAAGGGGGTGCATGCATCTGGAGTTTGTTTTCAGTGGCTGGAGGCCCTGGTGCACCCATTCTCTCTCTCTCAAATAAATAAATAAGTAAATAAATATAAAATATTTTTTTAAATGGCAGCTTCAGGTTCAATGACTCTGCCTCAAGGAAACGAGGCTGGAAACACTTGGTGTTCACCTGTGGCCTCGGACAAACACGTGTGCAGGGGTTATGCACACCCATGCACAACTATCCATACACATACCACACCTATCACCACAACAACGTTTTTGGAAGTTGCCAAGAACAATATTTTAATCAGATTAACATATAAAAATTTCCTGATCATTTTGCCATTTACTGGACATTTTGGTGACAGAAGAAAAATGGCCTTTTCACAGGCTTCCAAAGCTCTACTGAGAACACATCACTGAATTATAATCATAATTAATTCAATGACAGTATTTTATATAATTAAAAAAAAACATCCTGTATAACTATACTTACAATTTTAAGATAGTTTCAAATAAACTCAGCCTGAACAAGTATGGGTAATGTACTTCCTGCCTGAGCACTAGAAACCCTTGCAAGGACAGAACAAGGGACCACACACATCCAAGGTAAAGGGACAGGCTTGGCTAACCTGCGTTAGTACAGCAAAGGCTTAAGAGTGCCGTCTATGAAATTCAGTAACCCAAAAGAACATGAGCCATCAGAATCCTGGAACACTTGTAAGGATTTTCCTAATGCTCCAAGATGAGGGTCAGTTAGGATAATTTTATTTCATGACTGCAAATCATGTCTTTCCCCTGCTTCTTACAGATAATACTGCTCTAGTCAGAAAGAGACCTTTCTAAAGGCTGGTGAACACTTATGCCTTCATACATTTCATGCAATGTGTTCTCATCATGCCATACACTTCGGAAGCACTTCTCACCACTACTTAAACTCAATGAATTTGTCTGATGTGCTTCCAGGTCTGTCTCCTTCACTGTATCCCTGCACCTAAATGCACCGCAGCTATGAAGGACGGCCCAGGAAGATGCTTACTAGGTATTACTCGATGAGGAAAATAAGCTGTGCAGCATCACTGTAGGTTTTGTTTTAGTCATCTGAACATGTATTAAGGACTGGAAAGTTATCAAAAGATTTTCTAGTATCCTTACATCTTTAAAAAGTACTTATAATTACAAAAGGAAAAGAGAAATCATACGACAGCTTAGATAAGTGGTTACAATTAACATAACCAATAATAACATTACACTTCTTCAGCTATAATACTGAGAACAAAGTCTCCCAAGAGTGTTTCATTGGTGAGAAATACCCAACATCAATGTTACACTTCCTGAGCTTGGTGACTGCATTGTGATATTAGAAAACAACTGCATTTGTAAGAAATATACACAGTCAATCAGGCACATCTGTGATGGCAGCCCCATCATTGTAACTCTTAGTGATGGTAGTCATCTAGTATGTATACACACACTACTGCACCATGATGTTCATACAAAGACAAAATTGCCCGATGACACATTTCTCATTGAGCAATGCATTTGACAGTTATTTAGAAAAAAATACTATTGCTGGGGGGAGGGGGAAAGAAACATGTGACAAATTGTTAAAAATTGGTGAACCTGGGTTATAGTATTTTAAGAGTTCTTTGTTCCAACCACCTTCACTGCAAGCATGAAAATTATGAGTTTAAAATAAGAACAATCCAAAAACAATTATACTGACAAAATCAATAGACCTTCATCCTAAGTTACAGTTTGAATCTGCCTTCTAGAAATAAACTGGTCTTCAGCTCATCAGGCACAGCTGTTTTCTTCTTTTCCAACTTACAGAAAACACACAAACTATAAAAGCATTGAACAATTTCAATTCATGTGAATAGGAGGTAACAAGTTAATTATCTTCCAAGCTAGAAAATTCTTCTCTGTTAAATAAGTTTTCATATAAAGTCAAGTCCTTCTGACTTAAGGATGGTTTCACAGTCTTCAGTGATTTCAGGAAGTGCTTGTGTTCCACTGCAGTTGCTTCCAGTCCATTTTCTTGCAGTGCCAGCAAAGCAGCCTGTAAAAGACCACAGCAGGGAGCAGTTCATTTGCTTCCTTTTAAAATTAACAATAACACAAAACTACAATCTGAACCTAACTCCTCATTCTCACTTTGTATGATTCCAACACTCATGTCATTAGAAAGGTTAAGCTAAAAGAGTGATTAAAATTTATGTACCAGATTTTACAGTTTTCCTACATTAAAAATGATGGAGCCAGGCGTGGTGGTGCATGCCTTTAATCCCAGCACTTGGGAGGCAGAGGTAGGAGGATTGCTGTGAGTTCTAGGCCACCCTGAGACTCCATAGTGAATTCCAGGTCAGCCTGGGCTAGAGTGAGACCCTACCTCAAAAAAAAAAAAAAAGTGATGGAGGGCTAGAGATGATGGAGGGCTAGAGATGACTTAGCAGTTAAGGCACCTGCCTGCAAAGCAAAAGGACCCAGGTTCGATTCCCCAGGACCCACATAAGCCAGATGCACTAGGGGCTGTACACATCTGGAGTTCGTCTGCAGTGGCTAGAGGCCCTGGCATGCCTAACCTCTCTCTCTCCCTGCCTATTTCTCAAATAAATAAAAATAAAACATTTTTTTTTTAATGATGGAAAAAGCAAACTGTAGAATGTATACTTATAAGTCCATATATAGTTTAAATGTAAGAAAATCTTGACTTCAGAGTAGTTAAAAATTTTGGATAGCACTGATCATGAGTGAAAACATCCTATGCTCTCTAGCAAGCAATTCTTGTAGCTGTATGCTTGTGTGAAAGACTTAACGCCACACATACACCAACAGACATGGGCAACTATTCTTAGCATAATTCAGAATAGCACAAAAGCAGAAAATTCAAATGTACAAATTTAGTAAATAAAATACACTAGAATATTACAAAATAATGGGAACCAACTATGACTATACACCAACCAGATAAATTTCAAACAATCCTGAGCACTCAGAAAACACAATAAACCAAGTTCCATTTGGATCAAACTCAAGAGCTAGCACAACCAGTCTCTAGTGTTGAGGGTCAAGAGTAGATCCTTCTGGGAGGATACAGGGAACCAACAGTGGGAAAGGGTCCAAAGGGAGAATCTGGCACACTGATAATCTATTTCTAAACACAAGTGAGTTATAAAAATGTAATCAATTACATTCATTCAATAAGCTATATCCATATGACCTAAATTTTATATTTAGTAAGAGCTTACAAAGAAAGAAAAACCTACAATGGTTTTATCTGTACTCAAAATAAAACCTAAACACTTGAATGTGGCTTCCCAGTAACCTAGTGATCTGGCCCTGTCCACTTCACATCTAATTCTTGCTATGATGCACTTTAAGAGCCAACAGTGTCATGTTCTTTCTTAATTCACACTATGCTCTCCGTGGTCAGCTCACCTATTTCCCCAAGAAAGCTTTCTCTGACAGCCCATGTCTAGCTGATGCTTTCCTCTGTGCTCCCACAGCACCCTTACTTTCCCTGACTTACTGCTAAACTGCCTGCGTGCACCTCCCCTCACCCCCAAACAGAGGCTCTGTCACAGAGGAGCCACATCTGTGTGCTTCTATCACATGGTGTCAGTCACATACAAATCATTTTAGCCAACACTTCAGACTGAAGACTTGAAGAGATACAGAATGTTGTGACCTATAGATTACTAATTAGCTTACTTCTCTGCAGAGGTTTCTAAGATCAGCTCCAGAGAAAAAGCAGGTTTCTGCTGCCAGGCTTTCTAAGGAAACATCAGGTCCTATAGGCATGGTTTTCGTACAGACTTTTAAAATAGAAAGTCTGCCCTGTAGTAAAATAAAAACAGTATGTTTACAATCTTATAACATTTATGTTTGACACTAATGTATTAAATATTTTAAGTTTGGGGCTGGGACTGGAGAGATAATGGCTTAGCAGTTAAGGCACTTGCCTGCAAAGCCTAAGGACCCAGGTTCAATTCCCCAGCACCCATGTAAGCCAGATGCACAAGGTGGCACATGCAGCTAGAGTTTGTTTGCAGCAGATTCAGGCCTTGGCATGCCCATTCTCTTTCTCCCTCTCTCAAATTAATTAATTAATTAAAAATACTTTGTTTGAATTTTTTATCCTATTATATGAAAGTATATATATTTGAGAATCAGTCAATAAAAATAACACTTCTTGGGCTGGAGAGATGGCTTAGCAGTTAAGGCATATACCTGCGAAGCCTAAGGACCCAGATTCAATTCTCCAGGTCCCACATAAGCCAGATGCACATGGTGGCACATGCACTGGAGTTCTTTTGCAGTAGCTAGAAGCCCTTGCATGCCCATATTCTCTCTCTCTCTCTCTCTCTCTCTCAGATAAATAAAATAGATAATGTTTAAAAACTAACATTTCTTGTTTCTGAAAAGACGAAAGCTTGAGTCATCAACAGTCCTAATGATAATGGTAAAAATAGTGACATCACAAAAACTTTAAATACTTTCATAATTAAAATTTTAAAAGCATCAGACTGAGATAGAAGAACTGCTGTGAGTTTGAGGCCAGCATGAGGCTAGAGTTCCAGGTCAGCCTGAGCTAGACCATACCTTAAAAAAAAAGGCAAATAAATAAATAATGAAAAGTAGTTAACAACAGACATAACTCTTTATGAAACAAGATGAATCTTTTAAGTTCAAATACTGCTATTACCATTTTTAGAAGCATATACATAAATTATTATACACAATTTAAAAATATTAAACAGTTAATTTTGTCAATCCCTTCAAAATTTGATAAAAGCTAAGAAAGGAAACAATTCCTTCTTAGAGTCTCTGACTACCCACCAGTGGCTCGGGACATTAAGGGGAAAGGGCAGACCAACTGTGGACACAGGGCAGTGTTTGCACTCCCAGGTCTTTGCTCCGAGAACGAGGGCACTGACTCAGATAATCTCCAAAGCCTGTTCAGCCCCTCTGATGCTTTCAGAGTGCTCCATTTAGGTTACACAATAATGTTAAGCAGAACCAGGTCTGCAACACGGAAGTCAGGTAAATACCTTACTTTCAGGTGTGTGCTTCCAGAAAGCAGGACTAGTGTCCAACAAGGACAAACCAAAATGACAATTTTATGAAAAGCCACCAGACAAGGAAGAACTAAAAGCCAGGTATTGAGCAGGATGCCACCCCTACACCAAACTGTGATAATGCAATCCTGCCAAACTCCTCGGGGCACAAACACTGAGGTGCAAGAATTCAAAATGTGTCCAGTGATTACCTCTTGATCTGGAGGAGGAACATAAATGATCTTATCTAATCTTCCAGGTCGTAACAAAGCAGCATCTAGCACATCAGGTCTGTTTGTTGCCGCAACAATCATGACAGCTTGATTAAAAACTTCTTGACACTCTGAAGGCAAACATAAAACATAAGGCAGTCAATGAATTCTTAATTATTGAAATTTGTTCAAGTTAAATGACATATCAGAAGGCCATTTGCTCTTAGAGATAACCTTTCCTTGGGAGCAGAATGCAAACATCCCCTTATCCAGATCAGGCACCTTGTTGATACCAAGATACCCCATAAACAACAGGTGAAGCAAAGGGCTACTGTTTTTGTGCAAAGGGACAGCCAAGCCCAAGAGACATTCCTTGAGATAACTGCTAAAGAGCCCTTACAACACAGCCAAGAGCACCTGGCCAGTGAGTCAAATGCACCCAAGCACTCAGCGAGTGATTACAACTTAGAAGCTACTGAAAAGACACAAGTGCATGGCTGACAGGCGGAGGTGCTCAGCTCTGAGAAGCTTTGTTGGCTTATCCTCAAAGGCACAGATTCCATTTACTCTCTGCTCTTCTTTCCAGAGGCAGAAACAATGACAGCCTATCTGAAGTTATGCCAACCCTGCGTTAAGGGGAGACACTTAGAAGCAGACAGAGTAAGGCCTGAGATCAAAATCAGAATTGCTTGTTGAGTTGAATCAACAGAGCAGTCTTCACTGACGTCATCCCTCAGTCATGAGCTTCCAGCATTTTAACAGGCTGGATGAACACCTCAAGACAGCACCATGAGAAGTCCTGTTGCATCACAGGCTCTTTCTAATTCCAGTCTGGTTTACTTCAATCGAGCCATTGTAACTCTCCTTCCCTGGAACAATTTTCAAAATGGACAAGAACAGGTCTTCGTTTTCTGTGAGTTTCTAATTTATAGAATTACCCAAGTAATAATCTGCTTTGTTTTACACAAAAATTTTGAGAAAAGGATCAGAAGTGCTTCTTTAAGATACAGATCTAACACATTCCCTCCTCCATTTCTCACTCTTAGGAAAATAAGATTTTATTCGCATGTTATCTAATTTGTTACAAAATTTTTCACCTTTCCTGGCCAAATCACAATTTTTATCAGCCCTGTAAAATTCCCAACAGAGTTACTGAAATCACATCAATTTTTTGTTTGTTTGTTGGCTGTTCACCCCCCACACACCCTGCCCCAGGAAGGGTCTCACTCTAGTCCAGGCTCACTTAGAACTCATTCTGTGGTCCCAGGCTGGCCTCGAACTCACAGTGAGCCCCCTACCTCTGCCTGAGTGCTGGGATTAAAGATGTGTGCCACATCAATCCTTCTAAAGGGTGAATTCAGCAAAAAAAAAAACCAATAGTTGGCCTGGACTTCTGGTGTCCAGGCTGATAAGTACCTCTTTGTTTTTTTCAGCTCCTGGTATTTACCCTGTTGACTTGACTTACTTCCTCTTCTCTCTATGGTCTTAACTCCCACACCATCTAATTCATTCAGGAGAACAGAAAGGACTCGCTCTTGAACATCACATCCCGCACTGCTGACTGAGCGAGACCCCAAGATTGAATCAATTTCATCTAAGAACACAATTGCCGGAGTATTGGCTCTTGCTTGTTGAAATACCTTTTGTTAGGGAGAAAAATATTTAAAAAATAATGTTACACACTATCCATGTGACACTATGTTCTCTGCATTACTATTTGTATTTTAAAATATGGAAGATGGAGAGATGGCTTAGCAGTTAAAGGTGTCTGCTTGCAAAGCCTTCTGGCCCAGGTTCAGTTCACAAGCTACCCAGGTATGCAAAAAAGTGGTAATATACACAGACAAATAAACAGATTAGAAAGATAGATAGACAGACAGAGAGAGACAGACAGGCGAATAAAAAAGTAAGGCTGGAGAGATGCTCAGCAGTTAAGTAGGCTTCCTGTGCAAGCTTGAGGGCTTGAGGAGGCTTGAGACTGCCTGAATTCAAATCCCAGGTCCTATGTAAAACAGCTGGGCATGGCCACACAAGCCTGCAGCCCATCTCAACAGGGGAGCAGAAACCCAAGAATTTTGGGATCCCCACAATCTCTAGAATTAGTAAAAGTAGACTCGGGCTCAAAACAAAACCAAGCAGAAGACAGATGAAGCGGTTGACCAGATGTCCCACGACAGTCTGTGCAGGTGAGCACCACCTGGAGAGCATGGCGGAGCCGCAAAGACACGCACATGACCATACACCACACACCCCGCACCACACACATTCACAAGCCAAAAACTACGGATAAAAACTAAGAAGAGATAAAACAGAAAAACGAAGATGCTAAGCGCATGAGAACTGGGGAATGAGGAAGTAAAACAAGGATGCACTGATAAGAAGGAATTAAGAAGTCATATTCTTTAAGAAAGGGTCCCTCACTTAAACAACACATAATGCTTAACTGGAAAAACGGGTATTAATATTTTTTAAAATAAGACTTATCAAGCATGAAATAGAAGTCAAAAGTAAACTTAAATGCAATGGAAGATAAACGAACCTGAGACAAGACTTTTTCTGAATCTCCGACAAAAGGTGAGAAAAGATCGGCTCCACTCACTGAAACGAAAGAACAGTGACAGCCTGTGGCCAGGGCCCTCACCAGCGTGGTCTTAGCACACCCAGGGGGACCGTAGAGCAGAAGGCCCTTTGGCGGTGTCAGACCCATCCTAACAAATTCCTGAGGGTATTTCAGAGGCCACTCAATGCACTGTAAACAGACACAGAGAAAGACCTGTTTTAGTTTAGCATCTTCATTCATCTGACATTTCTATGCAGCATGCCAGGAGCAGAAATGTAGTCTGTTCTCCACACAAGACCCAAGGCTCATACAACAAATCAAGTTACATTACTTCCTGCTTAAAGACCGTTAATGACTTCCTCTCAGAACTACCCACAGTCCATATCTAAACTGAGTTCTCTGCAGTTTACAAGGCCTTTCACAATCTATCTTCCCCAAACCAGGCTCATTCCACCTCAGGGCCTTTATCTGCTATACTGTACTCTGCTTCAACTTTCCTCCAATGTCTTCATCACTCTTCTTCATCACTCCAAGCCTCAGCTCCTGTGTATTTCCTTGCAAAAGTCTTTCCAATCACCTGAGAATCCCTCCCTCTAGCCACTGTCTGTGCTGCTGCCTTTTACTGTTAAAGCTCCTATGAACTTACATATAACCTGCACACATCCTGCATATGCTTTAAATCATCTCTAGATTACTTAAAATGCCTCATATAAGCACTATGCATAGTTTTTATACTGTGCTGTTAAGAGAATAATAAAGTCTATATATATTCAGTACAGACACAAGCCGCCTCACCACCCAAATATATTGAACAGTTGATGGAATCCACTGGACATACATCCCACAGATGCTCCTGCACTAACCTCAATGACTCAGATAAATGGTTCTAACAGTCTGTATAGCTCAAAGAGCTTTAAGCATTTACATCTAGCTCTTTATAGAAAACCTGTTAGCCTCTGTTCTGGATTATAATCAACTCCTTAAAGCAAAACAACATACAGGGGGTTCAGGTGAGTGGCATAGATAAATTCTGTTGACAACTTGATCAGATTAGGGATCCACAACCGTTCCTCTTGAGTAGCTCTCTGAGGTTACTTCCAGGAAACATTAAACGAAGGAAGAAGTCCTCCCTCCACAGTAAGCCCTTCCCCCGAGGTGGGCAGTCCTCCAGGAGGGGGGCTTTATGTAAGGAAGCTCTGGGAGAAAAGAGCCCCTCCCTCCCACCTGGCTGCTGGTGCTGCTTGCTGGTGAGCTTCACTTGCATGTACATCTTTCCTGTTCAGCTGTCCTTCCTTGGTATTGGAACCAAGTTTCCCCAGCTTTCCAATGCGGACTGAAGATCAGTGGATCTCCAGGAATCCTCCAGGCCCTCAGTGCTGGACTGGAATTGATGAGGTATTTAGCCACATGGGCTAAGCAGCTACAGGGTTCTTTGTCTGTTAGGCTTGCAGGCTGTTACTGCTGGACTGCCATAAATCAATCCAATAGATCCCCCTTTTAATACAATTCATTCCATCAGTTCTGTTCCTCTAAAGAACCCTAATACAGTGGGAAAACATGAAAACTGCTTTCATATCTTCTTTAACAGAAGTTTGATTATTATTTTTAAAAAAGTGACCACTTAGGATTGCTTGAATTCAAGGCCAGCCTGAGACTACATAGTGAATTCTAGGTCAGCCTGGGCTAGAGTGAGACCCTACCTTAGATAAATAAATAAATGAATGAATGAAAGTGACCACTGGATTTAGTTAACATGGCAAGAACAGTTTCAGTGCAGTCTATCCACATTATAAATGCACAGAATGTTAAAGAACATTCTACTAGCCTAAGCAGATTAACGGTTACCTGTTTTAACTTCAGTTTTACATCTTCAAGGCCACCAATTTGCTCCCAGCCAACAGGTTTGGTATCCGTGAGCCCAATGGAACTGCGAAATGATGAGGGCTGGATCTTTTTAAAAGCTTCAAGGAAGTCTGTGTCATCAATCACAGGACTGTTTTGGTTCTGAAGAAATATACCCCCAAGCACACCGATAGGTGAGTGGGCCTTTTTTGTACTACACAGCACAAATGTTCTTTATACATTCTCTTTTGAACTTGCAATGCAAGAGATTTATGTGCAGTACAGAAGAGCACTGCAAACCTCTCCACCAGTTCCCCCAGGAGTCATCCAAAAGATGAACCTTTTGTACACTCTATTTCATAGATAAGCAAAGTGAATCATGAATCACATCTAACCTGCACTTTTCCTTTTTCACTTATCTTAATAATCTTTCCAAGCCAACTAATGCAGTTCTGTCACTCTTTTGGAAAACTGAGTAACACACTACTGTATAAGTATACCACAATTCAACTACATCCTTTGATAAACATTAGGCCATTCCCAGTCTTGTTATAAAAACAAAGCTAAGGAATGGAGAGATGGCTCAGTGGTTAAGGCACTTGCCTACAAAGTCAAACAACCTGGGTTCAAATCCCAAGTACCCATGTAAAGCCAGACAGCTTGTCATATGCATCTGGAGTTCATCCATAGTCAATGGAGGCCCTAACATACCCATCTGTTCCCCCCCCCACCGCCCCGCCAACCTCCTGCTTACAAAGTGTATCTGGCTTTACATGGGTACTTGGGATTTGAACCCAGATTGCAGAGCAAGCACTTTACCAACTGAGCCATCTCAGCCACCCAAGTTCAAGTCACCTATATAAATAATTTCCTTATTACCAACCTTAATGAGCCACATTAATTTCTTACCCTCCAATAATATGAAGCTGTTTTCCTCCCGTCATCCAATACTTAATATTATCAAATTTCCCCCCCACCTTTTTTTTGGTTTTAAGAGGTACCATCTCACTCTAGCCCAGGCTGACCTGGAATTCACTATGCAGTCTCAGGTTGGTCTTGACCTCACAGTGATCCTCCTACCTCTGCCTCTAGAGTCTGGGATTAAAGGGGTGCACCATCACACCTGGCTATTAAACTTTTAAGCTTTTAACATGACAGAAGGAATGGTACTCAACACTGTGTTTTTAAATTTCTTCAATTCATAGTGAATAGGGAATAATGCAATTAGGACATCACTTTTCTTGCTCAGGAGAGGCTACTTTGCTCAAGAACAGAATCATATGATGAGGAGAGGATATTTTATTTCTAAAAATATCTCCTCAAAGGCAAAGGGAAAAAACAGTAACTACACAGTGGAGAAACTGGCCACCATTCTAACTGGTTGATGAAAGTCACCTTGATTGATCAAAGCAGGCTCTCACTCTATATCTCAGGTTTCCTGGAACTCAGGGCAATCCTCCAATTTCAGGCCTCCAGAGTGCTGGGATTAAAGGTGTGTGCCACCACACTCAGCATGAGGGCAATTTTAAATTTCAACTTCTTTAAAAAAAAATGAATATTTTTGGTTTACTGGTAATCTTATCTTGCCTTGTGGGTTTTGTTTTACTGATGCAAAAAGTTCTTTCTTATGAAGGAAACTGGGCTGGAAGCTATTTTCCTTGTCTTAAGTTAGTTTATTTGTTTTGCTATCACCCAAATGTTCAAATTAGTAATCATGTTCTCTCTGCCTGCTAGGTTTGATATTGTACTTGGGAAGGCCATCTGCAGCAAACACTACGCTTCAATTTTTTTTTTTTTTTTTTTTTTCGAGGTAGGGTCTCACTCTAGCCCAGGCTGACCTGGAATTCACTATGGAGTCTCAGGGTGGCCTCGAACTCCCTCCTACCTCTGCCTCCCAAGTGCTGGGATTAAAGGCATGCACCACCACGCCCAGCTAACGCTTCAATTTTATAAGAAGTCTCCTTTACATTTTGATACAGAGGCCTTACTTTTTTTGTATTATTTATATTTATAATTGTTTGTATATTAAAATTTTTTATGTATTTTTTTAATTTTTGTTTGTGAGAGAAGGAGAAAGAATAGGCATACCAGGGCCTCTGGCCACTGCAAACTCCAGACGTATACACCACCTCGTGCATCTGGCTTACATGTCCTGGGGAATCAAACCTGGGTCCTCAAGCTTTCCAGGCCTTAACCACTAAGCCATCTCTCCAGCCCTTACACTAAATTCTAAACATTGGGTTGTCCATAAATTCTCATTTTTCCTTCTGTATGTCTTTGAGAGAAAGAGGAAAAGAGAGAGGGTAGGAAAAAGTAGAGTAAGGGCGGACCAGGGCCTCCTGTCACCATAGGTTAACTCCAGATGCACGAGCCACTTGTGTTTTATGTGACTAGTGGGGAATTGGCCCTAGGCCATCTCTCCAACCACAAATTCTCATTTTTCAACAAGCTACCTCATTAATATAAAATTACATATGTGAGTATGTATGTATGTATGTATGTATGTATGTATGTAGAGCTATTATGAATAGTATCCCCCAAAAACTATTGACAATCATAATCTCTAAGAAGTGATAGTTCAGGCAAATTTTATTTTCCTTTTACTTTTCTATCTTACTTAATTTCTCACAAAGAAAGCTAATATGGTGGGCTGGAGAGATGGCTTAGCAGTTAAGACGCTTGCCTGAAAAGCCAAAGGACCTAGGTTCAATTCCCCAGGACCCACGTAAACAGATGCACAAGGTGGAGCATGTGTCTGGAGTTTGTTTGCAGTGGCTGGAGGCCCTGGCGTGCCCATTCTCTCCCCCTCCCTCTCTCTTTCTCTCTCTCTCTCTCTCTCTCTCTCTCTCAAATAATATATATTTTTAAAAAAAGAAAGAAAGAAAGCTAATATGTAGCTGGGGTGATGCCAGCCTAGATTCAATTCTCCAATACTCATGTAAAGCCAGTTTCACAGTGACACATACATCTGGACGCTGTTTGTAGTAGCAAGAGGCCCTGTCACCCCCATTCTCTGTATTTCTTTCCCCACTTACAAATAAGTAAAAATATTTTAAAACAAAAGAAAGATAATATAAAAATTTTTGAGTAGTTATGTGGAGGTTGGGGACTGAGCCGCTAAAAGTGCTTGTTTACAAAGCCTGATGACCCAGGTTTAACTCTCCAGCAACCATATAAAGCTAAATGCAGTGATACATGTATCTGGAGTTCCTTTACAGAGGCAAGAGATCTTGGTGTGCCCATACATAAATGCAAATATGGATTTTTAAAAAATATTTTATTTGTTTATTTGTTCATTAGAAAGGAAGAGAGAATGGGCATGCCAGGGCCTCTAGCCACTGCATATGAACTCCAGACATGTGCACCCTTGTACAGCTGGCTTACATGGGTCCTGGGGAATCAAACCTGGGTCCTTAGGCTTCGCAGGCAAATGCCGTAACCACTAAGCCATTTCATTTCCCTAGCCCCCGCAAATATGTACTTTTTAAATACAATTATGTAATGCTTAAAGATGGGGACACATTCTGAGAAATGCACATAATTTTGTTATTGTTGCAAACCTACAACCTAGCCTGTTGTGTATTTGGTCTGTTGTTGATCAAGACTCTTATAAAGTACATGACTATAGCATTTCATTTGGTAGTATTAGATGTTGATACTCGACTATTCATTTTCAGACAATTACCAACTAATATTTGAAAATCTCCCTTCAAAATCATTTGCATGTTTGTTATTTCATTTGAATCTCATAACTGGTTGGCATATAATTTTTTCCCGTGTCTATTAAATTATATTTCTAATCCATTACTAGGACTATTTCTATTAAAAATAGAAATTACATTTCTAACCCACTACTAGGACTGTAACCTCCTTTGACGGAGGTCCCTCAACTGTCTAATGAGGGAAAGAAAAGATGGAGCCAATACCTTCCCCGAGGTCTCTGTCCCTTCTTCCTTTTTGCCTTTCTTGCTTTCAGTTGCCCTGGTTGTTTCTGAACTCAGCCATCGCCTGAGGTAATTATACTCAGGCAGACCCCTCCTGAAGGAACAGTGAGCTGAGTGGCGCACTAAGCCACAGCGCTTAAGATCAAACCTGGAACTTCAAAACAGAAGGAACCCTCAGAGTAAGCTTCTTCCCATCCACGGTACTCTCCCACAAAGGACTATGTTCCCACACCTGTACACACCGGGCTCACTAAAACCTCAGTTTTGGTCCTAAGCCCTTAATATAAAGGGATTAGAGGTTATATAACTTCTTATTGCCCTTCGTGTAAAAATAAGGAAAGGGCAGTGAGGAAGAATATAATTACTTAAGTAAAAGTTTTTTTTTTTTTATAATTTAAGACAAATTATCCTTTTACAATTTAAGATCAAAAAACAATTTTGATAACTGAGGCTGAAAATGTCCCAGAATCCTCAGCTTGCTGAAATTATTTGCTGAAAAGGCTTAGAGATTCAGGATTATTATATAGTAAATGACTGAATTTAAATCAGTGGTGTTGAGAAGTATATTTAAGGTCATAGCTTAAATATTTTTCAAGGTAATTGTGAACTAAAGAACTAAGTGTCAAAGACAAAGTTAAATGAAATCCCAGGTAATTGTCTCTTGGATTACAAAAGTTTATTTTCTCCACGACATGTAGAGATTAATAAAGAAAAATAAGTATCGTGACAATGGACAAATCTTTCAGATTAATATGGATAGGTCACAGAGATACTATATGTTGCATGATAGATATGATGAGAAAACCACCGGATATTTTGCTATTCTTGTAAAAACTGCAAATCCTGAACTAAACCATGAGGAAACACCAGTCAAACCCAAACAGAAGAATGACCTAGGTAATAGCTGACCTGAACTCTTTTGAAAAAGTTCTTAGAAGGAAGGGACAAAGGTAAGACTGAAAGATGGATCTAGATTAAGGTCTACTTAGGTTCAAGTGTCATATTGTAGTTAAAGTCTTATTTGTAGTAAATACAGACTTGGAAGTTTCCAAGTGTAAGCAGCCATGACTGCAGTGTTTTCTCAAACATTTGGCGGGCGGGGTGGGGGGGACATACATGGAAATGCAAACCCAATTAAAGAATGATAGGACAGTAGAATGTTACATTCAGAAAATCTGGGTGAAGGGCATAAGGAAATATTTTGTACTATTTTTGCAGCTTTTGTATGCCTAAAGTTGCTTCAAAAAAATAATTCTTTTGAGACCATACTGCCTATGCTGGTTGCTCTGCGTTTCAGCACTAGGGAGTTACTGTGGGGATGAGGAAAACTCATGGGTAGACCCAAGACTTGGCAATTTATGCCTATCTTCAGACAAATATTATTTACATGGAGTTGAGATGTAAATATACATATAGGAAATGTACTTGTGGAAGCTATCAATCACTCCAAGATGACTTACCAACACTTCTTTAACCTCAAAATTATCCTTCTACATTAATAAAAAGGTATGTATAGATGGTCAATACTTACCTTCTCGCCAGTAAGAAGAGCGCACATGGCTGCCTCCCTACAAAGTGCTGCAATGTCAGCGCCAACATAGCCAACAGTCATTTCTGCAAGGAGCCCCAAATCCACATGACTGGAGATGGGCATCTTTGAGGTGATCGCCTGCAGAATTGCCATTCTTTGTTTAAGCGTGGGAGCCCCAATGACAAGCTACAGGCAAAACAAAAACAGAAAAATTACAATATGCAATATAAAATCTTTATTCTCACAAGCATGTACAATAAAACATTCAGTGCAACATGCTAGACTATCATTTTAAAGCACACCTTTAGATTCTGACTACATAAAAACCTTAATTTTCCAGTGGGAGTAACAGTGGCTGTTAAGTTACACAATTAAGACATATGTCATTTTATTTTGGAGAACCTACAAAGACTAGGAATCAGGGATAGAATAAGTTAGTCTACATCCCTGGCCTTTTGGACCATTAATCACTAGTGCAATGAAAAAAATTTTTCTCAAGTCCTGACAATGTAATCAGCCTGGCAGGAAAATCTTCCAAAGAGACATTTGTGCCATTTCCTTTGGCTACCAGACTACTGAAACAATGAGCCCCAAGAAATTGAAATCTCATACTATGAGACAGAACACACCTTAACCAGGACTACTTAGTTATACATAGCCCTGGCCCTCTATTTAAACCTAAATCTCATGTCAAGACCTAGAAGGTGGACTTTTTGTTGCAGGGGTGGGGGAATGGCTACATTGAATAACTCTCTCCTGTTCTGCTTTTAACTATTGACTTGGCTGTTTTGAGTAGCTCCTTAAGGATGGGTGGCCAAACCTTGTATGTTGGTGCTGCCAGGGCACAGGCTCTAACTCTACCTCCAGTAACAAAAAAATTAAACTAATCCAAGTGTACAATCATAATTTCTCTTTAGAAGCATACCAAAAAGTTCAAATATCATTTTATCACTAACTTCAAAGTAGTTCTTAGCCACATGGGGAAAATGCAATCTGGGATCAAGCTTGTAAGGTACTGCAGATTCAATCTTAACTCGGGAGGCAACATCAGGACAGGCAGCTGTGTCCCAAGAAGGAATGGATATATCCAGACAAGCCAATGATGTCTGACTTAATCTACTTCTCTGCTACCCTCTCCATTTCTATTCCAATACATTTACTTTTTGAGGTCATCCTGCTTCAAGTGCTGATTCCAAAGCTATTAGAATTTAATGCATTTGCAACAAACCTAGTTATCCTAAGAATTAGCACTACTAAGGGCTAGAGAGATGGCTTAGTGGTTAAGGCACTTTGCCTGCGAAGTCCAAGGACCCGGGTTCGATTCCCCAGGACCCATGTAAGCCAGATGCACAAGGTGGCACATGCGTCTGGAGGCTACTTGTGGCGGCTACAGGCCCTGGTGCGCCCATTCTATGAGAGAGAGAAACAGAAGAAGAGGCAGAGAGAAAGAGAGAATGGGCATGCCAGGGCCTCCAGCCACTGCAAACGAACTCCAAACGCAGGCGCCCCCTTGTGCATCTGGCTTACATGGGTCCTGGAGAATTCAACCGGGGTCCTTAGGCTTCACAGGCAAACACCTTAACCATTAAGCCATTTCCCCAGTCCCAATAAATAATTTTTAAAATATATTTTTTTCATTTATTTATCTGACAGCAACAGACAGAGAAAGAGGCAGATACAGAGAATGGGCGCGCCAGGGCCTCCAGCCACTGCAAACTCCAGACGCGTGAGCCCCCTTAGGCATCTGGCTAACGTGGGTCCTGAGGAAACGTGCCTCGAACCGGGGTCCTTAGGCTTCACAGGCAAGCTTTTAACCATTAAGCCATCTCTCCAGCCCAATAAGGAATTTTTCAAAAAAAGAGTTAACAGAGCCAGGCGTGGTGGTGCCCGCATTTAATCCCAGCACTCAGGAGGCAGAGGTAGAAGGATCGCCACGAGCTCAAGGCCAGCCTGAGATTGCAAAGTGAATTACAGGTCAGCCCCAGCTAGAGTGAGACCCTACCTTTAAAAAAAGTGGGGTGGGGGGGCTGGAGGGATGGCTTAGCGTTTGCCTGCAAAGCCAAAGGACCCAGGTTGGATTCCCCAGGACCCACGTTAGCCAGATGCACAGGGGGCGCACGCGTCTGGCGTTTGCAGTGGGTGGAGGTCCTGGCTCGCCAGCCTCTTTCTCTCTAATAAATGAAATGCAAAAAAAAAAAAAATTTAAAGAATTTACATTACTGGTAATGCCACGAGCTGCACAACAAATTACTGGCCGCCTGGCTTCCCAGAACCACCTGACCTTGGAAATAATCAGGAATACAAAAGAGCCTCATCCAGGCATCAAAGGCACCCAAGGCCCGAAGAGACCGGTTTCCAGGGACCAGACAAGGACCACTAACCAGCCGGAGGTACTCACCTCTCGGTCGAATCGCCCGGGTCTGCGCAACGCTGGGTCCAGCGCGTCCGGCCTGTTGGTGGCTCCCACGACCAGGACCTCGCGATCCTGGCGGATACCATCCAGCAGCGTCAACACCTGGGCCACCACGCGGTTCTCGGGGGCTCGGAGCGGGCCGCCGCGGCGGGGGCACAAGGCGTCCACCTCGTCCAGGAAGAGCAGGCTGGGCCCGCGGCTGGCCATCTCCTGGGCGCGCTGGAAGACGCGCCGCACGTTCTCCTCGGTCTCCCCGGGCCGCGAGCCCTGCAGCGCGGGGCCGCACACGGCCAGCAGCTCGGCGCCCAGCTCGCGGGCCACGGCGCGCACCAGCTGGGTCTTGCCCACGCCCGGGGGGCCGGCCAGGAGCACCCCGCGAGGCACCACCAGCCCCAGCGCGGCCAGGGCGCGCGGGTACCGCCGTGGGAGGCGCAGGAGCTCCCGCAGCGAGTCGGCCGCCTCCGACAGACCTCCCAGCGGCATCTCGGCCCGCGGCTCCGCTCCGGACGGAGGCTCCTCGCTGAGGACGATGCGGGTCCCCGGAGTGACCAGCCCGGCAGGGTCGGGGTCAGGAGCCCCGCCGACGATGTGCAGGGCGGCCACCGGGCCCACGGCGCCGGGCGCAGCGGTCACCACGTGGCCCCGAGAGACCGGCCGGTTTCTCAGCAGCTCCTGCGCGGCCTCCAGCACCGCGGCCGCACTCGGGGTCCCCGGGGCGCCCGCCGGCGTCCGCAGCACCGGCCACACGGCGACGCGCCGCAGGGGCGGGCAGGGCACCAGCTGCAGGCTGCTCGGGCCGAGGCTCCCCGAGGACGCCCGCGCTCCGCCCGCCGCCCCGGGGCTCGCGCACTGCGGGTCCAGCTGCACAAAGCCGTCCGCTCCATCCCGCCGCGGCCAGGCGGTGCACAGGCAGGAGCCGCCGCCCGGCAGCGCGATCCTCACCGCCGAGCCCAGGCGCGCGCCCAGCGAGCGGAGGGCGGCCGGGCCCAGGCGGCAGCGCTGCGTGCCCCGGTCCCTGGCATCTACCGGCAGCAGTTTTAAGAGCGGCCCGTCGGGAAAGGGAGCCGAGTCCCGAGCCATGGCACAAGGAACGGCTGGGCCACGAAGCCCCGGCACGAAATCCGCTCGGGCAGCGAAAGGTGAAACTACGAGCTTCCGCGCCGGAAGCGGCTGGTGCGCATGCGCCAGGGATGACTTGCGAACAGCTGACTGACGGTCCCCGGAGCGAATGGGAAGGTGAGACGGTGCGCCCGCCCTTCGTAGAATTGTGGTCCTCTTTGCTAAAATGAAGTTGCTCTTCCCGGAGCTTTATGGTCCTTTCGGGGCGTCCGCGTGAGCTAGCATCACTGACGCATTGACCTTGAGCCTTAGAGGTCACGTTAGGAGTAACGAGCATGGCATACTCTTTCTCGCCCTCGAACTGGAGCATCTCTGCTGCTGCCACTGGCCTATCAACCAATGCTGTGAAGAAGCTCTGAGTCTTCCCGACGGGCACAGTATTTAGGGGTGCTCCAGTGATAACATCTTTTTGGTGACGTGTAGCTGAGATTACAGCCTTGGTGCCTACTGTACCCGGTGTTTCCAACCTGTTTGGAAAATCCGGGCAACCTTATATTTGCATATCAATTGAGAAGCAGTATGCGGCATCGAAAAAAGAGAAAAAGAAAGGAAAAGTGGGCTGATAGGTTTGTAGCACACCAGGGCATTTGTCAGACTCACTCCTTTGAATGGCAACAACTTAATCCCTAGTCTTCCGTTCCTGGACGAGTGCTTACTGCTTGGATACAGGACTACTACATCCCGATCCTAGCCGAGGCACTAACAATCTACACGCTCAAGACCACAGCCCACTGCTCTTTCCCTGTGCTTTCGGCCTTTCCTCTTCCACAAGAATTCTTTCCTCTTCCCAGAAAGTTAATTTTCTATATTTTTAAAATATTTTATATTTATTTGACAGAGAGAATGAGTGAGCCAGTAGGTACTAAGGAATAAATTTTGGGTCCTTTGGCTTTGCCAGCAAGCACCTTAACCACTAAGCCATCTCTTCAGCCCAATTTTCTATTTTAACAGAGAAGTATAGATATTACCTACAGAATGCAAGAAAACTATGCCTTGTTTTTAATTCTATTCGAGTTTACTACTTTATTTTTCCCACCTTTGCTGCAGCATTTGTTTTTTAATTTTGGTTTTTCAAGGTAGTGTCTTTCTCTAGTCCAAGCTAACCTGGAATTAGTCTCAGGCTGACCTCTAACTCACAGCCATCCTCCTTCCTCAGCCTTCCTGAGTGCTGAGATTAAAGGTGTATGCCACTAAACCCAGTTTTGTAATCTAAAGTTTATTCATTTATTGATTTGACAGAGAAAGAGGGGGGAGAGAGAGAGAATGGGCACCCCAGGGCCTCCAGCCACTGTAAACAAACTCCAGACATGGGTGCCCCTTGTGCTTCTGGCTAAAGCGAATCCTGAGGAATCGAACCTGGGTCCTTTGGCTTTGCAGGCAACCGCCTTAATGGCTGAGCCATCCCTACAGCCTTGCAATCTAAAATTTTAAGATAACAGTAGTTGATATTGGAGATAATGCCAAAGTTGGGAAGTTGATAGCAAACTAAAAGATAGAAACCTGAATAGGACTGTGGGGTACTGTCTGGAGCCTGAAGAGGGTGAGAAGAAGGGTCCCTGAGGAGGGTGAGAGGAAGCCTAATCCTAAAGCCATGGGCTCTGGCTTGTAATTCCCAGTGCCAGAAACCAGTTATACCCCACAGTGAGCTGTTAGAGAGACCTATGAGCTCCCTAAAAGAAGGCAGGCTCTTTTAAATTTTTTTGTTCATTTTTATTTATTTATTTGAAAGTGACAGACAGAGAGAGAAAGAGGCAGATAGAGAGAGAGAATGGGCGTGCCAGGGCCTCCAGCCACTGCAAACAAATTCCAGACGCATGCACTCCCTTGTGCATCTGGCTAACGTGGGTCCTGGGGAATTGAACCTGGAACCAAGGTCCTTAGGCTTCACAGGCAAGCGCTTAACTGCTAAGCCATCTCTCCAGCCCCAAGGCAGGCTCTTTTAAAGCATTACCCACCAGAGCTTAAATTAAAAAAAAAGACCCTATTTTGGAAGACACCACACGCTGCCAACACATGACATTGAGAGATGAAAGATCATGCTGGAATTTGGGAGGAAGCCAGCTCCCTGATGGCCAGCCCTCATAATGCTGGAAAGTGCTACATGAGCTGCTGGGAACATGGTCACCAACAGTAAACAATATGAGCAAGCAGGGGATCCTGCTAGATATGAAATCAACCAGCCTGACAAGACGTGCATGCCTGTGCAATAGTGACACTCAGCCTAGGTAGGTAACCAATGGCTCTCTGAGTTAGTAAGAAACCTGTGCAGTGAGAAGGAACTCAAAACTGGCACTGGGAACCAAGTTAGAATCCTATGGGGATGAGGGTCATGGACTCCAGTGAGAAACATCCACTAGTCTTTGGCCAACGAAGAGGCTACACCCATCAAAATTTCTCTTAATTAACTATGCTTATCCTCTTTAATCCATCTGCTCTCATTCTCCATTGGCAGATCTCTTTTCTCTTTTACAGAAGGCAGCAAAAATTGGGGAGAGGGCTGGAGAGATGACTCAGTTGTTAAGGCACTTTCCTGCAAGGCCTAATGACCTGATTCAATTCCCCAGTACCCAGCTTAAGCCAGATGCACAGTGGTGCATGCATCTAGAGTTCATTTGCAGCTGCTGAAGGCCCTAGCATGCCCATTTTCGTTCATGTTCTCTCTCACTATATGTGTGTGTGTGTGTGTGTGTGTGTGTGTGTATCCATCTCTCTATCTCTGTCCTCTCTTCTCTCTCTCTCTGCTTGTAAATAAATAAAAATATTTTTTTAATGGAGAGAATCAAAATCCATCAATGTGACAAGAAAAGACAGCTGACTCCCCATCATGACATGAGCCACCTCTTGCACATCAGCCAGGGTCCAGGTGACACCATAGAGGAAATAGCAAATTAAGCAAGTGTGCTGTTATCATGGGGAGCCTGGTAGACACTGAGGACACTCAAAACGTATCAAAACAGAAACCCAGAAGCTGCTGAGTGCTTAAGACTAAAGTAGTCTTATTTTTTTAATCATTTAAAAAATCAGTGTTTAGAATTTACATTCTTTCCTAATGGTCCTCCCCACTTTATAAACCAAGTGTTTTATATACAACAATTTCTTTTTAGAATTATACTTGCTGAAAAAGAAGATGAATGCCAGGTCTAAAACTGAGACCTGAGGTTAAAAATGTTCAAAAGGAAGCCAGGTGGGTGTGGTGGCGCATGGGGAGACAGAGGTAGGTGGATTGCTGTGAGTTCAAGACCACCCTGAGACTACACAGTTAATTCAAGGTCAACCTGGTCTAGAGTAAGACTACCTCAAAAAAACAAAAAAGTTCAAAAGGAATATATTAATTACTGTGTGATCAACTTTCAGATTTTAATTCTTATTTCCTTATGTATAATTCTTTAATTTTATATCATTTGTTGATTGAAATTTCAAAGCAAGGGCTGCACAGATGGCTTAGCAGTTAAGGCCCTCACCTGCAAACTCAAAGGACCAGGTATTACTCCCCAGGACATACAAAGCCAGAAGCAAACGATGGGACGTGTGTCTGGAGTTTGTTTAAAAAAATTTTTCTGTCAGCCGGGCGTGGTGGCGCACGCCTTTAATCCCAGCACTCGGGAGGCAGAGGTAGGAGGATCACTGAGAGTTCGAGCCCACCCTGAGACTACAGAGTGAATTTCAGGTCAGCCTGAGCCAGAGTGAGACCCTACCTTGAGAAAAAAAAAAATTTCTGTCAGGCATTGTGGTACATACCTTTAACCCCAACACTTGGGAGGGACAGGTAGGAGGATTGCTGTGAATTCAAGGCCAGCCTAAGACTACATAGTGAACTGCAGGTTGGCCTGGGCTAGACCCTACCTTGAAAAAAAAAATCACAACTTTACATTTTTAATTACTAACTTATGGGTAATAGACTGATACAGGCACATTTAATTAGGTCAACAAATCATTTCCTATTTAGTCATTTGGTGAATTAAAGCACCAAAAGTTTTAGCCACTAGAGGGAGCGCCAGACTAAGAAACCTGAAGCTTCAGGGCTGTTGGTGGACTTGAAGGTCTCAACTGTGACTTTTAGTAGGTTTTTCCTGGATTCACACCCAGCTACACGAAACATTTCATCTATATTATCTTGTTTATGTGTGGTATTATTATAGTGTTTGTTCAGGCTGATATGATAAAATACCATAAGCGAGGTAGGTTAATAATTCCTGAAGGTTTTGGAGGCTGGGAAGGGAAAGATCAAGGTGCTGGCCGGTTCAGTGTCATGTGACACTTTCCACTTTAGATGCCTTTGCACTGGTTCCTCACGCGGGGGGAGATAGGACAAGCTCTCACAGGCCTCTTTAGAAAGACACTATGAGTTACCTTACTCATTGCTGCGGCCAAGTATCTAAGAAGAAGTGGCTTTAAAAAGGAAAGGATCTTTTTTCAGATTACAGCTGGAAGGGGTACCTCTCATCGCGCTGTAAAGGGCATGGCAGCAGGAGCAGGAGACAAGCTGGCCTCATCCTCTTACAGTCAGAAGCAGAGGACAAACAGGAAGTAAGGCCAGGCTACAAAACCTCAAGGCCTGTCCCCAGTAACCCACTTCCTCTTGCAAGGCTTGAACTCCTGAAGCTTCTACAACCTTCCCAAATAGCAGAACCAACTAGGAACCAAGTGTCCAAACACAGGAGCCTATGGTAAATTTTATATTCAAGCCACACAGATACCAGTCTCCTTCGTGAGGGCTCCACTCTCAGAGGCCCATTGCTTCCAAAGGCCCATTTCTTCATACTATCATTTGAGCATGGGGACTGTAACACAAGTTTTGTAGTAGAAACAAACATTCAGATGATCTCATATGTATATGACTTATTTTTCCACATATAACTCAGTTCCCAAGTTAAAATTTATTTCTATGTTAAATATTAAAATGAGAGTCTCAGGATGGCACTTGCTTACAATCTTGCTTGTTCAATTCCCCTCAACACCTACATAAAGCCATACACAAAGCAGCCACTTTGTAAATGCATCCATAAACCCAACTCACCTATGGCAACGGAACAGAGTCCAGAGAATCCAGATCTGAGCAATAGCAGCAAAAATGGAAGGTGTGGGCTGGAGAGATGGCTTAGCGGTTAAGCACTTGCCTGTGAAGCCTAAGGACCTCGGTTCAAGGATTCCCCAGGACCCACGTTAGCCAGATTCACAAGGGGGCACATGCGTCTGGAGTTCATTTGCAGAGGCTGGATGCCCTGGCACGCCCATTCTCTCCTTCTCTCTCTCTCTCTCCCTCTCCCTATTTCTCTCTGTCTCTCACTCTCAAATAAATAAATAAAAAATAAACAAAATTTTTTTTAAAAAGTGGAAGGCATGCACAACTTTAATCCCAGCACTCGGGGGATCACTATGAGTTCAAGGCTAGCCTGCGCTACAGAGTGAGTTCCAGGTCAGTCTATGCTAAAATTAGACCCTATCTCAAGAAAAAAAAATGTGGAAGGGGAGGAAAATTCCCAGAGGTTGTCCTCTGACTTCCACACACATACAGTAGCACATGATGTGAGTGAATTTCAGGTCAGCCTGGGGTACAGTGAGACCCTACCTCAAAAAAAAAAAAAAAAAAGCAAACAAAGAAACACAAGCTGGAGGGATGGCTTATCAGTTAAAGTTCTTGCCTGCAAAGCAAAAGAACCCAGGTTCGATTCCACAGGACCCATGTAAGCCATATGCACAAGGTAGTACATGCATCTGGAGTTTGTAGTGGATGGAGGCTCTAACATGCCCATTCTCTCTCCTTCTTTCTGTCTCTCTGCTCCTCTCTCTCTCTCTGTCTCTCAAATAAATACATAAATAAATAAAACAAAACAAAACAGCTAGAGAGATGACTTAGTGGCTAAGACTCAGGTTCAATTCCCCCGTGCCCTCTTAAAGCTAGATGCACAAGATGGCATGTGCATCGGGAGTTCATTTGCAGTGGCTGGAGGCCCTGGCACACCCATTCTCTCAATATATCTTTGTCTGTCTCTTCCTCTTTCTCTCTCATAAATAAATAATTTTTTTAAAAAAATTAGTGATAGAACAAGTTAATCCCAGCACTTAGGAGTCAGAAGTAGGAGGGTCACTGTGAGTTCAAAGCCAGCGTGAACTGAATTCCAGGTCAGCCTGGGCTACAGCAAGACCCTACCTCAAAAAATAGAAAGAAAAAAATAAACAATTGGAATTTATCTTGCTACAGTCTAGAAACCCTTTAAGCTTTGAATTGTTTCAAATACCTTCACTAAGCAAATCTTTTCCGAGATTTTCCTGGAGAGATGCATGCAACAAAGTTTGTCTTGATTTTATTTACTATATTCAAAGTTATAGTTTGTATAATGTTAAATTAAACATAAAATTCTTAGCAGCATTGTCTAGGATTTAAAAGACATAATTGTTGCTTTTTTAGAATAATGATTATGTATGAATTTTGTGTCTTTGGCATGTATAATGTTATATATTAAGTATAGTTCAGCTCATGAAGCAGCCATAATCATGAAAAAGCCATGGAAATGGTTGAGTCATCTGTAGATAATGAATGCTGTACTTATCTGTGTTTTCATTGTCATGTTGTGTTCAGCCCTAGTATATTTGAATATTAGCAATGATTATAAGTTATAATAGATGGATAGAAAGATTCTTTTATCCACACTGGGAAAAGCATGACTTTCAAGGGCCTTCATCTCACTGTGTTCAGGCAGGTATATCAAGTGTGTTACTTCCACAACCACCAAATATGCCAAACAGATGTCCTCAACTTAAAATCTGAATCTAAAATCCCCTGAAATAAGATATCATCAAAACTGCTCTTTAAAATGTGTCATCTTGTTTATTTCTTATGTGGCCAGGCTAGAATTAATTCTTAAAAAATATTTAAAGTCAAGGGAAGGAGAGTGAAAGTATTGTCAGGGCTGCAAGTGATTTCTAGGCTCAGGGGCACATGCCATTGTTCTGGACGTCTGCTCTTTTCCTTTCCTTCCCCTCTTTCCTTTCCTTGTCTTTGTTAATCAAATAGGTTGAATTAGGGTTGCTTACAGGAGCTACACCACTGAAGGAAACATTTCTTCCTTCCCCAGCAACCATGTGCTCCAGTGGATCTTCATGGAGGGGTGGGACTCAGGAGTCCCTCCTCCCTAGTAACCATTAACTGCCTATCCACTCTCAAGGAGAAGGTGGGTCCTTGTGAGCCCCTCTCCCACCCACGATGAAATGTTGACAGGCCCAATGTCTCACAGGTCTTCTGCAGGTAATAATCATAGCTGTAGGGAGTTCAAAAGCGCAGTTGCCATGTCATACCAAATAGTGTTTCACAACATTCCACACCTTCCTCCTCTTATATTCCTTCCACCCCCTCTTCACAATGTTTCCCAAGCATTGGAAAGGGTGATGTAGATGTCCCATGTAGGACTGAGCATTCAGCAGTCACTTATTCTTAGCACTCTGAGCAGTTATTAATCTCTGCAGTAAGTGTCACCCACTATATATAAAAGCTTCCCTGACAAAAACTGACAGCAGAACTGATCTATGGGCGTAAACATAAACATTTAGAAGACAACTTGATAAATGGCATCATGTTTATTTAGCAAAACAGCAGCAGTAGTATCCTCACTAGGGACTACGACCTCCCCAGCCATGGGTTTTTCACTGGGTTTATACTACCAAGTGTGAATTCCATCCTGTGGAGTAGGCTTTAAATCCAATCAGAAAGTGATGGTTACCCCCATAACAGTCATGCTACAATTGCACCAGTGGGGACATCCTCCTTGTCAGGTCAGTAGTATAGCATGGAGATCTATTCTTTTATTAAAAAATCCATTTATTTATTTATTTACAAGAGAGTGTGGATGGGTGTGCTAGAGCCTCTTGCTGCTGCAAATAAACTCCAGATGCATGGGCCAGTTTGTAAGTCTGCTTTTATGTGGGCATTGGGGAATCAAACCTGGGCTGGCAGACTTTGTAAGCAAGCACCTTTAACCATCTCCTGAGCCCCATTTTTCAAAACATGTTTCTTAGTGCTAGAGAGATGGCTTGGTGGTTAAAAGGCACTTGCTTGCAAAGCCTGGGTTCAATTCCCCAACCACCTACATAAAGCTAGATGGCTATTAGTTTGCAATGTCAAGAGACCCTGGCATGCACATGTGTGCGCACACACACACACACACACATAATAAATAAGTAAATATTTTTTAAAGTTAGGCTTCTTTTATGAATTTTATTGATTTGCATGTGTGTGTGTCTTTGTATGTGTATGGGGACACTAGGGTCTCTTGCCACTGCAAACAAACAGCAGGCACATGCAACACTTTGTGGTTAGCTTTGCATGGGTGCTGAGGCATTGAGCCCAAGTCAACAGGTTTTGCAAGCAAGTGCCTTTAACTTTAGAGCTATCTCCCTAGCCCCATGGAGATCTATTCTTGCAGATTTTTCAGAAAACTACTGGTTTCATCATTTTTAGAACTTAATATAATTTTTCCTATGGTGTTGATTCATACTATTCACTTACCTAATGTGAATATTTGGGTATATTAAACAAATACTTGTTGAACATTTATTTCATGCTAGATACTGTACTAAAGGCTGAATAAATGGTGGTAAGCAGTACTGATATAAAAACTATACTTGCTTCCATGAAGCTTACAGACTAGTGTGGAAATCAAACAATAAACAGTAAGCAAGCAAATAAACAAGACAATTAAAGGTAACAAAAATTGCTATGAAAGACATTAATTTAAGAAAAGGTTACTTTAAAACATGTATTAGCTGGGTGTGGTGGTGCACACCTTTAATCCCAGCACTCAGGAGGCAGAGGTAGGAGGATCCCGTATGTCAGAGGCCACCCTGAGACTACATAGTGAATTCCAGGTCAGCCTGGACCAGAGTGAGACCCTACCTCGAGAAGAAAAACAAACAAACATGTATTGAGGATAGGGAAAAATATTGTCTTTACTACTTTCATATACCACCCAGCCAGTCAACAACACTTCTGACATCAGATGCATAGGAGTTTTCCCCACAAATCACGCAATCATTTGGACGACACCATTGGGATATCTTTTTTTTTTTTTTTGTCTGAAGCAGGGTCTCTCTGTGGCCCAGGTTGACCTGGGATTAGTCTCAGACTGGCCTTGAACTTGCAATCCTCCTACCTCAGCCTCCCAAGAGCTGGGATTAAAAGCGACAGCCACCACACTTGACTACTGGGGTATCTTTTTGTTTGTTTGTTTTTCAGAGGAAAGGTCTCACTCAAGCTCAGGGTGACCTGGAATTCACTATATAGTCTCAGGGTGGCCTTGAACTCATGGCGATCCTCCTACCTCTGCCTCCTGAGTGCTGAGATTAAAGGCGTGCTCCACCACTCCCGGCAGACTGCCCTTTTTTTTTTTTCTAAATGAGAGATAAACAGTTGGTACACTAGGGCCTCCAGTCACTGTAATCAAACTCCACCGATGCACACACCACCTTGTGCACATGTGCAATCTTGTGCACCTGTGTCACCTTGTGCATCTGACTTAAGTGGGATCTGAAGAGTGGAACATGGGTCCAGACAAGTGCCTTAACCACTAATCCATCTCTCCAGCCCTATTGGGGTATCTTTAATGCACTCGAGATAGTCCCAAGTCTCACACAGTAAGGGCTCATCCCATAAGACTTCTCCCCATTATATGCTAATTATAAGTCCCACCAATTATAAACTGGAATCCCACAATTTCTCTATCAGGTTTCATTAATTTGCAAAGACAGCTCATAGACCATGGAAGGACACTGATTACATTGGTTTACTAATGAAGGACCCAGATGAAGAGCTAAATGTAGACATACAACGGGTGAGGTCTAGAAGGATCCTAAATGCAGGAGGTTCTGGTCCATGTTGCTGTGACTCCATCCCTGGCACACAGATGTCCTCACCATCTTGGAGGCTTCCCAGGACCCACAGTTCAGGGATGTGTATGCAGGCTCCCTCATGGTGGCATGGCTGATGATAAATTCCATGTCAATCACCTCTCCCCTCTTTGTAGGAGGTAAGCACTGAAAGCCCCAAGACTGCAATTATAGTTGGTCTTTCTTGTCGCTAGCCCCTGCTCCAGGAGTCCAGAAAGAGTCACCTCATTTGCCTCTCTAGAAAAAAAAAGGCAAAAGACATTCTTAGCACCTAGGAAATCCCAAGGGAGTTAGAAGGTGTGTGTCAGGAACTGTGAACAGAAACCAGGATGTACGTTCCTTACCACACAAAAGGAGGGGAGGCCTGTCTGAGGAAGTGACATCCTAGCTAGACCCTTGCAGGTGGGGCGGGGCCAGGCAGGCGTGGAGGAGGTCTACAGAGTATACAAGTAGAGGTTAAAACCTGAGCTGTCTTTATACTGAGGCTGGAATGTTTTCTTTGCATGAGCAATTAAAAGAAGTCTCATTTTCTTTGACACTTATTTTCTAATTTTGTTACATATACCTGCTACTTATAGTTAGTGCTAAATAAATACTTGCTGTATCAAATTTGTTTGAATATAAGGAAGGAGGCTGGTGACTCATGTTGTGATAGACCTGGTTCCAGCCAAAACATCTAACTCTACTCAGGATAGACCTAGGTGAACTTCATAACCATTGGGGTGATCATTGAGGAAGAAGTCCTCTCCTGACAGGCTATACTTCCTGCCATTCATATCACTCATTCCTTCTTCATTGTATACTTTTAAGTTTTTTATTAAGTCAATCATTTCAAGAGCCTATTAAAATTCAGCATGATCTCTGTAATTGTGTTTTGCATGTGAAATGCCGCCCTCCTCCCATCCCCCATCATAGGCTGATGTGTTTGAACACTGTTTTGGAAGGTTGGGAGACCTTTAGGAGGCAGAGCTTTGCTGAATGCAGTGGGTCACTGAGGTGGGCCTTGAGATTTCATAGTCTAGCACCACTTCCTGTGTTCCCTCTGCTTCCTGGCTGTGGATACAATGTGACCAGCTGGCCTACTTCTGCCACCATGCCTTCTCCATCATAAACTGCATCCCTGGAGCTAAGCCAGAATAAACTCTTCCCTCCCCCCCTTTAAACTGTTTCTTGTCAGGTATTTTGTCCAGCAACAAGTAAGATAACTAGTATAAAAAATATGTACAAGAAGTGGGACCATTGGTGTGACAAACTTGTCCATGTGCTTCATATGCCCTTAGGACTGGCTTGTGGGAGGAATGGGGAAGGATTTGGAACTTTGGGCTAGAGAAGCTCTTCGTTGATATAAGCAGATCTTAAGGCCATTCTGGTGGGAGTTTGGAAGACCAAAATGCCAAAAGAAATATGGATTATGGATACTGTGCCCTGAGGTTTCAGAGGGAAACAAGGGATCTATGGGAACTGGGACATGGGAAGTTCATGTTATAATCTGATAAGGAAGTTGGCTATATTCTGCTGTGTCCTGAGAACTTGAATATGGCTTAATTAAAAGTAATGGACTGAGCTGGTTGTGGTGGCACACACCTCTGAGAATCTCAGGACTCAGGAAGGAGCGGTAGGAGGTTTCCATGAGTTCAAGGCCCCTCTGAGACTGCATAGTGAATTCCAGGTCAGCCTGGGCTACAGTGAGGTCCTACCTCAGAAATAATAATAATAATGTAACAGACTAATGTGTCTGGAAAAGGAAATTTCAAGGTGGAATAGCATTGAGCCAGTGACATGGTTTTTGTTCACAGCACTCATCCATGTCTACAATTAAAGAGAACAAGTGAGTCAAAAGATATGAAAAATGTACCAGTTTATGAAAAAAGAAGTAAGTTTAAAGTTTTCTACAATGAGCATGCTAAGAAAGCAGCTGTTGTTAAAGTGACTGAAGAGAAAACCATAGCTCTGCACTGGGGCAGTAGGAAAGGTGACTTGCCAACAAGACTCCACCCGTTGAAGGCTCTACCTTGTGAGAATGCAAACTCTTATTTTTAAAATATGATTTATATATTAATTTGAGAGAGAGAAAAAGAGTTTGGATGTGTTAGGGCCTCATGCTGTTGCAAACAAGTTCCAGATGTATGTGCCATTTTGTGTATCTAGTTTCATGTGTGTACTGGGGAATCAAACCTGTGGCAGGCTTTGAAAACAAGAACCTTTTAACCACTGAGCAATATCTCTAGTTAAAGAATGCAAATTCTTAAGCCAGGCGTGGTGGCACACGCCTTTAATCCCAGCACTGGGGAGGCAGAAGTAGGAGGATCGCCGTGAGTTCGAGGCCACCCTGAGACTACATAGTGAATTCCAGGTCAGCCTGAGCTAGAGTGAGACCCTACCTCGAAAAACCATAAAAAAAAAAAAAGAATGCAAATTCTTTTAAGAAAATTTCACATCTGGACGTGGTGGCGCACGCCTTTAATCCCAGCACTCGGGAGGTAGAGGTAGGAGGATCGCCATGAGTTTGAGGCCACTCTGAGACTCCATAGTGAATTCCAGGCCAGCCTGGGCTAGAATGAAGCTCTACCTTAAAAAAACAAAAAAAAGAAAAAGAAAATTTCAAAAGAGTATGCATTCTTTAGCATGAAAATGGCCTGAAGGAAGAATGCTAAAGGGGTTCTCTGTTCCAGGAAAGCAACAGCCTAGGGAAGTGTTCTCCCCAGGGTCAGCACACAGATGTTGCTGCCCAAGAGGGGCCAAGCTCTATCTTGAGATAGAAGCAGATCTTCCCAGCACCCTCTATGAGGTATTGGTTTTGCAGACATTAAAATTGCAAGACAGAGGTGGTCATTGCATCTTGCTTCATGGTTTCATACAGTTGCTGAGACTGGGCAATAGGAAGCAGATTCCTGCCAAGGAGGCACTGAGGGGTCACTGTGTGAAGCAGTAAAGATGAAGCCTAAGTTACGATGGAGACCCCAGGATGTTAGAGTTGTTGGTTCAGGAGACAGCCAGCAAGGCTATCTATAGGATCAAAGTGAGTCTGCCCCCAAAAAGAAGCTATGTGTGTTCCAAGCAACAAAGCTGGAGGTGTGGAGTTACTCAGACCTTGTAGAGTCTAGAACATACCAAGAACTCCAGAAATTGGACACAAAGTGGAACTTTTTGATGTTTTCTCTGCTGGGTTTCTGTCTTGATTTAGTCTGATCTTTCTTTGCTATATCCTATTCTTCCATTTTGGAATGGAAATATTTATTCTCTGCTATTACATGTTGGAAGTATGTAATTTGCCCTTTGATTTTACATGCGGATCACAGTTAAGAGATTTCTGTGACTCTCAGAAGAGACTGTAGGCTCTTGAATACTGTTGGGACTGTTAAAGACTATGGGAACTTTTGAAGTTGGACTAAATATGTTTTGCATTATGAGATGACCCTGATTTTGTTGCAGGTACTGAGAGCAATGGAGTCTTTCTTAGCTTTGGGTACCATAGCTCAGGTATTATAGCACCAGACTATAACAATCGCTAAAACTCTCCAAGCCAGTGGCTCTTTAGCCCTTTGTCTCTTGGTTGCACAAAAAAGGCAAAGGGGGATAGAAGAAAGGCATGCAAAGTGGGATATGCAAGTGGGACTTACTGAAAAGAGAGAGAAAATACTCTCCATAGAGAGAGTGTAGGGGATTCAAAAAGAGTTGCTGACCAGCCCTCAGCTTTTATAGGTTCAGAACAAGTCAGAGTGATGACTCATGTGGAAATTAGCCATTGGCCAAGTACAGATTGTGATAGGCCTACATAGACCCTTTCAGAGGCTCTGACTGGTGAAGAGATGAGGTGAGTTGGCATAGGCTCAAGGAGGGCCCATCAAGATTCTAATGAAGTAAGGAAGTGGACAGCCCATCAAAATTCCAAGGAACTTGTGGGTGCAGGAAATGGGGAGAACAACAGGCAACAAAGTGAGGTGGTCAGCCAGCATCCTGATGAGTCTGTGTAGGACATCTAAGATGACTGATGTCCTTGAGGGCCTGTGACCCTGACTAGCTGCCAACAAGGCATGCTTCCTGGCTCCTTATCTCTACCAATCCTATGGGACCGAGCTGTGATGTGGTTTGCACATGAAATGTCCTCCATAGCTTATGGCTTGAAGACTGTTTTGGAAGGTTGTGTAACCTTTAAGAAGTGGAGCCTTGGGCTGGAGAGATGGCTTAGTAGTTAAGCGCTTGCCCGTGAAGCCTAAGGACCCTGGTTCAAGGCTCAATTCCCCAGGACCCACGTTAGCCAGATGCACAAGGGGGTGCATGCATCTGGAGTTCGTTTGCAGTGGCTGGAAGCCCTGGCGCGCCCATTTTCTCTCTCTCTCTCTCTCTCTCTCTCTCTCTCTACCTTTTTCTCTGTCTGTCTGTTGATCTCAAATAAATAAATAAAAATGAACAAAAATATTAAAAAAAAAAAAAAAGAAATGGAGCCTTGTTGGAAGAAGTGAATCTCTAGTGGGTAGACCTTAAAGTTTTATAGCCTAGCTCCAATTCCTGTTGGCCCTCTGTTTCCTGGCTGTGGATACAATGTGAACAGCTGACCTACTTGTCCTACAATCATGCCTCCCCCATCATGATAGACTGTACCCCTCCCTGGATCTGTAAGCCAGAATAAACCGCTTCCTTTCTTAAGTTGCTTCTGGTCAAGAATTTTTGTCCCAGCAATGAATAAAGCAATTAACATAGTAACCATTGTTAATGTCCAGGTGTGATGTCTTAAGATTGAATATGATTGTGCTTGGCAACCATGTGAATTTAGCTTATCTAAACAGTTAGCTACCCTTTTCTAATCATATTATTAATAGACATTCTTTTCATCTTAATTGGATATTACAACTGCCTCCTCTTCTTTATATTCATCCTCTATTGCCTGTATCAGTTACTTCATTTCTGGGACAAAACACTTGACTAGTAACAGCTTATGGAAGGAAAGGGTTTGTTTCAGCTTACAGTTTTGAAGAGAAGTTTCTATCCTAGCCAGGGAAAACACGGCAAGAGCATACATATGTTATCACATCATCACATCAGGAGAATGGAAGTCTAAAAGCTAAGTGCAGCAAGTGGGACTGGGTTATAACACCCCAAGGCCTGCCCACAGTGACACACTTCCTCCAGCAAGGTTCAACCTCCTGAAGGCTCCAAACTTTTCCAAATAGTGCCACTAACTAGGGGCTGACTATGCAAACACACAGAGTTATGGAAGACATTTTACATTCAGACCACCACATTGCCATTTCTTTATATTGCCAAGAAAACTACTGCACTGACTGGATTAAGGATTATATATGATATATGTTAGATATGAGAATTTACTCTAGTAAATGTTATCATTGGCCTAATAACATATAAGACTTGATCTCAGGTCTCAGCCAGAAAAATTAGGCATGGGAATAAGGATGATATTGTCTGAAATGGTTTATTTACAGAAACTACAAGGAAAGTTTACTAACTTTCCATTCCTACTCCAAGGTAAATGTTCCCTCTGTGGATTTCAATGCTCTATGCATATTATGTGGCTACTATGATGGTTAATTTTGTCAATTTGATGTAAATTAGAATCACCATGGAAACAAACTCCTAGGTGTGGCAGTGAAGGCTCTTCTAGATCACACTAGTTGAAGTGGAAAGACCTATCCTAACTGTGGGTAGTACCTTTTCAGGAGTTGGGGCCCCAGATGGAATAAAAAGAAAGAAAGCAGGTCTGCAAAGATGGCTCAGTGGTTAAAGGCACCTGCTTGCAGAGCCTGACAGCCCTGGTTCAATTCCCCAGTGCCCACACAAAGCCAGATGCACAAAGTGGCACCTGCATCTGGAACTCATTTGCAATGACAGGAGTCTGTGGCATGCCCATGCCCATTCTGTCTCTGTCTGTGTCTTTCTCTACCTCTCTCTCTCCATCTCTCTCTAGTAAAAGTATTTTTGAAAAGAAAGAAATCTGAATATGAATACTGACCATTCTGTGCTCACTGACTGTAAATTGAATGTGACTAGCTGCTTCAGGCTTTTGTCACCATGCCTTCCAGTCGTGATGGACTGTACACCTCTAACTGTAAGCCCAAACAAACCTTCCTCCATTAAGTTGCTTCTGGTAAGGTATTTATTTTGTCACAGCAGGGAGAAAAGGAGCTAATGTAGCGCCTCTATGAATAGCACTTAGATCAGTGACATCCTGTATCACTGTTGTGTTATCCTTCTCTGTCTAAACCCTTTAAAGACAGAAAATGAACTTTTCTCTGTGTGCTCTGTACCTACCACAGAAATTAAAGCATTTATGTGTAAAATAAAAATCTGTTGAGCAAATTAATGAGTAGTGGCAAGACTGGATTGGTCAAATGGAATCGCATCAGGAAAAAAAAAATCAATGCTATGTCTTCTGTCAGTCTTTGTGCCAGGCATGTGCCAGCCAGTGGGAAGAAACGGCACCTAGAGCATCATAGAGATAAGAGGGCATAGTCAATGGTGTCTACCCCACAAACAAACACTTTACTTCAGCCCATTCATTTAAACCCTTTGAGAATATTTAATTCATATTCTTTGCTTCAAAATTGTCACTTAGTCTGAGATCCTTTAGCACTACCCTTTCATGTATGCATATGGTTGCATCATTAGCCAGTTATTCAACATGACTGTGTATTACCTTTCTACTGAGATTTTTTTTTAACATTTTATTTATTTATTTATGACAGAGAAAGAGACAGATAGAAAGAGAGAGTGGGAATGCCAGGGCCTCTAGCCACTGCATACAAACTCCGGACACGTGTGCCCCCTTGTGCATCTGGCATACGAGGGTCCTGGGGAATCAAACCTGGGTCCTTAGGCTTCACAAGCAAATGCCATAACTGCTAAGCCATTTCGCCAGTCCCCTGTACTGAGATATTCAAGCAATTTGGAAAGTCAGATCCCTCTATAATATTTCTAATTTTGCTCTCTAGTCCAACATTGCAAAAATGCAGTGTTCAATAATTAAATCTGTCTGTTTCCTAAATTACTAGCAAATTCACTCAGATTTGTTCGAATTTAGGAGGATGACCTTAAAGTCTCAGAAAATTTGGCTTGGTTATTATAAGTAGGTATCAAAACAACTAAGAGTGTTACCTAATCCTAATGACTTCTGCAGCTTTCTAACATTCACACTTATCTAGTAGTTCATCTATTATATCCAGTCTTGTTTTATAGGCTGAGCTAGAACCAAAACCAGCCCTGAGATACAGAAGTGACTGTCTGAAAATTGTGTGCCTATTATGATGGAAATTGGGAACCATGGGCTAGAGATATGATTCAGTGGTTAAGGTGCTTGCCTACAAAGCCAAATGACCCAAGTTTGATTCTCCAGTAATCACATAAAGCCAAATGCACAAAGTGGCATGTCTGGAGTTTGCTTGCAGTGGCCAGAGACTCTGGCATGCCCTTTATCTATATATCCATCTGCCTTTCTCTTTCTCTCAAATAAATGAATAAAATATTTTTTAAGAAAAGAAATTGGGAACCAGGTAGCTCATGTTGCAGGCAGTTTGGTCAGGGTCGTGAGCCCTTCAAGGAGAGATAAACATTGATCTGTCCTGCCATCCAACAATAAGGCAATTCCAGTCCAGAGGCTGAAATTATTTTTTAATATTTAATTTAATTTATTTATTTATTAGAGAGAGAGAGAGAAAGAGGGAAATAGAGAGAGAGAGAATGGGTGCACCAGGGCCTCCAGCCACTGCAACTGAAATTCAGATTCACACACCCCCTTGTGCATCTGGCTTATGTGGGTACTGAGGAATCAAACCTGGGTCCTAAAGCTTTGCAGGTAAGTGCCTTAACTGGTAAGCAATCTCTCCAGCCCCACAGGGACTGAAATTCTGAGAAAACTCCTATTAATCAAGATAGCGATTGCTGACTCCAGCTGACTCCCTGCCTTTGCCCATCACTCTCCCCACTTCCTCATCCCTTAACTTCCTTAGAATTCTGACAGTTGCCATTGGTGGTGTGGTGGTTTGATTCAGGTGTCCCCCATAAACTTAGGTGTTGCGAATGCTAGGTTCCCAGCTGATGGATATTTGGGAATTAATGCCTCCTGGAGGGAGTGTATTGTTGGGGCCAGCTTATGGGCTTTATAGCTGGTTTCCCCTTGCCAGTGTTTGGCATACCCTTCTGTTGCTGTGGTCCATCTTATGTTGGCCAGGGGGTGATGTCCACCCTCTGCTCATGCCATCGTTTTCCCCTGCCATCGTGAAGCTTCCCCTCGAGCCTATAAGCCAAAATAAACCTCTTTTTCCCAGAAGCTACTCTTGGTTGGGTGATTTCTACCAGCAATGCGAACTGGACTGCAACAGTTGTCCTTACTCTCTGACTTCCTTAGAATTTTGGTGGGCTCCTCTTGAGGCTGTGCCATCTCATCTTACCTCTTCACCAATCAGACACCCCGAGATAACTTTATGTAGACCTATCACAATCGATACCCATTCAAGGCCAAATTTCCATGAGTCCCCTCTGACTTTCCCAAATCCATAAAAGCCACTGTAATCCTGAGTACCAGCAAGCAACTCTTTTTGCAGCCCCTCTCCCCTTCTACAGGGAGCTTCATCCTATCTCATTAATAAACCTTCTTGCATACTTGCCCATTTTCCATGTGACTAGAAGACAAAGAACTCAAGAGCTTCTGGCTTAGGGAGGTTTAGTGCTGTCCAGAGTTGAAAAGAGTGCCAATTACTGTCAAAGCCTGCAATAATAGCAACAATTCCTGAGTATTTACTTCATCAGAGTTTCCTATAGTGATTTTCTACACCCTATCCAAAAAGTGATGAAATTTTTTAAATATTTTAAATTATTTATTAGAGAGCGAAAGAGAGAGGATGAGGGAGAATTGGTATGCCAGAACCTTTGGCCATTGCAGCAAAACTCCAGATGCATGTGCCACTTTGTATATCTGGCTTTATATGTGCACAGGGGAATCTAACTGGGACAAGCAGGATTTGCAAGCTCTAGCCTTTAACCACTGAGCCATCTCTCCAGCCAGAAATATTTAATTTCTACTTTCAAAGGCAGTAGGATCAGGCAAAACACAAATGCCTCTTTGTCACACCATTACATTTTGGTGGTTAAAAAGACAAGAAAGAAAGAGGGAGAGAGAGAGAGATCATGACCATTTGGCAGTAAACTAAGTAGGTTACCTTGAGAGGAAGTTGGCCCACTGGCTTCCAAGCTAGCAAAACTGAAGACAAAGGAAGAAGAGATATGTTCTAAATCCTCTCAAATTGAGCAAACAGGGAACTTTCTTTAGAATAGCCGCATTGTTCCCATTACCCTTGGTACTGAACTCTTTGTTTTACAATTTGTACATTGTAATGAAGGTCACTGCTTCCCTCCCACACCCAGAAATGTGCAGGAGTGGCCATGAATGCCTAGGCATTTTTTAAAAATTTCCTTGGCCCACTTATTTCTGTGTTGCTGCTCCTAGATCTTTGCAATTTTCTGACTTCAAGTAAACACAGAATGTTCCAAAACCATGAAAGAGTGCCTGACCTTTAGAGCCATTGGATTGGAATCTCTGCAAACATGCTACCTCCAGACAGATGTCAGATTCTTCATCTGCTTCTCCTTGGAATGTAATTTGCACCCCATTACTGCCTTGCCTGCATTCTGCCCTTAGTGAGGTAGTTGTTTGCCTCTTGTCCAGCCTCGATGCCCTCCTGATGCAAACAGTTGATAGTGTGTTAGTCATCTTTCATCTCTTGCCCTACCCTTTCTGTTTCAATTATCTTTTCATTGCTGGAACAAAGCACTGGACCAAAAGAAGCTGATGAGAAGAAAGTTTTGTCTTTTGGCTTACAGTCTCAAGAAGCTTCATGGTGTTAGGGAAAGATGGTAGGGAAAAGGCTGGAAATCATCTTTTTGCCAACACCAAATAGACAACAGCAGGAGAGTAAGCCAAGTTCTTGCAAGGGGGAGCTTGCTATAACACCCTTAAGCCCACCCCCAACAACCCACCTCCTCTAACAAGTCCTAGGAATGTAGGAACTCAGCATCCAAAACACATGTTTCTGTGAGAGAGGGCATCTGGTTTTCCCAACACAGGACAGCATTGCTACTGGCTTGCTGTGTAGTCTTGAGCAATTTGCCCAACCTTTTGGGGCCAGATTCTTATAATCCATAGAGTGAGTTGTTGGGCATATTAACTGACACACTACTACATCAATTGTAATTATTATCATTTATCTTATTAGGATGCTACCAGGTAGTTTATTGAAATTTCTTTTGAAAAACCAAAGCTTTATTGGCATGCCATGCCAGACTCTGAATGAATAGAGAGCCAGGAACAGTACTGAGAGAGGCATATGTTAGATCTCATTTAATCCTTCTAATAAATTTGAGAAGCTGGGACTATTATTTTCACTTTATACATGAAAGAAATGAGGCACAAAAATAAGTAAGTTCTCAAAGCTCACATAGCCTGAAAGTCTCAGGGCTAGAATTCCAAACCAAGTGATTTGGTTGGTCCCAAAGTTCCCACCCTGCCACAGCAAACAAAGTCCAGACGCATACACCACTTTGTGACTCTGACTTTATGTAGGTTATGGAAAATCAAATCTGGGCTGGCAAGCAAGCACCTTTAACAAGCACAAGGGCCTGAGACTGCCCAGGTTCAATTCCCCAGCACCCATGTAAAGAAGTAGGCATGGCCATGCATGTCTGTATCCTCAGTCCTGAAGTATGCAGACTGGAAAATTGCTGGGGCTCACTGACAAAAAAGAAAAAAAAAAAAACCAACCACAATGACAGCTGCTGGTTGAATGACTCTGTCTCAAGGAAGCAGGTAGATGAGTGAAAAGAGGAGGGTACTTTATGTTCTCCTCCGGCCTCCACATATGTGACAGCATGTGCATCTACACACTTGTGCATACACTACACACATATCACATCACACCATAACATACATACTCTATACACACCTGCTAAAAAATAAAGATAAAACAGATAAAATTAATACCCACCTAGTACGTACATTTATTCAACAAATATTCATTGAACTCTTAGTGTTGGTTATGTGTGGGGAGTACATTCTCTATTACTCAGTTAGAGGTTGTATTCTAGATCACCTTGTGGCATTTTGAATATTTCTGTAGCACTGATCTATAGAATATTATCTTACTCAGCAAGAAAAAAACAAAATTCAACAAGCAAGTATCTTTGAGGACCAAGCAAAGAAAATGCTTTGACATGGATGTTAAATTGTTAAATAAATGATCTGTTACTTAGTAAAAAAAAAAAAAAAAACAAAACAGTGGGCTGGAGAGACGGCTTAGTGGTTAAGGTGCTTGTCTGCAAAGCCAAAGGAACTTGGTTCAATTCCCCAGGACCCACATAAGCCTGATACACTAGGTGGCAAATGCATCTGGAGTTTGTCTGCAGTGGCTGGAAGCTCTGGCGTGTCCATTCTCTCTCTCTGTCTCTCTCTCCCTCTTTCAAAATAAATAAAAATAAAATGTTTTTAAAAACAGGCAAGGCACACAAAATGTGATGAGTATGAAATGCATGTGGTGAATGTGAAGATATGAAAGTGACAAAGCATAGCACTTTTACATCTTCATGTTTCTTCTCTATGACATAGAAAATCAGCCATACTTTTTGAATACCATGTGAAAATTGTGGCCTGCAGCAGCTTAATAGGGTAGGCTTTGATACTCTCAGGGACCATCATAAGCTTGAATTACCACACACCACATTCTAAGACAATTAAAAGCAATTGCTTGGCTATGGAGATGGCTCAGTGGTTAAAGGGACTTGCTGCACAAAGTGGCACGTGTAGGGAGTTCATTTGCAGTGGCTGGAGGCCCAGGCATTTCCATACTCAATCTCTCCCTCTCTCTCTTTCTCTCTCAAATAAATAAATAAGAATAAAAACATAATTGCTAAGTTTCATAAGAGACTTTGCTACTTCAGATTGTGAATAATCAAGTGCGATGACACATATGAAATCATTTTAAAGCAGCACACATACACATGCATCCACAGTGAAGACTTTTATACAGCAGTGTTTTCCTGCCAGCTTGCATTCATGCTTCTGCAATCCTAACACTTGGGAGGCTAGGCAAAAGAATGTGAGTTCAAAGCCAGCTTGGGCTACATAGTGAGACTTAAAAAAAAAAAAAAAAAGTGTTTTTTGCAGAGAGAACAGACATTCAATGTAGGAACCACATATGGAAAGTATTTTCTTCCCCATTTCTGAACCTATGTTAGTATCCTTTGCTTCCTTAATGTGACTTCCTGTCCTGACTAGTTCCTCTCCCCATTTCAGTTCCTAATCATAATAACAATGGCTAAAATGCAGTGCATGGTGTTTTCAGTGCTTTGCATGTATTAAGTTATTTGATCATTATAATTCTGTGAGTTCCAGATTATTACAGAGGAGAAATATGAGATACTGAGAAATTAAAGAATATAAATAATATATACAGTTCGTAATTGGAAGGTCAGGCATCAAATCTAGAGACTCCAGAGCCCACACTTGTGCCACAATACCAGACTGCTTGACACCATCATAGTGCCTGCCATGATCTTAGGTGCACATTTGCTAAGCTAAAATTTTCAGGAAACAAGCAGCAGTTTCCTCTTTACAACTGGGTCAAGAGTCCAAGAGCTTTTTTTGTTTTGTTTTACAAAAACCAACTCTAATGGAATATTTGTTAGTTGTGAGAAATGCTGAGTGGTATAGCCATGCTACTAACTTGATTATTAGTAACCCCGAGGAAAGGAAGAACTTAGCAACAACATTGAACAATATTAACTTGCAACATAGCATGTCCATTCAAGAAATGAGGTCAAAAATCTCATGCTTTCTTCTGCTGGTTAGTTGGTACAAGGTATCATACAAGCTGCTCCTTACTAAAGGGTGAATTGGGTACAAAGTTGGCAGAATCAGCATATGGTTTATAGCATTAAACAAAGAGATAACTACAAACTATCATTCAGGAGTATCAGAATGGATGGTGAAAAACTGGGACTGAAGAGACACCTTGAGATTCACTGCTTGTGCAGGCAGAGAAGCAGAGGTTATGTCATTTGTCCCAGGTCAGTGGTGGAGTCCAGTTCTCTAGGTCAGCATGAGGACTGAACTCCCCTTAAGCAGGGCATTTTTTAACAGAACTCTCAGACGGCTGATGTCAGTGCACAGTGATGCGAAAGACTCCTCAGTTAGTGAAACTTCCATTAGTGCTGTGTGGGCACTGCAGGTCACGTGGGAACCTAATGCTTTACTTTATACTTAAATAGGGTAGCTTCCATGTGCACTATTAGCTTAATTTAGCCGCTGGGACCTAGCTACTGAAGGAGGACTGCTGTGTCAACTTTTCCCGGAGAGACTCCAGCAACAGACCAAACCCATGATTACACCAGTCTTAACCTAGGAACCAGTGGATTTACTGGAGTTGCTTACAAGCATATGGGTGAGAGGTTACTTACAGGACTGCGGGTGACTCAAAGGCAGCTGCATCATGAAAAAGCCCACCTCAGCACAAGTGGCCCCTCGCAGATGCTGGAGCTCACTGAAGGACTTTCAGGCAGCTGGTAGGAGAAACTCCTCTCCAGCACTTACTGATTCTATAACCCTGGGCAGGGATCTTGTGACTTTGGTAAATTTGAGAAACTTTCCAAACCCATGAGTTGTTTCCTTCCTGAGTCCCCTGAGCTTCCCGCCTCCCCCCGCCACCCCCGAGGAACTTCCTATTGACAACAGAGGAGCCCCAATCATTTGATGGACATTGATACTCCTAAAACCCTCAAGGGCAATCTCAGGAAAAGCATCAAGTTCTAGGAGAGGACCGTCTCTCAACAAAACCGATGAAAAATTAGCCTATGATCTTTTTAAGTTACATATTTTTATTACTAATTTGCAAGAAGAGAGAGAGAAAATGGGCATACCAGGACCTCTTGCCACTGTAAATGAACTTCACACACATGCACTGCTTTGTGAATCTAGCTACATGTGAGTACTGGGGAACTGAAACCCAGCCATCAGGTTTTGCAAGCACGTGCCTTTAACCATTGAGCCATTCTCTCCAGCCCCTTATGATCTTTTTGATGCAGTAGATACTTCTTGTTATCATCAAAGGAGTAAGGAAAGTTGGATTAAAAAAAAAATAGTTCTCAGGCTGGAGGGATGGCTTGACAGTTAAGGCATTTGCCTGCAAAGCTAAAGGACTCAGGTTCAATTCCCCAGGACCCACGAAAGCCAGATGCACACGGTGGCACATACATCTGGAGTTCATTTGCAGTGGTTGGAGGGTCTGGCACCTCCACTTTCTCTCTCTCAAATAAATAAGTAAATAAAAAAATTTTTTTTAAAAAAAAAGGTAGTTCTTGAGCCAAGCATGGTGGCACACACATTTAATCCCAGCACTCAGGAGGCAGAGGTAGGAGGATCGCCATGTGTTTGAGGCCACCCTGAGACTACATAATGAATTCCAGGTCAGCCTGGGCTAGAGTGAGACCCTACCTAAAAAAAAAAAAAAAAAAAATTTAAAAGGTAGTTCTCTTAAGGAATAAAATTCTTTCTCCCATAGGTTCCTTATTTTTGTAATCTAACTCTTTATTGTTGTTAAGTCTTATACTTCATAATGATGTGTGTTTATTCAAAACACTGTAACCCAAGAGAAAAGCCCAGCATTGCTCAGAATCTTCCTAGCCTTGAGATTAGGCAGACATATGTGCAGGCTCTGGCTCCTGGCCACTTAGCAGCATGGTGGCACCTGAGCAATTGTTACACAAGCAGACTCTTTCTTAAGCCTGGGGGCTTGAACTCTGATACTCAGAGTCATGTGGCAAGGACTCTATCCACTACAGGCCAGGAACATGCAGCCTCTTAAAAGCATTATAGCTCTATCGAGCAGGCTTTCTGGCTTTTGCCACTCCTCCTTGCCCCGCAAAAAATGTAGGTTATTAGGCCTGGATCAGAATCTGTTTATGAACAAGCTCCCCACCATCTCGGATGTGATTCCTGTGAGCCATCCAGGGTGTCTTTATGTAAGCACCTATTTTTTTCTACTCTGGTTTAGAAATAAGGCTGAGACTACATCACCCTCCTCCATGGTAAACACCTTCAGTTAAAATCAAGCCATCTTTGGCTATATGAAGATATTGCTGCATTAACCTTGTCTGCTAGTTACTAAGCTACAGATACTTAGTTTGGAAGACAACTTACAGATCACATTTATCCATCATCACTGCTGTGAATTCCAATGCAATGTCCATTTCTTTTTATAGAAAGGTTAACTTGAGGTCAGAATATTCTGTTCAAGAAAATAAAAGTATTTGATTCATCTTAGAAAGGCAGCCATAAAAATGGAAGTTTATACATTTAGAAAATGTGCAATAGCTAAAGGTATTTGCTTCAGTTCTCATGAAAGATTATCAACATGAAATATCTCGGTCACAGTGTGCCCTGAAGAGCTTTTGATTTTATAAGCTTGTATTCCAGTGCCATATCCTTATTTTATATCTACCAAAAGTTGCTGCATTTAATTTTTCATTTTCAGTTTAACTTTCCACAAAAATTGCTATTTTTTTTCTTTTTATTTTCTTGTATGTGTATGTAAGTGTTATGCATGTATGTTTGTGTGCATATTTGCATATGAATGGACAGCATGTGTGTGTGTGTGTGTGTGTGTGTGTGTGTGTGTGTGTGTGTGTGTGTATTTAGGACAGAGGTTGACATTGGCTGTCTTCCTTAACTACTTTCGACCTTATTTACTGAGGCAGCATCTCTCATTTGAACCCAGATCTTGAAGATTTGCTTAGTCTAGCTAGCCAGCTTGCGCTGGGAATCTCATCACCACCTCCCCAGCGCTGAGATTACAGATCTACCCTCTACCCACCAGACTATCACATGGACACTGAGATTACAGATCTATCCTATACCCACCAGACTTTCACATGGGCGCTGACATTACAGATCTACCCTATACCCAGCAGACTTTCACATGGACACTGGAATTACAGATCTACCCTATACCCAGCAGACTTTCACATGGATGCTTGGATTACAGATCTACCCTATACCCACCAGACTTTCACATGGACGCTGAGATTACAGATCTACCCTATAACCAGCAGAGTTTCACATGGACGCTGGGATTACAGATCTACCCTATACCCACCAGACTTTCACATGGACGCTGAGATTACAGATCTATCCTATGCCCACCAGACTTTCACATGGGCGCTAGATTACACATCTACCCTATACCCACCAGACTTTCACATGGACGCTGAGATTACAGATCTACCCTATACCCACCAGACTTTCACATGGACGCTGAGATTACAGATCTACCCTATACCCACCAGACTTTCACATGGACGCTGAGATTACAGATCTACCCTATACCCACCAGACTTTCACATGGTCGCTGAGATTACAGATCTACCCTATACCCATCAGACTTTCACATGGACGCTGAGATTACAGATCTACCCTATACCCACCAGACGTTCACATGGACGCTGAGATTACAGATCTACCCTGTACCCACCAGACTTTCACATGGACGCTGAGATTACACATCTATCCTATACCCACCAGACTTTCACATGGACGCTGAGATTACAGATCTACCCTATACCCACTAGACTTTCAAATGGATGCTGAGATTACAGATCTATCCTATACCCACCAGACTTTCACATAGATGCTGAGATTACAGATCTATCCTATACCCACCAGACTTTCACATAGATGCTGAGATTACAGATCTATCCTATACCCACCAGACTTTCACATGGTCGCTGAGATTACAGATCTATCCTATACCCACCAGACTTTCACATGGACGCTGAGATTACAGATCTACCCTATACCCACCAGACTTTCACATGGTCGCTGAAATTACACATCTATCCTATACCCACCAGACTTTCACATAGACACTGAGATTACAGATCTACCCTATACCCACCAAACTTTCACATGGACGCTGAGATTACAGATCTATCCTATACCCACCAGACTTTCACATAGACGCTGAGATTACAGATCTACCCTATACCCACCAGACTTTCACATGGACGCTGAGATTACAGATCTATCCTATACCCACCAGACTTTCACATGGACGCTGAGATTACAGATCTACCCTGTACCCACCAGACTTTCACATGGACGCTGAGATTACACATCTATCCTATACCCACCAGACTTTCACATGGACGCTGAGATTACAGATCTATCCTATACCCACCAGACTTTCACATAGATGCTGAGATTACAGATCTATCCTATACCCACCAGACTTTCACATAGATGCTGAGATTACAGATCTATCCTATACCCACCAGACTTTCACATGGTCGCTGAGATTACAGATCTATCCTATACCCACCAGACTTTCACATGGACGCTGAGATTACAGATCTACCCTATACCCACCAGACTTTCACATGGTCGCTGAAATTACACATCTATCCTATACCCACCAGACTTTCACATAGACACTGAGATTACAGATCTACCCTATACCCACCAAACTTTCACATGGACGCTGAGATTACAGATCTATCCTATACCCACCAGACTTTCACATAGACGCTGAGATTACAGATCTACCCTATACCCACCAGACTTTCACATGGACGCTGAGATTACAGATCTATCCTATACCCACCAGACTTTCACATGGACGCTGAGATTACAGATCTACCCTATACCCACCAGACTTTCACATGGACGCTGAGATTACAGATCTATCCTATACCCACCAGACTTTCACATAGACGCGGAGATTCCAGATCTACCCTATACCCACCAGACTTTCAAATGGACGCTGAGATTACAGATCTAGCCTATACTCACCAGACTTTCACATGGTCGCTAAGATTACAGATCTACCCTATACCCACCAGACTTTCACATTGACGCTGAGATTACAGATCTACCCTATACCAACCAGACTTTCACATGGTCACTGAGATTACAGATCTACCCTATACCCACTAGACTTTCACATGGATGCTGAGATTACAGATCTATCCTATACCCACCAGACTTTCACATGGGCGCTGAGATTACAGATCTATCCTATACCCACCAGACTTTCACATGGACGCTGAGATTACAGATCTACCCTATACCCACCAGACTTTCACATGGACGCTGAGATTACAGATCTACCCTATACACACCAGACTTTCACATGGGCGCTGAGATTACACATCTACCCTATACCCACCAGACTTTCACATGGACGCTGAGATTACTGATCTACCCTATACCCACCAGACTTTCACATGGGCGCTGAGATTACAGATCTATCCTATACCCACCAGACTTTCACATGGACGCTGAGATTACAGATCTACCCTATACCCACCAGACTTTCACATGGATGCTGAGATTACAGATCTATCCTATACCCACCAGACTTTCACATGGATGCTGAGATTACAGATCTATCCTATACCCACCAGACTTTCACATGGGCGCTGAGATTACAGATCTACCCTATACCCACCAGACTTTCACATGGACGCTGAGATTACAGATCTACCCTATACCCACCAGACTTTCACATGGACGCTGAGATTACAGATCTACCCTATACCCACCAGACTTTCACATGGGCGCTGAGATTACACATCTACCCTATACCCACCAGACTTTCACATGGACGCTGAGATTACTGATCTACCCTATACCCACCAGACGTTCACATGGACGCTGAGATTACAGATCTACCCTGTACCCACCAGACTTTCACATGGACGCTGAGATTACACATCTACCCTATACCCACCAGACTTTCACATGGACGCTGAGATTACAGATCTACCCTATACCCACCAGACTTTCAAATGGATGCTGAGATTACAGATCTATCCTATACCCACCAGACTTTCACATAGATGCTGAGATTACAGATCTATCCTATACCCACCAGACTTTCACATAGATGCTGAGATTACAGATCTATCCTATACCCACCAGACTTTCACATGGTCGCTGAAATTACACATCTATCCTATACCCACCAGACTTTCACATAGACACTGAGATTACAGATCTACCCTATACCCACCAAACTTTCACATGGACGCTGAGATTACAGATCTATCCTATACCCACCAGACTTTCACATAGACGCTGTGATTACAGATCTACCCTATACCCACCAGACTTTCACATGGACGCTGAGATTACAGATCTATCCTATACCCACCAGACTTTCACATGGACGCTGAGATTACAGATCTACCCTGTACCCACCAGACTTTCACATGGACGCTGAGATTACACATCTATCCTATACCCACCAGACTTTCACATGGACGCTGAGATTACAGATCTACCCTATACCCACTAGACTTTCAAATGGATGCTGAGATTACAGATCTATCCTATACCCACCAGACTTTCACATAGATGCTGAGATTACAGATCTATCCTATACCCACCAGACTTTCACATGGACGCTGAGATTACAGATCTACCCTATACCCACCAGACTTTCACATGGTCGCTGAAATTACACATCTATCCTATACCCACCAGACTTTCACATAGACACTGAGATTACAGATCTACCCTATACCCACCAAACTTTCACATGGACGCTGAGATTACAGATCTATCCTATACCCACCAGACTTTCACATGGACGCTGAGATTACAGATCTACCCTATACCCACCAGACTTTCACATGGACGCTGAGATTACAGATCTATCCTATACCCACCAGACTTTCACATGGACGCTGAGATTACAGATCTACCCTATACCCACCAGACTTTCACATGGACGCTGAGATTACACATCTATCCTATACCCACCAGACTTTCACATGGACGCTGAGATTACAGATCTACCCTATACCCACTAGACTTTCACATGGATGCTGAGATTACAGATCTATCCTATACCCACCAGACTTTCACATAGATGCTGAGATTACAGATCTATCCTATACCCACCAGACTTTCACATAGATGCTGAGATTACAGATCTATCCTATACCCACCAGACTTTCACATGGTCGCTGAGATTACAGATCTATCCTATACCCACCAGACTTTCACATGGACGCTGAGATTACAGATCTACCCTATACCCACCAGACTTTCACATGGTCGCTGAAATTACACATCTATCCTATACCCACCAGACTTTCACATAGACACTGAGATTACAGATCTATCCTATACCCACCAGACTTTCACATGGACGCTGAGATTACAGATCTATCCTATACCCACCAGACTTTCACATAGACGCTGAGATTACAGATCTACCCTATACCCACCAGACTTTCACATGGACGCTGAGATTACAGATCTATCCTATACCCACCAGACTTTCACATGGACGCTGAGATTACAGATCTACCCTATACCCACCAGACTTTCACATGGACGCTGAGATTACAGATCTATCCTATACCCACCAGACTTTCACATAGACGCAGAGATTCCAGATCTACCCTATACCCACCAGACTTTCACATGGACGCTGAGATTACAGATCTAGCCTATACTCACCAGACTTTCACATGGTCGCTAAGATTACAGATCTACCCTATACCCACCAGACTTTCACATTGACGCTGAGATTACAGATCTACCCTATACCAACCAGACTTTCACATGGTCACTGAGATTACAGATCTACCCTATACCCACTAGACTTTCACATGGATGCTGAGATTACAGATCTATCCTATACCCACCAGACTTTCACATGGACGCTGAGATTACAGATCTATCCTATACCCACCAGACTTTCACATGGACGCTGAGATTACAGATCTACCCTATACCCACCAGACTTTCACATGGACGCTGAGATTACAGATCTACCCTATACACACCAGACTTTCACATGGGCGCTGAGATTACACATCTACCCTATACCCACCAGACTTTCACATGGACGCTGAGATTACTGATCTACCCTATACCCACCAGACCTTCACATGGTCGCTGAGATTACTGATCTATCCTATACCCACCAGACTTTCACATGGACGCTGAGATTACAGATCTACCCTATACCCACCAGACTTTCACATGGATGCTGAGATTACAGATCTATCCTATACCCACTAGACTTTCACATGGATGCTGAGATTACAGATCTATCCTATACCCACCAGACTTTCACATGGGCGCTGAGATTACAGATCTATCCTATACCCACCAGACTTTCACATGGACGCTGAGATTACAGATCTATCCTATACCCACCAGACTTTCACATGGACGCTGAGATTACAGATCTACCCTATACCCACCAGACTTTCACATGGGCGCTGAGATTACACATCTACCCTATACCCACAAGACTTTCACATGGACGCTGAGATTACTGATCTACCCTATACCCACCAGACGTTCACATGGACGCTGAGATTACAGATCTACCCTGTACCCACCAGACTTTCACATGGACGCTGAGATTACACATCTATCCTATACCCACCAGACTTTCACATGGACGCTGAGATTACAGATCTACCCTATACCCACTAGACTTTCAAATGGATGCTGAGATTACAGATCTATCCTATACCCACCAGACTTTCACATGGACGCTGAGATTACAGATCTATCCTATACCCACCAGACTTTCACATAGATGCTGAGATTACAGATCTATCCTATACCCACCAGACTTTCACATGGTCGCTGAAATTACACATCTATCCTATACCCACCAGACTTTCACATAGAAGCTGAGATTACAGATCTACCCTATACCCACCAGACTTTCACATGGACGCTGAGATTACAGATCTATCCTATACCCACCAGACTTTCACATAGACGCTGAGATTACAGATCTATCCTATACCCACCAGACTTTCACATGGACGCTGAGATTACAGATCTACCCTATACCCACCAGACTTTCACATGGACGCTGAGATTACAGATCTACCCTATACCCACCAGACTTTCACATGGACGCTGAGATTACACATCTATCCTATACCCACCAGACTTTCACATGGACGCTGAGATTACAGATCTACCCTATACCCACTAGACTTTCAAATGGACGCTGAGATTACAGATCTATCCTATACCCACCAGACTTTCACATAGACGCTGAGATTACAGATCTATCCTATACCCACCAGACTTTCACATAGATGCTGAGATTACAGATCTATCCTATACCCACCAGACTTTCACATGGTCGCTGAAATTACACATCTATCCTATACCCACCAGACTTTCACATGGACGCTGAGATTACAGATCTACCCTATACCCACCAGACTTTCACATGGTCGCTGAAATTACACATCTATCCTATACCCACCAGACTTTCACATAGACACTGAGATTACAGATCTACCCTATACCCACCAAACTTTCACATGGACGCTGAGATTACAGATCTATCCTATACCCACCAGACTTTCACATGGACGCTGAGATTACAGATCTACCCTATACCCACCAGACTTTCACATGGACGCTGAGATTACAGATCTACCCTATACCCACCAGACTTTCACATGGACGCTGAGATTACAGATCTACCCTATACCCACCAGACTTTCACATGGACGCTGAGATTACAGATCTATCCTATACCCACCAGACTTTCACATAGACGCGGAGATTCCAGATCTACCCTATACCCACCAGACTTTCACATGGACGCTGAGATTACAGATCTAGCCTATACTCACCAGACTTTCACATGGTCGCTAAGATTACAGATCTACCCTATACCCACCAGACTTTCACATTGACGCTGAGATTACAGATCTACCCTATACCCACCAGACTTTCACATGGTCACTGAGATTACAGATCTACCCTATACCCACTAGACTTTCACATGGATGCTGAGATTACAGATCTATCCTATACCCACCAGACTTTCACATGGACGCTGAGATTACAGATCTATCCTATACCCACCAGACTTTCACATGGACGCTGAGATTACAGATCTACCCTATACCCACCAGACTTTCACATGGACGCTGAGATTACAGATCTACCCTATACCCACCAGACTTTCACATGGACGCTGAGATTACACATCTACCCTATACCCACCAGACTTTCACATGGACGCTGAGATTACTGATCTACCCTATACCCACCAGACCTTCACATGGTCGCTGAGATTACTGATCTATCCTATACCCACCAGACTTTCACATGGACGCTGAGATTACAGATCTACCCTATACCCACCAGACTTTCACATGGACGCTGAGATTACAGATCTATCCTATACCCACCAGACTTTCACATGGATGCTGAGATTACAGATCTATCCTATACCCACCAGACTTTCACATGGACGCTGAGATTACAGATCTATCCTATACCCACCAGACTTTCACATGGACGCTGAGATTACAGATCTACCCTATACCCACCAGACTTTCACATGGACGCTGAGATTACAGATCTACCCTATACACACCAGACTTTCACATGGGCGCTGAGATTACACATCTACCCTATACCCACCAGACTTTCACATGGACGCTGAGATTACTGATCTACCCTATACCCACCAGACGTTCACATGGACGCTGAGATTACAGATCTACCCTGTACCCACCAGACTTTCACATGGACGCTGAGATTACACATCTATCCTATACCCACCAGACTTTCACATGGACGCTGAGATTACAGATCTACCCTATACCCACTAGACTTTCAAATGGATGCTGAGATTACAGATCTATCCTATACCCACCAGACTTTCACATAGATGCTGAGATTACTGATCTATCCTATACCCACCAGACTTTCACATAGATGCTGAGATTACAGATCTATCCTATACCCACCAGACTTTCACATGGTCGCTGAAATTACACATCTATCCTATACCCACCAGACTTTCACATAGACACTGAGATTACAGATCTACCCTATACCCACCAAACTTTCACATGGACGCTGAGATTACAGATCTATCCTATACCCACCAGACTTTCACATAGACGCTGTGATTACAGATCTACCCTATACCCACCAGACTTTCACATGGACGCTGAGATTACAGATCTATCCTATACCCACCAGACTTTCACATGGACGCTGAGATTACAGATCTACCCTGTACCCACCAGACTTTCACATGGACGCTGAGATTACACATCTATCCTATACCCACCAGACTTTCACATGGACGCTGAGATTACAGATCTACCCTATACCCACTAGACTTTCAAATGGATGCTGAGATTACAGATCTATCCTATACCCACCAGACTTTCACATAGATGCTGAGATTACAGATCTATCCTATACCCACCAGACTTTCACATGGACGCTGAGATTACAGATCTACCCTATACCCACCAGACTTTCACATGGTCGCTGAAATTACACATCTATCCTATACCCACCAGACTTTCACATAGACACTGAGATTACAGATCTACCCTATACCCACCAAACTTTCACATGGACGCTGAGATTACAGATCTATCCTATACCCACCAGACTTTCACATAGACGCTGAGATTACAGATCTACCCTATACCCACCAGACTTTCACATGGACGCTGAGATTACAGATCTATCCTATACCCACCAGACTTTCACATGGACGCTGAGATTACAGATCTACCCTGTACCCACCAGACTTTCACATGGACGCTGAGATTACACATCTATCCTATACCCACCAGACTTTCACATGGACGCTGAGATTACAGATCTACCCTATACCCACTAGACTTTCAAATGGATGCTGAGATTACAGATCTATCCTATACCCACCAGACTTTCACATGGATGCTGAGATTACAGATCTATCCTATACCCACCAGACTTTCACATAGATGCTGAGATTACAGATCTATCCTATACCCACCAGACTTTCACATGGTCGCTGAGATTACAGATCTATCCTATACCCACCAGACTTTCACATGGACGCTGAGATTACAGATCTACCCTATACCCACCAGACTTTCACATGGTCGCTGAAATTACACATCTATCCTATACCCACCAGACTTTCACATAGACACTGAGATTACAGATCTACCCTATACCCACCAGACTTTCACATGGACGCTGAGATTACAGATCTATCCTATACCCACCAGACTTTCACATGGACGCTGAGATTACAGATCTACCCTATACCCACCAGACTTTCACATGGACGCTGAGATTACAGATCTATCCTATACCCACCAGACTTTCACATGGACGCTGAGATTACAGATCTACCCTATACCCACCAGACTTTCACATGGACGCTGAGATTACAGATCTATCCTATACCCACCAGACTTTCACATAGACGCAGAGATTCCAGATCTACCCTATACCCACCAGACTTTCACATGGACGCTGAGATTACAGATCTAGCCTATACTCACCAGACTTTCACATGGTCGCTAAGATTACAGATCTACCCTATACCCACCAGACTTTCACATTGACGCTGAGATTACAGATCTACCCTATACCAACCAGACTTTCACATGGTCACTGAGATTACAGATCTACCCTATACCCACTAGACTTTCACATGGATGCTGAGATTACAGATCTATCCTATACCCACCAGACTTTCACATGGGCGCTGAGATTACAGATCTATCCTATACCCACCAGACTTTCACATGGACGCTGAGATTACAGATCTACCCTATACCCACCAGACTTTCACATGGACGCTGAGATTACAGATCTACCCTATACACACCAGACTTTCACATGGGCGCTGAGATTACACATCTACCCTATACCCACCAGACTTTCACATGGACGCTGAGATTACTGATCTACCCTATACCCACCAGACCTTCACATGGTCGCTGAGATTACTGATCTATCCTATACCCACCAGACTTTCACATGGACGCTGAGATTACAGATCTACCCTATACCCACCAGACTTTCACATGGACGCTGAGATTACAGATCTACCCTATACCCACCAGACTTTCACATGGATGCTGAGATTACAGATCTATCCTATACCCACCAGACTTTCACATGGACGCTGAGATTACAGATCTATCCTATACCCACCAGACTTTCACATGGACGCTGAGATTACAGATCTACCCTATACCCACCAGACTTTCACATGGACGCTGAGATTACAGATCTACCCTATACACACCAGACTTTCACATGGGCGCTGAGATTACACATCTACCCTATACCCACAAGACTTTCACATGGACGCTGAGATTACTGATCTACCCTATACCCACCAGACGTTCACATGGACGCTGAGATTACAGATCTACCCTATACCCACCAGACTTTCACATGGACGCTGAGATTACACATCTATCCTATACCCACCAGACTTTCACATGGACGCTGAGATTACAGATCTACCCTATACCCACTAGACTTTCAAATGGATGCTGAGATTACAGATCTATCCTATACCCACCAGACTTTCACATAGATGCTGAGATTACAGATCTATCCTATACCCACCAGACTTTCACATAGATGCTGAGATTACAGATCTATCCTATACCCACCAGACTTTCACATGGTCGCTGAGATTACAGATCTATCCTATACCCACCAGACTTTCACATAGACACTGAGATTACAGATCTACCCTATACCCACCAAACTTTCACATGGACGCTGAGATTACAGATCTATCCTATACCCACCAGACTTTCACATGGACGCTGAGATTACAGATCTACCCTATACCCACCAGACTTTCACATGGACGCTGAGATTACAGATCTATCCTATACCCACCAGACTTTCACATGGACGCTGAGATTACAGATCTACCCTATACCCACCAGACTTTCACATGGACGCTGAGATTACACATCTATCCTATACCCACCAGACTTTCACATGGACGCTGAGATTACAGATCTACCCTATACCCACTAGACTTTCAAATGGATGCTGAGATTACAGATCTATCCTATACCCACCAGACTTTCACATAGATGCTGAGATTACAGATCTATCCTATACCCACCAGACTTTCACATAGATGCTGAGATTACAGATCTATCCTATACCCACCAGACTTTCACATGGTCGCTGAAATTACACATCTATCCTATACCCACCAGACTTTCACATGGACGCTGAGATTACAGATCTACCCTATACCCACCAGACTTTCACATGGTCGCTGAAATTACACATCTATCCTATACCCACCAGACTTTCACATAGACACTGAGATTACAGATCTACCCTATACCCACCAAACTTTCACATGGACGCTGAGATTACAGATCTATCCTATACCCACCAGACTTTCACATAGACGCTGAGATTACAGATCTACCCTATACCCACCAGACTTTCACATGGACGCTGAGATTACAGATCTATCCTATACCCACCAGACTTTCACATGGACGCTGAGATTACAGATCTACCCTATACCCACCAGACTTTCACATGGACGCTGAGATTACAGATCTATCCTATACCCACCAGACTTTCACATAGACGCGGAGATTCCAGATCTACCCTATACCCACCAGACTTTCACATGGACGCTGAGATTACAGATCTAGCCTATACTCACCAGACTTTCACATGGTCGCTAAGATTACAGATCTACCCTATACCCACCAGACTTTCACATTGACGCTGAGATTACAGATCTACCCTATACCAACCAGACTTTCACATGGTCACTGAGATTACAGATCTACCCTATACCCACTAGACTTTCACATGGATGCTGAGATTACAGATCTATCCTATACCCACCAGACTTTCACATGGGCGCTGAGATTACAGATCTATCCTATACCCACCAGACTTTCACATGGACGCTGAGATTACAGATCTATCCTATACCCACCAGACTTTCACATGGACGCTGAGATTACAGATCTACCCTATACACACCAGACTTTCACATGGGCGCTGAGATTACACATCTACCCTATACCCACCAGACTTTCACATGGACGCTGAGATTACTGATCTACCCTATACCCACCAGACCTTCACATGGTCGCTGAGATTACTGATCTATCCTATACCCACCAGACTTTCACATGGACGCTGAGATTACAGATCTACCCTATACCCACCAGACTTTCACATGGATGCTGAGATTACAGATCTATCCTATACCCACTAGACTTTCACATGGATGCTGAGATTACAGATCTATCCTATACCCACCAGACTTTCACATGGACGCTGAGATTACAGATCTATCCTATACCCACCAGACTTTCACATGGACGCTGAGATTACAGATCTACCCTATACCCACCAGACTTTCACATGGACGCTGAGATTACAGATCTACCCTATACCCACCAGACTTTCACATGGGCGCTGAGATTACACATCTACCCTATACCCACAAGACTTTCACATGGACGCTGAGATTACTGATCTACCCTATACCCACCAGACGTTCACATGGACGCTGAGATTACAGATCTACCCTGTACCCACCAGACTTTCACATGGACGCTGAGATTACACATCTATCCTATACCCACCAGACTTTCACATGGACGCTGAGATTACAGATCTACCCTATACCCACTAGACTTTCAAATGGATGCTGAGATTACAGATCTATCCTATACCCACCAGACTTTCACATAGATGCTGAGATTACAGATCTATCCTATACCCACCAGACTTTCACATAGATGCTGAGATTACAGATCTATCCTATACCCACCAGACTTTCACATGGTCGCTGAGATTACAGATCTATCCTATACCCACCAGACTTTCACATAGACACTGAGATTACAGATCTACCCTATACCCACCAGACTTTCACATGGACGCTGAGATTACAGATCTATCCTATACCCACCAGACTTTCACATGGACGCTGAGATTACAGATCTACCCTATACCCACCAGACTTTCACATGGACGCTGAGATTACAGATCTATCCTATACCCACCAGACTTTCACATTGACGCTGAGATTACAGATCTACCCTATACCCACCAGACTTTCACATGGACGCTGAGATTACACATCTATCCTATACCCACCAGACTTTCACATGGACGCTGAGATTACAGATCTACCCTATACCCACTAGACTTTCAAATGGATGCTGAGATTACAGATCTATCCTATACCCACCAGACTTTCACATAGATGCTGAGATTACAGATCTATCCTATACCCACCAGACTTTCACATAGACGCTGAGATTACAGATCTATCCTATACCCACCAGACTTTCACATGGTCGCTGAAATTACACATCTATCCTATACCCACCAGACTTTCACATGGACGCTGAGATTACAGATCTACCCTATACCCACCAGACTTTCACATGGTCGCTGAAATTACACATCTATCCTATACCCACCAGACTTTCACATAGACACTGAGATTACAGATCTACCCTATACCCACCAAACTTTCACATGGACGCTGAGATTACAGATCTATCCTATACCCACCAGACTTTCACATGGACGCTGAGATTACAGATCTACCCTATACCCACCAGACTTTCACATGGACGCTGAGATTACAGATCTATCCTATACCCACCAGACTTTCACATGGACGCTGAGATTACAGATCTACCCTATACCCACCAGACTTTCACATGGACGCTGAGATTACAGATCTATCCTATACCCACCAGACTTTCACATAGACGCGGAGATTCCAGATCTACCCTATACCCACCAGACTTTCACATGGACGCTGAGATTACAGATCTAGCCTATACTCACCAGACTTTCACATGGTCGCTAAGATTACAGATCTACCCTATACCCACCAGACTTTCACATTGACGCTGAGATTACAGATCTACCCTATACCAACCAGACTTTCACATGGTCACTGAGATTACAGATCTACCCTATACCCACCAGACTTTCACATGGACGCTGAGATTACAGATCTATCCTATACCCACCAGACTTTCACATGGACGCTGAGATTACAGATCTATCCTATACCCACCAGACTTTCACATGGACGCTGAGATTACAGATCTACCCTATACCCACCAGACTTTCACATGGACGCTGAGATTACAGATCTACCCTATACACACCAGACTTTCACATGGGCGCTGAGATTACACATCTACCCTATACCCACCAGACTTTCACATGGACGCTGAGATTACTGATCTACCCTATACCCACCAGACCTTCACATGGTCGCTGAGATTACTGATCTATCCTATACCCACCAGACTTTCACATGGACGCTGAGATTACAGATCTACCCTATACCCACCAGACTTTCACATGGATGCTGAGATTACAGATCTATCCTATACCCACTAGACTTTCACATGGATGCTGAGATTACAGATCTATCCTATACCCACCAGACTTTCACATGGGCGCTGAGATTACAGATCTATCCTATACCCACCAGACTTTCACATGGACGCTGAGATTACAGATCTACCCTATACCCACCAGACTTTCACATGGACGCTGAGATTACAGATCTACCCTATACACACCAGACTTTCACATGGGCGCTGAGATTACACATCTACCCTATACCCACAAGACTTTCACATGGACGCTGAGATTACTGATCTACCCTATACCCACCAGACGTTCACATGGACGCTGAGATTACAGATCTACCCTGTACCCACCAGACTTTCACATGGACGCTGAGATTACACATCTATCCTATACCCACCAGACTTTCACATGGACGCTGAGATTACAGATCTACCCTATACCCACCAGACTTTCACATGGATGCTGAGATTACAGATCTACCCTATACTCACCAGACTTTCACATGGTCGCTGAGTTTACAGATCTACCCTATACCCACCAGACTTTCACATGGGCGCTGAGATTACAGATCTACCCTATACCCACCAGACTTTCACATGGACGCTGAGATTACAGATCTATCCTATACCCACCAGACTTTCACATGGACGCTGAGATTACAGATCTACCCTATACCCACCAGACTTTCACATGGACGCTGAGATTACAGTTCTACCCTCTACCCACCAGACTTTCACATAGACGCTGAGAATACAGATCTACCCTATACTCACCAGACTTTCACATAGTTCAAAAACTATGATAGAAAATAAAATTTCAGGGGCTGAGAAGATTTCTCAGTGGTTAAAGGTGTTGCTGGTACAGGCTCAAGTCCCCACTGCTTACATAAAGCCACATGCACAAAGTGGTACATACATCTGGAGTTCATTTGCAGCCACAAGAGGCCATGGCATGTCATACCCACACATTCATATTCATTCTCGCTCTCCCTCTTTTTCTTTTAAAACAAATCAAATTTTAAGAAGACTAGAAAAGAAAACTTCCTGGCCAGGCGTGGTGCTTTATGCCTATAATTCTAACTACTAAGGAGGCTGAGGCAGGAAAATCAATCACAAGTTCAAGGCCAATCTGTCTGTATAGCAAGTTCAAGGCCAGACTAAATATCATAAGAAGAATAAATAAGTATATAAAAGTAAATAATAAAAGAAAACATAACTCAAAATAAAAAATAGATTAGTGCTTGCTTGGAGTGCATAAAGCCTTGGATTTAATTACCAGTACCACAATTAATTGATTAATTAAAATTTTCACAAACTCATGGAAGTTAAAGTACAAATAGGCTTTCACAATTTCATTTTATCTTAATTTTGGTTTCCACAGTTTAGAGGGATGACTTGTGCAAAATATCTACCCACATAATGTCTTTCAAATATCTTAAGTATCGTCTTAAAGTGTGATAAAATTTTAATGAAAAGTTCTGGGGTTTTTTTTGGGGGGGGGGACTAATTCCACAGACATGTATTAGTGGTTATTGCTGCAGAACTTACAAGAAAGCCATTTTTGCCCTTCAGAGGGCTGAGCTTGGTGAAAGAGGCATTTCCATGAACAAGCTGTCACAGCTGTGTGCAGTGCTGGAGTATGAGTTAGTGCAAAGGAGAAATAGCTTCACTCCCCTGAAGAAGTCAGGAAAGCTTTAGACATAAGAATAGTATTATGTGAAACAGGACTATTTGGTCTAACCAGAATCAGTGAGGAATGATCAGTGTGAAGAAAATTTGGGAATGACTTGGAGGTTTCTATCAATCGAATGGCTTCTGAGTCAAAAATTTTGGTTGCAACTTAGCTATGGCTTTGTGGTATAGCACTTGCCTAACGTGTGCCCTGGGTTTGGTCACCAACACAGAGAAAGAAAGAAAGAAAGAAAGAAAGAAAGAAAGAAAGAAAGAAAGAAAGAAAGAAAGAAAGAAAGAAAGAAAGAAAGAAAGAAAGAAAGAAAGAGGGAGGGAGGGAGGGAGGGAGGGAGGGAGGGAGGGAGGGAGGGAGGGAGGGAGGGAGGGAGGGAGGGAGGAAGGAAGGAAAGAAAAGAAGGAAGAGAAGGGAAAAGAGGCAGGAAAGGGAAGAAAAGGAAAGGAAAGGAGGGAGGGGGAAGGCAGGAGAAGGAAGGAGAGGGGAGGGGAGGGAGGAGCAAGCCAGGTGTACATAGGAGACCTTTAATCCCAGTGCTCAGGAGGCAGAGGTAGGAAAAATCACTGTGAGTTCGAGGCCAGCCTGGAACTAGAGACTGAGTTCCAAGAATGGAAACAAAAAGAAAACAAATGTTGTTTGCTAGTTAGCTAGTCAAAAAAAAAAAAAAAAACCCACAAATATCTCACGTTACAGATGCACTTACTGGGAATGTTGATATGCATGAAGTCTGTCCCTGAGGTGAACTCATTACTGTCACACGAACAACACAATTTTCTAGAAGAGGCTGTGTGTTGGCTCTTATAATCTGTCACTTCTAAATGAGTTCTTCATTTAAAAAAAAAAAAATCTCATGCTCTCAAATCACTCCATTTGCATCTTATATTTCTGGCTCTGGCCTTGTTATACCGGTCTTGCTATTTTGTTTTGCCTTTATTTTTTTTATTTATTTATTTATTTATTTATTTATTTATTTATTTATTTTATTTGGTTTTTTGAGGTAGGGTCTCTTGCTGTAGCCCAGGCTGACCTGGGATTCACTACGTACTCTCAGGGTGGCCTTGAACTCTTGGCCATCCTCCTACCTCTGCCTCCCAAGTGCTGGGATTAAAGACGTGCACCACCACGCCGGCTAAATTTTGAGTAAAAATAGAAACAGAAATTTAAGAGTTCCTAAGCAAAGGCTTAAAATTGCCTCCTATTTTGACCCTAAGCCTACAAATTCTGCATGATCTACTTGGGCAGGCCACTTTTTAGCAGGGAGAACATGGCTGTGGGCAAAGGTTTGCCTCTGGTGATCACGCGTGGCCAGAGTGGCTGCTTGCTTTCTCTCAGGCTATCTCCCAAGACAAGCAGGGAGATTAGAAAGGGTGTGGAGCAACAGGAAACCTTGCTCCTCCATTTCCTGCGGCTTTCTGCTGGGAATGATAATTCTGTAAAATTCCTCACTAGCAACAAGTGAGATAGTAAAATATCCAGCACAAAGCTAAGCAAGTCTGGCAAAGTGCACCACAGAGAAACAGAAATGCCTTCCCACGCTAATCTCCCCAGCCTGCAGATCAGTGTGTGGACACAAGAGAAGCCAGGTGGCTGTGGGAGGTTTTCTCCCAGAGCAGTGCCTATAATTTTCTTGGAACAGAACTTCAAGGGGAAATATCTGTGACAACAAGAGTTCTTTCTAAGCAGGCACATGACCTTTTGCTTCTAAAGAAAGATAGCATTTAGGATTTTCTTTTTTCTGTTTGCAAATGTAATAATGTCTCATGCAGAAAAGTACACAAGATGCAGAGAAGCATAAAAAGACACAAAGATTATTACATTTCTATCCCAAGCTAGGCATATTATTAAATTTATGATGATTTTCTTTCTCGAATTTTATATGCACACATACTCAGTATGCTTCTGAAACTATTGTTCTTTTTCTCTTAATGTCAATGTTGCCCTGGGGTGGGTTATTCAAAAAGAATTCTGTAAATATTTTTCTTTGAGGTTGCATGTTTTGTCCTATTATGAAATTTATTTATTCTGAATCCTAACTTTATTTATTCACTTAAGAAACATTCATCAAGAAAAAAATGTATTTATTCATTCATCTAGGAGTGGGAGTGTTGCAGTCTAGTTCACATTGCTGGTAGAAATCACCCAACCAAGAGCAGCTTGTGGGCAAAAGAGATTTATTTTGGCTTACAGGCTCGAGGGGAAGCTCCATGATGGCAGGGGAAAAGGATGGCATGAGCAGAGGGTGGACATCACCCCCTGGCCAACATAAGGTGGACAATAGCAACAGGAGAGTATGCCACATACTGGCATGAGAAAACTGGCTATAACACCCATAAGCCTGCCTCCAACAACACACTCCCTCTAGGAGGCATTAATTCCCAAATATCCATCAGCTAGGAACCTAGCATTCAGAACACCTAAGTTTATGGGGGACACCCGAATCAAACCACCACAGAGAGGTTGCATATGTTGTAGCTTCTTAAGCCATTCTCTGGTGGTTAGTCTTTCAATCTGTTTCTGATTTTATAACATTTTCTTTTAAAAATCTAGACCAAAAGCAAAAACATGGATTCAGTGTGAAGAAGACAGATTAAAAAAAAAAAAAAAAAAAAGCCCTGGGCAAGGAGTCTGTGTTATAAGGATAAAATGAAGAGAAAGTCCATGGTAGATGTTCAACCATTAAGGTGTCCACCAAGGCTGCAAATATCTCCTGCCAAACCAGGAACATTTTGTGGGCAGAGGAATTTTTTCTTTTTTTTTACAGAGGAATTTTTGTAGCACAATATCACATCATATAATGATGGTGTTTCACTAACATGTGTGTCATTTCTGGAAATGAACATCTCTGGATGTCACTACTTATATCAGTGGCTATTGGGCTAAGAAGGGTGATTAATGGCAGTTTATGGAGAAAGGTGAGGCACAGCTTTTGAGGGACTGAAGGTTGAATTAAACTATGGAGCATTTCTAGAACCACCCAGGGGACAGATCCCTCCAGAGCACCCCTCTCCCTCCTGATATCCTTCCCTTCTTTGGCAACAGTACAGGGGCAACATCTCTGCCCATGCTCAACGACCTTCCTCTTTGCTCTATAGCTTTCAACAGAGTATCTCAGCCCGAGGCCTCATGTTATGCCCTGATCTTTCTCAATCTTTAACTTTCAGCTACAGCTAACTTACATAAGTTCAGTTTTTCAGAGTCTCAGGACTAAGCAGTCTTCATGGGTACTGCATTTTCCCAAGGAGAACAGTAATCTGGTAATTAGCTCTTGGAAGAAGCACTTGACAATATCCTGGAAGATATATGACAGTATATGACACAACATGAAACCTACCAGAGAGTTTCTAATATTGGAAGTGATTTAATAACACACACATACATATATGCACATAAACTATGTATTATATAACAGATATTTCCCAGAGAATTTGTTAGAAAAAATTAGACAGCATAGGAAATAAGGACGTAGACCTTTTTTCTTTGTTCTTATTATTAATTTGAAACTTTGCTATATGAATAAATTGTATATTAGTCATATTATCCTCAGATTATCCTCTTATGTTCCCTCTCTCCCACTCCAATTCTCCTGAGGGCCATCCTCAGTGGGATTATCAGTATTCACTATGGGGTCATGAATGCAACCATCAATCTCTGTGGAGGACAGGCAACAATGCCTCAGGATACTCTTTTCCATCCTATGCCTTTTACAGTCTTTCCTCCCCCTCTTCTGCAGTGTTCCCTGAGCCTTGAAGCGTGTTATAAGTCCTCTTTAGTGTTGAGCTCTCTGAAGCCTCTGACTTTCTGCTCTGATACATTTTGAGTCTCCTCACTGTCTACAACCATCTCCCTGGAGGAGGTTCTCCTGCTGGCAGAGAGAGCAAGACTCATTTAATCTGCCTCTGTAATGTCTCCTAGAACCTGGGAAATGTGATGGAGATGGCTTATCTCATGCTAGGGAGTTGGCATTCTTTTCTTGTCATACTGATAGATCTTGGGTCTCCATGGTATTTGCTGCCACCTGTAAAAGGCATAGTCTCTAATCAAGAGAGAAACATAGATCAAAGGGGATCAGTGTATACATTTAGAAGATACGTTGAAGGGCATACCATCTCATTTTAGCCAAAGAATAGTGAGAGCTTCCCTTTAGAGTTTATGACCTTCCAAGCAAGAGCCTTCTGACTTGGACCTCGGTACCAGGTACAAGTTCCCTCCCACTGAGCAGGCCTCATGACCAATCAGAGAGCAGTTTATTACCTCCATAGCCTGTGCCACTATTCCACAGGTGTATTTATCTTACCTGGCTAGTTGATTTTGTAGTTTGCAGGATCCTCTGCTTGTTCATATTGTTGGTGACCATTATCCCTAGCAGCTTGCATAGCACTTTTAGAACTATGATGGCCAGCCAACAGAGAGCTGGCTACCTTCTCAGTTCTAGCATGATCTCTCAACAAAACATGGGCTTTTGAGTCTTAGATGCATGGGTATGAATTTTGGCTCTATAAGCCACTTGCCAACTATTTGCCTTTAACAACTTACTTAACCTCCAAAGGCTCAGCTTACTCATCTAAACAAGATGATGATAAGAATGCCTCATAGAGGGCTGGAGAGATGGCTTAGAGGTTAAGCACTCGCCTGTGAAGCCTAAGGACCCTGGTTCGAGGCTCAATTCCCCAGGACCCACGTTAGCCAGATGCTAAGGGGCGCACGCGTCTGGAGTTCGTTTGCAGTGGCTGGAAGCTCTGGAGTGCCCATTCTCTCTCTCTCTCCCTTTTTCACTCTTTTCTATTTGTCACTCTCAAATAAATAAAAATAAACAAACAAAAAAATTAAAAAAAAAAAAGAATGCCTCATAGAGGAGTAAGTGAGATAACATATCTAGCTCGTAAGTGCTCAGTAAACAGGTGTCCCTCTGCATCATATGGTCACACCCCCCGTGCCTATTGTAAGCTGAAAATTGTAAAAATGCATTTAATACACCTAACATGCAGTACCCTGTAGAACAGTAGCTGTTTCCCTGATAGTCATATGGCTGACTGCCCCTGCGCAGCTTCACCTGATAGTATCACACTGCTCGTTGCTAGCCTAGGAGAAGATCAAATTTTAAAGTATAGTTTCTACTGATGTATTTCATTTCCATACCACTGTAAAGTCAAAATTATAAACCGAACCAATGTCAAGCACAATGAATATCAATGGACTATCAGTTGCTGAGTAGAGTGGAAGTGATCTTAAAATTAAGCTCAACAAATGTAAATTGAGCACTATTATGGGGAAAGACTGTGTGGGAAGACCCTTCCCACATACACATATCGACATATTTAAATATTTTTCTTATTTTATATTTTATTTATTTATTTATTTATTTCACGATTGTCTTCTGATAGAAGAGTCTACCTTGTTAGATGCCGGGCAGTAAAAACGTGGCTGTTCATAACTAATATAAACTCTGAATAGATCTGGGAGGTGGCAGTGCAGCAGCTGTCTGCCCAGCATTTTGAAACTCACTTGAAATCAATGTCAAAGAGAGAGGCATGGGCTTTCGGCACTGAACAACAATTGACCAAGGCCTGTGCTGTGCTAGGGACACAGTGGAGGATAAAATGGGCTTCCTGGTCTTAAGCAGCCAGCAGCCTGGGAAAGACAAATGGCCTGTCATGTAATTCCAGCTCAGCATAAGTGCTGTGAGCGACAAGAATACTGGGTACTGTGGGAACTGACCATCCATCCCACAGCATTCCAGGTTCAGAAAGTGGCTTTCATCATTTCCCCAAATTGGCTAGGAAAAACAGGACATTAAGGAGAAGAATAAGGGTTGGGATGTAGCTTGGGGGAGGATTTTATCTTTCCAGCCTCCCGATCACTCAGTCTCAGCATGCAGGGTGACTCCTTCTCCAGGTCAAGGTTCCCAGAAATGAAAAGGTTGATTGGTGATCTCAAAAGTTGGAGGAGAGCTGGGCATTATGGCACATGTCTTTATTGTGTTTATTTATTTACTTATTTTGGGAGAGAGGTAGAGAGAGAGAATGGGCACATGAGGGTCTACAGCCACTGCAAAACTGCAAATGAGCTCCTTTATTTTACTTTATTTACTTATTTTAAGACAGAGAAAGAGAAGGGTAGAGGGAGAGAAAGAGAAAGAGAGAAAATGGGTATGTCAGGGCCTCCAGCCACTGCAAATGACCTCCAGAGACTTGTATCACCTTGTGCATCTGGCTTAAATGGGTACTGGGGAATTGAACCTGGGTCTTTAGGCTTTGCAGGCAATCACCTTAACCACTAAGCAATCTTTCCAGCCCTGACACACACCTTAATCCCAACACTCAAGAGACGGATGTAGGAGGATTGCTGTGAGTTCAAGGCCACCCTGAGACTACCTAGTGAATTCCAGGTCAGCCTCTGCTAGAGCAAGATCCTACCTTGAAAATAAAAAGTGAAAGAGACCTGAGAGATGGTTCTCAGGTTAAAGGTGCTTGCTTGCAAAGCCTGATGTCAGGGCTCGATTCCCCAACATCCACCTAAAGCCAGACCCACAAAATAGCTCATACATTTGAAGTTTGTTTACAGTGGCCAAGAGGCTCTAGTGCACCCATCTCTCTTCTCTTCTCCCCTCGCTAATGAAAAAAAGAAAGAAAAAATATCCTGGAATTATTTTTGTAATACATGTCACTTTTCTGGGGACCAGAATATTCTGATTCCATCCTTAGATGTCACTGGATTACAAGACTCAGATTGTCTTTTAGTTTCCCTTTAATACTCCACGTTGGCAGTCACACCTCTATAAATGCAGTCTTTTAAATATTTTTAATTATTAGGTAGTTCATTCATATGTTCAAAGTTATATAGACAATGAAATTTTTCTCTCACTCCATCCCCAGCCAATTCCCTCCTCAAGGACAACTTATGTCATCAGCATCCTGCTTAACCTTTCAGAGATATTTTATCTATCTATTTATTTATTTATTTATTTATATGAGAGAGAGAGGAGAAAGTGAGAGAGAGAGAGAGAGACAGAGAGAGAGAGAGAGAGAGGGAGGAAAGAAAATGGGTGCACCAGAGCCTCCATTGTAAACAAACTCCAGATGCACGTGCCACCTTGTACAGCTGTCCTATGTGGGTACTGGGGAGTTGAACCTGGGTTCTTAGGCTTCACAGGCAACCACCTTAAAGCTAAGCCACAGAGATATTTTATTAATGCTTTGCAAACAATATTTTTTAGAAATTATAATTTCCTTTATTTACATCCTAGTTAATGGACACACCTAATTTTTTAAATATATTTTCAACTTTATTTGTTTGAGGGAGAAAGAGAAAGAAAGGAAGTGCCAGGGCCTCTAGTCACTACAAACTCCAGACACATGTGCTGCCTTATGCATCTGGCTTGATGTGGGTACGGGGCTTCGAAGGCAGGTCCTTTGGCCTTGCAGGCAAGTGCCTGAACAATTAAGTCAACTCTCCAGCCCTTTTTTTAATTTTAATTTTTATTTTTTTGAAAGTGAAAGAAAGAGGCAGATAGAGAGTATTTTTTATTTATATATTTTATTCATTTGAGAGGGGTTTGATAGAGAGAGACAATGAATGATGGCCATGCCAGGGCCTTCAGCCACTGAAAATAAACTCCAGACACAAGCACCACCTCGCGCATCTGGCTTATGTGGTCTTGGGGGAATTGAACCTGGGTCCTTTGGCATCACAGGCAAACACCTTAACTGCTAAGCCACCTCTCTAGCCCCTTACTAAATTTTTTATTTATAATTATTGGAGCTACATTTTTCTGCTGATTCCAAGAGATGAGGGTGCCTATATGGCTATACACTTGATCTTAGCCAAAAGGCCAAAAAGTAATTCTGTATGACTATAATAAACGTGTTTCTTTATGTAAATCCTAGCCAAATTTAAACCAGGTATTCCCCAGTTTTTACACCTTCAAAGTTAAAAATGTCAGACTGGAGCTGGAGTGATGGCTTAGCAGTTAAAGTGCTGTACTGAGAGGCCTAAGGACGCAGGTTAGATTTCCCCAGAACCCAGGTAAGCCAGATACACAAGGTGGCCCATGCATCTGGAGTTTGTTTGCACTGCCTAGAGGCCCTGGCATGCATTCTCTCTATCTGCCTCTTTCTCAAATAAAGAAATAAAATATTTTTAAAAATATAAATAAATAAAAGTGTCAGGCTGGAGAGATGGCTTAGGGGTTAAGGTGCTTGCCTGTGAAGCCTAAGGACCCAGGTTCGACTCCCCAGAACCCAGGTAAGACAGATGCAGAAGGTGATACAAGCACACAAGGTGGCACACTTGTCTGGAATCCAATGGCAGTGGCTGGAGACCCTGGAGCACCAATTTTCTTTCCTTCTTTCTTTCTTTCTTTCTTTCTTTCTTTCTTTCTTTCTTTCTTTCTTTCTTTCTTCCCCCCTCCCTCCCTCCCTCCCTCCCTCCCTCCCTCTCTCTCTCTCTCTCTCTCTCTCTCTCTCTCTCACACACACACACACACACACACACACTCTCTGTCTCTTATACAAAAATTTTAAATTCTTTAAAGAATAAGGGTCTTTAATAAGCAACATGAACATGACCTCAAATCTCAGAGAGAAATTATATAAGGTATGGGCTGGAGAGATGGCTTAGTGGTTAAGGGCTTGCCAGTGAAGCCTAAGGACCCTGGTTCGAGGCTCCATTCCCCAGGACCCATGTAAGCCAGATGCACAAGATGGTGCATGCATCTGCAGTTCATTTGCAGTGTCTGGAAGCCCTGGCACACCCATTCTCTGTGTCTTTCCTCCTCTCTCTCTCTCTCTCCCCCCCTTTCTCTCTCTGTCTGTTGCTGTCAAATAAATAAATAAAATAAAATACATTTTAAAAAAGAAATTATATAAGGCAAAGTCAAGGCCATCTTATGTGTGCTTACCAGTCATTTGGGTCTCATGAAGCCCAGACAGGCCTTGAACTTGCTATGTAATCTATGACACCATGTCATTGAAAGATTTTATTTTAAATATATTTATTTATTAGGGGGGACAGATAAAGAGTGAGCATGGGGCTGGAGAGATGGCTTAGCGGTTAAGCGCTTGCCTGTGAAGCCTAAGGAACCAGTTCGAGGCTCAGTTCCCCAGGTCCCACGTTAGCCAGATGCACAAGGGGTGCATGCGTCTGGAGTTTGTTTGCAGAGGCTGGAAGCCCTGGCGCATCCATTCTCTTTCTCTTCCTCTATCTGTCTTTCTCTCTGTGTCTGTCGCTCTCAAATAAATAAATAAAAAATTAAAAAAAAAAAAAGAGTGAGCATGGGTATGCCTAGGCATCCTTCCATTGCAAAAGAACACCACTTTGTACAACTAGCTTTATGTGAGTGCTGGGGAATAGAACCAGGACCATCAGGCTTTCTGGCTGGGCAAGCAAGTGCCTTTAACCACCGAGCCATCTCTCCAGACCTATTTGATTTTTAAACACATACTATGTGATCACTCTTCTACTGAACTATATAGCCCCAGAGCACTTACCATCCTTTTAAATCCCTTTACTGAGGAGGAGCACACTCTGTTATAGGCCGAGGACACCAAGAGAATGAGCTAGCTGTATTTTACTGTTGAGAAAAGGACTTAGGTTTCGAAAAATGTTAGGAATTTCCCATAGCCTTCACTACAAACGTGAGCCTTCATTAGAAAAGTTAAGGGCAGGGATTCCAAGTCATGCCGCATTTTAGTAGCAGAACTAAGATTCGAATCCAGACTTGGGGTCTCCTGGCACTATGTTATGACATTTGGGAGTCTCTCTGTTGTTACTCCACATTCATATAACCAGTGCCATGCCAGGTTCGGCATGTCCAAAGTCCTTCTGGCTCCTGGTCAAGCTCGGGTACTACGGACAGTAAATGAAATTGTTCTTACTTTGCATATTAAAAAGACCACACAACACCCAAACCTGGATGTGCTCATGCATGCTTCTAATCCCAGTACTAGGGAAGTTGAGGCAAGAGGATCTGCAGGCCACACTGAGCTACTAAGCCAGATTCTCTCCTAAAAACAAAACAAGATCAAATAAATTACAAAGGGAAATAGTCAAATATGTTACCCCTTCTCCTGCTAAGAACATTTTCTTTGGGGGGGGGAGTTTTGAGGTAGGGTCTCACTCTAGTCCAGGTTGACTTGGAATTCACTATGTAGTCTCAGACTGGCCTTGAACTCCTGGTGATCCTCCTACCTCTGCCTCCCTGGGGCTGGTATTAAAATGGTGCTGGGATTAAAGGTGTGCAGCACCAAGCCTGGCTCTTTTTTTTCCTTTTAATTTGAGACAGAGGCAGATAGAGAATGGCATGCCAAGGCCTGTAGCCACAGCAAACGAACTTCAGACACATTGTGCATCTGGCTTTTGTGGGTTCATGGGGAATTGAACTTAGGTCCTTAGGCTTCGCAAAGCCTTAACCGCTAAACCATCTCTCCAGCCCCAAGAACTTAAATATTAATTGGAGTTCTCTAGTCTGCTTCTACAAGCCCACAACCATTAAGACTACACCGTAAGGTAGGCAACTTCCAACGGGAGCATCCCAGTCACGTTGAAGCCAACATGCTCCTAAGTGAAGTGCAAGGGAAGAAGCTATCTGTAGTCCTTCCTTATTCTGACGCACACTTGTCACGAACATGATTGAGTTTCTCGGGGCAGGGGCACATAGCCAAAGACCGCATGCAACGGCAACTGTTCTAAAGGACGCCGCACAGGCTGGCGTGGGGGAGCAGCGGCCCGAGCGCCGGGCGCGGTCCTCTGGTCTCAGGCCCCGCGGTGGCTCTAAAGCGGCCGTGTCTCACTCGCCTTGGAGCAACCGTAAAGAGCCACTCACTGCGTGCGTGCACACCTGCGAATATAAGCCTAACCCTGTGCTCAACGCCTGGCACGCCCTCCAAAGTGTACGTCAAAACGGCATATTTAGGTAAAATTAACTTTATACCGTCAGAAGTCGCGTCGTCTGCCAGCAGGCACGGGTGGGTCTCCGCAGCAGAAGCCAGTCCGCGAGGACCGAGCTTGAATCCAAAAGGGGAGAGGGCGAGCGCCGAGACCCGCCCGCCGCAGCTGCTAACGCGGGCGGGCGCGCGGCGCGGTCAGCCCCCCCTGCTCGGGGCAGCCAATGGGCCGCGCGCGGGCGGGCGCGGCTACAAAAGGCGGCGCGCGCGGGCCCGCACACCCACCGCTGTCGGAGGCGCGGGCGCAGCGGCCGGAAGCACGAGCGGCAGCCGCGCGGGGCGATGCTGAGGGTGCGGTGTCTGCGCGGCGGGAGCCGCGGCGCCGAGGCGGTGCACTACATCGGCTCTCGGGTGCGTGCGCCCCCCGCCGCCGCCGTCGCGCGCCCCTGGGCCGCTCCGCCCGGCTTCCAGAGCCTTCGCGGGGGACGCGGCGGGCTGGAGGGCGGGCAGCGGACGGCCTGTCCCCCCGCGGGGAGCCGCGGCTGGGGCGCGAGGCCCGCCGAGGAGCTGCGCCCTGGAAGAGCGCGACGGGGTGGAGGGCGGGAAGAGAGCCGCCGGCGGGGCGTGGGGATGGGCCGCGGGCGGCAGGTCCAGCGCGGCGACGTGGAGCTGAGGCCGCGAGCGCCCACGCTGGCCGCCCGGCGGGCCCTGGCGTCGCCGCGGTGGCCGCGCCCGCCGGCGGGCACTCCCTGGCTCCCCGGACAGGAATAGCTCCTGGCAGCCGGGCTCGGCGGAGCAGCTGTCACCAGACCTCTGGCTTGGCTCTCCGCCCCCTGGGCCCTCCAGCTTCCCTGCTAAGGCCTTTCAAAGATAGAGGTTTGGAGGGAGAGGTTTGCACAAAACTTCCTGCTGGAGATTGTTACGAGGTCTGCATTTTTAAAAGGGAGTTTTGAAATTCTTAAATCTTTTTATTCATTTATTTGGCATAAGTCGGTGTCTGAGTTATTTTGTCTAGAGTACTGTGGACCATCTGTATGTAGTAAGGTACAGATGGCAGTTGGCCGCTCTTGGAATTTAAGTTCCAAAGTGTATGCCGGAGATGGGGGGGAAATGTTTGGAGCTGACTATTCTGAAAGCATTCTCTTAAATGCTTCCACACTTTTATTTAAGGGGGGCGGGGGGGGAAGAGCCTGATGTTGGCAACCTCTGATACCAAGGGAGAAAGAAGACTTCTTCCCCATCTAGATGTAAGGGAAGAGGATGACCTTCAACTGTAGAAGTTTCAGGAAGACTGAAAACTTGTTTGCTGCAACGCATTGTGAGATAGAGATGAGGAAATCTGGGGACAAAAAAAAAATCTGATGGATTTTTTTAACGTTACAATACTTAACATAAGCGGTTAAAAAGAGAATCTATAAATGAGTAAGTTCCTTTAAAAAAAAAAAAAAAAAAGAAGTCGCAGCCGGGCTTGGTGGAGCACACCTTTAATCTCAGAGGCAGAAGTAGATGAATCGCCATGAGTTCAAAGCCACCCTGAGACTACATAGTGTACATAGTAAATTCCAGGTCAGCCTGAGCTAGAGTGAGACCCTAACTCGAAAAAAACAAAATAAATAAATAAATAAATAAATAAGTGACCTCTTTATTAGCATCTAGGATTTTCTAGAAGATATTAAATGTCTGGCTGAATTATTCGGAGTTTTCACCCTTTTGCTCCATCTTCGACTTCCTACCCACCTCCCCCCGCCCCCTTAAATAGTGCTAACCCAGTAACCTTTTTTTGTTGTTTTGGAAGCTTGGAAGAGCTTTAACAGGATGGGTGCAGCGAACTTTCCAGAGCACCCAGGCAGCTACAGCTTCCTCCCGGAACTCCTGTGCAGCTGATGACAAGGCCACTGATCCTCTGCCCAAGGACTGCCCTGTCTCCTCTTACAACGAGTGGGACCCTTTAGAGGAAGTGATCGTGGGCAGAGCAGAAAACGCCTGTGTCCCACCATTCACCATGGAGGTGAAGGTAACGCAAGAGTGTGTCTGCGTCTGCAGTGGGTTCTCTCCGCAGCTTCTGCGATCTGGTTCTGCCCTCTGTAACTGCTTTCCTTTTAGCAGTTATTTATAACTTTATGTATACTCTGAAGTTATTTTGCTTGATACCTCTGGTATTTGAACTTACCTACAAATTCCTTCTCTCTTGAAACCTCCATGGGTTTCTTAGAAATCTTTCTTGGAGATGTCATTTCTTTGAGTATTCCGTAGACTTTAGTACTTTCACAACTTGTAATGTTGGTCTTGAACGGAATTTCACTCTTGCTCTATTTCTCGTCTCCCCTTTCACAGCTTTGGCTCCCTTCTCTTCTGTAGTCCAGATTGCTCCCTGGCCTCCATCTAGATCAGCTCCTTACTGCATATTACCACAGGACTTCAACTTAGTACTTCTAGAATTTAATTTCCAGATAACCTCTAAATCAGGGCTTTTGTTCCTTAAAATTTTGATTTTTCCTTCAGTCACATCCAAGCCCTTTGTCAACATGAATCATGTCCCATCCCTCAGTCTCTGCCTTACCTCATGAGCTCATCTATTCCTAGCATATTTGCAGTTCACTACCAACTGATCTTGGCAGTTCACTTTTCTCGCCTGACCATATTCCAGCTATCATCAGAGTGATTTTTTTAAATCCATATTTGATTGGTGCTGATGATATGGTTGGTCATCATGGTATTCAGATTTCTCCACAAGCTGGTTCTTGTTAAGACTCCCCATTTCAGTCAGTGCCTCATCTTAGAAATGTGTTAATATGGCAGACTCAGAAATATTAATTTCTGTTTAAGTTGCTCTCCTCAAGTAGTCTACCTGGTTTTAAGCAGACTTTATAAGACAAACATTTGGACTCAACAAGACCTGTTCCCTTGCTCCCGCCTAAGTCTCTCTTAACCTATTTTCCTATATTCTCTTTTTTACAATTTAAATGTATCACTACCAAGCTTCAACAAAATTTTTCCCAAAACCTTCCAGATTTTCCCTAGCAACAAGTAGTATCTCCAGCCCCTTTAAACAACAACAGCCAAACTCAATATTTACCTGTTATTCTTACGGCAGGGCCCCTAAGAGCTAGTGTTCAAATGGTATTCTGCAATAAAGGTTCCTTTCACATTGTAGACAAATACCACGCTCCCATTAATAATGAGTTACAAATATATCTTTATTGAACTTAAATTTTTCCTAAATACCTGCATTTTCATTTGTAATGTGGAATGAGGTGGCATCATTGTCATAAGGAATATCATGCAATGGTTCTGGAGTATTGACACAAAACAACTTCCTATTTGGAGAGATAGGGTACTCACATTGATTCAGACACTAAGTATCTTATGCCAACCAACTGGCAAGGCTGTTACACCAAGGAAAAAGCAACAGCCAGGCTGGAGGGATGGCCTAGCAGTTCAGGCACTTGCCTACAAAGCCAAAGGACCCAGGTTTGATTCCCAAGGACCCACGTAAGCCAAATGCACAAGGTGGCACATGTGTCTGGTTTTAGTTTGCAGTGGTGGGAAGCTCTGGAGCACCCATTCTTTCTCTCCCTTCCTCCCTTCTTCTTCCTCTTCCTCCTCCTTCTCTCTCTCTCTCCCTCTATCTCTCAAATAAATAAATAAATATAAATATAATGTAAATAAATAAGTAAAAATAAAATATTTTTAAAAGGAAGCAAAAACCATGGGTTGAATACTTAGGAGTCTTCCTGGGAAAAAGAATTCTTGAATGAGACCTACAAAACAAGGCAGTAAGAAAAAAGTAATATTTTCTAATTGTTCTGAAACTGCCTTTTAGTTCTGTTGTTTGAAATTTGATAAATTTATTTATTTACATGCTAACCTTGTGTTTTAAAATAAAATAAAAAGGCATGATCCGTATTTTCTTGAGAAGTGTTCCATCACCTAAACATTTGGATTTGGTAAAATTAATATTCAGGCAATAATTTACTTGTTTTTTGTCTTTAAATTTATTTATATTTATTTATTTGAGAGAGAGACAGATATATAGAGAGCTTGGGCACATCATAGCCTTTGGCCACCATGAACAAACTCTAGACATATGTGCCACCTTATATATCTGGCTTACGTGGGTCCTGAAGAATGGAAGTTGGGTCCTTCGGCTCTGTAGGCAGATGCCTTAACCACTAAGCTATCTCTCCAGCCCTTACTTGTCTTTAAAATACCTATTTTATTTGTCTTTTAAATTACTGACTTTCATACCTTGTGATCTTATTCTAATCTTAGACATTATTTTGAGTTCTTTATCACTTATTTATGACTTTAGACTTTGCAACTTATGTACATGTGGAAAATATAGCAGACTGAAGTCAGAAGGCTTTATTAGTTATTTGATAAAAGTTGAATAGCTAGTCTTAGGTTATCAACTACTGACATGCAGAATTCTGTAAATTTCTAGGTTCCCAATAAGATAAAGATATTAAGAAGGTTGCTAATGATCTAAAAGGATCAAAGGTAAAAGTTTATATGTTGCTATTTTAAAGGTCATTATGATTTTATGGATCTGGCTTGACAATTTAATTAGAAAAGTGCATTGGGGTATAATGGTTGTTAAGTGTTAGTAACATTAACCATAGTGATTTCATTCATTTTCCTGGTTACTTCTGTTTTCATTTATTTATTTTTGTAGCAGAGTCTCACTCTGTAGCCCAGGCAGGCCTGAAACCCATCGTGGTCCTCTGACCTCAGCCTCCTCAGTGCTGGGATTAAAGGAGTGGGCCACCATGCCTGGTTTATTTCTGTTTTATATGACCAAATAAGCTAGCTGTTGAGGGAGAAGAAAGTAAATCAAAGACATTGAACAATTCCTAGAAGGAAGAAAATAACAGATACATATATACATTCACATACATGTATTTGGTTTTGTTTTTTAAGATAGGTTATCTAGTAGCCCAAGTTGGCCTTCAGCTTTCTACGTAGCCAAAGATGACGTTAAATTGTAAATGTCCTGCCTCTACCTCTCAAATTCTAGGATTATAGGTGTGTACTACCATGTCTAGCAACACAAACGTATCAGTCAGCTTGAGGAAAATAATACGTAGAATAATGATTGGCCATAGTGGCAAATACCTACACTCAGGAGGTTACTAAGGCTTCTACAGGTTTTTGAGGTCAAGACTAGCCTGGGCTACATAGCAAAACACTGTCTCAAAAGAAAGAAAAAGGACGGGCTGGAGAGATGGCTTAGTGGTTAAGCGCTTGCCTGTTAAGCCTAAGGACCCTGGTTGGAGGCTCAATTCCCCAGGACCCACGTTAGCCAGATGCACAAGGGGCCGCATGTGTCTGGAGTTCCTTTGCAGTGGCTGGAGGCCCTGGTGCGCCCATTCTCTCTCTCTGTCTGTCTCTTTATCTCTCTGCCTGTCACTCTCAAATAAATAAATAAAAATAAACAAAAAAAATTTTTTTTTTAAGAAAGAGGGCTGGAGAGATGGTTTAGCGGTTAAGCACTTGCCTGTGAAGCCTAAGGACCCCAGTTCAGGGCTCAATTCCCCAGGACCCACATTAGCCAGATGCACAAGGGGGCACACGCATCTGGAATTCATCTGCAGTGACTGGAAGCCCTGGCACACCCATTCTCTCTCTCTCTCTGCCTCTTTCTCTGTCTGTCGCTCTTAAATAAATAAATAAAAATAAAACAAAAAAAATAAAAAAAGAAAGAAAAAGGAAAAAGATAAAACAATGTGGTATATTCTTTGTAACATATTAGAGAATATAATATGTTGAATGATATAAGTGCTAGAGAAATTTTTTAAGTGAGGAACACAGTAAGAAACATAATTTAAAAAAATAAATGTGTTTTTCTTTTGCAAAACACAGTAAATGATTCTTTAATGGTTTGCTTGTGTCTTTTAAAAAAAAAAAAAAAAGCCACTGGCCAGGGGTGGTGGCACACACCTTTCATCCCAGCACTTAGGAGGCAGAGGTAGGAGGATCACTGAATTTGAGGTCAGCCTGAGACTACATAGTGAATTTCAGATCAGCCTAGGCTACAGTCAGGACCCTACCTTGAAAATAATAATATAAAGCCATTGTTAAAAGACCTCTTATAAAATGTATAATTAAGGTTAATGTAATATAAGTTTTTTGTGGATAAATAAAAATAAATTTCAGGCTGGAAAGATGGCTTAGCAGTTAAGGCACTTGCCTGCAAAGTCTACAGATCCAGGTTGAATTCTCCAGGTCCCACATAATCAGATGCACAAGGTGGCACATGCATCTGGAGTTCGTTTACAATGGCTAGAGGCCCTGGTGCTCCCATTCTCTCTCTGTCTCTAATAAATAAATAAAAATATTTTAAAAAGAATGATCTTTTTAAAAGTAAATTTCTATTGATATTTTTTAGCTTTCTGATGTTTATATTTGAAAATCAATTTGGCAAACTCATACAGAGGATTTTAGGCTTGGAAGGCCTAAAACGTTTCCAGGAATACAGCCACATCCCTGCAGCAGATCATTAAAGACATTATACATTAATCATCTAACAGAGTGTTCATTATCCTTTTTATACACTTTATTTTTTGTTAGTGTTCATTATGTTGCATATACTTGGCAAATGGTTGCTTATCCCTTAACAGGGTTATAAATAAATGTAAAAAAGTCTAATTCTTGGAAAATTTACTTTTCTTTGATCATTTGGGCTTTGTCCAACCTTTGCCAGTTATAAACTATATACTCACACTTGTTCAAAGACCTCTTTTCTCCCAGAAAAGTTTACTTAACATTGATCAAGGCAAGCTTTGCTTTGCACAAAGAGTCATACCGGATACTTTGGAATGAGTCTGGCAAGACAACATAACTGTGTGGCTACTGTAATTCAGTTGTTGACTTTTCAAAGACTTCTTGTCCCTAAGTGGATTGTAGGAGATGTGCCTGGCATGAGAAAGACATGATGAGTGGAGGAGTAGTACCAAGATGTGTTTGAAAAGGGTATAAAGAGTCATTCTTATCTTCTCTTTCTGGTTGCTGCTGAAGAAATTCCCAGGAGTAGAGAACTGGAGGAACTTTTGTTGTTATTTTGATTTGGTTTTGATTTTTTAGAAGATTTTACTGGCCTTAAAAAATATTTAAATGTTTTTTTTTAATTTTTTAAATTTAGTGCTGATAATGTGTTTCAGCACATTATCAGGAATGGAACCTCATACTAAACCTAGAGTTCAAAAATAGGAACTTGTTAATGATTCTGACAGGGATCAGCAAGCTTGTTATGTATATGGCCTAGCAGTAAATAATTGAGGCTTTGCAGAACATATGTCCGTATTGTAACTTTTTTACTCTCAATTCTGCCACTGTAACCCAAAAGTAGTTGCAGGCGCTGTGCAAACAAATGAGTGGGGTGGCACATGCCTTTATCCTAGCACTGGGGAGACAGAGGTAAAAGGATTGCAGTAAGTTCAAGACCACAGCTTGGGCTAGGAGTGAAACCCTACCTTGAAAAACAAAACAAAACAAAAAAAAAAAAAAAAAAAAAAACAAAAAACAAAGCAGAGTCAAATTTGGCCAGTGGACCGTAGTTTACCAACTCACTCTCCTTTTAGAGCTCACTACCACCCTTCATGTTTTGTAAAGGTGTTTTTCATCTTCTTTCTTGTTCTCCAGAGCTAGCTGATGTGAACTAGCAAGGGGTTAGTTAGCCTTCATGTATGTGATATTTATCAGACCAAGGTAAACATGGAATCAGAGACATAAATCTAGAAAAATGTTGCCTTGACATTAAAGATCTAGACATTTAGTGCAATCATGGTTGGTAAAATCCACTGGGAACAAAATGAACTGTGGTACTTAATTCCAGTTTAAAAAGCTTTCATACATCAAGTTGAAAGTATTCATGCCAGTAGGATATAGCCAAATCCCTGAGTGTGGAGCAGCATTCTAGTCTGTCATTGAGCACATGACCTCCCCGGACCGCTTCCATGCACATGAAATGGACCCACTTGTCTTTCTCTTGACTGGGATTGTCAGGAGTACGAAGTGGAAGAGTAGCTAAAGTAGACACACTAGAGCCCATAACCTGTTTTGCCCTTTTCAGTACCTGCCACTATCTACAAGTAACTGATTCTGACATGACCAAGACTGGTACTCGGTAAATTAATGAAATCAAGAAAACAGTCAGGCATGGTGGCACACGCCTTTAATCCCAGCACTTGGGAGATAGAGGCAGGAGGATCACTTTGAGTTTGAGGCCACCCTGAGACTGCATAGTGAATTCAGGTCAGCCTGGGCAAGAGCAAGACCCTACCTCACAAAACTAAAATAATAATAATAATACTTGCTTTGAACATGTTTTAAAATTGGTAACATTAAGATGTTCCATGTTTGCCAATGTGTTGATCTAGGTTCAATTTTTCTTCCTATGAGCTTGGATTCTGTCACTGTGCTTCATCACCCTTGATAAATTGTCAAATGCACCATGTACATACCCCAGTGTATTTCTTTAAACTGAGAATTTACACACATGCAGAACAGTCTGAAAACAAAACTTTTCTCAATATCCATACCTTTTCATATAACCTGTGCAAACTTTTTACATTAAACTTTTTCAGTTACTAAAACTGTATAGATTTGCTTATCAGATTGCCTCTTATAGCCAGAGGGCCTGAAGTGATGTGACAGTGGATCAGGGGGAGGAGAGGTGTGTTTGGTGTGAGACACAGTCACAGGCAAATACCAGGGCCAGACTTCCATTGCTATATAAACTTGTCCAGTACAAATTCTGTTGAATGCAAAAGACAATAATCCTTTGTTGTTGTTATTGTTGAGGTAGGGTCTCACCCTATCCCAGCCTGACCTGGAACTCACTCTGTAGTCCCAGGCTGGCCTTGAACTCACAGTGATCCTCCTACCTCTAATCCCAAGTGTTTAGGTTAAAGGCATGTGCCACCATGGTAGGCCATTAATACATTTTAAAAGATAGTATTTGAAGATGTGGCCTAATCTTAATAAGATCAAAATATATTTTGGAGGGCTAGAGAGAGGGCACAATGGGTAAAGCGCTTGTGGCACAAGCATGACTAACTGTGCTTAGATCCCGAGTCCACATAAATCCAGACACAGCAAGCTACTCTAATCCCAGCCCTCCTATGGTGAGATGGGAGGCAGAGATGGAGAATCCCGGAAGCTCACAAGCCAGCATCATTTACAGTGGTGAACAAGAGGCCTTCTTCAAACAAGGTGGAAGGTGTCCCAAGGTGGGATGTCTTCTCTGACTTTCACACACATGCTGTGGCACACACATGAACACACACACACACAGATTATAATGAGAAATACTTTTTGCACAACAAAAGAACTCTGAAATGCCTGAACAGCTCAGAGTTATGGCTTAGTACTGATGTTCATGTTCTTCTGTATTGTTGTGTTCTCTTATTTAACTTCATTGTGACTAGCAGGACTGTCTGTGTGTTGCTTTGTCTGTGAGGCATCCAGTATTCCAAGCCTGCGTGGAGAATGGACATGCTATTCATTGTTAGTCATGAGATCTGAGGCAGACAGATCAAACGGCTACCAAATATCAAGATAATACGGAGTTCTCATTCAGCAGATACTGTCTGTCCAGAGCCTACTAATCTTAGTGCTGGGTACCAACAGTACACAAAACATGGCAATAGTCTCAGTTTCATTACACTATCCTGCCCATAAACCTACCTTGTACTGTGTTTTTTCTTTCTCCTAGAATTAATTACTTTATTTTGCTTCTAGGCCAACACATACGAAAAGTACTGGCCATTTTATCAGAAGCATGGAGGTGACTATTTTCCCAAAGAGCATTTGAAAAAGGCTGTTGCTGAAATTGAAGAAATGTGCAATATTTTAAAAATGGAAGGAGTTATAGTGCGAAGACCTGACCTCATTGACTGGTCACTGAAGTATAAAACTCCTGATTTTGAATCCACGGGTAAGTGCCATCAGGGAACAAAGTCCAGTGCCTAAACTTTTAAGTTCTTTTTCTTCTTTAAAAATATATATTTTTTTTGTTTTCAAAAAGAGAAAGTGTGTATGCATGCTACAACCTCTTGCCACTGCACACGAACTTAAGATACACGTGGTATTGTGTGTATCTGGATTTACATGGATACCAGGGAATTTACATGGATACCAGGCCTGCAGGTTTTGTAAGCAAATACCTCCAACTGCTGAGCCTCCTCCCCAGCTCTCAAGTTCTTTCTTAAGTATGTTAGGAAAACACTTTCAGAATTTCTTGGAAAGTTCTTTGTTTTATGAATCCTTCAAAACTTTAAAGATTTTTTTTTTTTGAAGACTTTGATTCATTTTGATATGATTAAAACACACACATTCTAAACTCCATTGTAAATCTAGTGAAAATTTTTTTATCCTTGAAAGTTTTCCCTATGCTTTATTCATCACAAATAAGAATGGTGAATTGCATTTAGTTTTCCTTAATAACAAAAATTACAAGGGAATAGAAACACTCACATTTTCTTTTTAATTAACATTGCTAAATGATGTTCTTGTGCTTGTGTTCTAAAATTTATGCTTTCAGAATGATACTTGGCCCAGTTTTTATCCTGTGATATTGTCCTTTAAGAACTTCATTTCTACATAGCAGGAAGGAACCTCCAGATGGAGAAGGCTTGGTGGTTCAAGATCTCTTTAAACAACCACTTCAGTGCTTCGGTTTTTTCTTTTCCTTTCTTGCCTGCTTTCCCCATCCAACAGAGAGTTTTTGTTAACAATACAGTGTATATCATTCCATTTTCCCATTTTATGTAATTAGCTACATATACAAGGTTTTTGATAATTGCTTACAAAAATCCATCAAAAAGTATACTTTTCTATCTTGCAAATTTGCATCACTGAGGTGGTCATGGAATTTTTTGGACTGATAGGTTTATACAGTGCGATGCCTCGAGACATCCTGATGGTTGTGGGAAATGAGATTATTGAGGCTCCTATGGCATGGCGTGCACGTTTCTTTGAGTACCGAGCATACAGATCAATTATCAAAGACTATTTCCATCGGGGTGCCAAGTGGACCACAGCTCCTAAACCCACAATGGCTGATGAACTGTATGACCAGGTAAGTCCTTAATTGTAGGCTAGCTTCTTAGTAACTTTTCTAAATAATCTATAATGGTAAGAAAGAGATTCTCAAATACCATGTTTATATTTGTGTATAAGAAACTGAGAAAATTGTCTAATTTTTTAAAATGTTTCTTAATATGAAATGAATGTTGCAGCCAGCTTCTTGTTGCTGGTATAAACATCCAACCAGACACAGCTTATGGGAAGAAAGGATTTATTTCACAAATCCCAGGGAAACAACCTCAATGATGGGAAAAGCTGGCTCATTTCCATAGATCCCAGCAGAGAGAGACCACCAACAGCCAGCACCACAGAACTGCCAGCGCACAAGTTGGCTCTTTACATGCTCAGTTTTGTGCCCAGTGCCATGCCCCCTGTAGCAGGGATCTGCCTGCTAGAAGCTCTGTTGTTATTTTTTGAGGTAGAGTCTCACTCTAGCCCAGGCTGACCTAGAATTCACTATGCAGTCCCCTGCTGTCCTCAAACTCACAGTGATCCTCCTCCTACTTCTGCCCCCTGAATACTGGGATTAAAGGTATGTGCCACTACACCTGGCCTGGCAAGTTTTATTAAAGAAAACTTTTACATGGTGTACTTTCACCACTCTGCTCTGCATGCTTCTGATAATGTCCAAATCATTTAAAAATAAAACCATAGTTTAACAATTCATTTAATGGCAAATAGCAATCATAAAATTTCCCTACATTGGCTACACATTCTTTGGACAAGAGAGCAAACTAGCACTACTTATCTGCAAATTATTATAATAGCTGCACTGTCACCTTTCTCAAGTAAAAAGACAACCCAGAATCTTAGTGTCTGGTGATCACACAAGAAGATCACACAAGCAGTAGTCAGAATATTTCTGTTACCAGCATTTATAAAACCAGACCTATAGGGAAAGAACTAGCAAAGGGTTAGCCTGCCTGGATTATTACCAAATCAGAACAGCGAGAATACTTGCAACCATGCCGTCTTATATAAGGGACTCAAGCACTTAGGGATTTTCAGTATTGGGGTGGGTCCTAGAACCAATCTGCCCACAAATACAAGGGATGGCTATATTTCCTTTAGTCATTTACTTATTATTTATGAAAACTACATAGAAAATTTTAAAATCAAAATTTATTCTAGGCATTTAAAGACAAAAATGCAGAATTAATTACACCCAGCACACCCAGATTTGGCAGGGGAAGCATGGCATCTCATTTTATGGTATGAGTTAGGCTCAGGACCAAATTCTTTTTCTAAAACAGCAGAATGACCTCAGCCTGTTGGCTTTGGATGTTGTAGCTAGGTACATAAATGCATGTAGAGGTCATGGATGTTTTCAGGATCAATTAGTGCCCTGGACCACTTGCTTCTAAGTGTCAGGTGACCTATACTATTTTTTTTATGATTTTTAAATGATTTTTTTAAATGACTATTTATTTTTAAATGATTTGGACATTATCAGAAGCATGCAGAGCAGACTGGTGAAAAGTACACCATGTAAAAGTTTTCTTTAATAAAACTTGCCAGGCCAGGTGTAGTATAGTTACTATAATGCCTAGTTATTTTGTTTTGGTAGTTGTGCTTTGATTTGTTTTTCATGGACCTTATTTTCCTTTTTTTTTTTTTTGCTAAAACTAAAACACGTAGGAGAAGAAGAAATTATTGTGGTTCATAGTATCAGAGGATTCAGACCATGGTTGCTTGGCCCCATGTGCTTGGGCAGAGGATTATAATGGCAGGAACATGGAGGAGAGGCCCTTCTTAACTTCTTGGCAGATAAGGAACAGAGAAGAGGAATACAAGAAACACCAGAGCAAGATGCAGCCCCAATAACACACCTCCAGTGGCCTATTTCTATTATTAATCCATCAAGTGTTTAACTCATGGATTAGATTAGAGCCCCATTATCTAGTTATCTCTGGAGATACCACCACATGCACCCAAATGTGCACTTCATTAATCCTCTGAGCATTGCTGAATCCATTCTGTATAACAATTAGAATTAATCATAACAAACTGACATCTTTTGCGTGTTTTAGCCTAGAACTGAGTATTTTAGAAAAATGATGTTCTTGAACAATTTTTTTAATTTAATTAATCAATTAATTTATTAATTTGCTTTATTTATTTGAAACAGAGAGAAAGAGACAAACAGAGAGTGAGTATCAGTGCACCAGGGCCTCCTGCCACTGCAAACAAACTCCAAATGCATATGCCACTTTATGCATCTGGCTCTACATGGGTCCTGGGATTTTGAATCTGGGCTGTCAGACTTTGAAATAAGTGCCTTTAACCTCTAAACCATCTCTACAGACCAATTTCTAAAATAGCATATATTTCTTGTAAATTAGATGCTTATGAAAGTATGCATTGTGTGTGTCCATTCTTGTTCCAATCAGAACTACCCCATCCATTCTGTGGAAGACAGACACAAGTTGGCTGCTCAGGGGAAATTTGTGACAACTGAGTTCGAGCCATGCTTTGATGCTGCTGACTTCATTCGAGCTGGAAGAGATATTTTTGTACAGAGAAGCCAGGTTAATAAAGGCTGACTTTGAAATATCTCATTCTTTATTTACATCCTTTACTTGTCATTTAAAAAATTTAATCTACAAACCTTTGTATTTCTAAAATAGAACCAAATCTTCATAGATTTATGTCTTCCTTTTTATTTTCAGGTTACAAACTATCTGGGCATTGAGTGGATGCGTAGGCATCTTGCTCCAGACTATAGAGTTCATGTCATCTCCTTTAAAGACCCCAATCCAATGCATATTGATGCCACCTTCAACATCATTGGACCTGGTCTTGTGCTGTCCAACCCTGACCGGCCATGTCACCAGGTATGAGACTTCTTAGGACACTGGAAAAGCAACTGAGCCTGCAACTTTAAGAATTAATCTCACTTAAAATACTTCCATGGTTCCTAATGGTTCCCAGTGACAAATTTAGCACTGTTCAATGGCATGATTATGAAACACTGAACTGTTTATGGTATGCTTAGTACACAATGTCCAGCACTCCGAAGTATACATTGCTTCTGTGATTTGTATAGTATCATCACACTTTGACTTTCCCTTCTTGTTACTGACAAGCATCAAATCTGTGGGAACAGTATATTTTATTGAACAGTGATAGACTCCTAATTTGAATTTAGCAATACCACTGGACAATGGGTGTCTTCCTTCTCCTGAGGGTCAGGCTCCATTCAGCCAGTCCCACTCTGCAGGAAGAAGTTTCTTCCCGTAACCTACAGCCTCTTATTTTTTACCTGCTTCCCCCTTGTTCAGCTGGACAGTGAGGGTTGGTGGTAACTGCAAGGCTGTACTGCACATTTTCAAAGCACTTTTATGCTGTATCACAGGTCATTTCTATCCAGTTGTTCATTTTACTTTAATATAATTTACTGATCATCCAAGTACGTGACGTAGAGATGACTGACTTACAATGGGTGACTAGTGGCAATATGGTATATTAAGAACACATCCCAATATGTATCTATCTATATACCATGGCCACAGAATGCTGGGCCTTTGAAGGAGATAGACTATGGATTTGATGTAGTCACATTTTATTTCTTTTGTTTTGTTTTGTTTTTTTTGAGGCAGGATTTCATTCTCGCCTAGGCTGACCTGTAATTCACTATGTAGTCTCAGGGTAGCCTCAAACACATGACGATTCTCCTACCTCTGCCTCCGAAGTGCTGGGATTAAAGGCATGAACTACCACACCCAGTTCTATTCATTTTCTTTGATGAGACTGTCTTAAGAAAATATATTTGATATTTTGATTTTGAAACCTGGAAAATACTTTCTGTTGCTTCTAACTTTTATATTTTTTATTTGTACATTTAAAATGAACAGAATCAATTTTTTCAAAGATTTCTTTACTTATTTTGGAAGTTGAGAAGATAGTTTGGCAAAAAAAAAAAAAATAGTTATTAATGACAAGGAGAGCTGAGTGTCAGAGTACAAACTTGTAGTCCCAGCTACCGGGAAGCTGAGGTAGGATGGTTGCAAGATCAAGTCCAGCTGGGTTATATGGCAGGACCCCATCTCAAAAACAAAAAGAAAGATAAGGACTATGGGAGACCAAGAATAAGAAGAGTAAATATGCCAGGCATGGAGGCACAGGCCTTTAATCAGAAGGCAGAGGTAGGAGGATCACTATGAGTTTGAGGCCAACCTGGGATACAGAGTGAGTTCCAGGTCAGCCTGAGCTAGAGAGACCCTTACCTCAAAACAAGCAAACAAAAAGAATAGTAAATATGGATTTAAACCTTTCTGGCTTATTTTGGTCTCACAGGTTGATCTTTTCAAGAAAGCAGGATGGACTATAGTTACTCCTCCAGTACCTATCATCCCAGATGGTACGTCTGCTTTTATAAACTTGTAGACAGAAAAGATTGCCTCCAACCCCCCGCTACCCCACAGGAACTGACTGAGGCCTTTATCACCTCACAGTGCATACCATAACTCCACCGAGGAGGGCCTTCAGGGTAACAGGAACTAGGGCAAGGGGATAAAAGAGAATAACCTGCTATAATTTATATAAAATTTTTAAAATGATTGCCTCAATGATAAAAAGAGCAACTCAGATTTTTCCTTTTTAAAAAACTATTTATTTATTTATTTATTTGACAGAGAGAGTGAAGAGAGAGTATGGGCATGCTAGGGCCTCCTGCCACTGCAAATGAACTCCAGTATATGTGCTGCTTTGTGCATATGGCTTTACATGGGTACTGGAGAATTGAGCCCAGGCTGCTAAGCAAGCGCCTTTAACAATTGAGCCATCTCTCCCATCCCCACATTTTCCAAATTAAAGATGCTTCTCCACAAAGGTGTAAAGTGGTGACTGAAAACACAAGACTGGGTCTTATATTTACAACTTTTTCTTTTGTTGAAAACAGAAGTGAAAAGGCAGAATTAAACAACATAAGAGCTAAAGAGGCTACTCAGTGGTTAAAGGCACTTGCTTGCAAAATCTGACAGATCTGGTTCAGTTATTCAATACACACATAAAAGCCAGGTGCACAAAGTGGCACATTCATCTGAAGTTTATATTTGCAGTGGCAGGAAGCTCTAGCATGCCCATATGTTATCTCTGTCAATATTTATTTATGTATAACATCTTTAGGTAAGTTGTCTTAAGATTAAAAGAGCATTTTCAGGGCTGTGAAGGTAGCTCAGGTAGGCTCACTTGCCTAGAATGCTCCAGGCCCTGGGTTTGACTCCAATATTATAGAAATAAATAAGCTGGGCATGGTGACTCACACCTTTAATCCTAGTGCTTGGGAGGCAGAGTTAGAAGGATCACCATTAGTTCAAGGCTGCCCTAAAACTACATAATGAATTCCAGGTCAGCCTGGACTAGAGTGAAACCCTGCCTCGGAAAAAAAAAAAAAAGAGGAAGACATGATGAAGTAATCATGAAATCCAGTGTATGGGAGGCTGAGACAGGAGGTTGCAAATTGGGCTACATAGACATTTTCTAAAAAACAGTAAATTAACTTTTTCTATAAAAAGTGAGTTAGGAAAATTATTGAATTGTTACTTCAGTATTCTTCACTTGTAAATGCTTTTTTTAAAATAAAAATGGTACTAAACATGGTTTAAGAGTTGTTGCTCTTCACAGATCATCCACTCTGGATGTCGTCCAAATGGCTTTCCATGAATGTCTTAATGCTAGATGAAAAGCGAGTTATGGTAGATGCCAATGAAGTCCCAATTCAAAAGATGTTTGAGAAGCTGGGTATGTACAAAGTTGGAACATGTCACATGTAACAATGTTCAACAAGCACTGAGGAAATGACATGCATGATCTAATGCATGGCTTATCAAATTCAATTTCTATTCCTTTCAGAGGTACTGAATTATTATTTTGTAAATGGCCATTCTTTTTGTTTTCATCAAATATAGCCTCAAAAAGAGTCATACCAACCCCCTCAAACATTTTCTTACAATAAGATTATCAGTATTCTGTGACTCAGGAGGTTTTCTGGTACCTGTGTGTGCAGAATTACCCTTTGGTAATTGAAGGGTGTGCCGTTTTCCAAAGAAGATATTATTGAGGGCCTTTGGAAATAACTTAATTTTCATCACATATTTCAAAGGGCTTTGAAGGACACAAATAGAAAAGTGATGTGTGTGCATTAAGCACTGTTAACCAAGTACTGCAATAAAAGGTATCAGTAGACCATTCACCTTTGAACTCAAGAGCAGTATTGGGTTTTCCTTGGGGAAATTTGCCTATCATTATATTCATAGTTGAGGCCAGTGATTTTAATACTATTGAGAAAAAGGCCAAAGAAAAGCATTTGCACATGAGCCACTTAATATGGAATACAGATGTGTGTATAGGAATCAGTGCTAATATATTTGATATATCCTAAGTGAAAATTCAGTAATAGCCAGATAGTTTATTTGTTTAAATTAGGCCATTAAATTTTGTCTCATATTTCAGATATGCTAACCAGAAAAATATCATTTGTTCCTTTTGAATATCCCTTCTTAATGTAGCTATCAGTTTAGAAAGATTGTCCTACCAGTTTTGTTTTGAACAGAATCTGATGATTTGACTCATAATGCTATGCCACTTTTATTTCTGGCTTTCATTCAATAACAAAATTTCTGGGGTTCAGCTTCTTGATTTATCAAGATTTTGTTGTTTTTAAATGTCAAATAGTATAAAGTACACATATCTGATTTATAATTTTACTTTTATCATTAAAGTCTCTTTAGCCACAGGGAATTTGTTAAACTTCATCAAGCAACTGACTCCCCTCCAATTCAAGATAATAGGGCTGTGACTACCTCCAGAACATATATGCTCCTTGCCTCAAACTCCCCTCTTAGTCTTCAAAGCTCTACCCAGGTGTACGTCCTCAGAAATACTCTCTGGGTACCCATGCTTCCTCTTGCTCCCTAACTTTACCAGTGAGGGTTACAGCGACTATAGCTTATCTGCCCTCTCTAAGTAAAAAAGTCAACAGACTACCTTTTTAAAAAAATATTTTATTTATTTATTTATTTGATGGAGAGAGAGAAAATATATATATATATGGGCGTGCCAGGCCCTCTAACCATTGAGTGCACCCACCCCTTGTGCTTCTGGCTAACTTGGGTCCCAGGAAACTGAGCCTTGAACTGGGGTCCTTAGGCTTCACAGGCAAACACTTAACCACTAAGCCATCTCTCCAACCCCAGATTATCTTTTAAAAGTTCTACTTCGTCGGCCTGAAGAGATGGCTTGCCTGTTAAAGTATTTGCCTGCAAAGCTAAAGGACCTTGGTTCAATTCCCTAGGACCCATGTAAGCAAGATACACGAGGTGGCGCCTGCATCTGGAGTTTGTTTGCAGTGTCGGGAGGCCCTGGTGTGCCCATTCTCTCTGTCTCTCTCTCTCAAATAAATAAAATAAAATCTTTTTTAAAAGTTCTACTTCATCTACCACAACAGATTCTCCCTAAATTAGTAGACAATGCACATTATAGGCATGTACTTACAGATAGCCCCAAATTAAACTAGTTGTCTGATTAGCTTTGATACCCAAATAAGTATACAACCAGGACATTAAAATACCAACTCTAGTTAATTATTTTCTTCAGGTGGCTCAGCACAGTTTCATAGTTAAATGTGAAACATAAACTCTTCTTACATGTGCTTTTGTAAAGTCAACTTCTCAGGTTGGCAAAATTATACTTTTCTTACTAAATTAACATGAAAATTGGAAACAGTCTGGCAAAGTGAGGTATAATTCTAAAAGGCCTTGAAATAGTATTGCTTGATTAGGGACATTTGATATGACTGCTTATCTAGTCTGTAATTTTTGAACCATGGAATAAAACTTCAATGTCTGTTGACTTTTTGTTGCAGATGTTATATTAGCAGTGGGATAGAGCAAATGAATAGTGAAAATAAAGTTGAAAGAAAAAGCATTTTAGATTGCTATGAATAAGGTTATCTTGAGGAATTAGAAGTATAGGATGCCTCCAGGTCTTTAGGCTTTCTCTCTGTAGGAGAAATTTCATGCTAGTTCATCTAACTGCCATCTCTCTTTCAATGCAGGTATCAGTACCATAAAGGTCAACATTCGAAACGCTAATTCTTTGGGAGGAGGATTCCACTGCTGGACCTGCGATGTCCGTCGCCGAGGCACCCTCCAGTCCTACTTTGACTGAGAAGGCCTGATGTGCCTTGGGGCATGGTCTCAGACACCCAAGAAGCCTAGGGCAAGGTTTATTCTCCTGCTTTAAATCGTCTGAACTCTATAGTGCTTTAATGTTGATACAGCCATATGCATAACAGGGCTTCCCAGCCTGTTTTACTTGTATTGTTTTTCTTTGACATAAGGAAAATAACTTCTACTAGATATTACTTTCTTCTTCTAAAGTTTTTCCACTATTTGGCTTCAGGTATAAAAATGGAGTGAATGTGTACCAAGACAAAAATCTGTCACTTGAGTAACTTGGCCACTAAAATTTAACCATCTACCTCTGGTTTTAATTTTCTTTCCAAAAGGCAGCTTGAAATGTTGGTTCTAACTTCTTTTTTTTTTTTTTATTTTGGTAGACTTGTGAATGTTTGTATCTTTTTTTCTCTAAATGCAAGACTTAGAAAATATGCAAATCCTAAACAGAACCAAACAATTGTCTCTATTCCTAAAAGCAATTTGAGTAGTTTTTAATTTTTTTGTTTTTCAGAAATTAACCTTGGCTATGCAAACACTGAAGTGAAATTTCCATGAATACTTTAATATTCTCATCTCAACATTGGTAATATGTATTACTAAAAGCCTTGTCATACAACTTACCTCATTTCAAATGAATTATTTTGACCTTTCTCTTTTCTTTCCAAAAATTTATAGAAATATTTAGTGCAATAGAATATAGCTACAGCTATATCCCTAAATTTTGATGTTTGATATCTAATATATGCATTAAATCTTTAATGTAAGTAATCTAAGATTTGTTTACAGTTGTGCAAATTATTTAAGGCATAGAATTTTAAAACATTTTTAAAAACTAATATAGGCAAAACCACATGTGATGTGTAATAATTTTAATGTTGGATACTGTATATATATTTTTATTCTAATAAACTTTTGTGTTCCAGATTGGATTTTATTAGAGTTTGGCTTCAGTCTAATTATTTTAGTGTAAGTTTTAAGATTGTAGCTACTAAGTCGGAATTTTAGTTCTCTGAAATAATTGAGATAGGCTTCCCAAAATCAAACCTAATACTGTGTTCAGAAATGGCTAACAGAAGTTGGGCATGGTGGTACACACCTGTAATTCCAGCACTTAGGAAACACAGGTGTTCAGAGGAGTTCAAGGTCAGGCCAGAAAAATAAGAGAAATGGTTAACAAAGTCAGATTTTTACTCATTCATTCAAAAGTATCTGAATAGGTTGTTATGGGGGACTTGTCTTAGGCCCCAGAAAGAAGGAGTCTTGGTTGTGGGGTTGCTAAATGACTTTAATCATGAAAAGTAAGCGTAGAATGGGCTCTTTGAAATGAATCACAGGTGTCAACCATTCCTTTAGCACCTTTGTGTCCTTTTTCATTCGTCATGGAATTGCAGGTCACTCTGACACTGTTAGTGGTGCACTTGGACTGAAACCCACTAGAGAAATCCATGCAGTTGCGTGGATCATTGCACACTGAGGGCACTTCATCTCAGGCCTAACTGCTCAGCAGTTCTAGCACATGCCCTCCACGTTCACTTATAGCTATTCCAGACCTTCACTGTATATATTTTCTCAACTGATCATGTTTTGTTTTTCACTAAAAGTAGGGTCCATCAGCCATTAGTTCCCTCAGCTTCTGCTCTAGTCCCCTATAGATAAATGCACATTTGCCTACTGTGATAAAGATTCTTTCTCCTGGACTTTTCTAGCTGTCCCAGTCAGCTTCAAGTTGTTGGGATAAACCTCAAGAACAGACACAGGGGTTATGGGAGGAAGGGAACTTATTTGAAACTTACAGATCCAGGGGAAGTTCCATAATGGTGAAAGAAGCTAGCCCCTTTGACAGGCCCATGCACAGAGAAATACCACCAACAACACGACAAGCAAGCGCACCAGGCAGAGCTCCAGTACTCTGCATACCTTCAGACTGGAATTCCAGATCCATCCCACACCTTAGGGCTGGACCCTAGGATCCACCCACAGTGATACCTCCTCCAGCCAAGTTACAAGTTTAAATATAACTCCTGAGTCTATTGGGGACATCCACTCAAACTAGCACACAAGCCAAGCTTCTAGAAAGAAGAGTCAGGCTTTCATTCAGTGCTTGCATATACTTAAGGGTAGCTTTTCTTACTGCTACAGAAAAGAAGGTACACCGCTACAGTGTACCTTCTGATAAAGCCTAAACTATGAAACCATCCTTTGATTATAATCTTTCTTTAGGAACTTGCTACATCAGCTACCATTTTCATACAACCCTAGCACCACCACCCTTACGTGTACCCATCCCCACCTTAGAAAATAGCATCTTGGCTGGGCGTAGTGGCACATGGCTTTAATCCCAGTATTCAGGAGGCTGAGGTAGGAGGATCACTATGAAATCAAGGTCAGCCTAAGACTACGTAATGAATTCCAGACCACCCTGGGCTAGAGCGAGACCCTACCTCAAAAAAAAAGTCATAAAATCATCACAATCTATATCCCTGATCCATTTCAAGCCTTCTATTTCTTTTAGTTTCAGAGCTACCAGTTGTCTTAGAAAAATTATATAATCAAAAATGCAGGCCTGGAGAGATAGTTTAGTGATTAAGGCACTTGTCTGAAATGCCTAATGACCTCAGTTCAGTTCCATTCGTCATGGAATTGCAGGTCACTCTGACACTGTTAGTGGTGCACTTTACATGGTACCCATGTAAAGCCAGATGTACAAAGTGGTAAATGTATCTGGAGTTCATTTGCAGTATACCCATTCTCTCTTTCCTTCCCTCCCTTCTTCCCTTCCTCCCTCCCTCCTTCCCTCTCTCTCTCTCTTTCTATCTCTCTCTCCTTGCAAATAAGCAAACATTTTTAAATGTGTATACAGATTCCATGAGTTTTTGATAATCAATTGACTATACAAAAGTTCCAGCATAGCTGGAAGTGGTTGTGCATGCCTGTAATCTCAGCACTGAGGAGACTGAAGAGAGGATCACAGGTTCAAGACCAGCCTAGGCTACATATAAGACTATGTCTCAAAAAGTTGAAAATAAGCTTTCTTATATTTTTATGTGACTTTATAGTTTATTTGGCTACTTGATTCATAGCCACATTTATCTGATGATATGTATCTATTGATGATTAAGAACTGTAATCAGGGCTGGAGAAATTGCTCAGTGGTTAAAGCGCTTGTCTGCAAAACCTAACAACCCAAATTCAATTCCCCAGTGCCCATGTAAAACCAGATGCACAAAATGGTGCATGCATCTGGAGTTTGTTTTCAGTGGTTGGAGGTCCTGGCCTGTCCATTCTCTCTGTCTGTCTTCTATCTCTCTCTGTGTTTGCAAATAGTAAAATAAGTTTTTGAAAAAGAACTTAATTAGCTCATGGAGATCTACCTTCAATCCCCCTCATGTCAAGTTATATGACAATGCTATAAATTTGTGAACCAGCCCTTCAATTTTTTTTTATTGCCTCTCTATTTTAAAAGCAGGCAATTTGATTATTCTCTCCAATCCTCTATTAGCCCATTACTTTGAAGGTGAAAAGTAATATGATAAGCCTGTTGAACATGATGTTTCTTTGCTCATTGCTGTAGACAGTGCCATGAGTGTCTTAATCGAATGAAGTTAATTAAGAGAGCCAAACGAATACATGTGGTTTTATATATTGTTATGTATGTTGTTGCTGCTGCTCCAGGTCTGTATTGCATTAGCAGCAGGGGTTTTAGCCGTTGGTGTGAAGCCACACCTAGAATATGTCCTGACAATATTCATGTCATCCCAAACACTAAGTGAAAGGAAAATTGATTTGCCAGCTATACAATGAGCATGTCTCTTTTGAAATATGTCTCCAGATGAACTGAAAATGCCCCCTTTCCTGTTGGCAAATAAGGCAACTTTTATTATAAATGATAGCAGGAGTCAATGATATCATCATTCAGACTATTGCTATATAGGTTGGGTTTTCCATGACCAGTCATTTCATGGATGGAGGGTGGATTGAGACATCAATATACTGACTCCAGCTGTCTCAGACCCCAGCCTAGGGATTAATTTGACAGTGTTATCATATCCCACTTTGACTTACCTTTAGTCTACTTTACTTTGAAATTTACAAAAGCAGAAATTATCTCTTCTGTTGTCCAATTTTCTGTTGTATACTTACCAGACCAACTTCACTGTCAATGGCCTAAGAAACATTATGCATCCAAATATATGGCATGAGGGTTTTATGTCCATTCACTTCTGTTACCACTTGGAACACAAGAAGTAATTCAACCCATGGGGCTGATATTCTTATCTCCTTCACTTAGGATTTTGCCACATGATAGATTAATGGCAGCTGTTTCTCATTCTGAGCCATGATCCTTGATCCCAGAACCACCATCTGGGAACCATACTTATTACTAATCTTTGGGTGGAAAGAATGAGGCCATCATCAATAATAGTAGGTAAGCCTCTCTGCTTAGAGGAAGGGTTACAGTCAGTCCTAGGAGAAAAGAGTCTACCTGTTTATAAGTGGAAATCCCAGTAGCATGCTCCTGTATATACAATTTCTATTTTAAAAGTTTCTTTAAGCATTGTACTCCTTGCTAAAATGCTTTTCTGAGGCCTGGAGAGATAGCTTATTGGTTAAGGTGCTTGCCTGTGAAACCTAGGGACCTAGGTTGAGTCCCTAGTGCCCATGGAAGCCAGATGCATATGGCACATGCGTCTGGAGTTTGTTTGCAGTGGCTGAAGGCCCTGGTGTGCCCTTTTTCTCATGCTTTCTCTGTCTTCCTCTTTCTCCCATTCATTCGCTCTCTCAAATAAATAAATTAAAATAAAATATTTTAGCCGGGCGTGGTGACACACGCCTTTAATCCCAGCACTTGGGAGGCAGAGGTAGGAGGATTGCCAAGAGTTCTAGGCCATCCTGAGAGTACATAGCAAATTTCAGGTCAGCCTGAGCTAGAGTGAGAGCCTACCTCGAATATGTGTGTGTGTGTGTATGTGTGTGTTTGTGTGTGTGTATAATAAAAATAAAATATTTTAAATACTTTTCTGAAATCATCCTGTGATGTGTTAGATATGTCAGGCCTGAATATAGCCATGTCCTTTGGTTATTTGGACTATATCATAAATGTTCAATAGCTTTCTAAAAGGGATATAGTATTATCATTTGGCACCTTTTCTAGTCCAAAGGCCAGAGTTCACCACTGAGCAGTGGCTATGGACTTTTGCCAGAAACTCCAGTTGGCATAGATGCAGCTGGCTGACATTTCTAATCCTGTTGCTTCTTGGAGATTATATAGCTGTCATGGAATAATAGCAGGCTACAGACTTGCTTCAATAATAAGAACTCTTGTATCTATTGGAAACGTGTGGGTAACTTTATGGATTTAAGTTAACTATTCTTGAGAAGTTATTATTATTATTATTATTATTATTATTATTATTTACAAAATATGCCTGGTAGGTTTAGTGTGAGTAGACTTATCACCCCACACTGTGTTGCCTATATCAGATTCACTCTTCCATGGACTGCGATATCTTCCTCTTACTATCCTTGCCTTTCTTTAATATTTGTGGGGTTTCACCTTATTCCAGCGCTATCATTTTAGGGCAGTGTCATGAGAAAATAAAATGTTTGTTTAATCTACAACAGATCCTAACTGTGTGGGTGTTTTAGATAGCTCATTATAAATGTCATCATAAAGGAGAAAATTGACGTAAGGCCTCAAAAACTTTGAGAGACTTGATAGCAAGTTGGTATGATTCATGATGTGATCCATAACTCTTTAGACTCCCCAAGCTATAAAACACTCAAAGCAGGTACCATGCATCCAGGGAAATACTCCGCTTAAACATGAAACAGGGATTATAGAAAATAATACTTTAATGAAGCTTTTTTTTTTTTTTTTTTTTTTGGTTTTTGGTTTTTCAAGGTAGGGTCTCACTCTAGCCCAGGCTGAACTGGAATTCACTCTATAGTCTCAGGATGGCCTCGAACTCATGGTGATCCTCCTACTACTGCCTCCCAAGTTCTGGGATTAAAGGCATGCTCCACCATGCCCAGTTAATGAAGCATTTTTAACAAAATTAATACAGCCCAGGGCATCAGTGGTACAGTACTTGCCTAGCATATTAAAGACTTTGGTTCCAATCTTCAGTACTGGAAAACAAAATCCATGAACAAAATATTAAAGACAGGCTCAGTATCACTTGTGCTTCTTTTGCCTCAGGGTGAAATGTGGTGTCACAGGCCACTAGTCAAACACAAGGAGTCAAGTGCAAAGGGGAAGCACACAGCAGTAAGCACTTTCTGCTACCTACCTTGAAATTATTTTCCTAGATGACCTCTGGAGCTGGGTGTGGTGGTACATTTCTATAATTCCAATAGGCCTGATGTCTCAAGAAAACATATCTTATCGCTGATACCTAAATAAAATAGAATCATATATATGTAGAAGACAGAAACTTGATCCCTATCTCTTACTCTTTATAAAAGTTAACTCCAAATGCACTTAATATAGCCCTCAAGAACTTAATGTAAAAACCAAGTCTTTGAAACCACTACAGGTAGTGGGAAATACTTCAAGTTATAGGTATATACAAGGACTTTCTGAAAAGGACTCTAATAACTCAGGAAATAATAATAATTTGCAAACAAAAAATGCATCAGGGATGGAGAGATGGCTTATCAGTTAAGGTCCTTACCTGCAAAGCCTAAGGACCAAGGTTCAGTTCCCCAATACCCACATAAGCCAGATGCAGAAGATGGTACATGTATCTGGAGTTCATTTGCAGTGGCTAGAGGTGAGGCACTGGTGCTCCCCTTAGCCCCCCCCCCCCATCCTTATTTCTCTCACAAATAAATAAAGTATCTTAAACACATAATTTTAAGTGCATCAAAATAAAATGGTCTTGTGGGAACTTGGACTTCAGGATAAGCCCCCACTGCTTTCTGGAGAAGAAGAGTGGGCTTGCACACCAAAAAAAAAAAAACCAAAAAGTTCTAAAACAATTTTGCAAACCCCACTTAACTCAAGCTCCTCTCTTGTTTGGAGAATCTGCTTTATTTTACAGATGGCAGAGAAAATAGAAGAGAACCAAGATCCACATCTGCCAGGACCCAAAAGAAATTACAGGGGAAAGGACAACATGAATACTTCTCTTACTGCTAGCCTGACAGCCAGTTCCAGGGTGATGGTGACAGATTGAGTGATCAGTCAAAACCTAGTAAAGGGGCTGGAGAGATGGCTTAGTGGTTAAGCACTTGCCTGTGAAGCCTAAGGACCCTGGTTCGAGGCTTGATTCCCCAGGACCCACGTTAGCCAGATGCACAAGGGGCTGCATACATCTGGAGTTCGTTTGCAGTGGCTGGAGGCCCTGGTGCGCCCATTCTCTCTCTTTCTCTCTATCTGCCTCTTTCTCTCTCTGTCTGTTGCTCTCAAATGAATAAATAAAAATGAACAAAAAATATTTTTTAAAAACCTAGCAAAGTACTGGTACACCTAGAAGCTATAGATTGTTACTAGAAAATTTTCAGCGCCAGGGATAGGATACCTTCCAGTAAATTGTTGGCCAGGGAGGTCCCTGATGCCCCCAGAAATAGATTATAAGATGCTATTGCTGAAGACTCCGCATGCCTGGGCTGCAAGGCCACTGAGAAATCCTGCTGAAGATGAGCTGAAAAGGAGTCCCTAGCAGTGAAAACAGTGGACAGTGCAAGCCAGGTCAAATGACCAAATGGGTGCCGTGGTGGCATGTCTGTTGTGGGGGAAACCAACTGCTCTCTAATTGGACTGGAGCCTACTCCATGGGAGGGAATACATGCCTGATACCAAAACCTAATCAAAAGCCTATGGGGGCCAGGCATGGTGGTGCACACCTTTAATCCCAGCACTTGGGAGGTAGAGGTAGGAGGATTGCTGTGAGTTTGAGGCCAACCTGAGACTAAATAGTGAATTCCAGGTCAGCCTGGGATAGACAAAAACAAAAAAGCATATGGGGGGGAGATCACAAACACTAGGGGTGTAATGCCTGCTCTTACCTGGCTAAATGCATACATTATGCTCACCAAACTGCCCTGTAACTTTTCTTAGTTTTCATACCCATATATTAATGCTACTCTCACTTTTGGTTAGGGAAGCTTCTCTTTTCAGATGGTGGTGACTTCTGGGATGACCCAAAAGGTACCATAATGCTGACAAGTGACAGAGGATTATTCAGCACTGAAACATCTCTATTATACCTTCCAAGGCTCAGAGTCCATTGCAGAAGTGGTGGAAAGAGTGTCTAAGAACCAAATGAAGGGTAGAACTGCTTACAATACAATCATTCAGACACAAATTGGCCTCAATATCTATCCATGACCTCACAATGCCTACCACTACCTTTACAAGACCCTCATAATAGGAGAAAAAGATGACATCAAAATAAAAGAGAAACTAATTTGAGAGAGGGAGAGGATATGATGGAAAAAGGATTTGTGAAGGGAAATGTAGGAGAGGGGAGGGAATTATCATGCTTTATTGTCTATAATTATGGAAGTTGTCAATACATGCTCAACCATGTTTATTGCCACTCAATCATAATAGCTGGGAAATACCAGCCTAGATGTCCCTCAAGTGATGAGTGGATAATGAAGATGTGGCACATTTATACAATGGAGTTCTACTCAGCGATAAAGAAAAATGAAGTTATGAAATTTTCAGGAAAATGGATGGATCTGGAAAGGATTATACTAAGTGAGGTAACTCAGGCTCAGAAAGCCAAGTGCCACATATTCTCCCTCATATGTGGATACTAGCTACAGATGATTGGGCTTCTGTGTGAGAAGGAAAAATCTCAGTAGCAGATGCCAGTAAGTTAAAAAGGAGATATAAGGGGAAGAGAAAGGAAGGGAGGAGGGTACTTAATAGGTTGGTATTATATATATGTAAGTAGAAGAATACATTAACGGGGATGAAAAAGCTCAAAGTGAGGTCAGGGGAAGAGATTGAGTAAAGGAAAGGTAGAGGGAGGGCTAATCAAAATCTAAGAGTATGCAAACAAATCATATGGAATCCTCCAGTTTTGGACAATGGAACACTCAGGAGCCATAGATCATTGTTAGAAAATTTTCAGTGCCAGGAATGGGATACCTCCCATTGTTGTTGGCCAGGGAGGTACCTGATGCCCCCAAAACATTATAGGTCATTGCTGAGGCCCTTGGTTTCCCACCAGGAATAGATGGTAAGACCCTGTTGCTAAAGACTTCACATACTTGGGCTGCAAAGCCACTGAGAAATCCTGCTGGAACTGAGCTGATAACATCCTCCATGTAGACCAGCTGACAGAAAGCTAGAAGAAGCCATTCTACATGTAGTTCAATGGGAGAAAGAGATACCACCAGTGAAGATACTCAACAGTGGACACTACAAGCCTTATAACTGGCCAGCCATCCCAAATGAGCCAATGGGTGCAATAGTGGCACCTCTATCATGGTGGAAACCAACTGCCCTCCAATTGGACTGGAGGCCAGCTCCATGGGGGGAAACGCATCCCTGATACTGAAGACTTCAGGGGTAGTCATGAGCCCTAGGGGTGTAACATCTGCTGATGTCTGGAAAAATGTATATACCATGCTTATCAAACTGCCCAGTAAGCACTTCTCTTAATATTTATACCCTTATATTAACGCTACTCTCACTTTGGGTAGAGAATCTTCTCTTTTCAGATGGCAGTGACCTTGGGATAACTCAGAAGGTATCATAGTTCTGGAAAGAAGTGACTGGAGTACTGAGTAACATGTCAATCACTCCTTCCAAGGCTCAGGGTCTAGTGCAGAAGAGGTGGCAGAAAGAATGTAAGAGTCAAAGGAAGGGTAAGACTCTGTACAATGTGCTCCCTCCAGACATAAAATGGCCTGGATATCCATGACCTCATAGTGCCTGACACTACCTACACAAGACCATCATAAGAGAAGGAAAAGACCATGACATCAAAATAAAAGAGAGACTGATTGAGATGGGGAGGGGATATGATGGAGAATGGAATTTCCAAGGGAAAAGTGGGGGGGGGGAGGGAGAGTGTTATCATGGGATACTTTTTATAATCATGGAAAATGTTAATAAAAATTGAGAAAAAAATTAGCCTACTTTTTAAATTAGTTTTCTATTCAGCAAATACAGGCAGTTTGGTACCATTATTAGGCTCATCCATGAAAATTTAGCCTATTAGATAGAGAGAAAGAATGGGTGTGCCAGGTCTCCAACCACTGCAAACAAAGTCCAGATTAAACAGTATAACCTGTTATATATGTAGAATACAGGAAAAAAATGTTAATAAATAAAATATTAATAAAACAAATACAATTAAAATGGCTCTACAAAGCAAAGGAAACAATTGACAGAGTGAAGAGGCTACCTACGGAATGGAAGAAAATATGTACCAGCTGTGTAGCTGATGGGTTAATATTCAAAATATATATAAAGAACTACAAAGGGTTGGAGAGATGGCTTAGCAGCTAAGCACTTGCTTGTGAAGCCTAAGAACCCCAGTTTGAGGCTGGATCCCCAGGACCCATGTTAGCCAGATGCACAAAGGGGTCCATGCGTCTGGAGTTCGTTTGCAGTGGCTGGAGGCCCTGGTGCACCCATTCTCCCTCTCTCTCTATCTGCCTCTTTCTCTCTCTGTCTCTCACTCTCAAATAAATAAATAAATAAATAATTTAAAAATGTTTTTAAAAAGAACTAAAAAAAACCCTTTTTAAGTGAAAATATAAATGTACAATAAACACATTTTAAAAGTTCAACATTCTTAACTTTCAAGGGAATACAAATCAAAGCTATATAAGATTTTTTAATCTTACCCAGTCACAATAGCTATCATCAAGAAAACAAACACAAGGCTATTGTAATCTGGAACACCTAAATTCCGGTACCTAAAATCCCTTTAGGAATGCTCTCCCCTTCACACTGCATGGGCCCATATGATCCAACATTCTGATTGGGACCAAATTGGGATCTGTGTGCATAACACCCAGGATCCCTTTAGGAATCCTTTTCCCCACATGGGTGTATACAACATGACATTGTGATTTGGTCCAACATTCAAGGTCAGACACTTGAAATGCCCCCAGGACTTCTCTTTCCTCAACCCCATGAGCTCAGACAACCAACCATTGGGTCTAGGATTTGTGTTGAGTTTCAGTATCCAGAATCAGTAATCCCTCACTGCAGGGAGGCATCGATGATCTCCATTTGGGTGGGGACCAATGTGTAAGTTTGAGCACTGTTATAACCAAATTGAGGCCACCTTAACAATCTCATCCATGAAGCAGCAACAAATACCTCCAAGGCTGAACTCCAAGCACCACAATGCAGAACAAAGACCAGTGAACTCAAAGTAACACCAAGGACCATTCCAAGAAATAGCTTAACAAAGGCGAGCCAGAAAGACTACCCAACACGCTGTCCCCACTTAGGCAAGTCTCAATGCAACCCTAAAAACCAAGCTAGCACATATCTCCCAAGAAATACCAATCCCATAGCACAGGAGCCTCATGAGAGCTACCTAGGAGAAATTCCAAAGCTCAAAAAGTGATTGTAAACTGGGCATGGTGGTGCACACCTTTAATCCCAGCACTTGGGAGGCAGAGGTAAGAGGATCACCTTGAGTTTGAGGCCACCATGAGACTACATAGTGAATTGCAGGTCAGCCTGAATGAGAGCAAAACCCTACCTCAAAAAAAAAAATTATAAATATGTACATAGAATTTAAAGGCATGTATGAAATCCTGATGAAATTCAAAGCAGATACAAATAGGTGAAATAAGTAAGTCAAACTAGGATAAGAAAATGAGATTCAATAAAGGGATAAAAGTCCTGAAGAAAAAAAAATGAAGTGAAATAAAACTAGAAATGAAAAATACAAAAAAGTGAAAGAAAAAACTCCATGGAAAGCTATATGAATAGAATAGGTCAAGTAGACAACAGAGTTTAGATCTTGAAGACATGGAAGAGGGCTTGATCAACTATTCAAAACTAATAAGAAGTTAAAAAATATGAACAAAACATGAGAAAAAGGTGTGACACCTTGAGAAGATTAAATGTAGGCATGCAAGAAGGGGAACTTCAGGTCAATTGCAGAGTCATGTGTTGGTATTACAGATGCGCACACCACTTTGTGTCTGGATTTCTATGGGTGCAGACCATCAAACCCAAATCATCCCACTTGGGGGTATAGCTCATGGGTAGAGCATTTAACTGCAAATCAGCTTTCTTTTTTTTTTACAGAAATAGAAGAACAATTTTATAATTCACGTTGAAATACACAAGATCTCAAATAGCCAAAGCAATACTATGCAGAAAGAGTGATGCTGGAGGTATCATTATTCAAGATTTCAAGTTATACTACAGAACCATATAACCCTGGTTTAGGTACCAAGACAGACATGTACATTAATAAAATAGAATAGGGGACCCAAGCCCAAGTCCATGCAACTACAACTTGATTTTTAGCGAAGACATACTCAAAAAACACATACTGGAGAAAGGACAGCATCTTCAACAAATGGTACTAGAAAAATTAGGCCTTCACATGTAATAAAATAAAACTAAGCCAGGTGTGGTGGCGCACGCCTTTAATCCCAGCACTTGGGAGGCAGAGGTAGGAGGATCGCCGTGAGTTCAAGGCCACCCTGAGACTACATAGTGAATTCCAGGTCAGCCTGGGCTAGAGTGAGACCCTACCTCAAAAAACCAAAAAAAAAAAAAAAAAAAAAAAAAAAAAAACCTAGATCCTTATTTCTCCCCCTGCACAAAAATCAGACATCAATGTTAAGACCTAAAGTTCTTATACAACTACAGAGTGGAAAAACAGAAAATATATTCAAAATATAGCCTTAGTTAAAGACTTCCTAAATAGAACCCTGGTCACCAAAGAAATAAGGCAAACAATCAACAAATGGAACCTCATGAAACTCAAAATCTCCCATATAACATAGAAGACTATCCTTTGAGTGAAAGGGCAGCCTCCATAATAGGAGAAAATATTTTCCAGGAATACATATGACAGAGGATTAATATTAGAATATACCTTAAAAAATAAAGAAACTAAACACCAAGAAAATGAACTTTTTGATCAGGTTAATCCAACAGTGAGCTATAGAATTGAACCAAGATTTCTCAAGAGAATATTTGTTCAATAGAACAAATAGCTAATTAATATCTAAAAATTACCAACATCCTTAGCCATCAGGGAAAATGTAAATGAAAACTACTTTGAGATTCCATCTCATCTCAGTCACAATGACTACCATCAAGAAAACTAAGAACAACAAATGCTGGAGAGAATGTGAGGAAAGGGGAATGTTATTCACTGCTGGCAGGAGGGAAAACTGGTACAGTCACTATGGAAATCAGAATGAGGTTACAAAAAGCTTAAAATTAGATCTGCAATGTTCCCCAACTAGGCCACTCCAGAGCATGTACACGGAGATACTTGCACCCCTCTAACTCCCAGCTCGCTCAGGGAAGTCCATGTTCTCAGAGTTCTACCAGAACAATCCAATGCTACTACTCTTCAAACTTCATCTCCACCCATCCCCCCTTCTCATTCCAGTCACGCTGGCTTCTAGGATTACTGAGAAGTGGGAGGGAAATAAGGTGGGCTAGGATGGTGTTGAACTCACGTTTCGCACTGCTGGCAGAAAACATCCGACCAAGACCAGCTTGTGAGGAAAAGGGTTTATTTTGGCTTACAGACTTGAGGGGAAGCTCCATGATGGCAGGAGAATACAATGGCATGAGCAGAGGGTGGATATCACCTCATGGGCAACATCAGATGGACAACAGCAACAGGAGAGTGTGCCAAACACTGGCAAGGGGAAACCAGCAATAACACTCAGAAGTCTGCCTCAGACAATACACTGCCTACAGGACGCATTAATTCCCAAATTTCCATCAGCCGGGAACCTAGCATTCAGAGCACTTGAGTTTATGGGGGACACCTGAGTCAAACCACCACACATGGATGGGTACTAGTGTCAACTTTGAAGAAGATTGAGATGAAAAAGTTATTTGGGGAGGAAAGATTGGGTACTGTTAGGTTTCACAGACTGAAGGTTATTAAGACTATGGAAGGTTGTGGTTATGGAGTATACGGGGGAGGATCTAAGGAGGAGAGAATGTAGAAAAAAGGTTGTGATGCAAGAAAGAATTCGGAGGAGGATTAGAAATCCCATGCCACTGGCTCTCAAGTCTTGAGTTATTGTCTGTGTTATCAGAGAACTGGAAATGCAGACTCAGAGAAGGGTAAATCATATTTATTTTGGAGAGGGTTAAGATAAGAGAGAATCAAAACAAGAAAGTATTCAAAACAAAATACCAGAAAAATATCCCCACATAGGGAAGTCTCTCTCCGGGAGGAAGACTCTGGGGAAGGGGAAGGAAAGGCACTCACACACACTGCTCAGGCACATTTATGAATCAGGCATCCAATTAGAATGAGCCTCATAATCAGCCTCAGGTATCTAAGAAGGAACCTTACTGTTTGGCTGGCCTAGAGCAAATGCTGATTCATCAAGGGTCATTCCACAGGTGCTAAGCCTGCAAAACTGGAGAAGACACTGGAAGCCCTCACTGTTGCTGAGGAAGGATTAAGAGGCTGTTGCTTACAGCCATCTTGGATGAGACTGGATCAGACATGAGTTCTAGCCCTGCCATGTTTCTCTGTCCTTAGCTGTCCATGTTTCCAGTCCTTAGCTGACTGACTATTAGAGAAAGCTGCTAATCCATATCAGTCCCCTTCCTGAGAGGAAATGGGTGATGACCACTCTAACTTCAAGCTGATTAGGGTAGCAGAGCATGGCAGTTATGGCTTCCCAAGACGGAATCTGTCTAAAGGCCTGTGGTGGAGAGGTGTTTCATTTTCTTTTAGATCAGTCTAACGTCTCATCACCATCTGTGTGTAAGTCCTTCTCTTTGGTCTGTTTCTTATGAGCCTGGGGTAACATTTATATAAGATAAAGAGTAAGAACATTATAATTATTATTAAGAAAGTAAGAAAGTGCCGGGCGTGGTGGCGCTCGCCTTTAATCCCAGCACTCGGGAGGCAGAGGTAGAAGGATCACCGTGAGTTCGAGGCCACCCTGAGACTCCATAGTGAATTCCAGGTCAGCCTGGGCTAGAGTGAGACCCTACCTCGAAAAAACAAAACATAAAAAAAAATTAAAAAAAAAAAAGAAAGTAAGAAAGAATCTTATCCTGTTAGAAGAGGGCATAAGTCAATATAAAAAACATAGTAACATAAACTCTCAGGACATGGCCAAGAAAAGTGGATATCTATATTTAACTTCAAACAAAGAAGTCTATAAGCCTGAATCATTGTTTACATTTTAATGTTCTTTGATTTTACTCTCTTGCTGGGTGTTTAAGACCATATAGAAAGCAAAAATTTAATTATACATCGTATCACTAGAATCAGTTGTGGCTCTGTAGGAGTGACTGTTGGTTCCTGGAAGGAGTTCTATGGCTCTTTCAACATTTGTGACATCTTCTTGGATGAGTCCCTTTGCAAGCATTCTTCATTGTGATTCTCTTCTCCCAGACTTACACTGGAGTCCAACCTCCAGGTCTTGTTATCCTCCCAGGCCATAAAGACAGCTGACCTATCAGAGCTTAGCACTAGTTAAGAATGTTTTGTCATTTTCTGTGGCCTGTTTGTCCTTGGAGAAGAGACCAAAATATTGGTTGCCCTTTTGGCTCTGGTGTCTCCAGTTGGCTTTGACTCCAGCATATGGTTATTAATCACTCAGAAAGACGGTTATATCAGTCTTGGAGAAAAGTGTGGATACAGAGCACATCTGATCACCTTAGTATTTAGCAAAATGGATCTAGTCAAAAAATGATATAAAAGCTTAAAGTCATTGTCAAGCATTCAAGTTTAGTTGCCTGGTGATATTGTAAGCTATATGTAGAACATACAAAGGAGGTATGTCTTATGTTTTTAAATATCTTGTTTTTTAATATCTGTAGGTACAGGTAAACATATTAACAGCCCTGAAAACAATTTTCTTACCAACAAATCTAGATAAATTGATTTGATAAAGTTCTAGCAAGCATCTAGAAATTGTGTTTATCAGAAAAAAAAGGCAATTAAAGGCAACATAAAGTCTTGGCATCTTAGTTTGAAAACTTTTCTGGTTAACATGTATATGTTTGTAACTAAGCATACCAATTGCTCAGGGAAGGCTGAAGGCAGAGACAATTTAATTTTTGGATTTCAGGAATAGTAGAGTTCAAGATCATTTCTCTCAGATAAAGACAATTGTTTGAGGGTGAGGCTATACCCTGGAGCAAGAGATATCAGAACTGAGGCAGTCACTTAAATAAAACCTTAGCCAAGACTGTTTGATAACACATAGCTTAATAAAAGGAAAACAGAACCTGGTCTTTGGAAAACTAAAACAGCTTGGTTTTAAGAAACTCTTTGTCTAAGCTGGGTAAAATATAACCCCTGATAAATTGCTTTGAGAGAGAAAACACAACTAAAAAGCAAAGAACTTTGTATAATCTTGAAATATAAATGTATAGAAATAGCAATTATGCTTTGCATAATAACCTAGCCAAGTTGATGCTTAAAGTCACCCATTATAGAGGTAGCACAAGAGTGTTCATTCTCTGTTTCTTCTTCTGGTGTGGAAAAAATAAAACCTCTGAGACTCCATGACATAATTGGGGGCACTGGAAAAGGTCACTTGAAGAGTATTTGAGATCATCAGATAGCAGTTAATGCTTTTTAAACCTCAACAGAAGAAATCAGGCTTTGATATTTGAACCCTCTGCTGAAGATTCTGGAATTACAATCTGTCAGAAGACCAAGTTCAAAAATTAGGTAGAGTGAACCTGAAAAAGTCAGTCTTGGAGCTGGGGAGATATCTCAATGGGTAAAGTACTTGCCATCCAAGCATGAGAACATGAGTCCAGATCTGTAGCATCCGTATAACAATGCTGGGAATGAAGATACATACTTATGATCCCAGCACTGGGAAGATGAAGATGGGGATCCCCAAACAGAAAGAGAGACTGTCTAAAAAAATAATGTAGAGAGCCATGAAGAAGACACTTGATGTTGGTCTCCAGCTTCCACATGCCCTGAACACACTTGTGCACCCACACACATATGAACTCACACAAACACACACATACCACATTCACATGCTAAAAAAAAAAAATCATTCTTGAACTGGACATGATAGAACACAGTTACGTTTTCCCAGTACTTAGAACTTCGAGGCAAGAGTATTGCCACAAATTCAAGGCCAGTCTATGCTACATAGCAAGTACCAGACTAGACAAGGATACATAGCAAGACCTTTTCTCTAAAAAAAATCATTCTGTTTATGATCTGCATAAAGTAGGATAATGCTAGAATAAGCTAAAATGATAAGTCATACTTCAAATTACTGTGAGATATAATTTATTACACCTAAGTGCCTGAAATTTAGACAGATAGATAGATAGATAGATAGATAGATAGATAGATAGATAGATAGATAGAAACTTGGGAATAATTCTAGGAATTATTTATACTTAACTCTTAGCAGTGCTATTTTTTTAATCAAAAACACACCCAGGACTGGGGATTTGGCTTAGCTGGTACAGTGATTGTCCAGTATGCACAAAATCCTGGGTTCAATGCCCAGCACAGCATAAAACTTGGCATGGTGATGAATACCTATAATCATACATGACAGGAGGATCATAAGTTCAAGATATCCCTCAGTGTTATAGTAATTTCGAGGCCATCCTGGGCTGAATGAGAACCTGTCTCACAAAAAGAAAAGGAAGGAAGGAAGGAAGGAAGGAAGGAAGGAAGGAAGGAAGGAAGGAAGGAAGGAAGGAAGGAAAGAAGGGAGGGAGGAAGGGAGGGAAGGAGGGAGGGAGGGAGAGAGGGAGGGAAGAACAGAGGGAGGGAGGGAGGAAGGGAGGGAGGGAGGAAGGAAGAAGAGCCTAAAATTTTAAAAGTAAAGATCACAAAAAGCATTTTTGACCCAGTTAACCACTATCTGTGAGAATGGTACCCAATGGTAACTTAATTAAAATGTAGGTGGAAATGGAGCAACTTCAAGAACACAAACTTTAAAAATCCAAGCTACTCCACTCAAGGAATGACCAAAGTCCAAACCTATTGTTATAATATATTCCTTCTGAAAACCTAATTTCCATCTCTTCCCTACTTGATTCTCTTTTCATTTCCAGTCCTCTATAACTCCTAAAGCAACCAATAAAAAATAACATTCTTGGGCTGGAGAGATGGCTTAGTGGTTAAGCACTTGCCTGTGAAACCTAAGGATCCTGGTTCAAGGCTCGATTACCCAGATGCACAAGGTGGTGCAAGCATCTGGAGTTCATTTGCAGTGGCTGGAGACCCTGGCACTCCCAATCTCTCTCTCTGTCTATCTGCCTATTTCTCTCTCTGTCTGTCTGTCACTCTCAAATAAATAAAAATAAACCAAAAAAAATTTAAAAATAACATTATTAAGAAATATTCTTTTGTTTTGTCTTCCCTGTATTTACCTACTTGTCAAATGTATAGAAAATAGATTACATTTCTATTCCCCTTATTCCTGCTCATTTTAAAAAATAAATTTAGTATCCATATTTTTCATTCTATAGAAATGAAGACCCCTCTGAGGTCATCAATAAGCTAAACATATTGGTAAAGATGTCTATATTCCTACATGTGGTTGCACTATGAGGAAAGAAAGATGAGGAGGCTCTACTGTACTCACAGTTCTTTTAACAGGAGCCCAGAGGAGCTCAGGTTGGCAAATGTACAAAGAAGAAATATGGTGATTCTGTTCTTGCCTGAAAAAAAAGCAAGTCCTAGCTTCATGAGATGTACAAAAACATAAGCATGGGATAAGAACAGCTCCTCTATAAATGTATCAGTAAACATATGCCAGGGAAGCTGGCCTTCTTCACACCTTGAATTAAAAATTATTGTGTGACATTTGCATAGCCAATCTCCCAAATTCTCTGGTAATAGATTGCCTAGGAAAGGAATATATCAGTTCTAAAGGCTCTACTAAAAGTTTCTCTCTCCTTCTCTATTTACTCTTTATGTATTGAAATTTTAGTGCTCACCTTTAGCAGAGACAAAAAATATGAAAAGAACTAAAATTCAAATCAGTCAACCTTTTTCTAAAGGGTCCGTTAAAATATGAAATAATAAAAATTCGGGCTTTAATTGAAACTTACCTAGCCAGTTGCTATTAGTTTATCTGTGAAATCAGCTAGTTGGTGAGAGTCTATCTTTTTGAACCCCTGTTATCAAGTAGTTTACTAAATTTTAATTTTTATATTTATCTGTACTAAAGAAATTTCAGAGTTTCAGACATTTTGCAGACTATTCAAAACTCTTTCAAATATTTCTTTATTTGGAGGGTGGAAGGGAGAGAAAGAGGAATACATACGGACGAGTACTCATTTGCAGTGACAAGAGGTCCTGGCATTCATGCACTCACCCACACTCACACACACACATACTCACATGTTAAAGAAAAGTGGCTTAGAAAAAGAGTGAAATATTGGGGGGTGGGGGGCGGTAGAGGTAGGGTAACTAGGCCCCTGAAAGTAAAAAGGACAGGAAAGTTTTTCTCATCTCTTGCCTATCCAAATAACTGTTTTTCCACAAATAGCCAGGACTCCTCCTGGGAGGGAGGTCTTTTATAGGATTTAAACATTGTGGTTGGTCAAGTTCAGCCCCAAGAACATGGTGCCAGAGCTAATCTCTTCCTGAGACAGCCCCTAGCCCTAACCAACCAGCTGGCCCTCTGGTTCACCTGGGCCAAAGCACAGCCCACCACCCAAAGGTTATAAATACCTTTGCAAGGGAGGGCAGGCTTGCTCACTCGCCCCCTCCCCCTCCCTCCCTCCCTCTCTCTCTCTCTCTCTCTCTCTCTCTCTCTCTCTCTCTCTCTCTCTCTCTCTCTCTCTCTCTCTCTCTCTCGGAAACTTCCAGTTGTGGGTGAGTTGTGAGTTTTTCTTGCAACTGGACGTAGGCCCTAGCCCAGACCCAGCCAGGAGGCTCCCCTAGGCCTGAGTCTCCACATGGGTTCTTATCCCCTCCAGCTCCCCACATGGCAGGAGCTCCTTAAACTTTCTTTCCTCTTTTCTTTCCATGCTTTTTTTTCCCCAGATCCCTATCTAGTCACATGGACTCCTGAGCTACATGTGGCCCACATGGGCTTTTGGGATCCACGTGGTGTACTTCTCCCCACTCTATCTCTCCTTACCTCCCAGCCTTCCCCTTTCTGCACTACTTTGTAAGATCTAAATAAAATGTGGTATTTTAAAAATCATTCTCTTGAATCTGGAATTGCTATTTCTTTGGTTAGTTTGCAGATATGAACTCAGAACTTAAGTTTCCAGGAAGCACCCCAGAACCCCAACTTCCCCATTACAATATGATTTCATAATGCCTCTAATGCAGCAAAATCCAAACACAAGGTTGCTTAGAAAGGAGGACAGAAAGATTTTAGAAGATGCTCTTTCTAAAGGCTGTGTTGTTAAAATTATATGTATATATATAAAACATGGGTACTAGGGAATTGAACCCAGACTGTTAGGCTTTGCAGCAAGGGTAACCACTGAGACATCTCTCTTACTCTCAAAACTTTTTCAGAAAAAGCTGGGCGTGGTGGTGCATGCCTTTAATCCCAGCACTCGGGAGGCAGAGGTAGGAGGATCACCATGAGTTCGAGGCCACCCTGAGACTACATAGTGAATTCCATGTCAGCCTGAGCCAGAGTGAGACCCTACCTCGAAAAACAAAAAAAAAAAAAAAAAAAAACAGAAAAAAAAACTTTTTCAAACTACTTCAATGACTGATAACATTCATAATAAAGAAACTAAGAAAACTAATCCTAATAACACAACCTTCAGAAAGAGCACCTTCTAATATCTATCTGTCCTCCTTTCTAAACAATCTTGTGTTTGGATTTTGTTGCATTAGAGGCATTATGAAATCATATTTTACTCTTTTGCTAAGCCACTTGTTTCTTTTTTTTTTTTTTTTTTTTTTTCGAGGTAGGGTCTCACTCTAGTCCAGGCTGACCTGGAATTCACTCTGTAGTCTCAGGGTGGCCTTGAACTCATGGTGATCCTCCTACCTCTGCCTCCCGAGTGCTGGGATTAAAGGCGTGCGCCACCACGCCCAGCTCTAAGCCACTTGTTTCTTTTTACATGTGTATGTGTGTGTGTATATGCGTGTGCGTATGTGTGCACGTGTGTGTGTGTGTGCCAGGACCTCTTGTCACTGCAAATGAGTACCTGTCCAGCTTTATATGGGTGGCTGGGGAATTTAACCCATGCTGTCAGGCTTTGAAACCACCTTTAACTGCTGAGCCACGTCCCCAGGTCCCCATATTTCACTCAACACAAACTTATATGGACATTAACTTTATATGCTTTTGTGTGCAGACAAATCATAGAAATGTACTGGCATTTATTTCCTGCCCACTCCATATGGTATGTCAGTGTGGACAGGATGAATCAAGTTAGCAGAAGATTAGAGAGGGGCCTATGAATATAAGAATCAAAATGATTATTGCGGAAGTAATAACAGGTAGTTCTGAAAACATCTGGAGTTTTATCTGCTGAAATTGTGTAAGTGGCATCCTCAGAGAGATGTTTGTTTGTATTTATGACATTGGAAAGCAAAAATATCTCAGTGAGCCTGAAGGAACCCTGGAATATAAAAGAATGAATTATCACATTGGACCTGCACTTGGATCATTTCCTTACCTTGAGTTTGGGGACTTTGGGTCCTAGAATCTGTGGCCTGTGCCACTATGCTGCAGGGAAAAGGGCAGGGGGAAGCTGGATGTTCAGGAAGCTATAAATGATGGAAACCTGAAATTCCCTATGAAAGTTTGCTGCAGTAGGATCAAGAGAGGGCACTTTATACTCCTGAATCTAGACATGGATTCACAGCTCAAAGACAATCTTAAATCTCAGATGAGATTTGAGACTTTGGAACTGTCTTAAGTCCTATTACCATCTATCCTTGGCTATTGAACCTTAGTGGAAAATGAATGCTTGACAACTGGCCAGAAAATTGCCATATGACTGGAGCTGTGCATCATAATCTGAGTGTAATCTGACCCACCAAGCCATTAAAGTTTGACCTTCCTTGCAGCAGATCATCATCAAATGGAAGTGGTTAATATGTGATCACATGCATTACTGGGTATGAATAAGAGTTGGAATTGTGAACCAAAGTTCCCAGAAAACAGCTCTATCTGATGCACCTACTTCCAGCAAAGCTGAATGGACTGATTAAGCTCCTGTGATCACAGAGAGATGGCATGTTGCAAGTCAGAGCCAAATTACCTTAGGCTACCTTTAGCCCCTTAATAGCCATTTATTGATAATCTCAAGTGTCTGATCTAACATCCTGGTGACTATTAATTGATAAGATGCAATCCTTTTTGGAATACAAAAACAGACCCCAGCTTCCACCAACCCAAGGACTAAGAATGTCATCAGACAGCATCTGAGGCCTATAGTGGAGATTGCCCTGCTTTGCTATAACCAACCTACCTGATGGTCAGCCAAAGTGTTTGAAAAGTGCTTTGATTTATGAATTTCTTTTTTTCTGTAACTATTAAACCTTTATGAAATTGTTACCGCATTGGAACATGGAATTTGGGGTGATTAAATCTGTGTTCCCAGGTCATGGCCACTCATATTTAGCTCTAGAATAAACTACCTCTTACCCCTTTGAAGTGACAGCTGTGTCTTTTGTATCAAGAGTATCATTTGAAGATATAGCTGTGGACTTCACCTGGCAAGGGTGGCAGGACCTGGATGTTAATCAGCAAGCCCTGGACAGGATGTGATGCTGGAGAACTACAACAGCCTGCTGTCCTTGGTGAAAGCTAATATTGTGGGGCTGGGAACTTCCACTGGATCTGTAATCTTCAATAAATCCTCTTCCTCCCATAAGCTATATCTGGTTTGGAAGTTCATCCCAACAATGTGAAGCTGACTATGACAAAGAGTTGGTACCAGAGAGTGGGTTGTTGCTGTGCAATGAATCTGACCATGTAAAATTTGGTCTTTTAGAACTTTTGTTTCAGAGGAATGGGCATGAGCTTGGTACTTGCAACTGAAGATGACTTCCAGAGTAGTAAGCCAAGTTTTACATACTATTCTGGTGAGAGTTTGAAAATGCTAAGTGTAGAGAAAATTGTATTTGGAGCTTATGAACTTTCAAAGGAAAAGGAAAGACTTCAGTGAACCTTATTGGAACTGGACTTCTGGCATAAGGGCTGGCTGCATTCTCCTGCCCATGCCCAGAGAGTTTGATCAAGGTTAAATTTGTAATGGACTTATATGTTGGGCTAAAAGTATGGAACTGAGAGATAAGAAATTTTAAATTGGAGAAATTCAAACAGGTTTAAAATTTACAGACACAGAGACTGGTTTTTAGGTTACTGAAACTGCTATTGTCAAATCCATCAGCACTTTGAAGGAGGATGGCCTGCTTTACATTGAAACAGTAGAAAGAATGCCTGAGGAAAGGCTGGGTGGTAAAAATGCAAACTCCTTTGAAAGAGTTGACTGAAAGGAAGGAATCTGCTCTTCAAGGTGACAATTTATTTAGTCCCTGATATCTGGTTTCATAAGTAAAATGCAGGGAGTGGGTCATGAAATTCATATAGTTCCAGGAGTCTCTGCTGAGATGAGACATGGAAAACAGGGTATCCTTGTTTTAAAGACTGGAAATCCCATTGTATGGCATTGAAGATTGACCATGGTTTGCAGTAGAGACCCAAAGATGTTTTGGATATCAGGACTGTGCAAGGTCTACCGTGGAGTGCTGTTGGCTCAGGATGGAAGTTTTCCTGAACATTCAGCCAGTGGAATTGGAAAATTCAGAGACTTGCCACTACTGGTCACTGGTTATGGATATCGGATATAAACTGCAGACGTTTGATGGTTTCTTGTTGGTTTTTGAGTTTGCATTGGTCCAGTCTCTCTTTGTTGTACCTTTAAGCAATGGAAATGTTTACTCTGTGCCATTATATGTTAAAAATATTTAACTTGTTTTGATTTTACAGGATTCACAATTAAGAGACAGTCTTAGGTTCACAGATGAAACTTTGGACTTTGGACCTATCTTAAGTTGGTAAAGACTATGAGATCTTTGAAGTTCACTGAATACAACATAAATGTGAGATAGTTATGAATCTATTGGGGGCCAGGGGTAGAATGTGGTAGTTTGAATGGATGTCCCTCAATTGATTCAGGATTTTTATTCAAGCTTATAACTCTACTAGATTTCCAGCTGCCTGACTGGAGGAGTTATCACTGTGGGTAGATCCTAGGGTCTAACCCTAAGGTGTGTTTGGGGATAGATCTGGAATTTCATACTAAAGTTATATAGAATGCTGGAGCACTGCCTGGAGTTACTGGAGTGTGTTTACTTATGGTGCTGCTGGCGGTATTTCTCTCTGCATGGACCTATAAAAAGGGCCCAGCTTCTGCTATTGTGGAGCTTCCCCTGGATCTATAAGCTTCAATAAATCCTGTTCCTCCCATTAAGAGAGAGAGAGAGAGAGAGAGAGGATGTTCTGGGCTTAGCAGTGCATGCCTTTAATTCTAGTATTCAGGAGGCTGAGATAGGAGCATCACCGTGAGTTCAAGGCCACCCTGAGACTACATAGTGAATTCCAGCTCAGACTGGGCTAGAGTGAGAGCCTGACTTGTAAAACTAAAAAAGAGAGAAAGAAAGAATGAATTATATCTCAGAAAGTGATGCCATGCATAGGTCTAGCTCAAAAGAAGAATGTCCAGGAGAAGTACAACCCAGAACAAAGAATGTCTCAGCTAGTCACAGAGATGTCAAGTCATACACAAAAGATAATAATCTGGCTATTTTAAAAGGCTAATGTAGCCCCACATTAATTTTGTCTTTGGACTTGTGACATTTAACTCTTCACATTTCTAGAGACCATTGCTCAAGTTCTAGTAACAAAGGTGTGGCTTCTAGAAACCTCAGCTTTGGTTCACTTTTTGCAAGATGGAAAGCTATTATCCTACGTGGCTAGGAGGCTTCCTCCTAGAGTCTGCTATAGATGATGCTGAATAGGCAGGGAGGTAACTCTTCAGGACAGACATAACTAACAGAGCCATTAGAAAAGAAACTCCTGAATCATACTAAATCTATTAGGTGTTATGATCTGTCAAACATATATATATGTATATTGTATTACATATATTATACATATATAATTTTGTATGTGATATGACATTTACATGTAATGTATAATAGGAACATTATATTTATGGTTGAAAATAGTAGCTAGCATAGGCAGTAAGTAAGGGAATAATCAATAATGGATTAACCCAATGGGAAAATATACAAACTTGATATTTAGATATAATTTAACCATAGGTTTGGGAGGACTCAGCACAAGGATAGAATATTAAATCTTTGTGAACCATTTTTATAAACACCAAGAGCTTATTGTTATGGACAGAGAAACAATAAGAGAGCATAAAACCTTAATATTTGGATATAACTTAATCATATATTTTAAGTACCTCATTTAGTCTTTACTAAATGAGAAAACATAAAATTTCTGTTTATAAAGCATTTTTGTAAACATTAGTAAAAGTACAGAAATATTTAAGCAAACAAAGATTTAATCTTATAAATTTAATAACTTTTAAAAATATTTTATCTATTTACTTGGGAGAGAGAGAATGGGCATGTCAGGACCTCCAGCTACTGCAAATAACTCCAGACACATGCACTGCCTTGTGCATCTATCTGGCTTATGTGGGTACTGGGCCCCTAGGGTTCTCAGGGAAGCACCTTAACTGCTAAGCCATCTCTCCAGCACAATGACTTTTAATATAATATTCTATTTAACCTTTTAAACAAAAATTACATACTATTTCTTTTATCTTTCTATTGGACTGATCCTCTGTTTGGGAGGGAATGCTCTTCATTTTCTAATATTACCATGAAAAAAAATTGTATCTTTTTTTAAAAAATGTTTTATTTTTTATTTATTTGAGAGAGAGAGATAAGCAGAGAGAGAGGATTGGCATGCCAGGGTCTCTTGCCACTGCAAATGAACTCCAGATGTATATGACACCTTGTGCATCTAGTTCTACGTGGGTTCTGGGGAATCAAACCTGGGTCCTTAGGCTTTGAAGACAAGGACCTTAACCACTGAGCCATCTCTCCAGCCCCTAAATCTTTTTTTTTTGTTGTTGTTTGTTTGTTTTTGTTTTTCAAGATAGGGTCTCACTTTAGCCCAGGCTGACCTGGAATTCACTATGTAGTCTCATGGTGGCATCAAACTCACAGTGATCTTCCTTCTTCTGTCTCCCAAGTGCTGGAATTAAAGGTGTGCACCACCACGGCCCACCTAAATCTGTTTCTTAATGACCTCCATGCCTAATGTATGTCTAGATCTCTCTCTATCCCTCTTTCAAAGGTTGAGGCCCTAAATTCATTTGGAAAATGGGTATCAACTCTACCTAGCTGCTTTAGGCTGGAGTTGAATGAAGAGAGGTTAGGGTGTCTATTCTTGCTGACTTTTAAGCCTTGGAAGATAGTCAGAGGGGGCCCAGATAGATGGAGTGGAACTGTAGGACCTGGTCAAGTTGTCCCAATTTCTTATCAAGTACCCAGAAGGTTGGTTACAACAGTCTTATATTTTTGGTTTTCATATAACATTTAAATAAGTTTAAATTTTTAAAACTGATTTAAATAAATCTTGATTTGGTTAGTATTTATTCTTAGTAGTTAAATACCTAGCATAATAGAAAAACCTAGGTATAACTGAATTCTAAACTTAGTATCATGAAATGTGGTAAAATGAACAACTTATTAATAAGGAGTTGAAACTGCATTATATTTTAGCAATGGCTTGTAAATTTAACGGAGCTTTTAAAGACCATGGACAGTGAGAAAAACCATTGTACAAAGCATATTATAAGCAGTTAAAAAATATAGAGAATCAGACTCTTCTCATGTTAATCATTTTTATAGTAAGAATCTTTAGCTTGGTTTAGCAATGCATATTTTATCTGTTAAAATGAAAACCCAGAAATCTATAATTAGGAAAACTTTGAAAATGAAAACAAGAGAGACAGAAAGCATGCACATTGTATTTAACAATTATAGATAAAGCTTAGTAACATTATTGGAGACATTTTTATCAATAGACTTAAATTAACAAATTTAATACAGAGCTAGTAAACATATAGAAATTGTTTTTGTTGCTTCAAAATAAAAAGGGCAACCAAAACAGAATAACATCTTGGCATCTCAGTTTTAAAACATTTTTGAGGGTCTGGAAAGATTGCTTAGTGTTAAGGCACATGCCTGTGAAGCCTAAAGATTCAGGTTTGATTCTCTAGGTCCCACATAAGCCAGATGCACATGATGGTGACACATGAATCTGGAGTTCATTTGCACTGGCTAGAAGGCCTGGAGTGCCCATTCTCTCTCTCTCTCTCTCTCTCTCTCTCTCTCTCTCTCTCTCTCTCTCTCTTCCTCTCCCTCTCCCTCTCTCCCTCTCTCTGTGTCTAATAAATAAATAAATAAAAATTAAATCTTTTAGAAAAAAAAATTTTTTTTTTTTTTTTGGTTTTTCGAGGTAGGGTCTCACTCTAGTCCAGGCTGATCTGGAATTCACTATGGAGTCTCAAGGTGTCCTGCAACTCATGGAGATCTTCCTACCTCTGTCTCCCAAGTGCTGGGATTAAAGGCATGCACCACCATGCCCAGCCAAAAAAGAGGAAAAAATTTTTTTGATTAATCTGTATACCTTCAGAAGCAAGCACACAAAAAACTCAAGAAAAATTGAAAGCACCGACAAATAATGCCTTGGACTTCAGGGTAGTAGAGTCAGAGGACCATTTTCTCAGATGTGGACAATTATTTGAGAATGAGACCATCCCCTGGAGAAGATACCATGTCATTCTTGGTTTGTTCGTTTTCGTTTTCCATGGTAGGGTCTCACTCTAGTTCAGGCTGACCTGGAATTAACTATGCAGTCTCAGAGTGGAACATGGGTCCTTAAGCTTCGCAAGCAAGCATCTTAATTGCTAAGCCATCTTTCCAACCCTAATTTAGTTTCTTTGGTTAAGACTATTTGATTACATATATCTTTTTAATATTTTATTTTTATTTATTTGAGATTGAGAGAGAAAGAGGCTGATAGAGAGAGAGAGAATGGATGTACCAGGGTCTCTAGTCACTGTAAAAAAAACTCCAAATGCATGCGCCACCATGTGCATCTGGCTTAGGTGGGTACTGGGAAATTGAACCTGGGTCCTTGGGCTTTGCAGGCAAGTGCCTTCAACACGAAGCCCTTTCTCCAGCCCCCATTTACATATATCTTAATAAAAGTAAAGCAGAACCTCATCATTGATGAACTAAAATAGCTTGGTTTTTAAAATCCCCCTTTTTTGTCTAAACTGGACAAGGTACTAACTTTGATAAATTTGTTTTGATAGAGAAGAGCACAAGTAGGCAAGCAATATTCTTTATATCCTGATGTAAAAAGGAAGTTTAATGTCAAATCTCTGACAACTACATACAAATAAAAATCTTATATTCAGTAGTACATAAAAATCTTACATTTGGGCTGGAGAGATGGCTTAGCGGTTAAGGGCTTGCCTGTGAAGCCTAAGGACCCCAGCTCGAGGCTCGGTTCCCCAGGTCCCACGTTAGCCAGATGCACAAGGGGGCGCACACGTCTGGAGTTCGTTTGCAGAGGCTGGAAGCCCTGGCGCGCCCATTCTCTCCCTCTCCCTCTATCTGTCTTTCTCTCTGTGTCTGTCGCTCTCAAATAAATAAATAAATAAATTTTTTTAAAATCTGACATTTATACCTGTATATTAATTTAACAAAGGATTTTTTAAAATATTATTTGTGAGAGAGATGATGGGTTGCTAGGGCCTCTTGGTGTTATAAATGAACCCCAGATAAATGCTCCACTTCATGCATTTAGCTTTATGTGGGTATTGGACTATTGAACCTGGGCCAGCAGACTTTGCAAGCAAGTACCTTAACTTCTGAGCCACCAACCCTTGATAAAAGAATTTTAATGTGTATCTACTTTGCCCAGTGCAATTATTATCATGAGGAAACATTGTTAGTACTTTTAGGGTTGGATTAGGAAATATTTAATGTATATCCTTATAGAAGCATTAAAGTTCCTTATCAAGGAAGTCAGCCTTCATTTTACTTAGTAGACTGTGTGTGAATTGACTTAACTTTGGAAACTGGCTGAAGAATAATTTTGTTCTATTGTGGTAGTTGATGTCAGCTTGCTGCTTACCAGTGATTACATTTGTTTGTCTTTCTATTTGTAAATTAACTAAGTCAGTCCATCTGTTTTAACTCTGAAAGAATCCTAATCTATTGATGGTTGCAAAAATACTTGCAGGTCAAGGTATTTCATCACTTTGGTTTTGTTGTACATTATAGTGATTATATGTACTATCACTCTGCTAGTTAAGTTCTTTTTTATTTTTTTAATCTTAATTTTATTTTATATATTTTACAGAAAGGTAGAAACAGGCATAGAGAGAGAGAGAGAATGGGCAGGCCAGGCCTTCAGCCACAGTAAGCAAACTCCAGATGCATGTACCACCTTGTGCATATGGCTTTACATGGGTACTGGGGAAGCAAAACTGGCTCCTTTGGCTTTGCAAGCAAGTATCTTAACTGCTAAGCCATCTCTCCAGCCCAAGTTCTTTTTTTTTTTTTTTTTTTTTGAGACAGGGTCTCATATAGCCCAGGCTGGCCTCAAACTTGCTATGTACCTGAGGATGACCTTGAACTTCTGATCCTCCTTTCTCTGCCTCCTGAGTGCTGAGGAATGTGTCACCATACCTGGTTTTATGTGATACTGGTGATTGAGCCTGTGGCTTGATGCATACTAGTTAAGCAGTCTACCCATCATCTACTGGTTCAGTTCTATTACCAGACCTCTTACTCTGAAATCCCATCAACCCTTTTTTAATTTTTTTTTTTAATTTCAGAGAGAGAAAAAGAGAGAATTAGCATACCAGGGCTTCAGCCACTACAATTGAACTCGAAACATTTGCACCAGCTGGTGGGTATGTGCAACTTTGTACATGCCTCACCTTTGTGTGTCTGGCTTACATGGGATCTGGAGAGTTGAACATGGGTTCTTAGGCTTCACAGGAAAGTGTCTTACTGCTAAGCCATCTCTCCAGGCCCCCATCCCATTTTAAATTTTTTTGTTCATCAACACTTTTGATATCATGGATCTCAATTCTATGGCAGCCTCCTCCACCACTTATAGAAGATAATGATGTCAGGCCCTACTTCAGTGGATGCTTGTTCTCTTAGTAAAAGGAATTTTATTAGATTCTACTGAATTGTGTAATCAGGTGGTAGGGTACCAGGTCAAGCTGTTGACTTGATCTTCACATGAGTGTACTTGCCAGAACACTGAGTAAAAGTTCAAGTGTAGATACTCTCATGTCAATGAATTCCCTTATTCCTTTCTCTTTTTGTAAATTTTTTCTTTTCTTCAAAATTGACTTTTTATTGAACTTGTCTTTTTGTAATTTTTTGTTTCTTTGTTTTTTTGAGATAGGGTTTTTCTCCAGTCCAGGCTAGCCTGGAATTCACTATGTAGTCTCAGGGTGGCCTCGAACTCATAGTGATCCTCCTACCTCTGCCTCTCAAGTGCTGGGATTAAAGGATTAAAGGTCTTTTGGGGAGTCAGAGAATTGACATGCCAGGGCCTCCAGCCACTACAATCAAACTCGAGGTGCCTGCACTACTTTGTGCACATGTGTGACCTTGCACACCTGCATCACCTTGTGCATCTGGCTTACATGGGACCTGGAGAGTGGAACATGTGTCCTTAGGCTTCCCAGTAAAGCACCTTAACTGCTAAACCATCTTCCCAGCCCACTTTCTTCCTTCCTTTCTCTTTTTTTTTTTTTTTTTTTTTTTTTTTTTTTTTTTTTTTGAGGAAGGGTCTCACTCTAGCCCAGGATGACCTGGAATTCATTATGTAGTCGTCGTCTCAGGCTGGCTTTGAACTTAACAGTGATCTTCCTACTTCTGCCTCCCTAGTACTGGGATTAAAGATGTATGCCACCACACCTGGGTGAATTCCCTTCTTTTTTTTTTAAAAAAAAAAAATTTATTTATTTATTTGAGAGCGACAGACACAGAGAAAAAGACAGATAGAGGGAGAGAGAGAGAATGGGCGCACCAGGGCTTCCAGCCTCTGCAAACGAACTCCAGACGCGTGCGCCCCCTTGTGTATCTGGCTAACGTGGGACCTGGGGAACCGAGCCTCGAGCTGGGGTCCTTAGGCTTCACAGGCAAGCGCTTAACCGCTAAGCCATCTCTCCAGCCCAATTCCCTTCTTTTTTAAAAAATATTTTTATTTATTTATTTGAGAGAGAGAGAGAATTGGTGCACTGGGACATCCAGCCACTGTAAATGAACTCCAGATGCATGCTTCATCTTGTGTATCTGGCTTACATAGGTCCTGGGGAATCAAACCTGGGTCCTTTGGCTTTGCAGGCAAACACCTTAACTGTTAAGCTATCTCTCCAGCCTGAATTCCCTTCTTTATAACTTTATTTTGTACATGTTTCTTCTCCCAAGTCTCAACACTGTCAAGAACTGTCCCTACCTATATTATTTTGACTCCCTCATATTCTCTATATCCTATGATTCCCAGTGAAGTGTGGGCTAATTCTTTCTGGAGAAGAAACTGTACTTCCTCCTTAGGCTGTGCCTGTGACACTGGCTATAATATTGGGGACAAAGATAGTGAAGGTGTATCTTCATGAGAACAAGGTATCCTTTAGTTAACCTATTTAGTGGGCTTACATATGGTCTCAGGGCAAAGAGAGTCTACTTTTCTTGGTCTAGATTGAAAAGAGTCTGCTTCTACTGGCCAAGAACATTTGGGGACAGTTGGTAAGTTAAGATTCTGAAGCTGATGACTGGAAAAGCTGGAAAAGCTATGCTGCTATGGATGCATACCACATTGTTATTATTGGTATTTTTATACAAGTATATACATATTTAATTTGAATCTTTGAAAACTTTAGCTATGCTATCAACTGTGCAAAAAAATCTCAGTTTACTGTGCTGAGTTGGCATTGTATAGAATTTAACAACCACATTGATCTATGTTGTGATTTGAATATAAAATGTCCCTCACTGGCTCATGTGTTTGAACACTTGGCTACCAGCTGATGGCACTGTTTGGAAAGGCTGTGGAACATTTAGGAAGCAGAGCCTTGCTGGAGGAAGTGGATCACTGGGGTTGGGTCTTAAGGTTGTGTGGCCTGGCCCCACTTGTTACTGGTACTCTGCTTGTGCTTGCTGATGTAACAATGTGACACAGACCGCCCATTGTGGCCTCCATGCCTTCCCCACCATGAAGAACTCTACTTTTGGACTGTATGTGGAATTAAACCCTTTTCCTTCTGTAAATTGCTTCTTCCCAGATGTGAGAGTAAATGATACATTCTAGAAACATTAAACTTCACTGTTTTCATCTATACAAAGGTAACACACTATATTAAGTATATAAAGTCTTATATACATGGGCTTGATTACAGGAACTAATAAGGTATTCTCTAAATAAAAAAAGAAAATTCTGGTGCTGGAGAGATGCCTTGGGCGGTTAAGGAGCTGGCTGGCAAAGTCAAAGGAGCCAGGTTTGATTCCCTAGTACCCATATAAAGCCAGATTCACAAGGTGGCATATGCATCTAGGGTTCCTTTTAAGTGGCTGGAGGCCCTGGTGCACCCATTCTCTATCTCTATCTCTCTCTAACTGCCTCTCTTTCTTTCTCTCTCTCCCTCTTGCTCAAATAAATAAATAGAATATTGAAAAAAAGATTAATTTTTTTTTTAATTCTGAGGCTGATCAACTTAAATATTCCTTGTCCAAGTTTGAAGGTCTCACATGTTTCCTGGAAAAGAATTTGATATGAGAAGTTGTGCCCTCAGTGTTTTTCACAGCTTTGCTGCTCTGGATCCTGAACCTAAATTTTTCAACAGTGGCTGTTCTGATGCTGCAAGAAATAAGAGTTATGGATGCCCTAGAAGTTCTCTGGCTTTCATAGTGGTCCCAAATGAGCTGCTTTGAACTACCATTTTCTTTTTTCATGGATTAAATGCTGTCAAAAGCATCCAGTCTATTCCCTAGTCTTTAGCATTATCATTTCTCCTATACCAATCAAGTGCAGCATTCACTAGCTCTCCCCAGGCCTCATCTTCCAGCCATACTTCATCTCCATCAAAGCTGTAGTGACTGAGCTATCGCATGGGTCTTGACTGTCTCCCCACTACAGAGCAGATCCTATTGCCACCAGATAAGTATAGACAGGTAGGCTACTCAACTCCAAAATCCCATTTCAAGAGTCTGCTCTTGCTACCATAATTTTTTTTAGCCTAGAATCCCAAGAAAACAAAAAGTTAATATACAGAAGTATTAGCTTTTGTAAATGTCTTATTGACTGATGAAGTTTGAGTGAAGAGAATGTGAAAGGGGAAAATGAATTGATGTGTGGAAGAAGCAGAAACAAATAAAAGGAATGTGCTACCAAGATGGCCATAGCATCACTGTAAACGAATCTGTTGTTTGATCTTCGTAGTCATTTCCAGAAAGTTCATCCAGGTTGTGTCATGCAGCCCCTCCAGCTGGCCTCTTGGGAATCCGAAGCCTCTGCAGGCCATTCTGGCCAGGGGCAACTGCTTTCCTCCTGGTCAGCACAGGACACTGGAGCCCTTCGGTTAGCAGGAAACAATGTGAAGCAGGAGCTTGTGGCTTTGGGTTTATAAGGTATACCATAAAGGTTTTGTAACTATATGTCAAGTAATATCTACTGCCTGGGGGACTTAATAAGTACTTACTAAATATTAACCTCTACTATTAATAGTTATTACTGAATTTTTGCATGCACAATTGTGCCATGCCTTCCACAACTAGTCTGCGTGTTCCCCCACATTTTCCAAGCTTTTGTTAGCACTACTCTGCTCAGTCAGCAGTCAACAATGCCATGGTTTGTGCCATGTGCCACACCAGCATGGCACAGCCAGATAGCCAAAAAGTTTTAACAAGCCCACCTAATGGCAACCACACTACAGGCAACATATAGCTAGGCAATAGTTGATTATTTTGACTCCTGATAATGCCTTCCATTGTCTAACCATTTTATTTATTTATTTATTTGAGAGAGAGAGAAAGAGGCAGAGATAGAAGGAGAGAGAATAGGTATGCCAGGGCCATCAGCCACTGCAAACAGACTCCAGACATATGTACCACCTTGTGCATCTGGCTTACATGGGTCCTGGAGAATTGAACCTAGGTTCTTTGGCTTTGCAGGCAAGTGCTTTAACCCCTAAGCCATCTTTTCAGTGCTGTCTAGCCATTTTAAATCTTTTAAATATTTGACTTGTTTATAAAATCCACTAAGGAAATAAATTATTAGATTTTGTTCTATAAATTATAGCCATATAGCTGAAGGATAGTTTGCTCATTTGCCATCATAAGTTTGCTTCTGAACCATGAATAGAGGAGCCCTCAAATGTCAAATATGAGAATAATAATATTATCTTGGGAAACTTGCTACATTATCCTCTGAGTATTCATAAAGAAACAGCCTTCATTTGATGAATAATTCAAATCTGAGTCTTGTCACCATGGAAAAGGGAACTTTCTTTTTCTTTTTCAGTTTTTCTTTATGAAGCACTCACTGCCATAGACATAATGTTTACCTCCCTTGAGGGAACAACAGCTCTTGACAAGTAGAAATATGATTTCAGCAAAACCTTGCTGCTCTGTGTTTGTTAAAAACTGCCTCAATATTCTGTTTGCTTCCTGCTTCAAGTACAAGGAAAGGATTTTTATGGTCAAGAAAAATCTACTGCTGAATGTCATATAGACATCTACTGTAAGACAGTGAAAAAAAATGAATTTTGAGCTTTTTAAAAGATGCCTTTTACTTTCTAGAAGCAAGAGTTGAATTTTAAAAAACATAAACTGAAGTTATTTGATCCAGTGACAGTGTAGGCTGTCTTGAAAGGTCTCCTCATAAATGTCCTAAACCACACTTCCCTGATGATAGCACAAGCTTCCCAGGGGTGCTGGGTCACAGGGCTCCTATTTGACATGACTACAACCCTCTTGGCTGAAATTGCTAATTTTTTTCTGCATGTGACCTTGGCATACATTCCAAACTCTAAGGCACAAAGTGTCAAGATGGCTGTGTATGATGTCTGTGGTGAGTGTGTGCATGCATATTTGTGTGTGTGCATGTGTGTGCACATGCGTGTAGAGATCAACATTGAGTGCCTTCCTCAGTTGCACTCTCCATTTCCCTTTGTTTTTCTCTTCAATTATTTTTATTCCTTTGCAAGCAGAGAGAGAAATGGAAGTGCCAGGAGCTCTCACTGCTGCAAATGAACTCCAGATGCTTGTGTCACTTTGCGCATCTGGCTTCATGTGTGTGCTGGGGAATTGAATTTGGGTCATTAGGTTTTGTAGGCAGGCACCTTAACCAGTGAGCAATCTCTCCAGTCCCTGTTTTTTTATTTTTAAAATATCTTATTTATTTACTTATTTATTTTAGAGAGAGAAGGAGGCAGAGAAAGAAAGAATGGGTGCACCAGGGTATTTGGCCACTGCAAATGAACTCCAGATGCATGCTTGTGCATCTGGCTTACATGGACACTGGGGAATAGAACCTGGGTCCTTTGGCTTTGCAGGCAAGTGCCTTAACCACTAAGCCGTCTCTCCAGCCTAAGCTTGTTTTCTTGAGATGTGGTCTTTCACTGAACCTGGAGCTCAGTTATTTAACTAGACTAGCTAGCCAGCAAGCCCTAGAGATTGCCTGTGGGATTTGAATTCAGGGCCTCATGCTTGTACTGTTAACCCACTGAGCCATCTTCCCAGCCCCAAGAGTGCCCTGTCTTTGTTTTGTCATTTTGTTTTTTGAGAAAAGATAGATACATTATGACGGGTTATAGTACCCCTTGGTCCAGCTTATTGTACATCACTTCCTCCAGGCTTGGGGGGCAGAACTTCTTTTGTCTTCCTGTTACCCACAACATGCTTCTGCTCCTAAATCTCTAGTAATTTACACGTGTCTGCTCCTTCTGCCTTGGGTGGTGAGTTCCCATACACTGGGACTGTTATTTTCATTGCAAACATTTGATGGTGTCTCTGTTCTTGACTGACTTTCATTAATTATGAGCAGACTTAGGCCCATCACTCTCCTCTTTGGCCCTGTACCTTACATGGGTCATGGAGGAGCATCCTGTCTAGACTCTCAGGCTACTCTCAGCAAGTTCCAACCCAATCTCTAATCTCACACTTCTGAGCCTACCTCTGTCCCTTCAGAGAGGAGTTGTACATGCACAAAGCATAATGCCCGGTACCTCTGAAGAAAAATACGATAAATGTATGATAGAGTTACACAGAAAGGGTTTGTTTTCGCCTGTCAGGTCTATTATAAACAAAATACCTTACGTCAAGTAGCTTTTAAACAATAGAAATTCATTTCTCACATTAGTGAGGGCTGGGAAGTCCCAGATTAAAGCACCAGAGGGTTCAGTATTTGAGTGCCTGGATTCCATCATTCACAAGACAGAATGGCCCAAGTGTTCTCTGACTTTCTTTCAAAAGGCCACTAAGTCCATTCATAAGAACTCTACCTTTGGGCAGGAGAGATGGCTCAGTGGGTAAGAGCGCTTGCTGTGCAAACATGAGGACCTGAGAAGGCCCAAGAAGGTACCTATTACCCTGAGCCCGTGGGTAACAGAGACCAGAGAATCACTGGGTCTCTCTAGTCAGCCAGCTTGACTGGAAAAAAAACACAGCATATTCAGGTTCAACAAGAAACTCAGTCTGACAGAAGTGGGAGAATAATGGAAGAGGACACTGGACACTCTCCTCTGGCCTCACACAGCTTCACTTGTGCCTTTGTCAAAGTAACTTGAAGAAGCAGGTATAGGATTTTCAAGGAAATTCTGTCATCTTGTATGGTGATCACATGGGTAGAGAGCACAAGACGTAGTAAGAAAGTGATTAAAAATCCAGGCATGGCACGCGTCTGGAGTTTGTTCGCAGAGGCTGAAAGGCCCTGGCATGCCCATTTTCTCTCTCTCTCTTCTCTTCCTCTGTCTCTCTCTCAAAAAAAAAAAAAAAAAAAGCCTAAAAAAGTTTCGACATGGCTGTGGATTATCTTTGTGATAGAATATTTGCTTACCATGTATAAGACCTAGGGTTTAATGCCCAGAACTTGAAAAAAAAAAAAAAACAACTAAGATTCACCGTATAAAGACTTACATAATATTCTTTCACTCTATGAGTTGGGCTTAAGGCCAAGGGCAAGTGTGTACTCAACATCTCCCTTTATGGCCTTAGAACTGGAGGAGGAAAGGTGATGCCTGTCATTTGACCACAAAAGGTTTGGTGATTCCAATAAAGCTGTTGTAAAAAAAGAAAAATTAGAGTTGGGCATGGTAGTGCATGCTTTTAATCCTGGAATTCAGGAGGCAGAGGTAAGAGAATTGCTGTTGGGTTTGAGGCCACCCTGAGACTATATAGTGAATTCCAAGTCAGCCTGGGCTAGAGTGAGACCCTACCTTAAAAACATGAAAGAAAAAGTATATATAGAACAATGGATCACAAATTTAATTAATTTGTCATAGTTTCTAGTTCCACAAACAATTCATTTCTGAATATATGACAATTTACATAGAATAACAATAGACATATAACACAGCAACCATTTTGATGTCCCTTAAAGTCCTTCAACCCATTGGAGAAGCACCTATCTTTGAAATTTTAATGAAAATGTTCTTAAACTTCCATTCTATCTAGTGAAAAAAAATTCAGCATTGTTCCCAATACTCTGAGGTTTCTTGGGCATGCTGCCTCTCTCCTTATGACTGACAGCTCTGTGTAACTCCTGCTGAATGCTCCACCCCTGCTTGTGAGGCTGCCTACACCACACAACCTACATAGGACAGCTCCTGGATTCTTGACTTCAGAATAGCACTGACACCAGACCGCATGCTCATCAGAATTCTACTGAAGCTCCGGGAACCAGGGCAGCGAGGTTGCTACTAGGTAGTGAAGGGTCCCTGTTCATAAAGTAAGCGTCCCTCGTCTATTTCTACCTCTGTGAAGTCCTCACAAACGGTTTTAGTCCAGCACTAGTTTTGCTCCAGCTTTTAATTTTACTTTCTCCTTTCCTATCTATGACCCATCACCCCCTCCCCAATTCCTATTACACATGTTGATAATAATAAGCCTTGATTAAATATTTATACTACATAGGAAAAATGATTCATGTATATTCTTTCATATAACGGACGTTTTCTCTTCCTTCATTTTGCTCTAGACCTTCAGGCTGAAGGCTTTGGAGCTTTAACGTTTTTATTCATTCAACAAATATTCAACAGTATTCTGTATTTTTGTTGTTGTTGTTGTTAGGCACATTACTGGCTCCTGAGGCTTCGGATACTATAGGGGGCAAGGTTAACCAAAACTAAAGGATTTATGAATAAGCCATATGGACACATATTTCTTTGTTAACTAATGGAAAAAACATAATTTAAAAAAGAGTTTGGGGGCTGGAGAGATGGCTTAGTGGTTAAGCGCTTCCCTGTGAAGCCTAAGGACCCTGGTTTGAGGCCTGATTCTCCAGGACCCACATTAGCCAGATGCACAAGGGGGCGCACGTGTCTGGAGTTCATTTGCAGTGGCAGGAGGCCCTGGCACATCCATTCCGTCTCTCTCTCTCTCTCTCTCTCTCTCTCTCTCTCTCTCTCTCTCTCTCTCTCTGTGCATGTGTCCGTCACTTTCAAATAAATAAATAAAAATCAAAACAAAAAAATTTTTTTAAAAGTTTGGCAGCTTAGAGAGATGGCTCAGCAGTTAAGGCGCTTGCCTACAAAGCCTAATAACCTGAGTTTGATTCCCCAGGATCCACGTAAAAGCCAAATGCACAAGGTGGCAATGCATCTGGAATTCATTTGCAGGAGCATAGGGTGCACACGCACACCTAATGGCACATCCTAAACCATGGTGAGGGCACATTTGCTCCTGCTTTAGGGCAGAGCCTCAGAATGATTGGTCCAGCATCTGGCATCCAGGTAGGCTCAACCTACTTCCACCTATGCCATGCCAATCCATGCCAACATCCATACATACAGACAATAAACCACGATCATAATACCCTCGGTCAGTCTCCCTTTTCTCCCTCTTGAGTCCCCCCTCCACTGCACCCCTTCTTTTTTCCAACTAGTCTCTCTTCTAGTTTGATGTTACCATAGTTCCCTCCTATTATGCAGATCTGCTCTTCAGATCAGCCGTGCTGGATGCTATGGGGAGTAGGTGTGGTCCTCAGATAACCAGTGGTTCTGGATACTGGCATACGGGGAATGGGAAGGTGTAGAAAGATGTTGAAGTTGTTCTGGAGCTGCTCAGCTGGTCCTTGCCATCTCCTTCAGGATTTTTGATTTTGAAAGGCCTGTGTGAGTGGGAGAATCCCTTCCCAGTGGTTTGCCTTGCTGGTTCAGGCAGGGCCTGTGAGGACAAGCACTTCCCAGTGGCGGAGGCAGGGGTCTTCTTGCTGATAGTGGGTTTGCTGGAAGCTCCTAGCTCCCTCCTGCTTCTCTGCGGGGGTCTCATCTGGGTTAATAATTCCTTGCACTTTTTGGTAACAGAGTGTAGTATGTTATAGTTTCTTTTTTCCCAGGATTCTTTGGCAAGGCTCCTATTCTAGAAATCCCAGTACATAGATACATATTTGTGAGCACAGGGAGAGAGGGAGGGAGGAAGGGAGGGAGGGAGGGAGGGAGGGAGGGAGGGAGGGAGGGAGGGAGGGAGGGAGGGAGGGAGGGAGGGAGGGAGACGAACTCCAGATCTGGCTTTACATGGGCACTAGGGAATCAAACTCAGGCTGGCAGGCTTTGCAAGCAAGTACCTTTAACAGCTGAATTATTTTCCCAGCCTAACTGAAGAGATATTTTTGTACCTCCTCCTTCAGTTTTCAGACTACTGAAGCAATGCTCCTTCCAAAGCTGCAATTTCCCCAGGAATCTCATGCTTGGAGAAGAAATAGGTTGAAGCCTGGTGGCAGCTTGAGGAGAAACTTGTCCCCTAAGAAGAGACTTCACACAATTCTGATAACTTATCTGATCACCTCGCAGGGCAGACTGAAACTGAGAGAGTGATGGGTAGGATCTCACCTTGACCAGGGCTGCTGAGCTATGCAAGCCTCTTGCCCTCTATTTGAACCCAACCCTCATGTCAGGATCCTAATGAGGGACTTGGCAGAGAGGGTCCTTGGACCTCTTGATTTGCTCCTCTTCTCAACTCCTGTCTCTGCTGTCACTATTACCTGTCTATTTAATTAGCCTTTTGAGGACAAGTGGAGGGGGAGGGGAGGGGAGGGGAGGGGAGGGCAGGGGAGGGGAGGGGAGGAATGGAAAAGAAAAGAAAGGAAAGGAAAGGAAAGGAAAGGAAAGGAAAGGAAAGGAAAGGAAAGGAAAGGAAAGGAAAGGAAAGGAAAGGAAAGGAAAGGAAAGGAAAGGGACAAAGTAATTTATTGACGCCTGTTTTATATCATCTGGAAAATATGGAAGAAAGGATTGTATAAGAACTCAAGACTAATGGGATCTGATCACAGAGAATTGAGAAGCTAGGAGAGGAATGTTAAGGAATATATAAGTTAACTGCAATTCAGTTATGTTTAATACATTCACAATATTATACAGTCACTACCTTTCTAGCTCTAAGATATTCTCATTGCCCCAAAGTATGAAGCTATGATCATTAAGAACTTAGTCACTCTCCACCCCTAGCCTGGGTCCCTGGCAATCACCAGTATGTCCTCTCTTTATGGATTTATCTACTCTGGGTATTTCACATAATGAAATCATACAATAATGAGCCTTTTGTGTCTGCCTTCTTTCATTTTGTATAACATTTTCAAGGCCCTATGCATAGTATTCATCTGTACTTCGTCCTATTAATGACTGAGTAAAAGCCCACTATATGTATACACTGCAGTTTTTGTCCCATCTGTTCATAAATGTCTGGACTGATTTCACTTTTGACTACTGTGGTGCTATGAACATGTGTGTAATTATTTCAATTTTTGAGTATTATGTAGAAATGGAACTTGTGGAGCAATATGATAATTTATGTTTAATGTCTTGAGGAAGTCCTATATCACTTCAAGAGACTTCTTTAAAGCTGTGATATTTATAATATTACTAATAAACATCTTAAATATTGTGAATTTCTCAGCCTCAGTATTATTGACACTTGGAGCCAACCAGTGAATTCTTTGTTATGGGAGACAAGGTAAGAATTTTAGTAGCAATCCTGTTCTCGACCCAGTAGATGTCAGTAGCATCCACCCAGCTGTAACAACCAATGATGTCTGCAGACAGGCCAAATGGCTCTTGGGTAGCAAAACTGTGCCCCAACACTGAAAATTGCATTTTTAATACATCCTCCATAAACCTAAAGTACAGATAGTTGGCACAATAGCAGAATATTAAAACAAAGTAAGAGCCTTTAAGAAATGGATATTCCTTAAATGTTTGTACACAGGAAAATTTTTGTTTTGTTTATTATGTAAAGATATTATAGAGCTTTCAGGTTTACAAATATTTAACAACCAGAAAAATATTATCATTAAATATTCATGTACCTTTCATATATAAACTTAGAAACCCTGCTCATCCACAGAACTCCAAAAAATATAATTCCCTTCACCTCTGCCCCAGGACGCATCATATACTGAACCATTTTATAGAATACGGCAACTGTTGTTAGTGGCTTTGGTTTTAGTTTTTGATCCTTTTGAAACAGGGTCTTACTCTGTAGCCCAGGCTTTCCTTGAACTCAAGATAATTCTCCTGCCTCAGCTTCCCAAGTGCTGAAATTACAGGCATACCACCATGACCTGTTTCAAAAGAAGCACCTCGTTTTGATTCCTCCTTCTCCCTGCTCTGTGGGTTGGCCGGGAACTGAACTTGGATGTTGGTCCTTGCTACCCAGTGCTTTCTCCTACTTGACCATACTCTCACCATAACTTAAGAGGGTAGCTTGGAGCAAAATTTTCAAGATTCTTTTTTGTGGGGTGTAAAATATTCTTTGTTTGATATACATAAACCACGCAAAAATGCCATTTAGTAAGTAAAAAAGCATCTTTAAATACAGGGAATTCTAATGAAATTGACAGAGTCAACAACAAAAATAAATACAATTGCACCCTTATCTTTAACCCTTGCCTGCAAGTCCAGCTTGGTTCTGAGACAGTGAAGAGAACTTTTTCCAGTGTTTAAACATATTCACATAACCAGCAATAGAAATCTATATATAAAATCAATCTTCAATAGGTTTTGAGTTGGCATTCCATGTTTTTGTGAGAAGTTGAACATTACTAATGAAGTCCAATCTTATCTTTAGATAGATAGGGAAAGCCCATAGTATTTATGGAACCAGAATTACTGTTCACTTCACTATAAGCCAATTTTACTTAAACGAGGACTGTTCAACAAACATACTCTATTAGCCATTTGTGATCTGAATTGTGGGTGTGTGAAGTCAATAAAATTGTGATACACATTTAAAAACATGAGATATTTCAGTTTTATAATAAGTAGGGCAGTGGCTATTACCCATTAGTACCTTTTTAAAGATGAGCTATTAAGTCTGCCCTTTCTCCATTCTTCTTAATGCCAGCAAAATATTTTTGTTCCAGTGATGTGCTTTTTGGGATTCTCCAAGTACTCTTATCATATATCTTCTCCACCAGCGATGCCTTCATTCTTGTCGGTGTGTGTGTAAAAGAATCCAGCCACCTGACCCATCTTCCACCCAAACAGACCACGGTCCAGTCTTGTGCTTGTCTCCCTTTCCCACAGTGTGGCACTAGGCATATTTCGGAACAAAGGGCTTCTTGTCTTTCTCAACATCATCCATTTTTAATTTGCTCTTTCATTGCTGACACTGTGAACCTTTCCATTTAGAAGGTGGACATTTGATCTCGTCAAGATTCTTTGGATATGGTCATATTTATTTTGCCGAATACATGTTCCTCAGTGCCCATGAGGTGTGTCTTATTTGATGCAGTGAACCAATGAAGGAATGTGAAGCTTCATTATTGGAATATAGCAAACCAATTTAAATCTTTTAAAATTGACTTTGTGTACCTTTACGAGCTCCTTATAGAAAAGGTAGCTTGAGTACATAAAAAATGTATTTGCCATCATAAAACTGTCAGATGAGAACAGTTTTGGAAATGGCCCAGGTGGCCTCAGGCACAGACAGTACTTGTGTAGAGTTCACAACAGGTAGCAAGGGCTGTGGCACTGAACTCCTTGTCTTCCCAGGGGCCTGAGAAGGTAGGCAGGTCGGTGCCATTCAGGGAAGTACTGAAATGAAAGACCAGAGAAATGCATAGCAGTCAGATAAAAACAACGCAACAGGGCTAAAGAAATGGCTTAGCAGTTAAGGCGCTTGCCTGCAAAGCCTAAGGACCCAGGTTTCATTCCCCAGGTCCCATGTAAGCCAGATGCACAAAGTGGTGCATACATCTGGAGTTAATTTGCAGTGGCTAGAGGCCCTGGTATACCCATTCATTCTCTCTCTCTCCCTCTCTCTCTCTCCCTCCTTCTCTCTCTCTCTCTCTCTCTCTCTCTCTCTCTCTCACTGTCTCTCTCTCATTCCTTGCACATAATAAATAAAATACTTTTTATAAAAAAATTTTAAAAAAACACACAGAGCCTGGCATGGTGGTGCATGCCTTTAATCCCAGCACTTGGGAGGCAGAGGTAGGAGGATCACTGTGATTTTGAGGCCACCCTGAAACTACAAAGTGAATTCCAAGTCAGCCTGGGCTAGAGTGAAATCCTACCTCGAAAAATAAATAAATAAAAATAAAAAGACAGAAGTAGAAAAGGGACTAGTCGAAAAGAAGAAGGAGTCTGGTGGAAGAGAAATTGGGGAGGGGGTAACAGAGGGAGATTATGATCAAAATATGTTATATGCATTTATAAAAATGGTCAATTAAAAAGGAAAGAAAAAAATTTAAATAAAGTGATAACCCAAGACCACTTTGCTTTTAAGAAAGGAAAACCACCTAACTAATACATATTAATTAATGACACAAAATGCAATTTTTGTCAAGTTCTAGATGCTAATGCTTTGGATGTGGCTTTAGGAAATCAAGTGAGAACAAAGGCATCAAAACATGACAGATCAATGATCTATCCAGCTCATAAATTCATCTTTAATTATTTATCAGGAGGATGATATATATATTTATTTATTTGCTTTTTGGATTTTCAAGGTAGGATCTCACTCTAGCCCAGGCTGACCTGCAATTCACTATGTAGTCTCAGGGTGGCCTTGAACTCAGCAATCCTTCCTACCTCTGCTTCCCTACTGGGGGAATTAAAGATGTTCACCACCATACCCAGCTATAATTTTTATATCTTTATTTCTTATTTATTTATTTATTAGAGATAGAGAGAATGGGCATGCCTGGACCTCTAGCTACTACAAACAAACTCTAGACACATGCGCCACCATGTCCATGTAGTGAGTACTGGGGAATTGAACCTGGGTCCTTAGGCTTCGCAGGCAAGCTAAGCCATCTCTCCAGCCAGAAGGGTAAATTTTGAAGGATATTGATTGCCTTCTCTAGTGATAATCTCCACCCACAGACAGAGTAATATTCATGTACTTGCACTTTTATTACTTGTACTTTATTAACTTTTATTATTTGTATGTTAATTAGCAGCCAACACCTACCTGTACAGTAAACAAATTGCCTACTTAGTTCCTAGCCATCTCCAGCTCTGATTTCCCTCCTGAGCCCCAGACTCAAGTTGGTTTATAAGTAACTTTACATGGTGGTTATATCTACCTCCAAGTTAAGCTATCCAAAACTGCAGAAGGCCACACCCGTCTCATTTATGGGAATCTCTGGTAATTAGTCCTGTTCCTCTCAGTGAAGTAATGGCAGACTTTGGACCCACTTTCCCAAGCTAAAAGAAATAGCCCTTCCTCACTGTGACCCTTTCTCCCTCCTCCAAAGACCAACCCTATTGACTGCTTTTTGTCTAGGCTTCTCTGTCCTTACAACTTGCCAGGTATCAGTTTTCACCATCTCTCACTAAGACTATTAACAGCAGTGTATTTATCAATCTCCTTGCTATCCAGATGACTACAAAATGATCTTCTGAAAAATCACAGTTGATTGCGCCAGTGTTAGAACTTTGTGGGTCTAAATCTAAATTTCTTAGAATTTTATACAAGGTCTTTTGTAATATTTCAGCCTTATGTCCCAGAATGCTCCTCACTCATCTACAAGTTACTATCAGTAAACACCTTTCACTTTGATGATATAAAACATTCTTATTCTTTAAGGTCTGTCTTTTGTATGTCCCTTAAATTAGTTCTTTTAGCTTAATGATAAAGTCTCTTCTTTCCGGACTCATAATCTTTTATTTAGGGGATGGGAAGAAGGTTTCAAGGTAGGGTCTTACTCTAGCCCAAGGTGACCTGGAACTCACTCTGTAGTCCCAGGATGGTCTTGAACCCACAGCAATCCTCCTATCTCTGCCTCCTGAGTGCTAGGATTAAAGGTGTGTGCCATCATGCCCGTAGACTTGTATTCTCTTCATTTAATTTTCATAGTGAACAAAATCATTTTTACATTATTTTAATTTATCACTATTTTATCAACTTTCTCTTCTCTTGACTTTTATCTGAAGAAGCCTATTTTTAGCTACTTAGACTCATTGCTAAATATTTGCCTGCAACCTGTCTATACTTGGGTCATAATGAACACAGTAAGTTCTTAATAGAGAACCCATACTTCTTCCCCTGCCCCTCTCCACCAATGGAGATAGAACCTATCATTTGTACACAGTAGAACTGACACTGTCTGGTCACATGCCCACTACTGAGTATCCACATAACTATCCTCAAGACCTTTATTATCCTACCTCCAGAAGATTCCTTCATGGAAAAGAGGATATAAGAGGAGGGAGCTGGAGTTTGGTATTCACGCACCTCTGGAATAGCTCCCTGCAGCACACATAAGTCTCGTAAGTTCTATTGGTGAAACTTGAGTTTAGGAAGGACACACAGTCAGTTTCAGCTCCCCTGGGAACATAGAGGATTCCTGGACAAAGGAGACAGGCAATGAATGGAGGTGCTCTGACCCATGGTCCTCAATATTCACTGTTCGGTTGTGAGTTAATAACACTGTGGATTAGGTGGGTTTTCTTCGTATCTGTGGACAGATAGTGAAATCAATATTCTGAGAGAGATCCTGTGCCAAGAGTCCATGCTTAGGCACCCACCTGCCATACAGGCACTGATGAGGGACACGCAGGCCCCTGTGAAGAGGGCCCTCACCACAAGCTTGCACAGGTCACTCTTGCGCTGGGGTATCATTGATGCTGCAGACAACAGAACAAAGTCGTTTGCTCTCTTTCCCACACAGTGATGCATTTAGAAGAATGTAGAGGAACAAAACATATCACATGAACAGTATTCTTAGGTGCAACCTAGGCTGCCAATGTCACCCTGAGAAACATGTATATGTATATTAGTCCTGAGGGATATCTAACTGGGACTTTCCCTTGGTCAAAGATGATGTATCTGACCCTCACCTCAGTGGTCCTATGAACATACTCAAGATGTATCTGAATCCAGTAAGTCTTTGAGTTGCTCCAAGCAGGTGTAAATGTCTGGTGTTTGCCAGTTGAGATATGCTCTCTTAAACCTGGACCCAAATTAGACCATTTTAAGCCACAGTACTAAGGCAACATTCACCTAATCTTGGCCTTTTCACAACCAGAGAGTAAACAGTTATCAGAATTCAAACAATTTAGGCAAGTGTTTACCAGAAGAGATGATAAACCAAAAGAAAATTATTTCACCTTCATATTATTTAATAAGCTATCAAATAAATTATATAGGATTCTATCCCAAAATATTATTGCCACAAAATGGTTCTTTTTACACACTGAGATTTTCTTCTTTTTTTTTAATTTTATTTTTTTTTAATTTTTATTTATTTATTTATTTGAGAGCGACAGACACAGAGAGAAAGACAGGTAGAGGGAGAGAGAGAGAATGGGCGCACCAGGGCTTCCAGCCTCTGCAAACGAACTCCAGATGCGTGCGCCCCCTTGTGCATCTGGCTAACGTGGGACCTGGGGAACCGAGCCTCGAACCAGGGTCCTCAGGCTTCACAGGTAAGCGCTTAACCGCTACGCCATCTCTCCAGCCCTGAGCTGCATTTTCTTTTTATTTCTCACTTAAATCTTCCAGGCTCTTGGGATTGTGCTAGACATTCTCTTTGCCCTGCCCTCCTCAGGTTATTCCTCCAGCCATTGTCTGTATACAGCACCCTGTCTAGCGATGGCTGAATATATCTCTGTTGGCCTCAGAGACTAACTCCTTCTACACTTGGTACCTTTTAGCTAGTAATCGCGCCGTTATGACAGTCCCTTTCTCACGTGTCTGCTCTTCCATGTGTGCCTGTCACCACTGTGCAGCTAGCCAGAATTGAGCTTAGTTTCAGAAAGTGCCTTCATTACTGAACAAACCACATCATCTTTATGTATATATGTTTGTGCTAGTTTAGTAGCAAGATAGAAATATCATAATATTTTTTCCCACAAGAAAAATTAAAATTAAACTGAAGCTGGGTGTGGTGGCACACACCTTTAATCCCAGTACTCAGGAGGATCGCTGAGAGTTCGAGACCACCTTGAGACTATGTAGTGAATTCCAGGTCAGCTAGAGACCCTACCTCGAAAATCCAAAAGAAGAAAGAAAGAAGAAGAAAAAAAAAAAAACCCTAAACCCTAAAGGGAAAAGTAATTAAAGCTGAAGTCGTTCGGGACTCCATGCAGTCAGGTGGCGCACATGCACGGCAGAGCTGCTGTGGGTCTAAGTTAACTGTGGCCTGAGGGCCCATCTCACACAGCCCTGGCACTAAGACCCAGGCACTGCACCCCGAAAAGCTGGGATCTGCTTAGCTTATTGGGGACCTAGGGGAAATTAACTCACTCAAGCCTCCCAGTGTGATTCCTATGGAACTAAGATTGGCAAATCCACAGAGTGAAAATGTTGCAATAATTTCAGCTTTCACCTAGGGAAAAAAAATTAAAAGTTGTATAAGTTCAGTTTCATGAATGCAGTTTTATAATCACAGTAGAAGTTCCAAGATACTTAGAGCCCCTCGTCTTTCTGTTGTTGTTGTTATTCTGAGAAACACACAAAAGATGCTGAGGAAACGACTGATTTCTGAGTTACAAAAGCAATGGCAATATGGAAAGTACCACAGATATCTTGGCCCAATACTATCTACTAAACTGTGAATAAGTATAAGGCATAGAAATGAGGATGGCTGAGAGAGTAGAGCTAAAGACACAAAGAGGGAGAAAATGAAGATCAATTCATAGTAATTGAGACATAAATGAGGGACTGGAGAGATGGCTTAGTGGTTAAGATGTTTGCCTGCAAACCCAAAGGACCAGGTTTATTCCCCAATACACCCCTAACGTCAGATGCACAAGGTGGCACATGTATCTGGAGCTTGTTTCCAGTGGCTGGAAGCCCTGACACACCATTATCTCTCTCTCTTTCTCTTTCTCTTTCTCTTTCTCTTTCTCTTTCTCTTTCTCTTTCTCTTTCTCTTTCTCTTTCTCTCTCTCTCTTCCTCAAATAAATAAATAAACATAAATGAAGGGACCTTAGGCCATCAAAAACTAGTGGACTTCCCCAACTCTAAAGAGTCAGCAATTACATTACAGAGCAAATCTGGGCAAGAATGCTGAGGAGAAACAGCTCACACAGCTCAGAGAAAGGAGCTGAGATGCTGGAGACAAGGTTACCAAGCATATGGTTCTGCTCATTTTGTGGTTAGGCCTGGGACCCTGGAAAGCACCCGATGGGCAACAATCTTTTGCACAGCATCTTCTGTCTTCCCTCAGATCTCCATGGCCTATATTTAACACTATTTATTCTTTGCTACATTGGCACTTACAGAAATCCACTGTTTCTCGCCCTGGATCCACTCTTCCACTCCAGACAGACGTTTATTCTTGTATTGAGACAGTTGTTGGTAGGCCACGAACTCATTTATGAAGAACTTGACTCCCACTATCTCTGCCACTATTGGACAGTCTGCCCACTCTACACCCATCATGAAAATCATGGGTCTTAGGACATAGGAGCAGATGACCTGTGTGAAAGAGAGGTACCCAAGGAAAAACCAAATCACAGAGGCCATGTGCCAGGGCCATTCTCTGGAGCCCATCTCTTCCTCCTCCTTCCCCTTTCTCCTACTTATACCTTCTCTTACTTCCTGTGAGCCAGGAAAACATGCCTAATAAATATAAGCCTTTACCTGGAAAGTGAGCCTGTGTATATCCACCAATTCCCCGAGCCAGGTTAGGGTAGCATTGAGGAAGGCCAACACAGCCAAAAAAGCAACCAGATTAGCTGCTACATTAGCAACAAGGCCTATGGCATCTGTGGCTCCATTGCTGGCAGCTTCCAGGATATTTCTCTCCTTCCTGTGGTTATTAAGCATAGCGAAAGAATACCTAGGATAGCCTCAGCCCCTTGGAGAAGAGAAATTCCATTGCCCCCAAAGTGCAGATAGTAGGTACAAGGCCAGTGTGAGGGATGATAATGGAATTCTTTAATGTCCCTGTCAATGGGAATTACTCTGAAACAGTATCATATGTAGTTGCCATGAAATTACACTGAGGCTAAGGACAGGAGGTCCTGGCATACCGAAGCCAGTGGCAGCTAGGAAGGAAAGCAAGAAACAAAACAAGCATGATGAGCTGGAAGCACAGACAGGCCAAGAGGGTATATGTGATCATGGTCTTCCCTCAGAGAGACTTGAAGTCTACCACACAGGGCCCCTCTAGGAGCATCTACTTCACCATCTCCCAAATCATCAGCCCCCTCTGACTCACCCACGAGGCATTTTCACCCCTTCCTTGCTCTTGAACTTCGACTGTTCCACTTCCGGATACACCAGCTTGGACAAGGCAAGAGCACAGGGGGCAGCCATCACTGAGGCGGAAATCAAAGACGATGCGTCAATCTGTAAAGCCAGACAGAGGGTCAGCATCACTCTAGAATGCATCTTCGGCTTGCCCAGGAGTGGTTAGGAAGACTATGCCTTACCCCAAAGGATATGAAGGCTCCCATCACAGTGCCTGCAATGGTGGCAAACCCTCCAGTCATCACCGCGTGGATTTCAGAGAGGGTCATGTCTTCAAGGTAGGGGCGGATGAGCAAAGGTGCCTCTGTCTAAAGACAAGGGGGCAACAGTTGACTCCATGAAGATGTACTTCCCTATGCAAAAGTGCCAGCAACAGGCAGCAAATGGACCCACTAGATACGTGTCTATCCCGTGTGCTGTTCTGGGAGACACAGCTCCACCAAGTGAGCAGTAACCTCTGCTTTCAGGCCCTCTGGATCTGCCGCACTCCTCCAGGAGCCCAAGTGTGTGTTTGTGGTATGGTTTTCACTGTTTCGTGTTTTCAATTCTATAGAAAATAAGTGATATTTTCTTTTGTTTTTCTTTCTGTCAAAAGCCATGAGAAATTAATTTATGGAATATGATGCACTCACTAGGTACATATTAGATGCTTACAAAATAGTATCGAATGAACTGAAAGTGGCTGCTCTAAGCCAACATTTTATGAAAGAATCAAAGTAGGGACTGGAGAGATGGCTTAGGGGTTAAGTGCTTGCCTGTGAAGCCTAAGGCCCCCGGTTTGAGGCTCTATTCCCCAGAACCCCCGTTAGCCAGATGCACAAGGCAGTGCATGTATCTGGTGTTCGTTTGCAGTGGCTGTAGGCCCTGATGTGCCCATTCTCCCTCCCTCCCTCCCTCCCTCTCTCTCTCTCTCTCTCTCTCTCTCTCTCTCTCTCTCTTTCTCTGTCAGTCTCAAACAAATAAATCAAAATAAACAAAATTAAAATTAAAAAAGAATCAAATAAATGTTTTATAAAGTTAAGATGGCTCAACTATGAAAACTGTATCTAATCACACTAAGACACTATTTATCCTTTAATGAATGCCAACTAAAAGACTAACATTCTGCACTAGCTCCCAGGACTATGGATATGAATAAAACAAAGTATCTACTCTTACAAGATTATAATCTAGTAGGGGAAACTAAGCTGGTTATAAGTGATTAATAGATCAATCTGTGGCTAAGAGTGTCCATTAAGAATAAGAGTGCCAGCTGGGCATGGTGGCGCACGCCTTTAATCTCAGCACTCAGGAGGCAGAGGTAGGAGGCTCACCGTGAGTTCGAGGCCACCCTGAGACTACATAGAGAATTCCAGGTCAGCCTGAGCTGGAGTGAGATCCTACCTTGAAAAACCAAAAAAAAAAAAAAAAAAAAAAAAAAAAGAAAGAAAGAAAGAAAAGAATAAGAGTGCCCAGATAATTATTCTGCATTAAGGGTGAAAGCAAGAATCTGAGTCCTCCTTAAATGTCTAAAATATTTTCCATCAAGGGCTACCTTTTCCACAGTTTTTAATTTGTCTTTTCATGAAAAAAGTACACCTTTCAAGCCAGGTATGGTGACTCATACCTATAGCCCCAGAACTTGGGAAGTAAAGGCAAGTGGATCAGGAGATGGAGACCATCCCTGGCTACACAGTGAGTGCATGGGCAGCCTGGGCTACATAAGAGCCTGTCAAGAAGGAAAGGAGAGAGAGGGATGAGGGAGGGACGAAGATGGGAGAAGGGAGAGAGGGAAAAAGAAAGAAACAAAGAAAGAAAGGAAGGAGGAGGGGGAAGGGACAAAGGGATGGAGGGAAGAAAGGGCATATCTTTCTAAACCTGTACTTTGCCAAGTTCTCAATTCTCCAGAACAAATATAACCTGAACACCTCAGTGTACTTACCATCCCTACAAATATGTTTCCTGCTACAGCCAGGGTCTCTGCAGCAGTGGTGCCCATGGTGATTTGCAAAAACCAGGCAATCTAAAAGGATTCAGAAACTTAAACAGTCAATATTAGCAGGAATCTTAGATCATGTCCAACGAAGCCCTTCCTCCTTTTTACTGATAAGGAAACTGAGAAATAATGTGGCACAAAGCCTCAAAACCAATTACAAATGTAGCCTTGGCCAGAACTCAGGCCTCTTGTCTTCGAAAACAAGCACATTAAAATTCAGTGTGAGGGCTGGAGAGATGGCTCAGTCATGAGGCAACTGCCTGAAGAGCCTAATGACTTGAGTTCAATTCCCTAGTTCCAACATAAGGCCAGGTGCACAAAGTGGTACCTGCATCTAGAGTCTGTTTGCAATGGATGGAGGCCCTGGAGTGCCCATTCTCTCTGTCTGTCTCTCTTTTATCTCTCTCTGCTTGAAAATATGCGTGTGTGTGTGTGTGTGTGTGTGTGTGTGTGTGTGTGTGTGTGTATATATATATATATATATATATTTAATTCAATGTGAAAGCATGGTTCAGCACAGCTTTCCTCTCTACGCTGCTCTTAGCCTATCTCAGATCTCAGTGACCATTTGTTATAAGGATGCTTACAATGCCATTTTTCACTGGTTCTAACACACTACATCCCATAAGTGAGCTTTACTCCAAATCAAGTACCATCTTCACCCCCTACACAGATCCCAGGTGAAGTTCCTTACCTAATAGGTACAGAAAAATGACTTACCTTCTCAACTACCCACTGCACAAGTCCCAGGTAGTAGAGAATGGACATCACACATCCAAAGAAGATAATGATTGGTAAGGACTGTAATGAAAGTGGTGGGCAACTGGTGAGACATTACATTTTGTGTGCTACATATACCACAAGCAAACTGTTTCAGGCTTCCAAATTAAACTCTCAGCATCCAAGAGCACATGTCACAGCGTAGTTTAAGAAGAAATTTAAAATATGCTACAAAGCTATCACCCCATGAGTATTAGATCTGAAGATGTGAGCCAGGTGTGGTGGCGCACGCCTTTAATCCCATCACGCGGGAGGCAGAGATAGGAGGATCACCTTGAGTTCAAGGCCACCCTGAGACTACATAGTGAATTCCAGGTCAGCCTGGGTTACAGCGAGACCCTACCTAAAAAAAAAAAAAAAAAAAGATGTTTTCTGGGCATTTTGCCCCAAGTCTCTTTCAACCAATTTCAGGATAATAATAATCAAAGGAGAAGAAATGGAAGCTTTTTCCTTTACTGATGGGATTAAGTCCTTTTCTTGGGGCTGGCTGATCTCTTGAACATGCATTTTCCACCTCTGCTTTACTTGCCATGCCCCCTACCCTTCCATTGACTTTGTCATTCCTGCCACAAAACAGGTCTTACTTGAAAAGCAAAGACATTTTGGACCAGCGTATCACCGAAGACAAAACTGGAACCAGCCACAGTGTAGCTCAGAAAGATCTGAAAGAAGGAGAATAAGAGTAAAGCCAAGCAGGACATAGGAGGAGAGGGATCTACCTCATGTGTGACCACTGAGGGCAGGCTATGTCCCCATCAGCTGCTCACTGAGTGACGGGTTCACAAGATCAGTTCTCTTTATTCATAGTCTGAACCATACCGTTATTTCTCAAGCAGATCTCCGAGCTCCATCCTTAAGATACAGCCCTAACCTCATGTTTTCCTCAAAGCTACTTTAACCTACTTTCTTAGGTTCTAAAAGAACAAAACCATCATGTTCAATTTTCCATACCTGGATTTGATTGCCCAGCCACTGAAATGCATTAAATCCAGGATCAGTTCTGATGACCAAAATCCCAAAGACAAACTGAAGACCCAGGCCCCAAAACACTGTCCTCCAGCACACCTATGGTCAATAAGAAAATTATTCCAGTGTGAATTCTAAACCCTGCTTGACTGCAATGAACTAACTGATGGTGCTAACAGTAAATGTGGGGTAAGATGGCATAGGGAGCAGGGAGAATGGAAAAGAAACACATGGAGACACGGGGCAATGGTGCATAGAGTCAACTGTGCCCACATGTTTTTCAGAATGTTTAGATGCTAGATGACACTTATCAAACATATATACAAGTAACTTCTGTAATCACTATCATTATGTACAGTGAAATTGTGTTTTATTCTCTGTTCTATTATATTTTCTTCCCTTCTTTTTTTTAATTTTTTCCTTCATTCTCTTTAATGCTGTCCTAGATCTACAAAATCTATATCAAGACTCACTAATAAGTCATAGTCTACATTTTGAAAATAAATAGTCTAAGATCCTTAATGTTTCTTAGGAATAAAAATGCCAGAGCCCAGGGGTTGTAAAAAAAAAACCATAATTCCATGTCTTTATCATGACGACTTCACACATGTACTTGGCAATTTGTACTTGACCCTTCTGTGTGTTTATATGCCATACGTGAATACCCAGTACTCACTGCCCTGTGGTGCTTGGAACAGACAAAGAGGATGAGGATGAACATACAGATTCCTGCAAAGGAGATCAGCTGCTCCGGCCTTTGGGCTGTGTCTAGAGCCAGCCACAGGATAAGGCCCACTACGGAGACTCCTGTGAGCAACCTAGAGAAAAAATGCCAAAAGCATGTCATTAACTCAGTGAATGCTTCTGACAAATAGAAATGTACCTCAAGAATAAGTTGGGTGGGGGGACTCAACAGTTTATTCTTCACATCTTGAGAAACATCCAACTGTTAGTTCCCTAGCTTCCACATCTTTCCTCTCCAACTAAGATGAAGCTCCTTCCTTCCTTCCCTTTTATTTCATATTTTTATTTTTTTGAGGTAGGGTCTCATTCTGGCCCAGGCTCACCAGGAATTCACTACCTAGTCACAGGGTGCCCTTGAACGCACGGCGATCCTCCTACCTCTGCCTCCAGAGTGCTAGGATTAAAGGTGTGCATCACCACGCCCGGCTCCCTTTTATTTTTTGAGACAGGATCTCATGTATCACAGACTGGCTTCAACTCACTATGTTGCCAAGGATGACCTTGAACTTCTAATCCTCTATACCTCCACCTCCTGAGTGCTGGGATTACAGGTGTATACCATGACAACATTTTTATGTAGTGCTAAGGATCAAACACATGGCTTTGGGCTTTATAAAAACCAACTGAGCTACATCCCCAGCCTCCAGAATAAAGTTTCTAATCTGGGGACACAAATTACATGATTTCCTTTCCTATATTTCTGTATTTAAAAGACCTAATATAATGACTCATTCCTGAAGATGGTTTCAATGATTAACAAAAAAATACCAAAAACTGAAGGAGAAATTGATCCCCTATTGTTCTCCACCCAATTTCTAACTACTTCAAGGGCAAGAGTAAAAGAGCCACAAATCAATTACTTATGAATTTATTGGCTTTTCATACACCAAACATACTTGATTAATACACAGACTACAGCTTGGGATGTCATTCAATGATGGAGCATTTGCCTAACATGTACAAGGCTCTGGTTCCTGCCTCTAATCCCAAACATCACCAGAAAAAAAGAAAAAAAATGGGCATGGTCTTACACACCTATAATTCCAGCACTTGTGAAATGGAGGCAGGAGCATCAGAAGTTCAAGGTCACCCTCAGCTACAAAGTGAGGCTGAGGCTGATGTGGGCTATGTAAGATTCTGCCTCAAAAACAAACAAAAAATGTACAAAATCCGGGGAAACAGAATTACAGGGAAAATTGCAAATAAAAACAAAACAAAAGGAGCACATTATTCACTGTAATACCACCAAAGCAAAGCAGAAAAAGGCATTACAGACCTGGATTTTAACTCAGAGCTCTTTTCACTGTGTACTCATCTCTCTTAAAGTTAAAATCTGGCTTTCAAACTCCATCTTTCTTAATGAATAAAGTCATTTTAGCTGTACCTACCCAGTGTCAAATAATCAAGGATTCAAAACTTTGATGATAATCTGCTGTTATTTCTCCAAAGTGTCACTGTTGAAAACATCCTTAGCACCTGTTTTCTATGTATACATTGGAGAATGTGCAAGGAGGAACTTTCTAGAAGTCTGAAAGTTATTCTCTTACTCCTGGTCTGTGATCAAAGGACATGTGCATGCAATAGGTAACCTATGGCGGCTCTGGAATCCAGCTGTATTAATCAGTAAGTTTGCTCCTTAAACTCTAAGGAAATGAGAAAGGCACCACTGAGTGCAAGAAATCTTGGGGTACTAGAGGGGTGAAGCATTAAACAGATCAGGGACTGAAAGGAGAAATGAGTCAACTTGATTTGATAACACAACTCCAAGTGTCTTTGTTCTGACTAGCTCATTGAAGAAAAGAATTGGTGTTCTCATTTCTATCATGGGTTCTTAGACTATTTAGACTGAAATTCTTCTCTGAAACTGAGCCTTTTCTGCCCCTAGCAATGTTGATCTAAGGGTATAAGAAACTGTACTGAGGTTTGGTGCTCCTGTTGCTGAGTCTTGTACTCTGGTTTTCTCAAGTGTAAGGACCTGGATATCACTCAGGAGCTGCCAAAAGCCTTCATATAAATTGTTGGGGTGAAAAATATTGGAATTCTTATCATACTGTTGTAATTTAGATCTAAACTGTCCGTCAAAGACTCATGTGTTATAGGTTTGTTCCTCAATGCAGCAATCTTCAGAGGTGGGGCTTCTGGAAACTAAATGACTGGATCGTGAGGGTTTTGATCTCATCAGTGGATTAATCCACTGATGGGTTTGTATTGAAAGAGCTATTAGAAGCTGGTGGAAACTGTAGGAAGTGGCGGACCTACTTGGAGTAGTTTACTGAGCACATGTCCTTAAAGGTGGTCCTTGTCCTACACCCCTTGCTTTCTCGCTCTCTTTGCTTGGTGGTCTCCATAGAATGAGCGTCTTTGCCCCACTATGATGCTCTACTTCACCGAAAGCTAACAGTGATTGGGATAAGTGACCATGAGCAAAACTTCTGCACTTAAGAGCCAAAGAAAACCTTTTATTCTTTAAGGTGCTTTCTGTGGATATCATGCCACTGCAATACAAAGCTCAATAAAATACTCACCATTTCATCCAGAGTCTCAGGCGGGAGTTTTTAAAGGGCTTCAAACATCTTGTCATTTTTTTACTCAAGTGCTTTTTTAGAAAATGGCAAATCAAGAAGAAGATCACCAAGCATGTGATGACGAGCAAGGCCAGTGCCCTGTGGAAGTCCAGGATGCACGCCGCCAGGAAGTAGGCGGCGTACGCTGGAGAGAGAAGGAGCAGAGTACGGTCAGCATGGCAGAGCCTCCACGGGGCAAATGAAGCCCCGTCATGAGGGTCTCAAAGCAAGAACTCTGCAGGGACTCTGCAGTCAGGCCCAGCTGCATCTCTCCCAGCCTGGGAAGAGGTCTAGCTGTGGTCTTCTTGAGATCCCAAACACAAGCCAACTTAGTCTGAAAACTATATCTCTTCACTTGTCCCTGATGAACCCTAACTCCCTTCCATTCTATCTGATATCCTCTCCCTGTCGCTTAGATTTCCACCATCAGACTCTTCAAGTCAGTCATTTCTTCTTAAAGTTGCATTGCCCTAGTCACTTCAAATGCTAAATGGTTAAATTCTTCTCCTGAGCAGAGTCACGCGTAAACAAGAAAGAAAAGCCACATGGCCCTTCTCCTGATTGGCAACTCACTCCAAAGTACAATTTGTGATCTCACTATCTCAGCTGCATCTAATGTTGCTATAAAGCCCCAAATGTCACTGGCAGCATAGTTTAAACAGAGGTTTGCTGGGTTTTGTTTTTAATAAAAAACAGCACTTTATATAATTGATTTCACTTATAAACCAGCAAATAAGTCATGTATAATGCAGATTTCTTTCATAAAGACTAGCAAATATTGTACCCTGAATCAAATCAAGACACTAGGAAAATAAACTAAAAGAGAGTGATTCTCTGGCATATTTTAAGCCTGCCAAATAATATAGATTTGAGATTTAGTTTATACTTAGGTTTTACCTATTACTCTTAGGTGCAATTTAACACATTATGTCTTGCTTGCAAGTACATCAAATAGCCTTCAGATCAATTTGTTAGTAAAATTGCTTTCCATCCCATAATTGTCTTGACACAGGCAAGATTTCTAAAATGATTGCTTCCCCTCCCATGAATTCTCATGATCTCACCCAAACACAACAATCCTAACAGGATCCTCTTGAACAAGCTGGCGTGTCTTTTGAAGAAACTTCTTGCCTTGGTGAAAGGCTGTAGATTCTTCCTAGTGAGAACACAAAATTAAAACACAAGACTCACTCATCCCATTTGTGCCAGTTCTCAAAACTTGATAATATACCCCAAGGCAGAATTTGCTTTTAGTCAATGAAGAAAATTATTCACCTGAGGGAGAGGGGTCAGGTAATGTCACTGCAATGCCCAAAAGGCCATTCAAACCTTTCCCAGGGCTGCAAGTCAGAATGACCCTTCTCAGCCTAGACCAACAATACCCTTGATAATGTCCTGCCACAGAAGGAGACAAGTCAGAGCAGGGATTCACTTCTTCCCTGTTCATAAAGAACAGATGCTTCCATATTCAGAAGAAACCCTGCTCTTCTGAGAAGCAATCTGGTGTTCTCATCTCAAACCCACACAAACCCAATACCTCGAATAGTCAACCATGTGTGCAAGGACAGACAGGAAGGAAAATACCACCAAGAGGCTTATCACCTGCTGACAATCTAACTACATCACCTCAGAAGAACATTTAGACTCTTTGAGAACTCTGCTACCCAATGACATGGATTGTAGCTTCTGATTATTATATGTGCATATTTGTATGGGAAGGATTACTCTGGGCCAGAAAGCAGAAATGACGCCTGCAGATAAAGTGCCTGGAAGTAGCAAGTGAAACTGGACTGTGTTTATCAGCAGGCCAAATTAGAAAGAATGAACATGAGTCAGGATGCTAGAGCTGAGGTTGCTGCACAGTGTAAAGCACTTGCCCAACATGCAGGAAACAGTGAGTTCAGTCCTCAGCACTGGATAGATACATATATACACATACTTACATACATACATACATGAAAACAAAGTGAGAAGTCTGACTGGAACGGAAATTGACATTAAGTTCACAGACAAGGTAGAGAGATCCCAAGCTCATGCACCAGCATGAGTGGCATTTACACTGGTAAAAACCAAGTTTATCCTCTGATCTCCACAAGCACACAGTGACACTTGTATGCCCAAGCCCATGTGCGCATGCACATACACATATATACATGCACATACACACACTAATAATTAATTATAATAATTTTTTAAAAGGAGGCTGGGGCAATAGCTCAGTAGTTAAAGGTGTTTGCTTGAAAAGCCTGTCAGCCAGGGTTCAATGCCCTAGCCACCCACATAGAGCCTAATGGGCATTCCTTTGCAGCAACAAGAGCCTCTGGTGTGCCCACACATACACAGGCAAACAAGTACATTTGAAAATAATAATACTAATTGCTACTGATGATGATAACAATAATAAACAAGAGAGGTAGCTTTTTCAAAAAATAGTGCTGACAAAATGAGATCCACCTATAAAAGAATGAAACTAAGTTCATATCTCTCACCTTGAACAAAAATCAATTCAAACTGATCAACAAAAGAATCAACAGCCAGGCATGGGTGGCACACTCCTTTAGTCCCAGCACTCAGGAGGCACAGGTAGGAAATCGGAAGGATCACTGTGAGTTTGAGGCCAGCCTGGGCTAAAGTGAAACCCTACTGAGAGAAAAGAAAGAAAGAAGAAAGAAAGAAAGAAAGAAAGAAAGAAAGGAAGGAAGGAAGGAAGGAAGGAAGGAAGGAAGGAAGGAAGGAAGGAAGGAAGAAAGAAAGAAAGAAAGAAAGAAAGAAAGAAAGAAAGAAAGAAAGAAAGAAAACATCAACTAACTGAGTGAACAGGCAGCCTATAGAATAGGAGAAATTTTTTCCAGCTCACCAAACTGCCCGGTAAGCACTTCTCTTAATGTTCATGCCCATATATTAATGCTATTCTCATTCTGGTCAGAGAAGCTTCTCTTTTCAGATGGTGGTGACTGTGGGATGACTCAAAAGGCGCCATATTGCTGAGAAGAATTGACAGGGTTTCATCACTGAAACATCTCTATCATACCTTCCAAGGCTCAGGATCCATTATGGAAGAGGTGGCAGAAAGAATGTAAGAGCCAAAGGAAGGGTAGGACACCTTACAATGCAGTCTTCCAGACACAAAATGGCCTGGATATCCATGACCTCACAGTGCCTGGCACAACCTACAAAAGACCATTATAATAGGAGGAAGAGATGATGACATCAAAATAAAAGAGAGACCAATTGAGGGGGGAGGGGATATGATGAAGAGTGGAGTTGTGAAGGAGAAAGTGAGGGGAGAGGGAATTATTGTGGTTTATTGTCTATAATTATGGAAGTTGCAATAGTAAAAAATAATAAAGAAAGCAACAACAAACTGGTTGAACAGGCAGCCTACAGAATAGGAGAATTTTTTTTCCAGCTACACCTCAGAAAGAAGGCAAAAATCTAGAATAGATAAAGACCAAAAAAAATTCCAATAACTTAATGGGCCAATGAAATGAACATAAGTCTTTAAAGGTGAACTAGAAATAGCCAATAAATATTTTTAAAGGTGTTCAACATTCTTAGCCATCAGAGTAATGCAAATCAAAGCTACTTTGAGATTTTCTATCACCTAAATCAGAATGACCACCTTCAAGAAAACAAATGACCACAAATTTTGGTGAGACTACAGGGAAAGAGGAACCCTTATCCTCCATTGATGTGAGTGTAAACTAGTACAACCTTATGACCCAGAGCTAACTTATGACCCAGTTATACCAGTCCTGGGCATGTGCCCCAAGGACTCTATATTGTTCCACAGGGATACTTGCATATCCAAGTTTCTCTTCACAATAGCAAGAAAATGGAATCAACCTAAATGTCCATCTACAGATAAATGGATAATGAAATGTGATATATGTGTGTGTGTGTGTGTGTGTGTGTATGAAATTTATTCAGTTATAAAGAAGAATGAAATTATCAAATTTGCAGGAAATCTGGAAAATCTAGGCTCAGAATTATAGATACCATTTATTCTATCTCATATGCTATACCTAGATTCTAAGTACTAAGTATGTGTCTGGGTGGAAGTAGATGTGGGTTAAGGCCAGGAGACTAGAAAGAGACCCATAAGAAAGGAAAAGGGAAGCTTTGGGGGTTGGATGGTGAAGATAGTAGAGCACATCAGACAATTACACTGAAGGGGGGATGCAGAGGGCAAAAGGAGAGAATGGGGAGAGAGTGATAGAGAAAGAGGGGTAGAGGGAAGAAGGAGCAACCAAAGCAAAGTATGCTGAAAGTATAAGGACACCTGCTGCTTTGTAAACTAGTTTTAAAATATAAAATTGAAAAGTTTAAAAACTAAGTCACTGAGTTAATTCTTAAAGGGAAAAAATACAAAAATAGCATTGTGTTTGGAAGCATCTCAGGATCATAGGCCTACATCCTCTTCATAAACTATCCAATATTCTCTTCTCGACTTCCTACGGTGTGGTGTCTGAACTCATAAATATCTAGACCCTTTCCCATACCATGGTACATGACTTCTAGCTAACCAAATGTACCCAACTAACTTTTATCTGACATTAATCTTGAAAGCAAACAAAATTCTGAAAGTCTAAATTGAAAGTTTGGTTTTTTCACTCTGCATTCCTTCACCCCTGTTCATATAAGCCTACAGGCTCAGAGCTTTCCCTTGACTTCCAAGACAACATCTACTTATTTTTCTCTTCTATCCTACATAATGGTCCTTTTGTCTCTACCTTCACCACACACACACACACCATTCCTTTCTTCCCATCCCTGAATCTGAGTATTCCAGAAAAGTTTTTTAATTAACAAGTTCATCTCCAAGTCTCAATGTTCTAATTTTAAAAAAATATATTTAAATTAATACCCATCTGTCCTGAAAATTGAATAAATTAATTAAATGATCTCCATAATAGTAATAAATATTAGCCATTATTATTGTTGTTGCTGTTATTTTTGCTGCCATCCTTGCCCACACTTATAAACTTATTTATGGCATGAGATAAATGATAATTACACAAAATACAAACGAGTGCATGTGGTAATGTGAAGTGGATGTGGTCTTAGCTCTACTATTAGATCAGCTCTCTGAGAAGAGGATAGCTGTTATCACTTTTTACTTAGCCCACCCCAGGTCCTTAGGTCCTCACTAAGCTGGATTCTGGAATATCTGTACCTTGGGTGAGAGGGCAGTCTCGGGTCATCCCTCATGCTGTGTTCCTTTGTCCCTTCTTCAATCCTTTTGGGTCCCTCAGCCTCAGTATTTACTCCTTCCTGTAAGCACAGGTAAGACAGACTCAGTCCCAAAAGTGAGGGAGGTTGAGAGAGCAGCCAAAGATCTACAAAAGCCATGTGGTGACCCACGATCTTGAATTACCATGAGCTCCAGCCCTGGGTTCTCTACGCCATTCTCCACTGAGGCTGGAGCGATGGAACCTCTTCCACTTGTTTTCTCCATGGCCTGTTATCCTTGTCTGAAAAACAAATACAGGGCAAGGCTGAATGATTTGCCATGCTGTCACATGGGACGGGGGAGAACTGTTAGGACAGGTCTTCATAGGAAACACAAACTAAATCTCACTAGAAAGTCAGAAGATTTTGTTAAGATTGGGTGCTGAACTTCATTATAATAAATATTGGAAAGTCCAACTCGAGTTCTTACTGTGAACACCTATGGAAGCAGCAGTACAACAGAGGAGAAATGGAGGGCAGAGGAAATGGAATGAAGTTGTGGGTTACCTCGAGTCCCAGGACCTGGACTGCAATAGACCTCTGTAGTCCCTCAAAGAAAGGGTCATACAGCTGGGCGTGGCGGCACACTCCTTTAATCCCAGCACTTGGGAGGCAGAGGTAGGAGGATCACCATGAGTTCGAGGCCAGCCTGAGACTACATAGTGAATTCCAGGTCAGCCTGGACCAGAGTGAGACCCTACCTCGAAAAACTGAAAAAACAAAAAGAAAAGAAAAGAAAAAAAGGGTCATACAGTAACTGCTGCTTCTTTCCTGGAGGAGTCCCCACTGGGCTATGCTAAGGAATAAGGAAACAGAAGTGAGCGGTGGGGCTCAAGAAAAACTCAAGTACAAAAATAAGGACCAAAAAAGAAAGCAGATCTCACAAGTCATAACCCAAAACTCCATGGTGAATACCAGCAATCCCACTAAGGAGGGACCTCAGTGGAGCAGGGACAAGGAGGACGGAAATGATGGTACCAACTTATGATGTGTCCATCCTAAAGTTCTACTTAATAAAAAAAATATATATATTTATTTTTTAAAAGTAGAAATAGATAGACTGCTGTATTGAGCAGGTTCCCTAGAGGAACAGAACTGATAGAATGTCCGATATACGTGAGCGTGAGCCGAACGACTTACAGGATCTGGGCTATAGTCCAGCAGTGGATGTGCGCACTGGAGAGCCGGGGAGCCTGCGCAGCTCACAAGGCGGGGTCCCTCAGCAGCGCCACTTTGGCGCTGACGTCCTGGAGGATTCCTGGAGAGCTGCTGGTCTTCGGTCCAAAGTGCAGCCTGAAGAAGCTGGTGTCTGATGTGAGTGAAGAACTGCAGAGACAGACACACTCCCCCAGCGAGAAGTGGACACCGGGCAAGCAGGCAACACTGCTCTATCCTCAGGCCTCTTTATCTGGGCTGCTCTCAGAAGGTGCCGCCCACTGTAGGTGAGTCTTCTTCCCGCAGTTAAATCCTTCCTGGAAATTTTCTCACAGAGCCACCCAGAGGAGTGTCTCATCTCTTAGTTGATACGAGTCTCAGCTAAGTTGACAAATCCATCTCTTGTCGACTTGAGACCCAAACAAACCCCCTTATGTCATACTTTATTTCCATATGACAACAGAGTTAGAATTCTGCCTAAAAGGAAGCAACTATTCCATGTATAATTGAAAACACACTCTTCTCCCAGAATAAATGTCAAAGTCCCTTGAGAAATACATAGCCCTTTAATATTTCACAAGTTAATATGATAGTGTGGGTTTAATAATATTTAACCACTGATATTAATCTACGTTATATGAAATAGTAAAAGAATAGAAAAGAAAACACAAATATGTGCTTAATATATGCTTAAATATGCACAAACATATTCTTAACAAAATGGGACAGAAAGAGTCATGGTAATGACAATCTTCATTTCTGCCTTCTTCTAGTACCCATTCTGCATTTCCCCCACCCTCAGCACACACCTCAGCAGCAGGCCTTGGTCCTCTACTTGAAAGGAGTGACCTACATCTGCATTACTGAAGTGTCTGGGCCATTTATCACACGCTATTATAGTTTCCCATGGACCACAATCATAGGACATAGTAATACCAAGAGATGCGCTCCAGACATACTCTTCCTTATGTCCATCATGGAGGAGCCGTCCAATTTCTCCCTGGTAGTCTGATTCTATCATCTCTGTTTACATTTTAACTCCTTTCTTCACCTGTTGACTCAAGGATATCAGGTTCCCAAGTAGCCTGGGGCAAGTCTTAGCTTCCAGTTCAATAGAATGTTTATTTTGCCTCCTGGCAGAAGCACTCATCCATTTGGAACCAAGACTTTCCTGCCAGCAGAGCATACGGTTGCAGAAACAGGAAGCAAAACTTTTGCTGCTGGGTCAGTAGTGTCATTCCTACGCCCACGGCTTGATTCCTGGACCCATAAATCCTGGTGATGAGAGAAACAGTACCATATATTGGATGCTGATTCAACACATATACAATCTCCTGGAGAACCGTGCCCCCAACCCTCTAAGCTATTGCCTCTTAGCTGACACTGGAACCTTGTCTTTGAAAGGTCATGCCAAAGTTCTAGCAAACTAGCTGCTTTGGCATAGTGGGGAGCATGGTTAAGACCAGTGAATTTCATGAGTTCACTGCCACATTTCTTTGGTTGTGAAGTGAGTTCCATGGTCAGAAGGAATGCTGTGTTGAAGGCCATGAAGATAGATAAGACATTCTGTAAGTCCATGGATATTAGTTTCTGCAGAAATATTACATTCAGGAAAGGCAAGTCCATACCCAGAACAAATATCTGTTCCAAAGCCCTTTCCATGATAGGAGTAGGCCAATTTAGTCAATCTGCCACCAGGGTGCTGGCTGGTCACCTCAGAAAACGGAGCCACATTGGGAACTCAGCGGTGGTCTCTGCTACTGACAGATTTGACACCTAGCAAAAGCTGTACCCAGGTCAGCCTTGAGGAGTGGAAGACCATCTTATTGAGCCCACACATAACTTCCATCCCTAAAACCATGGCCATTTTGTTCATGGGCCCACTGAGCAATGACAGGGATGACTGTGGGAAAGGTAGACTACCATCTACAGAATGGGTCCTCTTATCGACTTGATTCTTGAAGTCTTCCTCTGCTGAGGTCAACTTTCGGTGAACATGTTCATGAGGGATCTACATATTCCCTTCCCATTTGGAAAGATCCATCCACATACACCTCCCCCAAATGTCTTTATAACTAGTTTTCCAATTGTGCTCCTTACAAGTACCCAGCCATTCAGTCAACTCAACATATAATCTCACAGCTGGCCATTTTTCTCAAAAGCAAACTATACAACCATGCACACTGCCCAGAGTTCCGCCTACTGTGAAGATTTCCCATCACCACAGTCCTTCCAGAAAGGGGCTATAATGCTACACCTGTCCATTTCTGGGTGGTGCTCGTAATGTGCAAAACAATCTGTAAACCAGACCCTAGTCTTCTCTTCCTTAGTCAATACATCCTAGGGCATGTAGCATAGATGTGTCCTTAGAGACAGAGACATTGTAGCAACAGTGGCTTCATAGACATTGGGGCAACTTATTCATGTAACTTACTTGTGCCTTCAGGATCTTCTCAGGCCCAGTCACAAACACTTTGATGATAGACTGCTGCTGTGTGCATCTAGCTTTATGGCTTGGTGGGACAGAAAACACTCAGTGCATGACAGCAAGCTCAGGTCACATGGTAACTTGGCAGCCCATTGTCAAACAATAGGTTTTCACAAAGGCCCAATAGCAAGCCCAGAGCTGTCTCAAAAGGAGAATAGTTGTCTGCAGATGACATCAGAGCTGTGTTCAAAATCCTAAGACCTTTTGCTCTACTTAACCTATGGGGATCTGCCAAAGGTTTCAGACAGCATCCCTGTCTGCCACTGACACCTCAAGTGCCATCGGATCTGCTGGAACACGGAGTTCAAATGGAAGAACTGCTGTGGGATAACTTAAACACGATGGTTTTTTTCCCCCTAAAATTTTAATTAGTTAATTTATTTGAGAGAGAGATAGAGAGAAAGAGGTAGATAGAGAAAGAATGGGTGTGCCAGGGCCTCTAGCCACTGCAAATGAACTCCAGACGCATGTGCCACTTTGTGCATCTGGCTTTACATTGGTGCTGAGGAGTCAAACCCAGGCTATTGGGCTCCGCAAGCAAGCACCTTGAAAACCTGAGCCATCTCCAGCCACACAATGAGTTTAATTGGACCCCAGAGTAGTAATGCCAAATGGCAGGATGAATCACCAAATGCAAGGTGAAGGTACTTACCGAAGCAGTGTTCATAATAGTCTGACTCATGGAGATCTTTGATACTTGCTGATTAATAATGATGTTCCCAGAAGTGAAATAGATAGGTTGTATTTAGAAGTAAACAGAATGGCCATATGGGCTCCTGGACCTGTGGAGTGATGGGTACTATGGTTGGAAAGAGGACATGGAGACAAACAGTGCCATTGCTACCAGGGAAAACAGTGAACCCTAAACAACACTGCCTCCCTGGCAGGGTTATGGAGACCAGTGCTGGCCATCATCAAGAACATGGAAGATGCAGGGGGGGTGGGTCTCACTACATTCCTTTTGTCGCTGTTGTTGTTCATTTTTTATTTATCTGTTTAAGAGCTACAGACACTCACTAGGATAAACGTGGTCTTCTGAAAGAAGAGCCATGCTTTATAGTGGACATGCATGAGATCTGTGGAGATGGGGAGTCAAAGGATCATTGTTTGACAGACACAGAGAGAAAGGCAAAGAGAGAGAAAGAGAGAGACAGAGAGAATGGGCGCTCCAGGGCCTCCAGCCACTGCAAAGGAACTCCAGACGTGCGCCCCCTTGTGCATCTGGCTAACGTGGGTCCTGGGGAATCAAGCCTCAAACCGGGGTCCTTAGGCTTCACAGGCAAGAGCTTAACTGCTAAGCCATCTCTCCAGCCCTCTTCTTTTTAACTTTCTTATTTGGTCTATGCAGAAGATGGATGGATGATGGAGGAGAAGCTTAAATTGGAAGCTTAAATAATGACTCCGATTGCAGCTGCTATACCAAATGTGGTTTGCTTGCTTGAGCAGAGTAACACATCTTTTGGTACCTGTCAATTGGAACACCAGAAGCAAGCTGGCCATGGTATGCCTTCACTGTTCTATTGTTACAGGATACTGAGTCACACAGAGATGGCACCAGAGATAGAGTGTTGACACGGACTCAGGGGAGAAACTTCCAAAGCCTGAGTCTGAACTCTGGTAGCTCAGGGGTTTTATAGACAGTATGGCAGGCAGTCTGACATCATCTTGAATTTGTTATACTATTGGTGGGTTACAAGTTACTAACATTACATGATTTGGGGGCACAAACACAAAATTCCTTAGTGTTAAGAAAGCACAAATGTAGGACAGAAAGCTTTTTGTGTCTATGGCTGCAGTAACCAGACAACACACAAGGAGGTGCAGCTGCATACGTACGGTCATGCTGACTCCCTGGTAAAACTTGTAAAATAGAAGCCGGGCATGGTGGCACACGCCTTTAATCCCAACACTCAGGAGGGAGACAGAGGTAGGAGGATCACTGTGAGTTCAAGGCCACCCTGAGACTACATTGTGAATTTCAGGTCAGCCTGGGCTGAAATGAGACCCTACCTCGTAAAACAAACAAGACAACAACAACAAAAAGTTTGTACAATAAAAACTGTTTTAGAGTATTATCTGGTTTCTTTGTTAAATTTCTTCTGTCACATTATATCAATGGCATATATTATTTCTCTAGCACTGTGTCACAAATTAGTTTGCAAAGATTTTGATCACCAGTTCCTTCGATAAGGTAGTGCACTGGTTCATTATAGTGTTGATATTATACAATAGGATTGCGTGTGCAGGAGGCAGCAACCATTCTGGACTTGCTGGCATAGCATCTGTAAATCAGATGGAAAATAAATCCAATCAAAATTCAAGAGGCATCTGGTTCTGTATAAAAGCCTTCATCATTCTTATCTTAGAATTTAGAAAAGAGATCCTTTGGTCTGTGTCATTAAGAGCACATTGTATATGCTGGATTAAGATTCTGTATGCCCCATGGTATCCTTTAGGAATATTTGTAGAATAAAAATGGATGCTAAAGGCAGGCGTGGTGGCACACGCCTTTAATCCCAGCACTCAGGAGGCAGAGGTAGGAGGATCGCTGTGAGTTCAAGGCCACCCTGAGACTACAGAGTGAATTCCAGGTCAGCCTGGACCAGAGTGAGACCCTACCTCAACAACAACAAAAAAAAAATGGATGCTAGATGATAACATTGGAAACAGACCATGTCAATCCATGTTGTAGAATGAAATTTATTAGATGATTTACAGTGTTTATCCAGTGTCCTGTGAATCCATGGATGCCCTTATGTGCTATTACTATGGAGGGCAGCCATAGCCAGAGGTCATGACCACAGAGCCACTTGGTGCCATTTTGGAACAATCACCTAATTCCAGGTCTTCAAGTTCAGTCCAGAGCAAACCAGTCAGTTTTCTTTGATATTATAACTGAGTTACAGCTAATGGTGAGGACCCAATCTAAGTGTTCTATATTGATCAAAAGAATGGTTCTTTTTTGTTTGTTTGTTTGTTTGTTTGTTTTGATCAAAGAAACAAGCTTATTAACTTGTCCTGTTGAAAGAAAGATCCATATGTAATTAACCCAAATCTGAAAATATTCTTCCTTATATCTATAATTATCTGGCTGTACTTTGAGGGGTTGTCCAGCTAATTCATCTGATTGGGATTCTCTACTGACCATGCTTGGGAGTTAGTCTCCGTTAGAAGATTGTTTCCATGGTTAGATCTGTGAGCAGTAATGTTTATAGGGAAACAATGAAAATTTGTAGCTACCTGAAGGACAGAAGAGTGTTGCTGTTTGTCCCTTCAATATGCTGCTGGAGTTGTTTCCAGTCATGGCACCAGCAAGGTGTACATGATAGTTGATAGTGATTGTCAGCCTGATAGGACCTACAGTCACCTGTGAGGGAGTATGTAGATTAGGTTAATTAAGGTGGGAAGACCCACCTTAGCTGTAAGTGGCACCATTCCATGGGCTGGGGTCCTAGACTATATCAACAGGAGAGCATAGCTGAGAGCAGCATTCCTTGCTCTCCGCTTCCCCACTGTGCTGAACGTGACCAGCTGCCTCGAGCTCCTGCTGCTGCGCCTTCCCCACCAGGATGACTGTGAGCTGGAACTGTGAACTGAAATAAACCCTGGCCCTAAAGCCGATTTCTGCCCGGTAATTTGTCCCAGCAATGAGCAGTTGATCAATAGACCATACCTAGAAACACCAGAAGTAAGAAGGCAGTCATCTATAAATGTTATTTTTATCTTTGCTATATCATGCCCAATCTAAAAAGGAGTTGGTACATGCACATGTGCGTGCGTGCATGTGTATGTGTGTGTGTGTTACACCTGTATGCACCCTTGAAGTGTCCCATGTACTTGGTTATGGCAGTGGGGGTGCAGGTGGCACCTGTAGTGGCCTGAGCAAAACAACATCCAGTATCCTTCTCCGTCACTCTTCTGCCTGTTCTTGTTTGGGCGATCCTGGAGCTTGCTACTGGTACACACGCCCAGACAATTCCCTGGTCTGTTCTCTTTTGTGGGACTGGGATTACAGGTGCATGTGGCCATGCTCAGCTGTTTTTGTGGAATCTAGAGATTCAAACTTGGGCAGTTTCAGACCCCCTCATGCTGGGTCAGGAAACACACTTTAGCTATTGAACCATCTCTCCAGACCAGGAGTTGTTTTAACATAAACAGGCATCTAACAAAAAGGAAATTAAAAACTTAAGAGGCATATTCATAGTTAACAGAGAGTAACTTTAGAAAAGGAAATTATCTTTATAGGAAGTCAGGCTGTCCTTTTTCCTTGTCTGAAAATGACCTTTAAGCCTTCTAATGGCTCACAAGTAGCACCAGCCTTGTCTTTGGTATGCACTTGGGGCTATAGAAACTCAAAAGGACAGGTTTTATCTTAGAGACATGGACATGCAGAATTCCTTGTAGTTTAATTGGTGTGGCTGTGATTAAGGAGACCTGGAAGAGCCCTTCTGTCTAAAAGGAGCTGATCTGCTAGGACTTCCTTTCTCCAGGTCTTTAATGCCCTGTGGTCATCTGACTGTTCCTATAACTTACATGCTCCAATACTGGGAGCTGGACAGTTCTTAATACCACATTTTAACAAGGTCTTTTGTTCCTGTTCTACCACTTCCTGGGATTCCAGATCAATCATCAAGCTGGGTGTTAGAGTCTGTAGTAGAGCACTTCATAAGGATGAAGCTCTGCAGAGACCTTAGGAACAATTCTGGTTCTTAGCAGGGCAATAAGAAGTAAATGTAGCCAGGTCTTGGATGTTTCTTGGCATACTTCTGTTAAAGTGACCTTTTTTTATTCATTTATTTTTAATTTTTAATTTTTTTTTAGAGAGAGAGAGAGAGAGAGAATTGGTGTCCCAGGGCCTCAGCCACTGCAATCAAACTCTAGACACTTGTGCTACCTAGTGGGCATGTGCGACCTTGCACTTGCCTCACCTTTGTGCATCTGGCTTGTGTGGGATCTGGAGAGTCAAACATGGAACCTTAGGCTTCACAGACAAGTGCCTTAACCACTAAGCCATCTCTCCAGCCCAAAGTGACCTTTTGTCCTCTCCACTTTTCTCCTATGAAGGCAAAAAAATATTCCTTCCCAATAAAGGGTAGAAGCTTAGAAGAAGACTAAATCTCTAAACCTACAAATTAAAGGTTCCATGAATCTCTTGGTTTGGGGATTCCCATCAACATTGGGATAATACATCTTCTGGGGGAAATATATTACTTCCCAAGGCCAAGGAAATCAATTAGGTTTGTTCTCTTAACTATATTTTTGTTTTCTCCTGGACCTTTTGGGCTATCTTGATTTTATCCTTGTCGTTGAACCCCCCCCCCCAAAAAAAACAACAACTCTAATAGTTAATTTAGGGACATCTATGTTTCCACAGGCTATTTCTTTAGCTTTCTCCTAATATCTAGAGTAGACTGACTAATAAAAGTGAGTAAAAAGCCAGGTGTTGCGGCGCACACCTTTAATCCCAGAACTCTGGAGGCAGTGGTAGGAGGATTGCCATAAATTCAAGGCCACCTTGAGACTACATAGTGAATTCCAGGTCAGTCTGAGCTAGAGGGAGACCCTAACTCGAAAAAAAAAATGAGTAAAACCTGACAGTCATGGGAATGAGGATAAAAGTGCTATATTTTCTTAATAGCCTCAGTAAATAGCCTAGCAACTGGCTAGATTCTCACACACTGGGTGGGAGGGAGGGGGATTCCCTAATCTTATCATAGTTAACAAGGTTGCTCATTGATCCCCTCAATCAAGCAAGTCATCATGTGGTCATGCAGAGCCAGACCACGCTTCCTGTCTGCAGCTGCCAGTCTGGCTTCCGACTTGGCACAGCAGCAGCCCCAAGGGGCTCGCCCTGGTCTCTGACATGGTCACTCCCCATCAGCCTGTGTAGCTGCCCAAATTTGTCCCTTTCTTCAGGGTCCTATCTGGTAGACAAGATTACATTTAAACTTTCCTAAATTAGAACAAAGGAAATGAAACACACAAGGACTGGAATTCATTGATAAAATTTCAAGATTTTTCTGAAAAGTGTCCCAGCTTTTGTCTGCACTGAGTTAAATCTGACATTAATTAGGGGGAATGTACTCTTACTGCTCCTTTGCTACTTCTCAGAAGGCACACATATTTACTGATTTGGGACCATCTGGGCAATTAAAAAGTCCTGCTCCTGGTTACCCCTACCAGATCAAAATGTTTCATTAAAGAGATGGAGAAGGTATGGGGCAGCTGGGAAGTCAGAACTGAAGGCTTCCAGGACTTGAGGTTGGAGGCATTTCTTTTAGACTCTGTTCTTGTTCAAGGACTTCTCTTGGTGGCTTTCTGGGTGCACCTAGTAATCCATCTTCTAAGGTGTCCTCTTTGTTTTCTAAGTGCACATAAACTTAACAGAGCTTACAAGACCCTCCCAGTTCACAGAGGGAGAGTGATAGAAATATCTGAATATAGAGCATCTAAGATCCGCTGTCCCTTTCCCTTAAAAAATATTTTTATTTATTTGCAAGCAGAGAGGGATAGAGAGAAGAGAGACAAAGAGTAGGCATGCCAGGACCCCCAGCCGCTACAAATGAACTCCAGATACATGCTTCCCTGTGCATCTGGCTTTACACAGGTAGTTGGGAATTGAACCAGGGTCATTAGGCTTTGCAGGCAAGCACCTTAACCACTGAGCAATCTCTCCATCCCAGCTGTCCCTTTCTTTGTATAATTCATCAAGCTAAATCTTGTTTTATAGTTTAAAGGTCCAGATTTAGGTCAGATATCCCTGTTTCCTAATTTGTATCATGGCAAAATTACATTACATTACAATAAGTGATTAATTTATTTATTTTTTGTTACATCTTCTACGTTAAAGTGGCCGAACTTACTTAAAATACTAAAGGTGAGTTCTCAGAAATAGAGGTTTGATTACCCATAGCTTTGCTCATATATCTATGGCAACAGGGAAAGATGAAAGGGGAAAGCAGACAGGGGTAGACAGGCCTGGGGTGCGCATGCTGAGTTCCCTTCCTAGGTCAGGCATCATGGGCTCGCCCAGTGGAGCCAAACCTGGAGAGCTCATATTGAGCTCCCCACCTGGATCAGACAGAAATCTATCCAGTGTAGCCATTAACTGGGCATAAGGGTGTCTTCCATCTCCAGTGGCTATTTTTCCTCTCTAGGAGTCCCTAGTGACTTGCCCAGCCTGGACCAAGCATCATCATCTGTCCATCCAGTGTGAAGCTGAATTTATACTGAATTCACCACCTGGATCAGACACCGTCACATCATCATCCAGCCAGTATGAAGTTGAAAGGCATAGATATACACAGCAACTGATCTTTTTTAGCAACTGTTTTTGTTTAACCTCTTATGAAATAAGAATGCACGGGGCCTAAATATGCTTATGTTGGCCATGAGAATTATTAAAACCCATTTCTTAAAATATTATCTAATGAGGATCCAATCTCACAGGGGAAAGCTTGAGCTGGCTAGCAGTACAGAATTTAGGAGGGGAGGAGCGTGACAAAGTTCCCTTAACTGAGGTTGTTCGCTTCACAGAAAGCAGTTAGAGTAGCAATAGTGAGCATCCTCAGCAAGCAAGTAGGAAAGGAAAAACCAAGAAAGTAGATACACAGCAACAGCAGGAAGCATCTTTAAAAGGATTTTAGGATCAAGAGAGACAACAGAAGTGGCTGATCCTAATTTGTTTTGGATCCAAAATGTGCTATATGAGGGAATAGCTCTCCCACTGTCTCTAACTTGTCCTGTTACACAGTTACAGGCTGTGAGGGGCTCAAGACTCTGCTGAAACTCTCATGTGTGTGTTCCCAGCTGAGTCAATAAAGGTCCTTCTAACCCAGGAACTCAGTAGGAATGGGACCAGGAGATTTCTATCTTTTGTGGCAATGACACTCATTAAACACTGTGCAGGACTTTGACCAGAAAACAGAAACAAAGAAACCAAGATAGCATTGCAGCAACTTGCAAGCCTTTATTTAACAGGACAGATCAAACAAACAACAGTTGGGGAAACTTCAGATGAATCCAAGATAAAGCCCCCAGAGAATGTCAGTGGACCCAGGAGCAAGGTTCCTCACCACTCCAGCAGTTACCCGAGGAGTTCTTTATATTTATTTGTTTGTTTGCTTGTTTACAAGGACAGAGAGAGAAAGAGAATGGGCACACAAGGACCTCCAGCCACTGCAAACAAACTCCAGATGCATGCACCACTTTGTGCAGCTGGCTTTATGTGGTTAGTGGGGAATCTGTCTCAGAGTGTCAGGCTCTGTAGGCAAGTACCTCAACCACTGTGGCATCACTCTAGCCCCTGCATTCTTTTTAAGAGACCTCCATCCAAACAAAACTTGGATTGGTAGCTTTTTTGATGGCTGGGGGGTGAAGTAAGGTCTCACACTAGCCCAGGCTGACTCACTGTGTGGCCCCAGGCTGGCCTTTTAAACTCAGTGACCCTCCTACCTCTGCCTCGCAAATGCTGGGATTAAAGGTGTGCACCATCACGCCTGCCTGGACTGGTAGGTTTGACCAATAAATCAATTTCATGAGGAGCCAAATTTGAAGTAAAGCTTTCTGAAAAGCAGAAAGAAATATGCCCCAAGCAAGAGAGGACGGAAGCACACCTGATCGGACAAGCATGGGTTTCTCAAGGGACACTTGCATGTAAGTGTTTTACAATATCTCTCAGGACACACTTAGAAACCTTTTGATCTTTCTTGTTGTTGTTGTTTACATATGGAGCCAGTAAATCTCTTTTCTGAGCTCATTCTGTCACTTTGTCACTTTATCCAGAGATGCTAGAAACAACTGGCCAACATCCTTATATTCCTTCCTTTTCCAGAAGTGTTCAAAAGTTTTCTAGAGGGAGTCACTAAATTCCCTGCTCCCCACAAGGATGAACTAGGAGTATCAAATACATTTATCTGGTGTAGTTCTTCAAGCAATGAACACCACGGCTCATCAGCACTCTGCAAACCTCTAGAAGGAGCTTTATTAACCGTAGGTTTAGTTAAATTGTACAACAAGCTCCAGAGACCTGGGAGCCTATTGAAGTAATTCATCCTTACCAGTTTGTCTTTCTAAAAACACTTCCTATTGTGCCAGAAAGATAAGCTCAAGAGCAATGGTGAAAATTTTTTACCAGACCAGAATAGATATGAAGGGTTTTTGGTTTTTTGTTTTTAATTTGAGAGTGACGGCCAGAAAATGAGGCAGATAGAGAATGGGCGCACCAGGGCCTCCAACCACTGAAAACGAACTCCAGATGCATGTGCCACCTTGTGCATCTGGCTTACATGGGTCCTGAGTAATCGAGCCTCGAACAGGGATCCTTAGGCTTCACAGGCAAGTGCTTGCTTAATTGCTAAGCCATCTCTTGAAAGTTTTAATAAAGAAGAGACACTGGGGCTGGAGAGATGGCTTGGCAGTTAAAGTGCTTGTTTACAGGTCAAAGGACCCAGGTATGATTCTCCAGGACCCACATAAGCCAGATGTACATGGTGGTGCATGCATCTGGAGTTCATTTACAGCAGCTGGAGGCCCTGGCACTCAATTCTCTCTTCCTCTCTCTTGTTCGCTTTCTCTGAAATATTTTTTTTTTTTTTTTTTTTGGTTTTTCAAGGTAGGGTATCACTAGCTCAGGCTGACCTGGAATTCACTATATAGTCTCAGGCTGGCCTCGAACTCATGTCAATCCTCCTACTTCTGCCTCCCGAGTGCTGGGATTAAGGGTGTACGCCACCATGCCCAGCTTAAAAAAATAAAATATTTTTTAGGGCTGAAGAGATGGCTTAGCAGTTAAGGTGTTTGTCTGCAAAGCCAAAGGACCCAGGTTTGATTCCCCTAGGACCCTCATAAGCCAGATATACAAGGTGGTGTATGCTTCTGGAGTTCATTTACAGAAGCTGAAGGCCCTGGCATGCCCACACTCTCTATCTATCTATCTATCTACTTCTTTCTCTCACTCAAATGAGTAAATTAAAAATATATGTATATTAAAAAAAAAAAAAAGAAGAGACACTGGACAGAAATACAACAGGTGACGTTTCAGGCAAGTAAAATCTCCCTCCTGCCCCAGGGGAGCATGGGGCCCTTTTATAGCAATGAAGTTACCTGACTTGTTCCCTGCACCATGTGGATGATATTAGAACAGAGTTCAAGAGGGCCACTCACTATCTTGAAGTAGTAAATTTTATAACACTGTTAATACAATTGCCAGGAGAGAAATGATCAAATAGTTTTTTTTTTTTCCCTTGGGGGGAAAAGGTTTATTAGAGGAGGGTTAGTGCCACTGAAGAGCACAGTGAGGTCACAAAAGCCAAAAGGTGACCTCAGCTTTTGACAAAGAGAGCTTCTTGCTTTCATGATTTTCCAGGGCAGGAGAGAAGGGTTTATTCCATGTGACTCTCCTCTCAGACCCACGGCCATAACCCAGGTAGCCCAGGCTTGCCCTGCAGCAGGGACTGATCCACCACAGCAGGGACAGTCAGTAGGGTGAGACAGGAAGGACATAAATAAGGGAGTGAATTATAATTCAAGGTTGCCTCAGATCAGCGTGGGCAGCAGGGGGATGGGGGCGTGGCTCTTAAAGTGACTGCATGTACTCCAGCAAACACCCTTTGTCCTCCCTGGGCTGAAGTGCCAGGGGACCTGAGCTAAGGGTCCAATTACTATAAAATGAGGGGTTTTGTGTTTTATTGTTAATTTCTGGTCACTGTTGTCCTTTTAGTCTTTACATGTTTCCCTCTGACAGAACAGAAAGGTCAAATCATTGACAAAGGGACAAAATTTTCTTTTCTTTTGGAACTGCTCTGGAGCTGAGAAGGAACCCCGGGGAGTGCTTATTGGCACTGCTGATCCATCACAGGGTCACGGGACCACAAGTCACCAAAGGCTTGCGCTGCATTTTGAAGAGGGGAGGTTTTCACTGGAGTCAAGTTGCTAGGAGGTCAAGAAGTCCTCAGTAATGGGTGACAGGTTGGTGTAGATGGTGATGGCTGATATCCCGAAGACAATGTCATCTGTAATTTAGAAGATAACAATAACACCAGAAGATTAAGTAAACAGAGACCAAAGACACAGAGCAGAATGAAACACAACAAGAAAAGGGTTATAGGAACTGAGAGTCCAAACCCATCCGGAAAAGCTGTCTAGGAACTGTCCCAACCAGGCAGTCTGTGCTAAATTTTGATTTAGGACTTCAAGTCGTTTGATATTGATTTGGATTTTGTTTTTTTCTTAGCTACTTCTCCTAAAGTACTGAGCCAGAAGCAATAGTTCATTAAGGAGGGTGAATGTTCCTGCTGCTTGTGCAGTCTCGGAGGACAACTCAAGCTAGGGCGTTAAAGCTTTGTTACTAGGTTTATATAGCAGCCACCAGGGCCTTCCAGGTAGACTATGGAATGAGAAAGATGTTTCTGATTCTCATTTGTACAGCTGAGGTTTCCACTGGCCAAAAGAGTCCTCTAAGAATGGGACCAACCCAAACTTGTCCATCCCAGTGCTAGGGAACTTGTGACTAGTACTCTGTTGGCTAGGCATTTGGTTTGTTAATTTGCTAGCATTAGGCCTTTCTCCTCTGTCACTCTTCCAATATCTAACTAAAGGAAAAGGAAAGAGAAAATGTTTGTGCAGGGGGTGGGGGGAACTCTCCATTTCATGCTCCAGCTTGTCTTATAGTTGATAATTATGTTCAATTTAATTTATAATATTAAAAATTATAAACATATAATTAAAGGTAATTTAGTTCTATGCCTCCCTTTCTGGAGAACACTTGATCCTAAACAGGTTTGTACATACTAAACAAAGTCCCAGGCAATAAAATGTTTTACAGATCATGCAATTGTTTTATGTGAAATAAAACTCAATTTGTACCTACAATTATTTAAAATAATTAATATAGGGCTGGAAAGATTGCTTAGTGGTTAAGGTACTTGCCTTCAAAGCAAAAGACCCAGGTTCAATTCCCCAGGACCCACATAAGCCAGATGCACAAACTGGCACATATGTCTGGACATATGTTCATTTGCAGCGGCAAGAGGCCCTTGCCTCTTTCTTCCTCTTTCTTCTCTCTTCTCTCTTCTCTCTCTCTCTCTCTCTCTCTCTCTCTCTCTCTCTCTCTCTCTCTCTCCATATATATATAATATATATTTTATATATATAAAATATTTATTTATTTATTTAACAAAATTTGGGACCTCTTCATAAGATTACTATTTTGGTATGCTTAATGAAGACATATAAACTTTTTAGGATGATTTTTGACTGCTACTGACTCTTTAAAACAATGAAGATTTTTGTATAGGTTGTTACTGGTAAGTCTCATGCCAGAACTGGGTCACTCGCCCCACAACAACTTGTTGGTCAGGTAAGCCCATGAGGCCCCTAAAGCAATGCAGGCCATTGCCAAAGTGATTGGTCACCCACCATAACTAGATAGTAAGACCCTGTTGCTGAAGACACCACAGGCTGTGGTCACAAGACATTGAGAAATCAAGCTGGAACCAAGATGGAAGCCAGCTTCCTGACAGATAACTGTCATAGTGCTATGCAATCTCTGGGGGATAAAAGTCATCAATAGTGTGAGCATACAGTGGATCTTGTAAGCAACAAAATCAACCATGCAGGCAAGATGTGCCCAGCAGTGCAATCATGGTACATCAAGTTATGGGGGTGATCAACTGCACTCTGATTGGACATAAAGTTCAATCAATGGGAGGTAATTCATACCTGGTACTGAAAAACAAGTTAAAAGCCTGTGTTTTAGAAAGCCATAAACCCTCTAAGGGAAGCTTCCACTGTTATTTTGCAAAATGGAGAGGTTTTGCCCATCAAAAAGTATTCTTAGGGCTGGAGAGATGGCTTAGTGGTTAAGTGCTTGTCTGTAAAGCCAAAGGACCCCGGTTTGAGGCTGGATTCCCCAGGACTCATGTTAACCAGATGCACAAGGGGGCACACGCATCTGGAGCTCATTTGCAGCTGCTGGAGGCCCTGGCACACCCATTTTCTCCCTCTCCCTCCCCCCCCCCTCTCTGTCACTCTCAAATAAATAAATAAAAATAAACAAAAAAAAAGTCTTCTTAGCCAAGCATGGTGATGTACACCTTTAATCCAGCACTTGAGAGGCAGAAGTAGGAGGATCACTGTGAGTTCGAGGCCACTCTGAGATTACATAGTGAATTCCAGGTCAGCCTAGGCTACAGAGAACACAACACTAAATCAGACTGCTAGAAGACCCACCAAGGCTCAGGGTTCATTGAAGAAGAAGGGGTGGGAAGACTGGATGTAAGTGCCACAGGATAGGTAGAAATATCCTGATCCACCTCCCCCACCCAGGGAATGAGGCCTTAATTACCAATAGCGAGCACTGAAAACCTCACTGAGAAGAGCCCTCAGGGAAAGTGGTACCAGGGAGAGAGGATATAAGACTACAACCTTTGTAAAAAAAAAATAAATAATAATAATAATAATAAATCAATAAACAAAACAGGTTTTTAAAGGGTCTTATCTTTTATTTAATTTATTTTTGACAATTTTATACATGTATAAATTATGCATTGCATTCTGGGGCCTCCAGTAAAACTTATCATCTTTATCACTTCACACAATGGCCTCACAGGGCTTCTTTGCAGAGAACTAGACCCTGCCTCACATTGCCTAACCTTATTGGCTCTGTGGAACTGGAGAAAGACACCATGGCCACCTCAATCTTGCATTTTTCATACCTATAAAAACCAGTTCTGTGGCCAACTCAGGATGAACCCTGCCCTGAACCACAATTATGGCAGTCTCTGTATACTTATTTTAGGGAGAAGGAAACTTTTTTAGCATTCTTCATTCAGGCCCTTGCCTTTCAAAAGAATTTTCATTTTTTAAACATTTTTATCTTAGAGAAAGAATGGAGATACCAGGGACTCTAGCCACTGAAAAAATCTCCTGATGCATGTGGCACCATGTGCATCTGGCTTACATGGGTACTGGGGAATCAAACCTTAACCTTAACTGCTAAGCCATCTCTCTAGCACAAAATTTGTATTTGTACTAGATAGAGCCTTAAATAGGTTGGGTCTTGTCCTCAGAGCATCTTTCTGATTGTCTCAGTGTAGAATAATAGGACTCTTTCCAATGGCGTTATTTCTAACAACTAAAGCTAATGCTGTAGTCTCTTTGTTCAGAACTTTAAATTTGTTCATATGTCTTTCTTTGCCAAACTTCATATTCTTCATATTTTTGCTTTTCATTTTGCCCTTTCCATAGTAGATCAGAATCAGAGAAGTTAGCAAAAACCATGTCACAAATACAATGTTATTTTCCCTTGAAATTTCCTGCACCAAACATATTAGTCTCTTATCTTTAAACTTAACCTTGCTCAACTTCTCAGGACACACACAGATTGCAGTAAGTTTCTTTACCAAAATATCGCATGATCTTCCTCTAAATTCCCAGTAAAACTTTTTTCTCTTCTGAAACCTCATGAACTGGGCCACCATTGTCCATGTTTCTCTCATTTGCCACTTTGTGCAACTGGCTTTACATGGGAACTGGGAAATCGAACTCAGGTTGTTAGGCTTTGCAGGCAAGTGCGTTAACCCCTGAGCCATCTCTCCAGCACTCTTTCTTAAGTTAGAATTCCCTCCCTCTCCCTCTCCCTCTCCCTCTCCCTCTCCCTCTCTCTCTCTCTCTCTCTCTCTCTCTCTCTTTCTCTCTTTGATGTTAGAATGCTCTCTTATGTTGAAAGTACTACTACGTGAGTTTTACTTGCTTTTTCTCATTTCCCCTGACTACAAACTTTTGAGGAAGGTTCTGTTGTTATGCCAGTTTTCCAAATCGAGCTTAGAGAGATGAAGTAAGTTGCCAAAGTTACCAGTGAGCAAATGACACTGCTGAGTTTGAGCGCGAGTCTTTGACGTTTGCCAAGATTCTCACCACTCATCCTGCCCCAGCTAATCATGCCTTTCTCATCCCTCCCTGTTCCAGTGTTGCTTATCCTTTAAGACACAACTCAAGATTCCCCTTCCCCCGAAAGCCCTTGGGCTCCAGTTCAGCATGCTGACTCCTAAACTCACTGTCTTCTCTTTATTGCCTGAGCTACTCATGTGTCAGTGCTGTGGTACCATTTGTATTTCTTTCTAATATTCCTGTTTGTCATAATGTTGTCCTACCTAATTGTAGCTTTGAGGAGAAAATGTGTAAAAACAACTATAGATCGTATGGTGGCTCATACCTATAATTCTAGCACTTGGGAGACTGAGGCAGGAGAATCATTCACAAGAGTTCAAAGACAACTGGGGATACACAGTGAGTTCCAGGGCAGCTTGGGACACAGAGTTAAACACTGTCTTAAAACACACAAACAAGGGCTGGAGAAATGGCTTAGCAGTTAAGGCGATTGCCTGCAAAGCCAAAGAAATCAGGCTCAATTCCCCTGGACCCACATAAGCCAGAGGCACAACGTGGCACATTCATCGGAGTTCATCTGTAGTGACTGGAGGCCGTGGCATGCCCATTCTTTCTCTGTCTCTCTATATATATATATCTGCCTCTCTGTCTCTCTAAAATAAATAAAAGTAAAATACAAAAAAATTATGCACGGCTTGGGATGTAACTTAGTGATAGAGCCTCCAATGTGTACTTTACGTGAGTGCTGGAGATCTGAGCTCAGGTCCTTGTAGCATGCACAAGGCCCTGAATGTGATTCCTAGCATCAAAAAAAAGGTCAGGCATGGTGGTGGTACATGCCAGCCCTCCGGAGGCACAGGTAGGAGGATCGCCATGAGTTCGAGGCTACCCTGAGACTACACAGTGAATTCCAGGTCAGCCTGAGCTAGAGCAAGACCCTACCTCAGAAAACAACAACAAAATAATAATAATAAAATCACTTATCTTTTTATATAATACAGTGTTACTTAGTTCTATAGTTGTGAATAAATCTTATTGAAAAACTTCAATTTTTTTAAAATTATATTTGTGGTTGCATGCTCCTATAATTCCAGCACTTAGGAGACCAGGCCAGGAAGATCACTCTGAATTCAAGGCCAGCCTGGGCTACAGAGTGAGGCCCTATCTCAAAATCACCTAAAAAAAACCCTCAAAAATTATATTTGGCAAAATGCCTTGACTGGAGTTTTGTTGTCATTGTTATTAAAAATGCCATGAAAACAGAGATCCCATGGGTCTATCATATAGGAGTTGTATAAAAATTATTTAATAAGGGGCTGGGGAGATAGCTCCATGGGTAAAGTGCTTATTGCCCAAGTAGGAGGACCTGAGTTCAGATCTCCAGCACCACCTAAAGTACCCAGAAGTGGTGCACTCCTGTAATCCCCGCACTAGGAAGGCACGGGGAATCCCTGGGGCCAAATAAGACAGCTCTGACTCCGGCGAGAGACTCTGGCTCGAAGAATAAGGTTGGAAAGCCATAGAGAAAGGCACAGAGTGTCAACCTCTGGCCTCCACACACATGTTCATATGCACTCACATACAGACGAACTTGCATACACACACGTATCACACAAACATTAAATTATTTAATGAGAAGTTTGTAGGATATGTGCCTAAACCATCTGGAACAAAGGAGAGTGAGAAGAAAGTCCAATATTTGGGAATTGGCAGCAGCATGGTGCCTGGTACACAGTAGGCTTTCCCTAGGTGGTGGCTAGAATGTACCATATCAGCAGCAGAGGGGAATCACTGGAGCGTCTTGGGAGAAGCAGGTAGCAAAAGCAGGGAAGATATGAATGAAGTAACATCATGGGGACACAGAATGGACCGGTGAGGTCTTTGCAGAGGTGATGTTATGAAAAGGGACCATTAGTTGGGGACATAGGCTCAATGCAAGAGTGCTTGCCCACAATGCCCTCAGCTCAATCCCTAGTGCTGCAAAAGAAAAGGGAAGGGAAGGGGAGGGGAGGGGAGGGGAGGGGAGGGGAGGGGAGGGGAGGGGAGGGGAGGGGAGGGGAGGGGAGGGGAGGGGAGGGGAGGGGAGGGGAGGGGAGGGGAGGCGAGGCGAGGGGAGGCGAGGCGAGGGGAGGCGAGGGGAGGGGAGGCGAGGGGAGGGGAGGCGAGGGGAGGGGAGGCGAGGGGAGGGAAGGCGAGGGGAGGGGAGGGGAGGCGAGGGGAGGGGAGGCGAGGGGAGGGGAGGCGAGGGAAGGGGAGGCGAGGGAAGGGGAGGCAAGGGAAGGGAAGGCAAGGGAAGGGAAGGAGGGAGAGAAGGAAAAAAGAAAGGGAAGGAGAGAAGGAAAGGAGGGAGAGAGGAAGATGGGAAGGGAGGGATGAAGGGAGAGAGGGAGGGAAGAAGTAAAGAAGGAGGGCCTTAATAATTTATTGTGCTAGACATAGTGGCACACACCTATAATCCCGGCACTTGGGAGGCTGAGGCAGAAGGATCACAAGTTTGAAGCCAGCTTGGGTTACATAGTAAGATGCTGCTGAATAACAATACCTGATTTAAAGCTATATTACAAAGCCAGCATGGTACTGGCATAAAAACAGGAGTATAGACCAATGGAATAGAATTGAGGACCCGGACTTTGGGTCAAGTAACTACAGCTACTTGATATTTGACAAAGGCCCTAACAATATAGGCTGGAAAAAAAAGACAGCATCTTCAACAAATGGTGCTCAACAAACTGGATAACCCTATGCAGGAAACTGAAATTTGATCCACACATCTCACCATGCACAAAAATCAAGTCCAAATGGATCAAAGACCTCAATATAACACCAGAAACTCAGCTTCTACTGGAAGAAAAGTTAGGGGGAACATTCCATGATTTAGGAATGGGAAAAGACTTCCTGAATAAAACCCAGTAGCACAGGATCTTAAACAATCACTCAATCAATGGTATATATGAAGCTGAAAAGTTTCTTCACAGACAAACATACAATAAGCAGAGCTAACAGATTACCCACAGAATGGGAGAAAATATTTGCTGCATATTCAGAGGCCTAATTTCTAGAATCTACAAAGAAATCAAAAACCTATACAATAAAAAGCCAAACAACCCACTCACAAAATGGGGCAAGGAACTGGACAGGCAGTTCACAGAGGAAGAAATACAAATGGCAAACACACCCCTAAGGAAATGTTCATCATCCTTAATTATCAGGGAAATGCAAATTAAAACTACTATGAGATTTCACCTTTCCCCCAGTAAGGACAGCAAACATCAAAAAATCAAATGCAGCTGGGCATGGTAGCACAAGCCTTTAACCCCAGCATGGGGGAGGCAGTGATAGGAGGATTGCCATGAGTTCAAGGCCACCCTGAGACTTCATAGTGAATTCCAGGTCAGCCTGAGTGAGACTCTACCTCGAAAAACCAAAAAAAAAAAAAAAAAAATCAAATGCAAACAAATGCTGGCAGGGATATGGAGAAATAGGAACCCTCATCCATTGTTGGTGGGAATGCAGGATGGTACAACCACTTTGGAAAGCAATATGGGGACTCCTAAAAAAACTGACTATAGAGTAACCAACAGACCCAGTTATTCCCTTCTTGGGCATGTACTCTAAAAGTTCCATGCCTCAGCTCAAAGAGATTTGCTCAACCACCTTTATAGCTGCTCAATTTGTAATAGCCAAGAGCTGGAGTCAACCCATATGTCCATCATTAGACGAATGGATAACTAAGATGTAGTATATCTACATGATGGAATTCTACACAGAAGTAAGGATAAATGAGACAATGAAATTTGAAGAAAAATGGTCAAACCTGGAACCGATCTTTCAGTGAACTCACCCAATCACAGAAAGATAATTGCCACATAGTCTCAAACATCTACAGCTCCTAGCCTGAATCTACTCAAGTTGCTGACATACCTACCAAGCATCTCGAGGACCAGACAATAGGGAGGGGGGGAAGGGTAAAGAAGGTGGTGGGGGACACAAAGCTGGACCCAAACAGCAATGGTACCATAAAACACTACATCCTAAAAGACAGACTAAATGGTTGAACCTTCACCAGGCCCTTAGAGGGAACACAGGATTCACAAGGCCCTGGAGAGGGTATGACAAAAACTGTTTCTGCCTGCCTCTCCCTCTCCCTCTCTCTCCCTCTTTCCCTCTCTCTCTCTCTCTCTCTCCCTCCCTCCCTCCCTCCCTCCCTCCCTCCTTCCCTCTTCTCTCTCATCTCTTATCTCTTCTATCTCACTTATCCTATGTTTCCTTGAGCGCTCACCTGTAGCTCCCAGTACCAGCAGGTAGGTATCATCCACAATAAGCTGTTAATCACAGAGACCTACAAGGTCTCCCAAAAGAAGACAGCTTTATGTCAGAGTGCTTGATGACCCCACCATAGGTTAGTGGTAAGACCCTACTGCTGAAGATACCATACAGTGTTGGCATGTATCATGGAGCAACATGACTGGAAGCTGGAAGAGAGTCAGTCCCCAGAGACTTAGTGGATCTAGTGCCAGAAGGTGCTGCATGAGCGACTGGGGGATAATGACCAATATCTTCCCAAGCAACGCAAGGTCTAACCAACTTAGCAGCAAGCAACCTGACATGATGCTCATACAAGTGCAATAGTGGCACATAGCCATGGTGGGAAACCAACTGCTCTGGGTTTGGCTAACTGATCTGCTCAATGGAATGGAACCCATAGCTGGAGCTGGGAAACAAGTCAGAACCATATCCAACAATGAGCCCACTCTCTATTAAACTCTCTAAAAAACAATGGTTATCACATTTACTTGGTGCTAACTTTAAACTCCGCTGGAGAATCTGCTTCTCTTTTTCAGATAGATGCAGATCCTAAGGAGAGAACCACCACATCATACCTCAAAAGGGCCCCAGCTGAAACTAAGATTAATTGGGGAAACATGCAAGAGTGCTGTTTTCTTGGTGAACCAGGAACCAGAACAAGGGTGAAGGAGATCGACACAGAGAACAATCAACTCCTGCCAAACCAGATATCCAGAGACACAGAGGCTCCCAAGATCTCAACATGGAAGCAGACCTAATATGAACCCAACTTGGCTCAGGGAAATTTGTGGAAAAGAGGGCAGAAAGAATGTCAGGGCCACATTGGGTCATGACATGCAAAGACATTTCCTCCTACCCAAAACTAAAGGCTAACCCCACAATGCATGACCCATATAACTCAACAAAGAGGGTCCCTGTGGAGGGGGGAGGATAGAGAGGAGGCTAACAATGATACCAACTTGACCATATTCACTGACTACAAAAATAAAAAATAAAATTTACTGAGCTGACTTACAACCTCACCCTCATTCCTGCACGTCTTCAGTAGTATCTGCTGTGTACATAGCCAGTATTTGTAGTATTTAGAGCGTCAAAGGCACTGGTTGATAGTTTAAAGGCAGAAAGGGGACTTTGGGGATATTTTAAAATAAAATAAAAGTCCACTCAGCAGTTATAGAACTCAGGAGAATCAGGCAAACAGAAACAGACATGGCAAAGAAAGATGCCCCTGCCCCAAAACTCATACACACATTGGGAGTAATGGTGATTTTTCTCATTTTGTAAATGAGCATTCAAGTCAGGTTTTAGTTATGTTAGGACAGGGTTTCCCCACATACACACCGAAGGCAAGAGGACCTTGGGGACTTCAGGTGATTAACACTTCAGTCACATGTATCTTAGTATTGCCTGATTTATATGCTGTGCCCTCTGAACTCTATTGCAACTTCCTTGGGGTAGGATCTCAAAGAAGATCGTGAACTGTACATGTTTTTTTTTTGTTTGTGTGTGTGTTTGCCCGTGAATTCCATTCCTGAGTACTGACACCAGATCTTCTCACAAGCCTTCTGGAGCAAGTAGTAAATATCAACACATTTCCATTTTCAGCAGGCAGCCTTACAGCAGTGAGGGCCTGAGGGTCACAGAGCCAACAGTGAGCCAAGCCAGTGTGGGGAAGTGCAAAAAGACTGGTCCCAGTGGGTTTTTCATCCTCATGGTGAAGCCTGGCATCCCACGCTCTGTTCTCTTACCATCTACAGCTGCACTCTGTGGTTCGTGGCCTTTCCAGCCCAGAGTTTTCTCTTTCCCTGGAGGAATTTACTACCACTGATAAGCTAGTTACTGTTTAAAAGGGAGCTAGTAATAACATCTTCAAGGGCTAATTAAATGAAATAAATATTTTAATAGGTAATGAAATAGTAATTTAAATTAATGAAATAAATAAAAGCCTTTAACACAATGTCTGGGACCTACAAGTATTAAATCAAGGTTTTCTTCTCTTTTTTCATCTGCCTTCTTCTTGCTGTATGTCTGCATTTAAGTTCAATGTTCATCTTATTATGACATATGCCTTTTTCTTCCAAGCTCCTGATACATACTTGCTTAATCATATGACCTTTATCTGGGGCCACAGGCAACAGGGTGGGATCAGGGCTGGGCTGGACATGAGTTAAGGAAACTGGACTTAAAAACCCCAGGCCATATTTAAAGCACAAGGATACTTGTCCAAACAGGAAGAACCAAATGTATTCTGTGGTCCAAAGGTAACTCACAGCCAGGAATAAGGGGCAATGTCATTGTTTACAACAAAATACTAGTTTAAATTAAAAGTACAGGAGGTTATTGTTTGGGACTAAGCTCCAGACCACACTAAAAGTCAAAATGGAGTCACTCATAGTTCTATGTCACCAAATATTTTGTTGTTGCTATGTAATGGCTGGGGGGGGGGGTGAGTGAGTGAGTGTGTGTGTGTGTGTGTGTGTGTGTGTGTGTGTGTGTGTGTTTTGGTTTGGTTTTTGAGATAAGGTTTTGCTAAGTGGCCCAGGCTACCCTGGAACTCACAATCTTCCTGTCTCAGCCTCCCAAGTGCTGACATCAAATGCATGTATCACCAAGCCCAGTGCCAAAGTTGTGAAACAGGCCAGTTTCAACTGGCATTATAAGGAAGCCTCCTCTGTCTTAGTCTTATTGTTCTGTTCTATCTCCTGGCCTTCACCTCCCAAGAAAAGTCATTTTGAGATGATCATCCCCCATTCTTTATGGCTGCCTTCTCCAGCCCTTTTCCACCTACAAATCAACCAAGCTCTTCTCAGCTCACAGAACACTGACTGTTGTACAAAACAAAGTGCTAAACTCCAGAATTGAAAACACTGTCAACTGAGATCTTTAAACTAAATTGTCTTATTTTTATCCTTTGAAACAGCAAATAGCTTACCATGCATTGGATGTAGGAATTGAAACAGTATGATCTGCTTTTTTAAAAAAACCAATTGGATCAGCAGGTTCTTTGCTGAAACAATAATTCTTATCAAAAGCTGTTATTTTCTCAGGGGACATAAATAGATCTGTGAGACTGTCTTATCTTTGTAGGACATTCAAGGCATTTATTATCTTTATAAGAAATTCAAGGGAACTCCTTTTACCCAAGTGACACACCCTATGTTTGAATCAGTTGTTGTGTTCTGGTGTGTTGGGGGCACTGTTTTGAAATGTATGTGTGTGTGTGTGTGTGTGTGTGTGTGTGTGTGTGTGTGTACGTGTGCATGTGTGTGCATATGCATGCTCACACACCCATGTAGAACAAGAGGACAGCCTCAGGTGTCATCTTCAAGAATGCTGTTCACCTTTTCTTCTGAGAATCCGAGTCTTTCATTGGCCTGGAGCTCATCAAATAGACTACAGCGGCTGGCCAGTGAGGCTCAGACCCTCTTGTCTCTGCTTCTCCAGAGCTGGGATTATAGGCATCCACGCCCATGCTCACCACTTTTTTTTTTTTAATTTATTTATTTGAAAGTGACAGACACAGAGAGAAAGACAGATAGAGGGAGAGAGAGAGAGAATGGGCGCGCCAGGGCTTCCAGCCTCTGCAAACGAACTCCAGACGCGTGCGCCCCCTTGTGCATGTGGCTAACGTGGGACCTAGGGAACCGAGCCTCGAACCGGGGTCCTTAGGCTTCACAGGCAAGCGCTTAACCGCTAAGCCATCTCTCCAGCCCCATGCTCACCACTTTTATGTGAATCCTGGGGATAGAATGCAGACCCTCCTGTTTGGGAGCCAAGCACTTTACTTACTGAACTGAATCCCCAGCTCCCATTTTTCTTTTTTTAATGCAAAAGAGCAAGAGTAAGGGAGAGATAATTGGTGCACCAGGGCCGCCAGCCACTGCAATCGAACTCCAGACGTGTGTGCTCCTTGTGTGCACGTGCAACCTTGCGTGCTTGTGTCACTGTCTGTCTGGCTTATGTGGGACCTGGAGTGTTGAACATGAGTCCTTAGGCTTTGCAGGCAAGTGCCTTAACTGCTAAGCCATCTCTCCAGCCCTTGAATTTACCAAAAGAAGAGAACCTCTTTGTGATTAAAAACCCACAGGGGGGCTGGAGAGATGGCTTAGCAGTTAAGCGCTTGCCTGTGAAGCCTAAGGACCCCGGTTCGAGGCTCGGTTCCCCAGGTCCCACGTTAGCCAGATGCACAAGGGGGCGCACGCGTCTAGAGTTCGTTTGCAGAGGCTGGAAGCCCTGGCGCGCCCATTCTCTCTTCCTCTCTCTATCTATCTGCCTTTCTCTCTCTCTGTCGCTCTCAAATAAATAAAAATAACAAAAAAAATTTTTTTTAAACCCACAGGATCCTGATACATATTTCAAAGATAAATGGCTGTTCAGATTTATTGCATATATTATCTATGTATGGCACGTTATATACTACATAAAGTATTGGGAAAATTTACTTAGTTGAGACAAATTGATTGAGTATAAGTAGGCAAGTATTCCATTGCTTCAAGACCAAAAATTTCAGACTAAAGAGTAACATCAATTCATTCTTTAATAAGGTTAAATTAAATAATACATTTTTTTTCCTCATTTAAAATAACTAGGCTTTTTAAATTTTTGGTTTCCAAAGGTCCCTTACCTTTAAATTTTTTCAGCAGCATATAGTTGACTTTAATTTATTATTTTTTTCCTGAGTTAACTACATGTCCTTGTAGACTTTCTGAAGGGTACAGGAGCTGATGACAGCAAGAGTTTGGATACATCCCCTGAGCCCACAGAAGATACAGCTCTCACGTAGAGCCACAAGGTCTCCAAAACAGGTTGAGAGCCTGTTTTGTGCCTATCTGTCTTCTTTACTGTGGGTGAAAGCACAGAGACATCATTGGCCTTATCCCTGGATTCCCATAACAGCAGAACCCCTCAGGACAGACCATCCCTCTCATGAGGGTACTTACCCACAATACTGAGACTACAAGACTTATAAATTATCTAGTATAAGGGCTGGAGAGATGGCTTAGCGGTTAAGCGTTTGCCTGTGAAGCCTAAAGACCCCGGTTCGAGGCTCGGTTCCCCAGGACCCACGTTAGCCAGATGCACAAGGGGGCGCACGCGTCTGGAGTTCATTTGCAGAGGCTGGAGGCCCTGGCGCGCCCATTCTCTCTCTCTCCCTCTATCTGTCTTTCTCTCTGTGTCTGTCTCTCTCAAATAAATAAATAAATTTTAAAAAATTATCTAGTATGCATGAGGCCCTGGGTTTGATCCCAACACAATAAATAAATTAATAAAATTATACTCAGAAGCCCAAATGAACAGATATAATCTAGCCAATTTTTCCATATCTATATTTAGATAGATAGATAGATAGATAGATAGATAGATAGATAGACAGACAGATGGCATAAATCTACTTTATTTACATTTCAAGGAATACTATAGAAGAATTTAAGAGCCAGAGATAGGGAGGAGGGCTTTAGAATGCTGTCACATGATACAAAGTGGCCACTGCATTCATGACCTTACAGTGGCTGTCATTACCTGCACAAGACCTGAAAAATATTGGGTCCATTGACATTCTGCCATGGACAGTGGAGAACAGTATATAATAAATAAATAAAATAAAAGCTATCAAAATCAAAGACCAAATAGTAGATAGAGAAAAAGTTCAGAGGAAAGGGTACAAAGAAGGTGAAGGGAGGAGTTTATGATCAAAATGCATTTCGTACACATTTGAAAATTGTCCAGAAAAGTTGTTTTTTATTTTTTTTAATGTGTGCTGGGAGGCAGCTCAGTGGTTAAGAGTGCTTGTGAGAGCCTCTCCGGTTAGGGACTGCCAACTCCGACTTCCAGAGCCCATGTAAAAAGCCGAGCAGGGCATGCACATCTGTAGCCCCAGTCTGTGCCAGGTGGAAACCAGAGAATCATTGGGGTTCACTTATGGATAGCAGCTCCGAGATGTGGGAGAGACCTCACCTCAGAGAAATGCACAGATGAGTGATAGGAACACCACTGTCCTTCTCCATCATCTGCAAGTACACACAGGTGTGCACATCTGCAAAGCATGTGTATAAATCACACCACACACACATGCATGCATACACACACACAAAATAAAAGAAAAAAATGGCCTTGCACCACAGCCTTGTAGACATATTTGTCTTTTAGAAATCCTGTTCCCAGGGCTGGAAAGATGGCTCAGAGTGTTAAGGCACTTTCTTGCAAAGCCTAGTGGTTTAGGTTCGATTCCCACATAGCCTGATGCACAAAGTGGACCATGAATCTGGAGTTCATTTGCAGTGGCAGAAGGCCCTGGCATGCCCATACTAATTCTCTCTCACTCATTCTCAAACTAATTAATTATTTGTTCTTTAAAAATAGTTTACAAAAAGAAACCCTGTTTTCAGGAGGTCCCCACAGGCTCCAAGTTGGCATAAAGAGCTCCTGCTAGATAATCTTTACTCCACATAATTGAACACACTTTCCTCATGTTACATTGCTGCTTTACTTGTGGGATGAAACAGATTCAGTGGGATTAAGCTGCTTAGAAGATTCTGGTGTGTCATGAGGCCCTAGTAATACTAGAGAATTTTCCTTTTCTTCTTTTTTTTTTTTTTTTTTGAGAGAGGACTGATGAGCCAGGATTTCATCATAAAAGAAGCTGACTTGAGTAACTACCATTAAAATGATTATATTATTGTTGAGGTGAAAATATTATATTTTAATGACTTTCAACAAATTAACAGCTTAGGGGCTGGGGTGATAACTAAGGGGAAAAGAGCACTTGTTGTGTCATAATGAGAAATTCAGTTTAATCCCTAGAGACCATGTACGCCCATACAGGCCAGTAACCTCAGCCCTGATGGGGCTGGAGACAGGAGAATGGCTGAGTCTTGCTGGTCAGACAAACCAAAAACAGCAGCTCCAAGTTCAGTGAGAGACTCTGTCTCGAGGAAACAATGCAGAAGAGTAATAGAAGACAACACCAAAGCTCTACCCTGGCATCCACACACGCGGACCTGGTGTGCATCTGCGTGCACACACAGGTATACACCACATACAGGAAAAACATCAGCCTAGCTGGTTCCTTTTAAGAGGATGAACAGTCATATTTAAATAGGGGGAAGGAAGGTTCAAAAACCCTGGCAGAAAGTTAGGGGTCAGAGTGGTCCCACAAGCCCAGTGTGAAGCTGACACCAAGTTGCTGGCTTGGTGATCCTCTCCATGCTTCCCAGAAGAACGAAAGTGACAGTGAAGTCCTTGATGCTGGCCCAGCAAAAATATTAACAAAGGTTAATAAATAATTGTGAAGCATTTAAATAAAACTTTTAAATTATTAACTGATTATCTTACAAGTTAAGAAACATGGCCCTAGGTTTGGAGTCCTATTAGATAAGCTGTTTGTACGTATGTATGTATGCAGTACGTATGTGAATGAGTGACAAGTGACGTGGGCCAGGACGGGGAGTAGCATGCAGATACTGCGGAGGGAGGAAGCTGTTAGAATTATCTGGGCAGAAGGTGGGGACTCCCTAGTCAGGGAGTCTCCAAGGGCAGGAAGCAGACCTGGTTGGTTGATAATTATGCATCCATCAATGTCATGACTTGGGGTCGCCATGGGGCCGGACTTTAACTACCACGATTTTTGCCCTTTCCAAACTGCTGCTTGGGTGGGAGGATGACAAAGAGACTATCAGAAACAAGAGTATTTTTTGACACTGTTAAGATCTATTATCAGATTTATTTTCTCTATGTTGTGTAAGCTTAACTTTATGCCTCATTAAGATGTTAGGTCTTGTGCTCAACCATGTTTATTGCTGCTCAATTTATAATAGCTGGGAAATGGAACCAGCCTAGATGTCCCTCAACAGATGAGTGGATAATGAAGATGTGGCACATTTATACAATGGAGTTCTACTCAGCGGTAAAGAAAAATGAAGTTATGAAATTTGCAGAAAAATGGATGGACCTGGAAAGTATTATACTGAGTGAGGTAACCCAGGCCCAGAAAGCCAAGCGCCACATGTTCTCTCTCATATGTGGATCCTAGCTACAGATGACTGGGCTTCTGCGTGAAAATGAAAATACTTAGTAGCAGAGGCCAGTAAGTTAAAAAGGAGACATAAAGGGTAGAGAAAGGAAGGGAGGAGGATACTTAATAGGTTGATATTGTATATATGTAATTACAATGATTGTAATGGGGAGGTAATATGATGGAGAATGGAATTTCAAATGGGAAAGTGTGGGGGTGGGGAGGGAGGGAATTACCATGGGATATATTTTATAATCATGGAAAATGTTAATAAAAATTTAAAAAAAAAAAAGATGTTAGGTCTTGGGCTGGAAGGATGGCTTAATAGTTAAGGAGTTTGCCTGCCAAAGGACCCAGGTTCAGTTCCCCAGGACCCGCATTAGCCAGATGCACAAGGGGGCACACATGTCTGGCTGGAGGCCCTAGTGCACCCATTCATTCTGTCTTTCTCTGTCAAATAAATAAAAATAAAATATTTTTTTAAAAGGATGTTAGGTCTTAGAGCTGGAAAGATTGCTTAGTGGTTAAGGTGCTGGCCTGCAAAGCCAAAGGACCTAGGTTTGATTCCCCAGTACCCACCTAAAGCCAGATGCACAATGTGCCTTATGCATTTGGAGTTTGTTTACAGTACCTACAGGACCTGGTACCCCCATTCTCTGTCTCTGTCTCTCTCACTCTCTCTCTCTCTCATAAATAAATAAAATATTTTAAGGGGCCGGAGAGATGGCTTAGTGGTTAAGGTGCTTGCCTGCTAAACCTAAGAACCCAGGTTCGATTCCCCAGGATCCACATAAGCCAGATGCACAAGAGGGTGCAAGCATCTGGAGTTTGTTTGCCGTGGCTAGAGGCCCTGTCACACCCCTTCACCCTTTCTTTCTTTCCTTCTCTCTCTCTCTCTCTCTCTCTCTCTCTCTCTCTCGCTCTGTTAAATAAAATAAAATAATATTTTTAAAAAATATTTTTAAAAGATGTTAGGTCTTTGGAAATGTTTCAGGGAGGGCCAGCCCTGTCATGGTTCTGTAGAAGAGCAAGTGTGGCCACATAGCTGAGTCTTTATTGCCTTGCTGGTTTCCAGAAAGCAGGCCCTAACTTACTCAACACAGACTCAGCAACAACTTTTTCTTCAAAGACTGTTGAAATTTTCTGTTATTTTCTCTGCAAAAATGAACATTCATATCACTGAATAATTTAGAAACATGCTTTATATATAAGAAAGCTTTCCAACAAATTTCCTTTTCAAGAGCCATGAAATCTGCACTCTGTCCTGAGACCAAGCAAGTCAGAGGTAGCAGGCATGTACACAGGGACTAAGATGTACAAAGGCCACTGCTGAAGAGTCAGGAAGCCCTACTTCCTTCTGGGCTGTGAGCTATCTTGAAGCAGAAATAAGGTATCATTTAAGTAACAGTCTATTTTAGTTTCCTGAGCATGGAGCCAAACCTACAGCTAGATTTACTAACACAGCACAAAAGTGGAATAGCTCAGCTGGGCATGGTGGCACACATCTTTAATCCCAGCACTCAAGAGGCAGAGGTAGGAGGATCGCTCTGAGTTTGAGGCCAGCCTAGGATTAAAGAGTGCCAGGAAAATGCTAATAAAAATTTTTTAAAAATACATGTCTGTTGCAGTCCGGTTCGTGCTACGTCCACGGCGACCTCGCCTGTGTAGCAAGCAGAAATGCTTCTGCACTGAAAGAGAGCTGAGGACAGAGGGCCAGCACTCCTCGGAGGGATGCCCCCGGTGACCCCTTGGCAGTCGGTTACTGTAAAGGTTCCTGCTGCCCATGAAGTCACGACGACCTAATTGCTGGCGCCAATGCTGTTTCTTTCCTGCTTTCTTCTAGCTGTTTGTCTAAGAACAGCTAATTCAACACTTATTAGTAATCATGCACGCAATCAGAGTACAAGAAACAATCTAAGCATTGAATGTGCCCCTCCTATGATTAGGGCAATGGAGAGAATGTATAACTCTACTAGGAATAAAAAATTAACTCTAGAACAGTTTTTAGATGGTGTAAAGTAAAAACAGCTTATGATGTTTGAGAACGATACTGAGCCTGAGAATATGAAAGTAGAAATGTTGATCGGTAGTGTTCATAAGAAACATGACAGTTCTGCAGAAAAGGAGTTACAAAACTTAGGCATTCCCACCAGGAAACTTCCTGGGGGATATGTTCAGTACTTGATCAAGGGCAGATGGTGGACTCCTAAAGCTGGAATCTACTTAGTTCCACTCCCCTATGAGGAAGGATATGATGAATTCGGTAATAGATGGGTGAATTATGAAATAAAAAGGAGGCTATGGCATTCTCTTCCATTTATGGGAACGCTTAACAAGAAAGCGTAAGCCTTGGTGTTTATACAGTCCTTGGGGTATAAGAAATAAGTAACCTGTTATTCACCTTACACCTAGTTTCTGTTTGTATAATGTTGTGGTCAATGATACAAGGCATCCTTCTTAAAAAATGGGTACAGTTCCTGCCTGATAAACACTACATGTATGCTTACAATAGAACAATACTTAAGATTGTTTAAATTAATGATTTCTAAGATCACTTGTTGGCTTGCTAAGTTTCCCTGTTCAATCTGTATAAAAACTTCATGAAACCTTCAGTAAATTGCAGCAGCATATTCTACCTAGAGTGTGTCTGTCTGTCATTTCCTCGCCGAATCCCGAGTTCTCCTTGAGCCTTCGCCCTTGTTCTCCCTCGGTCCTGATCTCCCCGAGAGTCAGTCCGCGGCAGGGTCAGTCCGCGGCAGGTTCGCATTGCTGGTAGAAATCACCCAACCAAGAGCAGCTTCTGGGAAAAAGAGATTTATTTTGGCTTACGGGCTTGAGGGGAAGCTCCATGATGGCAGGGGAAAACGATGGCATGAGCAGAAGGTGGACATCAATCCCTGGCCAACATAAGGTGGACTACAGCAACAAGAGGGTGTGCCAAACACTGGCATGGGGAAACTGGCTTTAATACCCATAAGCCCGCCCCCACCAATACACTCCCTCCAGGAGGCATTAATTCCCAAATATCCATCAGCTGGAAACCTAGCATTCAGAACACCTAAGTTTATGGGGGACACCTGAATCAAACCACCACAAGTCTAATTCCTAACCCCTGAAACCTTGATCATGACCTTAGCTGAGAAAAAGCTCTTTGCAATGTAATTAGGTTCACAGTCTTACCATAAGCTCCCCATGGATTTATTTGGTGTCTAAATCAAAAGACCCAATGTCCTTATAAGCAGAAGGAAGTGGTAAGGTGGAGAACCAGAAACACAGGAGAATCATCGTAGTGTGAAATAAGAAGCCACAAGTTATGCTTGGAACCTTGAAAGAGGCAAGAAAGTTCTGTCCCTTTAGAGGAGCCTTTGATAAGCACAATTTTGCAACATTTTCATCTCAAACTTATAGGCTCCAGAACTATGAGAGAACAAATCTCTATTGCTTAAAGTACCCTATTTATGGTAATTACCTGTTGTAACCCTAAGACATTAAGATAGTGCCAAAAGGCTGGAGAGATGGCTTAGTGATTAAAGCACTTGCTTGCAAAGCCAAAGGACCCAGGTTCAATTCCCAGGACTCATGTAAGGCAGATGCACAAGGTGGTGCATGCATTTGGAGTGACTGGAGGCCCTGACATGCTCATTCTCTCTCTCTCTCTTTCTCTCTATCTCTCTCAAATAAATAAATAAGCCGGGCATGGTGGTGCATGCCTTTAATCCCAGCACTGGGAGGCAGAAGTAGGAGGATCACTGTGAGTTCGAGGCCACCCTGAGACTACTTAGTGACCTGGAGGTCAGCCTGGACTAGAGTGAAACCCTACTTTGAAAAACCAAATAATAATAATAATAAATAAATACATTCCTGATACTGAAAACCTACAACAGGGGTAGTCATGAGTCCTAGGGCTAAATGAATATACCATGTTCACCAAACTGCCCAGTAAGCAATACTCTTAATGTTCATACCCATATGTTAATGCTACTCTCACTTTTGGTTAGAGAAGCTTCTCTTTTCAAATGGCAGTGACCTTGGGATGACTCAGAAGGCACCATGGTGCTGAGAAGTGACAGAGGAGTGCTCAGCACTGAAATATCTCTATCACATCTTCCAAGGCTCAGGGTCCATTACGGAAGAGGTGGCAGAAAGAATGTAAGAGCCGAAGGAAGGGTAGGACCCCTTACAACATGCTCCCCCAGACACAAAATGGCCTGGATATCCATGACCTCACAGTGCGTGACACTACCTACACAAGACCATCATAATAGAAGGAAAAGATTATGACATCAAAATAAAAGAGTCTGAGAAGGGGAAGGGATGTGATGGAGAGTAGAGTTTCAAAGGGAAAGTGGGGGAAGGGAGGGAATTACCATGGGCTATTGTCTACAATTATGGAAGTTGTCAATAAAAAAATTATATATATATATATATTTTTTTTTAAAGGATCATGCCAAAAAGGCAGAAGTGGACAAATACCCACCTCTGGGCTTCCTCTCCCATCTTGTGCTTGTGTCCTTTCCATCAATGCACACCCAAAGATTGCTATCTTGTCAGAGACATAAAAGCAGTCACACATGTCATTATTGATACAACTCCGAAGTGGACGCAATACAGGCCATTACAGATGCTCCTGCTTCCATGAGTTGATATTTAGTCCATCCAACAACCAAGCTTTCTGGGCTGGAAGGTAACAGATCTGACTGTAGTATTAAGCATTAGGGAAACCTTCTGAGATCTGGAAGAGAGAACTAATCAAATATAGCCAGAAAGATAAGTTGATTCTAACAACATATACAGAAAATATATATATATAAATATTTAACTTACAAGATATTTATGTAGTCATCAAGACTTACTGAGCATGGATGGGAGAGATGGTCCAGTGGTTAAGGTGCTTTCTTACAAAGCCTAAAGAACCAGGTTTGATTCCCCAGTACCTACATAAATAAAGCCAGATGCACATGCATCTGGAGTTCATTTGCAGTGGTCAGAGGCCAGGCATGCCATTCTCATATTCATTCATTCTCTCTCCCTCTCTCTCTCCTTGTAAATAAATAAATAAAAATATTACTTAAAAACTGATATAACTGAGGAACAAATGCACAGGTGGATTTTCCAGCCCTCTTCTCGTTGATAAATCATTAATTAAGTAGACAGAAAACGAGTAACAATTGTAAAACCTTGACTAATAAAATCAATTTGACCTAATTGGTATTTATAGACATTCTAGCCGGCATCGGAATACATGTTTTAGAAATTTTACCATGATAAACCATTGCTGAACCATAAGACAAGTCACATGTGCCTCCCAAATTGAGTCATTTCTAGCCTCCGAGTTCCACACCCACTTCTTGGGATACAGCGCCTCCTCGTGGAAGCTCAGGTCTGCTGCCTCCCTCCCAGATGACCTTCAAACAGGCCAAGTGGTGAGTCCTCTCCCAGACTGCCATCTTCACTTACTCAAACCCTATGTCCTGGAGCGTGCTAAGTGGCACAGCAGCACTTACAAAGCGAGAGGCCTTGGGCTCACTCCAGCATAAACAAGGTTTCCTAGGTCAGCCTGTGCTAGGGCAACCCTACCTCGGAAAAAAAAAAATAAAAGTTGCCCTATTGATGAGGTTCAGTTGACTCAGGCAGATCAGTTCCCCATTAGAGCTGTAGACTAGAACAGCCCTTCTCTAACTTTGTGTGAAGATAAATCACTGGGGAGAACTTTCAAATGAAGATTCTGCTATTGCTGACCACTGTACCCTTCTGGTGACCAGAAAGTCCCAGGAAGCCATGGGATTGTTTAAGCAAACACCCTACACTTATAAGTTTCTGATGTTCCCCTCCCCAAGTTTGTCCCCAAAGTCGATACACATGCCAAAATCATTTTTTAAACATAGCCTAAACACTTTTGGAATCAAAACATTTTGCAACTTAAAAGACTAGTGTCTGGACATAGTGGCCCGTGCCTTTAATCCCAGCAGTAGGACTACAGTACAGTGAGTTCCAGGTTAGCCTGGACTACAGTGAGACCTTACCTTGCAAAACAAAACAAAAAGACCTGGGACATGGTGGTGCACACCTTTAATCCCAGCATTCGGGAGGCGGAGGTAGGAGGATCGCTGAGAGTTCAAACTACACAGTGAATTCCAGGTCGCTCTGCGCTAGAGTGAGACCCTGCCTCAAAAACAACTTTCAAAATAGGATATAATCATAAATAAAGAGGTGCATGTACTCATATCACATATATGTTCACCCTGAAGATAATCCCCAAACATGAGTTCCACAAATATTTTGGTCAGCCTATTGCGAAAAATGGAATGCTGACTGTGACCGTTTATACTGATAGTGAAATTGATAGGACCTGGAGGGATTTTCTTGATTAGGTTGAGGTGGGAAGACTCAGCAGTGTACTGGACTATAGTATAGAAAGGAGAAAGCTGGCAAGGCATGGTGGCGCATGCCTTTAATCCCAGCACTTGGGAGGCAGAGGTAGGAGGATCGCCATGAGTTCGAGGCCACCCTGAGACTACACAGTGAATTCCAGGTCAGCCTGAGCTAGAGTGAGACCCTACCTCGAAAAAAAAAAAAAAACTTTGGGCCGGGCATGGTGGCGCATGCCTTTAATCCCAGCACTTGGTAGGCAGAGGTAGGAGAAGCACCATGAGTTCGAGGCCACCCAGAGACTATATAGTGAATTTCATGTCAGCCTGGGCTACAGTGAGACCCTACCTCAAAAAAGCAAAAAGAGAGAGAGAGAGAGAGAAGAAAAGGGGTATTTATTGCTCTCTGCTTCCTCACTGTGGACTGAACATGACCAGCTGCCTCAAGCTCCTATCACCATGCTTTTCCCACCATGGTGGACTGTAGCCCGGAAGCTGAAATAAACCCTTCCTCCTCGCATGGAGTGATTGTTTTGTCAGGTATTTTGTCCACCAATGAGAGGGTGATACACCTATTTTTTAGTTATGAGAGAAGAGGGAGAGAATGGGTGTGCTAGGGCCTTAGCCACTGCAAATGAACTCCAGATGCCTGTGCCATCTTGTGCATCTGGCTTACATGGGTCCTGGGGAATCAAACCTGGGTCCTTAGGCTTCACAGGCAAACACCTTAACTAAGCCATCTCTCCAACCAGAAGCAACACTCATTAAGTTCCACTGTGTTTGTTTTTTAAGAAGTTTGTTTCATTGTCATGCCCCACCTACTATTTTAATTAAGCAAAAGTTCAGTGAGGCTTGGTAAGTGTCAAGTACTGCCGCTTTACAAGTATTAACGAATTTAATATTCATAGCAAGCCTCCCCCTATATTACAAATGGACAGCTGAAACTTGTTGCTTAGCTAGTAAGTGGGTAGGTCAGGTTCAGACCCTGGGCAACTTACTTTGAGGTACCAGTGACTTCATTAGGAAAGGATGAAAGTGAGGACTAGCCTGCAGGAAGGGTGTCAATGTCAGCTACTTGTCTCAGGGCATATGGGATGCAAGGCAGGAAAAGTCAAAGTGACTTAGAGGGGTTAAAAACCAATAGAAAGTAACAACTCCAACTAAAATGGAAACTAGGTCAGGAAAAACTCTTGCACAGGCTGCCTCTTTGCTGGCACTGAGGCCCAGGGAAGAATTTGGGTCTCAAGCTGGAAATGGGAAGTAAGGAAAGTGCATTCATAGAATGAGAAATCTCAAAGTAGGTTTAAAAGCAAGAACAAACTGAGTGTGGCGGTGCACACCTTTAATCCCAGTACTCAGGAGGCAGAGGTACAAGGATCAATGTGAGTTCCAGGCCAGCCTGGAACTACATAGTGAATTCCAGGTCATCCTGGGCTACAATGAGACTTTACCTGGAAAAAACAAAAATCAAGGACAGGGAGGAGAATCATCTCAGATGAAGATTTAAAAGTCTCTAGCTCTCAGATATGCCAGCCCAGAAGCTGTGTTAACCCACTCAGAGATAAGTAAGCTCAAAGGAGATGAGTCACAACAACAGACTCAAGAGTCTAAACCATAATACCACAATACAGCAAACGAGTGTCGACAGTTCAGAAGCTTGGCAGAGCAAAGCTCTTCCCCGCAGGAAAGTCTAATTAGCAGTCAAATCGACTCTGAAATTAGAGTAAGGGAAATTGGCGGAATGGCCTTCAGAGAGGACATTATAAAATTTTTATAGCTGGATTCCGAGGATAATAGTATATGTGCCAAAATGGCCAGACATGGGAAATGCAAGAGTACTTCCCTCCCGTTACTCTAGCTGCATCTGGATCGAAGACAACCAGTGAGCTTTCCCGAGCATTCCTGGCACTGCCGTGGGTGACTGGTGGGGTCCCTGAGGGGGCAGATGTGTTTGCTCGGTTGTAATACTCATAGTGGCCTCTACTGACTTTCTCCCCACCCCATTCTGGGAGTAGCTTATAGGAACAGAGTCAGCAGTCCAAAGAGTGCATTTGTCACAATCCTATAGACGGGTTCTGTTTCTTTGTTGGTGATTTGATTTTCCAAATGCACAGCCTTTAAACTGCCCCTCCCAAGCCTGGTGAGTTTGCAGGCTCACCTTCCCCTACTCCAGCAGAACACTCTTCCCAGCTGTCCTACTGGGCAGCATGAAACTCACCAAACCTAAGAATTAGCAGGAGACCCAGGGAAATTACAGCCTGTGACAGCGCTTTAATTTTATGTGTTCAGTCTTTCCTGATGAATTGTGGGCCAAAGGCACACAATCCCATTATAATATCCATCTCTCCCAGGAATGCTCCCTAGCTGGCTATGCCACTCTAGACCGCTGGGTAGAGAGAGTCCTCTCAGCCCGTACTCTTTCATCCTTTCTGTGACCAGCACACAGCCGTCACCACCAACCTCAGAGCCAACTCAACTTCCATTTTGACTAATGTAAAACGACAGCCCTGAGCTTGCTGAGCTTTGGGTTTTTAAGTTTGCATAAAATAAATACAACTTCCTGTAAACCTGACATAGATTGTGAGGCAGAGCATCCAGGAAAAAAAACACTCTACCACCTATGAGGCTATCATTAGCACCCCTAATAGTGGCCACAAGAACTAGGACCCTCAATACAGTCATATTTTTTATTTGTCATAAGATCTAGATCAAATATGGCACAGTGAATAAATAACTAAATAAAAATATTTTTAAAAGAATAAAATAGGCCAACGAGATTGTTCAGCGGTTAAGGCACTTGCCTTCAAAGCTAAAGACCCTAGTTCAGTTCCCCAGTACCCATGCAAAGCCAGATGCACAAAGTGGCACATACATCTGAAGTTCATTTAATGCAGCAGCTAGAGGCCCTGGTACACCTATTCTCTCTCTCTGTATCTCTCTCCCCTCTCCCTCCCTCTTCCCTCTCTCTCTCTCCCCCTCCCCTGCCCTCTGTCTCCTTCTGCTTGCAAATAAATAAATAATACTTTTTTAAAAATGGTCCAGTGAACAGGTGTGGTACTCACCTTTAGATTCAGCACCCTAGTCTACAGTGAAAATTTCCCTGCCAAAAAAAGGGGTGAGGAGGGAACTGGAGAGATGGCTCAGTGGTTAAGATGCTTGCTTGCAAAGGCTAAGAACCGGAGTTCAATTCCTTAGTAACCAAGTAAAGCCAGATGCACAAGGTGGCACATGTGTCTGGAGTTCGTTAAATGGCTAGAGCCTTTGGCACACCCATTCTCACCCCCCCCCCCAAATAAATAAAATATTTTTTTAAATCAGAATGAAAGAGAACTCATGTGAATGGTATAATTTTGCATTGTCTAATCCACACTATTCTAACCCTTAAGTCTTGCACATTGTTCCTATAATGCCACCAAAGTGATGAAGTTTTAAGTTGTGTGAGGCTTCCTAAAAGATTTGGCCATTAACGGGACAAATGACGAAAGAGGAGTATCTCAGAAAACATAAAAAATAAGAATCAACCCACTGAGGAAGGCCCTGAGTGTAATGGGGAGGTGGTGGAGTGGGAGAGAGTTTCAGAGGATATATCCCGATGGGAACAACATGCGATATGTTCATACAGTTAAATGCTTAAGTAATAAAATAGGAATCCCTAGTAGGAGCTGGCCTGGTGGTGCACACCTTTAATCCCAGCATTCTGGAGGCAGAGGTAGGAGGATCGCCATGAGTTCAAGGCCACTCTGAAACTACAATGGTGAATTCCCGGTTAGCCTGGGCTAGAGTGAGACCCTACCTCGAAAAACCAAAATAAATAAATAAATAAAAGGGAAGACAGGCAGGTCCATTGGAAGAATTTTAAAGGCGGTACAAGGGAGGAGTCTCTACCGTTTTCTCAAACACATGCACAAAGCAGTCAGAATTTGCCACGTAGAACTTCTGCTCAGCCACCTAGAAGGATGGCCCTGGGTCAGGCTAAAAGAGTCATCCTTTGCCGTGCCATTGTTCCCACAATGCCGTGACTCGGATTCGAACCGAGGTTGCTGCGGCCACAACGCAGAGTACTAACCACTATACGATCACGGCGAGCCACCAGGATGCTGCGAGCCACAGGCCACCGTGGTGTAGTCCTTGTCAAAGGACACCGACGTCCTCCTGCGCCCGTTTGTAACCGTGATAACCCGGCTCGCCTGTGACCCCAACCTGGAGTATGACAGCTGTACGTCTCCCAGGTTTCTGCTTGGCCATTGGAACACACCACAAGAGAGAGAGAAAGAAAAGAAAGAGACAGAAAGAAGAAATAGAAAGAAAGAAAAAAAGAGAACAAACCATGAAAGTGCTTTGCAAACCGAACACGATGGCGCCCTCCTGTAATGCCATCATCCGGGGGTGGCGGAGGGAGCACGAGTTCGAAACCAACCTGGACTACATGGGGGTGGTCCTGTTTCCCCCCCAAAAAAACTAAATAAAACAAAACGTGCTTTACAAACTAAAAGACTCCTGCGATACTGGACCTGTATGACGTGAGGAGTGCCAACGATCACAGAGTTTTAAATTCTACCAAGACTTATTCTGACCCACTCACATAAAGCGCTTGACCAGCCGGAAACCCAACGCCCTCCCCACCTCCGCGAGGGGGCGGGGCCAGTGCGTCACCGCGAGGCGCGTCCAGTGCGCCTGCGTGCATCCCGAGAGCCGGGTTGAGCATAGGCGGAAGCCAGCGGAACAATGATGTCATCAAGGGGCGGGGCTTCCAGTAGAGAAGAGACCTAGCTGGATGATCAGACTCTGGGTTCCCGGTGGCTCGCCGTGATCGTATAGTGGTTAGTACTCTGCGTTGTGGCCGCAGCAACCTCGGTTCGAATCCGAGTCACGGCATTGTGAGGACAATGGCACGGCAAAGGAATCCTGTTTTACCGCTTTCAGACAGTTTTTATACTGAGCTTCTAACCACTGGGAAATGGGCCAGCATTCCCAAGTGACCCTTGGAAACAGCGATTATACCGACACTGGCTAAATTGGAGTAGGAGAGGATGTAGGCGTCCAGTCACTGTAGTGCTGGCACAGATTCGGGACTCGGCGCACGGATAACTAGCCAGCCTACCTGGTGTGATGGACACTGGTACAAGTTTCCTTGAAAGCGCTGGAGTAGACTCCCGGATGACAGACTGTTGGGGACGGGGCTCTGCAAAGCCAGATACCTTGGGGGTTGCTGTAAGACTAGAATGTGTTCGGTGCCCCCGCCGCTCGCACCGGCCGCAACATTCGCACGCGCCACCCACATGCCCAACGGAAAAGTCGGCGCGGCCCGAGATGAGCCCAAGCGCAGACGGCGAGGGACTCATGCCACAGTGGAAGTGAAGCCAAAAAGCGGAGAACTGACGTTACATCCACTGGTGTCGAAGTTCCTGTCGCCCTTCTATACAACACAAAGCAACTATTTTGTAAATTCAAGTCTTTTGGGTGATTTAAGAAATGTCTGCTGCTGGGTGTGGTAGCGCACGCCTTTAAGCCCGGTTCTTGGGAGCAGAGTTAGAAGCTCACTGTGAGTTCGAGGCCAGCCTCAGACTACATAGTGAATTCCAGGCCAGCTTGAGCTAGAGCGAGACCCTATCTCTAAAAAGAAACCCATGCCATTTTTAAGCATAAATGACTTTTTAATATTTATTTATTTGAGAGGGGGCAGAGGGAGAGTGCCAGCGCCAGGGCCTCTAGCCACTGCAAAGGAACTCCAGTAGCATGCGCTACCTTGTGCACCTGGCTTTACGTGAGTACTGGGGAATCGAACCTGGGTTATCTGGCCTTGCTAGCAAGTGTCTTGACGGCAAAACCATCTCTACAGCACCTTAATGATTTTTAAGAGGTAAATCACGCGCCACTTTTTTTTTTTTTTTCTTTTTTGGTACAGCCAGAAAATAGTGGGATTTTGAATTATGGGAGGCTTTGATTGGCTTGAGTGTCAGCTTAACATTGCATAGGTGGGGGTTCATTTTATATCCTGTAATACAAAGCATACTAAACGGCGATGTGGAGTCAAGTCACATTTATGCATGTAATGTCTTGAGAGCTAGGCCGTGTTTCTTACAGAACCTTTTTAAAAGCAAACCACTCCTTGGTCACTGCCCCATCACAACCGTGCGCCTCTGTAACACCTCTGGCGTGGTAGCCCAGTGCTCCTAACAATTTTGATAATGTACTGTGAAAATTGAAAATTTTGTGTTTTCCGTGTATATGTTCAGATGGTGACTCAGTGGGAGTTGAGTAAAAACTGTCAGTATTTGAAGACACGTGTTTGCTTAAAGGAACACAATACATGGCTTTCTGTGTTTTGAGGGACGTGTAGGAAGACTTAGGTGTGATTGAAATGTCTGGGTTCCTCAACATCAGTAAAATTATGAAAGAAAGTAACAGTAGGACGTGACTGTGTTACGCCGCCATTAGGTGTACGAAAGCTTACAGGAAATCTTGACGAGGCGCTTTTCAGGGCGTGTGAGGGTCTGAGCAGTCCCCAGGGGCGCAGGCCGCGCGCCCCGCGCCCCCGCGCCCCCGCGCCCCCGCGCCCCCGCGCCCCCGCGCCCCCGCGCCCCCGCGCCCCGCGCCCCCGCGCCCCGCGCCCCCGCGCCCCCGCGCCCCCGCGCCCCCGCGCCCCCGCGCCCCGCGCCCCGAGCCCCCCGCGCCCCGCGCCCGCGCGCCGGGCCGGCCGGGCGCCCAAGGGATCTGGCCCGCGCGCGGGGAGACCCCTCGGGGACCACCGAGGAGGGGCTACTGGAGGAACGACTTGCTGGCTCCTTCTCAAAACAGCATGGCCTCGCGTGTACTCAGGCCCGCTGGAGGCGCGCGGGAACCCGTGCAGTAAAGACGAGGAAAAGCGGACCGGGTCCCTGCGGCCGCCGGGGGGCCCCAGAGGTGGGCGCCGGGACGGCGGGGCACGGCGGAGGGAGGAGCCGGAGCACGCGGGAGCGGGAGCGGGGCGGGGGCGGGCTGGCTCGGCGAAGGCGCCCCGGCTTTCGGGGCCCACGTCCTCGCCGAGGTCGCGTGGGTCACTCCGGGAGACCCCGGGAGGAACGCCCCTGCAGGCTCCGGAGCTCCGCAGCGCCTGGGGAGGGGCTCCCCGAGGACGACCAGCTGCGACCCCAGCCCCGGTGACCGACAGGAGTCCCGGCGGGAGACCCGGCGGCCCGGAGGCAGGCCGCGGGCGGGGGGCGGTGCGCCTGCGCGGTCTCGGCGGCTGGAGCCCCGCCCCGCAACGCCCTCGGCTGACGCGGCAGGGGGAAGGCCTGTGCGGCTTGAAGGCAGCCTGTACATCGCTTCTCCTCCAGGTCTCCGGTAGCTCGCCGTGATCGTATAGTGGTTAGTACTCTGCGTTGTGGCCGCAGCAACCTCGGTTCGAATCCGAGTCACGGCATTGTGGGAACAATGGCACGGCAAGGGACCTGCATTTTACTTTCATGTTTCCTTTTCACGTTTTTGTTTTTTTTAAAGGAGCTGCTGTTTCATTCTTGAAAACTAAGCCACTCGGAAAATGGCTCCCTCGAGTAATTCTCTAATGCTCTGAAAATGGCTTAAAATCAAAGTTTATAATCCCTTCCTTCTGGAAAATCGGTGTCTAAGTCTTATTCAACCTTGGCAAAAAACTATGACCCTGTGACTTTGCAGTATTGTTCCCTTTTTTAATGTTCGTTTTTACTAACAGAATAAATATATACAAGTCTAATGAAAAGGTTCTCGTTCTTTATGCCATTCATTAATTTTTGCCAGTTTCCAGTATATCTTGGCATAATAGTCCTGGGTTAGACAAATACTTATGTACGTATTCTATGTGAATATACTCCTCCGGCATTAAAACACAGATCCCTACCCGCACCCTTACACTTACACACACACATACAGAGGCGAGCGATGAACTCGAGGTAGTAATGAGGTCTAGGTGGGGAAGACACGCATGTAATCTCCATCCTGCCTTCCCTGCTCTCTCCCAAACGCACGCACAGCCCTGATTCCTAACTGCAGAATATGGAAGACAGTTTGGGGCTAGAAATCCATGAAGACCTATAAATTGGAGCGGGGCTTCCCTTTGGGAAACAACATTATTTAACTTCATGTTGGAAAAACAGGGGAACAACCTGAATTTGAAGTGTAGAAGAGGAAATTGCCTTGTGGGTACCTCTGAAAACATTAGATTTCCATCACCCCACTTCTGTTATTGTTGAGCTTACAAGGCAAACCACGGAAGTTAGAAAGTTCAAAGGCACTGTAAAGGCAGGATTGACTGGGTCTTTTTTGTTGTCCTTCTCCCCCAGTTTTGAGACTTGTAGTCCAGGTCTTACTGATGGGAGTCCTCCTGCTTCAGCCTTCCCTGTGCTGGGATTGCAGATGTGCACCGTCACACTGGAGCTCTGAGTTTTGACCATGATTGACACACAGCCTCTCCCTAAATTGTGTTTGTTCATTGGGTTGGTTAGTTGATGGTTGGGTGGTCCTTTTATATAGTTCAGGCTAGCCTTGAACTCCTGATCCTTCTGCCTCAATCTCTCCCAAGTGTTGGCATTACAGATGGCCAAGCCAGGTTTGCTTTTTGATTGAATATTAAGCTGGGTTCAAGGAAACGAACTGCCATCCCAAATTGGCAATATTATTGATGTGGTGCTGAGTTTGTAGGCATGAAACATGCAAGATTGGGGGATCATGGTTTTGGTTTGATTTTGGTTTTTTTTCGAAGTAGGGTATCACTCTAGCCCAAGCTGACCTGGAATTTACTATGAAGTCTCAGGCTGAACTCTCCTACCTCTGCCTCCCAAGTACTAGAATTAAAGGCATGTGGCATCACGCTCAGCTTCATGGGTTTTGTTTTTTTTTTAATATTTGTTTGTTTTGCTTTTAATTTTCTACTTTTCATTTTCAGCATTTTCATACATGTATGTATATTTTGATCTTATTCCCCACAACTGCCCTTTCTTTTTTATTATTCATTTTTATTTTAAATATATTTATTTATCAGATAAAGAAGAGAGAGAGAGAGAGAGAGAGGGAGGGAGGGAGGGAGGGAGGTAGAGGGAGAGAGTACGCGTGCTGGAAAGATGGTTCAGCGGTTAAGCGTTTGCCTGTGAAGCCTAAGGACCCCGGTTCGAGGCTCGATTCCCCAGGACCCACGTTAGCCAGATGCACAAGGGGGCGCATGCATCTGGAGTTCATTTGCTGAAGGCCCTGGCATGCACATTCTCTATCTATCTGCCTCTTTCTCTCTCTGCCTGTCGCTCTCAAATAAATAAATAAATAAATAAATAAATAAATAAATAAATAACAAAAAAAAAACAAAAAAAAGAAGAGAGAGAAAGGGAAGGAGAGAATGAATATGGACATGCCAGGGCTTCCTGCCAATGGAAACAAACTACAGATGTATGTGCCGCTATGTGCATCTGGCTTTATGTGGGTACTGGGAAATTAAACCCTGGTCTGCAGGCCTTACAAGCAACTGCCTTTAATCACTGAGCCATCTCTCCAACTCCCTTCAATTATTTTTTAAACTATTATTAAGAACATATTTTGTATGGACACATCAAGTGTTGGTACCATCTTTTCCCACCCTTTCCTTTAAAAAAAAATGTGTTTATTGGGCTGGAGAGATGGCTCAGTGGTTAAGGCAGTTGCCTGCAAAGCCAAAGGACCAAGGTTTGATGCCCCATGACCCATGTAAGCCAGATGTACAAGGTGGTACATGTGGCTGGGGTTCATTTGCAGTGGCTGGAAGCCCCGGTGTGCCCATTCATTCTCTCTCTCTCAAATAAGTAAAAATATTTTATTTATTTGCAAGCAGAGAGAGAAGAGAGACAGACAGAATGGTAACATCAGGGCCTCCAGCCACTGCAGATGAACTCTAGATGCATGCACCACTTTGTGCATCTGGCTTTACATGGGTGCTGGGGAATAGAACCTGGCTTGTTAGGCTTTTCGGGCAAGCACCTTAACCACTGAGCAATCTGTCCAGCCCCCAATTACCCCTTCTTGTCTTTCTACCCCTCCCACTAATACATACCCTTCTTTCACATTAATTCCCATCTTCCTTTCATGCCTTCTTAACCCTTCGAGTTAAATCATGGTTGTTTGCATGAGCATGGCTGGAAGGCTATTTATTGTGGAATGGGCAACTCACCAGAGGCTGCATTGCTGATGAACCTGACTCCTGCTCTCTCAGCAAACATTAGCTGCCATTCATTAGCTACTCTGGGAGGTGTGGGGTCTCATGGACCCTTCCCCATAGATGATGAAGTATTGACAGGCTCAATCATGTGCTGGAAACCACAGCTGCTGTGAGTGCATGATTGTAATTGCCATGTTATATCCAAAAGACAGTGTTTCTCATACCTCCTCCTCTGCATCCTCCTACTCTGACATTCTTCCCGTACTCTCTTCTACGGAACTTCCAGAAGTCTTTGATGGGGTGGTTTAGATGTTGTTTAAGGCTGAGCACACAATAGTCACTTATTCTCAGCAGTTTTGCCAGGTATGCATCTCTGTATTAACTACTGCTCATTGCCGTAAGACACTTCTGTGGTTGAGGCTTCACGCAGTATTGATCTATGGGAACAAATATGAAATGGAGAAGACAGTTTGACAAGCTGTCTATTTAGCATAGCCACAGTAGTCGGTTCCCCATAAAGTCTATGTCCAATGCTAGGTGTGGTGATGCATGCCTTTAATCCCAGCACTTGGGAGGCACAAGTAGGAGGATCACTATGAGTTCAAGGCCAGTCTGAGACTACTTAGCAAATTTCAGGTCAGCCTGGGCCTAGAGAGAGAGACCCTATTTCAAAAACACACACAAAAAAAGCCTATGTCCCTAGCCATCAATAGGCTTTTGGCCAGGTTTATGGAATCAGACATAAATTCTTTCCTGTGGAATGAGCCTAAAATCCAATCAGCAAGCAGTTGGGGGCTGGAGAAATGGCTTAGTGTTTAAGGCATTTACTTGAAAAGCCTAAGAACCCATGTTCCATTCTCCAGATCCCACATAAGCCAGATGCACAAAGGTGAGTCAAGGGCAAGGTTGCACATGCCCAGTAGGTGGCAAAAGCATCTGGAGTTTGATCACAGTGGCTGAGGCCCTGGCACAATTCTCTATCTTTCCTTTTTCTCTCCTATAATATCCATCCCTCTATGGCACCATTTAGCATACCTTGCTTGACAGGTCAGTTATGGAGTATACAGAGTCCCCAGCTAGGTAGGACTGTTGATGGCTTTTCTCCTCCAAAAGCTTACATAGCACTTTCTGGTATCAAGAGAGCAAGCTGGCAGGAAGGAAGCTTCTAGCTAAGTTCCAGCTTAGTTTCTGTATGTCCTGCAAATGAAACATAGTATTCCAACAAGAACAGTGCAGTAGCCTATTTTATTTTAGGATCCTCTGTAGCCTCCTTAACCAACAATTCATTGAGAGCTATCTCATCCTTGGTACTGGAGTTTATAATTAATAACCTATGGCTTCTAGGGATAGCTTTATTCATCTATATAAAAGAACTTTCTGTTCAAATAGTTTTTTATACTATGTTTAAAATATTTTTATTTATTTATTTGCAAGCAGAGACAGAGATAAGAAGAGAGACACACAGAATGGGCATGCCAGGGACTCCAGCTGCTGCAAATGAACTCCAGATGCATGCACCACTTTGTGCATCTGGCTTTACGAGGGTACTGGGGAATCAGACCAGGGTCCTTAGGCTTTGCAGGGAAGTGCCTCAACCACTGATCCATCTGTCCAGCACCCAAATACTTTCTCATTTTCAGATGATTTATATTCAAGTGTAACATACAGAAAATTGCACAAATTATAATAGCTTGATGGATTATCATGAGGCATAATCACATAGTTAAGACCCAGAAATAAAACATGGAGGACTGGAGAGATGGCTTAACAGTTAAGGCACTTGCCTGCAAAGCCTAAGGATTCAATTCCGCAGTACCCACATAAGCCAGATGCTTAAGGTGGTGCATGTGTCTGCAGTTCGTTTGCAGTGGATGGAGGTCCTGGCGTGCCCGTCCTCTCCCTCCCTCCCTCTCTCTCTCTCTCCCTCTGCCTTTTCCTCTCCCTCTGAAATAAATAAATATGTAAAGAAACATGGAGCCGGGCATGGTATGCATGCCTTTAATCCCAGCACTTGAGCTCAAGGCCAGTCTGAGACTACAAAACGAGGGCCAGGGCCAGGTCAGCCTTGGCTAGAGTGAGACCCTACCTTGAAAAAAAAAAAAAGGAAAGGGAAGAAAGAAAGAAAAGAGAGCATGGAGGTCCCTTCTCGTCACTCCCTCTCCTTACTGAGAGGTAAACATACTTTTTTTAAAAAAATTTTTATTGACAACTTCCATAATTATACACATGATAATTCCCTACTCCCTCACATTCCTCTTCACAACTCCACTCTCCATTATATACTTTTAAAATTTATATTTTAATTGGCTTACAAGTAATAGGTTTCCATATGGCTTATTTACAGATCCTTAGGGTTGTTTTTGGTGGGGGGGGGGGTTTGAGATAGGGTTTCACTCTAGCTCAGTTTTGTTTTCTAATCCAATCTAGTATTCTGTATCTTTTTGTTGTTGTTGTTTTGTTTTTGTTTTGTTTTGTTTTCTGAGGTACGGTCTCACGCTAGCTCAGGCTAGACTGGAATTCACTATGTAGTCTCAGGGTGGCCTTGAACTCATGCAGTCCTCCTACCTCTGCCTCCCGAGTGCTGAGATTAAAGGTGTGTGCCACCATGCCCGGCTTGTCTCTATCTTTTGACTGGGGGAATTGAGACCATTAATAATCAGGCTTATTATTGAAATATGTGAACTGATTCCTGCCATTTGATAGTGTTTGATGTGTTATGGTGTCTTGGTCCATGGTTTCAGAGAGCCACTAAGATCAGGCATTATAAGGCAGGGGGAGATTCCCTGCAAAGTCACCTGAAAGGCCATTGTGTAAAACAGTGACGATGACCCCTACATTGCAATAGAAACCCCAGGATGGTGGGGCTTCCTGGGCCATGGGACATCCAGCAAGGAAAGCTATGGGTTTGGAGCAGAGTGAGCCCAAGAGAGAGGCTGTGTGTGCCACAGGCATCAGGGCTGAAGGAGTGGGGCTACCCAAGGTGGAGGAGTCTCTACCCAAGCCTTGGGAGCCCAGATGATTCCATCATGGGTCCCAGAGGCCGGAAGTGTCAGAGTTTGGTATTTACCCTGCTGGATTTTGATCGCCTCACCCCAAAGCTGGAGACAAGAGATAAGGAACAAATACAAAAAAGCAAACTCGGAAGGATCAAGAGCCCAGAGCAGGCCTCAGAACCCAAAGTCAGGAAACAGGAATGAAGACACTTCACTCGGTGCCCAGTGAGAAAAGGGAAGACTCGCGATGAAGCCTTGGGTTGTGTACGAGTTTTATGGTTAAGGGGGGAAATGAGACTGTGACGTGAGAAAGGCGAGAAACCCAAAAGAGGGTCATTTTACTTATTTATTTTAAGGTTTAGTGAGACCTTATTAGATGAAGGGGAGAAAATACAGAGAGCTCCTGCCATGTGGAAGACAGGAGGGGGTAGGGAACCCATGTGCGAGTAAGTAGGGGTCCCCCTAATCTCAGCCCCACAGGACTGAGACAAGGAGGAATTAGCAGAACAGGGACCTGGAAGTTCAAGAGAAGTAAACAGGCAAAAAAGAACTATTATTTGTTTTAGTTTTATATTTTTAATCTTTGTGTGCATGATGTGTCTGTGTATGTTCATGTGTGTGAGGGGCACACGGTGCACATGTGCAGGTCAATTACAGGACAATTACAGGTATTGCTCCTTACCTTTGACCTTGTTTGAGGCGGGATCTCTTGTTCAGTGCTGCGTATACGGGGATAGCTGGCCTGAGCCTCCAGAGTTTCTTCCTCCTCTCCCTCTCACCTCACTGTGGGAGCATGGGAACTACACATGGCATTCCCACGATAAGCTGGAGCTTGGCCTAATGTTGATAAAGGGATTCAAAGGCTCAGGAAAATTAGAATGCTACAGTGGGTATGTTGTGGAAAACCCTATCTTCTACCCTGGGAGGGTCCAGAAGATGTGCCTTTCACTAAGATACAAAGAAATAGATTTGTGAGAGGAGCAGCAACATACTTGAAGAGCTCAGTCATTGCTCTTCCCTGCATACCAGCCTTTACAATGGAAGTTTATAGTTGCTGAGTTAGATGGCTTCTATGCAGTGAGTCTGACTGACCCCATATAACAACTTGAATTGCCAAAGGTGACTGCACTCACCCTAATGGACAACATAGGCAAAGCAATGTTTATAATGGCCTGACTGTGTACACCTTTGGCTCTAGCTAATTAATGGTGATGCTTCCGGAGGTGAAGTAGATAGGAAGACTACTACATAAATTCCTGTTTAATCTACATGAGCAGAAAAGTTCTGGAGAAAATGAATAAAGGGTACTTTGAATTATAGCAACAGAGGATCATGGCCCTTAACAAATCCAGACATTAACTAGTATATAGACCCAGTATCCATCAACTGAAGGGGAAGTCATATTCCCTTGAGGAAGGACCCCACTACAATTACAAAAGTTTTAAAAAATATTTTATTTTATTTATTTGAGACAGAATGGGTATGACAGAGCTTCCTACCATTGCAAACAAACTCCAGTCAAATGCACTGTATTGTGCATCTGGCTTTGCATGGGTGCTGAGGCGTTGATCAACAGGCTTTGCAAGCAAGCACCTAACCACTGTGCAATCTCCCCAGCCACTGAAAAGTTTCAGTATCAATGTCTCTCCCATACACACTGGTTCCCTGATCTATTATGGTTGGAAAGGCCATAGAAGTCACTAGAGCTATCTTTACAAGGGAACATAGTGAGCCAAAAACAAGATCATATTCCTGGAGGGATTGCAGAGGTTAATGCCACCATGGAGAACCGAATGAGGCAGACGTGGTGGTTCAGTGTGCTGGGCAGGCACCTCCCAGAGTGGACAGCTACAGCATTATAGCGCCTTCCTGGGAAAACCACAAAGGACAGTGGCAAAGGAAAGTCTTCACAATGGGCAAAATTTCAGGCAGTGCACATGGCTGTGCATTTTGCCTAGAAGGTAAAATGGCCAAATGTGCAAATATACCATGATTCATGGGTTGTAGTTGGATGGTCAAGGACTTGGAAGGAACACGATTGGAAAATTGGTGAGAAATTCATTTAGGGAGGAGGTATATGAATAGATCTTTGTAAATGGGCAAAAGATGTAAAGAAACTTGTGTCCTATATAAATGCTCATTGAAAGGTAAGCAGAGCAGAATCCTTTAATAATCAAATAGATAAAATGACCCATTTTGTGAATGGTAGTCACCACTTTCCCAAGCAGACTCTGCCATTGCCCAGTGGACCCCTGACCAGAGGAATGGAAGACATATGTGGGCTCATCAATAAGGACTTCCACTCATGAAAGCTGACCTTGTATTGCTGTGGCTGAGTGCCAGGTATACCAGCAGCAGAGACCAACATGGGACCCTGCATGGTACTGTAGGGTAATCAGCCACCAACCTGGTGGCAGGTGGACTGCATTAGACCACTTCCACCATGAAAAGAGCACCATTTTGCCCTTACTGGAATAGATGCCTAGGTTGTGTATGGACTTGCCTTTCCTGCATACAAGGATTCTGCCCAAACTATCATGTGTGGATTAACAGAATGCCTTATCATGTCAATGCATTCCACACAGCATTGCTTCTGATGGAGGAACTCACTTCGCAGCCAAGGAGGTGCAGCAGGGGGACACATGCCTACGGAATTTGCTGATCTTGCCACGTTTCCCACCATCATGAAGCAGTTGGTTTTATAGAACTGTGGAATGGCCTTTTAAAGACACAGGGATGGGCCAGGGTTCTCCATGAGGTTGTATGTGCTCTGAAGCAGTGCTCAATATATAGTGTTCTTTCTCCTAAAGCCAGGCTTCACAGTGCAGGAATGAAGAGGTGGAAATGGTACCGTCCATAATCACCTTTAGTGACTCACTAGCCAAATTTTCGCTTCCTGTTCCTACAACTGTATGCTCGACTGGTCTGGAAGTCTTGGTTTCAGAGGGGGTTAATCAGTCTGATAAGAAGCACAATGAGGGCTGGAGAGATGGCTTAGCGGTTAAGCACTTGCCTGTGAAGCCTAAGGAACCCGGCTCGAGGCTCGGTTCCCCAGGTCCCACGTTAGCCAGATGCACAAGGGGGCGCACGCGTCTGGAGTTCGTTTGCAGAGGCTGGAAGCCCTGGCGCGCCCATTCTCTCTCTCTCCCTCTATCTGTCTTTCTCTCTGTGTCTGTCGCTCTCAAATAAAAATTTAAAAAAAAAAAAAAAAGAAGAAGCACAATGAATATTCCATTGAACTGGAAACTAAGACTTCCCCCTGGTCACTTTGGGCTCCTAGTGTCCTTCAGTCAACGGGCCAGGAAGTTACAGTGTTAACAGGGGTGGTTGATCCAGACTGCTGGGGGGAAATTGGACTGCACCTCCACAATGGTAAGGAAGAGTATGCTGAGAGTGCAGGAGATCCTTTAGGGTTCCTTGTGATCCAGGGCAATGGGAAACTAAAAGCATTCAATCAATGCAGGGTGATAAATGGCCCAAACACTACAGGAGTGAAGGTGTGGCTCTGCTGAGGGGCTTGCTGAGGGGTGGAGGAAATACAGAATGCTAGTAGAAGAAGATAGTTACAAACACCAGCTAAGGCCATGTGGCCAGTTACAGAAATGAGCATTGCAGTTGCCATGAGTGTTTCTGCCCTAGTTATTAAAGTTCTTGTGTGTTTTTTTTCTTCTGTTTATTTTGTAACATAATACCAATTGAGATAATGTCAGTACTTACATGTTATTATTTTTTTGTTTTTGTTTTTGACATAGGGTCTCACTCTAGCCCAGGCTGACCTGGAATTCACTATATAGTCTCAGGGTGGCCTTGAACTCATGGCGATCCTCCTACCTCTGCCTCCCAAGTGCTGGGACTAAAGGCACATGCCACCATGCCCAGCCTTAAGTATTATTAAACCTATGTTACTATACTTAAAAGTATGGGATACTAGATACTAAGCATTCCTCAAGGGACTTTTCCAATGTATTGGAGTGGGGGAGAGAAAATACTGTGTTTCCAGTTGTACATGTAATTCTGACCTTGTTATTATCTTCATTTGGAAATTAAGCATGGCACATGGTGCTGTAGTTTGGTGTCAAGTCAACAAGAGGTGAATTTGTGACTCATAGACTGAGGATTGCAGGGTTCTCAGACTCTCCAGCCTGCCAGCAGCCACTGGCTGCCCAAGTTGGAACCTGTGAGCCAGTCTAACAAATCCCCTTTACAATGTATCATTCTGTCACTTCTGCGCCTCTAAAGAACCCTGACTCATACAGGCACCAAAATAAAGACTCCTCAGGTAGGAAGACATCTGCATAAAGACTCTTGTTACAGAGTAGATTAGAAAGGAGACTGGAACTAGCCTAAGTGCTTAACATAATTTAATGTACTAAATCAAACTACATTCATTTGATGACATATTGCTTGTTTGGGGTTTGTTTGTATGTTTGTTTGTTTGTTTTTTCGACATAAGGTCTCACTCTAGTCCAGGCTGACCTGGAATTCCCTATGTAGTATCAGGGTGACCTCGAACTCTAGGAAGATAATCCTCCCATCTCTGCCTCCCCAGTGCTGGGATTAAAAGCATGCACCACCATGCTCAGCTTCATTTGGTGATATACTGAGTAGCCATTTAAAAATTATAAAGATGGGCTGAAGAGATGGTCCGGTGGATACAGTGTTTGCTTGCCATTCCAGCTGGAGTTCCCGACTTCGATCCTCAGACCCCAGATAAAAAGCCTGAAGTTGGGCTGGAGAGGTGGCTTAGAGGTTAAGCACTTGCCTGTGAAGCCTGTGGACCCCAGTTTGAGGCTCAATTCCCCAGAACCCACGTTAGCCAGATGCACAAGGGGGTGCACACATCTAGAGTTCGTTTGCAGTGGCTGGTGGCCCTGGCGTGCCCATTCTCTTCCCCTCTTTCTCTCTGTCTGTCACTCTCAAATAAACAAACAAACAAAAAAATTTTTAAAGCCTGAAGCCATAGCACACTACTGTATTTCCAGCCTGGGCCCATACATACATACATACATACATACATACATACATACATACATATGTGAAATTTAACAAAGAAACCAGACCCAGATGATACTCTAAAACACAGTTTCTATTGTACAAGCTTTACCAGGGAGACAGCATGAACCTGTCTCCTCTCTATCTATGCAGCTGCACCCTGCTTGTGTGTTTTCTGGTTACTGCAGCCATAGACACAAACAGCCCTGAACAAGCAGTTTTCTGTTCTGCATTTGTATTTTCTTAACACTCACTAAGGAATTTTGTGTTTGTGTCCCCAAATCATGTAACATTAGAAATTTATAACCCACCAATAGCATAATGAATTCAAGATGATGTCAGACTGCCTGCCATACTGTCTATAAAACCCCTCAGCTGTCACAGCTCAGGACTCAGGCTTTGGAGTTATGCCCCTGAGCCCATGTCAACGTGAATCAATTTTCTGATTCTCTACTGTATCTCTGGTACCATCTCTGGGTGACCTTAGTTTCCTGCAACACACACACACACACACACACACACACACACACACACACAATTGCTTTAGCCTGTGGGCCTGAGAGAGAGGAAAAGGGAAGAAAGAGAAAGTTCTCATTTACAGAAACATGCTGGCTACATTCCTGCACTGTCCTTAATGATAGAATTAGAGTTGCCATTTTGTAATCCCCAGTGTAACACAAATGTAAGCAAACTCATCAGCAAAGGTTACACATTGTGTAAGTGGTTGTTGGAAGTGAGTAGCCAAAGGACTGAGTAGATCACCCCACAGTGAACAATCAGTGAGGTAAAATGGAGAGAGATCTGGTGGACTGCAGCTTAACTAACCGATCAAAAGAGAGAGAGAGGGAGAGAGGGAGGGAGGGAAGAAAGGGAGAGAAGAGAAGAGAGGCGATAGGAAGAGAGTGGGAGCTTGGAACACTGCTTCTCAATAGAATCCCAATTCCATAGTGAAATATGTTTAACTGCAAGAATTTGAATCTCAGAGGAACTTTGCTGTGGTGGACTCAACTGTTGTGTCCCTGGCTCCTATCCCTGGCCCCCTGCTTCTAGGGCCTCACACTCTTAGGGTGGGGAGATAAAGCAAAAATAATAAGTATATGGTGCACACTAGGTATTGTCATTTTACAATCATCTATCCTTTACACTTATGACATCCTCCCTCCTTCCCTTGTTGCCATCTCTGCCATTATTCAACTCACACTGACTTCCTGGCTAGGGATCTACCTCTTGCATGAAGTCTGTAGACTTGATTCATCTCATTTCTAGAACCTAACTTCATACCGTTTTTTTTTGAGACGGTCTCATATACTGGAACTCATTATGTAGCCAAGGCTGGCCTTAAACTCCTGATCCTCCTGAGTTCTAGGATTACAGACATATACCACCATTCTTAACTTTTTGTTTGTTGTTTTATTTTCTATGTTTGTTTTGTGAAACAGAGTCTCACTGTGTAGCCCAGGCTAACCTGAACTCTTGGGAATCCTCCTGTCTCAACTTTCCAAGTGCTGGAATTACAAACATCTGTCACCATGTCCATCTCATTTTATAGTTTTTGTTTGTTTTCAAGATGAAGTGTCATGTAACTCAAGCTGGTATCAAACTCCCTATGTAGCTGAGGATGACTTAGAACTCATGCTCCTGGTGCCTCTACCTCCCAAATGCTGGGATTACAAGTGCATATTATCATGCCTACCTCACTTAAAAATTTTGAGGGCTGGAGAGATGGCTTTGTGGTTAATGTGTTTGCCTGCAAAGCCAAAGGACCTAGGTTTGATTCCCCAGGACCCATGTAAGTCAGATGCACAAGGTGATGCATGTGTCTGGAGTTTGTTTGCAGCGGCTGAAGACCCTGGCAAGCTCATTTGTTCTCTATTTGCCTGTCTCTTTCTATCTCCTTCTTTCTCTCTCTCCATCTCTCAAATAAATAAATAAAAATAACATATTTTTTACAAATTTGGGGGGTTGGAGAGCTGGGTTAAGGCATTTGCCTGCAAAGCCAAAGGACCTTGTTTCGATTCCCCAGGATCCACGTAAGCCAAATGCACAAGGGGGCGCATGCGTCTGGAGTTCATTTGCAGTGGCTGGAGGCCCTGGTGTGCCCATTCTCTCTCTCCCTGCCTCTCTCTCTCTCTCTCTCTCTAATAAATAAAAAAAATTTAAAAACATTTTTTTAAATTTTTATTAGCATTTTCCATGATTATAAAAAAATCCCGTGTTGGGCTGGAGAGATGGCTTAGCGGTTAAGCGCTTGCCTGTGAAGCCTAAGGACCCCGGTTCGAGGCTCGGTTCCCCAGGTCCCACGTTAGCCAGATGCACAAGGGGGCGCACGCGTCTGGAGTTCGTTTGCAGAGGCTGGAAGCCCTGGCGCGCCCACTCTCTCTCTCTCTCTCTCCCTCTATCTGTCTTTCTCTCTGTGTCTGTCGCTCTCAAATAAATAAATAAATAAAAATTATAAAAAAAAAAATCCCGTGTTAATTCCCTCCCCCCCCACACACACTTTCTCCTTTGAAATTCCATTCTCCATCATCTTACCTCCCCTTAACAATCATTGTATTTACATATATACAATAAAACATTTTTTTGAAAGCCCGTTCAGACAGTCCTGGTGCTGCACACCTGTAATCCCAGTACTCAGGGAGCAGAGACAGAAAGAAAGATTGCCATGTTTTCACAACCAGGCAGAGATACCTAGCAAGACTGTCTCAAAAACAAACAAAAAAGCTAACTCATGCATTAGATCACTTAATCTTCACACAAGGGCTATCATTACCCTTCCCACAATAGGATCAGGGGCATTGTCTTGGCTGCAGCTGGCTAGAGCCCACAGTATGGATTCCTGGCTGATGACTTTTCTTCCCATTCACATTTAGTGATAGTGAAAGCCCTCACATACAGATTAACTAGATCCTTCTTTGGGGGTGTGTATCATAGCTTTTGTCCACCTTGGAGAATTAGTTAGTATTTTAAGATACACATTTTTAAGCCGGGCGTGGTGGCGCATGCCTTTGATCCCAGCACTCGGGAGGCAGAGGTAGGAGGATCGCCGTGAGTTCGAGGCCACCCTGAGACTCCACAGTGAATTCCAGGTCAGCCTGGGCCACAGTGTCCAGTGCCTTCTACAGCCATACTAGTCAATGTGCAGTTGGGGGTCAATAGTACTTGTATCATCTATCAGAACTAGGAGGTCTGGGACTGCACCCCAACCGGGTCTGCAGAGATTATAACCTGCAATTTAACAGGCCACTGTCCCCACCTCCCACAGGAGCTTTGTATCCACATTACAGTTGGAGAAGTACTATCCGAATCCAATGCATAAAACACTAGCATTTGCACGTGATAGGAATTTAATGGACGTTTTAAAATTATTTATTTACTTATTTCTTTATTTGGAAGAGAGAGAGAGAGAATGGGTGTGTCAGGGTCTCTAGCTACTGAAAATGAACTCCAGATGCATACACCACCTTGTACATCTGGCTTATGTGGGTACTGGGGAATCGAACCTGGGTCCTTAGGCTTTGCAGGCAAGTGACTTAATTGCTAAGCCATCTTTCCAGCCCCTAATAAACATTTTGAAACTGGGAATCTCGGAAATCCTAGGAGATTTGCTGCCTTCCTATCACATATTTCTCCACCAGCTTTGAACTCCCACTTCATTGGGGCCCCATGTGATTCTGCTGTGGCAAAAGACAGCTATGAAAGCCAGGCATGGTGGTGCACACCTATAATCTAAGCATTTCTAGGGTGTGACAGAGGATCACTGGTTTGGGGCCAGTCTGAGCTCCATAGGGAGTTCCTAGCCAGTCAAGGCTATAAGGTGAGACCCTGTAGTAAATACAACAAAAAGTAGTGGATGGATATACATATACACACACATACACATACACATACACATACACATACACATACACATACACATACACATACATCCACACATGGCTGGAGAGGTGACTTAGTGGTCAAGGCACTTGCCTACAAAGCCAAAGGATCCAGGTTCGATTCCCCAGCCAGATAGATGCACTACGTGGCACATGCATCTCGACTTCCTTTGCAGTGGCTAGAGAACCTGGCATGCCCATTCTCTTTCTCTCTTGCTCTCAAATAAATAAAATATTTAAAAATTCTAAAAAAGTATCTAATACATATGGAGAGATAGCTCGGTGGTTAAAGGCTTACTTGCAAAGCCTAACAACCTAGGTTTGATTTCCCAGTACCCATGTAAATAAAACCAGATGGACAAGGAGGCCCTGGCGTCTCTCCGCGTCCCCCCAGTCCTGTCTCAAATAAATAATAAAATAAAAGGAGTGGGGAGGCAGTGCGGAGAGCAAAAGTGGTGAGACGAAGCCCTTCCCAGCAGAGCAAAGAGCAAATGTTGGCTTCAGGGCTGCAGTACTTCTGTAAGCAATTGGCTTCATTTCTAAGACAAAAATGCCCAACACTTGAGCATGGAGCAGCACAGAGCCTCGGGAGGATGAGGGGCTGGTGATAGACAACTGTGCAAGTGTTTCTAGACTTGATTGATTGACTTGTCTGTTTCCATTCCGTCACTAATGTGACTGACAAACGCGGGATGTGGCTTGAAGGAATTTCTTTCAGTGCACGGTGCTGCTCACCTGCTGGAGGCGTGGGGTGGGGGTGGTTTGTGCCAGTGGCTGGCAGGTGGAGCGCGTGGAACCCGAAGGGGAGACAGTGGGTCTCTAAGGCAGTCGACTCTATGAGACGGTTTTGCCTGGCTTGAAAAGGTTTGGGTTTGCGCAGTTCGAGTCTTGGGACAGGAGGAGTAGGTAGCTTTCAAAGCGAAAGGCAGTAACAGACACATCTTATTAATAGCCGCTTTCTCACCCTCCCTAGATTTTTCTAGAATATTCTGGGTCTCCAGGCCTTGGGGTAAGAAAGAGAGGCTGCAAGTGCCTGGAGGCTCCGCTTTGGCCTCCGGCACTAGCCAGGCAGGCGCGGGAGAACCGGTGGGGGCCAAGGACACGTGGACATTTCCCGGTCCCGCGGTCTCCCACTCACTTGCGGCTCGTGGCACGGGCTGGGAGACGGCGCCCCTCCCCTCCCCTCCCCTCCCCTCCCGGAGGGCGGAGGGAGCGGGCCCGGGAGCGCGCGGAGCCCCGCCCCCCCTTGTTACCCCGGCCCCGCCCCCGGCGCCCGGCGCAGCCCCGCGCCCGCCCCCCGCCCGCCGGCCGCGCTGCCCCGGCTCAGTGCGCGGGCCTCATGCTGCTGAGCGGAGCTCCTCCGGCGGGCTCCGGGCCCGGGCCGCGGGCGCAGGGGGGCGCCGGGGGCGGCCCGGGGGGCGCCCGCCGCGGGGCTGGAGGCGCGGGGCCCGGGCCCGGAGGGGGCGGCAGCGGCGGCGTAGCGAGGTGGCTGCGGGAGCACCTGGGCTTCCGCGGGGGCGGCGGCGGAGGAGGAGGGGGCGCCAAGCCCGCCCCCCCGGAGCCCGACTACCGGCCCCCGGCGCCCTGCCCCGCCGCGCCCCCCGCGCCGCCTCCGGACATCCTGGCCGCCTACAGGCTGCAGCGCGATCGCGACTTCGAAGACCCTTACTCCGGGGGGTCATCGGGCTCCGCCGCCCCGGCCACCCCCGCCGCCCCCGGCCCCACGCCGCCCCCGCGCCACGGCTCGCCCCCACACCGCCTCATTCGGGTCGAGACCCCCGGGCCCCCTGCGCCCCCTGCGGATGAGCGGATCTCCGGACCCGCAGCCGGCAGCGACAGGGTGAGTCCGCGCCGGGTGTGGGCGGAGGACGCGAGCGCTTGGTGGTCGGGGGTCTGGAGATTTGGAGGGGGACAAAGGTGGCCTGGCCGAGGCCCGGCTTTAGCTGTCACGGTTTCTGGCGGACACCACCTTTAGTCCCCGACCCACCTTTGTTCAGATTCTCCTCGGACTCGTGGGAGCCCCAAACTCTGCCCTTGTCTCCTGTTATGGCCCCTTGGACTTGGTCTGGTTCCGGATTCTCCTCTCCGTTTCGCAGCCCACCCTCATCCTGACCCCGGAGTCTTTCTTTTTTTTTTTTTTTTCTCCCTAACGAGAATTGAGAAGCATCCATTCGCTCCCACTCCCTCTTACTGGTTTATGGTCTTTGTGCCCTCCTGGGAGCTTCTGTGCCCTTTGATCTCTGACCCTTACCCCAGGGCGAACCTGCACAAAGCTTTCCCTTCCTCCCCCCTCCGCCCCTTGCTCCCACCCCTTCCTGGAGCCCCCTAGCATCCTTGTAGGTCGGAAGGCCTGGTAAAGCGGTGAAAAGCTGGGATTCTCAGTGTTGGACACCGCAAGACATGGCCTTCGCTTCACTGGCGGGACAGGAACGGGTGGGCCGTTGTTCTCCCGAGGCCATGATGGGCATTTCTCTTGACCACTGGGACACAGGTCCACTCCTTCCCTTGGTCCTTCAAGTGTGAGAATAACTTGGTGTTCAGTACCTGTTGCCCAGATGGGGCCAAGCATCTGAGTCCATTCCTCTCCTCTTGGCCTCCCTCTGCCCAGGTTCCTTCAGAGAGAGGCTAGAGCCATTCATGGGTCTGCAGATACTGGGATGAGGAGGAAAGCCCTGCAGTTTTTCCCCAGAGCACCTACCTTTCCTCTTAATCTTCCCCTCACCCCCAGTTCCAGTCTCCTCTCTCCCTGGGAGAATGACAGCTGGAAGCCATCCCCAGACCCCTGGCCCTGAATCCTAGGATGTCTGTGGCCCTGTGGCCCCACTCCCAGTCCCACCAGAGCTCAGCTCCGGGCTTTAGTCCCCTTTCTTGAGCAGAGAACATTTTCATTTGATCTGAGAGGAAAGTTGATGTTGGAATCCTCAGGTTCCAGAACTGAGGCTTTCCGCCCAGAGAGCGCCATTCTGCTGGGTTTCCTGAATAAGAGAGATGTGTCAGGCAGGGTCAGAGCAGAGGCTCCAAATATGTGAATCATTGTTCCCACAGTTCCTGCCACAGAGCATAGCTGCTGCCTGTTGTGGCCCAGCATCTTGAGGCCGCAGAGGAAGGTACAAGGGTCGTGCTGATGCCCTCCTAATTGTCCTGCTGTTGTGCGATGTGGTGGTGGTGTGGCAGTGAGACCGGGGAGAAGTGAGGCCTGGCACTCCCCACTCATCAGTGACTCTCCTCCTCTCTGACCACCGGCTATTGGCACATGGCCTAAGCTGTCCTTGGCTCTTCTCCCTTCTGTGGCTTAGAATGACCTAACAGGCTGCCCACCAGGCTGGGGGTTCCTGCAGGACGAGAACCATTTCCTCCTCACGTCTGCCTCTCCTAAGTGTCTGACACAATGCTTGGCACAGAGTGGACATATATATGTCCTAAATGGTGGCTGTCCACTCCCAGGGTGGCCTAAGGGTCAGCCACCCTTCTACATTTTCCCAGAGATGCCCCCAAGGAAGGGACTGCGGCCATACAGGCAGACCTTCAGCCTTTTCTTGCCGAGGGCATACGTGCTTCAGTTTGGGTCAGCTCTGTGACCTGTGTGCTACTCAGGCCTGGGGGACCAAGTGCTGTCTGACTCCTTTGTTAGCCACAGAGACTGGAATGAAATCCAGCAGGCTCTCCTAGGAACCACACAATCTGTGCTTTCTTTAGAGTGCGTGATGAAAAGGATCCAGGGTGCCATCTGAGCTATCCCAAGGGCAGAAACACTGTCTCAGGGGCCCTGACCTATAGCGTCCTGTCATTCACAGAGCCACTCCCCACTCATTTAGAAGCTGAATGGGAGAGGTCCTATAGTCTTCCCCTAGGAAAAATCAAACCAGACTCTGTGTCTGAGCCCTTAAATCTAAACCCCAGTGCCCAGGCACCACTTGTGCCTACTGAATGACCTGTGTGCAGAGCTCGTGCACAAGCTGCCTCTGGATGTAAGCGGCCCCTGCTGAGCAGCTGCTTCCCTCTTCTCAGCTCTGCAGGGTCCCTGGGTTTGTTGCTTTGGGGTCTCTTGGGGTGAAATGGGGGACTGGGAAATGCCTTGGGTTGGCTTGCTTCCCCGAACCTTGTCCTAGAGCCCAATGGCAAGTGCTAGGGCCAAGGGGAGGGGTCACCACCTTTGGGAGTGGCTGGTCTTAGGATGAAATGGGTGGAGGTGCTTCTATGCCAGACCCAAGAGATTGGGGGCCCACTGGGTCTGGGGGCAGGGAAGAATGGGGGCTTGAACAGGATCTGAGGCCCAGGAGGCTCAGGACCATTAACCTTCTCCATGTGCAACATGCTGGCTGCCAGCCATACCTTGAAACTCACTGTTGTAACTGGCAGGGACGCAAGGCTAGCCATCTGTCCAGGCCTGGCAGGGCAGGTGCGGGAGCAGCAGGAGTGGAGTCCTGAAAGGGGCAGGCAGGGCCTCACCAGATGGCCCCAAGAAGAGCTCCCTCTGGTGCTGGGCCCTCTTCCCACCTCCAGCCTGTGCTGGCAGAGGGTCCAGAGAGCTGGGCCTTCCTTTTATTTGCTCCTTTTTTTCCTAAGCTTCAACAGGAAAAACCTGATCTAATTAGGGAAGGGGATGGATCTGGGAATGGATCTGATTTAATGAAGCCTGAGTTGCCTGTCACATCTGCACAGTATGCCCTCTGTGTCCACGGTGCCAAGGTGGGGGAAGGGGGCAACCTGACATAGACTGTAGGAACACTCAGGACCAGTTGAGACAAGGCCTTTTCCCCTTAACTTGTGGTGGAAGTCTAGGGTTCTGAAGCTTCCAGACACTGTGTGCAGACACTTCCTATTTTTCTGTGGGAAGGCTCATAGTTCTCAGGTTCTTACAGAGGTTTATAGCCCCAAAAATACATGATTGAGAACTATTTTCCATTCATGAAAAGTCTTTTTTCTTTTCTTTTTTTGAGTTGGGGGCCTCACTCTAGCTCAGGCTGACCTGGAATTCACTATATAGTCTCATGCTGGCCTTGAACTCATAGCAATCCTTCTACCTCAGCCTCCTGAGTGCTGGGATTAAAGGGGTGTGCCACCATGTCGGGCAGAAATTTTTTTTTTTTATTTTTTTATTTGAGAGCGACAGACACAGAGAGAAAGACAGATAGAGGGAGGGAGAGAGAATGGGCGCGCCAGGGCTTCCAGCCTCTGCAAACGAACTCCAGACGCGTGCGCCCCCTTGTGCATCTGGCTAACGTGGGACCTGGGGAACCGAGCCTCGAACCGGGGTCCTTAGGCTTCATAGGCAAGCCCTTAACCGCTAAGCCATCTCTCCAGCCCCAGAAATTTTTTTTTAATGTTTTTATTTATTTATTTGATAGAAAATAAGAGAAAAAGAGAGAATGATGGCAATGTGAATGAGAGCACCAAGGCTTCTTGCCACTGTGAATGAACTCTAGATGCATGCACTACTTTGTGTGGCTAGCTTTATGTAAGTACTGGGGAGTGTCTTGTGACTGCAAACAAAAGCCTGTCTAGCTTTATATGGGTGGCTGCGGAGTGAACCAAGGTCATCAGACTTTGCAAGCAAACACCTTTACCAGCTGAGCCATCTCCCCAGCCCTAATATTGATACTGTTTCAGTCTAGATGTACTTTGTAGATGATATCCACATAGCTTGGATCTTTCAGGCCCATTTGGAAAGGAGTGAGCGACCAGGAAGAGTAAGTAGGGCAAGAGGTTGGAGGGTCCTTGGTCCAACAAGACATTCCTGCCCTGGTGTTGAAGAGGAAACTGTGGGGAAGGGAAGAAGAGTGAGGGAGCAATCCAGGGAAGGGATTTTTCTGGCCTGGTTAGATCTCTTAGGCCTTGGTGGCCCAGGCTGGCTATTTGTAATATCATTGGTGCTTCGGAGATGGCTGGGCCCATGACTACAAGAAGGATTGTAGGGCTGGCCTGTCAGCTCTGCCCAGTACTGCCCACTCACACTGCACTACTGAATCTGCTTGGAAGACATCTCTGCTTCTTGGCTTGGCCAGTAGCCCTGTCACTCTGCCTTTTGAGAGCTGGTGATCATGGATAGGAAAGGTAAGCCGGCTGGGCTAAGCATGCTCAGGCTGTGGCCCAGTGCTTAGAGGGGAAACTGCTGCCCAATCCAGTTGCCCTCATCCCAGAAGCAGCATAGTACGCTAGTGCAAAGCCCTGTGAGCCGTGGGCTTGTGTGTACCCCACAACACCTTGTGGTGCTTTGCTCCAGGGAGCTTGTCGGTATGAGCTCCTGGACGACCAAAATATTTCATCCTTTGGTCCTTAGTAATATAGTGGCTGCCATTTACTGAGGATCTTTCTTGTGACTGGCACCATTTTGAAGCAGCTGATGTATATTTGGACCAGTTACCTTTACAGCAACCCGATAAGGAAGATTCTATCCTTGGAGTTACATGGGGGAACTGAGGCACAGGAAAGTTAAGCCACGTTTACATGGTTTCTTAGCTAGCAAATGGTAGATCTAAGGTTCACAGCCGGCGGCCTGACTTGGGTTCTGATTCTGGAGGCTTGCATGCAGCATACACTAATGAGGAACCAAGAGACTCTTGGAGAAGGAGCAGGTGTCATTCTGTGCTGAATTCAGCATTTCTAGAGTGCTTGGGCCCACCGTGGGCCATGCGCTCCAGAGTCTTAAAAGGGTTGGCACATTTGTTCGCTGTGTCTGTGATGTTTGAATGCCTTGTAAGAGTGTTATTGGTCTTGTAATCATAAAAGGAAAAATAGACAATTTATTTCATGTTGGAGTTCCCCAGGCAGAAAAAAATATGAGAGGGCATTCCAATCAATCCAGTAAATAGGAAAAGCAGGCACAAAAATTTGACCTCGGGAAAATAAATACCCATGCTGATTGATTAATGGGTTTTCAGTAAAAAAAAAGGGGGGGGGCTTCCATGGAACAACTCTGTTAGGAAAACACTAAATTCAACAAAATCAAACTGCTAAAACTAAAGTAATTTTTTTCCCTCCAGTGCTAAAGATAGAACCTGGGTTCTTGAGACACTAGGTCAGAACTCTACCACCAACTGATATCCACAGTCCCTAAAGGAAAATTTGAATCTGCAAGTCGAGAAAAGTGAGTTTTGGAAAATCCTGTGACAAGGCACTGAGAGTTGGGAGGCCTAGGTCCCAGTCTTGACTGTGCTGCTGACAAGCTATGTGCCTTGTAGAAGCAACCCAAATTCTGAGGTCTTAACACCTGAACATAAAAGATTATCATCAGCTGAGCGTGGTGGCACACACCTTTAATCCCTGCACTCAGGAGGCAGAGGTAGGAGGATTGCTGTGAGTTCCTGGTCAGCCTGGGCAAGAGCAAGACTACCTCGGGGGAAGAAGAGAAAGATTATCATCAGAGCTAACATTTATTGAACACTCACCCCTGACAGCCTTTGCACTGAGAATTATTCAGACTCACCCTACCCTTCTCTGCAGTTACCATCCTTATTCTATAGCAGAAAAAGACACAGGTTCCCAGACATTAAATGTAAACTGAACTGGGCATGGTGACGCATGCTTTTAATTCCAGGCTGAGGTAGGAGGATCACTGAGTTGGAAGCCAGCCTGGGCTACAGAATGAGTTCCAGGTCAGGGCTAGAGTAAGAACCTGCCTCAGGTAAACAACCAAAACAACAAAGCCATAAATGTAAACAGAAGAAGTAGAAGAGACATGCGGTGGTTCCCCTTTACAGCACCCCAGGAGCCCGTGAGTAGGGTGAGGAACATGTTGCCTGGCCCATGCAGAGTGGAAGACTGAACCGCACGGTGGCCTGCTAGATGGCTCAGGAGAGCCGTGGTCAGGAAGGAGAGTCAAAGTGTGGCAGCTGCTCTGGGAGGGGCACTGCCCAACTGAACAGATGCATAGCAGAGTGCTGGAGACAGCCTGCTAGATAGGTAGGAGAGGGGACAACACAGGACCTCTGGTATCAGCTGCTTTACCTTCTTCATTTGGGAAGATCTCAGCATTTCAGCTGCAACCTGGTGCCTTTTGAACCCTTTTCTGCCCCTCAGCCAGACGCTCTGGTCCCTATTCATACAGATTCTCCCAAGAGCCTGATTACTGATCAGTCAGAGGTCACCATGACCAGGGATCTGGAAATTGGTATTGCCCCTAAGGTTAGAGCCTCAGGAGGTTGTCTTGCAGGCCAGTAAATATGCATTGAGCATCTGTGGTGTGGTAGGCCCTGTGACAGATGCAGGAGAGAGCAGTGCGCTCATCAGAGATAGTCACGGGGCCACAAGACAGCGCACTGTGGTAGGCCGAAGGCATCAAAATCATACAGGGACGGTCTCCCTGTAGGCAGTGTGTCCTCTTTCCAGACCTGGAAACACTGAGCAAGAAGGCCAGGGCTCCAACTATAACCTTTTGTGCCCTGGATGAGCACGAGACCTGCCCTTCCCAGCTGCCATCTTTGCTGCCACTCCTGTTCTGGACCTTGTGGGCAGCTCGCTGGGTGCTCCAGCCCAAGGTGTGTGTGGGGCGGGGAGGTCAAGAGCAGAGCTTCCTAGAGTAGGGTGTGGATGCAGTAGTGGAACAGAAGAGCCATTGAGCTGCCCGCAGAGTTGCCACCTGAAAGCCCACGGGCAGTGCCAGCTGCCGCTGAAGAGGCACACCAGCCTGGGAGGGGTCATGGCTCCAAGCCCAGAGCTGCAGGGAGAACTGTGCTCCTGAGAGGGGTGGGGGGACCCTGGAGCGGGGTTGCCAGAGGGCTGCAGAGGGCCTGATTGAGCTGTCACCTCACCGAGCGGCCTCTCGAAGTACAGCCTCACTTGCAAAGAGTGTTTTTTAAAGCCCCATCCTACCATAGGTATGTTTTCCTACCCCCTCTTCTGAATAAACTGAGAGAAATATTTCCCTTGTCCATTCCTCCTGTTCTATGTGAACAGCTTTAACATAATTAGAGAATCCTCATGCTCTGGGTATTTAGCAGTAAACACGGGCCTGCCTTCAGAAAGCTCACAGTCTGAAAAAACAATCCAGTAAAACAAACATTGACCACATAAGTGATCAAAGCCCAGCACAGGGGCACTTCACAGGACTGAGGGAGTATATAAGGACTCCCCTGCCCACCCTGGATAGTGTCTCACTCCAGCCCAGGCTGACTTGAAGCTCGCTGTGTACTCTCAGGCTGGCCTTGAACTCACAGGGATCCTTGCACCTCTGGGATTAAAGGCATGTGCCACCATGCTCAGCTAGAAGGGCTTTTTAAGAACAACTCTTATTTATTTGCAAAATACATGCACACCAGGGTCTCCTACTACTGCATTTGAATTCCAGACATATGCCACTTTTTGCATCTGGCTTTCTGTGGGGGCTGGGGAATCGAACTTGGGCTGGCAGCATTGCAAACAAAAGCCATTAACTACTGAGCAATCACTTCAGCCCCTGGAAGGGCTATTTGAAGGCGTGAGGGGGAGTGTAAGGATTGGTCAGGTGAGAAGGAACAGGAAAGTGATCCAGACCAAGAGGAAGTCATTGAAGTAAGAAAAAAAAGAACATGGATACAGAGCCTTCAAGGAGCTATGATCCAAAGTGTATATCCAGAAACAAAGGAAAGTAGAATAGTGAATCCCGTAACTTTAGACTTCTCAAAGCACGGGAGAGCAGGTAGAAGGCTTGAGGATAATATGTCAGGTGACTCAGACACTTGAGTAGCTGCCACATCAGTTGAGACTGAGTGCTTCCTGGCAGAATCACCAGCGATGAGTGAGGTTGTGGGTGCCACTGGCCTGAGAGGAAGCACCTGGGGGCATGTGGTGTAGTGAGTGGATTTCTTTTCTCTGCTTCCTACAGGGGAGACAGGTGGTGGTAGAATGGATTTTTCTAGTGCCTACTGTATGCAAGTCGCTTACTGAGACAAAAATGAGAGCTCCGGGCTAGCCAGTGACTGGTTGTGCTAACGTGGTTGAGAGAGAGGAAAGACAGGTAAAGTAGCTGAGGGCCTGAGTGTAACAAGGTGCGAGCTGAAGACCTGAGGCTCAGGTGGAAGGAGCCATTGGAAGTACCTCTGACACCTTTAGAGGGGCTGCAGTAATCGAGGAAGCATGCCAAGGGGTCTCTGAGGTGGATTTGGTTGCTTTTCCGTTGTTACAGGTCCCCAAGGACAAGGTGGCCACCTCATGGTTCCCAGCTCAGCTGTGATCCAGCTCAGAGCTAAAGCTAAACTGCAGTTTGGTGAAAAAGCAGGAGCGGCCTATCCCCTTGCTTCAGGTCTTGGAGCCACCTTGTATCACTGACTGTGACCCAGCACTGCTGGGCTCCAGGGTGCTGGCAGCCCTGAGTGGGCTGGGCTGCGGCTCCACCTTCTCCGCCCCTAGGAAAAGCCCCTGTCCAAACTGGAGAAAGGCTCTATTGTCCTCAGTCCCGCCCCACCCTGAGCACCCTGGGTGCCTTTGAAGGGTGTGCAGCTTGTGGTTACCCTGCCTTCACTGGAGCAGGAATCCAGGGGTGGCCAAGAGCCATTTGGGTGAAGCGGAGGGTTTAAGGAAGGCATTTCCTGTCCTTGTCTTCTGAAAGCCGGGGATTTCAGTAGTGCCTTAGGGCTGTCCCAAGGCCTCTCTTTCCCAATCTTGGCTACTCCATTTAAGTAAAATGGTCTTGGTTATGTTGTCCCCTAACTGCCCTAGGCCTATAATGATAGCCAAATGTAGGGACCCTGTAAGCATCAAGTAGAATGATGACAGTGACTCTCTACTTTCTTCTTGAAGATTTGAGACTGTGTTTACTAAGCACCTGGAAGTGTAATGGTGGGCATGGACTATGTAATCTGAGTTGCCTCATTGCTGTGGTTGTTCTTTATTTACTTGAGACAGAGAAAGAAAAAGGAAGGAAAGAAGGAATGCAGGCAGGCAGGCAGCAGATAGAATGGGCACACCAGGGCCTTCAGCCAGTGCAAACAAACTCGTCTCATGTGCCACCTTGTGCATCTGGCTTATGTGGGCACTGGGGAATCAAACCTGAGTCCTTAGGCTTTGTAGGCAAGTGCCTTAACTGCTGAGCCATCTCTCCAACCCCCTGACTGCTCTTTAAACTCTGCCTTTGTTCTCTGAATTCATCCCCTCTGTTAAACCACCAGATACAGACTCACGTTCTGCTTGGATCCTGAGGCTGGCTGTAACATCCTGGCCATTTAGCCTAGGACATGGCTAAAGATGTTTCACTTTAGCAACCTAGGGGGCAAGCTACAAGGGAAGAGTGCCTGGGGTTCCATTTTTAAGGCAGCCTACCCAGGACTTTTGCTTTCATGGATGGCCTTGGAGAGCAGAGCTGAAGCCCATTCTGTCCTTTCCTCACAGCTGGCCATCCTAGAAGACTATGCAGACCCATTTGATGTTCAGGAAACAGACGAAGGCTCAGCAGGAACTTTTAGTGGCCCAGAGAAAGTCCCAGAAAATGATGGCTACATGGAGCCCTATGAGGCCCAGAAGATGATGGCTGGTAAGTAATGGGTCAGGGGAGATGTTTCCTGAGACCAGGACCCTGAGTCTAAGAACTGATGGTTCCTAGGAACCATGGAGAAAGTCTTTGCCAGGTCCTAAGGAGGATGGCTACTGCCTTCAAGATAGAGCAGCTGTTTATGGTGATGTACACCTTTAATCCCAGCATTCAGGAGGCATAAGTAGGAGGATCATGGTAAATTCGAGTCTGGCCTGGGGCTATAGAGTGAGTGCCTGGTCAGCCTGGGCTAGAATGAGACCCTGCCTTGAAAACCACCTCCCACCCAAAAGAAAAATACAGAAGAGGAAGGTGTAACTGTGAGACCTGAAGCCGTGGAGGAGACCATGGGACCAAAGTTTAGATAGCAGTGGACATAGGAAGGACGGGATAGTGGTATGGGTGGAGGGTCAAACATCCCCAAAAGAGAGTCACGAGCTTTTGGTAATATAACGAATTTGATGATAAGTCAAAGTAAAACCTATTCATTTTTTTTGGAAACAGAATCGCAGTGCATAGCCCTGGCTGGCCTGGTACTAGCAATGTAGATGAGGCTAGTCTTGAACTTGTTTCTGCCTCCTGAGTGTTAAGATTATAGCTGTGTATTACCATGCCCAACCCAATTGTTGAGCTTTTAAGGGGCCAGTAATCAAGAACTCTTTCTTTCTTCGAGCTTAGAAATAATAAAGAAATAAAGAGTAAAGTGACAACTTATTTTTAATTGATAAAGTCGATTGGAAGACATCACTTAGCTATGTCAACACAATGGGTTTGTAATATTTTGCCACAGAATTAAACATCCCCACACAGGCTTAGGCAGCAGAGTAGCTTTGGGCCTCTATTCTGGGACAAGACATTGAGTGCATGGGAGAGGAAAATAAGGATTACTCTCTCTCTTCAAAAATACAAAGCTGAGAAAAGACAATGAGCATTCACTGGGCAATCAGATGAGCCATTCTTCCTGCTTGAGCGAGGTGGGTGAGGGGCAGAGAGCCATGAGGAGTGTCATCTCAGGAAAGGTATTCCATGGAGCCTCGGAAACATGAGCTTGTGAGATGGAGGTGCGTCCTAGCAGGAATCTGGATTTGGAGAGACGAGATTCAAAGTCATGAGATAATGACAGTGAACAGATGGTCTTTAGAGAACGAAATAGGGTCAAGTCCAAGGAAAACAGTGTGAAATGGAGAAAGTGAGAAGGTGGCTACCCCATTTTAAGTCTGAGGGGTGCGGACCATGAACTCCCGGAAATTACATGTGGAAGTTGAAGTGCACATTTTTCTCCATTACTTTTTTTTTTTTTTATTATTATTAAATAAGATTTGCTTTGGAGCCCGTGATCCTACAAAGACATTCTCTAGCTCTGGAGAAGGTAGTGAGTTTGAAACAAGGTGATGTCAAAATGAAACATCTTCATAGCCATGGGAACATGACTAGATACAAAGATACGGAAACGCGGACCAGGAGAAGAGACCAGTGGGAGGGATTAAAGAAAATAGTCCACGAAATTGACTTGCCAGAGGGAATAGCTTCAAGAAGGGGGTGGTCAGCAACAGAGATCAGTTGGAATATAACTGACTAGAAGAAATGGAGCTAGGACAACAAGGAGGAGATGAACTAGAAGGGACTGTGCCTCAGTTTCCTTAACAGACCAACTTCCCAGCTCATGCTGGCTGGCGTGGGCATCCTTTTTCTGTGTCTTATTCTGGCATTCTGTCACCTCCTCCTGTGGACTCTGCTTTTGGAGCCCTGAAAATGTTTTGAAGGTGAGGACTTAGGATATGTGGCTGCTGAGTTCCCCACAGCCAGAGCTTCTCTGACAGACGCCTAGCAGAGGAGTATACTGCCCTTGGCCGGGGCCAGGACACCAGAGTTACGCTTAAGACTCTCTCCTTGTCCCGGCAGAGATCCGCGGTTCCAAGGAGATGGCAGCTCAGCCCCTTCCTCTCTATGATACACCCTACGAGCCAGAGGAGGAGGGGGCCAGTCCAGAAGGTGAGGGGGTACACTGGCCCCGGGAGTCTCGCCTGCCTGAGGATGATGAAAGGCCCCCAGAGGAGTATGACCAGCCATGGGAGTGGAAGAAAGAACGGATTTCCAAAGCCTTTGCAGGTAAGCCTTGGGGAGAGGTCAGATCTGCTGGGGCCCCTGAGCAGCTTCGTGGGCTCGAAGTGGGACTCCAGGGGTGGGTAGTTTGGTTCTGCACTACACAGTTGGGGCCTTGGGCAGCATGGACACAGTACTGTGTGCAGGGCCAAGGAGCCGACATGGGAAAGGGTGGAGGCCTATGCAAGTATCCTGTCTTTCCAAGGCCAGCAGGTTTGGGCTACATCCACCTTTTGTGGGCTGATTATATTTAAAAATAAATAAATTCTGATACCAAATTATGAGACTTGTGGCATATCTTAACTTTACCTAACAAAAGAGGGTACTTAACACTTCTAACAGTGAAAATAACCATGGGTATAAGCTGGATCCCCCTGTGAATGGTCGGCCCTGCCAGACCAGGGTTGTCTGGCCTCAGGGCATTCCTGAACTGCAGAGGGAGCTTGTGTGGAATACTCTGGTCGCCGAATGAAGATCGGGTTTCTTCTGTCCCAACCACACCACTGTGTCCCAGGCCCAAGTCCACTATGGAAAAGTATATGTTGGCAGTCTGAAATGGGTGGAGCAAGGGCCTGTAGCTGGAAGAGGGTTTCATATGCCATTATTTCATTCTTGCTCCCATATCCCCCTCACTCCTCCCTGGACCGGGGGCTAATCCTGCAGCTCTCCCTCCCTCTGTCCTCCCCACCCTGGCAGCCAGACTGGGAAACCACAGGTTTCTGACTTGTTTCCTGTAAAGGGTACACCATCAAGGATGGGCTGTTTATCTCTAGAAGTCTCCTTGGAGAATCAATACTGTTTGGATTGCTTAATGGGAAAATCTATGTTCATCATTAGGAGACCTCGTTAGCAGGCCTGCAGCTTCTGGTGGTGTCACTCTTCTCTGGATTGGGAGGATTGCGTTAAAAAAAATAAATCCACCCCCAAGACCGAGTATTCCAGATATCCTGAGACTGTGTCCCATTCTTATACTTCTGAGTTCCCAGGCTAGAAGGCAGCAGAGAAAGGGAGAGCAGCGGAGTCAGAAGACCATGGGGAATGGGCGTGGGGGAGGTGTGGGTAGCCGCCAACTCCACTTTGTCACTTAGCCTGGTCTGGATGGTTCCTAGAGGCTAGTGAGGAGTGAGAGGTAGGGCATGGTAGAGCAAGACTGTGCTCTGGTGCTTGCCACCCAAGCCTCCCACCCTTTCTTTGATGAGGCCAACTTGGTATGGTCAGTGTTGGTTCTACTTTGCCCTCTGGGGGTCCTGTTCCTTTCCCAGAAACTGCCCTTGGCTCTGCTTCTAACCCTTCTCCTTTCTAGGCTGCTCTGTGTCCTAGCTCTGGGTTTTAGTGTCTCAACCTTTGCCTGTCTGTGTCTGTCTCTGTCATTGTCTGTCTTTCTTCTTCCTTTGCTACTGGCTCCAGTTGACATAAAGGTCATCAAAGACCTGCCTTGGCCTCCGCCTGTGGGACAGCTGGACAGCAGCCCCTCCCTGCCTGATGGGGACAGGGACATCTCCGGTCCAGCTTCACCCCTCCCTGAGCCCAGCCTGGAGGACAGCAGCGGTGGGTCCTGGGGGGGCTTGTGGCCAGGGTAACGTGTCCTGTCATCCCATAGGTCCTGTTGGGTTGACTAGCAGAGAGGTGGGGCAGGGCTTGGAAAACCCAGAAAGAATCCCTCTTATGGAGGGAGGGAGTGTGAAGGAACAAAATGCATGTTCTCTCCTCCCCAAAGTTGGGCCGAAGGTATTTCCTAAAGAAGGCCCCTTTCTTTTTTTTTGTTTTTTGTTTTTTGAGGTAGGGTCTCACTCTGGTCCAGGCTGACCTGGAATTAACTCTGTAGTCTCAGGGTGGCCTTGAACTCATGGCAATCCTCCTACCCCTGCCTCCCGAGTGCTGGGATTGAAGGCGTGCACCACCACGCCCGGCATGCCCTTTTCTAATATACGCCACACCACACCACAAGGATGCAGTCTCACCAGGCATGTCATGGCTCATGCCTATAATCCCAGCACTCCAGAGGCTGAGGAAAGAGTTCAAGGCCAGGCTGGGTTGCTATACGGTGAACTCTAGGCCAGCCTGGAGCTAGAGTGGAACCTTGTCTCAAAAATGAGGGAGGTGGAAAGATGGCTCAGTGGTACAGGCGCTTGCCTGCAAAGCCGAATGACCCTAGTTTGATTCCCCAGTACTCACATAGAGCCAGATGTGTAAAGTGGCACATGCACCTGGAGTCCATTTGCAGTGGCTAGAGGCCCTGGCACGTCCGCCCTTCACTCTCTCTCTGCCAGGCATGGTGGCATACACCTTTAATCCCAGCACCCAGAAGGCTGAGGTAGGAAGATGGCGGCAGTGGGTTCCAGGCCAGCCTAAGACTACGTAGTGAATTCCAGGTCAACCTAGGCTAGAGTGAGACCCTACCTGGAAAAACCACACACACACACCACCACCACCACCAACAACAACAACCACCACCACACTTATTAACATTCAGATTCTCTTCTTTGGGCAGAGCTGTCCTGACAAGTACTACCTGAGGTCTGTGTGTGTGAGGGAGCGGTTACTGAGCAAGGGGAAGATCTGGTGCTTTCATCCGGTGACTGAAGGAGACGAGGGCTTGGAAGGGCTACATGCAGAGAGAAAAAGAAGGCACTGGGTTTCCTATACGCCTTCTTGTTTGGCCAGAATGAGCACTCAAGGGGGGAGGGGTGCCTGTATATGCACAGGTATGAGCGCTTATTCATACTTTGTGCATGAGAGTTGTGGTTATTTTGTAAATGGTGGACGGAAACAAGGTGTTGTGTGTGTGTGTGCATGAGAGAGAGAGAGAGAGAGAGAGACTGAGGGTGAGGGTGTCCTTCAGGCTCCACTGTGAAGCTGCCCTGGTCTTGGGAGGAGGATTGATAGGGTAGATCCACCACCATGTGGACTTCTGTGGGTGGGAGAGGGGAATCAGTGGGCAGCGACCTTGGGGTGGAGAGGGCGGCTCTGTCTGGCAGCTTTGGGCTGGATTAGCCTGTTAGGATGGCACCAAGGGGAATCAGATAATTGTTCTCAGATCGATAAGTCATTTCTACCGAATGGCTTGGCAGGGTGATTTGGAGAACGGTAATGAACTCTGAGTGGGAGAAAGAAACAATATTATTAGCACTGAAGCCACCCTGAGGGGGATGGGAGAGGAAAGGCAGCCAGCTGCCCCTGAGGGAGGAAGCTTAAGTGGTTTCTCATGTTGCTGTCCTCCTCTGCCACAGTGTGGACTGCAAAGCTCCATGTGGCACCAAAGCCCAAAATGCTGTGCCTAGAACCAGTCATGCCTGTGAGCATTCCCTCCCAGAGCATGTCTCTGACCCCTTTGGGGGCTTGGAGGGTAGGGCACTGGCTAATCAGGAAGGGGTCTGTCCCTAGGGTTCCTAGAGTCCATGACCGATGTGTTCCCTACAGCTCAGTTTGAAGGACCAGAGAAGAGCTGCCTGTCACCCGGCCGGGAGGAGAAGGGGCGGCTACCTCCCCGACTCTCTGCAGGGAACCCCAAGTCAGCCAAGCCCCTAAGCACGGAGCCCAGCAGCCCCCTGGGGGAGTGGACAGATCCAGCACTGCCTCTAGAAAACCAGGTGTGAGTGTCTGTGTCCAGCCGGGACTCCCTCCCCTGTCCTCCCCTCCTGGCACTGGCTTCCCTGCAAGGGACACCCAGAATTGGGTGGGCCTGGACGGCAAGGGACCCAGCAGAGATGCCCCTTTGCTCTCTCTTATCCTCAGCTGGTACCACGGGGCCATCAGCAGAACAGACGCCGAGAACCTGCTCCGGCTCTGCAAAGAGGCCAGCTACCTGGTGCGCAACAGTGAGACTAGCAAGAATGACTTCTCCCTCTCCCTCAAGTGAGTGGGGATGGCTTCAGGCAGAGGGGACAGCAAGACAGGAGGAAATTCCAATATTCCTCTGATGTCTAGCCAAGCCAGGAAGCACCCCTTTCCCTGGGGAACCCAAAATGCCCGAGGCTCCTCAGCCTCTGCTCTCAAGGAGGAAGCACTTTAGCTGCAGAAAGGTTTTGTCACTAGCTGTGTGGCTTGGGCACTTAACCTGTCTAGGCTCGGTTTTCATATAAGGGAAGGATTAAATGAAATACAGCACCTGACTAAGTGCTTTTCACCCAGCACCATGGTACGTGCTTAATCAATTATCGTCATCATTATTAATGGAAATTAAAGATGTTACCCAGATAAGTGGATGAGGGAGTCTACAGGGTGAGGTGGGGCTGGGTCCTGGGAGGAGGGCATGTTCCTCCTCTGAATGGGTAACTGTATGTTGGGGGGGGGTGGCTGGGGAGATGGGGGAGAAGCTTTAAAGGATCCTGGAAGAGTGGCCGAGGTCTTCCTTTCCAAGAGCAGCTATGCACAGCCCCACCTCCCATGTTCCTCCGGTGGGACGGCCACCCCTTCTCCTGGTATCAAGGAGTTATACTCAGCAGAGCCTACAGCCTATATGAAGAGGCCAGGGGGGGTGAGGTGTTCATTTATTGTTCATTACCACTGGGGCATCTGCACTACTTCCTACCACATTTCTTGAGGACATTAGATACTGGTGTACCATCCACATCAAACAGACACCATGTACATCAAACAAATCCAATAGATAGAAATGTGGGTCTACTAAATTGCATAATTTGGGAAATGATGATTAACTTCACAAAAAAAAAAAAAAACAGGTGTTGTGGCACACTCCTTTAATTTCAGCACTCAGTAGGCAGTTAGGAAGATTGCTCTGAATTTGAGGCTAGCCTGGGACTACAAAGTGTGTTCCAGGCCAGCCTGGGCTAGAGTGAGATCCTACCTTGAAAAAAAAAAAAATACAAGAAAACCAAAAAAAAGTCAGAGAAACAAAACACCAAAGTAGAGTTAGATAACCTGAGTTCTAGGGTTTGATAAAACTAGGAAAATCATTTAGTCTAGGCCTCAGGCACTCCTTGCAGAATGAGTTGGTAAATATTCTTCTCACATTCTAGGAGTCTGTGAATTATAAAATCAATAGAAGATTTCAGAAAAATTCATTTGTCAAAAATTTGATTTATACAACTATTTAAATAGTGCATTGCTTTAAAAAACATAGTTTAGGGTTGGAGACATGTCTCAGCAGCTAAGATCACTAGTATGCAAGCATGTGGGCCTGAGGAGGCCTGAGAGACCACTTGGCTTCAATAACCTGGACCCACATAAGCAGCTGAGCATGGCCACACACTTCTGTAATCCCAGTCCTATGGGAAGCAGAGACTAGAGAATCACCAGGACTCATGAGAAAGTGGCGGGTTCTAAGATCAATGAGACCCCACTTCAAGCAATAATGGGCAAAAGAGTAATGGAGGGGGACACCTGACATCCCACTTTGCCACCATAGGCAAGGACACACCCATACACATTACACACACTCAAAGAAAATTGTAGTTTAAATTCATGGAGCATACAAAGCAGTGTATATATAACCATGTCCAAATCAACTGCCATTGCAAGATAAATCTTAGATAAAATAGATTCAAGGAGGTTTGTGACTTGCACAAAATTACTAGCTAGTAATTAAGTTCCCAAGTTGGAGTGTGGTGACTGGTGCCTGGGGTCTCAGTTACTTGCAAAGCTGAGGCAGAATTCCTGGGTGAAGGCGGGGGAGAGGAACACCCACAAATACAGAGATAGACAAGGGGAACCGCCGAGGTCTGGCTCCAGAGTAGAGCTGAGCAGCTGAGGGGAAGGGGCTGCCTTAGTCCAGGGACTAAAACGGGAGGCAGGCCAGGATGTCTGCTCCTGCCCTAGCGGATCTGGCCCTGCCAGCATCAGTCCGCCAGGACTTTGTTTGCATATAAATGGTTTCTCTGAAATACAATTATGGTTTCTGTTCTCTCCCTAATGGAAGGGCTTTCACTGGTAATTAAACAGCTTCCTCAAAAAGCCCTGCCAGCCCTGGCCTCGTGGCCCCACTAAGTTCACCCCCAGTTTCTCAGTGATGGGCCTAGTGAAATAGATTTAGGCAGAGCCTTTCTTTGTACCCAGGCAGAGAAGAGGGTAGTAATGAGATTTGCCGGCCCCACTTCTGGAGTGGAGGACTTGTGATGGAGGTGGCCGCCTCACAGGTGATGTATGTTCCCTTACTGTAGAGTTCTTATCTCGTGACCACATAGAATTAGACACAGACGAGGAGGAGATTTTATTGAAAGCACAGAGTGTGAGGCATGCATGTTTAGGATTTTGGCCAGTATCCAGAAAGGAATGGTTACACTCTTTGAGTTAGAACTCAGAAAAGTGATCACACAGTGTAGGTCTGCAAACAATTGCATCAAAGGAGAGTTCTGAGAGTCTTTAGTACATTATCTCATTAAGGGGATAATTACTCATCCCATCTCCATAAACCTGTCTTCAGATGAATCAGCTTTCCTGGTCAGGTGATTGACAGGCTTACTTTGATTAAATTAAGGGAGGGAAAATAGGATGTCTGTGTAATTTTGTGTTTTCGGTAGCTTAGAATGCCATATTTCTACCTAGGACTAGAGGTAGAACTCAGATTCTGTTCTTGTAACCAGGAGTAACTTTCCCTTAATGGATCCCAACAAAATTTGATACTCCACCCTCCTCTTCTCTCTTCTATGTGGGATTTTAAATCTTATAGAGGGTACAGTTGGTCTTGAGTGGGGATCCATCCTCCAATGGCTTTCAAGCCTGCTACCTAACAAAGGTCCTGTTTCCAACACCTTAGGTGTCTAAGCCCTGCTCTTGCTGCCAAGTGGGCTTAGGCCATCAGCAAAGTCAAGCTTAAAGCTCCACCAAACATTCCTTAGCCCATGCTTGCGTGTAAGTTTAGACCAAGGGCCTGGCAGACCAAGCCTGTGGTAGTCTGGACAATTGTTCTTGTTGGGTGCCTTACACCTTATCTTTTCTCTCAGGTTGAGGTGGGGGAGGAGAACACTGGGGAGTGGTCAGAGCTGCACACAGTGGGTCTGGAGGATAGGGCTAGGACTAATTTTCATTTTCTGGGTTTAGAACAACGGGGTGGGGGGAGGTAGTGGAGGGTGTCCTCTGGAAAGAGAACATATGTAAAGCTGCTAGGTAATATCATTCCAGGCCGAAAGGCTGGATGGATGAACTGAGGACTTGATGCAAGGCCTAAGTAGGAAGAGAGTGAAGGGATGTCCCCAGAAGGCATGTGAGGATTTTCAGACCTAGGGAACTTCTAGAGTAGCTTGATCAGATCGTCACATTTGTATGCATTACCAGGAACCCCTTAGAGGAGCTGCCCTGTAATTAAGAATGGAGGGCTGGAGAGATGGCTTAGCGGTTAAGCGCTTGCCTGTGAAGCCTGAGGACCCCAGTTCAAGGCTTGGTTCCCCAGGACCCACGTTAGCCAGATGCACAAGGGGGCGCACGCGTCTGGAGTTCGTTTGCAGTGGCTGGAAGCCCTGGCGTGCCAATTCTCAATCTCTCTCTCTGTCTCTTTCTCTCTATCACTCTCAAATAAATTAATAAAAAATGGACAAAAAAAATTAAAAAAAAAGAATGGAGGCAGGACTGGAGAGATGTCTTTAGTGGTTAAGGCGTTTGCCTGCAAAGCCAAAGGATCCCTGTTCTGCTCTCCAGGACCCATGTAAACCAGATGCACAAGGGGGCACATGCATCTGGAGTTCGTTTGCAGTGGCTGGAGGTCCTGATGTGCCTATATTCATATTCTCTCTCTCTTTCTCTCTCAAGTAAATAATATAAAAATGAGGATAAACTGGACTTGGCCACATAGGCTGAAGTACTTGGATCCCAAAATATGAAATTACTAGTCACTCCCCTTTTCAGCAGCACACACACGCACCCTGTACACTCAGAGTGCACACACTCTTGGCGCAGTGTCCTCACCCCAAAGCTCATACCAATCACCCTGATTGCTGGGCTGACCACTTCATCCCCGTTAGTTTCCCACTCCCAGCTAGCTTTGGTGAATGAGGATAGGGAGGGTTACTGGATTGTTGGGTGGGGGAGTGGGATGAGCTCCCCACTCACCAGGGTCTCTTCTTTTCCCAGGAGCAGTCAGGGCTTCATGCACATGAAGCTGTCCCGGACCAAGGAACACAAGTACGTGCTGGGCCAGAATAGCCCACCCTTCAGCAGTGTCCCTGAAATCGTGCACCACTATGCCAGCCGCAAACTGCCCATTAAGGGAGCTGAACATATGTCCCTGCTGTACCCCGTGGCCATCCGGACTCTGTAGATGTGAAGCCAGGGACACTATGATAGATCTAGACTCAGCTATGTCACCTGGCTGAGGGCTATGAGTCTTCCCCAGGACCTGACGCCACAACCTTTCTTCCCGTACTCTGGGATAAAGATTCCTTAATTTATTGTAAAGGGAAAGGGATTCTGGGCCTTGGAGTTGGGGATAGAGGAAAGTCTGGAGGGAGGGGCCCTCCAGCCTCGTGAGCGTTTAATATTGGCAGCTCCTACCCAAGGGCAGAGGTACTGGCCTGCCCCACCAGCCGCTCCCTACGGGGGCATTGCATTGCGGGGTGCAGCAGATACAGCCCCCAACCCGGAGGGGCCAGGCCAGAGTCTAGTGCGGGCCTTTGGGATAGGCTGGCCCCGAGGGTGGAGACCGCATGGGGGCTGGGGAGAAGCGGGAGGTCCTGGGCCGCCCCGCCGGGCTCCGGCCCGAGAATAAAACCCAGATCCCGCCAGGCTCGGCCGCGTGGTGCTTGCGGCGCCGCCGCCGGGGCGGACCCGGGAGGGGCCGGGAAAGCGAGCTCGGGTTCCGTGTGCGAATGCGCTCGGGAGCGGACCCCGGCCGCCCTGGGGGCCAGCGCTTCGCGAGCGTCGAGCGCCTTCCTCTGACGACGCGGCGAAGCGTCTTCCGCCGGGGCCGCGCCCAGCGCCGCTGCTCAAGAACGCGCCCGGCTTCCTGCCCACAGCCGTTCGTCGGGGAGGAGGGGGCGAGGAGACAAAGGCGGGCGGGACGACGGCGCCCGGCTCGCGGGCCCGCGCCGCCTGCGGTTCCCCGCCGCGCTTCCCGGGCTCGGGGCGGCCGGCCGCGCGCGCCCCCTGGTGGCGGCGCCTCGCCGCTCGCGCGCGCCGCAGGCCCACGTGTGTCGGCGCCCTGGCCGCCCGCCCGCCGCCCGCCCCAGCCCGCTGACGCCTGTGGGTGCAGACCCCGCGACGGCCGCCGGGCAGAGCTGAGCGCGGACGGCTCCAGACAAGCCGAGCAGATCCTCCTCCTCGGTGTCAGACGCCCTCCAGGGACAGCGGCCCTGCCAGCACAGTCAGGACCCTCGACCAAACCCAACCGCGCAAAGCCTAAGTGTGCTGTGTGGGGGATTCTGACCCAGTGATGCTTTTCTCAAAAGTGGGGACACACCATCACGCGCATGCAGGAATTCAGCGGGGGGGGGGGGCAATGGAATCATTTGAAATCGGGCAGTTTTAGAAATTCCTTCACAGAGGGTTGACATTTTACGTGACTGGAGAGCGTCCAGCCATGAGAAACTGGACAGAAGAGGTCAGGGATGCGCTCATGTGTCTCCTCACTGTCGTCCTGCTGCCTGGGAGGCCCGTGTGGGGGCCATTGGCCTCGTCCTGTTAGCTAGGAGCAGCTGAGGCCCTGAAGCAAACCCCGCCAACTGTGGCTTTCTACGATTCTGGCTGTCCCTCCTCCCTCCCCTCCGCCCAGCCCACGTTCCCCAGACACCCCACCTCTGCCTTTTCTGATCACAGCCTCATACTAGCCACTCTGAGGGGCCCTTTGTCCAGCAGCCCTGGGCTTTGGAAGGACCCTCCAGCGATACTGGCAAGCCCAGAGATGTGTAGACTAGACCAGCTCGCTTGCTGGGTGAGTGGTTTCTTGTGCCTGAGTTTGTCCCTGTCCCGAGGCAGGAAAAAAAAAAAAAAAAAAAAGAAGGAAACGTTTAACGGTGGGGAAGTGATTTATTTGTAAAAGAGACTACTGAATTCCAGAAAAGAGGGCCGAGGGGCACTGCCCTGGACAGCAGTTAGTCCAGGGTCTGAGTACACTGTTCAGAATTTTGGGAGAGATGGGGTGTGCAGTTAGACTGAAGTGCTCAGAGAGGGTTTCTTTAAATGGGTCCAGTCCCTACCCACTTAAAAGACATCGGCCAGCCCTTCTGAAACTGAGGAACTCAAAAAAAGGGGTCAGTCTGGGTGTGGGGAGGGTCCTAAGATGCCAGCATCTATACCCAACTGCTTCATCCTTAGGCTCCGAGTCCTGTAAAAACACTACTACTTGTCAGAGTGTCTAATGAATTACTGTTTTTCCTTAGCCTACAAATAGGTTCACTTTGCCCCAAACCAATAACATTACTGTGTCTTAACCTTTAGTTCTAAACAGTGCCCCACTTCTCCAGACAGACATATTGGCCCTGGAGTTTCCCTAGCCCACATGTGATAACTGAGCATGGCCAGCCATACCATGTTGTGAGTGGGTGGGGGCCAATGCTGAGGCAGAGCCACTGGGCAGAGGGCCTAGAAGTTCTCATAATGGTGGGAGAAATGAGTCCGGTCCTGTCTGTTGATGAGCTGACAGGCCTTCTCAACATTCTTGGTCATGCCAGGTGGACCACAGCTAAATACCCCAATCTTTCGGACCTGTTGTGGGAAGAAGAGGTAAAGACTAATGTGCTGTTCGTTGACAGAACTAGATCAACATTCAAAGAGAGGGCTAGGCTCATGTTTCAAGATGTGGGCTAGCTCCTTGTTCATGTTAAAGACCACCAAGAACCCTGACTGTGTTTCTGATAAAGGTTTGCTTTGTACCATGAATGGCGAGGGCTGGTTCACTCCCCCGCCCTGGGTTTCACTCTAGCCCAGGCTGATCTGGAATTCACGGATGTAGTCTCAAGGTAGCCTCAAATTTATAGTGCTGCTCCTACCTGGGATTAAAGGCATGTGCCACCATGTCCAACTGGTTCACTGTTTTTGAGTCTATGTAAGTACTAGATTAGTGTTTCTAATAGGGGCTGGCTTAATCAGTGGGCTTGCTTTGTTTTGTTTTTAAGAGAGCAGTAACCAGGCCCAATATTCATGGTGAAAATTAGCTCCGTGTCCAGGGGAGGATGGCTCAGTTATAGGGTAGGATTGAGTTTACGGTGGGAGTACTTCAGTTATTGAGCTCTTATTTTGGGTCAGTGAATTACACTTCAGAGTGGGAAAATCCGTGTTGCCTACCTATTGGTCTCCTTTCCATAACCCACCAGCCTTTCAGAGCTTCTCAGCAGCACTTCCTTCCCCTGGAAGTGTTGCCCAGGCCCCAGATGATAAAGCTGAGGAGAATGTGCATATGGGGAAGGGACTGACCTGGGGGTGGACCTCCTGCAGGGAGTTGAAGAAGGGCTCAAAGGGGGGCCGGCCAAAGTGAGTGACAGACCGCAGGCCCGTGAACAGACTCCGGTTCAACACCTTCTGGAAGTGCCGCTCACAGATGTACTGGAGAAGGAGTGGGAGAGAAAGGACGTAGCCAGGCACTGTGACAGCCCACTCTTAGCCCTGATGGTGGCCCACCTACCCTGGCTTGGCCAGCGTTGACCTACCAACATGGTGGTCCTGAGGTCAAACTTCTCAGCCAGCTGGGTGATATAGATGTGCACAGATACCAGGTCGTGGTGGTCATTCTCCTCCACCTCCCGGATGATGTCAGCCAGCCACTCGAACTGCCGCTGGGTTCTGGTCACCCAGATGAAGTAGATCTGGGGACACATGCTGGACTCAGGACCAGATCAGCTCTGGCTCCCTACACTCCACGTGCAACTCTTCCTTCCGACCTCAGGCAGCTTATGCCTGTGCCTAGACCGCCTGCAGACCAGGTGTATGGGACACAGCCAGGCTGAGGCCAAAGATGGGTTGTCCTTGCGTATGAAGAGGTTGAAGTGAGAGGTTGGACCAGGCCAAAGGATTGAGCTGAAGGTCATATTGGGTGCGAAGTAGCTTTCTCAGGCTGAGCCCATCCCACAGCTCCCTCCCAAGGGCCCTGCTCTGGCTGGAGGCTGCCCACCCCCAAGAAGCTGCCCAGAGGCAGACCTCATACAGCAGCCTCCGAAACCCCAAGCTGCCTGGAATGCCCTGAAAGGAAGCTTCCCTGGGGAAGTTTTCAAGAAGGAAAAGTGAGGTGATGTGGGGTAAGGAGCAGACGTAGAGCTGGCGCTGGACAGAGGACAGGAAGGGTGCTGTCACCGTCTGAGTGCTGACAGTATGTGGACTGGGCCTCTGCCTGCTGCATTCCAGCACCCCTGACTCACCTGCCAGGCCCAGACATACAAGCAGGGACCTGCCATTGGGTCCAGGCAACAGCAAAGGGGCCCCATGTAGAGGGGCCTGAAGGCTTGGACTGTGCTCCTAGGGCCAACCCAACCCACGAGTCCTGCTTTGCCACCTTCCCTCCCCCTGCTCCTGAGACCTTAGTCAGTTTCAATTGTGCCCCACCCCAAGGGTGCCCTTCCCACTCTTTGCCAGCAGTGCTCCAAGGATTGGCCTCCTTTATAGGAGAGGATGTGTTTTTGTTTGCCTCACCTCCCTCCAACCCTGCCTGGAGGGATTCCCACAAGCAAATCCTCTAGGAAGCACCCCACAGCTGAGGGAAGGAGCCCTTGGAGGCCAGACAGGAGCCTGTAAACATTGTCAAACCAACTCTGTCTTTCGGCAGCTCCCTAACTCACCACCCACCTCTAGACTTCAGGCCAGCTTTTCCTTGCCCAGCTTTCACGGGGGGGGGGGGGAGCAAAAGCAGGCAGGAGGCACAGAAGGCCACAGTGCTGGGGGAACTGGGGACTGGTGGAGAGACTAGGCACTCACCTTCTTGCAGAACACTTGGCAGCTGACTGATGACTTGAAAACCAGGTCTTTAAGGATGGAGGCAAAGGGAGTGACCCCAATACCCCCTCCTACCAGCACGGACACCTCAAACTTATGCCATTCCTGGTGGCCTTCTCCAAATGGCCCATCGAGGTACAGCTGTAGGGAGGGCAGTGGGTTTGAGTTTGGCTTGGCTGTTCTGAAGCCAGACATGGTAGGCAGGGAAAGCAGGTTGGGAAGGTCAGGGGAGCGCAGAGTAGGGGCTCGGGTTTGTGGTAGCATGATTAGGGGAGGGGAACCTGGTGCTGCGAAGGAGATGGAGGAGCGTGTGCCACATCTGGCCTGAGTCTGGATACCTTTGGATATCTTGCACAGGTGCCACCGGTTGGGGGCGAGTAGATCTCCCTGAGGCGAGTGGTCCAGGGTCCTGCCACCCGGATGTGCAGGCTGAGTGTGTCCTCGTGAGGTGCAGACGTCAGTGTGAAAGGGTGGTATTCGGTGGTCCCCAGAGCCAAGCAGGCAATCCGCACCCACTGCCCTGACTTATACTCAAAGCCCTGGGGCCGCTGGAACTGCAGGTGGGTCACTCCTGGGGAGGGATAGCACATGAGGCTGCTGACCTTTGTAACAGTGTGGCCTCCAGAAAGTGCCCTCTTCCCAACCACAACCTCAGCTCTGCTTCTGGACTGTGACAAAGGATGCATCCCCCCTCCAGAAGCTTACCCCAGGGGTCAGTAGGACAAGGAGAAGCCCCGCCTGGACTCCTCCACTCTGTTGTGTCAAAGGCTCAGAACCACTGGCAAAGAACATTTCTTGCCAGACTCCTCCTCCCAGCTGCCTTCAGCCCTCTGTCATCTCCACCGGACCAGGCCAGTAGACTAGATGGTCCGGGCACTGCCCCTGCCCTGTCAGCTGCCTAAGGAGCCAAGTTGGTCCCTCACTGACTCCAGGCAGATACCTGAAGGCAGAAGCTCAGCCTTCACCACGCTGATCTCCACCTTCTTCCGGCTTAAGCTCACCAGCTTGTCCCCCACATAGATAAGTGCTGGGGCCAAGAAGAACATCTGGAATCGGGGCAGCTGGATCAGAGCAAAGCTGCCGTGGATGATGAGCTGAATGGATCAAAGAGTACAGCTTAGGCCTTATATCCCACCTCTTTGCCTACAGGTGCACCCAATCTCCACCTCACCATAGACCAACTCAACTTCCTCCAGGTTAAAAACACTCCCAACTCCATCCTCCAAAGAATGGAGTTCTTTCCCTCATCCTAGCACTGCTCCAAACCAATCCAAATAAATGGCTTCCTAGACTCTTGCAGTTACTTAGATTCTACAAGGCAGCCAGTGTGAAGTGTGTGTGTGTGTGTGTGTGTGTGTGTGAGAGAGAGAGAGAGAGAGAGAGAGAGAGAGAGAGAGAGAGAGAGAGAGAGAAAGGGGTGGGGATCTTCGTATCATAGTCCAGGCAGGCTTTGAACTTGTTCTGTGGTCCAGAGTGGCCTCAAATTTATGATAATCCTCCTGCCTCAGCCTCCTGAATGCAAATGAACAACAGATGCATGTGCCACTTTGTGCATCTGACTTTATGTGGGTACTAGAGAATCAAACCTAAGTCCTTAGGTTTTGCAGACAAGCACTTTAACTGCTGAGTCATCTCTCCAGCCCTTTGAAGTGCTTTTTTTTTTTAAAAAATAATGTCCTCAGCAGGCATGGTGACTCAAACTTCTTTTAATCCCAGCACTAAGGCAGCAGAGGTAGGATGCTTGCTGCGAGTTCGAGGCTACATAGTGAGTTCCAGGTCAGCCTGGGCTAGAGTGAGACCCTACCTTGAAAAACCAAAATAAAATTATAATAATAATATGCTCAACATAAAAAGCTTTAGTTGACTTCTCATTGAACTACAAGCTTTTGCTGTACTGTCCTCTGCCTGCCAACCGGTTGCTCCTCTCTCTTGTTTCTCAACTACAAGTCTTTTCTGCTTCAGGAACTTTGTACCTGCCATTCTCCTTGCCTCACCTGTCCTTCGTCTGATTCTACCTTCCGCCTCTTTCCAGGTCTCAGCAGAAATAGCTCCTCAGTCCTCGCCTTGGTGCCATCACATCTCTCTGTTAACTCCCTGTCATCATCTGTCACCATTCGCAATCACTTTTTGCTCACTCATCTACATACTGCTACTTTCCCAACCAGACGGAAAAGGTCCAGAGACTTTTTCCAGCCAAGTCTCAGCTCCTGCAGCACTTGCTGAGCACATGGTAGGCACTCAGTACTTGTTGGGGAAAGGAGTTTCCCAGGTTTGTTCTACCTTAAAAAATTATTTATTTATTTATTTGAGAGTGACAGACACAGAGAGAGAAAGAGAGAGAGAGAATGGGCAATGGGCGCACCAGGGCCTCCAGCCACTGCAAACGAACTCCAGATGCATGCGCCCCTTTGTGCATTTGGCTAATGTGGGTCCTGAGGAAATGGAGCCTCGAACCGGGGTCCTTAGGCTTCACATGCAAGCACTTAACCACTAAGCCATCTCTCCAGCCCTGTTCTACCTCTTAAGGCTAAGAATATATCCCTAGTCCCCGTTTTCCATGAAATAGCTGGCAGATGTGTCCAGCTCTGGTCCTTTCCCAACAGTATGTCTAATGTGGCCCCATGTTACCCTTCCTCTTCTTCCTGTTCATTTGCTCAGGAGTCTGCTTCTCCTTAGGACCTGCACACTTCGTGTACACTAGCTGCACAAATAGCCCACCTCCTGGCCCCTCCCTCCCTCCCTTTCTCCATCCCTCTGTACTTCCCTCCTACCCTCCCCTACTCTACTTCCTTTGTTCTTGCTCTTGGCACTACTGGGGATTGAACCTACCACTGAGCTATGTCCCTGGCCTTTTCTTACTCTTTAATTACAGACAGTCTCAATAATTTGCCCTGGCTGAACTTGAACTCATTTTGTAACCCAGGCAGGCCTTGAATTTATAATCCTTCTGCTTCAGTGTTCTGAATAGTGGAATTACAAGCATGTGCCACTAGGCCCGACCACAAGGTCTCTTTGTAGATCATGTCCTGTCCTGTCTCAGTAGCCTGTGACACTAGTTACCCCCCCGCCGCCCGCCTTGCTGCTATCACTTGCTGTAGCAGTGTTCTGCGGGTTTTCCTTCTTTGCCTCCCCAGTCACTCACCCAGCTCCTGTCCTGGCTCCATTCCTTCTGCCGCACCCAGTCATGGGTATTGCCCAAGCCTGGCTCCCTCACCTTCTGCCCTTTTCTGCGTTCTACCATATTGCGCAGCTTCTCAGAGCCATAACCACTGTCTCAGCTGCAGACTCCGCGTGTCCTGCCACGACCTGATCCCTGTGGCCACCTACAGCCAGGCCCGTCTGCTCTGTCCCCTTAATCCTATCACCATGCTTACTCCCACACCTGTGCTCATGCCCTTCTGCCTAGATCCTGCTGCCTGGACTGCTCTTCAGTTTCCACTCAGCCTTGTCTCTGTTTAGCTTCCCTCCTGAAGCCTGGGCCTGAGGCCCATCTTCTTCCAAAGTCTCCAAACTAGTCCATTGTAAGTTGAACTTTCATCCATGATTTCCTACAACTTACCGTTGGGACACTGTTCATAATCACTCCTGGTATGAGTTATGAGTGTGGCACTTATCTCTATAGCAAATCTCAAGATCCTAAGGGCAAAGATGTTAGCTCCCAGTGGAGACTAGGCCTCCCACGGAGCTAGTACCAAAGAGACCCTCATGGATTCAGCTAAACTTGGGTCTCTCGGAAATCGCTTTCCTCAGCTGAGGGTTCCTATAGTTTTTGAACCGTTCACCACCAAACTAACATAAACCTCCTTGAGCTATTTTCTGAACTGACTGCTTTCTCAAAGTACCTTTCATTGTGGAGTTCACACCCACCCCGAAGGCTCCAAAGCTTCCAACCAGATTGAGCGCAAAGGCAGGGTGACCTCATACTCCTCTGTTTATACAGTCCATTTTGTTGTTGGCTTTTGTTTTAAACCACAGAGTTGCTGCAAACTCCTAGTTGGCTGAGGAGCCTGGGGTGGTGGGCATTTCAGTTCCTAAAGTCTTGGCTCCAGATGAGGAGCCTAAATATCTTTCCTTGGGGCCTCTACATTAGGATCCTTGTTACTTTCCTTTCTGCCCAAAGTCAAATTCTTTCCTCAACCTGCTATGATAAGTGGAAAGAAAGTGCTTAGGCCCTGCCCCCCTGCCCCTGGTGAGATGATAACAAGCTGCCAGGCCAGGACTACCCAGTAGAAGAGCTTGTGCCTTTCTGAGCCCTTGACTTTCCTATGAACCCAGTATGCCCACAACTTGGGAATAAATCAGAAAGCAGCCTTGGACCACTCTTCTGGGTCTCCCCATTAATTCAAAGAAGCTGTTTTGGTCACCAGGAGCAAGAATATTACCTCTAGCAGAAGCAAGAGCCCAAGGGGCTAGGGTCCCACCTGCTATTTGGGAAGGTGAAGAGAGAGGAAGTTAGTCACAGCTCCCAATGGAGAGAGAGAGATTTCTTTGGAGACAAACATCAGAAGTTATAGGATACAAGTTACTTCAGATTTATGAAGTACTAAGCTATAGGCAAGATGTCTGCCCAGCTATCAGTGAGGACAGAGCCACACCTGGGAGAGTGCAGGTGGGGTAATAGGAGCCAGCCTCACTGAGGCAGTGGTGCGCTCTGCCTCAGGAGAAAGAGACCCTGTGTACAGTGCCTGAGATGAAGAGGCTAGTTATAGGGCCTTTGGGCTCCTTGAACGCTGGCAGTCTAGCCACCAACGAGTGGGAAAAGTGGAGGCCTTGGGATTTGGTTTAGCTCCTCAGAAGAGCCTCTGGGTGCCCTTTGGAAGGCAGGCAAGCAGAGTGATAGTGTAAGGAGCCAGGTTTGAGTCAGCTCAGGAGCTCAGGTGAATTAGCTGATGACAAGTCCAACAGAGGACAAGGGAGACAAGACAAGGGAGGGAATGTGCAAGAAGGAATCAAGATAAGTAGAGTCTTAAAATCCATCTTATCATCAATTTCTTTTTTTTTTTTTTTTTTTTTTTGGGTTTTCGAGGTAGGGTCTCACTCTGGCTCAGGCTGACCTGGAATTCACTATGTAGTCTCAGGGTGGCCTCGAACTCTCGGCGATCCTCCTACCTCTGCCTCCCGAGTGCTGGGATTAAAGGCGTGCGCCACCATGCCCGGCCTTATCAGCAATTTCAACTGAAGGCACTTTGAGCAAGCTCTTTAACTTTCCAGGTGGCATTTAGCTGGGTGATACAGCTAATACATCCCCAAATGGCATCAGAACAAAAACCGCAGAATGCATCTAAAATTTTTTAAAGGGGTAATTCCCCCTCAGGTGTAGGCCATACCAGAAGCCAAACAGCCGCCCAAAAGACAGGAACGACTGCCCAGAACTGATGTGGGGGAGTCTGTGAGGAATGTGGATGAGCCTGGAAGGGTTGCTACTGAAAACTCCACACCAGGAAGGGATCTTCCAAGAGCTACATACCTGGGCCAGCCTACTGTGAAGCCCCATGTTATAACCCCCATCTCTGAAGAGAGATGTGGAGAAATACGTAAGGGGATGGAAAACTAATGTTCCATCTTTGCTTGCCTTCCTGGAAATGTCCTGCCCATTCCCCACTGGCCTGGCTCATAGCCAGAAGCCCTCACCAGGATGTAGAGGAGGATGTAGAGGTGGTGCGTCAGCCAGAAGCCCCGGAAACTACAGCGACGGAAGTGGTGGGAGGCGAAGACGTACATGATGGCCAGGATAAGGAGCAGCATGACCCCCGTGAGGCCTGAAAAGTGAACAGGAGCGTGGAGGACAATGGAGTGGTGATGTGCGGAGGGTCATGGTGGGGGTACAAAATCCCTAGACCCCCTCATCTGTTCCTCTTCCCCATACCTGACCACACCCCTTTCATGTCAACAGACCCATGCATCCTCCCAAACCTTACCCTTTCCCCACCCAAGTCATCACATTTTGTTGTTGTTGTTATTTTAATGTCTGTCTCTTCCCTGACCCTCATATAATAGGAGTCAAACAAATTAGGCTGTCTCACCACTAAATCCCAGTGCCCACTGCAGGGCCTGGCATACTGGGCATAAATGGGCCATACTATGTATACAGGGCCTTGTATAAACGTTCCTGAATGAATGAATGAATGAATACAAAAGAGCCTACTCTGGATCAGACACAGGAAATTACAGACTCTGCCCTCGTGGAGTCAATTGTCATAGGACATAACATGAGTTGGCCCCATTAGTTCATGAATGGGATGATGCTGTCCCTGTTCATTGCCAAAGCCCCTCGTTCAGCCTGGGGGATTGGGAGGAATTTCATGGAGGATCCCAGGCCAAGTCACAGGTACACATGAGGGTGATGCTGGAGCCAAGATGGAATAGAGGCACGTGAATAGTCCCTTGGTGATTCAGGAGGAGAAAGACAGTAATTAGGAAGATTAGAGCACTGCTGTTCGGAAAAGCAAAGGTTAAGAAGGGATTGAACCAAAGTCTGTAAAGTCCTGAACGGAGAAGAGAGCGTAAACACAGCCTGATCCACCAAATCCCAGTGGACGCAGTCAGCAAGCACCCTCTGAAGTTCAAAGCAGAGCATTTTACAATTAGAAAAAAATTAGAAATCCATGCTGTGTTTCACAGAAAGGAGTATGCAAAACGTGCTACCCCAAGAAGGGAACAGACTGGAAATATAAAAAGGTTCAAGATGAGTTTGAATAGATTCTCAGCCAGTAGCTCTCAAATGTGTAATTATAGAAAGCTAGTGTGCCTCTACACACAGTCTGTCTCAAGACACCCTACAGAGTGAGTGGGAGACTTCCGTATGCCTTGACAAAGAGCCTGCTCCCTTCCCCGTGCAGCTGGGGCACAGCTTTCCTCAAAGCTACCTTTGTGGTAGATGGCTTCTCCCATTCCTGTGAGAACTAGTCCAGAACAGGGACCAGTAAGCCCTCCCTAGGACAGGAACTAGTCCCACGTAGGGAAGAATTGGAATGCAGAGTCACCTAAGTCTCCTATTGTCCTAGAGCGTCCTCAGAGTCAGAGGGCAAAGCCTGGGTTGCCGTGAGATCTGAGTCTGGCTGCTCAGTGACTGACAGAACCCAGAGCCTGGAGTTTTCAGTTAGGCCTGGGCATTCATAGAGGGGTAGGGCTCTCACCTGGTACAGTCTGGAAGAACCACCAGTAATACTTCTGAGGGAACTCAGACCTGTGTGGGAGGAAGAACCCTGAGACTTTTTCTGGAGTGCCAGGAATCCCTAGCGGAGTCACCCCAACCCTGATACTGCTAACTTGGGGCTGGCGGCTCAGGCTGGCCGGTCCTTGTCAGTCCCAGGGCCTGCAAAGTGACACTCTCTTCTGAACCAAGAGGATGCGTTTCTCTACCTGCAAGGGATCCCCGACTCCTACTCACCCATCATCATGGAAGAGGCCGGGGAAGAGGCACGAGAGCACGCTGAGCGGGCTGATGGAGAACAGGTACACATTCACCACGTGTCCTGCACTGTGTAAGACTAAGAGAGACCACATGGGAGCAGCCAGTGAGGGCGCTCAACACAGGCAGGTGGAGAACCCTGCCTCACAGATATCCATGAGGTCCCAGACAAGGACCTCTGGGGCCTGGCCTGCTGAGCTCCATTAACCCTTCTGTATCTCCCCTCTTCTATGAACGCAACCACATGAGTCTGAGGCTAATGGTAACTAGGAACCCATCCCTGTGACTTCTTTCAAAGAGTTGTGTTAAAACACAAGAACTAGGACAGCACTAGGGTGCTTACTCGTGCTAGGGTGTTGGGAGCTTGTTAGGGGGAAGCTGATGGCGAAAGTGACCTCCAAATGATCAGGGCAGGGGGAGCTCTTGGACTTACTTCCCACCATGGCCCAGCCAGCCTACTCTCCACCTTTATGGAGAAGACCATGCAAGGTTAACATGAAGTCCCAGGAGGGGGATCCAGCGGCAGGGGGCAGGTAGAGGAACAGGGAGAGGGGTCCCTGAACTGAGCAGCAGCCCCTGCCTGTGAGGACGATGGCTGTGGAGGCGATGAGACGGTGGAAGTCCACGGCGGCATCGAAGGGGATGTAGCGGTTGAGGAAGGTCTCCCGCAAGAAGGTGATGAGGTTGCGGCACATGGTGAGCAGGATGTAGGAGAACATGAAAGAGATGCTGGCCGCCGTGCCCCGCGACAGGATGATGCCCACGCGGGTGGTGTCGGTGATGCCCATGTGGTGTGCTGCAAAGGCGTAGTCTGCAGCGGGTTGGACAGCAAGGGGCAGCACAGAGGACACCGTGGGTTAGCACGGTCGTGGAGCGCAGGCCACTCCCACAGGCCCGCCCCTGCAGTCTCCCGCAGGCCCCACTGACCTGGTTTGCAGTCGCAGTAGGCCCCCGCCCCCAGGGCTGTCCGCAGTCCCCGAGACCCCACCCCCGGCAGGTGCCCCGAGGCGTGGCCAGTCGCCGAGGTCACTCACAGTAGGCCCTCTCCAGGAAGAGCGCCCCGGAGATGCCGTAGAACACGGCCACGCAGCCGATGTGGCGCCGGTAGTTCTCAATGAAGCGCTTGAAGTGCTGCACCGTCTGGTGGCGTCGGCTGCGCTGAAACTTCTCCCGATGCGCCTCAGTGAAGAGCAAGGGCTGGAACGAAGTGACCCTGGGAGACAGGCAGCTTCAGGCCTGGGCTCAGACCCCACCTCCACCCTGCTTTCCCAATGGGGGCCTCGGGGCAGCCAGGGGCCTCTGAGGAAAGAACTGTGAGCGTCTGGTGCAGAAGCAGGTTCAGACCCAAATGCTCCTTCCCGCTCCAAAGGGGCGCTGTCAGCGAAGGGCCAGCTCCAAATGCTCATTTCCTCCCACCAGATGCACTGCTCCACCTACCCCAGCGTCCATGCACAGACAGCACACCCACCCAACCTGCAGCCAGCCTTTAGTGGCTCCTGGCTCCTCTGACTCCTTGAGCAGAGGTGAGGGAACATGCTTGAGCTCTGAGGTCCCCTGCTCTTCCCACCCTTGTAACATTAAACAGTGTGGCATTTAATGTGCTGACCACTACACCAGACTCCCTTGGCACTGAGGCGTTCTGGAACCCCATGGTGAACACAGTGCCTGGCACCAAGGAATGGATGGATGGATGGATGGATGGTGAAGGGGTGTATGGCCGGGTTTCAGGGATAAGCAAGCATACTTCATGCCAAACCTCCGTCGAATCTCCTGGGGAGGGTCCGTGTCCATGGGGCACTGCAGTTTCTGTGGTGAGCACTTGGTCTTAAGGTTGTTGCGGGCACAGTGGGCACTCGTTCTGGGAGAGGGACTGGGAAGGGATGGCAAGAGGTAAGACCTGCTGCCCTTGCTCTGCCTCAAAACCCACTTTGTCCAGAAAAGATCAGAGCTCTCCACAAGGGAACAGCAGGATTCTCACAGATACTCAGAAAGCCAGAAAATGCCTCAGATCCTAAGGGGTCAGAGCTGAGGTCACATATGCCTATGGAGGCCTGTGTTCTCCACAAGGTCAATGCAGCCCAGAAGGAAAGTGGGTGGAGAGAAATGGCAACTCCCCAACATCTTCCTTCCTCATGGCCAGGTGGAGGCTCACCAGATCTTCTCTTGGCTGATGTAGGAGGCCCTCCGGCAGATGTTCTTGATCACTTCCGGCACCTCCACCCCTGCAATGCAACGCCAGGCTTCACAAAATATTTTTGGGGGGCACAAAATATTTTTTAATTAAAAAAAAACAATAAACAATGCTAACTTTCTGCTTTTTCCTGAGTCCTCAAGCTTAGTTCTACTAGGGCTAGATGCTCCTGGGACTGTGTGGCCCAGTTCACTTCTAGGAACCTCCTTACCCTCTCCTCTCAGCCCAGGTTCCCATTGCCCTAGCTGCCAGGTCTGGAGTGCTGGGCTGCTTCACCAGCTCCTCTCACCCTCAGGGCTGAATGAAGCCCTGTCCAGAGCTATACCCCTACAATTCTCATAATCCTGGGGTGGGTACTGGGCTTGGTCTCAACATGCCTCAGTAAGAATTATCACCTAGGAAGATACTGTGACCCCCTGCCTGCTACCTGCCCCTTCCTCACTCAGACTCTGGCCTCTGCTCACTTGAGTCAGACACAGGTAGGACCCGAAGTAGAGAAGGACACGGAATCAGGTCTTGATATACTGAGGAAACATTACTTAACACTTAGCCAGGAGACATTGGGCGGGGGGGGCGCATGGCTACAGACCCAAGATACGGTATATCCAGAACCAGACACCCAGTTTAGAGGAACGTAGTGAAAGAAACACTGTTTCCCTCCTGCTCTGGGCACTAAGCTTAGGGGTCTAGCCAGGTGGTGGGCTTCAACAAAGGGTCAGGGGAAGCAGAGTTATAGCCAATATCTCCCCTTCCACATCACATGTAATGGCACACATTTGTAATCCCAGCATTTAGAAGGCCAAGGCAAGAAGTGTGAGGCTAGCCTGATCAATATAGAAAGATCCAGGCCTCCTATGGCTACACATAGCAAGACTATCTAAAAAAAAAAAAAAAATATATATATATATATATATATATATATATTTAATATAAATAAATTAGAAACTTTACTTGTAAACTATGGGATTACACAGACTGAATATATTACATATTATTTATTATATATAGTTTTCCTCTGATTCTAAAAGAAATTAAAACATTGCTATAGCCTCTAAGAAATATGAGAGAATTGTGCATAATAGAGGTATCAGCCCTGCCTGGCAGGTGCCCCAACCTTTGACGCAGAGCTGTGTGAAGCGGAGCTCGCTGTCGTGGTCCCGCAGCATGAAGTGGAAGTCCTCCCACGTCAGCTCCTCCTTGTCCTGGAAGCCCGACTCCCGGAACATGGACTCCACCACCTCAGCCAGCTGGACCTTGGACAGGCAGTTGTTGGAGATCTCAATGAAGGACCTGGGGTTTTAAGAGGGAAGCCATCTGACACAAACATGCAGACATCCCACCCACATGACAGGGCCACAGCTAGCTGAGTCTTTTTTTTTTTTTTTTTGCATGAATATGTGCGTGGTGTTTGTGCATGTGTGTATACACATTCATATGCATGTCAGTGCATATGCATGTGTGCCTTTATGTGTGTGTGCAGGTAGAGAGCAGAGGTTTAATATCAGGTTCTTCCTCTGTCACTCTCCACCTTATTTTGAGATAAAGTCTGTTACTGAACCTGGAGGCCACCAATTCAGGCAGACAAGCTAGCCAACCAACCCCAGGGGTCTTCCCACCTCAGCCTCCCTGGCGCTCGGACGACAGGCCTGCGCCACCACACTCAGCGCTTCACCTGGCTGCTGGAGATCTGAACTCACTTCCTTATGCTTGAGTGGCAAGGACTTTACTCCCTGAGTCGTCTTCCCTGTCCTGCTTTTGTACTTCCTTTCTTGCTTTGATGGGCCCTCCTGCTGGCTGTCCTTGCCCCAGTTTACTTATTCTGGCTGTCTCAGAGGACCAACCTAAGCATCCTGATGAACTCATCCTTGGAAATGAGTCCGTTCCCATCGAAGTCATACATGCGGAACATGAGACGAGACTTCTCCTCAGGGGAGCCTGTGAGAAGGAAGACTGTTAGGAAAGCTCCGCCCATTTTCCAGAACCAGAACTCCAGCCTGGGCTCTTTCGGGTGTCTCCCACTTGGCCCCAGTGATCTTCATCTCCAACAGATCAGCCACACTCCAGCCACAGTCCCCACCCTCTGTCTGGACAATCATGTTCTCCTCCTTCACCTTTCATGAAGACCACCAGGATGTCCAGGAACTCCCGGAAGGACAGGTAGCCATTGCCATCCTTGTCAGCCAGAGAGAACATGGATTCCACAAACATGTCCTGAGGCTTGAGGCCCAGGGACTCTGCAAACTCAGCCCTGCTCAGCTCACAGGTCAGAGCCTCCTGCACCTTCTGGGATGAGTCCAGGGACAGAGACCCTGCGTCGGCCTGGTTGATGTCCAGCACCTGCACTCAGGCAGTCATGGGGGAGGGAGAAAGGAGAAAGGATTCCTTGACTTGAAGGCTGTTAGAAGCTTGAGGGGCCACCTTCTGAAACTCCTGTTTGCCATAAACACCCCCATGAGCAGCCCAGGCCTGTGGGGTAGGTAGTTCCTGGGGCCATATTTGCACCATAGTCCTGGCCCTCTGCCCTGGAAGATTTGATAAAGGAGTCACACGACCTAAGCTGGGGATCTAGAATTTGAACCAAGAGGTCCCAAGATGTGTTTTTACCCAAGCATAATACGAGGACCACCTTTTCCTCTGTGTGCTCAGAGACATAGGGAAAAGCAAAGCAAGATAGAAAACAGAGGCAGGCTAAGAGAGGAGCAACCTTATTTGCTGATATGCCTTTCTAAGCCAAGTTCAAGTTCTCCCTTTGGCATTCCTGAGACAGTCTGGATACTTTACCTGTATATTGCTATGACTTCTAAAAAGGCCTGAGCTGGGTTTGGGTGAGGGGAATTCCCCTTAGGGGGCCATCTCCATCCTATCATGGGGCCGCCCCAGCAGAAACAGACAGTGAGAGGAGCAGTAGACTACAGTACTTGTTTTTCCTGCTTACCCACAGCTGCTTAGTCAAAGCCTGGTTGTGTTTTCTTAAAACAAACCTTGCAGCTTCAAACAAGGTGCTTTAGTGGGAAGAGCCTGGGACTGGAGGCCAGAGACTTGGGCTCATGCCCCAACTCTGCGCCCGCAAGCTGCATGACCTTGGGCAAGTCTCTTTAGCTGTCTGGAATTCATTTCCACACCTGCCCTACTTATCTCACAGCATTATTGTGAGAAACAACAAGGGAGGTCTTGAAGGAAATGGTTTGCAAGTAGAAAGCACAGGGCAGCTATCCAGGGATTGGCAGCCACCTTCAGGATGCAGCAGCCTTCCCAGAACAAGAGCTTCCCTTCATCCTGATGGATCCTGAGCTGAGTGGAGGTGCCTGGCAAGGAGCCCCCAAGATGAGGGGCCCAAGTTCTTATTCATACTCAATATTCAACCTGTTGAAGGGTTAACTCTGGTTTTAGAGTACATACATGCCCATCAAATTAATTTCCCACATGAATTCCCTCCCCAGCCAACCACTCTTGATCCCGCGCAAGCATTAATGTTTTTTGTCTTTCCATAGGGTACCTCGGCTCACTGCTTTCTTCTGCACAAAACTTTTCCAACTTTGAGTCCTTGCAAAATCACACCTCCATCATGGTTTTTCAATAGCCTGAAAGGTCTTTTCTGAAGTCTTAGTCAGTATATCTCCAGGATCTCTGTGTAGCCCTCATCTTTGACTAGTCTTCTGCAGTCATATTTCACCTTCCCAGTGGAATAATCAGCTTCATAGGTGGGAAAGCCATGCTGTACTTATATTTGCCTCCCTCCCCTGGGCTCTGCACATGCCAGAGGAGCACTCCATCACAGAGCCACTTTCCCAAACAGCTCCTGTGTTTTAGGTTTTGTTTTGTTTTATTGAGACAGGGTCTTTCTGTGTTGCCCAGTCTGGTTTTGAACTCCTGAACCTCCTGCTTCTACCTCTGCATTGCTATGATACAAGTGTGCACCACCATGCCCAGCCCGAGTTATCTTATATGGCCCATGTTGCTCTGCCCCAGTCTGCCTCTCTTTTTGTACTAGATTTAGATGTCAGTCTTGGAATTTTTCTTCCTATCTGATTTCTTCACATCCTTCCAGTAATTTCCAGAAGCCCATAAGGTGGGTATTAATGTCCCAGGGAGGCCCCTGGCAGGTGAACTGTGGCTCTCCCCAGAGCTCAGCTTGCCCTGACTCATTCCTGCACATTGTCTTGCAGGCTTCAGATGGAGTGGGGACACCTCCTTATAGTAAATGGAACAAGGGCTGAGAGACTGTTTTTTTTTTTTTCTCAAGAACACTGGCTTTTCTTCCATTGTGCCTTCAATTGCCTCAAAGCAGGGCAAATCTTGTTACCTCTGTCTCCTTTACTTTGGATCAGATTCCTGCCTACCTGTACATAGACACGTTAATCACCTACAGAACATCTGTCTACAAACTGGTAATACCAGAGTCTAAATTTATCTAACCTATCTCATCCCCCTTCAAGGCTAAAGATACCAAGTAACTAAAGCATTTTATTGACAGATTTTTGCATCCCTCCAGACCTCTGAAAAGCAATTTGCCAATCTCCAGCTATTGCCTTACACTTGCAGTCACCTTGGATTTCAGGAATATCAAATCCTGCAGGCAGGCCATCCTATGATTAGAACCCCCTAAATAGGAGCAATTACCCCATGAGGAGAAGACGAGAACTGAGGCTGCTCTCCTAAGCAAAAGAAATCACCTAATGGTAACCAGATTGTGTCTGTCAGTGCTGACAGTGGTAACAAGCTCTTCAGAGCCACCTTGCAGAGCTTGAGCTGAGGTGTTAATCAAAGAGACCACAGTATTTGCAAGAGTGAGTAACTATGCATGCCTCTTGTCCCCCACCCGTGTTCTTTCCCTCTCTTCCCTGGGAGTTCATGTCAGGACCTTGAAGATGAGATTGAGATGCTTGGTCTGTGTCTTCCCAATATGGCTATGTCCATTAGATCCTTTTCTTGCCTGTCCACCATTACTTTCCCATTTGATCTGTGAGCCAAGTGGCCACACTAATTTATTGGGAAACACCAGGACTCCAGTAACATAAAGTCCGGTGATTTCAGCAAAATTGTAACAGATTTGTCAGCTGAGGATTCAGAACTTCTGACTTCCATGGGAGTCACCCCACGGCCTTATGGAAGTGAAGGTAGCCACCACGGGTGCACGTAAATCGAGTACGCACCTGGGAGAAAAGATGCCTGAAAAAGGTCTCAAGGAGGTGGCTCCGCTGCTCTCGAGTCACAGCTGCCCTCATTAGCTCCTGCTCCCGCAGCTCCCACTCCTGGAAGCTCAGCCCACTTTCCTTCAGAGCCCCCCGAAGATTTTCCACCAGTGCCTGCCGTTCCTCCTCCAGGTTAAACAAGAGTACCTGCGGGCATAAGCAGGACCAAAGACAAACGTTTGTCAGGTCCTGTCCAGGTAGGCGCTTTACACGGAGCAAAGGAGACTAGACAGGACAAAGGCACGGCTCTGCAAAGAGATGCTATCTCTCCCTTTAGAGAATAGAAAACGAGCGTGAAGTAGCTTGCTTACAGAGTTTAGCATTCCAAGGCACTTGCACAGAGCCATTCTTCCCTGGGCTCCATACTAGAGAAGGGCAGGGAAGGCAGGAAGGCCAGAGGGTGGAGAGGACTGTGAGCTGGGTAGTCAGAGTCTGTGATCAACCTCTTATTTAGCACCCATGCAAGTCCCTAAACATTCACAAGAGCCTGAAGTGACAAGATAGGAAGTTTCTTCCAGGAGCTTCTAGCTTGGACCTGTGAGAGCATCTCTAGCAGAGGAGGAGGCCGACAGTGGCTAGTGAGAGCAGGAGAGCATGTATCCAGCAGGCTCAGAACAGGACAAATACATTCAAGTTTATCTCTTCTTCAGGAGCTAGCAGATAGAAACCCTGCCTTCTGGCCTGCGGTTCCTTCCCTACCACCCAACTGCCTCCTTGACTGTATCTGAGGACAAGCAGCCAAGGGCCAGCTTGGCCATACCAGGTCATACTCCTTGGGGATCTTGAGCAGCAGGGTTCTGCACCCACGGTTGCTGGACAGGATGAGGTTGATCTGCTGCGGGGGCCGCAGCTGGATGGTGCGGAGCACAGTGAGCCTGCCATCCACCACCCGGATCTGCCCCGGCTGTAGGTGCACCAGCACAGGCCGGCAAGGCTCCTTGCGGCCTTGCCATTCCAAAGCTGGGGAGGAGGAGATGGGCTGGATCAGCTGGGGCGCACCACAGGGATGGAAGCAAGGCCGCCACAGCTACCTGTACCATTCCTAGAACCCGAGGGGCTTCCCCTCCCCCACAGCCCTGCTGGTCCTCTGGTCCATGAGGAGAATCATAATCACCATCCCCTGAGTACTCACTGCATGCTCAACATAGTGCTTTGCACAAACTATTCCATCTCATCACAAACCTGTGGTGCAGGTGCTATCTATTCTTCTGATTTTACAGATAAGAGAGATTTTACAGTTTAGAGAGACTTTTAAAATATGCCTAAGGTCCAACAGCTAGCCCTGAGTGGTGGGACCAAGACTGCAATCCCAGTCTGAGGCCAAACGTTCATGTATCACTTCTGCTGCCTGTGATTCCAATGTGAGATGCAACACAGCAGCAGTCTTCAGGGATTTGTGAGTCACAGTAACCCTGTGAGATCTAGGCAGGGTCTTATGACTCCTCCACAAGTCTATCACTCCATTCTCTTTATTTTCCATCACTGGAAGGAGCTATGGAGGTTGGAAAACTGAAGGTCCCATTACTGCTGTGGCTTTTCCCGCCTGCCTTGGGGCTTGTCTGCAGCCCTACAAAACAATCCTTTTGCTTAAGCCTCTGTGCTGAAGGTGGGGCCACAGTCCTGAGCCACGTCCTTTCCATCACCACCCTCGCTAGCCCCATGCCTACCTTCCATGCCCCCGACAAGCTTTTCAGACATGATGCTCTGGCGATTCTGGCCCTGGAGCCTCTTAAAATTCCTCCTCCGAAGACGTGCAACAATCCAGGCACTGAGAAGGCTGACTGAGGGGAGGAGAACAAAGGACACTCAGGGGAAGGGAAGGTGGAAGGAGATAGAAGTGGCTCCCTTCCCACCTCTTTTCCTTAGCAAGAGCCCCTGTTCTCCATACCCCCTAAGCCTCCTGCTGTCCAACTGTTTCAAGCTGGGAAGCTCCATGGGAGAAGCTGCTTTGCATGCCCATGGGGAGCTCTGGGTGATATCTAAGATTATCAGTCCAGCCACCCCTGCTTCTACTACTCAGGCCCCTTCCCAGCCAGGGACTACGTACAGAGTCCTCAAGCTATAGGCTAGATTCATCCGACCAGGCTGTTGGTTCACTGGCACACAGCCTTACCAAAGGCTACATCCCAGGCCCTTGTCCTAGCCCTGCTTCTCAAGTGAGGACTTGTCTAGGCCCAGACTCCAGCAAACAGCACAGATTGGGTCCTCTCCCAGGCTTCTGACCTAGCTGGGCTCTGGCACGATCCCAGGAGACCATGGAGACAAACCTCCTTGGAGCTCACTTATCTGCAGCCAGACATCTCTCCTGTCCCTTTCCCTCATGTTTTCCTCATTGAGCGACAGTATTCTGTCGTGTGGGATGTTATACATGAAACCACTCCAACCCACCCCAGGGCTTACACCTTTCAACAGTCCCACCCTGCCTACCCAACACCGTACCTAGGGGGAAGCAGCACAGTGTCCCAATGGTGAGCCCAAAACCAAATCCACTGCCCTCAAAATAGTCCCGAATGAAGAAGGGTACACAGGCTGGCAGGCCCTCGGTGGTGAGCTGACTTGGTTGTGGACAGGGGTCTCCTGGGGAGGCAGAAGAAGTTAGAGCCCTGAGTGATGGGCCACGGGCTCTGACACAAGACACTGAGGAGGGTGGTGGCGGGAGCAGGAGCACTCTGCCGTTGTAGGAAGACTATGGCATTTGCCTGCTTAGGCCAAAAATGAAGCCCAGCCTCCCTCTCTCCTGCATGCTTGTCACACACACACACACACACACACACACACACACACACACACACACACGTTTCCCTCGTCATGGCTGTGGAGTGGGGCATTTTCACTTTACTTAGCCCTCCTAATGCCACAACTGGCTCCTACCCTATCCCAGCTGAATGTGGGACTCATCAACACCAGGCACCTCCTCGACTTGTACAGAGAGGAAGCTAATGTGGCAGCCCTGGTACCCCAAACCAAAATTTCCAAGGGCACCAGAGCTCACTTCCACACTTGCAGCAGCTGTCTGTCCACACCATACCCACAGCTGAGGAGAGACAAGGCTCTGGGCCCTCACCTCTCCAGTCACTCCTTGGTCACTTACCTGTAAGCCAGAAAAAGACATTGGGCTGAAGGGCACTGGGGTCCACATTGGTGACGGCCACTAGAACATCCCTTAGGGAAGTATTTCTGATCTCTGCAATCTCTTCCTTAGAGAACAGTCTGGAAAATAGGAAAGGTGGGGACTGTCATGGTTGAGAACAGATGCAGACCCTCAGAGCCAGGGGACACATGGGGAAAGAGAACCAGATGGTCTGGAATCAAGTCCTGTGGAGACTTTCTAGAATCAAGCAGATGGTCTTTAGCACAGGCCAGGTTGAAGTCTGAGATAGTTCCCATAAAGGCCTTACCCATTTCTGGTGTTCTCAAACCAGTAGCGGTCTCCATCCCGCAACCGCACGAACTGGTCAAGAACAATGGTGCTGAATAGGGGTCCAGGGTCCCCATGGCTCTCTAGGAGCCCTCCTGGGAGCAGCTCTAGCAGGGACAGGTCCTGGTTATACAGGGAAGCTGTAACCTCAAGCACCTGAAAATGGAAGATGAATGAGTGGCCCCAGCACCCAGCCTTGGGTGATGAGGTGGCTCCTGGGATCAGCTCCAGGGACAGTAATAATAAGTGACAGTAATAATTAACTCATTCCTGGAGAGTGCTTATTATGCCCCAGGCACTGTCCTGAGTGTCCTGAGTTTACATAAATTAACACATTATAGGAACCTTCCCACAGACTCAACTGCCTGTTTTATGAAGTCTGATTAACCAATAGACAGTCCCCAACATAATCTGGTCTGACAAAGTATGGCAGCTGAAGGGCAAGCTCAGAACATGAAAAAGTTGCATGACATGATGTGTTATAAAAGCCTCAGAACTAAAAAATAAAGTTAAAAAATTAAATTGCTAGCCATCAGTTCAAAGTCACGCTGGGTTACAGCTTGAGACTCTATCTAAAAGCACTTGCCTATGAAGCCTAAGGACCCCTGTTCGAGGCTCAATTCCCCAGGACCCACGTTAGCCAGTTGCACAAGGGGGCACATGCATCTGGAGTTTGTTTACAGTGGCTGGAAGCCCTGGCATGCCCATGCTCTCTCTCTCTCTCTCTCCTCTCTGTTGCTCTCAAATTAATAAATAATAATAAACAAAATAATTTAAAAAAATTTTAAGAGGCTTGGAAGCTGGCTTAGCAGTTAAAGGAACTTGCTTGCAAAGCCTATCGGCTTGGGTTCAATTCCCAAGCTACCCACACAAGATTGACAAGATGTCCTGGCATACCCCCCCCCAACATACACATACAAATGTGTGCTTGAAAATAAATAAGTAGTTTTTTTTTTCTTTAATTGAAAGCCAGGCATGTTAGCTCACACCTTGAATCCGAGGATTTGAGAGGCAGAGGTAGGAGGATTGCTGTGAGTTTGAGACCAGCCTGAGACTACACAGTGAATTCCAGGTCAGTCTAAGCTCAAGAGAGGCCTGACCTCAAAAACTGGTCCTCCCCCGCAAAGAAATTGAGGGGCTGGAGAGATTGTTCAGCAATTAAGGCCTACTTAAAGCCTAGTGATGTGGGCTCAATTCCTCGACACCCACGTAAAGCCAGATGCACAAAGTGGTGCGTGCACCTGGAGTTCATTTGCAGGGGCTGGAGGCCCTTGCATACCCATTCTCTTTGTATCCTCTCTCTCTCCTTGCAAATAAATAAATTGAGCCAAGCATGGTGGTGCATGCCATTAATGCCAACACTTGGGAGGCAGAGGTAGAAGGATTGCTGTGGGCTCAAGGCCACCCTGGTACTACAGAGTGAATTCCAGGTCTGCCTGGGGCACAGTGAGGCCTACCTTGAAAAGTTTAAAAAAAATTTTTTTGAAATCCTAATTACCCTTGCTGTGTGCCTGCCTGTGTGTTTGGAAACATGGCCTTACTATGTAGCCCAGGATAGCCTTGAACTTGTGATCTTCCTGTCACAACCTCCTGAGGGCTAGGATTACAGATATGTGCCACCACACCCAGCACCAGTATTTTCTACCCATTCTTTACTTTTGTTCATGGTCTGACCAGCTCCGTTCCAGTGAAGCTCAGGTGAAACCAATGACTTGCTGTTACAGACTTACATGGTGATTGAGCCATGGGGGAGTGGGTTCTTGAAATAGGGTCTCATGTAACCCAGGCTTGCTATGTAGCTGAGGCTGGCCTTGAACTCCTGATCTCCCGCTTCTGCCTCCCAAGTGTTAAGGTTATAGCCAATGTGCCATTGCCCAGCATATCACTTCTAAGTCTTTCAATCTCTACTTCCCAAAACACTACAAGATATTAACTGAAAAAATGCAATAAACTATGCTCACACTACTATGCCAAGATGTTCATGCCAAAATGGCAAGGAAACCAAATCCTGTTGACTAGCAAGCAATGCCATTTGCCCAGATGATTGCTTAGGGTGAAAAGGTGACCGGAATATTAATGGATAAAAGTACAACTTGTCCCTAAATCAAGAACCCCACTATACCCACTTAGGGGACATTGTGAAGAGTAAAAGAAATAACATAAGTGCCTGGTGTGTGACAGATGCCCAGAAAGGTTTTCTGAATCTGGGCCTTCAGAATCAAAAGTCAAGTCCAAGTCCTGTTGGACTGGTAATCTCAACTGTGGGGTGTGAGATTTAGAAAAGTAACCTCGGGATAGAGAGATGGTTTAGTGCTTAAGGCACATGCCTGCAAAGCCAAAGTGCCCAGGTTTGATTCCCCAAGACCCACATAAGCCAGAAGCACAAGGTGGCACATGCATCTGGAGTTCATTTGTAGTGGCTAGAGGCCCTGGTGCACCCATTCTCTCACTCCCTCTCTCTCTCTTTCTTTTTCTCTCTCATAAATAAAGGAAGGAAGGAAGGAGGGAAGGGAGGGAAAAGTAAAGTAACCTCACCAGGTGCTAGTCTCTGGTACCATTTCCCTTGTTTGAGAAAGCTTTGCCCAGGCCCTCCCACCCCACCCTCTGAGTCCTGAGCCTTGCTCACAGTGTGATTGCTCCGGGAGAGTACCGGGTTGATGTCCTCCCACTGGGTAATGGGAGGCAGGCCCAGTGCTGCCCTGGCCTTGGTGTAAGAAGGCAGGCCCAGATCCCGGCCCCGCTGCAGGCAGCTGGCCACATAGTCTGTACGGGAAAACTTCAGTGGTCCAGGCCAGAAATCTGAGAATGAAAGACCACAGAGTTGAAGGGAGTTGAGAGTCGCCAATGCAGCCTCTAGCTCACAATACTCCAACCAATCCCAAGGACACTGGGACCATGCAGAGGGAGCCATGGTTAGCAGGTCTCTCAGCAGGGGATGAGTGCAGCTCTTTGCCGTGAGAGTGCTCCCTGTCTGGCTCGGCAGGTCCCTTTGAGCCTCCTCCCCCAACCAGAAGTTCACAGCTACCGGCAGTCCTGAGGCCAAGAAAGCCTCAGGTTTACCTTGCACATCCTCAACCACCATATGGTCCTCTCTCTCTGCAATCTGGGAGGCCATGCCCAGCAGCAGTGAATCCACATCTTTGGCACTTTGTAGACTTGGATGCTTTGAGAGTGGAGAGGAGGAGAGGAACAAAGTTAATGTGGCAGAAGCCAGGCCAAATGAGCCAACAGCTGCAATAGTGGCACATCTGTCATGGTGGAAACCAACTGCCCTCCAATTGGACTGGAGGCCTGCTCCATGGGAGGGAATACATCCCTGATACTGAAAACTTAAAACAGGGGTATTCATGAGCCCTAGGGATGTAACATCTGCTGATGTCTGGATAAATGTATATACTATGCTTATCAAATTGCCCAGTAAGCACTTCTCTTAATATTTATACCCTTATATTAAACACTACTCTCACTTTGGGTAGAGAATCTTCTCTTTTCAGATGGCAGTAACCTTGGGACAACTCAGAAGGTATCATAGTGCTGGAAAGAAGAGACTGGAGTACTGAGTAACATCTCAATCACACCTTCCAAGGCTCAGGGTCTAATGCGGAAGAGGTGGCAAAAAGAATGTAAGAGCCAGAGGAAGGGTAGGACACCTTACAATGTGCTCCCTCCAGACATAAAATGGCCTGGATATCCATGACCTCATAGTGCTTGACACTACCTACACAAGACCATCATAAGAGGAGGAAAAGATCATGACATCAAAATAAAAGAGAGACTGATTGAGAAGGGGAGGGGATATGATAGAGAATGGAATTTCAAAGGGGAAAGGGGGGGGTAGGGAGGGTATTACCATGGGATATTTTTTATAACCATGGAAAATGTTAATAAAAATTGAGGGAAAAAAGTTAACGTGGCAGAGTTGGCACCCAGGGTCCCTCTGCCATATCTTCCACGTCCTTGGGTTAACTCAGTCCTCTTCGGTTTCATCTCAGTGGAACAATCCTCAGTTGCAGGTTAATTCCTCTTTCCCCCAAAGCCCATGCTGTTGGGGCACAAGAGACCTTAAAACCTTTCCTAAGGAGACTTGGCAATAAGGTTGGCAAAGACACTAAAACATCTAGATTTTCATTCTTGCTCTGGTTGTGTGACTTTGGAAAAGTCATAGAACTTCTCTGAACTCAGTGTCCTCTTAACTGAAAAAGAGACTCAAGCTAAGGGTATAGCTCAGTGGCACTAGAAGGGTTTGGTATGGCTGGGGTGCTCCCAAGGTTTCCAGAGACCCACTGTTGTCAATGGGGAGGAGAAACCTGGGAGAGCACTGACAGTGGAACTACATGTGAGTAGTCAGTACCTCACCCTAAACTCCCAGGTCCCCAGGCTGTCCCCTTTACCCTAGCCCATTCCAGCTGCCTATCTCAGCCTGGCTGTCCGCCTTCCTTACACACTTTCAGACACAATATACACCCCCCCCCACACACACACTAATACCCAAATGTGTCCCTAACCCTGACCTCTCGGCTCCAGTAACTGTTGCAAACCCGGAGAGCTTTGGAAAAACTTGAGTTCCGATTGACGATCTGCTGGAAGTGGCAGCTGGCATTCCTAAAATGCAAGAAGCCAGGGAATAGCAACTGAGATCACACACAGAGTTCTGATGTCAGGCATCAGCTCTAATCTCCAAGACTGTAGTGAGAAGCGCCAGGCCACGGGCTCCCTTAGGAGGTGTCTAACCTTGGTAGGTCCTGAACGATATGACTTTTGTGAGGTCCCTACCCTATATTTGGCTAAATATCTAAAAATGACATAGAATATTCTGTCTGCATCCCCTTTCCATGTATGCAAGCGTGCTCGTGTGTATGTATGTGTGTGTGTGTGTGTACACATAGTGGTCCTTTTGTATCCTCTGGAGATTGATTCTAAGATATTTATACATATCAAGTCTACTGACACTCAAGTACTTATTGTAAAATGGCATCAGATTTACCTATAATCTATGCACATCAGCCCATATAGTTTAAATCATCTCTAGAGTCTTAAAATAATTGATACAAAGTAAATACTATGCAAATAGTCATTAGACTTTATTATTTAATAATGGCTCTAAAAAGTTTATATTTTCACTACCAAAGCAACTTTTTTTGCAATTATTTTTAGTCTGACGTTGGTTAAGTAGATAGGAATCTGCCAATATGGAGGACTTACTATATATATCCTATAGACATATATTATATATATATATATATACTTTTACACACACACACACACACACACACACACACACACTTTTTTCCTTGAAACAAGGTTTCATGTAGCCCTGGCTGGTCTTGAACTCCTGATCCTTGTCCTTACCTCCTTTGCGCTGAGATTACAGGCCTACCCTAAAACTCTTCAGTACTTTTTATTTATTTTATTTTTTAGATGAGGTCTTTCTATTTTTCCCTAGGCTGGCTTCTTGAGATAAAGTGATTATCTCAGTCTTTCAAGTGGTAGGACTGGACTACAGACATGAGCCACTGCAATATATATACATATATGCATATAAACATATGTTACATAGGCATATATGTACATCTATGATATATATAATATTTAAAAATACACACACATACGTATATATGGTTTTTACAGCAGGGTTTTGCTCTAGTCTAAGCTGATCTGGAACTCTCTCTATAATCCAGGCTGGCCTCAAACTCATGTTGCTCCTCCCTCAGCCTCCTGAGTGCTGGGATTAAAGGTGTATACTACCATGCCCAGCTAGAACAACTAAAAAAATTAAAGGTCTTAAATATTTTTCTTTTAGCTATGCAAGTGGTTCATGTCTATCTGTAACCCAGCCATTCAGGAGGCAGAGACAGGAGAATCTTTGAGAGTTCCAGGCTTAGCCAGGGTTACAAATCACTGCCTCTGAGGCCAGTAAACCAGCTCACCACACACATAATTGTGGGTTGCAGGAGAGTATCACCATACCTAGTACAATCATCTATTTTAAAAATTATTTTTGGATTAGAGAGATGGCTCAGCAATTAAAGGTTCGGGCTTACAAAGCCTGTCCATTAGCATTCGATTCCCCAGTACCCATGTAAAGCCAGAAGCACAAAACATGCACCTGGAATTGGTTTGTAGTGGTAAGAGGCCCTGACACACCCATAATATTCTCTCTCACTATCGCTCCATTTCTCAAATAAATAAGTAAAACATTTTTAATATTTTCCTTCCCCTCTATTTTCACCGTTTTCTGAAGGAACCAGGACCTTTAAGCCGATATAATCCTGTCCTGGGGCTGCTGAGGGCAGATTTGTCTCAGTGGACAATCTCCTACGACATAAAATACTTGAGCCCCGTCTCTCACCTCATGTAGACGCCAGGTGGCACCATGGTGGAGAAGAACTGCTCCGAGGCCACCACGAACTCTGGGGAGATGCTAGGGTCCAGAAACGGACGGTATCCTGAGGTCAGAGGGGAAGAGGACACTGGCATGTAACCCCCCCCCCACACACACACACACTAGCCCTGCCCTAAAGACGAACGACCACGTCCCCCAAGCGCTCCCCCGTGCGCCCCAGCCTCTCACCTGCATAATCTGGGGGTGACTTCTGCAGGAAGCTGGGCAGCCATTCATACAGAGCGATGTTCTGGGGGTCAGAGGGCGGGAGGACCACCTTGAGCCTGGCTGCTTGCGGAGGGGCCTGAGCTCAAGGAGGGCTTAGGGATGTGGACGCGAGGCCCGGGCGAAGGAGAGCACTGGGGGCCCCCGTCCCCCCAAGGACGGACCCCGAGTTCGCCAGGGGCGAGCTAGTGGAGCAAGGCCGCCCGCTGCCTGCCTGCCTCCCCACGAGCGGGGCCGGGGCCGTCCTAGACGCCCCTGGGCGGGAGCGCCCTCGTGCACCGGGCGCTGGGGGTGGGGGTCCGACCTGGTAGGTGGCGACGACCCTCTTGCGGGCGTGCTGGAACAGCTCCTCGTCGCCCCAGCGCGGGTGCTCCCGGGCCAGCCTGCGCGCGCACAGGTTGTGGAAGCGGAACCAGAGCAGGCCCAGCGCCTGCAGGAAGGGCTCCCGGTTCCCGCGCGGGGCCCCGAAGGCTGCGCGGGCGGGAGCCGGGCGGCGGGTGAGCGGGCGGCCCGGCAGAGTTGCAGGGGCACCGCAGACTCCATCTCCCAGAGCCGCCCGGTCAACCCGAGGGCCCCTCCTTTGCACTCACCGTACAGCCCCCCGGGCCCGGCCTGCCCGGTGGCGGGGTCCGGCGCGCTCCACATGAGCCGGGGGTCCTGCGAGTCCCGCGGGAAGGCGGGGTCGCGCCCGGCCGCCAGCCGGCCCCCCGAGAAGCTCCGCAGCGCGTCGCTCCAGGAGTGCGAGGAGCCGTAGATGGCGCTGCCGTCCAGCCAGCCGGTCACCTGGTTGGTCTGCGAGGACGCGGACGAGGACGGCAGCGGGTCACCGAGCCCCGGCGGGCGCCGCTCCGGACCCGCTCCCGCCCCGCCGCCAGCCCGGCCTCACCAGGTCCCGGGGGTTGCTGGGGCTCTGTCCGGTCTTGGGGTCCCAGCGGCTCCTCTGGAAGGGGAGCACCACGTCGCCGCGCTGCTCGGGGTCGAACACGGGGTCTCCGCGCGGAATGTGGATATTGAGGAACTCGGCGGGGCAGCCTGGTGTCTCCACGCTCACCAGGTCCGAGAGCACGTGGTAGCCTGTCCACAGTGCAGGAGGGGTTCTGGGCCAGCTGAGGACTAGTCTCTTCCCTGCCCGCCCCCCCCCCCCCCAGCGTGCTGTCGTCCTTCCCTCGAAGCTTCGGAAGAGTCACCCCATTATGGGCAAGTCCAAACCTTGACATTTCAATAGCGTCTCTCCTGGCCTGTCTGTGCTCACACCTGCTCTAAGATGTTGTCATTGTCAGTTTGGTATTCTCCCTGGCAACTGGCAGAAGCTCACTGAGGGTACATCGCCAAAAGGGGTTGTGAGCACCAGCTCCAACACGCAGCTGGGAGCCTCCCTGGAGGCCTGCAGCCAAGCAGGAAGTCACACAGGAGCCAGCATGGCCCCCCTCCATGGCCATCAGGAGCCAGCACCCCCATTTGACCTCTGCTACAATCAGTCTGTTTTAGGAGCAAGTGCAACAGCAAGGAGACCATCTCAGCTTTTATCCCAAACCCGCGCCAAAATGAAGGGGTGCCCTTGTCCCTTCTCCACTCTTCCTCTTCCACGGTGGGGCACATCTGTGCTTCTGCCAATTGGACTTCCCCTGAGCATGGGCACTCCCCCCTCCTCTGCTTCCACCCCATCCTACTCCTCGACCTGCTCCATCTCTTGCCCCAATCTTTGCTCCCTCCCAAATCTGACCCTCCATCACTTCTCTCTTCGTCTCCCCCGACCCCTCCTGAGACACAGAGATGTCCATCCGTTCCCACTGGCTGCCCTCTAGGAGGCTGAGGTCCTCACCAAAGAAGACACCCAGTACTGTGCGGTTTCGAAGAGAAGACTGCCCTGCGGGCCCTCTCATGGCCATGTTGCTAAGGACTCGGGGACTAGGCAGGTGAGGTTCTCCCAAGGGCTGGTACACACCATCGGCATAGCTGGCTGGGACCAGGCGCTGTAGACGGGAGCCTGGTATAGGAGAAGTAAGGGTATCAATGACTCCTCAGGGAGCATTCTTGACCTCTTCTCCCTCACACTTCCCCCATACCTTGGATCCTAAACCTTAGAAATGGGTGGATGGCATTTTGTGATCCTCACTAGCCCTCAATCCTCACTGATGGGTACCATCCTAGCCCTTGGACTCACCTGGCCTTCACCTACCTTTGCTGCCCCATCTGTGTTCCATGAGGTTGTTGTACCACCCATCAAATCGCTGCACCTCCCAAGAAATGGAGTCCTGAGCTCCTGTGTGACAAAGGAGGGAAGGGGGAAGCTAGGCAAGTCAGTGCAGGCCAACAGGAAACAGGTCCTGTGAGCCTGGCAGGCACTTGGAACAGCAGAAGATGGACCCCAGCACAGCTGTGGCAGATACAGCCCAGAGGGAGAAATAAGGCCAAAGTATTTCCCAATCTCAAGTCCACTTTTTAGGCCATCCAGCGGGGAAGTCACTGCCATTAAAGTAGTGAGCACCATACAGTGCCTGGGCGCAAACGGCCTTGCCGGACGAGGAGGCTGGAAGAGAGCAGTGTCCTTTGGAAGGGTATGCAGGAGCTTGGACTACCCTAGGAGACACAGCAGGACAAAAACCTTTCCTAATCCCTGTATACCACACAGATCAAGAGCCAGCCACACCTCATACCTGGGAAGAACAAGTCATTATGTACCCATCTCAGGGCAGAGGCAGTGTGAAGAGGGGCTTGGCACTGTCTGGTTGAGCAGAGCCCAGGGCAGGGGTGTGGTACTGCCACTCTGGTCTTTTTTTCAGGTTCTTGGGTGTGACCAAGAATTGGTCATGTACATCACCTTGCCCCTTCCCCCTTTGGGACATCTTCTTCCCTCCTTACAATTCTTGTTCTTGATGCTATTGGAAGACACCACAGTTGAGAAGGAAACATTCCGCTGTTGGGGAAAGAGCTAAGGAAGTGGACAGAGGGAGAGGGGTCCAGAATCAGGGGTGCAGTAGGGATCTTCCTGGTCAGCAGGTCAGATGGCCAGCCGGATGTTTTTCCCCAAACTACAAGACTTCCTTTCTGCTCACCTCAGAAAACAGAGAAGCCTCTATGACCAAGAAGGAAATCCATTTCTCTGATTTCGTTGAAACAAGGGCAGGATTTCCAAGATCTCTTTCTGTCTGTGTACGTGTGTGCACACACATGGGGGGGGGGGAGGCGGTCAAGAAAGAAGAAAAACTAAAGTCCTGATATTTGAGCAAGGAATGTGTTAAGCGACCTTGGATTTGGGGCTGGGCTAGGCACTAGGACAGCCACATGCATGTGATCTTTAAAGTAAGGTGAACTGGTGGCAGATCAAGGAAGAAGCCTTTTGAGAGAGTACATCTTTGAATAAGAGGCAAGAGCTAAGAAGAAATGGAAACTTCATGGCCAAAGAAAGGCAGAAGCTGGGAGGAACTACTCAGAGATGAGTAGCTGTGGCAAGGGAGAACTGTAGGCACCATGTCCTTATCTTGTCTCTATCAGCCAGGACAGGTCATTGCACCGGTTTTCTGTCTCCTGTCTTTCCATCTCCTATCTTAGAGATCAGATACTTGATTTTTTTTTTTTTTTTGAAACAGGGTCTCAAATAGTCCAAGCTGAGCTTCAAGCAATTATATACTCAAAGATCGCTCTGAACTCCGCCTCTCAAATCATGGAATAACAGGCAATGTGCCACTGTGGTCTGCTAAAGACTTACCCTTTGTGTGTTTTTGTGTTTTTTCAAGTTTTAGCCCAGGTTGATGTGGAAATTGCGCTACAGTCCCAGGCTGGCCTCAAATTCATGATTCTCCTACATCTTCCTCCCATGTACTGGGACTAAAGGTATGTGCCAGCACACTGGGCAAGACTTACTCTTTTGAACCTACCTTGTAGCACCAGAGACCCAGACTTCAAGAGTACCCTCAGGTTCCAATAAGAGACTTCCAAAGCTGAAACTCTTATGGATCATCTTGCTTGGAGTTTTGGTCTTTTAATTTTTTTTTTGTATTTTCCTCCAGTACTAGGGATCAACCCAGAGTCTCATACATGCTAGACAAATACTTTACTATACCCTTAACCCAAAATCATATGATTCTAAAAAAGTGGTGACTCCTCTTCAGCTTTGGGTCCAATTTGATGCCAAGATGCTTTATTATATTGGGTGGCTAATCAATCTTTCCCATTTCAAGCCAGGAGCACTTGCTTTATGAAAAAGGAGAAGGCTGGGGAGATGGCTTAGCGGTTAAGTGCTTGCCTGTGAAGCCTAAGCACCCCGGTTCGAGGCTTGGTTCCCCAGGACCCACGTTAGCCAGATGCACAAGGGGGCGCAGGCGTCTGGAGTTCGTTTGCAGTGGTTGGAGGCCCTGGTGCGCCCATTCTCTCTCTCTATGTCTCTCTGCCCCTTTCTCTCTCTGTCTGTTGCTCTCAAATAAATAAAAACCAAAAATTAAAAAAAGAAAAAAAGAAAAAGGAGAAGAGACAGAGGCCAGAGAAAGAGTCCCCATAACAGGAGAGATCATTTTCAATCCATTATTAGTCCATTTATTCGATAGCTAAAAAGTGAGCACCCACCATGCGTGGGGCACTGGGTCTGCTAGGGATTAGGATGATCTGACATGTCTCTGAGGATACAAGAGGATGCTCACTCCTCTGCTGCTCCTCGAATCTGTACTCACCTACAGGGCTCCGCGGACCAGCCAGGAAGATCCAGGCCAGAGCCAGGTGGAAGCCCATGGTGAAATGACAGCGGGTATTCGGGTGTTAGAATATCCCCAAATGGAGACCCTAGAAAAATAGGGGACAAAAGAATAAGCCACAGTGTTCAAGAGAATAAGGTTAAGGTCTCTCAGGTCCCTGAGAATCAAGGTAGGAGGGGCCCATCAGAATGAGTAGCAAAAAGCAAGAGACTCATTCTCTCCCAAGAGTGCATTCAACAAACCATTATCTCTTCACTGTATAAAGAGAGAATGGACTGGCACCCTGGAGAATTAGTGATAACAAAGCAACCCTGCCTTCATGGACCTTAGCTTTGGAAAAGTTGGAAACCCTTGCTTTGGCCCAGGTGCCCACAGGATATGTTGGTCAGAGCCCAGTATGGGAGCTGGGACACTAGGCTAAGTAAGGTATTGGTGCTGTGGCAAGCCAGTTATCTGATGGGATCTTTGTTTCCCTCTTCCACGCATGGGAGTAAATATGCCTTTGTCATAAAGCAAGGACTCCTAAGTGGCATGAGGCCACTGGAGAGATCCTAAAGGCAACCTGGAGATTGGGGGTGGGGTGAGGAAAGTACATGCTCAGGGTTTCTGAATAGGGAATCTAGTCAGAGGAGAGACCACACTCCCCATCTTCTAAACAGGTGAAGAAAAAAAAGAAATCTTGGGCTGGAGAGATGGCTTAGCGGTTAAGCGCTTGCCTGTGAAGCCTAAGGACCCCGGTTCGAGGCTCGGTTCCCCAGGTCCCACGTTAGCCAGATGCACTAGGGGGCGCACGCATCTGGAGTTCGTTTGCAGAGGCTGGAAGCCCTGGCGCGCCCATTCTCTCTCTCTCCCTCTACCTGTCTTTCTCTCTGTGTCTGTCACTCTCAAATAAATAAATAAATAAAATTAAAAAAAAAAAAAAGAAATCTTAAGTCCTGCCACCACCATTCCATCCTTCCTAGACAGTCTTCCAGAAGCTGGCCTTTGATCCTGTGTGGAGGGCCAGGCTCTGGATAGTTGAAGCTGGAAGGCTGAATATGCTGAAGTGGCCATAGTGGTCCTTCCTTAATTAAAACTACCCTGCCCTTCCTATCATGTCTTCAGGATCTGGTCTCAAACATGAATGTGCCACTGCACCTCTAAGGACATGCAGCGGGGCTTTCAAGCCAGGCTGCGAGGACAACTTGAAGCGTGGACATGCTTATTAGCTTCTCCTTGTGAGTTGGCAGCCCTTGACGATTTACACAGGCACATGGGTGTGGTAACTCCCCAACAACCTGGAAATTAAGGCACAATCCCAGAACCAGGCAGCGAAGCCCCAGGCAGTGGCAGAATCTGGGAGAAAGCAAGAGTACCGGCCTGCCTGGTTTCTGGCCCTAAGTAGCCACTTTTTCAGCCTGAAGGTCTAGAATGGTGAACCTGGTGGCCTTACTTGGGGTGGGAGGAAGATGAGATTCTAACCTGGTCCCAAGAGGCAGGGGTGTGAAAGCCTGGACCCTCAAAACCAACATTCCCTCTCTGGCAAGACATGCTGGTGCCAGGAAATCCTCTAGGCCCAAGCAAACTAGGTCACACAACATTCCCAGGTCCCCAAGATCCTGTTCTCCCCCAAAACTTTGGTGCGGCAAAAGGCAGGCCCTAACAGGGCTCTCTAGCCTTAGGATAAGATTGAAGGCACAAGGGGCTAGAATACCTCTCCCATCACAGAAAATGAGCTCGATCCCCCTCCTTACCGTCGTCCTGGCCTCGGAACTCCCCTCTCCCTGGAGCGCGCACAGCCGTGGGCCAGGAGAAGCCCTCGTGGACCTGACCTTGGCCTCGTGGTCGCCACAGCCGAGGATCGTGGACCGGCTCCGGCGTCTCCCGGGCCTGCCTGCGCTGCAGGCTCGGGTCTGGCGGCGTCTCCGGCGCGGGGCGGGCGGGCGGGGCCGGGGGTGAAGAGGGCCGGCGCTGGGGCGGGACGGGCGGGCGGGCGGGAGGCTGGCTCCCGGGACCAGTCGCCGCGCGCCGAGGGAGCCCGGGAGCGCCAGGTGAGTCCGCGTGGGATGGCTCAGGCGCGGCTGGGGGACGTCTTGGCTGTGCCAAGGGCTCGGTGGGTGTGGCCGTGTGGGAGGCTGTCCCCAGATCCTCTCCATACGGTCGGATCAGGGTTCTAAACGCAAGACAGTCCTTCAAGATCCGTCCACCAACCAAGCCTGGCGTCCCCAAAGACTGCTCCCCAAGACGACGTCGGAATCCCTCCGGTTGGCGGGACCGCGGAGCCGCCTCGCTGGGTGTGCCCTGGAGAGGAGGGCCTGGGGGTGCTGGGCGCGGGCGGGGAGTCAAGAAGGGGGGTTCGCCGGGGACTGAGACCGTGTGGGGGTCCCGGGTCTGAGGTTGGTGGTGAGTGGCAGCGGCGCCAAGCCACGTGGGGGCGCCCAGAGAAGGCTGGGGATGACCTGAAGTGTGGGGGGGTGGGGGAGACAGGGACGCTCCCAGACCTGGTCTGTCCAATCACAACCTGGTCCTCAATTAGGTTAGAAAAGGGCCGGACGGGACCCCGGCTGAAGAAAGCGCGCGATCGTGGTGACCGAGTCTGCGCTGGCGTCCGCCGCCCCCGCCCCCAGGAGCATTGCGGGTGCGTTTCCAGACGGCCACGCGCTCCCCACTTGCCAGAAGACAAACCACGCCACTCAACAGTGAGTGGATCGGGGTGGGAATGCGGCTGCTGGGGTTGGCGCGGTTCCGACGGGTTCTGAGGGCCTTCAGTGCAGCACCCCGCACCGGCCCCTAGAGGTGCACTCCCGGTGTCTACCCAGACCCAATGCAGGTGCAGTTTAGCTTAGGTGCATTCTCACCTAAACTCCTCCCTTAGTGGAACGACGCCCACACACACCTTCCTTAAGAGAATAGATCAAGCCCGGCGTGGTGGCGCAAGCCTTTAATCCCAGCACTTGGGAGGCAGAGGTTGGGAGGATCGCCGTGAGTTCGGGGCCACCCTGAGACTACATAGTGAATTGCAGGTCACCTCGAGGTCAAAAAAAGGGAAAGATTAGAACAGGGATTTCTGACAAAGGGACTTCCGTTGGCCAGCCAGGGCCATACACTTTTAATGGGCTCTACTCCAACCATTCCAACATCCAATATCAGTGCTTGGCAACATTAGTCATGCGGGTCTAACACCCTTATCTATGGGTTCTTATAGATGGGGGAGGTGGGCAGAGGGAAAGCTTCAGGAAGAAAGCTCTGTCAAGCTGTAAAAGAGGCTACAGATCGCTAACAAAGCATGTGAATTTGAGCCATAAAGACCCAAATTTGTAGTAGGCTGAGTCCTCAAAACTGTTAACTTTATTTCTACATACCCCTCATATGCACAGTTCATCCTGTGATAGGTAAGGACTAGAAAACTGTATTGGAAACACAACTGAGCATGGGGGAAGCCTTTAGTAATTAAAGGGTACATCCCTCTTGGCCAAGTGAGAAAATAGAAATTCAAAAGGAAAGGAATTGGCTCATCTCAGTGAGAAAGCACACGTTTATCACAGGGACTTCTCAGGAAGTCCTGTAGGCTTCTCTGTTACTGAACATGCTGTCTTCCTGTGTCGCTCTGTTTCTGTAAGTGAGTAGGTATATGTTTGGCTGTCTTGTATCTGCTTATTTTCTTTTTACAAAAATATTTCATTTATTTGTGAGAGAGAAGAAGGGAAGGAGAGAGAGAGGGAGCGCGCGCGCGCGAGCTAGCGAGCATGATTGCACACCCATAGGTGTGCCAGAACCTCCAACAAATTCCAGGCTCAGGCGCCATGTTGTGCAGCTGGCTTTTTACATGGGTGCCAGGGAATTGTATCCAGGTCCTTGGGCTTTGCAGGCAAGTGCCTCAACTGCTGAGCCATCTCTACAGCCCTTGTGTCTGCTTATTTTCATCAGCATAAACAACCTATGTGTACCAGTCATGGTGGTAAGATGAGGAGTAAGTGGATCAAGTTAATACTGATACGAGATTTTGCCATATTAGAGCTAATTCTACTGTCAGACTCCACTTTTCAAGGAGAAAAGTGGTCTCAAGAGAAATAAACTGTGAAGGAAAAGTAGGGTTTCTAAGGACTTCTTAAGTTCAATTTATCTACTCATGAAGTCATGTTAGCTTAATAATTAAAACCAAATTAGGATCAGGGTCACAAAAATTTATGTTAGGCAATGTAGAATCAGGAAGACCTAAGTCATGAAATTAAACTAGAAGAGATTAAGTGAGCTAACTTGTATTCACAAACTCATTTTGCTTTAGTCATCTTTAAGAAATTTTGGTGAGTTAACAATGTCATTCTGTACTTAGAGTATAGAAAACCTTTTGTTAGTGGTTCTTTGAAGCATCATGTTAGTAGAGATGAGTCATACTTATAAAAAATTTTATAACCACTTATTAAAATAAATATAGGAATAACATTAATATATGATCCTGAACAAAATGCATTACATTATTTATTACTTGCTTATATTGCAAATACTTGTTGAAATTTCAACTTATGAGTTTTTCTATGAACAACCTCACTTTATCTTCATATCTTACTAAGATGTTCTATATTTTATAACACTTCTTATAGCTTTTCTTAAAAATATAATGGTGTTAGTCTGAGTATGATAAATAGAAAATTCTTAGACCAAAAAAAAAGTCTGCTTTAAAATAAATGCCACTGGGCCAGGTGTGGTGGTGCACACCTTTAATAACAGCACTTGGGAGGCAGAGGTAGAAAGATTGCCATGAGTTCAAGGCCACTCTGAGACTACATAGTGAATTCCAGGTCAGTCTGAACTAGAGTGAGCCCCTACCTCAAAAAACCAAAAATAAATAAATGACACTGGGCCTTGGGAGATGGCTCAGTGGCTAAAGGTGCTTGCAAATCCTGCCTGCCTGGACTCAATTCCACAGCACCCATATGGAGCTGGATGGTTTATGCATCTGAGATTCCACTGCTCCCATGACAATGGGAGGCAGAGCCAGCAGAAACCAAAGCTTGCAGGTCGTTTAGTCTGTCAGTTCTTTTGCAACAGTAAGAGAGCCTGTCTTAAAGAAGGTGGAGCAGGGGCACCTAAAAGTTGTCCTTTGACTTCTACATGGTCACCATGGCGTGTGTACCTATATGCAGGCAAATAAATAAGTGAAGGTCACTGTCAAATATTTTACAAAACAACTTATCAAGTTCTTAGTTGTATATTTTCAGCTAGAGTTCAGATGTGTGTCATTCAATTAGATTTGAACATTCAAGCTTGGGTCTTTGCTAGTGGAAGACTCCAGCTGCGGAAGTGGTTTCTTGCCAAATTTTTCAGGATCACTAAACACAGAGAGGATTAATCCCTTGTTGTCCAGTCCTTAGGCTTGTGTGTTGGTGATCCTTAGTGTTGACTGAGAGTGTATGTGGACAGTGAGGAAGAATAGCTCCCTCTTGTGTGAAAAGTCAGAAGGAGCTGCCTGTGGAAAGAACTCATTCCTATTCATTTATTCCATCCAGAGCTTGGTTAGTATATGCTACATGGAGGGGATGCAGAGATGGGAAGATTAAGTCCCTGCCCTCAAGGAGATTAGAGTCTAATTGGCGAGACATATGTTCAAACAGCTAGAGTACTATGTAATTATTGTGATCATGGAGATATGTTCAAAATGCAATTAGAATGCTAAAGAAGTGAACACCTGCATTGGCCCAATGGCATCAGAGAAAACTTCACAGAGGAGGTAAAACAAGCGGAGACTTGAAGAGAGAAAAGGTGTTTGCCAAGGAATAGAGCCTTCCAAGCAAAGGAAATGGCATGTGCAAAGGCAAGAAGGCTTGAAAGAACATACTAGTTTCAGGGACAGGTGAGTTGTTCCTGATAACTATACATTAGGCAGGGAAAGGGATGGACAGGCAGAGAGAGATAATTGGCATGCCAGGGCCTCCAGCCACTGCAGTTGAATGCCAGTCATTGCGCCCCCTTGTGTTGCATGTGTAACGTTGTCTGCTTTGTGTCACTGTGCATATGACTACTGAGACCTGGAGGTTCCAACATGAGTTCTTAGGCTTTTCAGGCAAGTGTCTTAACCACTAAGCCATCTCTCCTTTTATTATTTTTTTTGATTTTTTAATTTTTTATTTATTTATTTGAGAGCGACAGACACAGAAAGAAAGACAGATACAGGGAGAGAGAGAGAATGGGCGCGCCAGGGCTTCCAGCCTCTGCAAACGAACTCCAGACACGTGCGCCCCCTTGTGCATCTGGCTAACGTGGGTCCTGGGGAACCGAGCCTCGAACCGGGGTCCTTAGGCTTCACAGGCAAGCGCTTAACCGCTAAGCCATCTCTCCAGCCCCATCTCTTCTTTTAAAAGAGGAGAGCCAAGGCAGAATCCTGGACAACATAAACATTTTATAGGGAGGAAGAAAATAGTAGAGGAGCCTACAGTGGCCAAGAGCAGGAGACCCAGAAAAACATGGTATTATGGAAATCTAAAGAGCAAAAGTTTGAAAAAGGAAGGTGTGTTCTACAGTATCAAATATCACAGAAAGTTTTTTTTTTTAAGTATGTAAAGTAAGAGTTTCCCTTTAAATTTCCCACTTAGTGATGTCATGCAAAAGACAAAGATGGGAGGCATGTGTGGTGGTGGCACTCAGGAGTCTGAGGTAAGAGGATCACCACAAGTTTGAGACCACCCTGAGACAACATAGTGAATTCCAGGTCAGCCTGGGCTAGAGTGAGACCTTACTTAAAAAAAAAAAAAAAAAGACAAGGATGGGGAAAAGATTTCCCACCAGTGATGTAATGCAAAAAGATGGGGAGGAGGAAAAGTTGGGTTGCAGAGCTAAGGAGTGGATAAGGATATGGAGATAACAGCATAAACTCCGCTTTCATAGAGTCTGGCTGTGGAAGGAAGAGTGTAACAGTGTAGAGACTGGAGAAGATCAGGAGAGAGTTCCCTTGGTGTTAAAATGGGGAAAGCCCGAGCCTTGGGGAGAGCCAGCAGAGAAAGAAAAGCTATGAAGGGGCCCGGGGAGGGTGGAGAAGCAGGCAGTGGAGCAGGAGCGAGATGACCCAAGAGGATGAGTTCACAGGGCAGGAGAAAAGACAGACAGGTACTATCTAGGTTGAAAGAGCTGAACGCTTTAGAAGAAAGTAAACTTCATGTAAAACTCTGTCCCCCTAGCTGATGCCATGATACCACCTGAGACAGCATCAGAGGATAACCAGCATAGAAGAGGGCCAGGTTGGGGAGCTGGGGTGGATTGTGAGAGTCTCAGCATTAGAACTAGAAGGAATCTCATATTCAGTTGGAGATAAGGAGACCACAGGCCAAGGAATCATTACTTGTCCCGTGTTATGACATTGGTCATTGAAGACCTGCAACTAGACCCAAAACTGAGTCTAGCCCAGAATCTATGCAGGAACATTTGGAAAAAAATAAATAAATAGAATATAATTTCAAGTTTCCTTCTTCCCACCTTGGTGGCCTTTTCCAGTAGCAGTCTTACTGCTTTGCATTTCATCACAGTGACCCTGTGAAGTAAACATTATCTCCATTTCATTTTCTAATAAAACCAAGTACATATCTGTAGAAGTTGAGATAGATAGAGGCAGAATTCAAAGCCTTCGGAGCTGCTTGACTCCAAAACCTACTCTTTCACCATATCACTTACATGACACTATACCTCCAGACAAAACTACTGGTCCTCCTGGGTGAGCTGATATGCCAGTACAGATCACATTAGTAGAATGGACAGAGCTAAAATAATTCTAGGATGCTTCTTTTTTCTCCTCATTGGACATCTCTGGAATTGGGGTAAGTCATATCAATAGTGGCTATTATAATTTAATTTAATAATAATTTATTTTTTATGCCATATGAAACAATAGTGTTTTGGGTTGGACAGATGGCTTAGTGGTTAAGGCATTGCCTGCAGAACCTAGGGATTCATGTTCAACTCTCCAGGTCCCACCTAAGCCAGATGCAGTGATGCAAGCATGCAAGGTCATACATACACATAAGGGGGTGCACACGTCTGGAGTTTGAGTGAAATGGCTGGAGGCCATGCATGCCAGTTCTCTCTCTCTCTCTCTCTTTGTTTCTCTCATAAGAAAGGAAGTCTGTTGGGCTTGCCTAAAAAAAAAAAAAAAAATTGTGTTTCTTGCAGCTCATTCTGTCTGAGAGTTGATGACACACAGTAGGTACGATTTTCCTAGTATCCTTGTTTATGAAGGGGCAAACTAGAGTTAAACAAGCTTTGAGAGATCAGGGGACGGGCAGAGAAGATGGAAGACCACTGTTTGAGCATAGTCATAGCCTGAGAATTTGACTAGAAAAGAAGGGCCAGTGTTGATGATGCTGGGATCGAAGAACACCTGGCCCCACATTGGGCCTGGGGTAGGAGCTCATTCCACTACACAGCAGCCAGGGTGCCTGAGAAATCTGGGCAGTGTTAGGTCTGGGAACCTCATGATACAGCTGGGCCATGAACTTAGCAGGGCTCTTTGGCCTTTGCTCCTGTGGGAGCTTCAGGAAAAAAAGCCCATCTTTCGTGATCTGCGCTGCCTTGGACCCTTATGGCCTCATTTGCTAGTGAATGTGGCTGTGGCTCTTTATGTTCTGAGATCTGCTTATGCTAAAGCCTAGAGGGAAATAAAAGAGAATTCTTTTTCTTAAGACATTTCCAGAAGAAACACACACAAAAAAAAAAAAAGCCTCAAGAGTAGTGAGGGTAGGGTAATTTAGAGGATGGAGGGGTTAGGAAGGGAGCCTGGGGCAGTATAGCCTAGACCATCATACTGTCATAGCCAAAAGATGGGAAGCTGGATGGCTGAGGGGCAGTGAAATCGTAGTGATAGTGGAGACTGGTAAGGCACTAAAAGGTTTGATCCAGATATGACAGGCTTGCCCTCGTTTATTTTTGGCTTCATCTCCAGCCTGATTCACAGAGGGAACTTAATAAATGCCTTTATTGCAGTATCACCACCCCTGCTCGTCTCTGCCAAAATGGCTGTTTTTGGACACACATTCCCCTTCTACCCTGGTCCCAAGCCAGTCTTCCCAGTGGACACCACCTTGGCTGTCATAACCACCATCTTCCTGACTGCACTGGTCACTTTTATCATCATCCTTCCCGGCATTCGGGGCAAGATGGTAAGAAACAAAGCCAGTCCCGGAGAACCCAGCCCCACAGAGGCGTCAGTCTCAGAGCAGGAGGGTCACGGCCGTGTCTACAAGCAGACTCGGGGAAGGGACTCCAATGCTGAGACGGCCTCTTCAGCACGCCTAGCACTGAGCTCCCCACTCATTGGACCATCAGATGATTATTGAGCATGTAATATGTGCAAGGCACTTTAAACTCAGTTGACCAAGCAGCCTCAGCTGTAGAGGCTGGCCTGGCCCTCCCCAGCTGTGGGAAGTGGGAAGGGTGACCTGGGAAGGAGGGAGCTGCTTACTAAACCCACCCACCCTGTGACTCAGAGGCTGTTCTGGCTGCTGCGGGTGGTGACCAGCTTATTCATCGGGGCTGTGATCCTGGGTGAGTGCCAAGCACCGCTGCCCTTGTCCCATGAAGTTCCCTAGTGGCTTGTCTCTCCTCCCATTGTTTCCCCACGATGGCTGCTGCCTCAGGGTGGCTTCCAGGCCCTGCCCACACACCTCCCTCAGCATGGCCTTATCCCCTCACTCTTACCCTTGCCCAGAGAAGTGTGAGCCAGGGAATTCCTGCTGTGTGCATCTCTTCAACCATACTGACATTCTCATTTGGGTGGTAATGAAGACAGAAGGCCTCTGGAGACAGGCGTGGAGAAAATGGGGAGGGCTGCTTGCTTGGCACAGTGATTTGGCAAATAGGGTAAACAGAAAGTCTGGGTTGAAGCTATCTGTGTTTTCCTAAACATCATGGTTTGTATTAATGCTTCCTCCCCCAAATGCCTGGGTGACTGTCCCTAATTGGGGTTGGAGAGGGGTAAGCAGAAAGTGAGCAAAGGAAAATTTTAGATTGTGGCACACTTATTCATCCCACACCAGTGGTTGGCACACTTAGTATGAGCCAGTCCTGGGCTAGTGAATTATGTACAATTATGGCAAGTACAGACATGGAGCCCTTGTAGCTTTCCTTCTGACTAATCCAATAATGCCCAGACCTCCTTGAGTTCCAATACATTCAACTCCCAAATCCCAGCCGTGAACTTCAGCTCCGAGTGGTCTGTGGGCCAGGTCAACACCAACACGACATACAAAGCCTTCAGCCCCAGGCGGGTCAGCGTGGATGTGGGGCTGCAGGTCGGGCTCGGGGGAGTCAACGTCACACTCACAGGTGAGGAAGGGCCTTCCTTCGGAGGGAGGGAGTGCTCTGCTCTGTATCTCTTTTTGTTCTTTTTTCTTTCTTTCTTTTTTCCGCTCTATATCTTTAGGATCTATTTTGGTATGGTACACAGGTAGAGAGTGCCTGGCACTGAGGCTAGAAGGGTGTGTGGGCATTGAGAGGATAGTGGGAAGGGCAGTTCAGAGCTGTCTTCTCTTAGTTGAGGTTAGCCCCTGGCCTGCTGTCTAGTGTGGATGCTGAATGCTCCACTTTGGTCCTTGAGTTCCTGCTAAGCACAGCTACCCCATTCACCAGGGACCCCAGTGCAACAGCTGAATGAGACCATCCATTACAACGAGGAGTTCACATGGCGCCTGGGTGAGAGCTATGCAGATGAGTACGTGGAGGCACTGGAGAAGGGACTTCCAGACCCTGTGCTCTACCTAGCTGAGAAGTTCACCCCACGAAGTCCATGTGGCCTGTACAACCAATACCGCCTGGCAGGACACTATGCCTCCGCCATGCTGTGGTGAGCCTGGTAGGAGATGAGACAGGATCTGCTGGCCTAGACTTGGAAACAGGTGTTAGACCCATCTCTCCTCCACTGATGTGGATGTGCCAAATGGGAGGGACTGGCATCAATCACTGTGGTGCTTGGTTGGGAGCCCCATGGGCATGAATGCTCCATGCGTATATTGGGGACATCCTCAGGCCCCTCCAGCCTTCCCAGTAGGTAGAAGGACCTGGGCCACTCCTCACTGGGTCTTCGCTCTCCAGGGTGGCCTTTCTCTGCTGGCTGCTGGCCAATGTGATGCTGTCCATGCCAGTGCTGGTTTATGGTGGCCACATGCTATTGGCCACTGGCATCTTCCAGCTGTTGGCACTGTTCTTCTTCTCCATGGCCACATCACACACCCCGTCCTGTCCCCTGCACCTGGGCACTGCTGTGCTGAGGACTTACCATGGGCCTGCCTTCTGGACCACACTGATCACAGGTGAGACCCTCCCCCTAAGGCACTGGCAGGCTGAGTGTGAGGCGGGGCCAGGGACCATCATGTTAGTAGGATTAAGAGTCTGCTCCTAGGGCTGGAGAGATGGCGTAGCGGTTAATCACTTGCCTGTGAAGCCTAAGGACCCCGGTTCGAGGCTCGGTTCCCCAGGTCCCACGTTAGCCAGATGCACAAGGGGGCGCACGCGTCTGGAGTTCGTTTGCAGAGGCTGGAAGCCCTGGCGCGCCCATTCTCTCTCTCTCCCTCTATCTGTCTTTCTCTCTGTGTCTGTCGCTCTCAAATAAATAAATAAATAAATAATTTAAAAAAAAAAAGAGTCTGCTCCTAGAGGTCAGGATACCTTCGACCTTTCGAGAACCCCACCCTTCTTATATTCCTCACCTCCTGCTCTCTTCTCAATGCTCACTTCCTTGTAGCTTCTCTGTCACATCTCTTAACTCTTTACTCAGCTTCTTCTCACGCCTTCCACACCCATGTCCCCTCCCACTTCCCCTAAACACCCTTCTCATGTCCTGTTGTTAGAACCCTGTATTACTCTGATTCATGCAGCTCTGAATGATCATGTCCTACAGTTTTATTCTCTCCTCCTACATTATTCTGTCTACCGCCTCATGACTCCTCCTTTGTCCCTGGTCATATTCAATCTCTCTCTCTGTCTCCCTCTCTCCTCTCAATTTGCAAAGTCAGATAATGTCAGCCATATTATCCTCGACCATTTTGTCACCTCTGTGAGCCCCAATTGCCCTGAGGCAAGGACCCAGGCCTCCCTTGGAGTTATCCTGATGCTCCTAGAAGATGCCCCTGGGATAGGTATTACCAACACTAAAGCCAAGACCCCTGTTTTCCCCCCTCAGGACTGCTGTGTGTGCTGCTGGGCCTGGTCATGGCAGTGGCCCACAAGATGCAGCCCCAGAGGCTGAAGGCTTTCTTCAACTCAAATGCAGAGGACCCTGTCTTGGACTGGAGTCCTGAGGAAGGGGGCCTCCTCAGCCCCCGCTACAGGCCCATGGCTGAGAGTCCAGAGCCCCAGGACATTCCCTTGTCAGAGGCTTCCTCTGAGGCATGTTTGAAAGAAGAGTACCTCCTAGAGCCCGACTGTGCTCTGTAACATTCTCTCCTGACAACCACTTGGATTTTCAGGCTGGTTCCAGACCTCACTGGAGCCTCATAAACTCCCAGAGTTGCCCACAAGGTGGGTTTAGATTGAATCAGACCCCCAAGTCCAATCAGAGCCCCGCTCTGAGGATGTTGTAGGTGGAGCAGAAAAAGGAGGCTCTACCTATTGATGTTGAACAAAAAAATGTAAGGGCTACGGAGATTGCCCAGTGGTGAAAGGTGCTCACTTGCAAAGCCTGCTGGCCTGAGTTCAGTTCTTCAGTACCCACATAAAGCCAGATGCACAAAGTGGTACAGGTTTCTGGAGTTGGTTTGCAGCATCAAGAGTCTCTGATGTGCCCATTCATTCTTTTTCTCTCTCTCATACACACATAAATAAATAAGTAAAATAAAATATTTTGAAAATAAATTAAAAATTAAAACATGAAGAGTCATAAAGTCTTTTCTGGGCTACTCTTGTTGGCATGGTAATAATGCTGCTGGCTTTGAGAGCAACAGAGCCTTTCTTGGCTCTAAGTGGATGGAGCTTGGGTATCAGAGTGCCCGTCAATGGTCACTAAGACTTCTCAAGCCAAGTTCTCTGTCTCCAGTTACTAGGATGGTGAACCAGGACGGAAGGAGGGCATGGAAGAGGGGTATGCAAAAAAGATTTATTGAAGACAAATAGGACAAAGCTCCTGTAAAGAGAGGGGAGGGGACAGCAGTGGCTTTTATAAGTCATGAAGGAGTGGTGAGTGATATGGAAATTAGGCATTGGACAGGTAACAGAGAAATCTACATAAGCACATTTGATGGGGGTCTCTGACTGATGAAGAGGTATGGTGAAATTGCATAGGCTCAATGGGGGCCTGCTCTGAGGAAGTTGTAGGATCAGGAAAGGGGGCACTGGCAGGTGGTCAACTGATGTCCTGGTGAGTCAGTGTTGGACTTACGGGGCAGACAGGTCTCTCCCTGAGGGCCCTGGGACCCTGACTAAACTGCTGACACCAAGAGCTACTTAGCTCCTGTCAGTAAGACCAAGCAGGGCTGACCGTTACTTCTGCATAGCGACCACCTTCTTGGATGCTTAGGTACCACCTCTGAATGGCAAACGCCTCTTCATAGCAAACGTGTGAGGAAGCAGGTGGGTTACAGTGTGACTGTATGGTCCCTTTGTCTCTCACTACCTCTTGCTTGCATTTCTTTCTGGGCCCATTTTCTTCTTCCTTTGCTTCCCTAGCTTGTGTGACTTCTAAGTCCATACTGGCAGAAGACCAAGCATCTCACTCCAGGTCTAACAGTGGTACATTCTCTTTGAGCCTCAGCTCCCAAATATACTATGTAAGATTGTGTAAGACTTCCAAGGGCCCTTTAAAAAAAATCCCAGGATTAATTGTATGAGTGAGAAGAGTTAGTGAACCAACGCCAAAATCCTATTCCTTTCCAGTATATATCTGAGCTAGGAGGGAGAGGGAGAGAGGGAGGGAGGGAGGGAGGGAGAGAGAATATCTGGGCAGAGAATGACCTAACTGGTCGCAGACCTACTAGGGCCGGCTTTGGAAGACGCTGGGGCCATGGGCTGTCCTCAGACACCAGAGGGCGCTCTTCTCCCAGAGCTTTCCGAATTTCTGTTTCGTCTAGACCGGGTTTCTCAGCAGAGAGCTAAGTACTAAGCTCCCTCCCTCCCTTCCCCCCTCCCTCCCTCCCCTTCCTTTCCCCCTCCCCTTCCCCCTCTCCCCCTCCCCCCCCTCTCGGAAATTGATAGGTAGAGAAGCCTCAGACACACAAAGAAAAGAAAAAAGTTTATTTACAGCTTCCCCGAGGCTGGCCACGGTCCTGGGCGGAGAGCGCAGTGTCCGGGTCCCGGGAGTTGTCCCCGAGTGCATGGACCGCACTGCTCCATCCAGGTCTGCAAAGTCCCCGGGCGGGACAGTCCAGAGTTGAGTTTCCTTCACAAGTTGGTGGTGATCTGTAAGTCTGGGGTCCCGAACCGCTGGTGCCGCGGGTTGTTGAGGATGAGAGGTGGGTTTCCTTTCTCCTGGCCGCCGCCGCCCTGGATGCTTTGATCCAGAAAGTAGCGCAGGGCGCTGGGCCGAGCGTAGTGCAGCACCACCACCGCCCCTCCCAGGACCAGGCTGAGGACGCCTGCGCAGGGCGGGGAGAATGCGCCGGTCGGGCGAGGCCGCCGGGAATTTTCTTTCTCTTTCTTCCTTTCCTCCTCCTTCTTCTTCCTCCCCCCCCCCCCCCGTCTCTCTCTCTCTCTCTCTCTATTTGTATTTATTTGAGACAGAGAGAAGAGGAGGGAGGGGATGGAGAGAATGGGCGCCCCAGGGCCTCCAGCCACTACAAACGAACTCCAGACGCGTGCGCCCCCTTGTGCATCTGCCTCACGTGGGTCCCGGGGAATCGAATCTGGGCCCTTTGGCTCTGTAGGCAAGCTCCTTAAGCGCTAAGCCATCTTTATCCAACCCCGCCCTGGAATGTTCTACACCCGCCGCAGAACGTCCTCCAGAGAGGGTTCCCACGCTGTGACAGGAGACCACGCCCCCTCCTTTCCTCTGCAAGCCGGGCATAGCAGTGCCTGGTCGGCTAGCTGCCAACTCTCGAGATGCGCAGATCAGATAGTGCGTGTGGACCGGAAGACGCCCACCCCGTGCACATCCCAGCGCCTCTGAGCGTCACCCCACCTCGGTCCTCACCGGTGGCCAGCGTGACCCAAAAGGCGGAGCCATAGCGAGGCGTGAGCGGCGCGGAGCCGGGGCCCAGGCGGAACTGGCAGCGCGGCGCGCCGGACACCGAGGCGAAGGCGAAGACGGCGAAGAGCGCGAAGGCGCCGGTGGTCAGCAGCGCCAGGCCTCCGTGGAGGGCGGCAGGCGTGCAGAGCAGCGCGTTGGCCACCACCCAGAAGCAGAAGGCCACCCTGCGGGCGGCGGGAGGTGGGCGGGGTGCTCGGGGCAGCGAGGGTTCCCCCGCCTCCCTCTCCCTCCCGCCTCGCCCCGCCGGGGATGTTCAGACCGCCAGGGCCTCTCTGGGACAGCTGGGTCTCTGGAGCCCCAGGGCTTGGGCGGATCTCAGACCTTTGGACTCCCCAACCCTCCCCCCCCAGCATCCAGCCCGTGGCGCAAGCCCACCTGGGAGCCTCCCTCCCGGGGGTGGGGTGCCCCGGTCCATGCCCCCATCGCGCGCGCGCCCGCTCACCACAGCGTCGCGGCGGCGTAGTGGCCCGCCAGGTGGTACTGGTGATACAGGCCGCAAGGGCTGCGCGGCGTGAACTTCTCCGCCAGGTACAGCACCGGGTCGGGGAGCCCCTTCTCCAGCGCACCCACGTACTCCTTGGCGTAGTCTTCGTCCAGGCGCCAAGTGAAGCGCTCGTTATAGTCGATGCTCTCGTTCAGCTGCTGCACCGGCGTTCCTGCGGGCAGCAGCGGGCTCGCGGGCTCAGCGCGCAAGGACAGCGGCCCCCAGACTGAAGCTCCAGACAGGGAAGGAAGGGTGGGGCGCGGGGCACGAGGAGGGACGGCTTTGGGTGGTGGTCGAGGAAAACGCAAGCCAATGAAGACCCGAGGGATGCCGAAAGGTCCTCCAGCTACCCATGGCACACCCCCTCCCTCCAAACTTGGCATCGCCCAGTCCCACTTCACCGTCTGCCCAGCCTCTTTACCTCTGAGTGTAATATTGATGCCCACTAGCCCCACGTGCAGACCGATATGGACTTGAACCCGCTCTGCACTGAAGGCTTTGTAGGATGTGTTGGTCCACACGGTGCCCACGAACCACTCTCCGCTGAAGTGTACAGCTGTGGGAAGATGCACAGAGTGGGGATAGGGGTGGAAAGGGGGGTGGGAGGTGGGGCACGGCAGCAAGATGAGAGACTAAGGGCTCAGTGTAAGTGCCCGGTATGGGCAGAATAGCAAGCATTAGCTGAGCACAGTGGCCAAGGCCAAGTGATAGAAAGTTTGAGTTCAGCATCTCACAAAATGGTAAGTTGGACCTTGCCCCCTCTCCCCCCACATACACAAAACAAGAGTGGGCACTAGAAAGAGGTGCAAAATGGAAAGAGGAAGCAAGAAACGAGCTCCACTTCCCTAGTGCCTGTCTCTTTCCTTCCCAGTGGCCCCCGCCCCGTGAGCTGCAGCAAACACTCACCCACAATTTCTGCTCCTATGAACAGACTGAGAAGAACTCTCACCAACCAGAACCAGCGCTGCAGGAACAGATGATACTCAAGGGAGGCTTGGATTCTGCCCAGCCAGTCCCCAAGACCTCCCTTGACCCCACAGCACCTCAATCTTAGTTACATTACTGACCTTTTAAGACTGACCACGCATGGTTTTCCTGCACATGTCTCTGGGCCACTGACATTTCTGACCTTTTCTGGTCGTGCACTTCCACTACCCAGCCCTATGTCCAGGTCCACCCCGCCTGGCCACCTTTATACCCCCCAGCTGTCTGGCGCCTGGCCCCTGCCCTGCCTCCTAGCCCAGTCACTGCTTGGTAATGGTCAGTGACTACAGAAGAGCCAGCTAGACAAGGGTCACTTCTTTCAGAAGAGGGAGGCCCCAGGGCCTGGTAGCCCAGTAGAGGAGGTGGAACTGCAGATATTTCTAGCGCGGACATTTGGACATCACCAAAGAGGACCACATGGAAAGACAGGAGGACTTGGCAAAATGCACAACTTAGGTCTTGGGGGGAAGGGGAACCTTTAAGGAAATGCCCCCAGCCCACAGCTTCGAATCCTCCAGGGAACCTTCTGGTTTTTAGGACACACTTGCACCTCAACCCAGCACAAAGGGAAACAGGGCAGTCTGCGCTGTTGGTGCCTGTCCTCTGGAGAAGGTCACAAAGGACAGGATGGGAGAGCTGCTGCACTGAGGGCCATGGGTGGTGCTGGCAACATGGGAACTCTCCAGTGGACCCCAGGATTACTGGAATAGGTCCCACTTCCTATAGCCGCCTCCAGAGGGATCCAGCTGGGTGACTTCCAGAGTGTTTTGGACAGAGGCTTTTCCCTGCACCAAACTATTGAATTTGCTCCTTCTGACCCTCAGATGTTCATGGACATTCTTCTGTAGTCTTATCTGCCCTGAGTCTCTAAAAGACATGCTGTCCACTACACCCCACCCCTCTACACCACCTCTTAGGACCACCTTACCTGGTGGCCACGGATCCCAGGCAAGATGAGCAGGAAGCTGGCAGCCAAAGCCAAGAAAACCAGAATCACTATGAGCAGTGGGACGCTGAAGCCAGCCGCATGCCTGGGTTGGGGGTAAAAGGGCAGCACCCCGTTCCAAAGAGTCATCCTGCAAGAGGTTCACACTCTGCGGTTACCTGAACTGAGTAGGCTGGTCAAATCTGAGTCTCTGCTGCTCTTGGCTAAAGAGGTGGGTGGGCTGGACTGAAGCTGTCTGAGGCTAACCAAAGAGTGGAATTATTTCTCACGGGCTGTGGCCAGTTACTTTTCTGGCTCTGTGGGTTTTCACTACGCTACGTTTGGAAGTCACATTTCGAAAGGGATGCGGATCCCTTTTATAGGATTGTGAGCAGCGTGCAGCAGAGGTGTCGGGGCCAGGCAGTAGCCCCAGCCCAGGAGATCACGCAAAGGAGGGGTGGGAAATATGCAAATAATGGTAGCCCCGCCTCCATAGCAGGAGTGTAAGACTGGTCCACCTATAGACACCTGCTTCAGGTCTGTCCCCAGCTGACACCTGAACAGCCTCAGCCCCAAGACGAAGACAAGGACCCAGAGAGGAGTGGAAGTGCAGCCGGGAAAGCTGGGTCCGCGGAGCTAGGGGAGTGAAGTGGAGCGGGTGGGGGGGGGGTGCAGGGAGGAAGCAAAGATTCCAAGAGGAAAAACTCCTGAGCCGGACAGGACCCCTAAGCCAAAGGTTGGACCCGAGTTTAGGGCCTGGTCCTCCTAGCCCTCTCGGTTTTATGCACTATGTATTGCGGATGGGTGGACTACGGGTTCCTGACTTTCAGTTCGTTAGCCCTTTTCCCTTTCCTACTACCTCCTGGAGAAGCACTATGGGATATTGGAACCTGGGGGGGGGGGTCCTGGTTTGGGGTCAAAACTCTGGGAGTCTGGACCAGTCTTGACAGACTGACATTCTAAAGGATTCGCGTCCTGTGGGCTCCTGTGGCTGAGATAAGCTCTCAGGTAGTGAAGGGTAGAGAACAGCCTTAGTGCACCCAGAGCTGCAAGTTTTTCTGGAAAGGGTGTCAGGAGATGCGGGACCTCGTGATGCCAGCTGTAGGAATGTGGCCCTAACAGACTACCTCCACCCCAGGCTGTAGGAAAAGCATGCTCCCAGCAAGCTCCAAGGCACTGGTGCTCCTAGCAGCTTTGCTGACAGGATCCCTGGGTCCCGCGAGTAAGTATCAGGTGCTCGCAGCAGAAAAGGGGCCAGTCGGTATCCCTTAGTGTGGGAAGGAAGTGTGGCAAGCTGTTCCCAGAAGCTGGAAGGTCTGCTCTAGCTCAGCACGGGCCAGTGGAACAGGAAACTTCCCAGGACAGTCTTGACACCTCAGAAGTACTGTTAAGTTGGGGTAGGGGGCTCTTGGCCAGCCGGGCAAGGATGCCAAGCCCGAGGGATCTGGGGGAGGGGGTAGTCTCTAGGAGGTTAGTTCTGAGGGGATGTTCTCTGTATCCACAGGCGGCCAGCAAGCAGGCTCACTGCCCTGGGAAGTGCAGCGCTATGACGGCTGGTTCAACAATCTGAGACATCACCAGCGCGGTGCTGCGGGTACGCTGGAGAGCCTGGCCCGGCAGAGGGCGGAGATGCATTAGGTCTAGTGTGGGGAAGCTCCCGGAGTGGCTGGAGGCCACCGCCCGGAGCGGCAGAACTGCAAACCGCATTCTTACCCATCCCGGGGGGGGGGGGGGAGGAACGGCAGGAGACCGTGGGGAAAGGGGTCCTGTCAGTCAAGGTGTACGGTGGAGGGTCGCGTGAAAGGCAAGGCTCGGGGCTCCCTGCCTCCTCCAGGCTCGCGGCTGCAGCGGCTGGTTCCTGCCCACTACGCCGACGGCGTGTACCAGGCCCTGGAGGAGCCCCTGCTGCCCAACGCGCGCAGTCTCAGTGACGCGGTCGCCCGCGGCAGGGCCGGGCTGGCGTCGCTCCACAACCGCACGGTGCTGGGGGTCTTCTTCGGTGAGTGCAAAGGATGAACCCTAGGGTTGACCTGGTGGCTCTGGGAGAGGGAGTCTGGGGTTCCCCTGCAACTCTGCCTTCATCTTGGAAGGACTTGGGCACAGAGGTAAGAGTATTCGATCTTCCTTTCACCCCTTGTTCTAAAGCAGAGCCCCCACTTCAACTCGCGGGAGCTAGTCCCTTGCCCCCGCTTTCTAATGACTAATGACTGCCACGCAGAGGCGAGGAGTGACGTAGGCGAGCCCTCGCGTAATCAATCGTCTCATTTTTTAGTTCTCCCCGAGAGGTGCGTGCAGGAATGTTCTGTACAGAAAATGAAGGTTCTGTGGGGACAAGCCTCAGACATGCGGACCGGAGCTTGCATTTCTGGGATTTGTCTCCCGATAATCTTCAAGGCTTCCCCGGTCCCGGGGCGGGTGGGCAGGACGGATTGCAGACGGCTTCCTCCCCGTGCCCCAGGCTACCACGTGCTCTCGGACCTGGTGAGCGTGGAGACACCAGGCTGCCCCGCCGAGTTCCTCAATATCCACATTCCGCGCGGAGACCCCGTGTTCGACCCCGAGCAGCGCGGCGACGTGGTGCTCCCCTTCCAGAGGAGCCGCTGGGACCCCAAGACCGGACAGAGCCCCAGCAACCCCCGGGACCTGGTGAGGCCGGGCTGGCGGCGGGGCGGGAGCGGGTCCGGAGCGGCGCCCGCCGGGGCTCGGTGACCCGCTGCCGTCCTCGTCCGCGTCCTCGCAGACCAACCAGGTGACCGGCTGGCTGGACGGCAGCGCCATCTACGGCTCCTCGCACTCCTGGAGCGACGCGCTGCGGAGCTTCTCGGGGGGCCGGCTGGCGGCCGGGCGCGACCCCGCCTTCCCGCGGGACTCGCAGGACCCCCGGCTCATGTGGAGCGCGCCGGACCCCGCCACCGGGCAGGCCGGGCCCGGGGGGCTGTACGGTGAGTGCAAAGGAGGGGCCCTCGGGTTGACCGGGCGGCTCTGGGAGATGGAGTCTGCGGTGCCCCTGCAACTCTGCCGGGCCGCCCGCTCACCCGCCGCCCGGCTCCCGCCCGCGCAGCCTTCGGGGCCCCGCGCGGGAACCGGGAGCCCTTCCTGCAGGCGCTGGGCCTGCTCTGGTTCCGCTTCCACAACCTGTGCGCGCGCAGGCTGGCCCGGGAGCACCCGCGCTGGGGCGACGAGGAGCTGTTCCAGCACGCCCGCAAGAGGGTCGTCGCCACCTACCAGGTCGGAGCCCCCCGCCAGCGCCCCGTGCACGAGGGCGCTCCCGCCCAGGGGCGTCTAGGACGGCCCCGGCCCCGCTCGTGGGGAGGCAGGCAGGCAGCGGGCGGCCTTGCTCCACTAGGTCGCCCCTGGCGAACTCGGGGTCCGTCCTTGGGGGGACGGGGGCCCCCAGTGCTCTCCTTCGCCGGGGCCTCGCGTCCACATCCCTAAGCCCTCCTTGAGCTCAGGCCCCTCCGCAAGCAGCCAGGCTCAAGGTGGTCCTCCCGCCCTCTGACCCCCAGAACATCGCTCTGTATGAATGGCTGCCCAGCTTCCTGCAGAAGTCACCCCCAGAGTATGCAGGTGAGAGGCTGGGGCGCACGGGGGAGCGCTTGGGGGACGTGTTCGTTAGTCTTTAGGGCAGGGCTAGTGTGTGTGTGTGTGTGAGGGGGGGGTTACATGCCAGTGTCCTCTTCCCCTCTGACCTCAGGATACCGTCCGTTTCTGGACCCTAGCATCTCCCCAGAGTTCGTGGTGGCCTCGGAGCAGTTCTTCTCCACCATGGTGCCCCCTGGCGTCTACATGAGGTGGGAGACGGGTTGTTCGTGGGAAGTGCTCAGAACCTTGGGAGGGGGTGCTAAATGTATGGCTTTGTGCATTCCTTCAGTTTCCTTGGAGAAGGGAAGGAGAATTTAGAGGCTGAACAGGACCCTGGGATAGGAGGTTTGCGCTCAATAGGGAGACCTTCCTATTTCTCCTAATGGCCGAATTTGGGTTTCTGAATGTGGGATGTATCCAGTACCCAAGGCACGTCCTTCCCTCTTCTCCTTGTGTGGTGCTCATGAAGCCCACTTCACCCTCAAAAATAACTGCCAAGTCCCTGCTGTGCTCAGGAAAGTCCATGGGCCGTCTCTTCAGAGTCACAACTCACTCAGCCAGGTCTGGGCTTCTGGGCTAGTTTCCTCACTGCGTTCTTTTTGTACAACCCTTCTCTAGTGACCAGGACAGAACGCCAGTGTATCCAATACTCCTCACTGCACTTTTGACTCCCCATTTCAGAAACTCCAGCTGTCATTTCCGGGAAGTCCTGAGCAAGGGTTTTGGCAGCTCTCCAGCTCTCAGGGTCTGCAACAGCTACTGGAATCGGGAGGTCAGCCTGGGGCCAGGGTCAGGGTGTGGTGGGCCATGATTACTCACTACAGACGGCTTGGAAAAGTCACAGCTCTGGGTCTTGGATGTTGGTGTTCCAGGTTGGCAGAGAATAAAAGACAACTCTCTGGGGACTCCTGCTCAAGGAGTGTCTGGGAATACCTGGAGACATTGCCTTGTGCCTATAGTCCCAGCTACTTGGAAAGTGGGAAGTGGAGGCAGGAGGATTGTTTGATCCCAGGCAATATAGCAAGACCTCCCCTTAAAAGAAAGACAGGGCTGGAGAGATGGCTTAGCGGCTAAGCGCTTGCCTGTGAAGCCTAAGGACCCCGGTTCGAGGCTCGGTTCCCCAGGTCCCACGTTAGCCAGATGCACAGGGGGGACGCACGTGTCTGGAGTTCGTTTGCAGAGGCTGGAAGCCCTGGCGCACCCATTCTCTCTGTCCCTCTATCTGTCTTTCTCTCTGTGTCTGTCACTCTCAAATAAATAAATAAATAAAAATTAAAAATAAAAGAAAGACAAAGAGTAGGGGAAAGAGGGAGGGAAGCCAGAGGCAAAAAGGAGAAAGGAAGAGGAAGAGGAGAGAGAATAGGAATAGGAATCTTTATTATTAGTTATTTATTTGAGAGAGAGGCAGAGAGAGAGGAAGGAAGGAAGGAAGGAAGGAAGGAAGGAAGGAAGGAAGGAAGGAAGGAAGGAGGGAAGGAAGGAAGGAAGGAGGGAACGGACGGACATGCCAGGGCCTCCAGCCACTGCAAACAAACTGCAGACACATGAGCCCCCTTGTGCATCTGGTTTATGTGGGTCCTGGGGAATAAAACCAGGATACTTTGGGTTTGCAGGCAAATGCCTTAACCGCTAAGCCATCTCTCCAGCCCAGGAATAGAAATCTTGCTAGGACTGGCTGAGGACTTCTTGTCCTAAGGTGCCCCAGTGGTCCAGCGTTAGAGGGACTGAGCTTGGGGCCCTACAGCTAATCTTCAATTGGACTGTTTACTTTCAGAACCCGAATCTGAAGAGTGCCCAGGAGGTGGATCAGCTGCTGCTGGGAATGGCCTCCCAGATAGCAGAGCTAGAGGACAGGATAGTGGTGGAAGACCTGAGAGGTGAGTTCAGAGCCAGAAGGGATAGGGATCTCAGCCAGGAGCTTGGAGATTCTCCTGGGTTAGTCAGCAGCTGAGCCAGAGTCACAATGCAGAAACACAGATATTCACATAAAACTCGTCTAGCTGTCAGAAGAGGATGAGCTTTGAGCTCCCCTCCTTTAATTCACAGTCTTATGTTGCTTTTATTTTGAATTAACCATTTCTGGGTGTGATACAAAAATCACTGGTACTTAGGTCTTAACGGTTTTCATCCAGCCTTGTTTAAAGCTGGAGAGGCACAGGGAAAGGAATCATCTGATTGGTGTCAGGAGCCATCTTGCCAGAAAACTTTTTCCCGATCATATATGGTGACACAGGCCCTTCACCAACCCAGAGTCAGTGTGGGCACTGGTCTCATGTAGGGGTTGGGTGGAGAAGACCACCAGACAGCAAGGCTACAAGGCAAAGAAGAGTTGGGAAGACTGGGCTCAAAGTCTGCTCTCTCCTCAGATTACTGGCCTGGTCCTGACAAGTTTTCCCGCACAGACTACGTGGCCAGCAGTATCCAGCGTGGCCGAGATATGGGTCTGCCCAGCTATAGCCAGGCTCTGCTGGCCTTGGGACTAGAGCCGCCAAAGAACTGGAGTGACCTCAACCCCAAAATAGACCCCCAGGTCAGGAATAATAATAATAACATAGCTCAAACTTTCCTATGACAGTTTTGTTCCAAATCCTTTCTATATGTTCACTCATTGAATTACCTGAAGAATGCTGTGAGGCAAATAGTGTTCCTGTGTTATTGGTGACATTGTTGGTGAGTTCACACACTTGTTACCTCCCTTGGTGCCCCAGGTGCTGGAGGCCACAGCCTCCCTGTACAACCAGGACCTGTCCCAGCTTGAACTACTCTTGGGTGGGCTCCTAGAAAGCCACGGGGACCCTGGACGCCTGTTCAGCACCATTGTCCTCAATCAGTTTGTGCGACTGCGGGATGGTGATCGCTACTGGTTTGAGAACCCCCACAATGGGTAAGGCCTGCCTGGGCCCCTCTTCAGATTCTACCCTTGCTGGTACCCCAGAACCTCTGCTTGGCCCTAAACCACCTAGAGGCCTTGCTTTCAACAGCCCACCACACCCTCCACATCCCCTCTGCATCTCTTTTTTCATCTGGGCCCTTGGAGCTGGGCCACCCCAACAACTCTTACCTTTCCCCAACCTAGGCTATTCTCCGAGGAGGAGATTGCAGAAATCAGAAACACCACCCTGAGGGACGTGTTGGTAGCTGTAACCAATGTGGACCCTAGTGCCCTGCAGCCCAATGTCTTTTTCTGGCAGCAAGGTGAGTGGCCTGGGAGAACACAAGTGAAGGTGCCTGGCAGAATCACTCTGCTGTCCAGGGGTCAGGCACCATGTGTTTTAGGCTGAGCAATCAGTTCCCACAATGTGTGCTATGCTGATATATGACTGTACCTTGCAGTCAAGCCAGGGTGGATGCCGAGAGGGGGGTATGCAGGGGGGTGGACCTGGGAAGGGTGGCCCCAACCAGGGCAAAGAATGAGGCTTGTTCAAGGAGCAGAACATTTGAACTCTGTGTCTTCTGTGCCCTGTGTTCCTCAGGTGCACCCTGCCCGCAGCCCCAGCAGATCACAACGGAAGGTTTGCCCCACTGCGCACCCCTTACCGTACTTGATTACTTTGAGGGCAGTGGTGCAGGCTATGGCCTGGTCATCGTGGCTCTCTGCTGCTTTCCGTTAGGTAAGATCCTCACTCCCAATTCACCTTTCTTCCGACCTCCTCCCTTCCACACACTGGTCCAGCCCCTCATCACTGGCTGACGGGCAGAGCTAGCTCTTTGGTAGTTTGAGGCCAGGTTCAGGGGGGCCCTCAGCAGCAGAAGCCTCACGGAAGCTGTCAGAGAAGGGTTCTTCCCACTGGTCCCTTTTGGTTCCCTTCAGTGAGTCTGGTCATTGCGGGGGTGGTTGCCCATTTCCGGAACCGAGAGCGCAAGAAGCTACTACAGAAAGGCAAAGAGAGTATCAAGAAGGAAGCAGTCAGAGATGGACTAACAGGTGAGATGAGCTGAGGAGAGAGAGGGAGACGGGGGCGGCGGGGGGGGGGGACGGGACCTCAAGTTACAGGAGTGTGAAGAAAGACAGTTTTAGGAATGTCTCCTCAGAGGGGTGAATGGCCCACTCTGCACAATTGTTCTTTCCCCAGCGATGGAGTGGCCAGGCCCTGGTGAGAGGTGCTACCCCGTCACCATCCAGCTGCTCCCAGACAGATGTCTTCAGGTCCTGGACAAGTGCCTCACTGTGCTCCGCACCATCCAGCTGCGACCACCTCAGCGTGTCCACCTCATCCTGTCCAGCAACCGTGGGTGCCGCACCCTGCTGCTCAAGATCCCCAAGGAGTACGACCTGGTACAGCTCGTTCTGCCTTCCCGTGGAGGCTGTTCTCACTTCTTTCCTTTCACTGGCAAGTCATCTCAGGCCATCTGGCCATCAGCTACAGATCCTGTGAAGGCTGATAATACAGATGGGAATTCCTAGCAGCCCCCAGACTCATTCTAAGCCCCCTCCACCACTCAACTGGCCCTAGCGCCTAGCTGGGAGGACGTGGGGATTTTCTCTTCTCCCCTCAACGTGAGGTTCTTTGAAGGGGCACTGGACTTTGGACCTTCCTACCACCCAGGTGCTACTGTTTAACGCTGAAGAGGAGCGGGGAGCTTTTGTGCAGCAACTGCAGGACCTCTGTGTGCGCTGGGCTTTGGACCTCCACCAGGCTGGCATGGGCGAGAGGGAGCTGTTCAAGAAGGCTGTGACCAAGCAGCAGCGGGCACACATCCTGGAGATCTTCTTCAGACACCTTTTTGCTCAGGTGCCATGATTTTGTGCCTTCTGGAGGTGGGCCTGGCACAAGGAATGACCAATCTAAGCAGGATAGGATCCCACGTGGATGAACTAAGTTCAGCTCTGTAGGCTAGAGACAGACTGCATTGGTGAGGTCCTGGCCATGCCATTTTCTAGCTACACAACTTTAGGCAAATAACATCAGCTCAGCTTTATTGTCTCCACTTTCTTTTCTAATAAACAGTGATTAAAATCATAATCCCATTGTTGAGAGGATCCAATGCGACAGTCTACATGGTGGATTCTCAGATGTCTCAAATGTTTGCCCCTGGACCAGCAGTATCAACTTGACCCCTGGAAACTTATGAGAAATGCAGATTCTGGCTGGGTGTGGTAGCTAGTGCTGAATCCCAGCACTTAAGAGGCTTGAAGATTGCCAGGAGGGTGAGATTAGTCAGAACTACAGAGTCAGTCCCAGGTCAGCCTGGACTAGAGTGAGACCCGGCCTCAAAAAAAAAAAAAAAAAAATCAGAATATATGTATGATTGAATTAAAAAAAAAAAAAAAACAGAAAAAGAAATACGGATCCTCAGGCTTTTCCCAAAATAGACAGAATGAAAAACTCTGGGAGCGAGACCCAAAAATCTGTGTTTTAATGGCTTTTTATTTTTCCTTTAAAAATATTTTTACTTATTTGCAAGTGAGAGATTGAGATTGGGCATGCTAGGGCCTCTTACCATTGTGAATGAGTTTTAAATGGGTACTAGAGAATTGAACCTGGGCCATCACGCCTTGCAAGAAGTGCCTTTAACCACTGAGACATCTCCCCAGCCCTTCCTCTCCCCCTTTTTTTAAAGGATATTCTTTTTAAAAATTTTTTTTGTTCATTTTTATTTATTTATTTGAATGTGACAGAGAGAGAAAGAGACACAGAGAGAGAGAGAGAGAGAGACAGAATGGGTGCGTCAGGGCTTCCAGCCACTGCTAATGAACTCCAGACACATGTGCCCCCTTGTGCATCTGGCTAACATGGGTTCTGGGGAATCGAGCCTCAAACTGGGGTCCTTAGGCTTCACAGGCAAGCGCTTAACCGCTAAGCCATATCTTCAGCCTGTACCCCCTTTTTTTAAAGAAAATATTTTTCGGTCTGGAGAGATGGTCTAGTGGTTAAGGTGTTTACCTGCCTCCAGTACAGGCTTTTCATTTTGCATTCCCTGACTCTACCCCTCTCCTTACGTTCTGTCTCCTCCGGCTGCCAGCACCATGCCTGCTCTACAGTGCTTGGGTTCATGGAGAAATGAAAGGCTGATACAGATTCAGTTAGACCCCACTATAGGAGAACAGTTACTCAAGTCAACACAGCCAAGGAGCAGGGATTTTTGAACTGCACTTTGGGGAGGTGGGAGCCGTCCTTGGACTGTGTCCATCTTAGGCTTCACCTTCTTCTCTCCCTCCCCCGTGACTGCCCGAGTGCAGGTGCTGGACATCAACCAGGCCGATGCAGGGGCTCTATCCCTGGACTCATCCCAGAAGGTGCAGGAGGCTCTGACCTGTGAGCTGAGCAGGGCTGAGTTTGCAGAGTCCCTGGGCCTCAAGCCTCAGGACATGTTTGTGGAATCCATGTTCTCTCTGGCTGACAAGGATGGCAATGGCTACCTGTCCTTCCGGGAGTTCCTGGACATCTTGGTGGTCTTCATGAAAGGTATGGAGGTGGAGGTAGAGGTGGAGGTGGCAGGGTATCTGAGAAACTACGGATCTGTCAGGAAGGAGGTGGCCCACATCTCCTTTTCTCCCCCAGGCTCCCCAGAAGATAAGTCCCGCCTGATGTTCACCATGTATGACCTGGATGCAAATGGGCTCCTCTCCAAGGACGAGTTCTTCACCATGATGCGGTACAGGGTGGGCCCTTCCAGTCCCAAGATATCTTGGTGTTTTAACCAGCAAAGCAGGGAGGGCAGAGGAGGGTAGTTGAGTTGGCTAGGTGGCCATCTGTGTTGGACATTGCATCCTAGAATCTCAGAACACCCAAGTTCAAAAGGTCACCTGCTTTAAACAGGATCTACATCTGTGCTATAAACAACAGAAAAGTGTCCTGGTTTTTTGTTTTGTTTTTTCAAAAAAAATATTTTTGTTGTTGTTTTGTTTTGGTTTTTCAAGGTAGGGTCTTGCTCTAGCCCAGGCTAACCTGGAGTTCACTATGTTGTCTCAGGCTGGCTTCCAACTCATGGTGATCCTCCTACCTCTGCCTCCCAAGTGCTGGGACTAAAGGTGTGCACTACCATGCCCGGCTAGTTTCCTGATTTTAAAAAATGAAAAAACTGTGATCAACAACAGAACTCCACATAATTCCTTTTGTTGTTTTTAGGTAGGGTCTCACTCTAGCCCAGGCTGAGCTATAATTCACTATGTAGTCTCAGGCTGGCCACAAACTCAGGCGATCCTCCTTTCTCTGCTTCCTTAGTGCAGGGATTAAAGGCCTGTGCCATCACAAATGTCTTACATAATTTGTTTTGGTGTCTGAATTTTTGTTAATGCTTTTACTATATTCCTAATTCTGTGCTTTCCACAATAACATAAAGCCTTGGTTACTCTTCCAATATCAATCACCATGACAGTCAGTGGAAGAAACATGGACTCCTTCTATATCCCAGCCCTCCTCTCCTTCTGCTTCTAAAGCCATTTCTGGTTTGGGTATGCTAATAAGCCCTAGCTTTGAGCATTATCAACTTCTTACTCCCAAAGACAAAGAGTACCTTAGTAACAAGTACCTTACAGCACCATGAAAGAATATCTCTAGCCAAGTGTGGTGGCACACGCCTTTAATCCCAGCACTTGGGAAGCAGAGGTAGGAGGATTGCTGTGAGTTGGCATCCACCTTGACACTACATAGTGAACTGCAGGTCAGCCTGAACTAGATAGAGTAAGACCCGACCTCAAAAAAAAAAAAAAAAAAAAAAAGAACAACAACTCTCTTCATTCATCCTTCTTCAATATGCTTCTTTCACACTGAGATGGGCATAGAGATGTTCTATCCACTGATAAAATACAGTGAAATAAGTGCACAAACAAGTAAATACACTGAGTATAGTAGCCCAGATTCTTTTAACTGTCTATCCCTTTATATCTTGCCGTCATTTTTAACACTCCCCTTTATGGTCATATTCCTCTAATAATCTAGATACCCAGCTGAACATAGACCTCTAAATGAACAAAGCTGGAGGATCTAGCTCAGTGGTAAAGCACTTCCCTCACAAGTTCAAGGCCCTGGGTTCAGTTCCCAGTACCAGAAGCAGAAAAGAAAAGAAAAGAGAAAAAAAAAAAAAACAACTTTGGGTACTGAATTAAAAGAGCAAAGCTGACCGCAATCTGTACCTTACTGGTGTGTCACTGCAGGTCCAGTCCTGTCCAGGGTCCTAGGGGATCCAGGAGAAGGCCCCCACCACCAATGGCTGAGCTCCCAACTTCTTATCTGTAACTCAGTGTGGTGACGCTTTCTAGGTGATGATAGTGCTTGCTTTGCCTCGTGGGCCCAGGCAGGCCTTTTCTGTTGGACTCATGTGCACTTGTTTTTGTCCCAAAGCTAAGAAGAGTTGCTACTGCAGCTGTCACTGTGGGTGCCTTCGAATTGGGTGGGGAGACCTTCCTTGTGTCCCAGGGTGTTGGAACAAGGAAGCAAATGCCATTGCAGCTATTACCCTCCCTTCATTCTGTGTGCTCTCCTCACTGAACTGACAGTGGGAGCTCAGAGGTAGTATTGGGGGCTTCCTCAGAAGATTAAGGAAGAGACCTCATCCCAAGGGAAAGCCATGGCACACACAGAACCCATCTCTATGCCAAATGATATTCATGCCCAATAGTAGATGCCTCTGTTTGAGGGCTGCTTTTCCTGACTGGTCAAGGTGACTTTCAATTCTGTCTTTTGAGTCTGTGGCCACCACCCCACCCAGCTTATTGTCACCCTCAGGATGAATAAGCACCTTCTTGGTGCTGTTTCTCAGGTCACTGGTAACCATATTAGGTAACCTGGAGCTCCCCACCCTGTACCTGCCTAAGCCTGACCTTGCCGGGTGATGGCTGCTCTGTTTCTGGTCCTTCCCCAGGTCCTTCATTGAGATCTCCAACAACTGCCTGTCCAAGGTCCAGCTGGCTGAGGTGGTGGAGTCCATGTTCCGGGAGTCGGGCTTCCAGGACAAGGAGGAGCTGACGTGGGAGGACTTCCACTTCATGCTGCGGGACCATGACAGCGAGCTCCGCTTCACACAGCTCTGCGTCAAAGGTGGAGGGAGAGGTGTGTGAGTGTGGGAGAAGTGGCCTGAGTCATGGAGGGGGTATCTCTTCAAAATAGAGTTCCTCGTGGACAAGACCCACACTGTAGTCTTTCCGAGTCTTTAGTGTCTAAGACTGAGCCAAGCACGTGTACTCAGAAGCAAGTTGTACACTGAACAAGGTTGTTCACTGAGGTCAAGGGACAGGATGGAAGTTAAACATACATACTTCCTGAAGCCATGCACACTGGCCTGGGGTGCGTCTGGCCAGAGGAGATAAGCCTGTTTGGATTGCACAAAGTACATGCAGATTTGCATTGTCCAGAGCGTGGCCCCTTTCTGATTGCACAAAGTTGCCATGCTGATAGCTCTGATATAGTGGGTGCTCAGTGTCAACCAAGAGCTGGAACAAGAGATCTATACATGACAAGTCACCATCAAGTGCCCTGGCAGCTTTCCCAGGGAGGGAGATGAAAGTGTCCATCCCACACACTTTCCTCCCGGGAAGGCAAGTCCAGCCTCTTGTTCTCCTTTCCAGGTTTTGGGGACATCTTTAAACAACACAGCAGCTGTCGAGTCTCATTCATCACACGGACTCCTGGGGACCGGTGTGTAGGAATAAGGCACTAGGCAGTCTCCCCTGGCTAGGTCAACTCCACAGAGCCAAAAGAAAGATTGAAGACTGTGTGATGAGCAGCTCCCAGGGCAGATATTGACCCTCTGTTAGCACATGGCCAGTCTCAGACCAAATTCCAGCTGCCTCCCACACCCCTGTGCTTTTCCTGCCTCCTGGGGCCAGAATCAGCCTGTAGAACAGACCTACAGACCACAGTTACACACTCTGCCTTGCCCCTGCCTACTCCCAGGACCCTCGCCTTGCCTCCACCCCAAACATTGACCTGACAGTTCTTCTCCTAGCTGCGAATACCAGGGGCAAACAGACTTCATTTTCATTTTCTCAGCTCCTGCCCCCAGAAACTGGTACTCCCTGACTTGCAAGCCCAAGAGCTAGTGGGACCTGACCTAAAGAAAAGGTTTGGCAGAAAGTGAGTTTTTCCCCCCCCCAGATCTCTGAGCCCAAGGAGGCTTAGACAGAAGTCTCATGGTGTCTGGACCCTGTGACATGGTTCTGCATCCCATTCCCTTTGTTCTTGATCCACTGGGGGTCAAATGACTACATGCTCACTCAGCCTGACCACTGTGGTAATAAGGGGTCTCCTGGTCCTGCTACCATGGGTACAACAACAGGCTTGGGAGCAGGAAGAGGGAAGGAAAGAACAGACAGAAGAAGGAAGAGGAGATGGAGTTGTAGGGAGATGAAATGGGGTAGCTGGAGCAAATAAGGATGAAGGTAAAGGATTAGGGGACCCCTGTCTTCTTTTGCTGGTTATGGCCCATCCTGACTACTGCAAGGTCACCGGATCTCTTTTCATGGGTGGCACTGAGGGGATGCCAAGGAGGTACTTCCTCACCAGTGCCCTACCTCCCATTGCTACAGGGCAGGGGGGCCCCCTCCCAGGTTGTACACAGAGGCGCTGCAGGAGAAGATGCAGCGGGGCCTCCTGGCCCAGAAGCTGCAGCAGTTCAAACGCTTTGTGGAGAACTACCGGCGCCACATTGTGTGTGTCACCATCTTCTCGGCCATCTGTGTGGGCCTGTTTGCAGATCGTGCCTACTGTAAGAGCTCCAGGCTGCGGGCAGTGGGAAGGAGGCAGGCCTGACCTCAGGGAGGATTGAGGAGCGCTCCTGCTGTCCCTCCTGGTCCTCAGTGCCTGAATGGAAGAGCGCAGGCATTCTGACTCAGGCTCAGAATCCTGCCTCTCATGCCATGCTGATCTGCTTCAACTCTGGTCGCAGACTACGCCTTTGCCTCACCACCCACGGACATTGAAGAGACCACCTATGTGGGCATCATCCTGTCACGGGGCACAGCGGCCAGCATCTCTTTCATGTTCTCCTACATCCTGCTCACCATGTGCCGCAACCTCATCACCTTCCTGCGGGAGACCTTCCTCAACCGCTACATCCCCTTCGATGCCGCCGTGGACTTCCACCGCTGGATTGCCATGGCTGCAGTTGTCCTGGCCGGTATGTTGCTCCCTTCACTACTATAATCCCCTGGGTCGACATATGGGGGACACAATCAGGGCTGAAGCTCCTAAAAATGCATCTCTCCTCCTTGTGCCTTCTTGCTCCCTTGAGACTGGGAGTAGAGTTATCACTGGTTGGACTCTCTGACATGGTGTTTCTTTCAGTTTTGCACAGTGCTGGCCATGTGGTCAATTTCTACATCTTCTCAGTCAGTCCCCTCAGCCTGATGGCCTGCGTGTTCCCCAACGTCTTTGTGAACGATGGGTCAGTTCAGGGGAAGGTGCCCTGTGGGTCTCCTGGATAGGCTCTTAGAGCATAATAGAAAAAGACGTAGATCACCAGAGACATGAAGCTCCTCACTGAAGGAAGGTGCAAAGCCGTCCTCCCTGGAGGAAGCTGAAAGGTGACCTCCTTGCCCTAAGGAGTTGGAAAGGTGTTTAGGGGAAGAAATAATATATTTTTCACATATGTAGCTAATACACAGCTTCCCATCTCAGCTTGCCATCCACTTGGGTATTCCATCCAAGTGTCAGAGAGCTGGGATATCTAGAAGCATATTCAACAGACACTATTTGCTAATGTGTTTGGTATTGCTATAAGCATAGGGACAGAGCAGTGAACAAGTCCCTGCCTTCATGGAACTTACAAACTAATGAACCAAGAACTCCAAGAAGCAGCAGTCAACTGCAACAAGAAGACTGAGATATCAGAGGCCCTGTGCTGAGGGTTCTGAGGCATAGCTGTGAGAGGCTGGTCACTGTGCTCCTCGGAAGAATCCCGTAGCCATTTTGATGGAAACTTAGTAAACTCAGCACTCAGGGACAGGGAGAGTCAGACTGTGTTTAACTGTGGTGGAGCCCCTCCTGCCCCAGCCAGAGAATCACTGTGCCTTTGCCCTTCAGGTCTAAACTTCCTCAGAAGTTCTACTGGTGGTTCTTTGAGACGATTCCAGGTAGGAAATGAGGCTGATTTGGGATTTGAGGAGTTCTGCTCTTGTCTCCACTCCCTGAATACACCCTGGTCTGCAGTGACTACATGGGGTCACACCCTGGTATGCAGTGGCCATTTGGGGTCACATACTGGTCTGCAGTGGCCATCTGAGGTCACACCCTGGTCTGTAGTGTACATTTGGAGTCACACACTGGTCTGCAGTGGCCATCTGAAGTTACAGCCTGGTCTGCAGTGGCCATCTGGGTCTCTTTTTGCTGGACAAGCTCTAGCTTTACCTTCCAGGTACACCATTCTGGGGCCCCAAAGCAATAAGCATAGAAGTGGAGTAGGATGGGGAATGCCTTGTTTTCAGCCCAGACTGGGGCCCTGCGGCTATGATTGACCCTGTCCTCCGCCCCAGGCATGACAGGAGTACTCCTGCTCCTAGTCCTGGCCATCATGTACGTCTTCGCCTCCCACCACTTCCGTCGCCACAGCTTCCGGGGCTTCTGGCTGACCCACCACCTCTATGTCGTGCTTTATGCCCTGGTGAGTGCCTTTTCTGGCAGGATTGGGCCATGGAGGGTAGAGAAGGCAGGGAAAGGAAGGAGGATTGAGAATCAGACTCAAGGTCTCAGACTGAAACCCTGAGATCTGAGGAGCCCAGACTGGAGCCTATGCCAGCGCCACCTACCAAGACCAGGCCTGGTGCCTGGGCAGGAAATGCAGGGCAGGGAGACTCGAGGCTGGGCCGGACTGGGCCAGGCTGTACTAACTGGCCACATTTCCAGCTCATCATCCATGGCAGCTATGCTCTGATTCAGCTGCCCACTTTCCACATCTACTTCTTGGTTCCGGCAATTATCTATGGAGGAGACAAGCTGGTGAGCCTGAGCCGGAAGAAGGTGGAGATCAGTGTGGTGATGGCTGAGCTTCTGCCTTCAGGTACTGCCTGGCTGGACCCAGGTGGGAAGCACCAGAGATTGGTTCTTGGACATGACCCACTCACCAGGCCTCCTCAGCCCCACCACGGCCTCTGACATCCTCCTGGGGACTTCTGGAGCTTTCCTGAAGCCTTGCTCCAGGAAGGGTCATGCTTAGCCCCCAACAGGCCTGCAGACAGTAGAAGAAACTATGGGCAGAGGTGACTGAAAGAGATGCAGATGGGTGTGAGGATGAGGAAGGCCCCCACATGTGTGGACTAGGTGCAGAGGAGCACAGAGGAGGGAATCATATGTTGTTCTCCCTGAGCATCCCTACAAAGACAGGCAAATGGACCCAATGACCAGAAAGCTTTGTGGTCTAAGTTGGCGACAGGGGTTTTGCATGGGGACATGCTCCAGGTGTCCTGAGACCCTCTCACCTTCAGGACTCACATTGCAAGGAAATTAATCTAAGCTTTATTTCAAACTATATTACTTAAGGACATACTCAGAGTGGCATTAGCATATTTTTCATAGTATCTGAAATTTTCTAACCTTTTTCAAAAAAGATGAAAAGGTCAGAGGCTCATATATGATCAGGCAATATGCAGTTTCCAATTAAGAACTGGTAACAAAATATGTTGCTTTGAAGGTGCACAGATATGAATCATCACAAGTCACCCTCAAGTGGAAAAGGTTTGATAAACATTGAGATGGTCTCTGGGTAGCTCAGTCTCTTCACCGTGTGGGCTGGGATTCAGGCAGTAGTATGAGGCCTTGCCCTTCATGGGAAGAGGAAAGAGAGAGGGGAGAGGCCTGAAAAAGGAGATCAGAGAAGCTCAACTCTTATGTTACCCAGGAAACAGAGAAAGGGACTCTCCTATTTACAGTACCAGGATCCCATCTGCCTAGATCATGTGACCATGTGCAACTCTCTGGGCTTCGGGAATGTGGAGAGGCATCTGTCAGGCTTTAGGCACAGCTTCTGATCTATGGTCTTCTGTTGCCATTAACCCCAGGAGTGACCCACCTGCAGTTCCAGCGGCCCCAGGACTTTGAGTACAAGTCAGGGCAGTGGGTGCGGATTGCTTGCCTGGCTCTAGGGACCAATGAATACCATCCCTTCACGTTGACCTCTGCACCCTACGAAGACACCCTCAGCCTGCATATCCGGGCTGTGGGACCCTGGACTACTCGCCTCAGGGAAATCTACTCACCCCTGACAGGTGACACCTGTGCAAGATACCCAAAGGTACCTGTCCCTGGAGCTACTCACCTTTGGACCTCTAGGACTGCAGAGGGTCCCTACCCCCATGTACTAGAAGATGAGGTGCTCCAGCTATCCCAAGGCCAGGCTGGGAGATGGCTGAGGTGCTTCAGAAGGGCCTGTGACACTCTGTTATTCCCCATTTCTGGCCTCAGAGCTGGAGCAAGGCTCAACTCATCTCCCCTTCTCTTGGCAGCTGTACCTAGATGGACCTTTTGGAGAAGGGCACCAGGAATGGCATAAGTTTGAGGTGTCAGTGCTGGTGGGAGGCGGCATTGGGGTCACCCCCTTTGCCTCCATCCTCAAAGATCTGGTCTTCAAATCATCTTTGGGCAGCCAACTGCTCTGTAAAAAGGTGACCATTCCTCCCCTGCTCTTCAAATGGGAAACAGGTAGCCTGGTGGTGTTCCGACATTATAGCATTAAAGCTCCTGGCTTTCGAGCACTGGGTCTTCAGAAATCATTCCATCCAGTTGTCAAGATGCCAAACCTTGAGGGCAAGTAGGAACGTGGCCAGAAGGGCCTCTGCTGCCTCTAACCATTGTGAGGCATAGGATCAGGCTGATGGGTTTCATCAGAGCATCTGTTTCTATGAAGTGTCTCTGGCTTCCTAGCCTCTCAGCTGAAGCCTCCTGAGATGTAGGGAGCCAGAGCTGATCTGGTCCTGAGTCCAGCATGTGTCCCCAGATCTACTTCATCTGGGTGACCAGAACCCAGCGGCAGTTCGAGTGGCTGGCTGACATCATCCGGGAGGTGGAGGAGAATGACCACCACGACTTGGTATCTGTGCACATCTATATCACCCAGCTGGCTGAGAAGTTTGACCTCAGGACCACCATGTTGGTAGGTCAATGCTGGCCAAGCCAGGGTAGGTGGGCCACCATCAGGGCTAGGAGTTGGCGGTCACAGTGCCTGGCTATGTCCTTTCTCTCCCACTCCTTCTCCAGTACATCTGTGAGCGGCACTTCCAGAAGGTGTTGAACCGGAGTCTGTTCACGGGCCTGCGGTCCATCACTCACTTTGGCCGGCCCCCCTTCGAACTGTTCTTCAACTCCCTTCAGGAGGTCCACCCCCAGGTCAGTCTACCATCTGCTATCCTGTTTATCTAGTCTTCTGCCTCGACCCTCAAGTTCCCTGCTGATCAATCCTAGGCAGAGAACTCCTACCTTGGTCCCAAAATGAGGTTAAGGGTGGTGGGAGGACTTTCTACCAGCTTCCCCCCGACCCCAACTCAAGCCTCCTTCTCAGGGTAAACTCTAGTCATCCTGACCAGGCTGGAGAAGCAAGCTCCTCTGGGCAGTAGGCATGCCAAAGCTCTAGTCCTCTTGTCTCTCCAATCACTGACAGGTGCACAAGATTGGAGTGTTCAGCTGTGGCCCTCCAGGGATGACCAAGAATGTAGAGAAAGCCTGTCAGCTTGTCAACAGGCAAGACCGAGCCCACTTCATGCACCATTATGAGAACTTCTGAGCCTGCCCTCCAGTCTCCTTCCTTCCCTCTGTGGACCTCAGCTGCCCAACCCTACTGTCCATTTCTCTGTCAGAATCCACTTTGGGCCTCAGAGAGCTGAACGAGGCTCTGTTTGTCGCATCTCTCCTATGTTCTGGGAAGATACAGGTCTGACCCCAGTCCAAGCAACAGCCGGCTATGGGAAGTCAAAGTGGAAAAAGACAAGCTCTGCTTCTAACAACTGAGGAGGTGAACAGATAGATACAAAACTGGTGTGTTTCTTCAGAATTTTCTTGGCTGAAGCACTTAAGGAAGAAGTGAAAATCTTCTTAGAGCCAAGCTCAGAAACCATGATGCTGACAGCCTGTCCAGAGCACATGCCTCAGCTCAGGATCTGTGTCTCCTACAGTTCCAAAGAAGAGGAGCCCCAGCCCCATGCTTCCCTGTTCCTAGAGGCCAGAAGCCTTGAAGACACCAGAGAACAAAATACCTTCCCAGCCCTGAGTTCTTTGTCGATGTCAGCCAGTGGTGTCTACTGCCCTGATCTCTTTGCAAGCCCCTCCTTGAGCTTGGGGCCAGTCAGTGGGCTCTAGGGCTAAGGGAGTTCAGCTAGACATTCAAAACTCTCTCAGTTCCTGACTTCCAGAGAAAGTACGAGATCAGCTTTGCCCAGAAACTCTCCCAGCTTTCACACTGAAAATCTCTTGTCCTAGGTGTATAAGGTCACCTGGTCACTTTAAATAGGATCCATTCTGAGATGTCACCTCTACTCTTGTTAATATCTTTTCCTTCTTCACTTGACTTTTTCCTAAAAAGATGAGCTGTAAAATTGATGTACACTTTTTGCATATAGTATACCAACCTTAAAGTAGCCACCACCTAGGTCAAATTATAAAACATTTCAACATTTCCATCACCCAGACACTTACTTCCATTATATCCCCTGTCACTCAGTCTCCTTTCATCTAGAAGCAGCTGTTATGTGATTTCTGTCACTGCCCTTTGGTCTTGAATGTTCTTAACCCCATCCTCTTTCTCTCACTATGTTGCCTTTGTGAATCATTCATGGTTATGTCAGAAATGTGTTCCTTCTTATTGCTGAGTAGCATTCCGTTGTAGAGGTGTACCACAGTTTATCCCTTCTTCTGCTGGTGGGTATTTGGACTGTTTCTGGATTTTGTCGATTGTGAATAAAGCTGCTATGAAAATTCTTGTACTTACATTTTGATAAATATGATGCATTCATTACTCTGTTTCTGTAGCTAGGAGTGGAAATTCTGGGTTAGGGAATGCTCTAGCTAGTGGAATTTGTAGTCAAGGGGAGTGTCTGGCCAACTCTACATTCCTGAATCAGGATCTTCTCCTCTTTGGATTTCTCCAGGGACCAAATGTTTCTGGTTCCCAAACTTCTGTACTGAAGACATCTCTCTAACACAGCTGGGCACATCAGATCAGGACCCAAGGAACCTAGAATTCTAGTGTTAACTTTATCTGTTAGGGGTTCAAAGGAAAATCACTTACTTTCTCTGAACCCATTTCTATACTGATGTGAATGCCTATGAGAGTATTAAGACGTCAGATAACGATATGTCCCAGATAATTATACACATGAAAAACGCATGAGGCTATGTTGTATAATTATATTGTGAAGATTATTATTTTAATTTTTGAGTTCACTAGGTTCATTTTGAACACTGTAAAATAGTCTACTGTTCATGAACAGCCTTGTGCCTGTTGGCCCTCCTGCCCCTCACCAAGTGTATACCACTCCCTAATCCTGAACTACAACCTGAGCCTTAGCTCTATTCCCAGATATGAACCATCTCCTACTTGTTCCTTTAAAATATTTACCTGTCCCGTCCTAATGCACTTACCCTTGCTAGACTATAGAATGGCATTAATGTGGCCATCATGATTATACCAAACATTCTGACCTATTCCTCCCCTCCCTTTCGTGCTAGGGAAAGTGAAGGTCACATGAAGATTCTGTGGTCACTAAAGACATGCTCCCAGCTACCTCTTACCTTGCTCCCAGGCAATGCAAAGTGCATATTCAGCTGGAAAGAGAGACTTGCCATAATGACCTTGAGTAGTCTTGGGTGGCATTAAGTGTACCTGTCCTCGGCCCTGACCCCAAACTCCAGCCAGGCTGTAGATGTCAGCCCTGCACTGAAGTTGCATAACTTGACTTCTCTGCCTAACTGCACAGATTCCCAGAAAACCAGATTAGGACGAAAGTCAAGGAGTTACAGAGATACCAGAAGTGTTTTCAGCCTGGCCATTTGCCAGGATCCCACACTGTCTGAGGCCTAATGACAGATTCTCCTTGGGTAGTAGTCTGGCAGGCAAGATCAGTCAATGAACACTTGAGAAAATGATATCACCAAACACATAAATATGTCTGGAAAGTGTGTAAGCAAGGAAGGCTGGAAAAAAGCCCTAGAGAGGACTCAAGAGATTGCTCAGTGGTTAAAGGTGCTTGCTTACAAACCTGCTCACCCAAGTTTGATTTTGATCAACACTCACATGAAGCTACACCAAAAATCACACATACATCAATAATCCCAACATGCCCACAGCAGTGGAAGACAGAGCTGGGAGAATCCAGCAGCTTACATGCAGCAGCGCTGGCAAGAGAGATCCTATCTCTAAAGGGTGGTTGGAGAGGAGAAACCCCTGAGATTGAATTTTGACCTCCACACACATGTTTCAGCAAGCACACACCCATACATACACATCACACACATCTATACTACACATACAATTTTTGTTAATTTTATTTATTTATTTGAGAGAGAGAGAGCCCTTGAACTCATAGCAAAAGAGAGAGAGAGAGAGAGAAAATGGGTGCACCAGGGCCTCTATCTACTGCAAATGAACTCCAGAAGTTTGTGCCATGTGCATCTAGCTTACATGTGTACTGGGAAACTGAACCTAGATCTTTAAGGCTTTGCAGGTAAGTACCTTAATGGCTAAGCTATCTCTCCAGCCCCCGCCCCACATATATATTTTTTTAATGTATCAGAGAAAGAGCATCAGGAGAAGATGGCTCAAAGAAAATTAGGAAATTCTTACCTGAACAATATGAAAAAAGTAATCTTCTACTTGGACTATCAGTGTTTCAGGACCTGGGAGAAAGCCCTGTCCAAGTCCTATATTACAAACATAGGAAGGAGTATGAGCCTAAAAGAGAGACAGAGAAAGAGAGAGAGGGAGGGAGGGAGAAATCAAGTGGGACGGGAAGGGATAATCTGAAGATAGAGGAGATGAGGGTGATTGGGGTGGAAAGCCTGCATAGCTCTTTCCAGCATCCTGACAGCTAGTCAACAGGGAGGAGGCTTCCAGCTCAGCTCCAGCTTGAATTCTCAGTGACCTGCAGCTCAATCATGTGGTGTCTTCAGCAATAGAGTCTTGCCATCTAGTTCTGATGGACAACCAAGGGACTTGGCCATAATCTGTAATGTTTTGGGGGCATCAGTTACCTCCCTGACCAACAACTCACTGGAAGGTATTTCAGGAAGGTATCGCTGGCACTGAAATATTCTTCTAACAATCTATGGCTTCTGAGCATAGCATTATTCACCCCCTAAAATGTACTTCTGCCCACACTTTCTCTCTTTTTGTTTTAACATATGTAATATTTAGTTAGCAAAGAATAAGTTTCTTTATGGCTTATTAAAACACCTTCAATTTTGATTACCCCCGCTCCATACACACACCATCCTTTTCCCTGACCCCACTTAGACCATTTGCATTGTCGTTTTGACATTGCCTTATGGGTTTTTCTAGAGAATCACAGGAAGACATACCTTACAAGGGAGATCCAATACACTACAATTTGGGAGGGGGAAAGGGTCATCTTGCTCCATGAATATGTACTTCATAAATATTCATAAGTCCCTTTACAATCCACAAACAGACTTGCTGGCCTGTTGTTACCCTTCATTTGGACAGCCCATTCCAACTTTTCTCCCCTCCCCCTGGTGTGCACACCTTGCTTTGCTAAATAAACTTCTCTTTAAACTGTCTTGAGCAAATTCTTTCCTCAGAGAAGACAAAAACTGAGAAGAAACCTCCACCCAGTTACTTCAAGACCAGTGGAGACCTATGGGAGCTGAAGGAGTTCAAACAGGTGCATGGCAGAGGGGGATTTTGAGTTTACTCCTGAGGCATACAGAGAGCCTATCACTGGATTCCTACCACTTTTCAATCTGCCAAGCTCTGACATGTCTACTACCTCTATACTGTAAATCTGGATGAAGGGTTTTCACACCACTTTCTTACCTGCCCAGGGTTCAGAACAACGTTGGAAACATGGGCCTTAGGGAATATTTTGGCATGGCTGTTAGGGCTGAGTTCTCTGGGGGACAGGAAGCTCACTGGTTGCTGTGGTTGAAAGAGAGTAGTAATGGAGGACCCTGATGCACCCATTTTACCTCTCTCTCTCTCTTTTTCTCTCTCAAATAAATAAATAAATAATTTTTTTTTTAAAGTAGAAGAGAGAATAATTGGGAAGAAGAAGAAATTAAATGGAGAGTGGATTTGGGAGGGGAAAAATGGGGTAAAAATTATGATGGTTTATTGCCTATGATTATGGGAGCTGTTAATAAAATGTTTAAAAAGCCGGGTGCGGTGGTGCATGCCTTCAATCCCAGCACTCAGGAGGCAGAGGTTGGAGGATCACCATGAGTTTAAGTTCTGCAACTATATAGTGAATTCCAGGTCAGCCTGGGCTAGAATGAGACCCTTCTTCGAAAAACCAAAAACAATGGAGCCAGGCGTGGTGGCGCACGCCTTTAATCCCAGCACACAGGAGGCAGAGGTAGGAGGATCACCGAGAGTTCGAGGCCACCCTGAGACTACATAGTGAATTCCAGGTCAGCCTGAGCCAGAGTGAGACCCTACCTCGAAAAACCAAAAAAAAAAAAAAAGAAAAAAGAAAGAAAGAAAGAAAGAAAGAAAGAAAGAAAAAGAAAACCCAAAAACAAACAAATAAACAAAAAATACCAAAAACCAAAGCCTCTGCAATGATATTGTTATATATACCAATTCAAGGCACGTTATAATATATTAACATTAAATAGAATGAATATAACCTATATGTATTGAAATGGAAGTATACATAACTACAATATGTTATTTTTAAAAAATTACACATCTATATGTATATGTGAATGTTCTGCACAGTGTGTGAGTCCATAGTGTATAATACTGGTATACACATATGCAAGAATAGGCAAACTGTTAGCAATAGGAGCCCCTTGGAAAATGAAAGTTGAGGTAAGGTAGGTATATTTTATCCTTCAGGCTGTGTTAAAATTCTATAATAAAGGACAGCAAGTAATCAGCAGTACCAAGAAAATTCATACAGAAGGTATAAATAAAGCCACAGTACACAAAATTAATAATAATGTTTAAAAAACAATCAGGCTGCAGTTAATCAGTTAAGGCACTTGCCTGCAATGCCTAATAACCTTGGGTTCAATTCCCCAGTACCTACATAAAGCCAGATGCACAAAGTGGTGCATGCACCTGGAGTTCTTTTGCTGTGATTACAGGCTCTGGTGCACCCATTTTATCTCTCTTTCTCTTCCCCCTTGCAAATAAATAAAATATTAAAAAAAAAAACAGAAAAACAAAAACCCTGACAGGTCTAGAAGCTAACCAAAAAGAAAACAAGATTCAAGGCAACAGAGTGACCAAGAGTATCAAAGAAAGTGCAGCGTCACTGTGGTTGAGACATGGTCTGTGAGGCCACCAGCCTGGAGTGCAAAGCTTGCCATGCCAATTATCTTTCTTCAGTTTCCATTACTGTATGAGCCTCAATTTCCTGCTGAATGGGAGGGTGGGATGACATAATGTTTGTAAGTCTCAGAGTGCAATATGATCCCCTGTGACATTTTCTACACATGTACCCGCCAATTCTGAATTCAGAGAGGCACTCAAAAGGATCATAGAAGTGTGGGTGTAGGGCTTGGTGAGTGGTTAGAGTGAAAGCATCAAAAGAGACCTTTTAGAGACTAGAATAAAATGTCTCTGTCACCCTGTCCAAAGCTTTGGGAAAAGAAAATAATTTGAAGGAAGATCTCATGACTTGGAAGAAAGGTACTCAGCAGCCACAGTCAGAATCCAGTAGTTTCTCCTTTGGAAGAATAGTTCAAAAAAGTGGAAGCCTTGAAAGAATTCATCAATAGGAGTCCATGATGAGGAAGTTATTGTTAGGAATTGTGGGAGGGAAACATAAAGAAGTGATTATGGAAGGCTTATTTAAGATATGATTCTTAGGGCTGGGGAGATGCTCAGCGGTTAAAAGCATTTGCTTGCAAAGCCTGATGGGCTGGGTTTAATTCATGTAAAGCCAGATGCACAAAGTGGTGCATGCATATGGAGTTCATTTGCAGTGGCAAGAGGCCCTGGCTAACTTATACTCTCTCTCATAAATATATTTTTTTAAATATATGTTGTGAAGCTGGGCATGGTGGCACACGCCTTTAATCCCAGCACTTGGGAGGCAGAGGTAGGAGGATCACCATGAATTCAAGGCCACCCTGAGACTGCATAGTGAATTCCACGTTAGCCTGAATTAGATAGAGTGAGACCCTACCTTGAAACAAAAAAAAACAGTTGTGTTTACTAGGGCCTGAGAGATGGCTCAGTATTAACTGTGCTTTTTGTGCAAGTATGAGGGCCTGAGACTTCCAAGTTAAATCTTCAGATGCCATGTCAATAGTTGGACATGGCCTTGCACACCCCACAGGGGAGCAGAGACCCAAGAATCTTTGGAGCCCCTTAAGCTCTGGAATTAGTTAAGGAAAGAGAAAGAAGGAGAGAGAAAGTAAAAGAAAGAAAGAAAGAAAGTGGTGGGGGAGGAAGGAAGGAAGAAAGAAAGAAAAGAAAAGAAAGAAAAAGATAACTCAGGCTTACAACCAGACCAGGTAGAACCCCTGCCACAGGCAGGAATATGAGGCACTGCAAGGGCACATACATGTGAATATGCCACATACTATATTACACATACATACACACATGCATACAACATATATTATACTATACACATACACACACAGAAGCAAAAAAAATATATATATATAGGATTCTTGGGGTCTGGAGAGATGATGCAGACCTGAGCTTGGCTCCCCAGTACCCATAGTTCATCTCAGAAATCCCTTTAGTAGGGTGTTGGAGACAGGGAATGACCAAGGCAAACTGGCCATCTAGCTAGAATAGAAAATTGGTGAGTTCTTGCTTTAAGTAAGAGAATCTGTCTCAATACACAAGGTGGATAATGATTGAGGAAGACACTGCACATCAACCCATGACCCCTACATGCATGTGCATACATTCATGTACACTCATACCCACATATACCACTCACATGTGAAAAAAAATATACAAAAAGGTAATTATTGTTATGAGGCCGGGTTAAATGATGTCAGACGTAAGAATGAGAACCACTAGAGGAGTGAGCAAGGAGGTTCAAACAAGGATATGATGCCAAAGGATAAGTGAGGCTGGTGGGAGAAACACTTAATCCATACATCCTTATACCAATATTTAAAAAGATAACCTGCTGGGTGTGGTGGTATACACCTTTGGTCTCAGCACTCCAGAGGCTAAGGTAGAAGGCTTGCCATGAGTTTGAGGCAGCCTGGGGCGACAGAGTGAGTTCCAGGTCATCCTGGGTTTGGAATGAGACCTTGCATTGAAACAAAAAAACAAAAGTCAAAGTATTCTTGCAAAATGAAGCCATATGTAGGCTTTTGACCCTTTTGTGGGACTTTCCCAATTTATTTTCTTCCCTTCCATCTTCCCATCCTGCCTAATGCTTTTTATTTGAGTGATCATATTGCATTGTTGTTAGCCATCTATATCTTCCACTGAATATAAAGTTGTCTATATTATTGCTATTAACACTTGCCATAAATTTTAGGGTTCCCAAGTGCTAGCATTACTGGTATGTATCACTACGCCTGGTTCCTTTGTCACTTTGTTGTTTTGTTGTTGGTGTTGATTCATTCTCTCTCTCTTTCTCTCTCTCTCGTGTGTGTGTGTGTGTGTGTGTGTGTGTGTGTGTTAGTAGTAGAAGTGGTGTGCTGTATGTTTGTGGTTTATGCTTGTGTGTGTGGGGGGGTGCAGATGAGGCACAGAAGAGAATGTTGGGTGCACCCCTCCATTGCTTCTCCTCTTGTTCTGTTGGTCTTTCACTGATTCCAGAGCTTTGAGTTCTTTAAACTCCAGCGACTTTTCTGTCTTTGCTCCCCACAGGACTGGGGTTACAGGTGTGTGTGGCCATGTCCAGCTACTTATGTGGGTTCTGAGAATCTAATTCAGCCCCATGCTCATGCTGTAGTGCTTGGAAACATTGAGCCATCTCTCTAGCCTCTGACACATTCTTCTTTAAAAAAAAAAAAACACTTTTTATTGACAATCCACAAATATAGACAATATACCATGATCATAATCTCCCCACTATTCCCCCTCCCAAATCCTCCATACACTGTAAATTTTAAAAAAAAATGTTTTGCTTATTTTTATTTATTTATTTGAGAACAACAGAGAGAAAAAGAGGGAAAGAGAGAGAGAGAGAGAGAGAGAGAGGCAGATTGCTAGAGAGAGAATGGTCACGGCAGAGCCTGCAGCCACTGCAAATACACTCTGTACACTTTGTACATCTGGCTTATGTGGGTCCTGGGGAATTGAGCCTTGAACTGGAGTCCCTACGCTTCACAGGCAATCGCTTAACCAGTAAGCCATCTCTCCAGCCCTGTAACATTTTTATTCAAATTTATTTATTTGAAAGACAGAGACAGACAGAGAGAGAGAGAGAATGGGCGTGCCAGGGCCTCCAGCCACTGCAAACAAACTCCAGATGCGTGCGCCCCCTTGTGCATCTGGCTAACGTGGGTCCTGGGGAATCGAGCCTCCAACCTTAGCCCCTAAGCCATGTCTCCAGCCCTCAGAAGAATTCATTTATGGCTTGATTATGGTGTCTATATTTCTATAACCCTTTGACTTGCCTCTTTTTTCTTCTTTTCCTGTCAGCAACTGTTAAATATGTTTTCCAATTACAGTTCTTCTCCTTAAAAAAAAGTTACAGGGCTAGAGAGATGGCTCAGTGGTTAAGCGCTTGCCTGTGAAGCCTAAGGACTCAGGTCTGATTCCCCAGCACTCACATACATAGATGCATAAGGTGGCGCGTGTGTCTGGAGTTTGTTTGTGCTGGCTGGAGGTCCTGGAATACCCATTCCCCTCACCCTCCCAGTATCTGTCTGCATCTTCTCTCTCTTTCTCTAATAAATAAATAAAATATTTAAATAAAAAAATAATGAATTCCTCTGAAAACAAAAGGATCATTGATTTGGTTCAAACGTGAAGCTTAATGACACCCTCCACAACACATAGCCAAGACCAAAACTGGCAGTGCACTAACCGAAAGGAGGTGCCAAGGACTTGCTTTTCACATGTCAGAGGAATGATTGGCAAATAAGTAGATAATGTGTTTAAAGGAGCAAGAGGCTGGGGATGCTGCTGACGTGTTGAGCGCTTGCCTAACACGGGCCGAGGCCTGGGTCAGGTCCTCAGCGCGGCATGAACCGGGCGGGCTGGAGCATACCTGCGAGCCCAGCGGTCCGGGGCAAAGTAGGAGAATCTGAAGGTCATGGTCATCCTTGGCTACATAGCGAGTTCAAGGTCAGCCTGACACATGAGTCCTTGTCAAATAAACAAACAAACAACAACAAAAAGACCAGCGTGCCAAACAGCTGACTGCTGGAAACCTGGACTCGCAGGGCTTGTCCACCACTCATTCTCCCACAGCCCTCAAAGCCTCACTACTGACCTAGGGCTCCATGCTGTGCCTCTCATCCTGCCCAGGCTGCCCAGGGCCTGTCGGGGTTGTCATGCGAGTGGACGATTCCCTCTCTCTATGCTCTCAGGAATAGGTGTAGCCAAAGGCGTCTGGGTCAGAGAAGGCCTTTCTGCCTTGAAAACCTGTTGTCACTCTTACTCTTTTGCATTTGAGCCTGAATTATAATATCCTTATCCACCTTAATTTATAAAAGTGATGATGGGGCTGGAGAGATGGCTTAGCGGTTAAGCGCTTGCCTGTGAAGCCTAAGGACCCCGGTTCGAGGCTCGGTTCCCCAGGTTCCACGTTAGCCAGATGCACAAGGGGGCGCACGCGTCTGGAGTTCGTTTGCAGAGGCTGGAAGCCCTGGCGCGCCCATTCTCTCTCTCTCTCTCCCTCTATCTGTCTTTCTCTCTGTGTCTGTCGCTCTCAAATAAATTAAAAAAAAAAAATTTAAAGTGATGATGCATGCCCATTTTTGTTTGTTTGTTTGTTTTTAAGAGAGAGAGAATTGGCCTGCCAGGGCCTCAACCACTGCAATGGAATTCCACAAAATTGCGCCACCTAGTGGGCTTGTGCAACCTTGCATTTGCCTCCCTGGCTAATGTGGGATCTGGAGAATAGAACATGCTGGGTCCTTAGGCTTTACAGGCAAGTGCCTTAATCACTAAGCCATCTCTCCAGCCCCAACCATGTTTATGTTTTTGTTTCTTTAAAGAGAGAGGGCTGGAAAGATGGCTCAATGGCTAAGGTACTTGCCTGAAAAACCCAAAGACCCTACCTAGTTCGATTCCCCAGTACCTACATAAAGCCAGATGTACAATGTGGCACATGCATCTGGAGTTTGTTTGCATTGGATGGAGGCCCTGGCACACCAATATTCATTCACACTCTCATTCCATCTCTCTCTCTCTCTCTCATCTGTCTTCCTCTGCTTGCAAAGAAATATTTTAAAGAGAGATGGGCTGGAGAGCAGTTAGGGCACTTGCCTGTAAAGCCTAAGGACTTATGTTCAACTCCCTAGACCCTGCATAAGCCAGACATACAAGGTGACACCTGTGGAAGGTTACACATTTGCACAAGGTGGCAAATGTGTGTGGAGTTCAATTGCATTGGCTGGAGGCCTTGGTACTCCAATTCCCTCCCCCTCCCCCCAATAAAAAAGAGAGAAAACAATAGGTACGCCAGGGCCTCCTGCCACTGAAAATGAACACCAAATGCATGTGCCACTTTGTGCATCTGACTTTATGTGGGTACTGGGAATGCGAGCCCAGGTTATCAGACTTTATAAGCAAATGCCTTTAACCACTGAGTCATCTTTGCAGCACAACCATGGTTTTTAAAAGTTTCAAGTGATGGCGGAATCTCTACATAATAAATGAAACCCCTCCTGTTCCTTTGATGTTCAAATAACACAATACTCCCAAGCCCTCCTCTCCCAGGGTTAACCACTCACGGTTTGATGTTCATCCCCATAGATTGTAGTAACTACACAAATTCCAAGAGATGCATAAGTGTAGCTGTGAAAGAATGGAACATGGAGCTTATTTATTTATTTAATTTCTGGTTTCTTGAGACATGCTCTGTATAGCTCAGGTTGGATTCAAACTCATGATCCTCCTGCTTCTGCCTTCCAAGTACTGGAACTTATAGGTATCTGCCACCATGTTCAGTCTAATTATTCAACACCGTGTATATCTCTATACCTGTTTTCTTAACTGTAAAATGGGGCAATGGTCTTAACGTGATTGTGTTTTGGTAAGGATTAAATGGGTTAAGACATCTAGCCTTCTCAGAAGACCCCTGAAGGTAACTGTTATGATGACTAATCCTCTCATACCTTTCCCATGGTACCTGGCATTCTACTGATAGACAACAATCCAGAGATAGGATTTAGCAGCTCCCATCACAGTTACTTCAGAGCAAACACAAATTAAATGGCTCTTCTGAAATTAGTGGGATGGCTTAAAAATTCAGGACCCTTCCTCTGGTCCAATATTGCTGAGGATCCCCTCATTCCTCTTAAAATCAAAGAAGTTGACTCCATTCCTTCCCAATATCTCAGTGAAATCCCCTCTTGTTTTGACCATAGGCTGTCTCAGTTGAGTCTTTGGCAAAGGGGACTCTAGCTCAGGTTAGACCTATCTTGCTGTGTGTAAGTGGTCTCTGCATCTGGCCCTCTTGGTCTTTGGGACTTGGTTTCCTTTCTGCATAGTAAGACCCCAGATACTGAGACTGTCTCCCTCAGGAAGTCTAGCCACTCTGGGGTCAGCTCAAGCTCATGGGCAGGACGGGAATGCTCAGAGTTGAGAATGAGGGCTGTCTCTTACCAGGTTACAGATTTTTTTTTTTTTTTTTTGAGGTAGGGTCTCACTGTAGTCCAGGCTGACCTGGAATTCACCACCTCCAGGCTGGCTTTGAACTCACAGTGATGCTTCTACCTCTGCCTCCTGAGTTCTGGGCAGAGCTCCTTCATATGCACCAGCCTGTGGAGATGCCTTCATAATATAGTATGAGGCTCGACCATGACTTCTAGAAGTCTCTGTCCAGTGAGGGCCAGCCACTCAGGGCCCCTGAGTCTAGGGGTTCCTCTGGGTGGTGCCAGGGAGCAAAGCAGAACAGGAAGGTAGCAGGAAGCTCCTGGGTGTGGTTACCTGGCTTGCCCCTCCCCCGCCTTGCCTCCAGGTCTGGCGCCATCTCTCTTGCTCTGGTACATCTTTATGAACAAGTCAAAGATCCTGGCTCTTGGCCAGGTCATTTCTGTCATCCTGAGCAATTCTCACATCTTTTCAAGCACCTTTGCAGAGCGAGGGCTCAGAGCTGAAATCTTGGAGAGCGTCGGCCCTGCCCCTTAGTAGGTGAGGAGGTAAAGTCTAGTGAAGAGAACATGGGCGTGATCACTAAGTGAGCACAATCATTGTGACGTCTGCCACACTGAGAGTGGAAAATGACTTCATCTGACCCCAAGGTGTCATTTTTCCACTCAAAGGATGAGGAACCTGAGGTTTGACGAAGTCAAATGAGTTGCTCCAGGTCAGAAGACAGTACAACAACCTAATGTGTACCCACCTTTTGTACCACGGAGAACCCAAGACACCCAAATGGTCACTGGCCTTTTCCTTCACCACCTTTCCAGTGAGCACGCTTTTCCTGTGTCCACCCTCAGTACACAGCAGCCCCTTCCAGCCAGCCATGACCGTCCTCCCCTTGGGAGTATCACTCCCTCTGGAGCCACATTTTGGGAAGAACACAGCTCAGTGAGAACAAAAGTCTGCCTCGGGTCCCAGGTTTTTATTATTAAGAGTTATGAGAAATTTCATTTTTATTTACATTTAAGTCTCTCTCCCCACTATGTTCCAGTCTGTGAAGGGCTTATACTTGAACTTGATGTAGGTGCCCTATGGGAGGAGGTGGGGATATGAGGGAAAGTCCTCTTCACATAGAAAAGCATAACAGAAGGTTTCATAATTTGCTCTTGCTTTTAAAAGTCATCTCTCATGGGGTGTTATATACCTTATTGACATTCTCCATCTGCTGCCGTTTGGTGTGAGAAAAAAAAAAAAGGCAGCATGTACCAGTGCAGAGGAAGGAGGCAGGAGGTATCAGAAACGCTTTCCAATGATACTGTTCCAATTCCCAGAAGCCTCAGGACTGCACTCAAGACTCCTCGGGACATGGTTCTGTGGCAGACAGGATATGAGACAAGTCTGCTATGCAATGGGTACCCAAGACAGCACTGAGTTCAAAAGGCAAAGGATGGGCTGGAGAGATGCCTTAGCGGTTAAGGCACTTGCCTGCAAAGCCTAAGGACCCATGTTCAACTCTCCAGATCCCATGTAAGCCAGAGGCAAAAGGTGAGGCAAGCGCAAGGTCTCACATGCCCACTAGGTGGCACAACTGTCTGGAGTTCGATTACAGTTGCTGAGACCCTGGTGCACCAATTCTCTCTCTCTCTCTCTCTCTAATAAAGAAAAAAACAATTTTTTTAAAGGCAAAGGGCACATGGCAATGGCCATGCTGGGACTCTTTGTGTTGCTGCAGTGAGTATGGCATCATTTCAGGGGAACAAGGTATGCAAGGCCTGGTCCCTCAGAGGTAAGCAGGTGAGTTGGGGTAGACAGACCACTTCTAGTGTACCAGGAAGGCTGAAGATCCTAACAATGGCTGCTGTTTTGGCACCAGAGATGATGCATTGTCAAAGCCACAACGGCCGAGAGTGGCACCAATGTGCTGCAGCCAGAGAAAGTGTGTGGCCGACAATACGTGTGAAGAACAGAGGATTCTCTGTGAGGACTCAATCACCAGCTCAGAACTTCACAGGAAGACCTCTGCCTGGTGAGCTTCTGTCGGAAAACGTCTCCCGTGGACTCCCCAGAGGCATTTACATAGCATATTGCTGTGTCCATTCTCTTGTTAGTCTGTTATACCTTTGGACGCAGTCAGTGCTGGAGACCACTGTGACCACAGGATGTCCAGGCAGATGCTGCCATTGCTGTTGATGTTTAGGATGATAGATTTGGCAGCAAAAGCAACCTCCAGGGGTTTGAAAAGATAATCTGTAGGAAAGTGGTCAGGAAGCACACACACACACACACACACACACACACACACACACAGAGGAGTGTGTGTGTGTGTGTGTGTGTGTGTGTGTGTGTGTGTATGTGTGTGTGTAGGTAGACGTGGGAGATATCACTGAGTTCAAGGCCAGCCTGGGACTACAGAGTGAGTTTCAGGTCAGCCTAGGCCACAGTGAGATCCTGTCTAGAAAAAAATATATATATATCTGGGGTACCTGAGGGTATGTACAACATGAGAGGACCTGCGTCTTGGGGAACTCTCAGCCGCTGCTGAGGATGAGCTCAGTGTTGCCACTGGCTGTCTGGCTTCAAGCCAGCCCTGAGAACCTATAATGTCTCTAGGCCTCAGTTTCCATATTGATAGTATCAGTGGCAGTATTAGTGGTTCCTTCCAGCTCTGGAACTATTGCCAAACATATGTGACAACAAATATCCCCTGTAAGCGCTGGCATAGGACTCGTAGTAAAGAGTGGCCCAGTTTCGTTGAGCAGTGGACCATTACCAATGAGCTTGCCCTGGGAACACCACCTCCCAAGCACTCAAGGCTAGGGGTCACTAGATACTATTTACCAAACCTTACAAAATCACCTGGAAGATGTGAGGGCGGCAGCCCGGGCTTCTCCTAAGTAGGCATATATCTATATGTCATGGAGTAAATTGGGTTAGGTATCAAGATGCAAATCTCGAATTCTCAAGCTCCAAGAGATTTGGCAATTGGTATGATGCTTAAGGAGAATTATCTTCGGAGAATTGCAAACGGAATGGTCTTAATGCTCGTTTACTCTCTCGCCACATGTGCACATTTAATGCTGTGCTTACATCGTCTAAGAGTCAACATTTCACTTCTGTCTGCTTCCGTGAACACCAAAGTGAAGTGTCTCCCATGTCATACGACCTTGTGGGATGGGGATGGCCTCTAGCCTTGTGGGTATCAACTTGTTGATTCTGTGGAGCTTCATGAGAAAACTGTTATCAGTCAAGTGGGAGGCCAATTACTCATTCAGAGCAAAGTGAAGAACATGACTCAGCAGTGGCTTTGGGGACAGAGCCTGAAGGTCTGGAAAGCAGCCAGACGTCCAGTGCGACACAGGGGCCAGCAGGATCTAGCCAGAGCTCCCCTGGGCCAACCCCATCTTAACTTCCCCAGTACCACATGCTGAACTCCTACATCTGGCTGTACCCCAAAAACCCAAGACCTGGCACTGGCACAGAGGGCAGCTCCCAGCATGCAGCTCTGTGGCTGAGCCTGGTGCGGGCTGCCTCAGGCAGCGCAGCCTAGGCTCCGGGTCCCATGCAGCAAGGAGGATGGCATTGAAGAGGATCCAGAAGGACTCAACGGTTAAGAGACCGTCTTTAATCTCAGATGAGGCGAGACTTTGAAACGATTTTAAAGTTGGTAAAGACTATGGGGACTTTTGAAGTTGGACTGAATCCAATTTGCAATGAATTGAATGACTTGCCAAGGGATGCTCCTGCCCAGTCAGTGTTCAGCAGGATTTATGGGTGATGATTTGTTCCATGGGCAGGCCAGTGACAACATTGAGTTCATCCTCAGCAGCGGCTGAGAGTTCCTCAAGACACAGGTCCTCTCATGTTGTACATACCCTCAAGTACCCCAGATATCTTATCTGTTTTTTGTTTGTTTTTTTTTTTCTAGGCAGGATCTCACTCTGGCTTAGGCTGACCTGAAACTCACTCTGTAGTCCCAGGCTGGCCTTGAACTCAGTGATACCTCCCATGTCTGCCTCCAGAGTGCTGGGGTAAAAGGTGCGCACCACCAGGCTTGGCTTCCCATATCAACATTTTATTGCCTATGCTAGTCAGCTTTGAACATGCAGACCACTTGTGGTACTGCAAGCCTATAACCCCAGCACTGAAGAGGTTGATGAAGTGCAGGGATGATAAATCCAGGCCATAGAGAGACCTGCCGGAAAACAAAGATTAAAAAAGCTCAGTGTGAGGGCTCCTACATGTTCACATGTATTCCCAGCATGGGTGCTGGGTAGACTGAGGCTAGAGCACCACAAGTTCAAGTTCAAGACTAGCCTGGGCAACCTAATGAATTCCAGGCCAGCCGGTTTCCAAGCCATTCCGTTTCAAAAGCACGAAACAAGGGCTGGAGAGATGGTTTAGTGGTTAAGTGCTTGCCTGTGAAGCCTAAGGACCCCAGTTCAAGGCTCGATTCTCCAGGTCCCACATAACCCAGATGCACAAAGGGGCGCATGCTCCTGGAGTTCGTCTGCAGTGGCTAGAGGCCTTAGCACACCCATTCTCTATCTCTTTCTCTCTCTGTCTGTCGCTCTCAAATAATTAAATAAAAACAAAAAAAAGCACAAAACAAATAAACAAAATGTGGAACTGGGGTGTGACTCAATTATAGAGTGCTTGCCCTGCATATGTGAGGCCTCAGGTTCTAGCCCTAGCACCAAAAACAAAACAATACAACACTAAAGAATGTATATACCCTTGGGGCTGGAGAAGTAGCTCAGCAGTTAAAGGCTCTTGCTTGCAAAGCCTGATGGCCTGGGTTGGATACCCCAGTACCCATGTAAAGCTAGATGCACAAAGGGGCACATGTGTCTGGAGTTCATTTGCAGTGGCAGGAAGTCCTGGCGTGCCCATATCCCCCACCCCATCCCCCCCTCTCTCTGCCTGCCTCTTTCTCACTCATAAAATGTTTTTAATTCTTTTTTATTTTTTTTTTTTGAGGAAGGGTCTCACTTTAGCTGGGGCTGACCTGGAACTCACCCTATAGTTCCAGGCTGGCCTCAACTCACAGTGATCCTCCTACCTTTGCCTCCCAAGGGCTAGGATTAAAGGTGTGAGCACCACACCAGGCTTAAATATATTTATATATTTTAAAATGTAGACCCTTTAACCCAGTTTTTAAAAATGTTTTATTCATTTTTACTTATTTATTTGAGAGCAACAGAGAGAGAAAGAGGGAGAGAGAGAGAATGGGCGTGCCAGGGCCTCCAGTCACTGAAAACAAACTCCAGACGCATGTGCCCCCTTGTGCATCTGGCTAATGTGGGTCCTGGGGAATTAAGCCTCAAACTAGGGTCCTTAGGCTTCACAGGCAAGTGCTTAACCACTAAGACATCTCTTCAGCCCTTAACTCAGTTTTTTATTCCATAGCATAACTTTAGGAAATATATCAAGAACACAAAAATGTGCATGCAAAGATTATCACTTTACAATAGGGCAAAGGACAAATTCAAATACCAAAAATACTGTGATTTGCTTTATAAATGACAGAACATGCATACAATGGGATACGGTGATGTAAATAATGATGTGCTTTTATTTTTTTATTTTTAAAAAAATTTTAAATTTTTATTAGCATTTTCCATGATTATAAAAAAATATCCCATGGTAATTCCCTCCCTCCCCACCCCCACACTTTCCCCTTTGAAATTCCATTAAGGATGTGCTTTTAAATGGTGATTATCTGTTGACACACAAAGAAATTTAGCCACTTATTAAATGAAAACAGGGAGGTTTGCAAAATAGTTTCTAAAGGACAAAAGACTGCTTTTTCAACATAATAATGATACTTATGAGAATAAGTAACAATGAGTGCTCAGCATTACATGAGATTACGGCTGCCAAGACCCAGAGAACATTGCAGAAGACGGGGCCAAAAGAATGTTAAGAGTGAAGGCCTGGTGTGGTGGCGCACATCTTTGATCCCAGCACTTGGGAGGCAGAAGTAGGAGGATTGCTGTGAGTTCGAGGCCACTCTGAGACTGCATAGTGAATTCCAGGTCAGCCTGGGCCAGAGTGAGACCCTACCTTGAAAAACAAAACAAAACAAAAAGGATGTAACAGTGAGAGGATGGGCAGTGCTGTGGAATGCCTTCTGGACATGAAGTGCTCTTGGCATTTGTGACCTGACAACAGCTCTACCTGAATGAGACTGGCAAAATGTTGGGCCCATCATGTATCATGGAGGATGGGGAAAAAGATATAAAAATAGAAGAGGCACCAGCTGGAAAGAAGGGAGACAAGGGAGGAGGTACAAAAGAAGGCAATGAGAAGGAATTATGATCAAAATTCATTATGTACATGTATAAAATGTCAATAAAGGTTAATAACAGGGCTGGAGAGATGGCTCAGTGGCTAAGGTGGCTTGCCTGCAAAGCCAAAGGACCCAGGTACAATTCCCCAGGATCCACATAAACCAGATGCAAAAGTTGGCACATGTGTCTGGAGTTTGTTGGCAGTTGCTGGAGGCCCTGGCACACCCATTCCCTCTCTCCCCCTCCCTCTCTCTCAAATAAACAAATAATTAAAATATTAAAAAATACTTTTAATATTTATTTATTTATTTGAGAGAGAAAGAGAATGAATGGGTACACCAGGACCTGTAGCCACTGCAGACAACTCCAGACGCATGTGCCACCTCGTGCATCTGGCTTACGTGGGTTCTGGGGAGTCAAACCTAGGTCCTTAGGCTTTACAGGCAAGCGCCTTAACCACTAAGCCATCTCACCAGCCCTAAGATATTTTTTAAAAGTTAATAATAATGGCACCTACACTAAAATGGAGGGGAAATGTCATTGATTACAGAAGACATATCAACCACATGCAGGGTGATTATTTACATCCTAACTTCAGCAGCAAATGAAGTCTGAAAAAGTAACCATTTTTTGGATAATTAGGAAAAATTGGTATAAAGGAATTATTAATTTTGTTGAGTATCATGGTAACTGGACCTGACATTGTGACTAGGATCTGATTCAAGCACCTGAATTCCCTTTAGAAATCCTCATCCCTACAACCTGTGGTTGCAAATGACTTCAACCTGCCAATGTGCCTGAGGCCAGTGTTCAAGTTCCAGAACTCTGATGCCCTCAGGAATCCCACGGGGTTGGGACTTGGGCTGAGTTACAGCACTGAGATTCCCTTCAGCTATCCTCTTTTCTTCACTACAAGGGCACAGAGTATCTCCCACTTAAAATGAGACCCAACTGTAATTCCAAGCACAGCTACAACTGAATTGAAACCACCTCACCTACACCACTAATGAAGCAGTACCACCTCCAAGACTGAACTCTGAGTGCCACAAAGCAGAGCAAGGACGAGGAAACTCAAGCACCAAGCACTGTTCCAGGCACTCACTCGACCCAGGTGTGCTGGGAAGACTATGATCAAAGCAGACCAAAGGAATACATGAGCACTAAGCCAGCCCTGCAGTTGATACTGGATGCAATAAAGAGAAGGCCAACCATATTCAAGAGCATTATTAAGTGAATGAAAATCAACAAAATACAAAACTCCACAAATTAGCAACATGACAATAATTCTTCTAAATATTAATGGTCTTGTTATGGTGAGGACCCCCAGGGAAGACCACATAGACACCAAATCTTTATTAACCGGCCAGCAACTACATCCAGGACTTGGGAGCCTGAATGCAGTAGCAAGCTGTATTTCAGGGCCCCATTTACAGGAGAAATCCATACAATTGCACATCTTAGTTTTGTAGCTCATAAATTATCCTAATCTCACAAAATCTCACAAAACCAAGATTAATTTCAGTTGAGTTGAGAAAAAACCAGAAACTTTTCCAGCCTCTCCTCTCCCTGCATTTTCCCTCTTCTGCAACTGCAAGCAAGCAGCAGTTAATACAGAAGCTAAAGATTGTGTTTAGCAACAGCGAGAAAAACATCTTGTCTTGTGGTGACCCATTGTGTTAAAGCAAACCAACCATAAAGTTCAAGTGCAGGTGAGTACATATCCTAGGGTACCAGCTAAGCTGAACTTCCTTGTATAAATAAGTTCACAATATGGAGTCACTTATGTCTTCCAGTTTAGGCCCTTGTCACAGTCTCAATGCCCAAATCAGAAGACACAGATTAATAGGCTGGAGCAAAAAATAGGATCCAAGCTGGGTGTGGTGATGCACTCCTTTAATCCTAACACTACTTCAGAGGCTGAAGTAGGAGGACTGGTGTGAGGTCCAGGCTAGCCTGAGATCCAACCTCAAAAGAACCAAAAGTAAGGGATCCAGGCAAGATATGGTGACACATACCTTTAATCCCATCACTTGGGAGGCTGAGACAGGAGGATCCCTGTGAGTTTGAGGCCAGTGTAGAGATACTGAGTGAGTTCCAGGTCTGCTTGGGATAGAATGAGGCCCTAACTGGAAAAAATAAAATAAAAAAAGTAAAAACAACAACAAAACAGGCTGGGCGTGGTGGCACACTTGGGAGGCAGAGGCAGAGGATCAACATGAATTCGAGGCCACCTTAAGATTACAGTGAATTCCAGGTCGGCCTGGGCTAGAGTGAGACCCCACCTGGAAAAATCAGAAACAAAAACAAAATAAGACCTGTCTTTTATTTATTTATTTATTTTTGTCTTCAAGAAACTCACCTCACCATCACAAACAGACACTGCCTTATGGTGAAAGGATGGAAAGAAATGCTCCAAGCAAACAAATGAAATTGAACCTGGAAACAAGCATTGCTTTTTTTTTTTTTTTTTTAAGTTTTTCAAGGTAGGGTCTCACTGTAGCCCAGGCTGACCTGGAATTCACTATGGAGTCTCAGGGTGGTCTCGAACGCACAGCGATCCTCCTACCTCTGCCTCCCAATCCAAGTGCTAGGATTAAAGGTGTGCGCCACCACGCCCAGCATGGTGTTGCTATTTTTGACCATGGACTTCAAATCAAAATTAATCAGAAGAGATAAAGAATGTCACTTCATAATGATTAAGGAACAATTCACCAAGATGGCATTACAATTCTAAACATAGATGCACCAAATATAGGTGCAACTAATACTATAAAACAATGAAATGAGGTGGCCAAGTGGTTAAGGCAATAATGGACTACTACTTTTATATGAAAATTTACTAGATATAAAGTAATGTGTCCAATGTCTTAACTACCTTGGAGAATGAATGATGCTTTTACTTTTCTGCCTTTTTTTTTAAAACAATGTACAAACCTGTGAAGGGGGAATACAGTGTATCCTGGCATGGGGAATAGCAAACGGTTGACTTGAAGCACCTCTTGCGATGCCACCAGAAAGAAGCTGTGGAGAGGCCCTGCGCACCTCGAAACCCAAGCAGGCCAGCAGCTGTGGTCCAGTCTGTGGGGTTAGGCAGAACTCACTACATATTGAAGCCCGGGATCAGGGAGCTGAACCCCCACCGAGCCTCAGTGGTGCGGGACCCAGGCCACCACCATATCCACATGTGAAGCTCTGCCCACAGCCCCGACCTCACAATGAATGCAAAGATGGAGAAGCACCACTTCCAGGCTGCGGCCCTGCCTCCGGTCTTATGTGGAGCACCAGAGGCCCAGTGCCCACAGCAGGCCAATGATGAGCCCGACCTACCCGTGCCTACCCCTGGGCTGGGCATCCCCTTTAGGACCACACCAGGGAGCCTGGGATCAAAAAGCAGAACAAGGAGATGCCCAAGATGCAGGTGTTGCCCAGGCATCGTGTTCCCTTGCCCCCTTGTACTACCCTGAGGCCACCCCTCCACACACAGGCGGGACTTGAACTGACACTAGAGAAGGCTCCTCACAGTTAATTCCGCCTCCTCCCACGGGGTCTCTACTGGGTGAAACTCCCTGGATGACGAGACACCATGAAATACCAGTTCCTGAGGAGAACTTAAGATTGTCTACAACAACCCTTCAATTATCCAGGGAAGAAATGGAAGCCGACTGGGGAAGTGACTTGGCAAATCTTCGTGAGCTAGTGGTTGAACGAAGATTAGACAGAACCCAGCAGCAATCTTTATGACAAAACTTTGACGCACGCTGCCTCCAAAGGATACGAAAACCAGAGGACACACATCCACCAAGCAGCTTCTCTGGAAAATGTGTGCCGCTGAGCTCTCTGAGGCCCCAGGGAGAACCGAACCGTGTCTGACTCAGCCAGGGCAAGAAGGGAGGAGGCAGTGGTGGGGCTGCCAGGCGGCGTCGGAGCAAGAGCAGCGGTGCCTGAGGAATCCACTGGTGTCTGGAAGCACGTCCTACGGGCACGCTCCCCTCACTGCGGCTGCGCTGCTGCCCCTCTCCACCCTGCTGTGAGTGGAGGGCTGCAGATGCCAGAGCTGCCTGCCATCAGGGATATGGCCCTGACTGGATGTCCCAAGACCCGGCCTCTGTCCTCGGTGGCTGCCCACGCAGTACTTCCCTATCTTCGGGCTTCTGAACCTTGAGCCTAGACTGATATGAACAGGGGACAGTTTGAGAGAAAAGCAAATATTCAATACATCCTGTTTGCCTCCTCCGCTCCTGACCTCAGGCTCCAGTAATGGCCCACATAGGTTTCCTTTATGCAAAATAGAGAGGAGGCAGGACTCTGTTACAGGACAGACTGGGTTAGAGCTAGGGACTAAGTCCAGAAGTGACTTCATACTAGCATCGTCTGTGACCAAAGGTGACAAGAGTTTCTGGAGCCAATTCCTCCTGGTAAGTCTGAATGGCAGCCTCCCCTGTTTACCCTTAAGGTGTCCTACAGGGTCTTCTTCCAATCTCTCTACCCTTAACCCCACCCGGTCCCAGTGCTGGGAGTGCCAGCTGGGTGGGGTCCTGGGTGTTTACTGAAAGTCAGCCAGTGCCTGATGAGAGCATACCACGGCGCCTGGCCTCCCAAGGCTGGGGAGTTTGTGGGGAATTTATATTCTTGGTTCCGGGACTGATTCAATCACATTGACCTTGTGGAGGTGCTAGGAAAGAATGGGCTTCTTGAGGGCCCGCCTGAGAAGTGGGGCATCTGGCTAAGGATGCAGAGGGAGCCCCCCGGCAGTTGAGTAATACTTCACCATGATGGGCTTAATGAGCCTCCGGGCCGCCCCTGCCTCCTCCACTCTTCATCTCCATGATGTGTGGGAACCCATAGCTTGGGAATAGAATTTACAAATGAAAAGAATCCTCTGAACTGTTTTGTGTTTTAGTGGTTGTTTTAACACATCTCACTATGTAATCCAGGCTGGTCTCAAACTCACGATCCTCCTATCTCAAGCCTTTAAGTATTGGAATTACAGTTGCACTCTACTAAGTCAGCTCTGAAGTATTTTTGGTCAGCCCATTTGTTCTCCATAATTTCACAAGCATGAAGCCCACAAGAGACCAGAAAATGAAGGTGCCACACATTAATTTACAAGATTTAGTCCCAGCACAATTGTGGAAAGTGACACATTTTTCTTTATGGCTCTACTTTTGTCCCTGTCCCCTCTGTAGCTCACTCGTACTTTTCAGGTTCAACCACTTTATGCCACCATAGCTGTAAGAAAAGTTATCTATCAAGCTGGATGGGAGGGCGACTACATGCTTTTAATCTCGGAATTCAGAGGCAGAGGTAGAAGATTAACGTGTCTTCCAGGCCACCCAGAGACTACATAGTGAATTCCAGGGCAGCCTGGGCTAGAGCAAGACGCTACCTCGACAAAGAAGAAAAAGTTATTACTTTCATTCAACACAGTGAATCTGCCTCGCTAGTCTGCACTTCTATCAGAAGTGTCTACCTAGAAGGGGAAGTTTCTCTCCTTCTAGGTTAAAGACACTTTGGGATCCCCAGGCTGGAAGGAGCTTTGAAAGGGCAAGTGGCAAGTCTGGTTCTAAGTGAACAGGACTGACAGATGGAAGGGCTGGGCTCTGTGGCTGCTGTGTGTGTGTGGACAGCAGTCTCATGCTCCAGCCTCTGTCACAGGGCAAGAGAAAAAAGCAGTGTACAACTTTTTCCAGATGATTTCTCTGCTTTCTATGTAACTATGCTAGCCTGGAATTCATGATCCTCTTACTAAAAGCTTTGAAACTCTGAGATTACAGGTACATATCACCTACAATATAATCATTAATGTACTTGTCTTGCTATGAGGATGAGAAAGGCTTCATGTAAATTTACAGCAGTTAATAAAATTATATTGTATACAAAAAGTATGCCCCTTGCTAAAGCCCCAGGGTTATTCTTTCTGTGAAATAGGTAACCTCAGTACCCCCCACCTCCTTAAACAGGAAAAACAGCAACAAGAGTCAGAGACCAGCAACAGGATTTATTACCCAAAGCAGTTTAAGAAATTTCAGGTACCGGCCATGGTCTTTCCCAGCTATAAAGAACACCAGAATCTCTTCAAACATGTTCGCCCACAGCTGAAGTGAGGGATTAAAGGATACAACCCAAGTTATGTCACAGCTACTGTATCCTCATTCCTGATTTATCTCACAATCACAAAGGGTATGATTTAGACCCAAATCTTATACAGGAATCCCTATGATTAAAATAAGTTCAGCAAGATCCCCTCTAACAGGTATCAGGGCTATGGGAAGAGAACACTTCCATCTATGATAACCAGAACAGCTGAATTGTCTAATAATCATGTACGTGAGCCTGGGAGGGGATGACAATCCTGTGGGTGGGGAAATCAAGCACTCAGGTAGTCAGTCCTCTTTGTCTAGTCAGACAGGACCATAGATGTCTTCAGATGGAGATCTCCTGATTGCCTAGCAGTAGGACCCATGCCTTCACATGGACGAGCAGCACTGGGAAGGCAGTCCTCCAGTGTACACATGGGACAGGGGCTGAGAAGTTGTCTTTCAGCAGGAGTGAGAAGTGCCCTCGCTCTGTCCACTGGAATGTCCACTGGAGTGACCTCATGACACTTCATTTTATTCCTTCAATTGGCTTAAAAATTATCCTGAAACCAGAAAACTAGTTCCTTTTCTTTCTCCTTATATGAAGCCAGACACTACTTAGTTAAGAAACACTGTGCTCTAAAATACAACTACTCACATCCCTGAAAGACCCTGAAAATAAGTCCTGGGGCCACTTAAGTATTAGTAAGGTGATTTACTCATAAAAGCCCCACTCCCTGGCCAGTGGCAGTGAGAGCTGGAACCCAGGGGCACACTGGCTCTCCTCCCGAAGGCGCTGTTACATGAAGGTGGAAGTTCCCAGCGCATGTAGCCGTAACTCTGCCCTATGTGCTCGACCCTGCTTAGCACAAGCAGGTCCTTCTGCTATGAGGTCCCTACTTGAGTCTTTAGGGCATATCAACTCCTCTATAAGGCTCAGTGCTTGGTATGAATTACAGTAATTATTTTTTATCATAGAAAAGAAAGTTCTGTGTCAAAGTCTACCCCTGCCCAGCCATTTAGCCCTGAGATGCTGAGAGGCTGAGATGAGGGCCTGGCTCAAGCTGCATCAAGGATTCTGATCATTAGGATCACACTTGATCATGACTTTCAACCCTAATCCCTTTTTGGATGTCTCAAAGGCCTCCACTGCTTTCTCCAGAGGAAACCTGTGTGTGACTAAGGGCTTTACATTCAATGTCTTGGAAGCAAGCATGGAAATTGCCATCGGCCACCTGTAAAAGATCACAAGCATTATATTCAAACTTCAGGAAGAATCAACAGTTCCAAGCATAAAACAGCCTTGCCATCTGTATTTCTAGCACAGTGCTTCCGCAAGATCAATTTCAGAGTGATAGTGGAGGAAATGACCTTATGGTTTGCAATTTACACGTACAGACACTGTTTCCAGTTGTCCCACTCTCATCCTATCCCTCCATTTGTAATATTTTCCATAAAGCCTACAGGACCTTTGACATGAAGGCATAAGCTATACCATGGAGGCCTGTGAGAAAGCATAACCTCAGGGAGACAGTCTAGATAATCCAGTTGCCCCTGTCAGCAACTCAGCTTAGCAGGGTTTTCTGGAAGACCCATGCTCTACTGAGGGCAAGGAGTTAGACTTTAAATTGGGACTAAGAGACATTGCAACACTGGGGAAGGGTTCCCCAGACAAAGTACCATAGCAGGGGGATAGGGTATGACTGCAAAACATCAGTAGGCTCAATTAAAACCCTTCTTCCCCGAGAATGGACCTGTTCTTCCCTTTAAAGAGAGAAAATGGAGGGCAGCCACTTAAGGAAATGGCCTGAGTGGCGAGTGGCAGAACACTAAAAGTATTCTTCAAATTCCCCTCCTTACCTGCCCCTCCCTCTGAAGAAGAACATGTTCTCTTAGGAGCCCTATCATATTGTGTGGCTGCCAGAGTGCTCCTCCCTCATGAATAAACAAGCACAGACTGCATGGGGCCTGCCCAGCCTTACTGGTGCTGGTCACCTTGGTTTACCCACAGTATACTCACGTGTTACAGTATCGAAACACGCCTTTGATATCCACTTCTCGGGAAGCTGCATGTACTAGGGGTATAGTGGTCATCTCAGAGCCGAGCCCCACAATCACTACAGTTCCACCAGAGCAAGTGGCCTAAACAAATAAGAAGAAAACTCAGAAAATGTGGATAATCAAAAGAATCACAATATGGTTCTTGCTATGTTGCTAAACTCTTCCACATGCCATCCAAAGTCAACCCAGCAGCAGAGTGAACAGCACTTCTTAAAGATCCTGAGACACAGAACCAGGTATGGTGGTGCACGCCTTTAATCCTAGCACTTGGGAGGCAGAGGTAAGAAGATTCCTGTGAGTTCAAGGCCACCCTGAGATTACATAGTGAATTCCAGGCTAGCCTGGGCTAGAGCAAAACCGTATTTTGAAAATCCAGAAAAAAAAAAAAAAGATCTTGAGACATGACATGTGACAGATGGAAGATCAGAGAGTGGAAACAACTTCTAAAACTTCAACACCAGCTGGATGTGGTGGTACACACCTATTATCCTAGCACTTGCAAGGCTGAGGCAGGAGAATTACTAAGAGTTTGAGACCAGCCTGGCTATCGGGAGTACCAGGCCAGCTACATAGGAAGATCCTATCTCAAAAAAGTGAAACTGGGCTGGAGACATGGCTCAGTGGTTAAGGCACTTGCCTTCAAAGCCTAACAACCTGGGTTCAATTTCCCAGTACCCATGTAAAGCCTGGTGCACAAAGTGGCACATGTGTCTGAAGTTTGTTCAAAAAAAAACCCCCAAAAAACAAAGCTGAGCCATGGTGGTGCACACCTTGAATCTCAGCACTTTGGAGACAGAGGTGGGAAGGTCACTATGAGTTCAAGCCCAGCCTGGGACTACAGAGTGAAATCCAAGTCAGCTTGGGCTAGGGTGAGACCCTATATTAAAAAACTAAAGAAAAAAGTGAAACAAAAGAAAATAAACAAAGAAATACTTAGTTCCAGATACTGACACTAGCCACTTCCATGCCTTAGCCACCTGCTCCTCCTCCTGAGTTGCCCTCCAAGAGGCAAGATTTTAATCAGACTCCTAAGGAATCACCCTCTGAACTCACAAACACTGAGGAAACTGCAACCTCTACACAAATGGATTACTGGAATTCTGTGGTTTAAAAATAGTTTTCCTGGGTGTGATGGCTCACACCTTTAATCCCAGCACTTGGGAGGCAGAGGAAGGAGGGGTTCAAGGTCACCCTGAGACTAAATAATGAATTCTAGGTCAGCCTGGGCTAGAGTGAAACCCTACCTTGAAAAAAAGTCATTTTGACTCTCTCATATATGAATCCTGGCTTCAAAAATTCAGATTTATATATCAGCTGGAATAAAAGCCAGTAACAGAGGCCAGAAGGCTAGGAAGGGGCTATCAGGGAGAAAGGAGCAGGCTTGAAGGATAGAATAGTAGATAGGTAAGCAGAAGGTTAGAATACAGGGTGTGAAATGGTCTAAGTGGACTCAGGGGAGGGAATAGGGTAGAGGAGGGTTAAAAGAAATTAAAGATGTTATGAAGAAGTCATATGTAAACCTACTTCTCTATGTAAATAACACTATATATATTAAAAAGAGAGTTTGGAGAGATGGTTTAGTGGCTAAGGCACTTGCCTGCAAAGCCTAAGGCTCTAGGTTTAATTCCCCAGAACCCACGTAAGCCAGATGAACGTGGCAGTGCATGCATGCGCGTGGAGTTCATTTGCAGTAGCTAGAGGCCCTGGTGTGCCCATTCTCTCTCTCCCTAATAAATAAATAAAATATTTTTCTTTAAAAAAGAGTTTTGGCAGAAGTACCCTGTGAGGGAGTGAAAAATGCTGTGCACAAATTGTAGAAAATTTTCAGTGCCACAGGTGGGAAACCATCTAGTGAGTTATCGGTCAAGAAAGCCTCCTGATACTCCCAAAACGTCATAGACCATTGCTAAGGTTCTTGGTTGACCATTAAAACTAGATGAGAAGATCCTATTGCTGAAAACTCCACACACACAGGTGACAGGACACTGAGAACTCAAGCTGGAGCTGAGCTGGAAGCCTCCTCCCTGCTGACTAGCTGTCAGACGCTGGAAAGACCTGTGCCACCTGCTGTGGAGAAAAGTCAACGGCCTTAACCAGCAGCAGATTCTCCAAGCTTCACAATTGGCCATCCAGGCCAATGGTGACAACTGCTACAATGGTGCATGTCTGTTATGGGGGAAACTACATGCTCTGTGATTAGATTTGAGGCCTGCTCCCTGAGAAGGAGGGAATTCATGCCTACTACTGGAAACCTAACCAAAAGCCTATGGCTGGGGAGGTCATAAGCCATAGAGAGGAAAATACTACTGTTTTCTGCATGAATAAATATATTATGCCCACAAAACTGTCCTCTAAATACTTACCACACCCTGCAAGGCTCTGGGATCACTGTGGAAGAAGTGGCAGAAAGAATCTAATATTGTCTTCCAGACACACAGTGGCCATAGTACTCAAGACCTTCTAGTGACTAATATTACTTACACAAGACCTGGATAATAGGAGGGGGAAAATAATAGAAGAGAGACTAGTTGGAAAGAAGAAGGGACTCAGTGGAAGGAGAATAAGAAGGGTGATGCCAAGGCATTATGATCATGGTATACTGTCTATATGTATAGAAGCTGTCAATACAGTTTTAAAAAAGTAGTTTTTGAGGGCTGGGGAGATGACTTAGCAGTTAAGTGCTTGCCTGTGAAGCCTAAGGACCCCAGTTCAAGGCTCGATTCACCAGGACTCACATAAGCCAGATGCACAAGGTGGTGCATGCATCTGGAGTTCGTTTGCAGTGGCTGGTGGCCCTGGTGTGCCCATTCCTTCCCTATCTATCTGCCTCTTTCTCTTTCTGTTTGTCGCTCTCAAATAAATAAAAACAAACCAAAAAAAGTAGTTTTGAGGGACCCCAATGACTCTTCCATCAAACTGTTAGAGCTGCTAAATACTTTCAGCAAAGTTATAAAATCAACACACAGAACTCAGTGGCCTTCCTATATACTAACAACAAACATGCTGTGGATGAAATCAGGGAAACATTCACAATTGCATCAAAAAACATAAAGTACCTTTGAATAAGTCTAAGCAAGGAAGTGAAGGATCTCTTCAATGAAACTTTAAAATACTCAAGAAAGAAACTGCAGAAGACACTAGAAAATGCAAAGATAGCCCATGTTCATGGACTGGAAAAACCAATAAAAATGTCAATCTTGCTGGGCATGGTGGCACACATATTTAATCCCAGTACTTAGGAGGCAGAGGTAGGAGGACTGCCATGAGTTCAAGGCCACCCTGAGACTACATAGCAAATTCCAGGTCAGCATGAGCTAGAGCAAGACCCTACCTCGGGGCGGGGGCGAGAGTCAATCTTACCAAAAGCAATCTACACATTTAATGCAACCCTCATAACAGCATTCTTCATAGAAAATAGAAAAAAACAAATCCTAAAATTCATCTGGAAGCATAAAAAAAGCTTTGAATAGCCAAAGCAATTCTGAGCCACAAAAATAAGGCTGGTGGTATTACCAAACCTGATTTTAACCTATATTATAGAGCCATAGTAATAAAAACAGCATGGTACTGGCACAAAAATAGACATATATCAATGGGACAGAATAGGGGACCCAGATATTAACCTAAGCAGCTACAGCCATCTGATTTTTTTTACAAAAATGCTAAAAATATTCATTGGAGAAAAAGCCTCTTTAACAAATGGTGCTGGGAAAAAATGAATATCTATATGTAGAATGTGGTGGTTTGAATTAGATGTCCCCATAATCTCGTGTGCTCTGAATGCTAGGTGCCAAGTTGGAGGTAATTTGGGAATTGGAGCCTCCTGGGGGTGATATATTTTGGGGGGGGGCTTATGAGTGTTATAGCCAGCTCCCCCTTGCCAGTGTTTGGATAGTCGCCAGGATGGTCTCTATGTAAAATATGATCCATGCTATGAGAATGGACATGATGGTCAGAAGTGGCAGAAGCACTTACCAAGACCATGCCACATACGAAACAGAAAGCTACAAGACACGCAGCCCAGCCACTTTGCAGTGAAGGACACACATAGGAAGAGCCAGACCCAGACAAGAGGCCAAGCCTGGGACTCCAACGGTGTGGGCTGACTCCCCTTGCTGTGGCTTCTAATCTGCAGGACCCTGAGCCTGCACAGTATTTGGCACTAGTAATGGCACATTTGGCTGGTTCATGTTGGTTTTTATTGGGGGGGAAGGGTCAGGAGGATTTCAAGTAGGGTCTCACTCTAGCCCAGATTGACCTGGAATTCACTAAGTAGTCTCAGGGTGGCCTCAAACTTATGGTCATTCTCCTACTTCTGCCTCCTGAGTGTTGGGATTAAAGGTGTGTGCTACCATACCTTGGTTGTTTCATATATTCATATATTTTTTGGGGGGGGGGGGTTTCAGTTTTTTTAGGTAGGATCTCACTCTAGCCCAGGCTGACCTGGAATTCACTATGGAGTCTCAGGGTGGCCTTGAACTCACAGCAATCCTCTTACCTCTGCCTCCCAAGTGCTGGGATTAAAGGCGTGCACCACCACACCTGGCTATCATGTTCATATTTTTAAATGTTTATTGTTTTGTTTGAGAGAGAGAGAATTGGCATGTTAGGGCCTCAGCCATAGTAATCAAACTCCAGACATATGTGCCACCTAGTGGGCATGTGTGACTTTGTGCATGCCTCATCTTTGCGCATCTGACTAATGTGGGATCTGAAGAATCGAACATGGGTCCTTAGGCTTTGTAGGCAAGCTCCTTGACTGCTAAGCCATCTCTCCAGCCCATGTTTCATGCTTTTGCTGAAGTACAGAATCACTTGCAAACCACTTGGTAACATATGTGCAATGGGAAAATATTGCCATCTGTACTGGAAAAATGGAAGAAAGGTCAAAATTATAAATTAGACCACAGAAAATTCTTGACTGAGAAATTTTCCAGGAAAAATATTTTCCCCTTCAGCAAGTGGCTCTCCCTGACAATGAGGAAGTACACCACCCAGTGGCCATCCCAAGCAGCCAGGGGCAGTTTGCTGAGCACAGGCCAGGAATGCTCAGACCAGCTTACCAGGTGGATATGATCAGTACACCAAGAAATAACATCAGTTCTGCCCAAAGGGAACCTAACAAATAGCATCCAGTCATCTATCTCCAGGCAGGAAAGTCATGTTCAGATTATGTTCATACTTAATGCCAGTGCCTGACCTGCCTATTGGCAGGGTAGTCACAGCATTCTAAAGCACCTGTCATATATGATGTCTCCACTCACCATGTCACGGGAGACACTACTTCATGCTTGGTGAGGCTCTCACACATCACGTTCATGTCAATGCTCCCCCCACCTCCTGCCCCATGGTCTGCCTACTGGGCCTGCACTATCAACTGCTAGAGGTGGCATCTATTCCCTAATGTTAGGACAGAGGAGGAAGGAAAACCATGTCCTTTAAATCCCTCAGTGTCTCCTGCCCCTCTGTGACTGACCTGCTAACCACCTGAAGACAGTAAGCACACCATCCTCACTTTACCCAACCCAAAACCTGGCACCCAGCAGATGCCCCAAATGTGCCATTAGTAGCAGATGTACCACACAAAGATCCATCACCTCTCTCAGTTACAGGCCCTCTCACCCTTTCCCACATGACAGTGGAGCTAGGAAACTCAGGAAGGGCCGAGGGACCTCCCTCCTACCAGCTCCTCTGCCCCTGATGGCACTGGGCATCTCAGCAGGAAGAGGTGCAGCAACTCTTATGGAGCACCAGGACAGAGGGTGTGCCACAGCTAGAGGTGTTAGAGCCCTCCTGCAATGTCTCGCATGCTATAAAGTGGCCAGGTGAGTGGACCAGGAAGGAGGAAGCATATACCCCTGCGGGAAAGCCCTCTGGAGGCAGGGACTGGAGCTCCTCCTGGTTACTGTCCTTGACCTAGCCCCTTCCATCACAGTGCTGTTGTGTGTCAACTTCTTCCCATCCCCACACCCACTACACAGGAGGAAATGAAGGAAAAAGGCAGGGCTGGAGGCCTTGGCCCCAACTCAACCACTTTAATCACACACTTGAAGCCAGGTCGCCAGGACGGTCTCAGTGTAAAGTGGTAAGTGATATTCAGAACAACTGTCCAGATCAGGCATATGTCTGAGAAGTACCAGGCAGAGGGGAAGACTGGCATACATCATGGCTTGGAACCCAAAAGCTCCCCACTCCCACCCCCACAGGGTCCTTTTCTCGTACTTTGATCTGTAAATGCCACTCCTTACCCCAACTCCATCTATTTCCCATACATTTCCAGTGGGTTGGGACCTTAAGGGGAAAATCAGGCATGGGCAATTTATCTCTTTCTACTTCTGGAAGGTAGCCAAATGGCTCTGAAAAATCACCTCACCTTTGTGACTAACTGAATTAATGATTGTTGCTTTGTATCAGTTACTCAAGGACTATAATTTTTCACAATAAAATTAAATAGGGATTTCTCACTTGACTAAGGCATGGTTCCCTGTCCCTCCTGTTGATGGTTTTGCCAAGTGTACTGCTTTACAGTCTTGTAATTCTGAAGAAGACTCCATCCTAAAGGTGGGGCCATGCAAAAATTTTGCAGGCCATGTGTATCTGTTTTCACATTTGAACCTCGTTATGATTCAGTGAGTATATGAAGTAAGTATTAGCTCCACACAGAGATAAGAAACCAAAATGCTGAGAGATTAGCTAATTCTGCTTGGGGGAGTTGGAGTTGGTGGAGAAGCTTGATGGCAAGTCTCCTTCACTACTCTATGCAATCCCCCAGTGCTGCCCACCAGATAGCTGCCCTCAGTCCACTCACATAGATGCCTGTTTGGATGGAGGACTCTGCTCCTGTGCATTCAATGGTGACATCTGGCTTGCAGCCCAGCAGACCTTCCACTTTCCCGGCAATTTCCTGAGGGCTCTCCTTGGCAACCTGGATGGTGAAATCAGCCCCGACTTCCTTGGCTTTTGACAAGCGGGCTGCAGACAGATCTAAAGGTAGAAAAAGTTTCTTTCAAATTGAAAAGCCAGATAACTGATTAGGAGGAATAATCCACTGAAGATATAAGACCTGATGGCAAGAGCTGCAGTACAGTGGGTGGAGATGCTGATCAGGCCCAACATCCTCTACACTCTCAGTCACAGGCCATGTGGTACACATATACACATGCACTGACACCATTTCTTCATACAACACATCCCCACACCCTTCTACATCTCCACACAAGCATGTATACACCACACATTGATGATATACATGATTAACTCACAAAAATACTCCCTCTTTGCCTCATAAGCTGGGGCAAATAAAAGGCTGTTGAATCTCCTCTTACCACTAAAGGGACAGTAAGTGGTCCCTACATAAAAAGTCATTCTTTTTTATCTACAGCAGTTTGCCTCTTTTCACAAAACAGATTCATCCTGAGCCTTGAACTAGTCAACCCTGGGTGGGCTTTTCTCCTAGAAATCAGGAAAAAGGAGGTAGAGCCCCTTTAGAATTAAGTGCCTCAAGAAGTGCTCTGGTCACAGGTAGATGATTTGTCTCCAGTGTGGCAATTCTGAGATAGTGAAATCTTTAAGAGATGAGATCCAATGCAAGGTGTTAAGAGCCAGTCTTGAAGAGTCAATGAGCTTTATTCAAGTGGCAAACTTGAATCTTTTGGGCTTCCTGTCTCACAATGTGATCTCTTCAGCAATACAATGCCATCTGCCAGAATCTTCACTCAGAACAAACTAATGGGGCTATATAATCTTGGACCCTTCCCCTTTGATCCAATGAGCTAAATAAACCTGATTTTTTTTTTCAATTACATTTGAGAATTTATTGTCTTTTCTTTTATAAAACAGGGTTAGTTCTTCAAGACAGGTTTGACTCCAACTCCTGGAGGCAAGCAACACTTCCACCTCAGTTGTCCTGGAAGCTCTGCTTACAGGCCTGGGCCCTTGTGCCCACCTGTTCTCCAGTTCTTCCTTTGCTTCCTGGTTTCCTGAGTTGTTTCTTCAGAAATCAAATGCCTTAGTCAACTCTTCAGTGGACACAGGGCACCATTGCAGTGATCCAAGGGGGTCTTCAGAACGTGTCAGTTCTGACTTGCTCCAAACACATGAATCCTCCTCCCCTGGGTACAACTCAGGGTCCACATCAATCTCCAGATCAGAACCACCATGCTCACATCCTGTCAGAGGTGGATCCTCAGAAGAGCTCATGGCACACAGAGTTCCTTTTTAAATTTGGATGCCAGGCCAGCCTTCATCACCACCGTCGATTTCATCTGGTGTGTGCCACACGTTCCTGCACAGTCCTCCTTCCCCTTCACTCCCGAGGCCCCAGGGGTGCCCCGCAAGCACTTCTCTGCCCCTATAGGAATGGGACTGGGGACTCCATCTCCACTCTGCTGGAGCACACCCTGCATGGAAGGCTGAGTGGTGTTGTTGCCAGTAACACACAGGTTCATTTCTGCAGATGTTTTATTTTCCAAGCTGATGTCTGCTCAGAGATTGGGAAGATGCTCAGTGGCTTGTGGTGAAGATCTATGAGCTCTGAGGCAGAAGCTGCTCTAGCCAAACCTCATTTCTTTAAAAGAACCCAGCTCAAGCTGGGCATGGTGGCACATGCCTTTAATCCCAGCACTCAGGAGGCAGAAGTAGGAGGATCAACCATGAGTTCGAGGCCACCCTGTGACTACAAAATGAATTCCAGGTCAGCCGGTGCTATAGTGAGACCCTACCTTGAAACCCGCCCAACCACCCCCCAAAACAAAAAAAACCAGTTAACCTAGTATCTCACACTTTAAATTTTCTTTGAGGTATGGTTTCACTCTAGTCCAGGCTGACCTGGAATTTACTACGCAGTCTCAGGGTGGCCTTGAACTCACAGTGATCCACCTACTTCTGCCTCCCGAGTGCTGGGATTAAAGACATGCACCACCATGCCTGGCTCTAGCATCACACTTTAAAAAACAAACAAACAAGCAAAGAGCAACAGAAAGTAAACTAACTTAGAAGGAACTGATCCCAGGGCCCTGATGCAAACTACAGGCCCAACTGTTTCCCTCTCAAGATTTAAAAAGAAGCAGAGGCCAGTAAGCTAGAAAGGGGCTATAAGGGAGGGAGGAGAGGGGAGGACTTAAGGGGATGGTATTATATGTATGTAAGTAGAAGAACAGATCACTGGGGATGGAAAGGCCTAGGTGAGGTCAGGGGAAGATAATGAGTAGAGGAAGGGTGGGAAGGTTACTCAAAATCTGTATGGGTATGAACAAGTCATATGGAAACCTATTTTTTTGGACAATGGCACATCCAGAAGCCCTAGGTTGATACTAGAAAAATTTCAGTGAATTGTTGGCCAGGGAGGTCACTGATGGCCCCAAAACATTACAGGCCATTGCTGAGGCCCTTGGTTTCCCAACAGGAATAGATAGTAAGACCCTATTGCGGAAGAATCCACATGCTTGGGCTACAAAATTACTGAGAAATCAAGCTGGAACTGAGCTGAAAACCTCCTCCGTGTAGACCAGCTAGCTGACAGAAATCTGGGGGGAAAAAAAAAAGCTATGCTGCATGCAGCTCTATGGGAGAGAGATAAATCACCAGTGGAGATAAACAACAGAGGATGCTGCAAGCCTTAAGCTGGGCCAGCCAAGCCAAATGAGCCAACAGGTACAATAGTGGCATGTCTGTTAGGAGGGAAACCAACTGCTCTCTATACTAAAGGTCCACTCCACAGGAGTGAATACTGCTTGATACTGAAAACTTATGACAGGATTAGTCATGAGCCTAGGGGTGTAATGCCTGGTGGTATCTGGCTAAATTATTATGCATATATATATTATGCTCACCAAAATGCCTGGTAAACAATTTTTTTTTCAATTTTATTTTTATTTTTTTTCTTTTCACAATTTTTATTAACAGTTTCCATGATTATAAAAAATATCCCATGGTAAACCCTCCCTCACCGCCCCCCACACTTTCCCCTTTGAAATTCCATTCTCCATCATATTACCTCCATCTCAATCATTGTACTTACATATATACAATACCAACCTATTAAGTACCCTTCTCCTTTTCCTTCTCTTCCCTTTATATCTTCTTTTTACCTTACTGGCCTCTGCTACTAAGTATTTTCCTTCTCATACAGAAGCCCAATCATCTGTAGCTAGGATCCACATATGAGAGAGAACATGTGGCCCTTGGCTTTCTGGACCTGGGTTACCTCACTTAGTATAATACTTTCCAGATCCATCCATTTCTCTGCAAATTTCATAACTTCATTTTTCTTTACCACTGAGTAGAACTCCATTATATAAATGTGCCACATCTTCATTATCCACTTATCAGTTGAGGGACATCTAGGCTGGTTCCATTTCCCAGCTATTATAAATTGAGCAGCAATAAACATGGTTGAGCACGTACTTCTAAGGAAATGAGTCCTTAGGATATATGCCTAGGAGTGCTATAGCTGGGTCATATGGTAGATCAATCTTTAGCTGTTTTAGGAACCTCCACACTGATTTCCACAATGGCTGGACCAGATTGCATTCCCACCAGCAGTGTAGGAGGGTTCCTCTTTTTCCACATCCCTGCCAACACTTATGATCATTTGTTTTCATGATGGTAGCCAGTCTGACAGGAGTGAGATGGAATCTCAATGTAGTTTTAATCTGTATTTCCCTGATAACTAGTGACATGGAACATTTTTTAGGTGCTTATATGCCATTCATATTTCTTCCTTTGAGAACTCGCTATTTAGCTCCATAGCCCATTTTTTTTCAAGTCTTTTACCATTTTAATGTGGAGATATATCCCCCAATTCATTTTAACAAAAAATGCAACCATCTTACAAAGTGTCTCTAGTACCCCCCACCGATACCTAAAACCAACAAAGGAGGTCGGCAAAGATGTGGAACAAGACAAAAATCCCACACATTTCTCTCATAATGCAAAACAGCATGGACAATGACCGTTGCATGGCAGTTTGATGGTTTTCTCCATAACATTACCATGCATCCCATAACTGAACTTTAGTATTTGCCCAAGTGGTACTGAAAGTGTCCTTAAACTTACCAGCGTAAAATAACTACACCCTGTAATTCTAGCTATGACATTATGGAAATGGCAAACTCCAGAGAGAAGAAAAAGGAAGTTAAGTAGAGTGAGCGACTGAATAGGTGAAGCATGGTGGCTCAGTGAGGGAAACTTCTCCATTGGACACTATGATGCTGGACACACCACCCTTTATGTTATCAAAATCCACATGCCAAGGCTACAGAGATGGCTTAGCGGTTAAGCTCTTGCCTTTAAAGCCTAAGGACCTTGGTTAAAGGCTCCGTTCCCCAGGACCCATGTTAGCCAGATGCACAAGGGGGCGCACGTGTCTGGAGTTGGTTTGCAGTGCATAGCCCATTTTTGATTGGCTCGTTTGATTCCTTATTATTTAACTTTTTGAGTTCTTTGTATATCCTAGATATTAATCCTCTATCAGATATATAGCTGGCGAGATTTTTTTCCCATTCTGTAGGATGCCTCTGCTTTTTTTACTGTGTCATTTGCAGTACAAAATCTTTGTAATTTCATGAGGTCCCAGTGATTAATCTGTGGTTTTATTGCCTGAGCAATTGGGGTTGTATTCAAGTCTTTGCCAAGACCAATATGTTGAAGGGTTTCCCCTACTTTTTTCTCTAGCAGTTTCAGAGTTTCAGGTCTGATGTTAAGGTCTTTAATCCATTTGGACTTAATTCTTGTGCATGGAGAGAGAGAAGAATCTATTTTCATCCTTCTACAGATATATATCCAGTGGTAAACAATTTTCTAAATGTTCATATACATATATTAAATCTACTCTCACTTTTGGTTAGAGAAACTTCTCTTTTCAGATGGCAGTGATCTCTGGGATGATTCAAAATGCACCATTGTGCTGAGAAGACATGACAGAGTAATGCATAGCACTGAAATATCTCTATCACACCTTCCAAGGCTCAGGGCCCATTGTGGAAGAGGTGACAGAAAGAATGTAAGAGTGAAAGGAAGGGTAGGATTCCTTACAATGTGCTCCTCCAGACACAAAATGGCCTGGATATCCATGACCTCACAGTGCCTGACACTACCTACACAAGACCATTATATTAGGAGAAAAGGATGACGACGTCAAAATAACAGACAGACTGATTTAGAGGGAGAGGGGGTATGGATGGAGAGTGGAGTTGTAAAGGGGGAAAGTAAGGGGGAGGGAATTACCATGGTTTATTGTCTATAATTATGGAAGTTGTCAATAGTAAAAATAAAAACAGTTGGGCATGGTGGCACACGCCTTTAATCCCAGCACTCGGGAGGCAGAGGTAGGAGGATCGCTGTGAGTTCAAGGCCACCTGAGACTACATAGTAAATTCCAAGTCATCCTGAGCTAGATAAATAAATAAATAAATTAATTAATTAATTAAATTAAATAAAAACAAAAAATAAGTAAGTAAAAAAGTAAATGAATAAACAAATGTCACATAGAAATGATTTTAAAAGAAAATCTTACCAGTCACCACTACTTGAGCTGCTCCCATTGCCTTAGCCACAAGCAAAGTGACAAGCCCGATTGGTCCTAAAAAAGCAAAAAAGAATGAAGTATGTGTGTTATTAAACATCAGCTTCCCTCCTTATCTGGGCAACAGACAGGAACAAAGCTTCTTCAGTGGGTATGTAAAACAAGTATTACCTCCACATACAGATAATGTAATAACCATTTGTATGCAAGTGCCTGGAACACAGTAAGACTTTCAAACTCTTTATCAATGCAGGTGTGAATGGATGTATGAAGACTATTCTCTTAGGAAGCACATTCCTAGTGGTAGGTTGTATTTAATCCCATCACCACATAGCTAGAAATTTCCCACTTTCTCTTAGAAACTGCTGGACATAATCTTTAAAAAAAAAAACAAAACAGAGAATAAGAATCAGGTGGTGTAGATTTTATTTTTCCTAATTCCCACCTTCATGAGAACCTATCAACCCCTCTCTAAGGAGAAGCACATCCTTTCTTGTCACCCTCTGTGGAGTCCCCTTAAATAAGGTGGCTCACTCCTTGGACTAACCCACTTGCTCAAGCAGTGCCAAGATACTTAGGCATCCAAGAACTAGCCCCAAACCACCCACTACCACAGTATTTTCATGTTAGCTGATTCCATGGTTTTAATATGAAACCCAGACCAATACAATGGAATAATAAAGAATAGTTTTTATTATTATTATTTTTTTGAAGAAAGAGAGAATGGGTGCACCAGAGCCTTTCAGCCACTGTGAATGAACTCTAGACATGTGTGCCACCTTATGCACATGTGCAACATGTGTGTCTGGCTATGTGGGACCTACAGATTCGAACATGCATTCTTAGGCCTTGCAGGCAAGCCTTAACTGCTAACCCATATCTCCAGCCCAAGAATAGCTTTTGAGTTTGATTTCTGTATGCATTTTTTGGAAACAACTTTGTGTGAGTCCTCCAGAAAGTAAAAACACTGAAAAATAATACCTTAAATGTCAAAAAGGGTCATCAGATAAATATACTGCAAAGATAGAACACAGCTACTAAAACTTATACCATAATTTTCCATCTACTGACATGGGAAACAGTTTACAAAATATTGATTTTTTAAAAGTAATTTAAAAAACATTTTATTTATTTATTTATTTGTTTGTGAGGAGAGGAAGAGGCAGAGAGAAAGACACAATGAGCATGCCAGGGCCTCCAGTCATTGCAAAGGAACTCTAGACACAGGCACCCCCTTGTGCATCTGGCTTATGTGGGTCCTAGGGAATCGAACCGGGGTCCTTAGGCTTCACAGGCAAACACCTTAACCACTAAGCCATTTCCCCAGCCCCAAATATTGATTGTTTAAAAGGGAATAACAGACATAAGATGTGGTGGCTCATGTTTGTAATCCCAGCACTGAGAAGATTAAAGTAGAACTGTTACTTAAAGGCCAGCCTGAGATACACAGCAAGACTTTGTCTCAAAAAGTGTAAAGAGATGGCTTAGCCATTAAGGAACTTGCGAAGCCTAAGGCTCGATTCTCCAGGTTCCACATAAAGCCAGATGCACAAAGTGGCACATGTGTCTGGAGTTCGTTTGCAGTGGCTAGAGGCCCTGGGGCACCCATTCTCTCTCTCTCCCTCTCTGTCTCAAATAAAAAAATAAATATTAAAAAGTCTTTAAATATTTATTTATTTGTAAACAGAGAGAGAATAGGTACACCAGAGCCTCTATCCATTGCAAACAAACTACAGATGTACCACTTTGTACATCTGACTTTACATGGGCATTGGGGAACAGAACCCAGATAGTTAGGTTTTGAAAGCAGGTCTTAACCACTAAGCAATCTCTCCAGCCCTCAAAAAAGTCTTGAAGAAAACTCACACACATGGGGCTGAAGAGATGACTCAGCAGTTACGGTAAATGCCTGCAAGGACTAAGGACCCGGGTTCAATTCCTCAGTACCCACATAGAGCCAGATGCACAAAGTGGTGCATACACTTGAAGTTCACCTGCAGTGGGTAGAGGCCCTGGTGGTCCCATTCTCTCTCTAAAACTCTCACACAAGGAAAGATACATAGCTCAGTTGGTAGAGTGCTTGCCTAGCATGCATGAGACCCTGGGGAGATCCCAAGCACCTCATAAAACCAGGTGTAGTGGTACTTGCCTATAATCCTAGCACCAAAGGGGTAAAGGTAGGAGGATTGAATTTCAAGGCCATCAGCCTGGGCTCCATGAGAAAGGAAAGGAAAGGGGAAGGGGAAGGGGAAGGGGAAGGGGAAGGGGAAGGGGAAGGGGAAGGGGAAGGGAAAAGAGAAGAGAAGAGAAGAGAAGAGAAGAGAAGAGAAAAGAAAAGAAAAGAAACCCACATATTCAGACAGTATCTAGCCAGTCATGGTAGCACAGACATGGAATTCCAGCATTTAGGCAGTTGAAGCAGAAAGATAATAAATTGGAAGTGGGCCTGGACTACATAGCGTGACCTTATCTTGGGCTGGAGACATGGTTTAATGGTTAAGTGCCTGCTTGTGAAGCCTAAGGACCCTGGTTTAAGGCTCGATTCCCCAGGACCCACATTAGCCAGATGCACAAGGAGGCGCACACATCTGGAGTTCATTTGCAGTGGCTGGAGGCCCTGGTGCACCCATTCTCTCTCTCTCTCTCTCTCCTGTCACTCTCAAATAAATAAATAAATTTAAAAAGCATGACCTTATCTCAAAACACAATTAAAACAGCCAGGCGCAGTGGTGCAGTGGCGCATACCTTTAATCACAGCACTTGGGAGGTACAGGTAGGAGGAGGAGTGCTGTGAGTTTGAGGCCACCCTGAGGCTATGAAGTGAATTCCAGGTCAGCTTGGGGCTAGAGCAAGACCCTACCTTCAAAAAAAAAAAAAAAACCTGGGTTGGAGAGATGGCTTAGCAGTTAAGGCACATGCCTGCAAAGCCTAAGGACCCAGGTTTGATTCTCCAGGTCCCACGTCAGCCAGATGCACATTGTGGCACATGCACCTGGAGTTTCTTTGCAGTAGCTAGGGGCCCTGGTGTACCCATTCTCTCTCCCTCTGTCCCTCTGTATCTAATAAATAAATAGGATGATAAAAATTTTAAAAATCTTATGTAAAGCTCATTCTGCACCAAAATATTAACCATGGCTCCCTCCTGCTGATAGTGAATTTCTGTGAGCATGTGCACCTGGATGTATTGCAGTTTCCCTTTGCATGCATCCTATGCCCATGCACATAGAGGCCAGCGGATGACAGTGGGCATCCTTCCCTTATCCTCTATCCATATATTTCCTTGAGACAGGGCCTCTCCCTCAACCTTGAGCTGTTGTCCATCAGCAAGCCCCAAATGCTCCAGTCTCCACCCTCCACAGACTGGGGTTAGATTTGCATGGCCATGCCCAGTTTTTTACATGGGTTCCGGCAAAATCAAATTTGGCAGTCTCTGGCCAAGAGGCCCTCATGCTTAAGTAGCAAGCACACTCAACCTCTGAGCCATACCCACCCTGCCATTTCAATGATAGATACTTAAATGGCCCTAATTAAGCCAGATCTGTTCTACATTCACCATCCTTCTTAGGAAACCAATGGCTACTACCTTATCCTGTCAAAGAAAACCACTGACTGAAAAACATGCATGAAAAATACTAGGTCATATTGATGAAGGTCTCTCTCTCTTTCTCTCTCTCTCTCTCCCTCTCCCCCCTCCCCCCCTTGCTGTGTATGTGTCTGTCTGTCTGTGTCAGCAGAAGTTAAAAGCTTAGGCTAGAGCAGAAGATAAGCAGCAGAGAGCTGGAGGCATAGAAGTCTGGACTCCCTCCTCCTGCTGGCTAGAGACAGGGACAACCTCTTTCATGGATGGGGCTAGGCCATGACTTCTGTGGATGCCTTTAAAGTTCCAAAAGTTACCCCTCCCTTTACTTCTAAAAATATCTCCCTAGTTTGCCAAGAGTTTAAAAATCATCACAGGAGCCAAGCATGGTGGTTCACGCCTTTAATCCCAGCACTCGGGAGGCAAAGGTAGGAGGATTGCCATGAGGCCACCCTGAGACTACAGAGTGAATTCCAAGTCAGCCTGGGCTAGAGTGAGACCCTATCTCGGAAAACCAAAACAAACAAACAAAAAATCATCACAGGATTTATTATTTAAGCAAATAAAGGGTTATATTGCCTAGGAAATCTAATATTAGTTACTATCATATCTGTAGACATCTATTTGTTTACTTATTTACTTAGGTTTTCTTTGAGACGCACTATGTAGCCCAAGCTGGCCTGGAACTTGCAGCAATTCTCCTGCCTCATCCTCCTGAGTGCTGGGGATTACAAGCATGTGCCACCACACCCAGCATAGACATTTCATTTTATTTAGCAAAGTTCCAGTCACTGAATGAGATATTGTAATCTTCCCTACTGAGATGGATTCTAGAACCAGTTCTAGCCATTGAGAGGAGGAATAAGATGGGCAAGGGGGGTCATCACATTTCTGATCAGGTGTCCTCTGCTCCTTACCAGCTCCACATACAAGGACCTTGTTCCCCAGAGAGACTCCACCTCGCCGGCAGGCATAGATCCCCACAGATAGTGGCTCAATCAGGGCACCTTCCTCAAAGGTGACGCTGTCAGGAAGCCTGAGGAATCATCCAACACGCACAATTAGACCCTCTGGCCTAACTATGGTACTGAAAACAGTGTTCTATCACAACAGCCAACAGTTACTGAGCATTTACATGCCTTTAGTCATATCAGTCTTGGAGTGATTATCCCTATTTTACTTATGAAGAAACTGACAGTTAAAGGGCTAAATCATTTTTCCCAATACTCAAAACTATGGTTCAAATGGTTTAAATTATGAGTCAATAGATCTTATTCCAGAAGCCATGGGACACTGCCCCCCATGAAAATAATTTTCTGTGGAGAAATCATTTCAGAGTTCAGCAAAAATATTATGTTTTCTGGGGATTTTGTTTGTGGTACTGAGGATTAGACCCAGGACTACACATGCAGGGCAAGCATTCTACCAGCCCACAATGTTGTTGTTGTAACATACACCAAGGTGGTAGGTGCAGTTATCATAACAAATAAAGTTCATTTCACAAGGGGTTAACATAACCATATTGCAACATCGCGTCAGCTTCTTAAAGTTACAGCATATCTGGTTTCACACTAGCAAACAATCTCGAATATCAACAGTTCTGCAGACCAGTGACTAACAGCAGGCATCACTCCCCCCCCCCCCACTCCCCAGTATATATTACAGAAGAGCCACATCTGGTGACAGTAGTTGCCTGGCTGCCCCAGGACTGGTTAGAATGGGAACAGACAGAGCTGGTTAAATGCTGTGTCACCTTCCCCATTGGGTTCTTGGTTTTCACTGCTGAATGTGACCCAACAGCAGTTCCATTCCATCCCCTTTCCCACAAATGATAATGAACATTTGCAAAAGACTTTTTCACCCATTAGCTCATCTAAGCCTCAGAAAGACACTGTCAGGCAGGCACAGCAAGCTTTATTTCACCTTTATCCTACAAAAGAGGAGACCAAAGCTCAGTGCCGTCCAGACACTGGCCCAGGATAGGCTGATTCTAAGCAAGATTTGGACCAAGACATCCTGGTTGCACATCCTCAGCTGGTCCCCATCAACTGCCTCGCGACATAAGTGGCTCTGTGGCTAATATTTAAATTTTGCTGAGTCCTTGTTGTCCAGGATTTACCTAGTACCCCCAAGACCTGCATGTGCAAGAACACGAACACCTTCAAGTCCCGAAAAGAAGCAAGTGCGTGGCTAGCTCCCGTGCTCCTCCCCCACTCCTCCTGGCACTGCTCCTGTCCTGACAAAATAAACGGCAAAGCCTGCAGCTGGCCAACCTCCCCTCCTCCCCAGCCTTCTCTTCCCTCACACCATTTCCTCATTTTACCCACACTCGACTCACCCTCAGGCATGTTCTACATAAAGGGAAAGGCTTAAAAATGAGTAATGAAGAGCACAAAGTCTCTTGAGAACCTCCGATGCATACTCTCAGACTCAACAACCTGCCCCTTCATATCCAGGCCTCCCATGGAGCTCAGATGGACTCTGAGCTGAGCACCCCTCTCCTTTGGCTTTTAAAAAATACTTGTTTATGCATGTATTTATTAGAGAGACGGTGAGAGAGAAGACACATGGCATGCATGCATGAGAGAGAGGGAGAGGGTTGGGGGAAATGGCTCATCAGTTAAAAGCCCTCACATACAAAGCCTGCTGGCCTGGGTTCAGCTCCCTAGCATTCATATAAAGCCAGGCACAAAAAGCGGCACATATGGCTGGCATATATACACACCCACATGCATGAAAATAATTTTAATAAAAAGAAGAGAAAAAAAAATGGGGTTGAGGATGAGAGGGTGGTGAGGAAATACTGCTGCCTGTTTGAATATTCTATCTTTCAGGCCAGTGCTGCCTCCTTATACCTGCACCAACACAGCCAACCATGGCAGCAGGGCTCCTGGCATGTAGGAGAAGCATGGAGCTGCCCTTCTGCCACTGACCAGGGAACAGGAATAAGAAGACTCCGTGTTTCTTTCCAGCTGTGACTTCTCTTAGCTTTATGAACACCAGAGGTCATAATAAGGTTCAGGACCATATAAAAAGGAGAAAGATAATCTAGACTTCAAGGAAGGGAGCTTTACTACCGTGTTCCTCTGTCTTCCATGAAAATGTTCCTTAAGCTTTGACATGGCAAAGAACCCAGGAAAAGATGGGCTGATTCAGAAACTACCTGCTGAAAGGTATATTCAACCCTTATAACCTCCATTCTCTTACAGAAGGTGCGGGTCCTAACAAGCCATCACTAGGTCTCTAGCCTATATCTCCTATCTGGGTTTCTGCTGGCAGTGGTGGTGAGCGGGGGGGGGGGGGGGTGAGCAATGAGCACTAAAAAACTCAAATCCAGCCAGGAGTAGCGCTCTATATATAACCAGCATTTGGAAGGCTGAGGTAGGAGGGTATCTGACTCTGAGGCCATCCTGGCTATATAGTGAGATCTTGCTCCAAAAAAAAGAAAGAAAAGGATGGGCTGGAAAGATGTCTTAGCAGTTAAGGAACTTGCCTGTGAAGCCTAAGGACTCAGGTTTGATTCTCCACATCACATGTAAGCCAAATGCACAAGGTGGTGCATCTGGAGTTCGTCTGCAGGGGCTAGAGGCCCTGGCATAGTATTCTCTTTCTCCCCCCCTTTCCCTCTGTCTCAGATAAATAAAAATAAAAATTTTTAAATTATATATAAAAAAAGAGCAGGATGTGATGGCTCACACCTTTAATTCCAGTACTTGGGAGGCAAAGGTAGGAGGATTATTGAGAGTTCAAGGCCAGCCTGGGATTACAGAGTGAATTCCAGGTCATTCTGGGCTAGAGTGAGACTCTTATCTTGAGGAAAAAAAACGAAGGTGGGGGCTGGGAATGAAGAGGGGCTTCAGATATGTCAGGCTGCCCTGTGCCTGGTGCTCGCAGCCCGTCACCACTGAGAAGAAGGGAAGCACAGGCTGAGTGAAAGGGGAGCAGCGCCAGCAGCCGAGAGCTCCGAGACCAAGCCCCATGCGGAATGCGCAACACTGCACTCAACCCAAGGCCACTTCAAGTATAAGGGTGAAGTATAGGGCATAAGGATAGGGCAGAGGCAATTTGTCTCCTGGCTCTGCTCTGTGCCCGAGTCTATTAGCCTCCCTCTGCCTCAGGTAACTAGCATAAAAGAGCAGTAAAGGTGCCCACCTCATCATCGTTCATAAGAAGGAATGCAAAGCATGTTATACATGCACACGTACATAGCAATGATAACTAATAACAATAACATCATACACATCGTCTGACTGAGGTCTTTCAGTGACTAAATGAAACCAAAGCCTAGGAAGGTCAGATCATGTCCCTAAAGTCACAAAGACCACTGGAATGGATCCAGTATGCCACGACTCATGGTCTGGCTCACACTCCACCTTCTCAGGTATTGCTGTTGTATTTTCCTTGTCTGGTGGCTGCAGCAAAACCAAGAGGAGGATAAATCATGATACGTTCTCTCCAGAATGGCTGGAGAGGTGTGTAACTTCAGCAATGATTTTCTGTTTCCCGGTGACAGTGACGGGAAGTTAGACTGAAAGACCAGCCACTGTGAGTCCATCTGAGCCCCAAGAAGGCTACCTTCCCTTAACACCACCAAGAAGGCAGGCCTACCAGAGTAATGCCTCCAGTTCAGAATTATGAGCTGAAAAGAATAAAGAAAACATCACCAACCAACCAAAACAAGAGAAAGGTCCCATGGGGGTAGCTGGACTGCAGACACTAACTTGTAGCAGAAGTCAGCATTGTGCTTATAGAATCGGCTGAGGTTCCCATCGTCAGGAGGCGTGGCACAGAAGAAGATGGATGGTGACAGATTATATCGTCCAATCTTGCAGAATTCATCTGTCTCCCGGGGAGCACCAGGCTCAATGGCAACACGGTCACCTGGAAGGGAAAACAAAGATGGTGCCATGACCGACTATGGAAGCAGAACTTGACCTCTCCTGGGCCTGGTTCTGTTTTCCAGCCTCTGAAAGTAAGAGCAGAATAAGAGATGCTGTGACGGGAGGTCTGTTCATGGACTGATGCCAGATGGAAAAATCCAGTTTAATGAGCCACCCACTTCCCTGGAGCCTGGTATCTGAAACAAGCCCAGCCTGCTAGCTATTGTGGGTTTTTTTTGTTTGTTTTTGGTTTGTGTGTGTGTGTGTTTTTCCCCTGAGGGAGGGTTTCACTCTAGCCCTGGCTGACTTAGAATTCACTATATAGTTTCAGGGTGGCCTTGTACTCACAGCGATCCTCCTACCTCTGTCTCCCAAGTGCTGGGGTTAAGTTAAGGCTTGTGCCACCATACCCAGCTGTGTTGGGGATCTCACTCTAGTTCAGACTGGCCTCAAAATCTCAGCAATCCATTCCATCCAGCCTCCTGCACACTGCAGTTATAGGCATGAGCCATCTCTTGCTCCCTTAGTGCTTCTGAAGAAAACACAGGGCACAGCAAAGACTCTCACGCTAAGAGGAAAGGACCAGCCTACTTCTTCACTAGAAGGTTTGGCCTGCACTGCGACAATCCAACTGATCCCTGCACATCCACAGCTGCTCCCCAGCTTGGGAAACACAGAACCAGTCTTATCTCTAAGGCAAACCAGGAGGCCCCCATCCCAACCTGTTACAAAAGGGGTATCTAGTACATGGAGCATGCAGACATATTTCTTCTTTACTTGCTATGAAAATATGAGGCAAGGCTTGAATGCTTTGATGTGCAGCTATGATGATGGTCTGGTCTAAGTTATAAATATACATACATACATATATATATACATACACATACATATATACATACATATATAAATATATATACATACATACATATAGAATATATATGTATGTGTGTGTGTGTGTGTATATACACACACACACACACACACACACACACACACACATAAATAAAATGTCAAGGTACCTGAGCACAGGACTGAACCCATAATAGACACTTACCATGCATTGTTAGAACTTAAGAGAACCTGGTCCCACAGTCAGCAGTGGTGGCAGTGGTTTTTAGAAAGTACGCCTTCCACTTTGGAACAATCCTGTAATACCACATCTTTCTCAACTTCTATAAATGATGAATGGAGGTCCTGACTTAAGAATCCTTAACGAGCACATGTTTAACATCTTTGGAATTTGTCAATCCCTCTTCAAGTCACTGGGCCAAGACTCTGCACTATTCTATGGCACCTCTTGCCAACCCCTAGCTTCCTCCAAATAACTGGAAGTCATCTCCAGGCCATGCAATGGCCTTCTTAGCAAAGGAAAGTTAATGCCAACAGCTGTCTGTCAAAACAACTTGAAATTGATCTGCTGTGTCAGGGAACAACACAGTCTGCTATAGTTGAGAATCCTCCCTCTGGGAGAATGAATTAAGAAAATCTAGGTTTTCTTAGATTGGTATGTTCCCAGCCATCCAATAAAAATCTAAGACTACATCTAAAGTCTTCGTTCTTAGCATTTGGAGGTAGTTTGTGGTTTCCAAAGCTGGAGTATTTTCTCTACTGTATCTAGTTCATTTCCCAATTCCCTTCACAAGTAGTAGATGAGCTGTCCGTTTTTCAAAGGAGCTCAGAATCTAGGTAAGACATACATGCCTATCACACTCTCCTTTACACATTGTGACTATGTGCCTACTTTCTGACCCAGGTCTGTGTCCCTCTGCAGAAGGTAAGATTCCTACATGGTGGGATCAACACTGTCTTGTTCATGTTTTACCTCAGTGCATGACCAAGGGCCTGGCTCAGAGAAAGCACACACAGACACTTAGACTGAATGAATACATGAATCAGTTAGCCAAAGGACTTTGCTGACCTGGTTTTAGATGCTTTACCATCGATCCCACTTTAGCAACTGTTCCTGAAGCTTCATGCCCAAGTACCATTGGCTTTTTCACAACAAAATCTCCTATTCGACCATGCTGCCAGTAATGAACATCTGAGCCACAGATTCCAACAGAATGCATCTTCAGCAGCACCTCTGATAAGAGAAAGAAGAAGACAAGTGACACAAGAACAATTTCTCTGTAGCTGAGACAGCACTTTCCCTCTGGACAGGACAGAGGCCTGGGTTCTCAAGGTCTGATACACATGGGGGCCACAGAGGCAAACAATCACAACAGCAAGGCAGAGCAGCTTCCACAGAACACATTAACTGCAGGTGAAGGCTAAGTTTGTCAAACAGTAGTGTTGATGTTGCCAAGAAACTGGGCTTGTTTGTTGTTTTTTTGGTTGTTTTTAGTTCAATTAACATTTAAATCAGTAGGCTTTGAGTAGATCAGCGTATCCTCCAAAATATGGGTAGTTCTTAAACAATCAAGTAAAGGCTTTAGGAGCAAAAACTGAAATTTCCTAAATTTTCCTCAACTCTGCGACATGGAAACACTGTCTTAGTTAGCAGTTGCTGCTCTGCCTTGCAAACTTCCAATGTTTCAGCTCCCACAATCACAACAGCCAATGCCTTAAAGTAAACCTCCCTCTTCTCCATCTCACCCCACCTCCGTATATATGCATATACACATGTATCTTATTTGTTCTGTTTGTTTGGGGAACTCTGACCAATCATGATGTAAACAAGATATTGTGAGGAAGCGGTGGATTAACCACTTAAGAAAACAAGCTGTTTCCCAAGAGGTAACTGATTCCAGCCCATTACCATGATGCCTGATTCTTATCTGCTCCTGAGAACAACCTGGCAGAATCTCAGCTTGCCAAATGTGGTGACCTGTCAGGCTGAGTTCTTCATGGTCCTTGTTTTCTTAAAGGTGCAACTTTTTTTTAAAATTTTTATTTATTTATTTGAGAGTGACAGACATAGAGAGAAAGACAGATAGAGGGAGAGAGAGAGAATGGGCGCGCCAGGGCCTCCAGCCTCTGCAAACGAACTCTAGACGCGTGCGCCCCCTTGTGCATCTGGCTAACGTGGGACCTGGGGAACTGAGCCTCGAACCGGGGGTCCTTAGGCTTCACAGGTGAACGCTTAACCGCTAAGCCATCTCTCCAGACCAACTTTTTTTTTTTTAAACAATCCAATGACTTTAACCTGTGTTTCTCTTCCAAGGGCTTGAATTCATTTGGTGGTGTTATTGTCAAAACTCCAAGTTTAAAATAATGATGATACTGAACCTTTCAGCTGAAATAAGTACCAAAGGACTACTGGCTCTGTCTGACTGACAGGATCATATTACAAATATTTCCCTGAGAAAAAGCTCCACCCTAGAAAGACAGTGAGGGCGAAAACTCTTATGACCTCAGTTGTCTTATCCACCACCTGCCAAAAATCAATTAATCAATAAAATTCTACCAGATGTGGCCTTGGTTTTAGTGAAGAGAATTAGAAGTAGCAGGATGAATTCTGGATCAAAGATAGGGAAATACTGGGGCTGGGAAACAGCTCAGTGGTTAAAGGTGCTTGCTTGCAAAGCCTACCAGTCCAGGTTTGATTCCCCAGTACCCACATAAAGCCAGATACACAAAGTAGCACATATGTCTGGAGTTCACTTGCAGGGGCAAGAGGCCCTAGCACACACCTATATATTCATATTCTCTTTCTCTGTCTCACTAAGTAAATAAAAACATAGGGGAAAACAACCAAGGGTAATGACACATGCCTTTAAACCTAGCAGAGGTAGGAGGCTCACTGTGAATTCAAGGCCAGCCTGGGACGACAGGGTGAATTCCACCCTGTGCTAGAGTGAGACCCTACCCCCCCAAAAAGCAAAATATGTAACATTTTAAGAGATAGGGGGGAAAAATCACTGGAATCAAGAAAAGTTTCTGAGTCTCTTTATGAAAGTTATTAATTTGCCAAGAGACAAGATCTAACTTTGTAGAATATTCACTTTCTCCCTTCCCATTCAAGCATAGAAAGAGAAAAGAGAATGAAAGCAGAAGAGAGGAGGTCAGAAAAGCCACTTCAGAGAGGGTTTTTCATAGTCCATGACAGCCTTGTGTGGCTACCTCTGGAACGTGGACTTGGTGAGGGACCTCCTTCACTTCTCAGAACATGCTATCTTCCTGAAAATGTGTAAGCTCTAAACTTACATTGCTCCCTAACCACAGATAGAAATAGCTATTGTCTCTATCTTATCGCTGCAAGTCAATAACACAACTGCCCTTTGGGTCACAAAGCTTGGGAGCCACCAGGAAAGCTGCCTTCAGTCTGATGTTCACACAGAAGCTGTGGTTCCAGGCTGAGGTGTGCCAGCCTGGGGGAGAACATCCCAATGCCAAGAGGACAGAAAAGGGACCTGGGTGATTGGATATGAGCTCCCTACAGAGACTGCCTATTGCCCGAAGTCACATCTTGGGGTCCTACAGACAAGGTAGATTCTGGATGGAAGGGATTAGGAAACCATCAGCAAGGTTCTACCCTAGCCAACAGGTGGCGTGATCTCCCCAGGTCCAAAAACACCACACCAGGAAACATGCCTGTCAGCTCACCCAGTGGTCTCACCCAGTGAGAGGCTGGGAAGGAGTGGAGCAAAGGTGTGAGGAGCCCTGCCCCAGGTGTGCTCAGTCACCTTGTGTGCTTGGGTGATTAGAGCAGGAACAGGCTCCCTCCAGCCCCTCCGCCCCCCACTGCATATCACTGCCACCACGCTCCCATGCTCCTTGCTAAGAGATTAAGTTCTGTAAACTCACTTCTTTTCAATGTTTGGGTTAGGGTTAAACTTGATTTGGCAACTTAATAAGGTAGATAGGTGACTCAGTTGTTATATTAAAAAGAGGATAATTCTGCCTTTGAGTCAGACACAAAACAATAACTCTGGGAGGACTGGAGAGATGGCTTAGTGGTTAAGGCACTAGCCTACAAAGCTAAAGGACCCAGGTTCAATACCCCAGGACCCATGTTAGCCAGATGCACAAGGTGGTACATGCTTCTGGAGTTCATTTGCAGTGGCTGAAGGACCCTGGTATGCCCAATCTCACTCTCTTTCTCTGCTTCGTTCTCTCTCAAATACAAATAAGTAAATAAACACCTCTCTAGGAACCGGGTGGTGGCTCATGCATTTAATCCCAGCACTCGGGAGGCTGAGGTAGGAGGATCACCACTAGTTCAGGACCACCCTGAGTCTACATAGTGAGTTCCAGGTCAGTCTGGACCAGAGTGAGACCCTACCTTGAAAAACCTAAAAACAAAACAAAACAAAACAAAAAAAAACCTCTCTAGCAATCTGATACCATAATTTTTCTGGTTCTATCACTGATTATTTTATTTCGTATAGTATACAAGATAAAGCTACCACCGAGTCAAGTTGTGGACAAAGGACCAGGTGACCTAACAAGAGCATCATTGTGTTTCTCTTTTTAAAGGAGGCACAAATAACCAACAACAGAAAAAGAGGTGCAGGGAACATGGCACAGGCCACTAAGGTAAACAATCAGAAGTAAATTTCAGTTGTTTCCTAAGAACCTACCATTTGGGCCCGGTTCAGGGATTGCATAATTCTCCTAAAAAAAAAAAAAAAGAGAGATAAGAAAAGGTTGTTTAGTATGAATAATAACTTAGCCTTAGGAACACTTTTCAGTTTTAAACATTCAAGTAGAGTTTCATTTGGTATTTCCTCTTAGAACTAACACAGGCTCAGACCTTACTGCTACCTGTAAGTGCTCAAAGGGCATGTCTGATGGCAGGATAGGTAACTTGTCTAGCTCTTCACCAATTTGCTGAACCACAGAGCCAAGGTCATTAGTGATGTGTCACAGAGTGGGACAAAGTTTTTTTGTTTTTTCTTCAAGCAAGCCCAACAGAATGGCCTTTTTTTCAATGTGCGAGAGCAAGAGAGAGAGAGAAAGAAAATTGGCATGCCAGAGCCTCCAGCCACTATAATCAAATTCCAGATGCATGTACTACCTTGTGTGCATATGTGACCTTGCATCACCCTGTATGTCTGTCTGGCTTATATGGGATCTGAAGAATCAAACATGGGTCCTTAGGCTTCACAGTCAAGCATTTTAACTGCTAAGCCATTTCTCCAGCCCAGAACAAAAGCTGTGCTCCCTCTCTGGAAAACTACCAGCTGCCCTGTAAACCACAGCTGACTCTACATTGCCAAACTCATTCCATCCACTTGGTGCAACTTACTCAGAACCAAGAAAAATGTGGACAAGATAATACCCCAATGGAGAAAGGATGCCTGAACTGCCCTTGAGTCTCTAGATCTGTTTCCATACTGGATCCTTCCAAACTGGGAGAACATGTTCTCACAGATTTGTTTATGTGGCACACTCCTATGAGGAACCGATGATGGCATTTTTGAAAGGTACATGTGACGGCCATTGTCTCTGGGCAGGTGGGAGTGCCTGCACTAACTTCTTTCCATCAGCACATATGGAGACCCAGTCTCCCTGTCCAAAATTCCCCATGTGGAGTGTCAGGACCCCTTGTGAACACATGGCACCTGCATTTTGGCCACTTACAGGTACAAAAGGCATTCAGAGCTATTTTGGTGTTCATGGCTAATATTAAGAATACAATTTGGGAGCCGGGCGTGGTGCTTCATGCCTTTAATTCCAGCACTTGGGAGGCAGAGGTAGGAGGATTGCTGTGAGTTCGAGGCCACGCTGAGACTCTATAGTGAATTCCAGGTCAGCCTGGGCTAGAGTGAGACCCTACCTCGAAAAACCAAAAAAATAAAGAATACAATTTGGTTACTAAGCTTTTATTTCCTTGGCAACCGGCCAGAGTAAAGTCAAGATATCAAAGTGGAAGGCCACTGAGTGACCAAACCCCATATTCATTTTATTAATTCTTTGAGGGAGTCAAGAAGCCCAGGAGAGGGCATGTAAAATATGTGCAGCATCTGCTACAAGCTAGACAGCAATTGGGGTTTTGTCTTCACCACAGCAGAAACATGAGGCTGGGAAATTATGTAGCTGGTCAAGATCCTATCACCCGACAGTGGATTAACAGGGCTCAACACAGGTGTGTCTGACTCCCATACTCGCTTTCACTGTACTCCCATGGTGGAGTGTCCTTCAGAACTGATATAAAGAGCTGTCAGCTGGGTTAGGCAACTGACAAGTGAGCCCCAAGAAGCATCTTGGAAGGAGTCACTGCTTAAAGTTTTTTGCCTTCCAAGTTTCCCAAGCTGCTTCTCTTTCATAAAATTTTATTTTGATTTTTTGATTTTTTGAGGCAGGGTCTCACTTTAGCCCAGGCTGACCTGGAATTCACTATGTAGTCTCAGGGTGGCCTCAAACTCACAGTGATCCTCCTACCTCTACCAAGTGATGGTATTAAAGGAAATGAATTTTTTTCACAAAAATTTATTGTTTTATTTATTTAATACACTGACAGGGAGAGAAATAATGGGAATGCCAGGGTCTCTAGCCACTGCAAATGAATTCCAGATGCATGAACAACCATGTGCATTTGGCTTACATGGGTTCTGGGGAGTCAAACTTGGGTCCTTAGGCTTCGTAAGCAAATGCCTTAACCACTAAACCATCTTTCCAGACATAGTTCTTAATTTTTAAAAATATTTTATTTTATTTATTTGTTTGACAGAGAAAGGGGGAGGGGGACAGAGAGAGAATGAATGAGCATGCCAGGGCCTCCAGCCACTGCAAACAATTTCCAGATGTGCGCACCCCTTGTGTATCTGGCTAACGTGGGTCCTGGGGAACTGAACCTGGGTCCTTTGGCTTTGCAGGCAAATACCTTAACCACTAAGCCATCCCTCCAGCCTGAGTGTTCTTAATTTTTTGAGATAGGGTCTTACTATATATCCAGGCTATCCTGGACCTCACTTTGTACCCATCTGGCCTCAAATACATGAATCCCAAGTGAGAAGATTATAGGCACATGTACCACCAAGCCTGGCTACAGCCACTTTCATAGATAGCCTCACAGCATTAAATCACACTGACACCATAGAACACTAGAGAAATGCTACTATTGAGACTTTTAGATAATAAACATCTTGTGCCAAATACTGTGTTTTCTATCTTTTCAGCACCTGGCCCAGGCCCAAGTGGTAGTACCTGTTGAATAACCAACCATTTTCTTAAACAGTGCTTCCACATAAAGTCTAAAGTTTTCATTCAGTTCAGATTACCAGTTCTTTCTGTGGAGGAAACTCAATGCTAATGCTGACTCTTTGGCTCTGCACTATGGTGCCTCTCTATTAGGTGCTGTGTGCTAGGTGCTTTGCAGGGAGCATCTCAATACAATCACGGGCACTACAGGATACTAAGCCATTTTCCCTATAGGCTGGGAATGAAAAATGGGAAATTTACTAATCTGCTAAGCTTCTGCCGGAGCTAAGACAAGATACTCACTTGAGCTCAGGACTTTTAGGCTGGCTTGGCAACTTAGCGAGAGCCTCCTGTCACCAGGTATATAGGTAGACTGGCAGGTAGACCAACAACAGATAATACATGGATGGATGGAGGGATGGAAGATAGGCAAGCAGGCAGACAGAGCCTTCTGTCACTAGGTAGAGACAGATAAATAAAGTGGTCCAAGCCTGATTCATGCTTGAGGAAAAGCACTTGAGGTAGTTTTTTTTTTTTTTTTTTGTATTTTATTTATTTGAGGGAAGGAGGGAGAGAAAAAGAAAAGCATATATATAAAGAGAAAGTGGGCATGCTAGAGCTTCCAACTGCTACAAATGAACTCCAGCCACATGAGCCACCTTGTGCATCTTGTTTACATGGGTACTGGGGAATTGAACTTGGGTCCCTAGGCTTCACAGACAAGCACCTTAACTGCTAAGCCATCTCTCTAGCCCCTTAAGGTAGTCTTTTGTTGTTGTTTTGTTTGTTTTTGTTTTTTTAAATCTCAGTAGTTTATAGAAGGAAGAGAATTCATTTAGAATTCAAAAATTTAAAGAATTTAAAATTCAATTAGAATTTAGAATGATGTCATCAAAATCTTCCTCAGAGAAACTGGTCCTACAGTTGAAATCACACATCTGGGACTACTGTGTAAAATTTTGTTTCTGTTTTGCTGAGTGAGTTTTAAACTGAAATTTAAATTGAATATATAGATTACAACTTAAGTTCCTGACATGGAACCACAACCCCTCACACCACTGGCCAATTCCCCAAGTATTTTCACAGTTCAACAGTATACTCTTCCTCTACTTGCCTCCAGCCACAGTAAGCCTCACTACCCCCCACTTGGGGGTGGGAAAGTGGTGAGATTCAAGTTCAGAATTAACAGTCAGGCACACCAAGTAACCCTTGGGCCACCAGAGATCACTACTGCAATCTCTAAATAAGCTGCGCGCTTTATGTTCTCACATGCTGAGGACCAAGCTGCACTAACTCTCCATGACACTAGAGGGTGCTGGGTTGACAGTGTTGTTCTTTGATGCTTTGATAACTTCAAGTTCTGCACACCACCTCCCTCTTACTCCTTGCGCCTTTCCTTTTCCCGGGTGCAAAAGGATTTGTATGCCAGGGTAGCCTCAAATTTATTAAGTAGCAGGTGATGACCTTGAACTTCTGACCGGATCACAATCAAGAGTTCCCATGCAGGCTGGAGAGATGGCTTAGTGGTTAAGCACTTGCCTGTGAAGCCTGAGGACCCCAGTTCGAGGCTCGATTCCCCAAGACCCACGTTAGCCAGATGCACAAGGGGGCGCACGCATCTGGAGTTTGTTTGCAGTGGCTGGAGGCCCTGGCGCGCCCATTGTCTCTCTTTCTGTCTATTTGTGCGTGCCTCTCTCTCTCTCTTTCTCTCTCTCTCTCAAATAAATAAATAAAAATGAACAAAAAAAATTAAAAAAAGAAGAGTTCCCGTGCTTTACTTGGGCTTCAAGGCCACTGAGAAATCCTGCTGGAACTGAGCTGATAACCTCCTCCATGCAGACCAGCTGACAGAAAGCTTGGAAGCCAGTCTGCATGCAGTTCAACAGGAGAAAGAGAAATCACCAGTGAAGATACTCAACAGTGGACACTGTAAATCTTGTATTTGGCCAGCCAGGCCAAATGAGCCAACGGGTACAATAGTAGCAATCTGTCATGGTGGAGACCAACTTCCCTCTAATTGGACTGGAGGCCCATTCCATGGGAGGGAATACATCTCTGATACTGAAAACTTAAAGCTGGGTAGTCATGAGCCCTAGGGGTGTAACGTCTGCTGCTGTCGGGATAACTGTATATACTATGCTTATCAAACTGCCCAGTAAACATGTCTGTTAATGTTGATGCCCTTATATTAATGCTACTCTCACTTTTGGTAGAGAATCTTCTCTTTTCAGATGGCAGTGACCTTGGGACGACTCAGAAGGTATCATGGTGCTGGAAAGAAGTGACTGGAGTATTGAGCACTATCACGCCTTCCAAGGCTCAGGGTCTAATGTGGAAGAGGTGGTGGAAAGAATGTAAGAGCTGAAGGAAGGGTAGGACTCCATACAACGTGCTCCCTCCAAACACAAAACGGCCTGGATATCCATGACCTCACAGTGCCTGACACTACCTACACAAGACCATCATAAGAGGAGGAAAAGATCATAACATCAAAATTAAAAGAGAGGATGGGGAGGGGATATGATGGAGAATGGAGTTTCAAAGGGGAAAGTGGGGGAAAGGAGGGCATTACCATGGGTTATTTTTTATAATTACGGAAGTTGTTAATAAAAATTTGGAGGGGGCTGGAGAGATGGTTTAGCGGTTAAGCACTTGCCTGTGAAGCCTAAGGACCCCGGTTCGAGGCTCGGTTCCCCAGGTCCCACGTTAGCCAGATGCACAAGGGGGCGCACGCGTCTGGAGTTCGTTTGCAGAGGGTGGAAGCCCTGGTGCACCCATTCTCTCTCTCCCTCTATCTGTCTTTCTCTCTGTGTCTGTCGCTCTCAAATACATAAATAAAAAATATTTTTAAAAAAATTTGGAGGAAAAAAAAAAGAGTCCTCATGCTTGGCTTATATGGTGTTAGGTACGGAACCCAGGTCTTTGTGATTGTTAGTCAAGCACTTTCCTCACTGAGCTACAGTCCCCAGTGTCCTCATTTATTTATTTATTTATTTATTTGAGAGCGACAGACACAGAGAGAAAGACAGATAGAGGGGGAGAGAGAATGGGCGAGCCAGGGCTTCCAGCCTCTGCAAATGAACTCCAGACGCGTGTGCCCCCTTGTGCATCTGGCTAACGTGGGACCTGGGGAACCGAGCCTCGAACCGGGGTCCTTAGGCTTCACAGGCAAGTGCTTAACCGCTAAGCCATCTCTCCAACCCAGTGTCCTCTTTCTTGATGACTTTAATCACCCTTGCAACTCAGGATCAGCTCCTGTTTCCCACTCTGTGCACAAGACCTTACTAAAATCAATTTTCACAGCTGGGTGTGGTGTCAAACACTTGTAGGCAGAGCATTTGGGAGACAGAGGAAAGAAATCAAGAGTTTTGGGGCGGCTTGAGCTACATAGCAAGACTGTCTCAAAACAAACCAGTCTTATTTATAAATATTGTTCAGTGTCAAAATTATGAGCTAGGCATGGTGGCGCATGCCTTTAATCCCAACACTCGGGAGGCAGAGGTAGAAGGATCACCATGAGTTCAAGGCCACCCTGAGACTATATAGTGAATTCCAGGTCAGCCTGGGCTAGATTGAAATCCTACCTCAAATAACCAAAAATGTTAAAGAAAAAAAAGGGGGGGGCATATGTAGGTTGGAGAGATGGCTTAATGGTTGAGGCGCTTGCCTGCAAAGTCTAAGGACTCAGGTTCAACTCCCCAGTGCCCAGTAAGCCAGATACACAAGGTGGCACATGCATTTGGAGTTTGTTTGCAGTGGCTGAAAGTCCTGGTGTGCCCATTCTCTATCTCTCAAATAAATAAAATATTTTTTAAAGTGGCCAAAAAAAGAAAGAGAAATATCTATCTGAGGCCAGGCATGGTGGCGTATGCCTTTAATCCCAGCACTCCTAGGGCAGAGGTAGGAGGACTGCCATGAGTTTGAAGCCACCCTGAGAATATATGAATTTCAGGTCAGCCTGGGCTACAGGGAGAGCCCACTTCAAAACACCAAAAAGACAGACAGACGTACCTATGTGAATCACATGCTCTCCCTTCTATCCCTTCAGCACGCTCACACACAGTAATGCTTGGAACTCTTTAGGCAGACAGGATCATCTTAACTGTCTCTCATCCTGTTATCTTATGCTCCCTAAATGTATTTTTTCAAACTAGTCTAAATACGTATTTACTAAGTGTATCCTATGCCAATCTTGCCTGGGTTTTCAAAGCCAGGAGGAATCAAGAGATGTTTGTTTTCCCCTCCTCCAGCCATTCTGTGTGTATATGCCTGGGCAAAAGTCAGATTCCAGAAAGGCCTGTCCATGTACAAACCAGGCTCTCCTCAACCCGCCTTGTATCTAGGGCAGTTACATAACCTCTTGGTGCCCTCAGTTTTCTCTTCTGTATGAGAAGGATAATCATCATGAAAGGGAGTGCCAACTCATAGCAAAAAAGTTTGTTCTTACCAAAAAAGAAATAAAACTCAAGCTCTGTTTTGTGTAGCTACCTTATTCTACAGTTGAACCAGCTCTAGACAACCTTGTTCTTTGGAAAAATTAAAACTGTTGTAGGGAAAGTAGTACTCCTACTCCTTTCACACTAACTAAAGAAATCTGACCATTCTTTAAGTCAGGGACTTGGAAGAAAACAGTGGTTTTTTAAAAATTTTTTGTTTATTATTTATTTATTTGAGAGCGACAGAGAGAGAAAGAGGCAGACACACACACACACACAGAGAGAGAGAGAGAGATAGATAGAATGGGTGCACCAGGACCTCCAGCTTCTGCAAACGAACTCCAGATGCATGAGCTCCCTTGTGCATCTGGCCAACGTGGGTCCTGGGGAATTGAGCCTCAAACCAGGGTCCTTAAGCTTAATTGGCAAGCACTTAACCACTAAGCCATCTCTCCAGCCCCCAACAGTGCTTTTAGGTTTGCTTCTGTCCTTTGCGTGAAGCTAAAGTCACTCCCACTGCCTTACTGTCCTGGGTAGCAGGCAGGGGGGCGAGTAAGGTTAAGTCCTGGGCAGCCGGTCTTTACCACTTGTTCCCACATGCCAGGCCTCCTGGAACTCTGCAGAGCTGCACAGCACATCTACAGAGAACAGGAGACACTGCTTGTACTCCCCTTCCCCCTTCATTTTTCCTTTCCCTTAAGCTATTGGTAGGGTGTTTTTGAGTGGGAGGAAAATCCAAAGGTTTCCCAACTGGACATTTTGTCACAGAGGCTTTGTTCTACCGCTTGTCCTGGCACACAAGGGGTCAAAGTAAAAGGTTGGATGCTTTCCCAAAGCCTACAGAGTTGGTTCTCTTCCCAGGCTCTCCGTGTTCCATCCAGCCTCTGTTCTGCTGATAACAATCTTTCTCATCTACAAATCTGTTTACAGTTCCCAGTGGCCCTAAAACATCAAGCCTGTTTCCTTTACTGTGCACCAATCTCACCTCCAACTACACCCAACACTTGCTCACCCTCACAGGGAGCATTTCTTCTGCTTCCCATGATCCCATGAGAATGGAGGTGAGGTATCCTCATTCCTACGGGAACGTGCAGAGACTCAGCTTTGGATGTGTTGGGCTTGAGGAGGTCTGAGAACACCCAGATGGGTCTGTCCAATGAGCCACTGTTCTCCAGGACTGCTGCTCCTTTTGGGGTTCTATTCTCACTCTCAGGTACATTTGACAGATAAGTCTAGTTAACATACTTCAGGGTTTTTGTTGGTTTTGTTTTGCAATGTAGAGAGGACTGAATCTATGGGCCTTGAACAAGCTAGGCAATCACTCTATCCCTAAGCTACATACCTAGCCCTTTTGTTGCTTTATTTTGAGACAAAGTCTCACTAAATTGCCCTAACAGGTCTTGAACTTGCAGCACCATGGGTAGCTGGGCTAGACCAGTAGGCCCAGCTAGATACAACTATAGTCAGTGGTCTGCATTTCCTCTTTCAGGTAAATGCATTGAATCCAGCTACTCACTAATGACTAGCAGGCAGCTGGCTCTGATAAAACCAACCAGGAAAAGAGACAGGTTGCCCAGAACAATCTAAGCCACAGGAGATCATGACACTCTTTCTCTATGTCCAAAAGTTTTAATGGTAAAGTGGACATGGCAAGGGTGGGACAGTTTTTGTGTTGTAGATAAGACAAATATCACTCTAAAAATATTATCAGGCTGGAGAGATGACTTAGCAGTTGAGGTACTTGCCAGCTAGTCAAAGGACCCAGGTTCAATTCCTCAATGCCCACATAAAAGACAGATGCACAAGATAGCACATATGTCTGGAGTTCATTTGCAGTGGCTAGAAGAGGCTCTGGCATACCCATTTTCTCTATCTGCCTCTCTTCCAAATAAATATATACATTTATTATGGGCTGGAGGGACAGCTTAGCAGTTGAGGCTGTTGCCTGGAAAGCCAAAGGACCCAGGTTCAATTCCCCAGGATCCACATAAGCCAGATGCACAAGGTGGCACATGCATCTGATGTTTGCAGTGGCTGGAGGCCCTGGCGCACCCATTCTCTCTCTAATAAATAAAAATAAAATAAGTTAAAAATGTATTATTGGGCTGGATAGATGGCTTAGTGGTTAGGGTGCTTGTCTACAAAGCTAAAGGACCTAGGTTCGATTCCCCAGGATTCATGTAAGCCAGATGCACATGATGGCTCATGCTTCTGGAGGTTTTTTTTTTTTTTTTTTTTTTTTTTTTTGCAGCTGGAGGCCCTGGTATGCCCATTCTCTCTCTATCTGGCCCCCCTCCAAATAAATAAAGATACTTTTTTAAAAAGAATGTCCATTCTGCCAGGCATTCTGGCACATGCCTTTAATCCCAGCACTTGGGAGGAAGAGGTAATAGCATAGCTGTGAGTTGGAGGCCACCCTGAGACTACATAGTGAATTCCAGGTCAGCCTGGTCTGGAGTGAGACCCTACCTCAAAAAAACAAATAAAAAGAATAACCATTCAAAAAAAAAAAAAAACCCATGTCCACATATATTGTTGTTGTTGTTGTTATTATTATTATTACTACCAGGTGGGTGGCACATGCCTTTAATTTCATCACTGGAGAGGCTGATGTAGGAGGGTCACTGTGAGTTTGAGGCCAGCCTGAGACTACATAGTGAATTACAGGTCAGCCTGTGCTATAAGACCCTCAAAAAAACCTATATATATTTTATGTAGGGCATATTTCCTCAAAAAGCCAAAAAAAGTATCTTTACAGAACCCTAATTAATGTTCAATCTTGATGCTATTCTTCTGACCTTTGTAATTAAACATCAACCCATCACTTTAAATGATTATTTTTCCTTTACCTTGCTGTCCACCCAAATATCTAATCATGAGGTGAGAATCACACTACCTTCTCCAGGGTGCCCAACTCCCTAGGGGACAGCTACTTTGCTTCAGTACCTAGAGGCTCAGGCCTCAAATCTGGAAAAGCCAGTTTTCAGGAAGAAAGGATATAGTGTGCCTTTAGTGTGTGGCCCCTGATCTGTTACTAATTTGTGAGGAGAACGTCAAGAAACTGAGAGCAGCATTTAGAAATGGTTAGTATTCTCACGCTGCTGCAGTCTCCTGGCACGGCCGAGCAAACATCAGTCCTTGTCAGCGACAGGGAAGAAGACTGGTCTTTTGTCACAGTCAGTCTGTGAACACTGTACTAGAATACTCAAGACATGGCTGGGATACAGTAGGCACCCAGCATCCTTCCCCTTTGTTTTCCTTACCATTCTAGCAACTCTAAAAACAAAACAACAATAAAGAAAAAAACTAGGGCCAGGCTTGGTGGTGCACACCTTTAATCCCAGCACTTGGGAGGTCAAGGTAGGAGAACCACTATGAGCTCGAGGCCACCCTAAGACTACAGAGTGCTGAGACTACAGAGTGAATTCCAAGTCAACCTGAGGTACAGTGAGACCCAACCTGAAGAAACCCAAACAACAACAAAATTTTCTACTTGCCCCAAACACCAACACAACTATAGAGGAAAAAAAAAAAAATTAGTTGTTTTATATTCCAACTTCACGAACTAATCATTTATCTCCCAGCAAAATAAGCAAGTTCTGCTAGGTTTCTCAAGACTGACCAAAGAGGCCTGCAATGAAGTGCTGCTATTGAAGATAAGGTTCTGCCTGCTCCATATTCTAATACTAATACTTTGGCCACCTATTTGAAAGCTCCCTAATGCTAAGATGGTTCAATCTGATTCTCATGGGATCTGGCCTTCTGCCTAACTCCATAGTTACCATAGACCAGTGGCAATGTGGGATGCTGTGCTGAGCTGTTAGGTGCATAATGCCACTAAACCTTCAACACGACCAACTTAATACTAACATCAGTTTCTTTCTTTCTTTCTTTTGAGATTAAGTGTTGAACCTTGGGTACCTTGCATGCTAAGCAAGCACTCTATCATCCAGGAGCTACACCCATGGTACTTTTTTTTTTAATGTATTCATTTTTGGGTGAGAGAGCATGGTCTCTTGCTATTGGACACCACTTTTTGTAATTAACTTACATGAGCGGCTTGGGAATTAAACTCAGTAGGCTTTGCAAGCAAGCACCTTTAGCCACCAAGCCATCTTCCCAGTCCCTCTTCTATTCTTTTTCAAGCTGGCCTTGAACTTGCTCTGTAGCCCAGTAAGGCCATAAGCAGTCAATCCTCCTGACTCAGCCTCCCTAGTAGCTGGGATTACAGGCCTTTTCCACCAGGTGTGGGCTCCCTCTTTCAAGACAAGAAAAGTGTAGCAGGGGAAGGATGACTGAGCCATACAACAGCATTGGAGATGGACTAACAGCCGTCCAGGCTCTCCTTATTACTGTTTCCCTTTAAAAAGCTCAGTGAAGCCAGGCGTGGTGGCGCACACCTTTAATCCCAGCACTTGGGAAGCAGAGGTAGGAGGATCGCTGAGAGTCTGAGGCCACCCTGAGAATACATAGTGAATTCCAGGTCAGCCTGAGCTAGAGTGAGACCCCCTACCTTAGGAAACCAAAAATTAAAAAAAAAAAAAAGAGTTCAGTGAGCTGGTACTATCTGCTTGCTCACTTCTCTGCTTCCTTGAAGTTCTAGATTTTCTCCATCTACAATAGATAAACCTGGACTTGTTGTCTCCCCCACCTTATTATGAAGAAAGCTACTAGTCTCTCCTAATGTATGTACATACATACCTAGACATAAAAACACAACCCACTCACCCTGAGGTATCAAAATGACAAAGGTACCCAGCCTTGCTATATCCAAATGATCATTTTATTTATTTATTTATTTTTGGTTTGTTTCCTGAACCAAAAAAGTGGTGGGGTGGGGAAATCACATCTTCTCTGGCAGAAGGAAGGCTGGTGTTAGTTTTCCTTCCTGCTTACCAGAGCTGAGTGGGCCCAGGATCGCACCCTGGATGTGGCAGGGGTTCTGGCCTTATGCAGCTTGGGAAGGCAGCACTGGGAAGCCCTGAGCCACTGTTCTGGCTTCAGAACCCTTTGTAACCCTGCTTCAAATTTCAGGAATGGGCGATTCTGCAACAATTCCCTACTCGTGAGTTCATGGGTTAAGAGCAATTTTTGTTGTTTTCAAAGGTTGGGTCTCGCTCTAGCCCAGGCTGACCTGGAACTCACTCTCTAGTTCCAGTCTAGCCTCAAACTCCCATAGCTGCTCCTACCTTTGCCTCCTGAGTGCAGGGATTAGCCTATCACCACTTCTGGCCTTGTCTGTTTCTGTAAGAGCCATTACTTTTATCAACAGATCCTGTCCGTAGCCAACTCAAATGAAAGCTAGGTCTTAATTCCCCACCCAGCCAGGAATGGAAGGATCTTTAATCTGTGGGTGTGTGGAGAAAAAAAAAAAAATATATTCTTGCTTCCCGCTCACCTACTGCAGTTTGTATTTAACCTAGCCTAAGGTTTTCAAATGCTACTACTTAAATCTATTATGTCCATCGCATCTTGGGTTTCGTTTTTAGTCCTCCTACAGAGAGAGCAGATCTCTTCCCCTCCAAGCTTTCCCCAAGACTGTCCCTTTCTGTTACTGTCTCTGGTTTACTGGGAGTCTATTCATTTTAAGGGAAGGAGATAAAGGGACAGAGATACCCTGGGAGTAGAAGGAAGAAGTTTGGGACTTGGAGAAAACCATTCTGGGGAAGGAGTGGGGCAGCTGGGAGGCCTGAGTCAGACTGCAGGTGCCAACAGCCTCAAGGGCTGACCATTCTCTCCAAGAGTACTCGACTTCTGTCCTTTCCCATGCATGTTCTGCTCGGCACAGGCCAGCTCTGCTGTCCACAACTTCTCTACAGTTGGGGCACGATAATTCTTTGTCATGCCAGACAAGTCTGTAAAGACTTACTTCATCTGTCTGGCTCTCTCAGGACACTTGGAAGCAAGGGCTGTGTCCTCCTCCTCCTCTGTGACCCCAGCCTAGCTCTCTATCTAGTAAATTGGTAGGGACATGAAGGACTGAGTTTAAAAGTCCTCTAAACAAGTGTTCAGCTTTCCCTTCTTCACAATCCACCTGTGTCTTTCATTGTATCTGAACAATGATAGTATCACTAATTCGGGAATGGATGGATACTCTAAGGTGAGTGGAAATGACACTAGAATGGGAGTTTCAGAAGGCACCATAGTGCTGAGAAGCAGTGACAGAAGAGTGCTCAACACTGCAATGTCTATCACTTCTTCAAAGGCTCAGGGTCCATTGCAGAGGTGGTGGTGGTGGAAAGAATGTAAGAGTCAATGGAAGGGTGGGACTCCTTACAACGTGTTCCTCCAGACACAAAATGGCCCGGATATCCATGACCTCACAGTGCCTGACACTACCTACACAAGACCATCAGAATAGGAGGAAAAGATGATGACATCAAAATAAAAGAGTGACTGGGAGTAAGAGGGGATATGATGAAGAGTGCAAGTTCCAAAGGGGAAAGGGTGGGCGAGGGAGGGAGTTACCATGGGTTATTGTCTACAATTATGGAAGTTGTCAATAAAAAATAAATAAAGTTCAAATAAAATTAAAAAATAGAATGGGAGCTTGTCTTGGCTCTGCTAACCAAATCAAAACTATCACCTTAGGAAAGTACTTTCAACTGAAGAAGTGGAGTGTCAACTCCAGTTTGGAATCTACAGTTGCACTGAAGGTCTACAAATCTGAAATTGCTGCCAAACTCAGTCTGCTTGCATTCTGTGGAGAGGCTATGGAGGACTGCTCATCTGGCTAATGAGTGAGTCTCCAATTTAAATCCTGATGCATGTTCTTTGAGGCGGAAGTAGGTGTTGGGGAGCAGCAAAGATGGCTGGTACATCCATCCCACATGCTGCTGCTGCTATCCTGCCCATCTGAGATGTACTCTGTCCAAGAACTCTGGCATGGCCACAAGGAATGATTCAGCAGCTCTTTGACCTTTGGTCCTCCTGGCCAGGGGCACAGCAAAGTCTAAGACAGATACAGAGGGACACAGAACGCCCCCAAAGGTTAGAAAGTGATCCAGAGAGGAGAGATAAGCTCCATCCTCAGTCACAGTTGGCACCAAAGACCGTAATGTATTCTAAGAAAGGAGCCGCTACCAATTCCAAAAGCAAAGAAGACCAAAGAGGAGTTTCTCTGCTTTTAAATGCCCTCGGGACCCCTTTTCCGCCCCGCAGACATGATGGGGGGGGGGGGATAGGTCCTAAGCCAAGCAGCCCTAATCTTCCCAAGAGCGAGGACGAGAGGCTGGACTGGGAAGGTCCTTCCAAATCCGTTTCCCACGGCTGCGCGCGCAGGACGCGTGCCCGGCACGGGGCTGCGCGGGAGGCACGCGTGTGCGCGGGAGGCACGCGTCCCACGGGACCCCCTCCCCGGCCACCCGCGCGAGCGCCAACGGCCAACCGCCCGCCCCTCCACGTCGCGGGCCGGGGCCGGGGCCGGGGCCGCGGCCGGGGCCGGGGGAGGGGCCCGCTGCGGGCAGGACTCCGCCCGCTGCCACCCTCCTGCCCCCCTCACCAGGCGGAGGTCCCCGGGTCCGTACACCACCAGGGAGAGGTTCTCCGGCTTAGCTGCGGCCGCCATATCGCCGTCTCGTTCGCGGGTGGAGTCCGGAGTCGGCGGCGGCACCGAGGTGTTTCTGGTCGCCGCCTGGCCGGGGGTCCGAACTGCGGGGCGGGGCGGGGCGGGGCGGGGCGGGGCGGGGCGGGGCGGCGTCGGCGGCGCGCGGGGCGGGGCGGAGCGGGGCGGGGCTTCGCGCTCCCGCGCCCGCCGCCCCCGCCCGCCAGGTCCCGTGGCCCCCTGCGCTGAAAGCAGCCTGCCCAGCCACGGCAACCGCAGCCCTCGGTGTCGCCGTTGAGCTGCCGCGGGGCTGTGGGGAGCGGTTGAGCGTAGAGTCTCGGGGGGGGGGGGCCTGGGGGAGAGCGCTCAACGGTTAAACGCATTTCCTTGCAAAGCCTACTGGCCTGGGTTCAAATCCCCAGTACGTAAAACCAGATGCGCAAAGGGGTGCGTGAGTCTGGAGTTCCTCTGCAGTTACAAGAGGACCTGGCGCGTCCATTCTCTCTGTCTCCCTTCTCAAGTAAATAAGTCAACATTTTAGGGGCTGGAGGGATGGCTTAGCGTTTAAGACGCTAGCCTGCAAAGCTAAAGGACACAGGTTCGATTCCCCAGTACCCACGTAAGCCAGACGCACACAAGGTGGGTGCATGCTTCTGGTGTTCATTTGCAGCGGCTGAAGACCCTGGAGCACTGTTTCTCTCTCTCCTCCCCCTTTCTCTCTCGAGTATAAATAAAAATAAGATATACTAGCATGGGGCATGCCTATAATCCCAGCACTTGGGAGGCAAAAGTAGGAGGACTGCCATGAGTTCAAGGCCACCCTGACACTAGGTGGTGAATTCCAGGTCATCCTGAGCTAGAGTGAAACACTGCCTCCAAAAAATAACAACAACAAAACAAAATAAACAAAATATATTTTAAAAAATCTTAGGCACTAGCCTGCAAAGCTAAACAAGTAAGCATTGAGAGAGAGAGAGAGAATGAATGAATGAATGAATACAGGTTCTCTTATAGGAAGTCTAGGGTCTGAGGTGAGACCCAAGTGTCTGTACTAGTAAAATGGGCCAATGCAGGTGCATGTATAAAGCAAAGCCTTTGTTGGCAGCGTTTCCCCAGCGTCCAACAAAGGGCCTGTTAGAGCATCATCTCATGGAAGGATGCATCTGTACAAAGAAGCTGTCTGTTGGAATTTGCGAGCTCTTTTCTGTATTGGCAGCAGGGATTTCGCACAAATTCTTCCTTCAAGTCCCCTTCTGTCAGAGAAACAGGTTTTCCTCCCTTGAGAGTCCAGAGCTACCTTCCCCACAAGCCAATCTACAAGGACACCCCGTCCTTCCTTTGAAGACAGTGCTCAAGATTTCCTTCCCTACAGCCCCCACTGTTGACCCTCTAACCCCTTCCAGGGGACTCTCCCCAGACCCCCCATCCCCTTGATGTCTAACCTGTAGCTGTGACTGCAATAGAGCCAGTGCTTTTCTCTAGTAGCACACCTTCCCCAAGTGTATTCACAAAGTTCTTTGAGGGGAGAACTTGTTAAAATGTTCTGTACAGTGAAAGAATGTAAAAAGTTGTTTTTTTGGTTTTTTGGTTTTTTTGAGGTAGGGTCTCACTGTGGTCCAGGCTGACCTGGGATTAACTATGTAGTTTCAGGGTGGCCTCGAACTCACGGCAATCCTCCTACCTCTGCCTCCTGAGTGCTGGGATTAAAGGCGTGCGCCACCATGCCCAGCAAAAGTTGTTTGTTTTTTTTAAATAATGAGGGAGGTTGATGGGCTCAGCGGTTGGAGGTGCTTGCTTGCAGAGCCTAGTGGCTTGGATTCGAGTCTCCGGCGCCCACATACAGCCAGTTGCAGGAGTGCCACATGCATATGGAGTTTGCTTGCAGTCCAGATGCTGGGGTCACTTTTCTGGCTTTACATGGGTACTGGGGAGTGGAACCCAGGTCATTTGCAAGCAAGTGTGTTTAACTGCTTGGGCCATCTCTCCGGTTCTGGAATATTTGGATGTCACCATTTTCCCCCTTCTATTATGCAGCTCATGTGTAGGTAGCATCCGTCACTAGTGCCTGGAAGACAATATTGCAAGTACTCCTCCCCTTCCTTTGGCTCTTAGATTTTTTTTTTTTCTGTCACCTTTTCCTTCCGCAATGTTCCTTAAATCATGGAGTGTGTGCTAGACATGTCCCTTCCTCTTTTAAAGGAACACTGAATGGAGGAAGTAAATTAGCTTTGTTGCCTGAAATAATATGTATTCCTGAACTGGATTTTTCCTATGGGCTGACAATCAGTGCCCCTAAGCAAGCTTATAAGGAAATTCTAGTTAGGGGTTCTGGTTCTGCATCTTGACTATAGACTGTTCCAACAATGTGTTCTCATGGGATGTTATTAGCGTTTGTGAGGGCATGTAGGTATTTTTGTGCATTGTTTTTAAATTTTATTTGTGTGGGGGGAGAAGAGGAAGAAGGAAGGAGGGGAGGAGGGGGGAGAGAGGGAGAATGGGCATGACAGGGCCTCTGGTCCCTACAAACTTCAGACACATGCACCATTTGTGCATCTGGCTTTATGTGGGTACTGTGGTGTTTAGCCCATTGTCTTTAATCATTAAGCCATCTCCCTAACTGTTGCAGTCAGGTTCGCATTGCTGGTAGAAATCACCCGACCAAGAGTAGCCTGTGGTAAAAAAAAAAAGGGGGGGGTGTTATTTTGGCTTACAGGCTCTAGGAAAAGCTCCATGATGGCAGGGGTAAACGATGGCATGAGCATAGGGTGGACATCACCTCCTGCCCAACATCAGATAGATAATAGCAACAGGAGAGTGTGCCAAGTACTGGCAAGAAGAAATTGTCTATAATTCCCATAAGCCCACCCCAACAACACACTGCCTCCAGGAGGCATTAATTCCCAAATCTCCATCAGCTGAGAACCTAGCATTCAGAACCTCTAAGTTTATGGGGGACACCTGAATCTCACCACCACACTAACCCTGTGACACTCTTAAGCTGCACATAAAATGGGGCTGCCTTGCTCCTAATCTCTATCAATACCATTTCAAAGTATGGGCTTTCAAGCCTTCCAGATAGTTCTGAAGAGCATATATACCAAACAAAAGAACAAGACAATAATATACACTGAAGCATGACATTTCATAAAGCAAAACTTGACATAACTAAAGGATACTTCCTGGAACTATTTCATTACTTTTGCAAAAGAAAAACAAAGTGAGGGCTTACAGAGCCCTTGGAAGCTGAGCCTAAGGCTCCCTTCTGGCTGAGCTCCTACCTCACTGGATTTTGTGCATCTGACAGTTTCAATGGCCGGAGTCCCCAACTAGAATGGTTAGAGGAGTCTGGAGTGACTGGTTTCCCTGTACCTAGTGAAGAGAACTGGGGTGTCTTGACCCCTCAGCTTTACCTGAACTCCAACCAAAAAGCATCCCAGGTTGACTCAGCTTCTCTTGTTAGGCTGGTCAAGTTCAGACATGGTCCGAGTCTGAGGTGAGGGAGTTACACCCTGACTTATCACCAGCTGAGGCTACTTAAACCATGTCTTTTCTCAGCTGTACTCCCTGGCAACATGGAGAGAGACACCTGCAGTCACAGCAGCAGAACACATTTTCTATTCTGATCCGGGCCAACCTGCAGTAACAGTGTGTCTGTGGGTGTTTGTAAGTACCTCACAGGTTCTAGCTTTAGAACAAGAGATTTGAGTTAGGGCAGAACCATTGCTTTTGAAGTTTTAAAAGTTTATCAGTATGCAAAAGAAACACTATGAAAGAGGTTACAATTTATCTTGGCCGGTATGTTGTTATGATTATATGATAATGATGTGCTTTTGAGAATGACAAGACCTTTCTCGGCCCAGATGGGTTTGACTCTGGTGGCTAAGGTGCCAGACAACTCAAGGGTCACCAGAACCACAATTTCCACATGCCAAAGAGAAAACAAGGAATTTGGACAAGGGGGCGAGCAAGGCAAAGGTATATTTTAAGTCTTTTATTTATTTATTTATTTATTTGAAAGCAGAGAGAGAGGAATAAAATGGGTGCACCAGGGCCTCCAGCCACTGGAAATGAACTCCAGATACATGTGCTTTATGTGGGTACCAGGTCATTAGGCTTTGCAGGCAAATGCCTTAACCACTGAGCAATCTCTCCAGTCCCAAATGTAGATTTTATTAAGGAATATAAAAACTCTCATGAGAGTGGGAGAGATCCCCAAAATAAAGAGGTCTCTGAATAAGGTACTTGAGTCTGGGAATATATGATAATCCTCCTGTTAGCATATCTTTAGGTGAGGGGTATTTGACAGGCTGTACTCAACCAGAAGGCTGTTCCTCTGGTCTAGAGAAAGTGACTCTTCCTTTAATGTGCCTAAAAAAAAAAGTAAAGGGCCTGATATTTCCACCCTCCTTCCTTTCATGTGGTATTTAAATCTTATGGAGCAGTGGCTGGGGAGATGGTTAAAAGTGCTTGCTTGCAAACACTGCTGGTGTGGGTTCAATTCCCCACCATCCACATGAAAGCTGAACGGGCATACATTTGCAGTGCAGACAAGAGACCTTGGAATGCCCATACACACAAAAATAAATTAATTAGGAGCTGGATGAATGGCTTAGCAGTTTGTTTGCAGTGGCTGGAGGCCATGGCATGCCCATTCTTTCTCTCTCTCTGTCTCTTGCTTTCTCTATCAAATAAATAAATAAAAATAAAAATAAATTAATTAAAAGATAAATCCTATGGAGGACCAATGTTATGGGGAAGACAGGATATGGGAGAACTTCAATAACCTCCAAGCCTGCTAACATCTGTCTAGCTACCTATCAATATGAAGCAACAACCTGTTGCATATTGTACAAATGACGACAGCACAGGAAGGTACATGCAGTGATCTACAGAAACTTGATAGTAATCAATTGGGAAGAACCGGCAGACTCTTAGCACCTGTCTGAATGAGAACAGGTATCACCTTGAAGGTAGGATTGATCAAGAAAGCTTCACATCTGATAACATTTCCCTTTTGTTTGATGAAAGCCTGGCTTTACGTGAGCAGTAATGGAGATGAGCTGCTGTAAGACAAATGACAACAGGGAATTGACAGAGAATCCCTCAAATCCCCATCCTGATGGTATAATGGAACCTTTAGGAGGTTGGTTGGATCAGGATTCAGTTTCTGGTTAATTTGATGTAGAATTACGTCTCAGTGAGGCAGAACGCGAGCTCTCAGAAGATGAGGAGGTCTATCAGGTTATGTGTCTTGGGAAGCGAAAGCGGCACTGATTCATTTGAAGAAGATGCTGACATTTCCTCAGCTGACTAGTGTACTTCACGCAAAATGAATCCTCCCTGCCCCCTTGTTGCAGCAGGTGTTGACCCTTCATCAGAATCAGCTTCCAGAAGATAAAGGGACAAAGAAAAAGCCAGACTACAAAGCGCAGCTCAAGCACCAGAGGGTTTAGATGTGCGACAACAGAAAATAGCATAGTGAGTGCCTCTAAAGGGTCACGTATTGAGAGAAGGGTGATAAAGTACAGCAAGCAAGTACCTACTTCAACCACCCTGCAAGGCCGAGTGACTTACAGAACTGCAACAGACGGTGGAGAGATGGATTGTTGCAGACTCACAGCCACATTGTCTTGAGCTATCTTTGGCCTCCTTACTGACCATTTATTGCCCACCTCTGTGTCTGACATAATGTCCTTGTGACTGTCAGGTGATCAGATGGAACATTTTTGGAATGTACTAACAGACCACTAGCTTCCAAAGGCTAAGAATGTCACCAGACACCATCTGAAGCCTATAGCAGAGATTTTCCCACTTAGCTGTAACCTGCCTACCTGATATTTCCATTTGTGTATTTGAAAACTTTCATTTATGACCTTTTGTGGTTCAGCAACTATAAAAACTTCATGAAATGGTTATCATATTGGAACATGGAATTTCAGGTACCATGAATCTGTGTTCCTGGGCCTATATAACTCATATTTGGCTCCAGGATAACGTATATCTTGTTCCCTTTGATGTGAGAGCTGTGTGTTTTGTGTGGACATTCCCAGTCACAAGAAAGTGAGGACTCATCAGCCATCAACTTTCAATACCATCATCTATAGCAGCCAGGAGATGTTAGAAAGTTCTAGAAGAATCACAAAACAAAGGAAGTGTGAGATTTAGTTTTCCTCAATGCCATTGAGTTGTGTATTGTCAAGGTCAACCTAAAAATGGTTACATCACTCAAGGTAAAACAGAGTATCTTACGTCACACTCCACGTGTGTAGAGAAGAAATGGCAAAAGTCCTGACTAGTATGCAGTTGGCCAATTAAAATTGGGCTAACTTAGCTGAGCGTGATGGCACACACCTTTAATACCAGGTCTCAGGAGGCTGAGGTAGGGTTCCAAGCCACCTAGAGCTATATAGTTCTATATCAGCCTGGGCTAGAATGAGACCTACATCAAAAAAATAATAAGTAATAAAAAACAAATTGTGCTAATAATAATAAAAAGATGTATATGTTTTTAACTATGTATTCCTAAAGACTGAAACAACATGAATTTCAATTTATTTACATATGTGAAAGCAACAAAGTGTCTCCCTGCCACCCAGGTAGGGTCTCACACTAGCCCAAGCTTACCTGAAACTCACTGTATATCTTCCTATCTCAGCCTCCCAAGTGCAAGGATTAAAGGCATGTACCACCAAGACCAGTAAAGTGTCTTTGTTGGTTTGCTTTTTCAAAGTAGGGTTTTACTGTAGCCCAGGATGACCTGGAATTCACTATGGAGTCTCAGGGTGGCCTCTAACTCACAGCGATCCTCCTACCTCTGCCTCCCGAGTGCTGGGACTAACGGCATGCGCCACCATGCCGGGCAGAAAGTGTCTTTAAAAAAAAATTTTTTTTTAATTTATTTGTGTTTGTATGAGAGAGAGAAACTATGGGTGAGCCAGGGCCTCTTTGTGCCACTTTATGTATTTGGCTTTACGGGGTGCTGGGGAATTGAACCTGGGCTGGCCTTGAACACAGCAGTGATCCTCCCACATCAGCCTCCCAAGTGCTGGCATTATAGGCATGAGCTACTATGCCTGGTTGCATGTGTAGTTTTTATGAGCTTTATCAACATGATTTGATGTACAATCAGTTTTGAACTAATGTAAAATAAGGAATAAAACATTAACAGACAATACTGAGTTCTCAGAGCAAAGGTCTATGTAGATGCTTGGTTTCTGACATTTGGAAAGCCTGACCTTTGAAATAAGACTGACTTGGGATTCTTATAATTTCCCTGCATGTGATTTTGGACATTACTAAGCCTCTTGGGTCAGTTTTTTCAACTTTAAAATATGATTAACACTACTCCATAATGTTCATTTGTAGAATAAAATAATGTAGCAATCAGACGATAAGTTGGGGTGTCACCTCAAAGTATTCCCTCAAACAGAATCAATAAGAAGACTCAAATAAAAGGAATGAGGCCAGACATCAACAGAAATGATACTTGCTATGGTTTGGATCTTGAGTGTCTCTCAAAGTCTTTGTCCCATTGTATAGAGGCATTTTGAGAGAAAAAAAAAAAAAACTGTGATAGCAGAAAAGATATTTTATCTCCAAAAACATACTGGTAAGATAGTTTCTTGACTAAGGGCATGAGGAGCCAATTCGTACCATGGAGACATTGCAGTAACAGACATGGAGGTATTAGGCCACTGAAGTAGGGTAGCTCAGCCACAGGAAACATCTAGACTGCCTGGCCTACCCTGAGACCATGTTTACTAAGCAACTCTTCTTCAATTTCTTCCTCTTCCTTTCTTATACCTCCTATTCTTCTTTTTTTTTTTTTCCCCCCAGGGTCTCCCACATGTGAAGCAATCACGATATGTCTAAGCTTTACGCCCTGTCTCTGTTTCCTGACAGGGGTTTTGCTAAGTTACCCACAGTGGCCTCACATTTTTTTTTTTTTGCTTGTTTTGTTTTGTTTTTAAATATTTTATTTATTTATTTGAGAGAGAGAGAGAGAGAGAGAGAGAGAGAATGGGCACACCAGGGCCTCTAGCCACTGTAAACAAACTCCAGATGCATGCACTCCCTTGGTGCATCTGTCTTACGTGGGTCCTGGAAAGTTGAACCAGGATCCTCTGGCTTTGCAGGCAAATGCCTTAACCACAAAGCCATCTCTCCAGCCCCCCTGCCTTTTTTTTTTTTTTTTTTTTTTTTGAGGTATAGTCTTGCTCTAGCCCAGCCTGACCTAGAATTCACTATGTAGTTTCAGGGTGGCCTTGAACTCATGGCAATCCTCCTGCACCTGCCTCCTGAGTGCTGGGATTAAAAGAGTGCACCACCACACCCAACTCAAATTTTTTATTCTCCTGAAACAGCCTCCTGAGTAGCTGAGACTACAGGTACACAGCTGACTATTGGGCAACCTTCTGGTAATAGTTTGACTTTCAGACAGATTTGTTCACAGGAAGAGGAGGCACTAATAAAGCAACAAGCGCATCAGTCCAACCCCCTTTGTGTAGTATTGATGGAAATGTCACGGCCCTAGGAAAGGTATGCTGACCACTTTACTTCCACTGGCTCCCACTTGTCTCTGCCTCCCTAGCACTGGGATTAAAGGCACACACTACCACACCCATCATTTTCCACAGGTTCTAGGGACCCAAACTTAGGTCCTCATACTTGTACAAGCATTTTACCCACCAAACCATCTCACCAGCTCCCCAAATGCTAGTGTGTGTGTGTGTGTGTGTGTGTGTGTGTGTGTGTGTGTGTGTATGTTTTCAAGTTAGGGTCTCACCCTAGCCCAGGCTGACCTGGTACTCATTCTGTAGTCCCAGGCTGGCCTCGAACTCACAGTGATCTGACTACCTTTGCCTCCCAAGTGCTTCAATTAAAGGTGTGGGGCACTATACCTGGATAAAATGGTAGTGTTTTAAACCACAAAATTTGTGGTAATTTGTTATAATAGCCAGAGAAAACTAATAAATCTAGACCCTATTTTGAAGGCTTCTGCTTGACACCCAAACATATCTCCTTAATCTATTTAATCTTCAAATAAAAGCAACAACAAATCATACTTCTGTCTAACACAATTATCCTGTATACTGCCACTATCCAATATAGTACCAAAAAATGCACTAATTCCCCAAAGACCCAACAATTCAGCAATGCTCAAAAGTCCAAGTCCAATGTCTACTGGTACTTAAGGCAATCCCTTAACTGTGAGCCTCTGTAAAACAAGGAAACCAACAAAAATACCATTTTCATACTCCCAACATACACTGGCACTGAGTAAACATTCCCATTCCAAAAAGGGGGAGTAGAGGGCAAACATTAAATCCTGTAGCTCCATGTTCAAGGTCTAGGATAAATTGTGGCATTTGAATGTGAGACCCAGGCCTTGGGTAGCCCTCCCCCTACAGTCTGCTGTTTGAAGTCCATATGACTTCTTTCTCAGGCAGGCTTTACTTGTTGCCTACAGCATTCCTGGGCTGACTTGGCACATTCCAGACATCTCTAACTTCTTTGGATACATTTTTGGCCTCTCTATCACAGCATCATGTATGTCCCGCTCAGGGGTCCTTCCAGGGACTCTGACCGTGTTGCACATCGCCAGGCAACCCAGACTTTCCTTTGGAATTGTGTAGAACCCTCCATGACCTTGGTTTACGCATACCTGCAAAATCAGCAGTACATGGATAACACCAAGATCCGCTGCTAGCTTGAGCAGCAACAGGCTAGGTCCTGAGATACCTACAGAGCATCTTGTCTATTGTCTTGCTGCTAAGTACTTGGTTTCTGATTTTGTTGTTTTGTTTTTGTGATTTATAAAAGAAAAGTCTATGGGCTTTACCCTGCTTCTACCTTTTCATGGCAGGAGCTCTTTATACTTGTCTCTTTCCTCCTCCCAATATAATAAAGTCCCTATAAACTTTAGAGAGAGAGAGTGTGTGTGTCAAGCTGGGTGTGGTGGCACACACCTTTAATCCCAGCACTCAGGAGGCAGAGGTAAGATGATCGCCGTGAGTTTGAAGCCACCCTGAGAATACAGAGTGAATTCCACATCAGCCTAGGCTAGAGTGAGAACCTACCTCAAAAAAAAAAAAAAAAAAAGAGTCATCAACTAATAAATAAATCTTGACCTTGCTAAGATTCAGCTTCCCCAGTAGTTAAAAGCCTGACGTAGAAACAGAACTATCTTTTAAAATTTTATTTTATTTTATTTTATTTTTTGAGGTAGGGTCTCTCTCTCTCTCTCTCTCTCTAGCCCAGGCTAACCTGGAATTCACTATGTAGTTTCAGGATGGCATTGATCTCAGAGATCCTCTCACCTCAGTCTCTGGAGTGCTGGGATTAAATATAGCTATCTAAATTGGGTATTTTAAAGCCAGTTTTCATAACTACTATCATGTGCAAACCAACTAAATTGAATTTTAACCCTATAATAATAAGATACAATAATATAAATGAATTGACTTATTAGAAGAATTGACTTACATTCATGACATCATGTAACAAATTAAGATTAAATGTTGTTAAAATTTAAAGTTATAGCTTTCTATAAGCCTTGGGCAAACCTGTTTATTGCCTTAGAGGCTTGTACTCATTTTAAAACAAAGGTATTCTAGCAAGAAATATCAGAACTTGAACTGGAGAGATGGCTTAGCAGTTAAGGTGCTTGCCTGCAAAGCCAAAGGAGCCAGGTTCAATTCCCCAGGACCCACATAAGCCAGAAGCACAGAGTGGCGCATACATCTGGAGTTCCTTTGCAGTGGCTGGAGGCCCTGGCGTGCCCATTCTTGTTGGGTCAGGGGATCACACAAATAATGAGGCCAAGACTACTCAAGCTCAACAAAAACCAGAAAAAAGTTCATTATAGTCAAGGCATGACACAGCTGATCGATCAGGGACGATGCCAGACTCAGGAGCCAGAACTGCAACCCTGAACAAAGGAGTGGATTACAGACTTCTTAAAGAAAAATCACAACTGGGAGAAACACAACCAAGTACTAGGCTAACAATGTACAGCCAGGGGAAGAGTGGAGTGACTTTTAACAGGATTGGTGGGTTCCAAGTGGAGAAATACATTGTAACCATGTAACTATAGTTAAGAAACTAGTTGTTTTTGGTTTTAGGATGTTAGCAAATATAGAGGGTATTCAGATAGGGGACCTGACTTTTTATTGGTTGGCTCAGCTACAGGGAAATACCTTTAACAAAAGTATATGAACAATATGGAAGATTTTTAACAATATGGAGTTCTTAAACTTTTGTTTGTTTTTTATTTCAGAGCGACAGAGAAAGAGGCAGACACACAGAGAGAGAGAATGGGCGCACCAGGACCTCCAGCCACTGCAAACGAACTCCAGACACGTAGGTCCCCTTGTGCATCTGGATAAAGTGGGTCCTGGGAATTGAGCCTTGAACCGGGGTCCTTAGGCTTCACAGGCAAGCGTTTAACAACTATACCATCTCTCCAGCCCCAAAATGGAGTTCTTATGGTCAACTTATAAAATGGAGTTTCTATGGTTAGCTTAGTCCTTTCAAGCTCTCTGTCTCTCTACCTGTCTCTTTCTTTCTCTCAAATAGATAAATATAAATATAAAAAAGAAGGAGGGTACTTAATAGGTTGATATTGTATATATGTAAGTACAATGATTGTGATGGGGAGGTAATATGATGGAGAATGGAATTTCAAAGGGGAAAGTGGGGGGGGGAATTACCATGGGATATTTTTTTGTAATCATGGAAAATGCTAATAAAATTTTAAAAAATTATATAAAAAAGAAAATATTAGAACTCTATTGACATGTCAGAGAGCTGCTTTTCAAGTAACAAAAGGCAAGATCCAAAACTATATGCAGTTTGTTCTCCTTTGCTTTGTCATTGAGCCAGGTGGCCAAGCATGTCTCAAGAGAAGGATCTTGGGGATGTAAAGGTCAGATCTGCTTGGGGTCTAAGAGTACCACCCTTCTCAGAACCCAGCTTTCCATGAATTCAAGTAGCATATGATGACTTGTTACTCTAATTTACATTACAGTGATAGACCCAGTGAGAGAAAACAAGAGAGTAAATTTTAATAAATTAATCCTGACTTAAAGTCTCATTACCATTGTATGACATGTTTATTTAGTAAGAAAATCACTTCTCAGCCAGGTGTGGTGGCACACACCTTTAATCCCATCAGAAGTAGGAGGATGGCCAAGAGTTAAAGGCCAGCCTGAGACTATATAGTTAATTCCAGATGAGCCCTGGCTAGAGTGAAACCTTATTTCGGAAAAAAAAAAGAAAGAAAAGAAAAGAAAACAAGAAAAAAAACAAGAAAAAAAGAAAAGCATGTCTCTGGGAATCTTAGGATCATTCCTCCAGCCAGAGGTCAGCACATGTGACCCCATGGCAGTCAGTAAATGCTGAGATGGCATAGCATTTTCTGTGTCTTGGAGCAAGGCAGCCTTTCACATAAGGCACTTTCTAGATTGTACTTAAGACACATGGGTCCAGGTACAGTACAGGGAAGGCTATGTTGAAGATGTGACTCCCCTTCTACAAGACAATATACTGGAACACCTCCCAGAGCATTTTTGTTTCCTTCTCTAGAGTTTCCCCTAGAGACACTTTCTCTCTTGTGAGGAGCTTCAAGGAGAGAGGCAGACTTACTCGGGTTAGTCACTTTAAAAAATTTTTTTTGGTTTCTTGAGGTAGGGTTTCACTCTTGCCCAGGCTGACCTGGAATTCACTATGTCATCTCAGGGTGGCCTAGAACTCTTGATGATCCCCTTACCTCTGCCTCTGGAGTGCTAGGATTAAAGGTGTGCACCACCATGTCTGGCATGGTTAGTCCTCTGTTGTAACCTGTATCTTGAACCCTCTCATTATATCAGCCATGAGAGGGAACAGAGTCTATGGATTTAGCCACTCCCTGACCGTCGTGATTCCATATTAATATCCAGGACCTAGATAACATCTTAGCCTGTCTTTTACCTGGCAAGCCTGTCTGCACAGGATCGATGACTGATTTCCTTCAATATAGTTCAGTTCCCTGACACTTGAGGTTTCCCGTATGCCTTTTAGAGCCATACTTACAGCTATAAATGGTCTCAGCCACACATTTATACATATAGCCTTTAAGCATGTCTCAGCCACTAAAGCAGTATTGATAAGAAAAACATTCTTTGGAATAAATATTGAGACATGTGTCAGGGAAGCAAAGCCAAATAGCTTCTAATAACTACATAAAACAGGGAGGGTCTCAATACCCTTGTGGTTGAGCCTCTAATAGTCCCTAAGATATTTGACTCCTTTATTCTTTTTTGGTTTTTTTGGGGGGGTAGGATCTCACTCTAGCCCAGGCTGGCCTTGAACTCAAAGTGATCCTCCTTCCTCAGCCTCCCTAGTGCTGGGACTGAGGGGTGTACTACCCTGCCATTTATATGCCTCAACCACTCCAACTTTGCTTTTTGGGCAAGTTCCCCAGTTTTTCTTGGTTTTCTTGACCTCTACCTCTTTTTTTCCCCCCTTAATCTCACCAATTAGGGATGTTTATAGTTCCTGCTTGCTTATATTTTAGTGGTACTCAATAACTACTTGTTTCTGGCCCCATCTCTTCCTTCCTTGTATCATTTTTCCATCAGTTCCTCCCACTAACTGCCTGATTCCTTTCTTTAAAATTTTATTTATTTGAGAGAGGGACGGTGAGAGAGAGAGAGAGAAAAAATGGGCATGCCAGGGCCTCCAGCCACTGCAAACAAACTCCAGACACATGTGTCACCTTGTGCAGCTGGCTTATGTGGGTTCTAGGGGATCAAACCTGGGTCCTTAGGCTTTGCAGGCAAATGCCTTAACCACTAAGCCATCTCTCCGGCCTCTGATTCATTTTTTATTTTCCACTTCAGATACTAAAGAGTAACCTGGTATTACTTTACTTTTTATTATTTTTCACATTTATTTATTTTTATTAATTTTTAGATTAACATACAAAGTAATGGATTTCATCACATTTTCATGCACATGCATCATTTATTCTGATTTGTTCTTTCTTACTTCCCTCCCTCATATTCCCTTACATATTTATTTTTGATTAGGGCTTGCCTCATAAATTAGATTGACCTTGAACTTGAAGCCCTTCTGCCTCAACTCTTGACCTCTTAAACTTTAAGGTCATGAGGGCTGGAGAGATGGCTCAGTGGTTAAGGCATTATCCTGCAAAGCCAAAAGACCCAGGTTCAATTCCCCAGGCACATAAGCCACACACATAAGGTGGTGCATGTGTCTGGAGTTTGCAGTGGCTGGAGGCCCTGGTGCACCCATTCTATTTCTCTCTCTCTTTTTCTAATAAATGAATAAAAATAAAGAAAATTTTAAAAAAATCTTTAAAGTCAAGAGCCAACATGGAATCACATAACTAAATACAGGGTCACACAGAACTTGGTAACACTAAAAGGTTTCTGAATGCAAAACAACCAAAAGTCAAAATGGGTAATGAATTAGGTGTTCCTGGCAGCTCACGCCAGTGTTACTTTACACAACTTCACTGCAGCCTTGGTTCTGAAAACACAGTGTGAGCACATACCAACATGCCACATATTTCCAACAAATGCTGCCTGAAATACCATGGCACATAATGGAGACTACTGTGTGCCATGAATGCAGTGTTTTTACTGCATATAAAAAATTTTCTTGGGCTGGAGAGATGGCTTAGCGGTTAAGTGCTTGCCTGTGAAGCCTAAGGACCCTGGTTCAAGGCTCGGTTCCCCAGGTCCCACGTTAGCCAGATGCACAAGGGGGCGCACGCTTCTGGAGTTCGTTTGCAGAGGCTGGAAGCCCTGGTGCGCCCATTCTCTCTCTCTCCCTCTATCTGTCTTTCTCTCTATGTCTGTCGCTCTCAAATAAATAAATAAATAAAAATTTAAAAAAATTTCTTTCTATTTGTGTGTGTGTGTGTGTGTGTGTGTGTGTGTGTGTGTGTGTATGAACCTTTTGCCCCACAAACAGAACACCTGTTGCCTTTTGGGTCTTGCTTTACATGAGTGACTGAAGAATTGAACCTCAGCTGGTAGGCTTTGCAAGCAAGTGCTTTTAACCTCTGAGCCATCTCCTCAGCTCAAAAAATTTTCTACTCCTATAAAAGCATAAGGAGCTAGGTGTGGTGATGCATACCTTTAATACAGCGCTCAGGAAGCAGAGGTAGGAGGATCTCTGAGTTTCAGGTCAGCCTGGACTAAAGTGAGACCTTACATTAAAAACAACAACGGCTGGGCATGGTGGTGCACGCCTTTAATCCCAGCACTTGGAAGGCAGAGGTAGGAGGATCGCCTTGAGTTCAAGGCCACCCTGAGACTACATAGTGAATTCCAGGTCAGCCTGAGCTAGAGTGAGACCCTACCTCGAAAAATCAAACAAAACAACAACAAAAACATAATGAATGCTTTAAGAAAACAAAAGACTTTTATTTTAAAAATATTTTTCTTTATTTGAGAGACATAAAGGAAGAGGCAGACAGAGAGAATGAGTATGGGTGTGCCAGGGCCTCTAGCCACTGCAAACCAACTCCAGACAGATGTGTCACTTTGTATCTGACCTTATGTGGGTACTGGGGAATTGACTCAAGTTGTAAGGCTTTTCAAGCAAGTGCCTTTAACTGCTGAGCCATGACTCCAGATCAAACTTTTTTTTTTTTTTTTTAGTGTATTGGCAACCTCCCTACACAAGCACAATATGCCATGATCATAATCCCCTCCTATCACTCTCCTTTGTCTCACCTCATCTATCCCCCCTGCACTGAATCTCATCCCATCCATGTTCTGTTCTGACGTCATCATTTTCCCCTCTATTTTGCAGATCTTGGGCAGGTAGCATCAGCCACTGTGAGATCAGCCACTTTGTGTTTGGAAGACAGTACTGCTAAGCACTCCTCCCCTTCCTTCCTTTGGCTTTCACATTCTTTCTTTCTTTCTGCCACCTCTGACACAATGGTCCCTGAGCCTCGGAGGGTGTGACAGAGATGTCTCTGTGCTGAATACTCCACTGATTCTGTTTGTATTTGAGGTAAGGTCTCACTCTAGTTCAGTCTGACCTGGAACTCCAGTTAAAGGCACATGGTGTTTGAGTTTTCTTTACTTTAATTTCATAAAAAATCTTTAAGTGAATTTTGGCTGGGCATGGTGACTCATGCCTTTAGTCGCAGCACTCAGGAGGCAGAGGCAGGAGGACTGCCATGAGTTCAAGACCACCCTGAGACTATATAGTGAGTTCCAGGTCAGCTTGGGCTAGAGTTAAACCCTACCTAAAAAAAGGGGTGGGGGCTGGAGACATGGAATAGTGGTTAAGACATTTGCCTGTGAAACCTAAGGACTCATGTTCAACTCTCCAGATCCCAAATAAGCTAGATACACAAAGGTGAGGCAAGTGCAAGGTCACACTTGCCCACTAGGTGGTGCATGCATCTGGAGTTTGATTTCAGTGGCTGAGGGCCTGGTACACCAATTCTCTCTCTAAAATAAAAAAATTAGTTTAAAAATTAAAAAAATAAATATTTTAATTGGGCTGGAAAAATGGCTTAGTGGTTAAGGTGCCTGCCTGCAAAGCCAAAGGACTCAGGTTTAATTCCCCAGAACCCGTATAAAGCCAGATGCACAAAGTGACTCATGCATCTGAAGTTCATTTGCAGCAGCTGGAGGCCCTGGTGTGCCCATTCTTTCTATCTGCCTTTCTTTTTCTCTCAAATAAATTAATTTTTTAAATTTTTTTAAATTAAAAGATTTTTAAAAAAAAATTTTTTTTGTTCATTTTTTATTAATTTATTTGAGAGTGACAGAGAGAGAGAAAGAGACAGAGAGAATGATTGAGAAATGGCGCGCCAGGGCTTCCAGCCACTGCAAACGAACTCCAACACGTGCGCCCCCTTGTGCATCTGGCTAACGTGGGTCCTGGGGAACCGAGCCTCGAACTGGGGTCCTTAGGCTTCACAGGCAAGCACTTAACCGCTAAGCCATCTCTCCAGCCCGTAAATTAAAAGATTTTTAAAATAATTTATTTGCAAGGAAGAAGGGACAGAATGGGCATCCCAGGGCCTCTTGCTATTGCAAATAAACTCCAGATGCATGGGTCACTATATGTTGTGGTCAACTTCAAGTTGCTGGCAGAAAACACGCAACCAAGAGCATCTTGTGGGAGGAGAGGATTTATTTTGGCTTATAGACTGGAGGGGAAGCTCAACAGCAGGGAAAAATGATGGCATGAACAGAGAGTGGACATCACCTCCTGGCCAACATCAGGTGGACAACAGCAAAAGGAGAGTGTGCCAAACACTGGCAAGGGGTAACTGGCTATAACACCCATAAGCCTGCCCTTAACAATACCTCCAGGAGGCTCTAATTCCCAAATTACCACCAGCTGGAGACCTATAAACACATAAATTTATGGGGGACACATGAATCAACCACCACAGATACAATATAAATGACTTGTATGTTCCAAAGTAATAGAGGAATAAATTAGAGGTTAAGAATGAGAATTGGGGGGACTGGGGAAATGGCTTAGCAGTTACAGCATTGGCCTACAAAGCCTAAGGACCAGGGTTCAATTCCCCAGGACCCATGTAAGCCAGATGCAAAAGGGGACACATGTGCCTGGAATTCGTATGTAGTGGCTAGAGGCCCTGGTGTGCCTATTCTCTTTCTATCTGTCTCTTTCTCTCTCATAAATAAATAAAATAGCCGGGCGTGGTGGCGCACGCCTTTAATCCCAGCACTCGGGAGGCAGAGGTAGGAGGATCGCTGTGAGTTCTAGGCAACCCTGAGACTACATAGTGAATTCCAGGTCAGCCTGAGCCAGAGTGAGACCCTGCCTCGAAAAACCAAAAAAATAAAATAAAATAAATAAATAAAATATTTTTTAAAAAATGAAAATTGGGGCTGGAGAGATGGCCTATCAGTTAAGGCTCTTGCCTGAAAAACATAATGACAGGTGTTCCATTCCCCAGTACCCATGTAAAGCCAGATACACAAAGTGGCACATACATCTGGAGTTCATTTACAGTGGCTAGAGGCCTGCTGAACCCATTCTCACGCTCTCTCTTCTTGCAAATAAATACAATATTTGGGGGGGAAAGAATGAGAATTGATCTAAAAGGGTTATGAATATTAAATAGGGTTTACTGTCTAATGACAAAAGTCATTGTTATTTGTCACATACTTAGTTTGGGTCCTCCAGTATGTAAATGCCATCCTTCTCTGTGCCCGCACAGAGAAAGTTTCACAAGAAAGTGATGAAACACTTGTCAATTTCACAACTTAGGAGTTCCCATCCTTCTTCTGTCACCTGGGTCATCATGACCCTTCTCTATCCCCTTTAAGAATAGATTCAGGGATTACATAGATTACCATGAGCCATGAGTCAACTGCCTTTGTATTAGGTGGTCATATTTTGTTGTTGTTTCAAGGTAGGGTTTCACTCTAGCTCAGGCTGACCTGTAATTCACTACGTAGTCTCAGGGTGGCCTTGAACTCATGGCAATCCTCCTACCTCTGCCTCCCGAGTGCTGGGATTAAATGCGTGCACCACCACGCCCGGCCATTTATTTTCTTTAGGCAAGCCCAACAGACTGGATTTGTTTTTTTAATTTTTTTTGTTACTTTTTATTTATTTATTTGAGAGTGACAGACAGAGAAAGAGGCAGATAGAGAGAGAATGGGCATGCCAGGGCCTCCAGCCACTGCAAAGGAACTCCAGATGCATGCACCCCCTTATGCATCTGGCTAACGTGGGTCCTGGGGAATCAAGCCTTGAACTGGGCTCCTTAGGCTTCACAGGCAAGTGCTTAACCGCTACGCCATCTCTCCAGCCCTGGATTTTTTTTTTAATTTGAGAGCGACAGACACAGAGAGAAATACAGATAGAGGGAGAGAGAGAGAATGGGCGCGCCAGGGCTTCCAGCCTCTGCAAACGAACTCCAGATGCGTGCGCCCCCTTGTGCATCTGGCCAACGTGGGACCTGGGGAACCGAGCCTCGAACCGGGGTCCTTAGGCTTCACAGGCAAGCGCTTAACCGCTATGCCATCTCTCCAGCCCTTTTTTTGGTTTTTCAAGGTAGGGTCTCACTCTGGTCCAGGCTGACCTGGAATTAACTCTGTCATCTCAGGGTGGCCTTGAACTCATGACAATCCTCCTACCTCTGCCTCCCAAGTGCTGGGATTAAAGGCGTGCACCACCACGCCTGGCCTGGATTTTTTTTTTAATGTGTATAAGAGAGAGAGAGAGAGATAGAATTGTCATGCAGGGCCTCCAGTCACTGCACTCAAACTCCAGATGCATGTACCACCTTGTGCACATGTGCAACCTTGCATTCTTGTGTACTTGTGCATAGGGCTATGTGGGACCTGGAAGGTCAAATGGGTCCTTAGGCTTCATAGGCAAGTGCTTTAACTGCTAAACCATCTCTCCAGGTGGTCATCTTTTGATATAATTTTAGCTCCTTTGAGGTCCTACTCCCTCCTTTGTGAGACTGGGACATCACCAGGAAACCTGGTTCCCTGGGGGAATTATACCATCCTTCAGCTAGAACTGTTTATTTTTAATTTTTATTTATTTATTTGTGGGGAGGGGGAGCAGATAGAATGGGTGTGCCAAGGCCTCCAGCCACTGCAAATGAACTCCAGACACGTGTGCCACCTTGTGCATCTGGCTTTATGTGGGTCCAGGGGAATCAAATCTGGGTCTTTTGGCTTTGCAGGAAAGTGCATTAACCACTGAAGGAAAAAACCCCAGCAGGGGGTCCCCTATGCTCTGCCCGGATATGATGACACCCCAAATCACTCACGAGAAGCGGTCTTGATGCAAATTGCAAGAGGATTTTATTCCAAGCGCGCTGGGGCCCACAGTCGTACACCTCACAGGGGTAGAGGACTGCAGAGCCCCGAATGCAGGAACGGGACAGTTTTTATAGGGTTTCTAACAAAGCCTGTGCATTAGACCAATCATTTTTTTAATATCAGGAGCCCGCAGGGTATTAGCCAGTCAGCTTGTGCCACCCCATAATTTCTAAGCCAATTAGTTTAATTTGTTCAAGCCCCTCGTGGACCAATCATTCTCTTATGACCTTGGTGGTCAGCATTTGTGCAGGTCCTTGGGTGGGAGTAGCAGAGTGTGGTACCAGTCTCCTATGACCTTGGAGGTCAGTCTTTGCGCAATTCCTTAGATGGGGGTAGCAGAGTATGGTATCAGCCTCCTATGACCTTGGTGGTCTGAGGCAGGCTGCTACAGCTTATGGTGCGAGCTACTAAGGCTTACAGTGTGGGCTATTAAGGCTTATAGTGTAAGGCTTATAGTGCAGGCTATTTACAGAAACCAAATAAGTGGTTCACTTCATTACTCATTTCCCATCCTTGAGGGCTATCTCATGCCCTTTTACCTAGTTTTATATTAGGAGCGGGCTCTGATATAATGAGAAGAGGGATTCTTCACTTGCTTCCAACAGAGAGTAAAGACTGGAGTTTGAGGTATGCAGGGGCCCGCTTAAGCTCCCCTTGGAGTGTGATAGTATTTCTGAGCTTCTGAATTCTTGGGCCTTTCACCACTAAGCAATCTCTCCAGCCCACGACCTGTTTTGCAGGAAGAAAAAGTAATGGACTGAAGTCCTCTATGTCCAACTGTTTTTCTATCTTTGAGACTATCCAGAGCTGGCTCAAAGCTGGTTAGACCTTCACGCTTCTCAATTTCCTGGTAGATAGAGATTAGAAAGCTTCAAGATCCAGAGCTCAATGGTTCCAGATGGGTCATTGCCCCAACTCCCTAACACAGTTAGGGTTGTAAAGAAAAGTTTAGAAGGGAGTTTGAAAGGAAGGAGCAAAGAGATAGCCCCAGCAAGGGCAGGCTTAGAACTAGCAGTCTGAGAGGGGCACACCACATTTCAGCAGTCCTGGGACTCTGGAAACATGAGGCATGCTGGTGGCTCATGGCAGGGCTATTCTTCATTTTTGTGCTGGCAGAAAGAGGGAGGGAGAAGTGAGGAAGGGGGAGAAGTGAGCTGGTTTTCCCTGTTCAAGGCTGCAGGCTGTATCTCCAGGCAGACTCTTCAGGGTGTGGGGCCACTTGTAACTTCCAGGCTGACTTTTGGTGTGTAAAGTCTGTTTGCTGACTCCTTTACTTTTGTTACGCCCTTCTGGGGTTGCTTCTTCAGAGTGGAGAAATGAGGCTTTAGAGGTAACAGGGTGCCTCCTCCCAAAATAAAACTGGGTCCTCAAGGCTGGCTGTGGTTCCCCCGAAAGGTGTTCAGACAACCTTGGTGAGCACGTGAAAGAATCATTTTCGGGAGACAGTCTCTGTGAACAGCTCGGTTTAATCAATAGGGAAATGGGTTTATAAGCAGTTGAGGGTCCTCAGGGGATTGGATGTACAAAGTTGCTTGCTGATGCCTAACTAGCATATGGGACATACATTCCAGCATGTAGACAATGATAAAGGGAAGGCATATGGTACAGGGGGAAATGCTGTGCAAAGGTTGCTGGCTGATACCATATAAGGAGTTTCCTAGGCAACTGGCCAAAGGTCACAGGGTAAAGTCTAAGTTCAGAGGTGCCAGGTTTGGAGAGGGTTTGGCCTCCTGTAGCCCGGGGCTCGTTAGCTTTGTCTAGCATCACAGGCCTGTCTACTGAAGGCTCCAGCCTGTGCCTGGCAGTGCCCGACAAAGGAATGCCTTTGAGCGTGTAGGGGAAGAATCTAGGTCATCTCGCTTTGCCTGGGGTCAGAAATGTTAGAAAGGCCTGGCCTTTTCTTATCTCTGCCCCCCTGGGAGAGCCCTTCTACTTTATGAGATGATTTCCTCCTTCTGAGGAGGCCCTTCTTAGAGGATTAAGATTTCTGGGAAGATTGCCCTTTCTCAGAAGACCTGACATCAAGACTGAATTTACCAGCCCCATAAAAGACCCCAATCTGGGTCTCTAGGTGGGCTTCTCATTTTTGGGGGAGCCCCTTTTTGCCCCACTCTGGCAAGAGCTCTGAATTAGTTCTGTCTTTTTTTTTTTTTTTTTTCAAGGTAGGATTTCACTCTAGCCCAGGCTGACTTGGAACTTACTCTGCAGTTCCAGGCTGGACTTGAACTCACAGTGATCCTCCCACTTTTTTCTCCCAAGCTCTCCTTCTCTTAAAGTTCTCCCTCCTAAAACTCTCAGCTATAATAAAATCTTTCTGAACCTTAGCCTCTGTACTGTGGATTTCATTCATCAAATTCCTAAGACAATGGCCCAGAAGCCTCCGACTCACTGAAAGTTTTGTGTGACTGTGACAGTCCAGGATCCTAAACCCTGAGTCTTTTGCCCACCCAAGAGCCAAGAAAGGCTCCATCATTCTCAAAGTCACTCCAAATTCTTGTATCGCTACAATGGATAGCACAAGTCTAGAGTAATTTGATCTCTTCCTTCCCACTGTCCTGACACTCTTCAAACATAGACACGGTGTCAGGGTAGGCCGGAAAAATGTAGGAGCTTTGCTTCTTTTGTGATGGTCCAATGAGTCCACTATGAGCAACAAGCTCCTCTTGTTCTGAACCATCTTCATTCCAATATCCCTCTCTTCTTTCTCTTGAAACAAAGGACTCCAGGTCAGCCTGAGCTAGATAGAGGCCCTACCTCCAAAACAAAAAAAAAAAAGAAAAGAAAAGAAAGAAAGAACAAAAGAAAGGAAGAAAAGAAAAGAGACTAGTTGAAAGAAGGGATTCAGTGGAGGGAATTCAGGAGGTAGAAAGAAGATGATGGAAAGGGATTATGATCATATTATCTGTATGTATGAAGGTTGAAAAAAAAAAACCAAAACTGTAAATTGAAATAAATCCTTTATGTACATGAAAAAAAAAAAAAAAAAAAAGAAACAAAGGACTACTGTTCCTGGGACTGTGCTTATACTTTATTACAGCACCTACTTCACTTTGTTTTACATTCACTTGTTTATATTTCTTTCTTTCTTTCTTTCTTTCTTTTTTTTTTTTTTTTTGGTTTTTGAGGTAGGGTCTCACTCTAGCTCAGGCTGACCTGGAACTTACTCTGTAATCTCAGAGTCGCCTCGAACTCTCGGCGATCCTCCTACCTCTGCCTCCCGAGTGCTGGGATTAAAGGTGTGCGCCACCACGCCCGGCACTCACTTGTTTATAGTTCAAACTCGCCAACCAGATTATAAATGCCTTAATGGCAGAGTCCCACCATGTCCTCTCTTTAGAGCAGTAGGGGGTAGCTATAGGATTAACACTTCTCCATCAATAAATGTTCACTGAATGAGCAAATGAAGGAATGAGACAACCCTTACAAGGTCGATGAATGTGTACTACAGAAAACTTTGCATCCGTAGGTCCACACAAAGTACTTCCTAATAAACAGTAAAAATAATTTAAGGCACTATTTGGTCCCCTCCTGTAAATTAAAGGAAATGTCTACCTTTATCCTTAGCTTCTTGTGCTCATGAATTCAATTGAGCAAATAGTTTCCTCCTCTAGGCACTGTTGTGCTAGGTGCTATGGGAACTTCAAAGATGAGTTAGAAATAATTCCCACCTATACGTCCCAAATAGTGCAGCAGGGGCCTTTTACAAAGCATTAAAATTCTAGGTTGAGGAACCCTAGAGCTACAAGGGATATGCAGAGTATGTGAGTCATGGAAGAATCTTTATTTCAGGTACCTTTGTGAAGAGTAATGGCCAAAAGGACAAGATGGGGACAAGTAGAAATGCAAGGAGAATTTGACAAGTGAGAAAGAAACACAATAGAGAGTTGGTGCAGTGAAGAGACTAATTGGGACAAGGAAATGAATCAGATGTTCTAAAGACAAGAAGAGCAGAAGAAATCCCAACCAAGTATCGGGAGGGAACAAACCCAGCTGAGGAGGGTGAGGGATGCACAGCTGGTAGGCACCCTTGTAAGAAGAGTTCTTGAAATTGGGAATTCCAAAAGGAGGTGAGTAGGTCCATGCCATACACTCAGTGGCAGAGGCAAGAACTGGAGGGATGAAGAGCCCTCTGATCAAGCAATGCGACACACCGGGTTTGAGCACTGCTCTGGAGTGGCAGAGACAGTATGACATTAGTATACTAGGAAGAGCTTTATGTCCTGGTGAGCTCAAAGAAAGCATCCAGAACAGGAGAGAAAATGCCAACTGGAAAGTTCCCCCAGGGAGATAGAGAGATAGAAGGAGAATGGGCACAGGAATCATCAGGGTTGGATTATAAATTACACAAGATGTCCTTTCAAGGCCACTAAAGTCAGGATCCAGGCCTGGAATTGTATGGGTGATTCTTTTGCATCACAGAAGTTGCAGCCACACTAGGAAGCAATTTCAAGACCAGCACTGGGACAAGTATGTAACAGAAGAGCAGAGAGAATCTGATTTAAGGATTCGACAGATTTCTATTCAATTATATTTTCACATTTCAGATGCACCTTTACTTCAGAATAAAGATAGGCCAGACCCTTGTATCTTTCAGAGCATGCATTTCAGGGCACTAAAGAACATGTTTTAGGGCTAGAGAGATGGCTTAGCAGTTAAGGCGTTTGCCTGCAAAGCCAAAGGATCCTGGTTCTATTCTCCAGGACCCACGTAAGCCAGATACAAAAGGAGGTGCATGCATGTGTGTGTGTGTGTGTGTGTGTGAGTGTGTGTGTGTGTGTGTGTGTGTCTAGGAGTACATGCACATGTGTGTACATGTATGTGGAGGGCAGAGGACAAGCTTGGGTGTCTTTCCTCTGGCACAACCATGTGCCTTTTATTTATTTTTTTAATCTACTTGCAAGAAGAGAGACTGGAGGGGGAGAAATGCTAGCGCCTCTTGCCACTGTAAATGAACTTCATGCATCTGTCTTTACATGGATACTAGGGATTCAAACCTGAGCAGTCAGGCTTGGCAAACAAGCACCCTTAACTGCTGAGCTATCTCTCCAGTCCCCAGTTACTTTTTTGAGAGAGTGTCTCCTAGGCCTGGAAATCACCAAGCAGACAAGACTGGCTGACCAGTGCACCTAAAGATCTGCCTGTACTGGGATATCAAGCACATGTCACCATGCTTCACTTTTTTGTTTTTTCTTTTTTTGGAGGCAGGGTCTCACTCTAGCCCAGGCTAACCTGGAACTCACTCACTCACTCTGTAACAAGCTGGCCTTGATTCACAGTGATCCTCCTACCTCATTCCATTCCTTCTGAGTGCTGGGATTAAAGGTATGAGCCACTCTGCCCAGCTTGGCTTTTTTTTTTTTTTTTTTTTTACTCTGAGTTCTGGTGATTGAAATCAGGTCCTTACATTTGTGAGGCAAGCACTTTAATGACTGAAATAATACCTCAGCCCTCTTTAGAGTTTTAGTTTGAGACAGTCTAAGTTGCCCAGGTTGGTCTTGAACTCACTCAACAGCCCAGATAAGCCTTGAACTATCCATCTTCCTGCCTTGGCCTCACTGGTGCTGGGATTACAAGCATGTGTCCACATGACTGGCAACATCTACCTCTGCCTCCCAACTCCTGGGATTAAAGGCATGTGCTAATATGCCCAGCATATCCTCATATTTTTGTAAACTGCTTACTATTATTTTTAAACTCATGTTGCTAATTGTAGTCTTTTAGTTGAAACATTTAGTACACTTAAGCTAACTTTATATTTAAGACAAACAATTAGCATTTCTCTTTATAGATCTTTTCCTAAAGAAGGAATTTTTTTCCCCTAAGAAGAAATTAGGGTTTTTACATTGATGCTATTCACTGCCCCCCGACACACCCCAAAAAAACTACTCTCAATAATTGCTTCTGTTAGTCAAGCATTTTAAAAGATTCTGTTCAGGGCTGGAGGGATGGCTTAGCAGTTAAGGCGTTTGCCTGCAAAGCCAAAGGACCCAGGTTCGATTCCCCAGGACCCATGTTAACCAGATGCACAAGGGGGCGCATGTGTCTGGAGTTCTTCTGTAGTGGCTGGAGGGCCTGGTGCACCCATTCTCTCTCCCTCATTCTCTGTCAAATAAATATATAAATAAATAATTTTAAAAAATAAAATAAATAAATAAAAAGATTCTGTTCAGGAGTCTGCGGGGCCAGGCGCTGTGCCCGGCGAGGACTGCGCGCTGGGGGCGAGTGGTGAGGGTCGCCTCGGCGCTCAGGGCTCCGGGTCGGGGATTTGCGGGTAGTGGAGGCTCTGCTGGCTCGCCCCACCCCGAAAGTGGCGAGCTCCCAGATCGCCCCGTGGGTCTCTTTGGCCACAGACCTCGATCTTTTGGGAAGAGAGCCCGCGGGTGCGGGACCCGGCTTCCTGGCACGGCCACCCAGCGCAGAGGTCGTTTGTTTGTCCGTTTGTAAGTAGCCTCGCCCTGACCGACGGACAGTCTCCACACTCTCTTGCCCTCTTATTTCCATTGCTGCGTCAGAGTCACGGAGTTTTGTAACTTCTCAAGCCCGGCGAGGTAAAAAGTCAAAGAAAGGTCGCCAAGAAGCACTAGAAAGAGTGAAAGAGGCTAAAGCTGGTGGGAAGTATAAATAAGAAGTCGAGGACTTCACAAGTGTTTGTGAAGAAGTTGATTCAAGGCTGGTTCAGGCTCGCCAGGACGATGGCTGGATTGTGGATGGTGATGGTATTGGTTATGTGGAGGATGGCCAAGAGATCTTTGATGATGACCTTGAGGATGATGCCCTGGATACTGGCAACGCTGGGAAACCACGCAAGAAGGAAAGAAAGGATGTAAAGGAGCCCACAGTGATGAAACCAAACAACATTAAGGCACTGTTCATTGCTACCGCTGCAAAGAAAACTGCAGATAAAACTGTAGACTTGTCCAAAGATGATCTGCTGGGTGACATTCTACAGGATTTGAACACTGAGACACCTCAAGTAATTCCACCACCTGTAATGATACCAAAGAAAACAAAGATCTACTGGAGCATCATAAATCCTTTCTCGTGCACACCCCCAATGCAATTCCTTCAGGAAAACCTGCTTCCCCTGTCTTCAGGAAGGAATCTCTATGGACTCCAGTTCCTCTTAAATGTGCTGAATTTGATGGAGAGCTCCTGCACTGAGTATCCATGATGAGCAGGTGGAGTCAGGGGCAAAGGAGTTTGTAGACGGTGACTTTAACGAGCCCATGGAAACTGAAGTGAAAGATGTGGAACCTGTGACTGACAAGGCTTGGGACCAAGAGAGTGAGCCAGCAGAGGGTGTGAAACAGGACGCAGATCCTAGAAAAGGGACCATCCCCTACTTAGGACGTTGTCTCCCAGATGTGTCTTGTTGGGACGTTGATCAGGTGGATGAAAGCAGTTTCTCAGCTGGGGAAGTTCAAGTGGATTCCAATCACCTGCCATTGGTAAAAGGGGCAGATGAGGAACAAGTGTTTCAGTTTTATTGGCTGGATTCTTATGAGGATCAGTACAACCAACCAGGTGTGGTTTTTCTATTTGGCAAAGTATGGGTTGAATCAGCCAAAATCTACGTGAGCTGTTGTGTCATGGTGAAAAACACTGAGTGAACACTGTACTTCCTTCCCCATGAAATGAAAATTGATTTAAATACGGGGAAAGAAATAGCAACTCCAGCTACAATGAAGGGTGTTTATAATGAGTTTGATGAGAGAATAGCAGTGAAATATAAAATTATCAAGTTCAAGTCCAAGACAGTGGAAAAGAATTATGCTTTTGAGATACCCAATGTTCCAGAAAAATCTGAGTATTTGGAAGTTAGATGCTAGGCAGAAGTGCCACAGCTTCCTCAGAATTTAAAAGGAGAAAGATTTTCTCATGTATTTGGGACCAACACATCCAGTTTGCAACTGTTCTTGATGAACAGAAAAATTAAAGGACCTTGTTGGCTTGAAGTACAAAAATCCACAGCTCTCTAATCAGCCAATCAGTTTGTGTAAATTTGAGGCAGTGGCTTTGAACCAGACCCAGTGAATGTAATTAAGGATGTCAATCCTCCACCTCTTGTTGTGATGTCTTTCAGTATGAAGACAATGCAGAATGTTAAGAACCATCAAAATGAGATTATTGGACTGGAGAGATGGCTTAGTGGTTAAGCACTTGCCTGTGAAGCCTAAGGACCCCAATTCGAGGCTCAATTCTCCAGGACTCACGTTAGCCAGATGCACAAGGGGGCATACGTGTCTGGAGTTCCTTTGCAGTGGCTGGAGGCCCTGGTGCACTCATTCTCTCTCCTTCTTCTCTCTCTCCCTCTTTCTCTCTGTGTCTATTGCTCTCAAATAAATAAATAAAATTAAAAACATTTTAAAAATGAGATTATTGCTGTGGCAGCTTTGGTCCATCACAGTTTTGCATTAGATAAAGCACCTCCACAGCCTCCCTTTCAGACCCACTTCTGTGTTCTGTCTAAGCCAAAGGACTGTATTTTTCCATGTGCTTTCAAAGAAATCATTAAGAAAAAGAATGTGAAGGTTGAGGTTGCTGAAACAGAAAGAACCCTGCTAGGTTGTTTCCTTGCAAGCGTTCACAAAATTGATCCTGATATCCTTGTGGGTTATAATATTTGTGGTTTTGAACTGGAAGTGCTACTGCAAAGAATTAATGAGTGCAAAGTTCCTCACTGGTCCAAGATAGGTCAACTGAAGCGATCCAACATGCCAAAACTTGGGAGCCAGACTGGATTTGGTGAAAGAAATGCTACCTGTGGCTAAAGGATATGTGATGTGGAAATTTCAGCAAAGGAATTGATTCATTGTAAAAGCTACCATTTGTCTGAACTTGTTCAACAGATTTTGAAAACTGAAAGGAATGTAATTCCAACAAAAAATATACGAAATATGTACAGCGAATCTTCTCATCTTTTGTACCTGTTGGAACACACCTGGAAAGATGCCAGATTCACTTTGCAGGTCATGTGTGAGCTAAATGTTCTTCCATTAGCATTGCAGATTGTTAATGTCGCTGGGAACATTTTGTCTAGGACACTGATGGGTGGACGATCTGAGTGAAATGAGTTCTTATTGCTTCATGCATTTTATGAAAACAACTATATTGTGCCTGGCAAGCAGATTTTTCAGAAAATCTCAGCAAAAACTGGGAGATGAGGATGAGGAAATACAAGGGGTTACCAATAAACACAAGAAAGGACTTAAAAGAGCAGCTTATGCTGGAAGCTTGGTTTTGGACCCCAAGGTTGGTTTTTACAATTTCATTTTGCTTTTGGACTTCAACAGTTTATATCCTTCCATCATTCAGGAACTTAACATTTGTTTTACAACAGTACCAAGAGTTGCTTCAGAAGTACAGAATGTTACAGAGGATGAAGAACAAGAACAGATTCACGAGTTACCAGATCCAAAGTCAGAAATGGGCATTTTGCCTAGAGAGATCTGGAAACTGGTAGAGCAGAGAAAACAAGTAAAACAGTTAATGAAACAGCAAGATTTAAATCCAGACCTTGTTCTTCAGTATGACATTCAACAGAAGGTTTTGAAGTTCATGCAAACAGTATATACAGTTGTCTGGGATTTTCCTATAGCAGATTTTATGCCAAACCACTGGCTGCCTTGGTGACATACAAAGGAAGGGAGATTTTGATGCATACGAAAAGATGGTACAGAAGATGAATCTTGAAGTTATTTATGGAGATACAGATTCAATTATGATAAATACAAAGAGCACCAATTTGGAAGAAGTATTTCAATTGGGAAACAAGGTAAAAAAGTGAAGTAAATAAATTGTACAAACTACTTGAAATAGATATTGGTGGTATTTTCAAGTCTCTGCTACTGCTTAAGCAAAAGAAATATGCTGCTGTAGTTGTTGAAGCTACATCAGATGGAAATTATGTTACCAAACAGGAGCTGAAAGGATTAGATGTAGTTAGAAGAGATTGGTGTGATCTTGCTAAGGACACTGGAAACTTTGTTGTTGGCCAGATTCTTTCTGATCAAAGCAGGGACACCATAGTGGAAAACATTCAGAAGAGGTTAATAGAAATTGGAGAAAATGTGCTAAATGGCAGTGTCCCAGTGAGCCAATTTGAAATTAACAAGGCATTGACCAAAGATTCCCAAGATTACTCTGATTTAAAAAAAAAAAAAAAGCCTACCTCATGTATATGTTGCCCTATGGATAAATTCTCAAGAAAGCAGGAAGGTGCTGGAAATACTGTGTCCTATGTTATCTGCCAGGATGGGTCAAACCTCACTGCAACTCAGAGAGCCTATGCACCTCAGCTGCTCCAGAAACAGGACAATTTAACAATAGACACTCAGTACTACCTGGTTCATCAGATCCACCCAGTCGTGGCTCATATATATGAGCCAATAGATGGGATTGATGCTGTACTGATTGCATCATAGTAAGGACTTGACTCCACCCAATTCAGAGTTCACCAGTTTCATAAAGATGAAGAGAATGATGCTTTACTTGGTGGTCCAATACAACTTACTGATGAAGAGAAATGCAGAGATTGTGAAAAATTCAAATGTCCATGTCCTACATGTGGATCTGAAAATATTTATGATAATATCTTTGGAGGCTCAGGAACAGATATGGAGCCCAGCTCATATCGTTGCAGTAATATTGATTATAATGCTTCACCACTGACCTTTGTGGTACAGCTGAGCAACAAAATGATCATGGACATTAGACATTATATTAAGAAATACCATGAGGGCTGGTTGATATGTGAGGAGCCAACATGTCTCAGTTGAACTCAGCACCTTCCCCTTCAGATCTCCCAAAATGGGCCTCTTTGTCCAGTCTGCATGAAAGCTGTACTCAGACCTGAGTATTCTGACAAGTCTCTGTACACCCAGCTGTGCTTTTACCGGTACATTTTTGATGCGAAACTTGCTGAACATGAGAAAGATAAATTGAAGACGCAGTTTTTTACCCCCAAAGTTCTTCAGGACTGCAGAAAAATCAAGAACACAGCGGAGCAGTTCTTATCAGAGTGGATACTCTGATTTTGTCTTTTTTTTTTTTTTTTCGGTGCTGAGGACCGAACCCAGGGCCTTGCGCTTGCTAGGCAAGTGCTCATCCACTGAGCTAAATCCCCAACCCCAAGAGTGGATACTCTGAAGTGAACCTCAGCAAGTGCTTTGCCCATTGTGCCATGAAGTCCTGAGGCATCCAGGAGCAAGTGAGGAGACCAGCACCGAATCCCAGCTTCTGAGAGCCTCCACTCTGGCCCTAACTGCTTCCAGTATCTTGCTTCTCCTTTGGGGACTGTGCCTCATGTTCATGTAGATGTAGACTGAGGTGGAGGTACAAAAATAGTGAGTCCACCAAGCAGTCTTCACATCCCAATATCCCACTGAGGAAACCTAGCAGATTGGTGACTGGGTTTCTGTGGGGCAGAAATTGCCACTTTGAGGATGGTCAGAATGTAAGTGACCTTTGTCTTTGCCCTGGGGCAATAGCAGAGGTGCCCCCCCAAAAGAGTGTCATGGAGCATGCTGAGAATGCTAACATTTTGCCGTTTCATGTGCCAATTAAACCTACTCTAAATCTAAACATTTCCTTAGCCACTTGTTTCAAACCTGGCTGTCCTTTTCAGTCTTGATTTTCATGAGGATAGTGAGGGGAAACATTTGGAAAGCTTGCACTTAACCAAGTACATCAAACAGAGCAAGTTTCCTAATTGAATTGTTCCAAAGTTGAATGCACACACACTGAGGAGGTGTTTTATACTCATGTTCCTTTTTCCCCTTTACATATAAAGTTCAGATAAAGGTTTATACAATAGGAAAGCACATTTAAAATATTTTGGCCTAACATTTCACAAAAAAAATGTATAGAGATTTGGATAAGGATCAGTGGATCACTGTTGCACTCAGAAGAATGGAAGTGGCTAATTGGCCCTGGTACTTGCTATATTTTTTTTATCGCTTTTTCAGAATGGTAACCGCTTTACAAGAGTAAAAATATATTTTAGTATGGCAGTCTTTCTTTACATCATTGGTAAGATTTTACTAACAAAATATATTTCCCCTCATGCAACTGTGCTGTTTTTTTTTAAAGTATTTCTGTTTTTCATTAGAAAACTACATTGTGCTTTGTATTTAGAATAATGTCTTTTAAAGGGAAAAAATAAAAAAATAAAAAGATTCTGTTCAAATAATATAAACATATTCTCAGGCTGGAGAGATTGCTTAGTGGTTAAGGCACTTGCCTGAAAAGCTAACAATTGACATTCACTTCCCAGTACCCACATAAAAGCCAGATGCACAAAGTGATGCATAAGATTGAAATTAATTTGCAGTGGCTTGGAGGCCCTGGTGTATCCATTCTATTATCTATCTATCTATCTATCTATCTATCTATGTATGTATCTATCTATCTATCTATCTATCTATCTATCTATCTATCTATCTAATCTATCCATCTCCTCTAACTCTCTTTGCTTGCAAACAAGCAAATAAATAAATATAACTTTAAAGACATATTCTTTACTATCTCTTCCAAATCATTAGGGAAAAAATAACATGGAGCTGCCATGAACTCTCTGTGTCTTAGAGCAGTACAAACTTCAGTAACTCTACCTAACTTCCTCATACCCAGTAACTACAGTTTGTTGTATTTTTATTTATTTGCATGTGTATGTACATGTGTGTCTTATGGGCATGTCAGGCTTTCCTGCTGCTGCAAACAAATGTCCATCAGGTTTTTCGTGAGTGGCTAGGGAATAACCCAGGCTGACTTGGAACTCACTCTGTAGTCCCAAACTGGCTTCAAAGTCACACTGATCTTCCTACCTCTGCCTCCTAAGGGTTGGGATTAGAGGTGTGAGCCACTATGCCCAGATTAATTGGTTTTCAAAACCAAAAATGGCAGTGTAATTTCTGAATTGATAAGGACAATCACAGTGGTATTTTCCTGGAAAAGTTTTGGTTATTCAATTTCTTAATCATTGCAATGGAGATAAAATGGCATTAAGCAGGGGCAGCTGGAATTTTGCATTGGAACTCTAATGAGTCGATGATTAGAATACACAGATCTAAAAGCTGAGCTATTTGTTTTTGATTTTTTTTTTTTCAAGATAGAGTCTCATTCTAGCCCAAGCTGACCTGGAATTTATTATGTAGTCTCCGGGTGGCCTTGAACTCATGGCGATCCTCCTACCTCTGCCTCCCAAGTGCTGGGATTAAAAGTGTGCACCACCACGCCTGGCCTGTTTTTCATTTTTTTTTTTATGTTTCTGAATTTTTTATTGATAGTTTCCATAAGTACAGACAATAAGATAATTCTCAACGCATCCCCATTCACTACCTCTCAAATCTACCCTCCACTGAATCCATTTTCCTTTCCAATCAATGTCTCTTCTATATTGATATTATCATCTTTTCCTCCTCTTATAAAAGTCTTGTATAAGTAGTGCCAGGCACTGTGCTGTCCTGAGTATCAAAGCCATTTTGTGTCTGGAAGGTGGCATTGTAAGCACTCCTCTCCCGTGGCTCTTGCATTCTTTCTGCCACCTCTTCTGTAGTGCACTCTGAGCCTTGGAGGGTGTGATGGAGATGTCTCAGTGCTGAACACTCCACTGTCACGTGTCAGCTCTCTGGTGACTTTTGCATCACCCTAATGGTTACCACCATCTGAACAGGAAGCTTCTCTAACCAAAAGTGGAAGTAGCTTTTCTATTTGGGCATAAACACAAGCATAAAAAAGCACTTAGTGGGCAGTTTGGTGCGCATAATATATGCATTTAGCCAGACAACTGTAGCTGTTACTCCCCTAGGGCTCATGACCTCCCCTGCCATAGGCTTTTGACTAGGTTTTTAGTACCAGGCATGTATGTATTCCCTCCTGTGAAGCGGGCATCCAGTCTAATTAGAGAGCTGCTGGTTTTCCCCATAACAGAGGTGCCACTATTGTACCAGTTGGTGCATTTGGCCTGGCTGGCCAGCCCTAAGGCTTGCAGGGTCCACTGCTGCTTAACACTGTTGATGATGTCTCTCTCCCAAAAGGCTGCATGCAGCATAGCTTTTTCCAGCTTTCTGCTAGATGCTGAGCAATTTGAGTGAATGCATCCTGAGAATACTGAGATAGAAGAAGAAGTAAGGGCCTCAACTTAGAGAGATTTAACTATGAGATGACTGTTAGAGGTCAAAGTTCCCATTTTAAAGCCTTTAGTATCATGAATTTCCTTCAAATACCTACTTCTCTCTAAGTGTCATCAATGACATAAGCAAAATCTTGGACTTTTGGAGGGTAGATTGCCTTAAATTTGGAAGCAATGAATAATGGGATAATTCCAATGAGTTGAAGCATTTTTATTTGTGTTCATTTTGTGTGAACATAAGTCTACTGAAAAAGTCTTGTGCAATATAAAATGTTTCCCCTTGAAGTATGTATACTTCACAGACCTTTAAAAACCTGTCTGAGGCTGGGTGTGGTGATGCGCACCTTTAATCCCAGCACTCAGGAAGCAGAGGTAGGAGGACCATTGTGAGTTGGAGGCCTCCCTGAGACTCCAGAGTAAGCTCCAGATCAGCCTGGGCTAGAATGAGAACTTATCTCAAAAATATATATATATATATGTCAGAAGGGAAAGATTGATAAAAAGATTTCAAAATTTGTAATTTGTAAATCTGGAGATGTCACTGTTCTTATTTCTTTGTGGGGTATTTACTTCCAGATGTATTTGCCTTTTAGAAGTCCTCCTCCCAGCCAACCAAAACCAGGTTTGGAAGAAAATTAATGCAGATGGACAAACTGCACCTATCTCACTCAACTAAGGCCCAAGAACCATCTCCCCCTACAGAGCATCTGTCCTGTGGACAGGTGGGTCCCAGCACCATCAGTCCCACATCGCCTCTATCTTGTCCTCCCTCTCCCTGGAATCCAGAAGAATCACTGGCTGGCAGGGTCTCCGACATGCAAGAGAGGCTCACTGGACCACATCAACAAACCCACCCCAGTTATCTGTCCCCAAAGTTGAGCAACAGAACTTCACTTACTTCTCTCTTTAAAAATATTTAATTAATTCATTTACTTGAGAGAGAAAAAGAGGCAGATAGAGAATGCTAACTCCCCTCTCTTTAAAAACATATTTATTTGAGACAGAGAGAGAGAGAAACAGATAGAGAATGGGTGTGTCAGGTCCTCTAGCCACTGCAAGCAAATTCCAGATGCATGATCCATGTTGTGCTTTTTGTGGGTACTTGGGAATTGAACCTGGGTTCTTTGGCTTTGCAGGCAAGTGCCTTACCTGCTAAGCCATCTCTCCAGCCCTGTTTTTGGTGTTTGTTTGTTGTTTTGTTTTTAGGCAGTGTCTTACTTTAGCTTAGGCTGACCTGTAACTCATTGTGTAGCCCCAGGCTGGTCTCAAACTCATAGCAATCCGCCTACCCTCCCACCTCTACTTCTCAAGTGCTAGGATTAAAGGCATACATCACCATTCCTGGCTTGAACAGATATTCCTTTTTTCTTTTCTTTCCTTTTTTTTAAGGTAGGGTCTTGCTCTAGCCCAGGTTGACCTGGAATTCACTATGTAGTCTCAGGCTGGCCTTGAACTCATGGCAATCCTCCTACTTCAGCCTCCCAGAGCGCTGGGATTAAAGGTATGTGCCACCATATCTGGCCCTTTAGCAGATATTCTTGAAAAGAAAATCATAAACTGAGCTGGCATGGTGGTGCATGCCTTTAATTCCAGTACTCAGGAGACTGAGGTAGGAGGATTGCTGTGAGTTCCAGGTCAGCCTGGGCTGGAGTAGAACTCTGCCTCAAAAAAAGAAAGGGAGGGGAGAGAGAGAATATTAAAATCTGATCATGGGGGCGGGGTGAGCGTGCGTGGCGGCGGCCGGTGGCCCACTATGTGGCGGTTGGTGGGAAGTTGAAGGAAGAGCCTTCTGGTCCTGTGGTCCCTGGAGGAGTGGGAAGAATTGAGTGTTGGGAATAATTCCGGATTACAAACCTTCTGGTGCCTAAGGAAAACAGTCATAAATCTTGGTTTGGAAAATACCAAGCAAAAGACTAATATATATGCTGCTGGAAACTGGTGACAGCAGATTGCTTATGACTGAAAGGGTTGGAATAGATGTGTCTTTTAAGTATCAAGACAACAACTATGAAAGCAATAATGGATCAAGAAGACCAGTGGAAAACTCCCTAGGAGAGAGCCATAGAAAATGTACACATCAGAAGAGAGATGTAATAAGAGAACTCAAAAAAGAAAAATATATCATGTATGCTCTCAGAAGGGTAAAAATATTTTTATTCCTGTACATGAAATTACTCAACTAGATAATCACATATGCCAGTGCCTTGAACGTGAACAAAACTATTGTGAAAACTTAGCACATGTGTGTGAGAGAACCCATCCTGGGGATAACTCTTACAGATGTGATATGTGTGATAAAACCTTCATCCAAAGCTCAGATCTTATTTCACACGAGAGGATCCACAATTATGAGAAACCTTATAAGTGTAGCAAATGTGAGAAGAGCTTCTGGCACCACTTAGCCCTTTCAGGACACCAGGGAACACATGTTGGTAAAAAGTTCTACACATGTGACATCTGTGGCAAGAATTTTGGTCAGAGCGCTGATCTGCTTGTCCATCAGCGAAGCCATACAGGTGAGAAACCGTATCTGTGTAATGAGTGTGATAAATGCTTCAGCTGAAGCACAAACCTCATAAGGCACCGAAGAACGCACACAGGTGAGAAACCATTTAAGTGTCTAGAGTGTGAAAAAGCCATATAAATGTTTAGAATGCATGAGAAGTTTCACTCATAGTGCTAACCTAATTAGGCACCAAGCAACTCACACGCACACCTTTAAATGCCTTGAATGCAAGAAAAGTTTCAACTGCAGCTCAGACCTTATTGTACATCAAAGAATTCACATGGGGGCTGGAGAGATGGCTTAGTGGTTAAGCGCTTGCCTGTGAAGCCTAAGGACCCTGGTTCGAGGCTCGGTTCCCCAGGTCCACGTTAGCCAGATGCACAAGGGGGCACACGCGTCTGGAGTTCGTTTGCAGAGGCTGGAAGCCCTGGCACGCCCATTCTCTCTCTCTCTCCCTCTATCTGTCTTTCTCTCTGTGTCTGTCACTCTCAAATAAAAAAAAAAAAAAAAAAAAAGAATTCACATGGAAGAGAAACCACATCAGTGGTCTACATGTGAGAGTGGTTTCCTCTTAGGTATGGATTTTGTTGCCCAACAGAAAATGAGGACTCAAACTGAGGAGCTCCATTACAAATACAGTGTATGTGATAAAAGCTTCCATCACAGCTCAGGTGTTCAACATCAGACAGTACACATTGGTGAAAAACCATGCATCTGTAATGTGATAGAAAAAGGTCTTGAGCTCAGCCCTCCCCTTGCATCAGAAGCCTCCCAAATGTCTTGACCATACATTATAGAAACATTAAATGTATTTACATGTCAGAGAACTCATTAAGATAAAGCCCTGTAGGTGAATTTTAAACTTCATTTAGAGCTCAGACTTCACTGGGCACCAGAGAGCCTGCAGCATTGGGAACTGTGAGAAATAACCTGATCTAGAGAGTGGCCCCAAGAGCACCTTTGTCAGTCACTCCAGTGAGCAACTCCACAGATGCCCTTTAATCTGACTCAGAATTGATCCTTGCTAGTTTCACACAGGTAGGAAGCCTTCCATATGCAGTGGACGTAAGAGCTTTCTGGCAGTGCTCAGCCACCTCCTCTCATGAGAACCCAGATCAGAGCACACTGCTTAAATGCCTCCAGTGTCAGCAGCACTCCAGACAGCATGCACCTCTTGCTGGACATCAGGAAATCCACCTGGGGAAAAACCCTGGAGGCAGTGGAGAGAGTGCTACAGAACTGACTTTCTTTCCCATCAAAGAAGCCATACTGGTAGAAATTTATATTTTTGTCTTGAGTGTGGCAAGAACATTGTATTTGCATCACAAGGAAGGATCGATGTTACAAGTGTCTGCATGAGAAGCTTTCAAGGATCAGCTAGGGTGTGTCAGGGAACTCACGTCTGTGAAAAACAGATACCTTGAGTCTGTAAAGGTTTGCTATAAGCTCATATCTCATTGGACCCCAAAGAACCTGTTCTACAGAAGAGTCTTCTCCAGTGGGTGATTGTGGATGAGAATCTGCACATATGTATGAGAAAAACTCCCATGGTTAGTTGACCTGTATGGTAGAGGAACTACATGGAGTATGGAGGTAGTATTTAGAAGCCTAGAAGCTTGTTCTGGAAGAAGCTAGGCAGGTCACAGTAGACCTGTGGTAGCTCAGGTAAGGATGCTTTTCTTTTATTGGAACCACTGACTGATTGCTTTACTTTCATTTTTTTTTTAAATTCAGAAATCCAATAAAGGAAAGGACTATAAACTTGTGATATTACATGGCATGTTTGGGGGGAAAAGGAGTATATTGATTTTTGTCTCTTGATTGTTACTTTTTTTCCTTTTAAATTCTGGATGGAATGGCAGTTGTGTGTTGTAATCACATGAGGACCTTTTGCAAGCTTTGAAAAGAACCAAGAAGCCAGGGGATGGGCACCCTAGGTGGAAATTCCCAACAGCTTCACAAGGCACTCACTCTTTACTTGTGCTAAGGCCTGTCCTCAGATCTTCTTTTAACCTAAAATATTTTTTGAGACATCTGGTATTTGAAATTTCAAATTCAGAGGTTCATTTATTTTCATCTCAAAATAAACTCCAGGATAACGATTATGACAACATCCAGATTTGCGACCTAATTTGTCACCTCACTGATGGGTACCCTCGGGGTTTCTCTCAGCTTCAGAAGAGACACTTACTGAGGCATTCGTACTCGAGCAGGGCCTGTTTGTTCTGAATCCTGACTAAGCTGGTGTTCTTTTCTCCTTGCAATATCTTGCAGTCTGTGAGCAAATCAAGCTTCCAAGTGATAGGGTATTTTTGATTGTTTTGTTTCTCCAGTTTGGCCAAGGGAAGAACAGGACAGTGAGGCATGAACTTGGCATGAGTGCAGGCTTCACCAGAGGCTTATGGGTAAGCACCTGACCCAGGTCCACGGCGTTGTCCTGGTGCTCTTCAACACCCCCCCACATACTCCACGGTCCATGAATCTGGCACTGGTCTCAGCTCAGTTTTTTTCTTTTTTTCCTGTTAAAAGATACTTCATATACACACTTCACATCTGTGTATTATTTGGGACCCTGTTGGCTAAATTATTTTCTTGCTAATTGGAGTCTTCTGTTCTGGTGGTCTACAGAGCAGAGCCCTGAGCTCCCTGGGCACTGTGTTTGTCTGTGGGATTGGTGGGCCGCCTGTCTGCATGCCGGGGAATCTGACCCAGATGACTGGCTCGCTCTTCTTAGGCTAGTGGGTGTGGCTCATAATCATAAGGGATCTAGTTCTGGGATTTTTTTTTTTCTTATAGAAAACCGGTCCTTTGAGTTTATTTGATCTGACATACTTAAATAATTTTTATAAATAGCTCTTATACCATGAAAGGTTGCCCAGTGTGATAAAACATACAATATGTATATTTTTTTCTTGTTGGTGAAAATCATGCCTATCACTTGTAGTTCTGACAATTGTGATACTTAATTTCGGGTGTGTGGCATGGGGGTAATAAAGTGTTTACAGCTTCTCATTAGTCCTTAGTAAAGGGAAAAAGTTGGAATTGTTAGCAGGGTCAGTGACTTACCCTTTCTTTCAACTAATTTTACTGGTAATTTTTTTTTCTAGTTGCTAAGTAAACAATGGACCATCCTTCAGTAACCTTTAGGGGAGTCAAACAGGCCAGCGGGCTTTTTAACCATGGGGAAGGTGTTAGTATTATTTATATAGCATAACCTGAGCTCGTAGAGGACCACATAGGAGCCTGTAACCCAAACTGGAAGGTAACTTCTGGGATGGAGGGAGGTTCCCTTGAAGCAGTGCAGCGTACATCTACCTCAGGTAAGTAGTTAGAGCAACTTGCTTCCAGATTTCAGACAAATTGAGACAAATTGTATTCTGTCTGTACTCTAATGCTTTAATGTTTTTGCTTTGTTTAATTCTTATATAAACGTTTGTTCTGAAAAACAAAACAAAAAAATCTGATCATTAAACTTGTGAAAATGCTCAGTGTCATTACTCATTAGGAGACTGCAAATCAAACCCACAAGATACCATTTCAAACCCACCACGGTGGCTTTATTTAAGAAGACAGACAATAACCGGGTGTGGTGGTGCAGGCCTTTAATCTCCACACTTAGAAGCTTAGGAGCATCACAGAGTTCAAGGCCAGTTTGAGACTATGTAGTGAATTCCAGGTCAGCCTGGGCTAGAACAAGACCGTACCTCAAAAAGGGAAAAAAAAAAAAAAAAAAAAAATGGCCAGGCAGGATGGCAAAGGCTTGGAACTTCAGCGCCCAGACTATGACAAGTCCCAACATAGCTTGTGTTATATAATAGGAGCCTGACACAAAACCAAACAAAACAAGGGTTGTCAAGAATATGGGGAAACGGGACTCCTCATACACTGCTGGCGCATATGAAAATGATGCAGCTGTTGCATGACCAAAATTTCACTTTTAAGATACTAATCCAAGAGAAATAAAATACCCACACAAACACTCATACATGAAATGTTCATAGCAGCATTATTCATAACAGCCAAAGGGTAGAAAGATCCCAAATGCCCACAAGTTGATGAATAAATTAAAAAATGGCATACTCATGCAATAGCAAAATACCTGGCAATAAAAAAACAAGTTTTTTTTTTATTATGGGTGTAAGGTTTTTTTTTTTTTTTCATTTTTCAAGGTAGAGGATTTTAAGGTATTTTTAAAAGATGTTTTTACTTATATGTAAGCCAAGAGAGAGAGAATGAATTCACCAGGGCTTCTTGCCAGTGCAAATGAATTCCACATGCACATACCACTTTGAGTATCTGGCTTAAATAGGTACTGGGGAATGGAACCTGGGCTGGCGGGATTTGTAAGCAAGTGCCTTTAGCCACTTAGCTATCTCTCCAGCCCAAGAACAAAATAAATTCATGTGATAACACAGATGAACTGTGTAAGCCAGTCATAAATGAACAGGTATTTGTATGATTCCAGTCATTTAAAATGTGCATGTTAGAGGCTGGAGAGATGGCTTAGCAGTTAAAGTGCTTGCCTGCAAAGCCAAAGGACCTCGGTTTGATTCCCCAGGACCCATGGAAACAGGATGCACAAGGGGGCACATGCATCTGGAGTTCGTTTGCAGTGGCTGGAAGCCCTGGCACGCCCATTCTCTCTCTCTTACTCTGCCTCTCTCTCTCAAATAAATAAAAATAAAAAGTTTAAAAAAATGTGTGTGTTAGGCAAATCTATAGAAATAGAAAGAAGATTAGTGATTGCTTAGAACAAGAGATGTGTATTAGGGGATAGAGAATGACTATTACTGGGCAAGTTGTTTCTTTTGGGAGATGATGAAAGTATAAAACTAGACAGTAACATGCTCATAATCCTAAATTCAATAAATACACCAAAATAAAACAAAATTAGATTGTGGCAATTTTCATTATGCTAAAAAACATTGAATTGCATACGTTATGTAGGCAAATTGTATGGAGTGTAAATTATATCATAATAAAATGTGTTTGCTGTGTTTTTATTTATTTATTTTATTTTAGAGAGAGACAGAGAGAGAGAGAACTGGCATGCCAAGACCTCAACCACTGTAGTCGCACTCCAGATGTTTGTGCCACCTAGTGGGCATATGCAACCTTGTGTTTGCCTCACCTTTGTGCGCCTGGCTTACATGGGATCTGGAGAGTCAAACATGGGTCCTTAGGCTTCACAGGTAAGTGCCATAACCACTAAGCCATCTCTCCAGCCCTATTTATTTTTTGAGGTAGGGTCTTATTCTAGACCAGGCTGACATGGAATTCACTATGTAGTCTCAGGGTGGCCTCTAACTCATAGTGATCCTCCTACCTCTGCCTCCCGAGTGCTGAGACTAAAGGCATGTGCCACCACACTTGGCTATTTTTTTTATGTTTTAGGTTTTTAAAAATATACTTTTTAATTTTTTAATTTATTTATTGGAGGGGAGAGGGGGAGCAAGAGAGAGGCAGATAGAGAGAATGAGCACACCAGGGCTCCAGCCACTGCAAACAAGCTCTAGACACATGCACCACCTTGTACACCTGGCTTACATAGGTCCTGGGAAATCAAACCTTAAAGGGCTTTGCAGACAAGCACCTAAACAACTAAGCCATCTTTCCAGCCCTAAAAAATATTTATTTATTTGCAAGCAGAAAGATAGAGAATAGGCATGCCAGGGCCTCTGACCACTGCAAACAAACTCCAGATGCATGAGCCATCCTGTGCATCTGGCTTACATAGGTACTGGGGAATTGAAGGTCGTTAAGCTTTGCAGACAAGCACCTTAACTGCTGAGCTCCTTCTAGAGCCCTATTTTTTAGTTTTTCTCTTTTTTGAGGCAGGGTCTCACTCCAAACTTAGGTTGACCTGGAACTCACTTTGTAGCCCCAGATTGGCCTCAAGCACATGCTAATCCTCCTACCTCATCCACTGAAGTGCAGGGATTAAAAGTGTGGTGGCACACTTTTTTTTTTAAAGAAAATTTATACTAGAGATTGAGTCTAGAGCTTTGTACATGGCAGATGAACACTCTAGCAAATAATACCCCTAGCCCCGTGGGCATAATGTTTCCTTCAAGGCACGGTCTCACTCTAGCCCAGGCTGACCTGAAACTCACTCTGTTTTTCTGTTTTCTTCCTTAATTCATTTTCTTTGAATTCACTGATCTTGGGGCTGCAGAGATGGCTTAGGGGTTAAGGTGCCTGGAAAGTCTAAGGACTCAGGTTCAGTTCCTCAGTACCTACATAAGCCAGATGCATGAGGTGGTGCACATGTCTGGGGTCTGTTTGCAGTGGCCCTGGTGCACCCATTCTCTCTGTGTCTCTTTCATTCTCTCTCAAATAAATAAATAAATAAAATATTTTTTAAAAATTCATCCTTTTGACTTGTGCGCAGAACATGGCGTCACTGAGCAGTGTCTGCTGATTGACCTGGGGTGGTCACCACCCGCAGCCCGGGACATGGAGGGGTCTGAGTACTTTGCCATTGCAAATGTCACTTCCCAGGGCCAGGCTGAAGATGAGAGGGTGGAGGGGGCCTTTCCTGTGACCATGCTGCTGGGAGATGGTGTGGGCCCCAAGCTCATGCATGCGGTCAAGGAGGTGTTCAAAGCTGCCTGAGTCCCAGTGGAGTTCCAGGAGCATCACCCGAGTGAGTGCAGAAAGAACATGGCCTCTGAGGAGAAGCTGAAACAGGTGCTGAGTTGTACGAAGGAGAACAAAGTTGCCATCGTTGGAAAGATTCATACCCCAATGGAGTGTAAGCTTCCTGTGATATGAGGCCGAGGTGTAAGTTGGACTTATTTGTTAATGTAGTTCATATGGAGTCCCTTCCTGGGTACAAGACTCGGCACAACACTCTAGACCTGGTGATAAGTCAAGAGCAGACAGAAGGGGAATCTAGCTCTCTGGACCATGAGAGTGCAAGGGGTGTAACTGAGTGTGTCAACATTATCACTCAAACCAAGTCCCAGCGGAGTGCGAAGTTTGCCTTTGACTACACTGCCAGGAAGGGGCAGAACAAGGTCAGAGCTGTCCACAAGGCCAACATCATGAAACTTGGGGATGGGTTGTTCCTGCAGTGATGTGAGAAAGTTGCTGAACTGTACCCCAAAAATCAAATTTGAGACAATGATAATGCATGCAGCTGGTGAAGAATCCTTACCAATTTGATGTACGTGATGCCTGACCTATATGGGAGCATTATTGGCAATCTGGCTGCTGGCCTTGTTGGAGTTGCTGGCGTGGCTCCTGGTGAGAGCTATAGCTCAGAGTATGCAGTTTTTGAGATGGGGGCCTGGCACCCATTTGCCCCAGCAGTGGGTAGCAATATAGCCAATCCCACAGCCCTGCTGCTGTCAGCTTCCAACATGCTGTGGCCCCTCAGTCTTGAGCACCACTCCAGCATGAGTGCAGATGCAGTGAAGGTGATCACAGTTGGCAAGCTGTTGCCACTGGTGGCTGTAGGTGTGGACTCAAGACATGGGCAGCTACAGCACCACGAATGACTCCAAGTCTGTCATTGTCCACCTGCACCCCCATGGGGGCTAGAGCCCTAAACTCCCTCCAGCTTCACAAGGACCATGCTTCCTATATATCCCTTCAGTACAATGGACCAGGGAAGAAACAGTGAACCATAATCACTTTTCTGAGTGGAGGCTAGGTTGTCCTGAGTCTGGTTTCCTTAGGAAACTGCTGGGCGGTGGGTGTTAGGGATAGGGCCCATGCCACAGGATGATGACAATTCCCCCCCGCCACACACACACACACACACACACACACACACACACACACACACACACACACGGGTTCAAACCTCTGACATGGATGGCTATGCTACTTTCCAGGACTTCGCCGGAGCTTTCATCACAGCGCTGCCCACCTCTTAAATCCTGTCCACCCAAGCTCTGTGTAAACTGTATAACAATAAACAGGTGCTACACCAAAAAAAAAAAAAAAAAATCATTCGTTTGAATTCTTTTTCTGGAATTTTATTCCTTTCAATCTTTGAAGCAGCTGGAAAAATATGAACTTTAACTTTTGGAGAGGGTATATTGCCTTGCTTTGACATTTCTTGTAGTTCTAAATGGAGATCAGAGCATCTAAAGACTTTCATGTAAGGACCTTGGTTAGGGAAAAGTTTACCTTGATGTATCCTAGGATATGGGACTGTTGTAAAGTGTAGATCTTTCCAAATGAGTATTATAGTATGATTTCCCTGTTACTTCTGTTTTGGTATTAGTGTGCTTTGGCACAGTATATACAGTGCCAAAGTGTGAGGATCTCATATTCTATGATGATTTCACAAGACTGCAATATTTCCATACAACTGAATGCTCTGGTGAAGTACAATACTGGCCCACAAGACAGATGCTGGCTGGGACAGAGTGGCACTGTTTTCTGTGAGTTCCAGGGGAAAGGAAAATATAGGCTTTGTGTTTCTCAAAGACAGAAGGTCAGGCTCAATCTTCTCAAGACAGCTCCCACAATATTTACACCTCAGGAAACACAGAAGTCACCAGCTACAACTCACCATGCATCTTCCAAACAAGTTGTCCACACTGCCTTTCGTTCTGCATCTTTTTCCAGGTGCCTTGGGAGACTCGGGCTTTCTTTGTCTTCCAGGGTTGGCAGTGGGTGGGGGGAGGGATGCCCACAGCAGCAACTGCTCCATCTTCATAGACCCCCCCCAGCAGAATCCCCTTGAACTAATAGGCCCCAGCTAGGCACACACTGTTCCTGCCAGCCATGTTCCCACCCCCAGATGTCATTTCTGCTGTATAATCCTTAGCCAAGATAATGTGTCATAGCTGTATTTCTTTTCTTTCTCCTTTTTTTTTTTTTCCCTGAGGTAAGGTCTCACTCTAGCCCAGGCTGACCTCAAATTCACTATGTAGTCTCAGGGTGGTCTTGAACTCATGGCAATCCTCCTACCTCTACCTTCCCAGTGCTGGGATTAAAGGTGTACACCATCACACCTGGTTCTTATAGCTATATTTCACTTCAGGTGAAACCAAGTGTGCTACTTTGAATTTATGTCCCCCATAGGCTTGGGTGTTTTAAGTTTTCAGGAGCTGAAGAAATGGCTTAGCGGTTAATGCTCCTGCCTGAGAAGCCTAAGGACCCAAGTTTAATTCCCCAGTACCCATGTAAGCCGGGTGCACAGGGTAGCACATGTGTCTAGAGTTCGTTTGCAGTGGCTATAGGCCCTGGTGTGCCCATTCTCTGTCTCTCTGCCTCTTTCTCTTGCTCTCTCTCAAATAAATAAAATATTTTTGAAAGGTTTTCAGCTTCAGCAACTAGCAGGCAGACTAGCAAGGGTGTGTCACTGGAGCTGAATCTTCATTCTACCCAAAAGGTATGCAGAGAGGTTTTGAGCTCTGGCTGTGATTGCTTGTGGTGCTGGCTGCTTGGTGGTGTGTCTCTGTGTGGACTTAGGAATGGGAACCATCTTCTTCCACCATTTGAGGAAACTTCCTCTGAATCTATAAACTTGAAAGAAATAAATATTTTCCTCCCATAAACTGTGTTTGGTTTTGATGTTCATCCCAGTAGCATGGAACCGACTACAACACAGAGAATTTTTATTTATTTACTTATTTATTTTAGACAGGGTCTTTCTATGGATCCCTGGCCGGCCTAGAACTTACTGTGTAGACCTGATTGGCCTCAAACTTGCAGCCATTCTTCCTCTGACTCCTGGGTGCTGGCATCATAGTCCTATACTACCATACCTAGCTGAGAATATGGTCATTATTCTAGTTAGCATATGCACACAGAAATTTTCTTTTATTGATCATCATAAATTTTCACACATTCAGAAATAACCAGCAGACTTGGTCAGTGACTTATAACTTACCTAATTACATAAAATATTACCAAAATAAAAAAGAATGTAGTCAAAAAGGATACAAGAAATAACTAAATAGTATAACACATGACTATGAAAGCATCTGAAAAGAGACATTTGCAAGAGTGGAGACATAAATATTCTGACATGATAAGAATCATTTTTTTTTTCTTTGTAGCAAACTTTTATTTAAATCTTACATAAAACTCAAGCTTTATAAAAGGCCAACATAAAGCCGGGCGTGGTGGCACATGCCTATAATCTCAGCACTCGGGAGGCAGAGGTAGGAGGATCGCCACGAGTTCGAGGCCACCCTGAGACTACATAGTGAGTTCCAGGTCAGCCTGGGCTAGAGTGAGATCCTACCTCGAAAAATCAAAAATAAATAAATAAATAAAAGGCCAACATAATTGAAAATTGGTTTCTCCTTCTAAGGACTGAAGTCTCCAGAGCTTGAAACAGTTTAAAAATAAGCAAACAAATAAAACAACAAATACAAAAGTTATTTTAGCTCAAAAGCTGTACAATCAAAGTTATCTTAAAGGAATCATTTTTTTAAAAAAAATATTTTATTGTGGAGAGAGAGAGAGTGAAAGACAGATAGAGAATGGGCATACCAGGGCTTCCAGCCACTGCAAACAAACTCCAGATGCATGTGCCACCTTGTGCATCTGGCTTATGTGGGTCCTGGGGAATTGAACCTAGGTCCTTTGGCTTTGTAAGCAAGCATCTTAACCACTAAGCCATCTCTCCAGCCAAAGAATCATTTCTTACAAGATTATATAACCAAGGATAAAGCAAATAAAAGAAACAGTAACACAAAAAATAGTCTTCTTACTTCTGATTAATAGAATTTTTTTTTTTTTTGATTTTTCAAGGTAGGGTCTCATTCTAGTCCAGGCTGACCTGGAAGTCACTATGTAGTCTCAGAATGGCCTTGAACTCAAAGTGATCCCCCTACCTCAGCCTCCTAAGTGCTGAGATTAAAGGCATACACCACCATGCCTGGCTACAATAAAGTGTTAATAACATAAATAGTTTACCTTTCTCATTTTATTTCCTCATATGTTTTTAATTCCTAAAGCACTTATGCTATTGACTGCCTTGATTGTTTCTGGAAGTATTTCAAGGATACTGCATTTGGCTTGAGATGTGTGTGTGTAATCTACTTTTTTTGTTGTTTGGTTTTCAAGATAGGGTCTCACTCTAGCCCAGGTTGACCTGGACTTCACTATGTTGTCCCAGGGTGGCCTCGAACTCACAGCAATCCTCCTACCTCTGCCTCCCAAATGCTGGAATTAAAGGCATGTGCCACCACACCCGGCATAATCTACTTTTATTTGAGAAAAATTCCTGTCAGGTTAAAGGTTTTTATTTACTATGTTAACTTATATGATTGTTAGAGAAATATTTAATACTTTATTCCAAGAAATCCCAATGTAAATAACTTAGTATATATTTTCATAATACTTGGGGTTTTTTTGAGGTAGGGTCTCTCTCTAGTCTAGGCTGATGTGGAAATCATGTAGTCTCAGACTGGCCTTGATTTACAGTGATCCTCCTACTATTAAAGGCGTGTGCCACCATGCCTGACACAGAATTCTTAAGAATTAATTATAAATGTACAGATAGGCTTGGCTTTGATATAAGAAACAATCAATAGAATGTGACTGAGATAAAGTGTTCAGAATCGACAATATTTAATATGTTTCGAGAAAATATAACAGTTTGTGTTTTTTCTTCTTTGTTTTTCAAGGTAGGATCTCACTCTAGCCCAGGCTGACCTGGAATTCACTATGTAATCTTAGGGTAGCCTCGAACTCACAGTGATCCCACTACCTCTGCCTCTTGAGTGCTGGCATTAAAGGTGTGCAACACTACACCCGGATTTTTGTGATTTTCAATTGTCTAGTTCAGAAGGGCTTAACAACAGATAGAAGTATAAATAAAGACAAACCACCAAATAGACAAAAATGTAATTCTCAGTGTTGATACTGAAAACAGTGTTAGAATGTATTATTATTTGAATCATGGGAGAAAGGTAGGCTAAGGCCCACATATACAGAAATGACCCAAGCAATAAAAACAGGGTACGTTTTCTTCAGATAATTCTATAACTGCTATACAGTCCAAAAGGAAGAACAATTCTAATAAGACAGTATCTTTAAAAATAATCCGTTTATATCTCCAAAATTCAACAAGCTCACCAGACTACAAAGTATGGATAAAGATAAGAAGTTGCCCTTTTCTTTCTTTTTTTTTCTTTTTTGTCTGTGTACTTGGGTTTGAACCCAGGGTACTTGTACAAAGCCAGACAGGTGATCTGCCATTACGCCATTTGCCCAGCCTTCTTTTTACTTTTAATTTTGAGATGGAATTTTACTAAGTTGTCCAGGTTGGCCTTGAGCTTTCAATCCCCCTGCCTCAGCCTCCCAAGAAGCTGGGAATGATCTATGCCACCAAGAAGCTAGGATTTGTCTACACCACAAATCCCAGTAAATATGCCTTCTTGAAGTTGCCACATCTCTAGATTGATTAAAAAAAAAAAAAAACCATGAAAAAGCTAGGTATAAGTTGTTTGGTATGTTGAGACACAGGATTGCTTGAGCCTAGAGTCAAAACAGAGAGCCAAAATGATTCTGAATTTCTTAAGGACACATATTGAGGAAGAGAACTCCCCATTTAAATTTAAATTATGCACATATTTGGTAACATTTTATAAAAAATAAATGCCCAGATATAATAACAATTTAACTTAGTAGTTTCCTCCTTAATTTATCTTTTATAGCAGACATGTTAATTTCATTTTGAACATGATATGCCAAATATCCTGAGCTTCCAGGAATGAAGTCATGTAACTCCCCAAGGAATTTCTTCATGGAATCAATTGATATATAACCTATAAAAATAAGAAAAAACATACACACTTGAAATCATACACTCCAATTTTCAGTATCTAACTTATTAAAATTTTCTAAAGAACATTTTCAGAAAAGAACTTTACAAATGGTGAGAACAAAAATAAGTGAGAAATTTCTCTATGAAATCTGATGTGAGGAATCTGCCATTCCCTCTGCAGTCTCCTAACACTCTTTCAATGTTGTTTTTTAAATTATTTATTTGTTTCGTTTACAACATAGTGAGTTTCATTATAATACCTTCATATAGATATCATTTTACTTTGCTCATATTTGTCCCCTTTCTATCATTTTCCATCTCTTCTCCCCACTTTTGCTTTCTTAATACCTGTTAGAACATAGATACTTGATTAGCCACTTTGACTAGTAGGAGTGTGATGTCCAGATTGAGGCTGGAACATAAAAGTACCCAGACCAAAATAACTAGCTTAGATGACAATCATATAGAATAGCCCAAACAGTTCCTCTATTTGAGCAGGCAACATTTTCATGCACTGTTAACATTGTGGCAATATTTTTAGTGGAAAATTAATAGTAAAACCAATATTACTGTTCAGTTAACAAAGGTTAGAGGTGCAAGTAATTTTTATATTAGTAATAACCTGAAATATAAACCAGGTGTGGTGGTACACACCTTTTAATCCCAGCACTTGGAAAGCAGAGGTAGCCACTCTGAGACTACATAGTGAATTCCATGTCAGCCTGGACATGAATGAGACCCTACCTCAGAAAAACAAAAACAAAATAATCTGAAATATATATGAATATCAAAAGGCCTGGACCAATGGCAAGAACTTAAGGGTTCAATGATTTTAAGCACTAACTTGATAGTTTATTATTTGAATGATAGAATTTTATTATAATATAAATGTTTATTATTTATGCTAAAATTGAAGTCTAATTTAAAAGTAAACCCTGTATTAAAATAAATCTAGGGCTAAAGGGATGTGTTGCAGTCAGGTCCACATTGCTGGTAGAAATCACCCAACCAAGAGCAGCTTGTGGGGGGAAAAAAGGTTTATTTTGGCTTACAGGCTCAAGGGGGAAGCTCCACAATAGCAGGGGAAAACGATGGCATGAGAGGGTGGACATCACCCCCTGGCAAACATCAGGTGGACAATAGCAACAGGGGAGTGTGCCAAACACTGGCAAGGGAAAACTGGTTATAACACCCATAGGCCTGCCCCTAACAACACACTGCCTCCAGGAGGCTTTAATTTCCAATTGCTATCAGTTGGGGAGACTAGCATTCAGAATACCTAAGTTTATGAGGGACACCTGAATCAAACCACCACATTCTACCCCTGGACCCCATAAACTGATAACCATACATAATTTAAAATACAATCCATTCTGTCCAACTTTAAAAGTCCCCATAGCTTTTATTAATCCCAATGATGTTCATATATACCCATAGTTCAAGATCTTTTAACTGAGCCATAATAACAAAAAATCCCCCCAAAAAACCATAATGGCACAGAATAAATACTCACACTGCAAAAGATGGCATTAGGCATAGCAAAGAAATATTCAATCAATACAAGATTTAAAACAACCAGGGCAAGCATCAAACTCTGTAACTTCAAGTCCAATAACTCTAGCCAGTGACAAATCTCCAAGTTCAATAATTCTAACCAGCAACAAGTCTCTGGAGTTTCAATTCTGCCCCTTCAGCTAGGCTACTCACAGTCCTGGAAAACTTCATCAGGGCCAGCAGCTTTCCTTAGCAGTCATCCCATGGTCCTGGCATCTCCACTAGGTCTCCACTGTAATCCACAGTTCATGCTCATGGCCGCATTGGGTCTCCTTGCAGGCATCCAGCAAACCTGCTTCACATTGCCCATGGCCATTTCCAAAACACAAGACCATGTTACAAATTCAGTGACCCTCTCTTTCCTGCATTTACTATACTCCACAATACCAGGTGGGTGCCAATTTGTTAATCCATGGGGGAATAAAGCAGACTTCGAAGAATAGGACACTCCTTGAGCACTCAGGCCCCTTCAAAAGAGTCTACATTCTTCCTGTTGCCCCAGTGCAGATCAACCAGCCCAATCTCAAAGGTTGCAGCTAAACAGGCAGTAGTTCACCCAAAGATTTTTCTTTCTGTGCCATATCCTGCTGCTCATACCACTTCATTTCTATACAAAGCAACCCTGCATAGGTTCTCAGGACACAGGCATAACAGCAAGCTTTTCACATAAACTGCCAGCCCAGTCCAAGCAAAGCTCTTTCTCACCCTCATAAGCTAAACCTCACAGTCCATAGTTTTTACTGCATTCAGGTCTTTCAACTCTGACAAGAATAATCCATCAAGCTGCACTTACAGCACTGCAAGACACACAGACTGGCCTCAAACTCACAGTGATTCTCCTACTTCAGTCTTCTGAGAACTGGGATTAAAGGTGTGTACCACCACACCTGACTAGAAAGACTTTTAAATAAACAATGAAAAAGCCTGTCCCTTCCTGGCTTATGAGGCTGTAGGACAAGGAGGCTGATAATTCTAAGTGATATGGAAGCAGAAAAACTGAGTAATATAACTACTTATCTCTCCTCAAGACAAAGGCTGTATAACCTGAGGCAATACAGGGAAAATCAGTCCCTAATGCACTAGCTCAGACTAGCTGTTAGAGGTACTTGCTTGTTCAGGTCCTCATGACCATTAGGGACTTGAAGATAACAGAGGAAGGACTGGCATTACTGAGGGAACTGGGCATGAGAGTCAGTGTTTGATGCCTAGTTCACTGGATCTGATAGAACTGAGTTCTCAGAAAAGCTAAGAAACAGGTTGAGGCCAGGCTTGGTGGCACACACCTTTAATCCCAGCACTTGGGAGGCAGAGGTAGGAGAATCACTGAGTTCAAGACCACTCTGAGACTACATAGTGAACTCCAGGTAAGCCCAGGCTAGAGTGAGACTCTACCTCAAAAAAACAAAAAAACAAAAAAAAAAAAAAAAAGAAGAAAGAAAGAAAGAAAGAGAGGAAGAAAGAAAGAGGCTGATTCAGAAGAGACCTCAGGACTGGACTGGGAAATAGTGAGATGTGATTTTTATGAGGTAGGAGACACTCTGGCAGACCTGAATGATTCTGACCTGTAAATCAGGTTTGCAAAGTGCAAAAGCAATCAAGAAAGGATGACATGAGAGAAAAGCAGACAAAGGGTCTGCTCTGGTCACTAAAGGGCAAATATGGTAAGATCTGTGTAGAGTCAGAGTTCCTAGAGAACTAATTAACACAGCACTAAGTGTGTGGTGAGCTTCTAGAAGGTACTTACTCATGGAAGAAAAGACTAAGCTTGTCCTAGGGGTGAGCAGTTCTCCCCCAAGAGCAGGAGGTATAAAGTATACTGGAGATGGAGATTGTTCACCCAACCTGGAATCCTTTCAGCAGCCACATGTTGTCAATTGGAAGGCAAAAGGATAGAGTACTGGACCAGCGCCTGTTAGAACTGAGGGGTTGAGTACAGCATAAGACAAGGCAGGCTAGCGTGAGCCCCTGGGACTGAGCCAGGCTGAGCAGCATAAGCCAGACCCATTGAGACTTCTGGGATTGGGGTGATGCAACATGACCCTGTGGCAACAGCAGTAACACAGGGCAAGAGGGCCTTAAAGGACCAGAAATCATCTGAGTATACTCCCTTAGACAATCTCGGCTGAATAAGCCTATTCTGAACAAAGACACAAAGAGCTACAATTTTCTTATCAACTGCACCTGGTACAGTCTGTTTCTTAGGATTCTCCTTATAAGTCTGAACCCCAACCTGGCTCAGTGCTTCAGTCTTCATCCCACTGGAAGACTGCTGCCCCTCACTGTTTCTCTCAATAGTCTGTCTGTAGAGATCAAGTCCAATGTTCTCTTTCATGCTTTTCTCTTACACTTTCCGTACAAACCTTATCTCAAAATGCAGCTGTTTTCAAAAACCCTTTGTCTAACTGCCCTCTGGCTTCTGAAACCTGCTTGTTATTAAAACTTTCTGCTCATGGCCTCCGTCACACAGACAGTAAACTTTATTTTTTATTTGTTTATTTATCTTTTTTTTTTTTCCAAGGTAGGGTTTTACTCTAGGCCAGGCTGACCTGGAATTCACTATGTAGTCTCAGGGTGGCCTTAAACTCACAGCACTCTCTGCCTCCCAAGTGCCATCATGCCTGGCATTTTTTGATCTTTTCTATCATTGATGGGTTTAAAGTTTACTGTCTGAGCTGGGCATAGTGATGCACTCCTTTAATTCCAGCACTTGGGAGGTAGAGGTAGAAGGATCATCATAAGTTCCAGACCAGTCTGAGACTACATAGTGAATTCCAGGTCAGCCTGAACTAGAGTGAAACCCTACCTCGAAAAACCAAAACAAAGAAAAAGAAAAAAAAAAAGAAAGAAAAGATCAGAAACGACACTAAACTATCTATAAAAGCTCTTTGTGCCAGTGACAGGGTGCTCAGGCTTTGGAAATTATTCCCCTAAGTCCATGTCAACATGAATAAAACTGATTCTCCACTCTGCCTCTGGTGCCTGTTTTGTGAGCAGTATTTTTTTTGTAACCAATGGAGGGATACTGTCATAGAAAACCAAGATGTGAGGTAGGTAGGCATATTGCTGGGACTCAGTATTAGTAAAAATCAACTATAATTGCTCTCACTGCTCTCGTTTTTCTCTACATTAACCTAATTATCCTTTACTGAGGTAAATTGGCTTTCCTTTCATGGTAGAAAATAAAGCCATTAGGCTAAGTGTATAGCTTAGTGGTAGAGTGCTTGCTTAGCACTGGGTTTGATTCCCAGAAAACGTCTCCTTCTGTGTGTCTGTGTGTTCATATACATGTACATACATGGCCCCTTTGGTCACCTGAATAAGAATGACTTGATATGCTATGTATTATATCTAAAAATCCAGAAAAGACTGTGATTAGCCCAACTCAAAGCAGGTATTCAGACACAAAGCAACTGTTGAAGTTGTAAAATAAACTAATGCTTTAAAAATGCCTGTTTCACCGGGTGTGGTGGCTCATGCCTTTAATCCCAGCGCTCAGGAGGCAGAGGTAGGAGGATCACCATGAGTTGGAGGCCAGCCTGAGACTACATAGTGCATTTCAGGTCAGCCTGGGCTGGAGCAAGACCCTACCTCAAAACAACCAACCAAACAAAAAATGCCTGTTTCTGCATTATCCAAATGAGAGGATGAAAAGCATTCCTGGAGGACAATTTCATAGTGTCTGTGGTAGCCAGGCACCCAGATGACTCTCAATGAGAACTCACCTCCTGGTATTTACAAACATGTGTAATCCCTGACTGCTTTGTATTTGGTTTGGTCTCTGACCATTAGTACATGTATGAAATGATTAGGTATGTCACTTCTGAGAGAAAGATATGAAAAAGACTGTAGCTTCTATCTTGGAATTCTCTTTCTCACATTTGATTTCTCAGAGAAAGAAGGTATTGAATTTTAAACAGCCCTATGAAGAGGTCCACTTGGTGAGGAGTATTTAGCCAAAACATAGCAAGGCCTCAAGGCCTGCCTACAACCACATGACTGAGTTCTAAAGTGGACTCCCCCACCTACAGGCCAAATTGTGCCTTAGAATGAATATAGCCTTGAAGACAACTTCACTGAAAACTTATGAGAGACTGTGAAGTACTCAGCTAATATGCTCCTGGACTCTGACCCTTAGAAACTGTGAAACAGGGCTGGAGAGATGGCTTAATGGTTAAGGTGTTTGCCTGCAAAGTCTAAGGACCCAGGTTCAATTCCACAGTACCCACATAAAGCCAGATGCACAAGGTGTCACATGTGTCTGGAGTTCATCTAGAATGGCTAGAGGCCCTGGTGTGCCAATCTTTCTGTCACTGTCTCTCTCTCTTTCTCTCTCAAATAAATAAATATTTTTTAAAAAAAAGAAATTTTGAGACTGGAGAGATGGGTTTAGTGTTAAGGCACTTGTCTGTGAAGCCTAAGGACCCAGGTTCAATTCCCCAAATCCAAGTATTCCAAACTGGCCTTGAACTAGCTATGTAGCTGAGGATGACCTTAAACTTCTTGTTCTTCCTCCTACCTCCTGAGTGCTTGGATTAAACCCACACTAGGTTTATGTGGTGCTGGTAGAAAATCTCAGGTCTTCCTGTATATTAAGCAAGCACTCTACCAACTGAGCTTCATTTTCAGCCCCCTGTCTGGTTTTTCTTAATTTTATTTTTGTCCCTTTAACATTTTATTTTTTTATTTTTTGAGGTAGGGTCTCACTCTAGCCCAGGGTGACCTGGAATTCACTATGTAGTCTCAGGGTGGCCTAGAACTCATGGCAATCCTCCTACCTCTGCCTCCCGAGTACTGGATTAAAGGCATGTGCTACCACACCCAGCTTAACATTTTATTTTTATTTATTTACTTATGAGTGAGAGAGAGAAAGAGAGAGAATATGTATGGGTTCACCAAGACCTCTAGCCACTGCAAATGAACTCCAGACACATACACACATACATCACCATGTGCATCTGGCTTATGTTGGTACTGGGGAGTTGAACCTGGCTTCTCAGGCATGTGCCTTAACTGCTATGCCAGCTCTCCATCCCTGTTTTTTTTTTTTTTTTTTTTTGAGACAGCTTCTCACACAGGAGTCAAACTGGTCTGGAACTCATTATAGTACAGACTGGCCTCATACTCACAGAGATCCTCCAGTTTAGCCTTCCAAATACTGGCATGAATCACCATGCCCAGATACATGCCATTTGCTTTATACTAGTAGACTAAAACTATTTGATACATTCCACTAAATAACTAATATAGTATGCATTACAGGTTCTTGATTTATTTATTAGAGCCTTTGACTTGAAAATTTTCACCAGCAATGCATTTATGATTATTAGTAATTGGGTTTTTTTTTTTTTTGCTCTTTATTAATCACAATTCAACTCTCAATCAGAACCTTTTTTTTTTTAACTTTTATTTATTTATTTGCATGTGTATGAGCCAGGGTCTCTTGCTGCTGCAAATGAATGCCAGATGCTTGTAGCACTCTTTGTGTCTGACTTACACTTACATAGGTGGCTTGGGAATTGAACCTGGGCCAGAAGGTTTTGCAAGCAAGAACATTTAGCCACTGAGCGATTCTCCTCCCTCCACCTCCTCTCTCTCTTTTTTTGTTTTGTTCTTTTTGAATTAGGGTCTCACTCTAGCCCAGACTGAACTGGAATTCACTTTGTAGTTCTAGCCTGGCCTCAAACTCACAGCAATCCTCCTACCTCTGCCACCTGAGTGTTGGTATTAAAGGTGTGCACCACTACACCCTTTCAGAATTTATTAATTTCAAATTGAAGGGGTTTAATTCCAATAAAAAACAATAAAACGGCTTGGCATGGTGGCACATACCTTTAACCCCAGCACTTGTAAGGCAGAGTAGGAGGATCACTGTGAATTCAAGGCCAGCTTGAATTCCAGGTCAGCCTGGGCTAAAGTAAGACACTATCAAGAAAAAAAAAAAAAACACAAAACAATAAAACAGCCAACAGCCAGGCATGATGGCACATGTACATCCCAGCACTCAGGAGGGGAGGGTGAGGTAGGGGGATTGCTATGAGTTCCAGGCCAGCCTGAGACTAATTCCAGGTCAGCCTTATCTAGAACAAGACATACCTCAAAAAAACAAAAATCAGGGCTGGCTTAGTGGTTAAGGCATTTGCCTGCAAAGCCAAAGGACCCAGGTTCCATTCCCCAGGACCCACATTAGCCAGATGCACAAGGGGCTACATGCGTCTGGAGTTCATCTGTAGTGGCTGGAAGCCCTGGCATGCCCATTCTCCCAATCTCATTCTCTCTCTCTCTCTCTCTCTCTCTCTCTCTCCCCCAAATAAATAAATTAAATTAAAATATTTTTTAAAAATCAGGGCTTGAGAGATGGCTTATCAGTTTAGATGTTTGCCTGCAAAGCCAAAGGACCTTGGTTCAATTCCCCAGGACCCAACTAAGCCAGTTGAACAAGGTGATGCATGCATCTAGAGTTTGTTTGCTGGAGGCCCTGGCATGCCCTCTCAAATAAAGTTTTTGAAAAGCACAAACAAAAACAATAAAACAATTTAAAAAGCTGGGCATGGTGCATGCATCTGGAGTTCTTTGGCCGGAGGCCTGGCGTAGCCATTCTCTCTCTTTCTCTTCCTCTCTCCTCTTTCTCTTCTTGAAAATAAATAAATAAATGAGATATAGCCAAGCGTGGTGATGCACACCTTTCATCCCAGCACTCAGGAGGCAGAGGTAGGAGGATCATGTTGAGTTGAAGGCCACCCTGACACTACATAGTAAATTCTAGCTCAGCCTGGGCTAAAACAAGAATGTACCTTGAAAAGAAAAAAAAATTTTTTTTTTTTTTTTTGGTTTTTCGAGGTAGGGTCTCACTCTGACTCAGGCTGACCTGGAACTCACTATGTAGTCTCAAGATGGCCTTGAACTCTCGGCGATCCTCCTACCTCTGCCTCCCGAGTGCTGGGATTAAAGGCGTGCGCCACCACGCCCAGCTGAAAAGAAAATTTTTTAAAAGTGATACAAACATCTGGTATTCATTTACAGCAGCAAGAAACCCTGCCCCCCCACATGCATGCAACATGTGAAAATAAGGTTCAAAATTAAATAAAAATAAAAACAAAAATTGTGGAAGCTGGAGGTATAACTTAGTGTTAGAGTGCATAGTTAGCTCACTCATGGCCTTGGGTTTGATCCCTAACACTATTAAAAAAAATATAGGGGCTGGAGAGATGGCTTAGCGGTTAAACGCTTGCCTGTGAAGCCTAAGGACCCCGGTTCGAGGCTCGGTTCCCCAGGTCCCACGTTAGCCAGATGCACAAGGGGGCACACGCGTCTGGAGTTCGTTTGCAGTGGCTGGAAGCCCTGGCGCGCCCATTCTCTCTCTCCCTCTATCTGTCTTTCTCTCTGAGTCTGTCACTCTCAAATAAATAAATAAATAAAAATTAAAAAAAATATATAGAACTGGGAAGTTAACTCAGTTGATAAAGTGCTAGCAGGACCTAAATTCAATCCCCAGAACCCACATGAAAATGCCAAGCATGGTGGCATGCACTTGTAATTCCAGCACTGGAAAGGCAGAGACATGAGGATTCCGAGGGTTCTGTGGGTAACCAGTCTAACATCATTGGTGAGCTCCAGGCCAAGGAGAGACTGTCTCAAAAAAAGGTGCATGGTATCCCTTAGGAACACCATTCATGGCTATCCTCTGGCCACCACACATATGTGCATGTGCACCACATATACATGTACTTACACACACAGAAACACACACACATACATACATACCAAAAAAAATTAGCCAGGCTACTAGCACTTGGGAGGCAGAAGTAGGAGGATCACTATGAGTTTGAAGCCAGCATGAGACTACGTAGTACATTCCAAGTCAGCCTGGGCTAGAGTGAGACCCTACCTTGAAAAACAAAACAAGCCGGCTATGATGGTGCAGGTGGCGTAGGATACTGAAGAGGTGGAGGCAGGAGGATCAGGAGTTCCAGGCCAGCCTGGACTAAAGAAAAAGAAAACAAAACAAAACAAAACAAAGTGGATAGTGCCTGAGGCCAAACACCTAGAGCTGTCCTCTGGGCTACACAGACATGTGCATATACACATATGTACATTCACCCACACACAAACATGCACATACAACATAATAATAAAGATTCTGACTAACAAATTAGTTCATAATTGTTTCACACAATACTGTCATACACACACACACACACATATATATATATATATATATATATATATATATATATATATATATATATATATATGGCAGTAACCCTTCAGGCATAGCTCTTTTTAATATATTTTATTTTTAGTTATTTGAGAGTGAGAAAGAAGCAGAGAGAAAGAGAGAGGGAGAGAATGGGTATGCCAGGGTCTTCAGCCACTGCAAACGAATTGGCTCACATAGATTCTGGAGAGTTGAACCGGGATCCTCTGGCTTTGCAGGCAAACGCCTTAACTGCTAAGCCATCTCTCCAGCCCTACTGTCATATTTTTGAACATCTTCTTTTCTTTGTGTGTGTGTTTTTATAAAAACGGGTTTTTACTACGTAGTTCCAAGCTGGCCATGAACTCACCACCCTCCTGCCTCTGTATCTCAAATGCTAGAATTACAAGTTTGTGCCACTAGCAGTCTTAGCCAATTCCTTACCTGCTGAAACAGAGCTGTTAAATGTCCAAAAGTAAGTGTGTATCTTTATTGTATGGCTGGTTTTTATATATTTTGAGTGATTATTATTATCATTGTTATTATATTAGCCAGATGTTTCGTATGGGTACATCACGTGTTGGTACACTCTTTTCCCTCCTCCCTGCCCCCATTCTGTTGGGAGGCGCTCCTTAGTAGGGTTGCAGGTATTCCCAGGTTGTAGTTTATGTGTTGTGGGAAAAGCAGTCAGTTATTCTGGTGGGGGAGATGCCTCTGGGCATGATGTCTCAACCTGTGGCTCTTACAAACTTTCCACCCCCTCTTTTGCAAAATTTCCTGAGCAGTGGTGGGTGACTTTTAAGTCTACTTCAGTAATAAGCACTTAGGAGCCTCTGGATCTCTGCTTTGATAGTTTTTTTCTTTTCTTTTTTTTTTTTTTCTGTTTTTTTGAGGTAGGGTATTACTCTAACCCAGGTTGACCTGGAATTCACTCAGTATTCTGATGGTGGTCTTGAACTCACGGTGATCCTCCTACTTCTGCCTCCCAAGGGATGTGATTAAAGGTGTGCGCCACCAAGCCTGTCTTCGAACTTTGAACATATTAATAAGCATTTGTTAAGTCCAAATAAGCATTTTTTCTCTTTTTATAATCTTTTGGTGTGTATATGTGTGCATGTGGCTTATGTGAACAGATGCACATGCCTAGCACATACACATATGGAGATCAGAGGAAGACACTATGTGGCCTCCTACAATGTTCTTCTGCCTTATTTCCCTGAGACATGGTCTCTCACTGAGCTTGGATTGGCCAGGAAACCCTAGCAATCCTCCTATCTCTGCCTCCCTTACCAATGGGATTACAGGCATTCATGGCTATGCCTGGTTTTTTACATGGGTCATGGGGATCAAACTTAGGTCCTCATGCTTGAGCAACTTGTGCCCTTACCTGCCTAGCCACACCCCTAGCCCCAAACTTGAAGCAAAATTAATACTACCAATACACCATAACCATGGTGTAAGATATTTTACTTGAATATCCAAATTTGTTTGCACTCACTTGCTCCAAATATTAGGACATAAGGACATCTACTTAATTGTCCCTTGAAACACACAGCTGCTCTTGAAAGTCCTAGGACTATCAAAATTGGATACTAGTTTTCTTTGCTCTCTCCCAAACAGTCCAAAACCTTCATTTTTGTGTTTTGGTGGTGCTGAGGATCTAACCAAGACCCTTATACACAACAAGCAGGTGTTCTGCCACTATGCTTTATCTCCAGCCTATAAACCTTATTATCAAGGCACTTTTACAGTGGTATGGTAATATACATACATATGTATATATGTATATATATATATAAATCCTAGCACTTGAGAAGCTCCAGGACTATGAGTTTCTGTCTCTCAAAAAGGCTCAATGTGGGGCTGGATGGACTTCTTAATGGTTAAGGTGCTTGCTTGCAAAGCCTAACAGCCTGGGTACCATTCCCCAGTACCCATGTCAAGCCAGATGCACAAAGTGGCATGTGTGTATGGAGTTCATTCGCAGCGGCAAGAGGTCCTTGCATGCCCATTCTTTCTCTCCCTCTCTCTCCTTGCAAATAAATATTTTAGAAGGTTCAGTGGATAAACTGATTGCTACACAAGCATGAGGACCTGGTTTGGGATCCTCTATCCACCTATGCAAAAGCTGAACATGGAGGCATCATCTATAATGCCAGTATTGGTGAGGCAGAAACAGGAGCATGCATGAGGCCTGCTGGCTAGCCATCAGGCTAAGCTGATGAGCTCCAGGTCAGTGAGAAACTTCCTCAAAAAAAGAAGGTTAAGGGCTGAGAGAGGGCTCAGCAGTTAAGGCACTTGCTTGCAAACCTGATGACCTGGGTTCAATTCTCCAGTTTCCACATTAAGCCAGATGTACAAAGTGGCACATGCTTCTGGAGTTTGTTTGCAGTGGTGGGAGGCCCTAGAGCACCCATACTCACTCTCTTTCTTTCTACATCTTTCTCTCTGTCTCTCCCTCAAATAAATAAATAAATAAACAAAAATATTCTGAAAACTAAAGTGCGGCTGGGGAGAAGACCCAGTGGTTAAAGGAGCTTGACTGCCAAGCATGCTGGTCTAGGTTCAGTCTCCCAGTACCCACATAGAGCCAGATGCACAAAGTGCTTCATGCACGTGGAGTTCATTTGCAATGGCAAGAAGCCCTGGTATGCCAATATTTATTCTCCTTGTCTCTGTCTCTTGGCTTGCAAATAAATAATAATTTGTTCTCACAAATAAAAAAAAAGTATGTTTTAAAAAGTAAGGTGGGCAGTGATAGAGGAAGACAGCCAATGTTGACTTCTGACCTCTACATGGACATATACACACACAGGCATGCATGCACAACCACACACACATGTACCCATGTACAGACATACACATGTATATGACATACATACCACACACATATACATGAAAAAAGGAAAAAGATAAATTAATAGGAATGATACATAAAATACTTTTACAAAGGCTATTTTCTTTCTTTTTTTTTTTTTTTTTTTCAAGGTAGGGTCTCACTCAGGCTGACCTGGAATTCAGAATGTAGTCTCAGGGTGGCCTCAAACTCATCATGATCCTCCTACCCCTGCCTCCCAAGTGCTAGGATTAAAGACCTGTGCCACCATGTCCAGCTACAAAGGCTATTTTCTACTACTTAAAAGAAAAGAAAGGCTGGAGAGATGGTTTAGTGGTTAAGGTGCTCATGTACAAAGCCAAAGGACCCAGGCTCTGTTCCTCATGACCCACATAAGTCAGATGCACAGGGTGGCACAGTTGTTTGTAGTTTGTTTGCAGTAGCTAGAGGCCATGGCATGTCCATTTTCTGTCCCTCTCTCTATCTGCCTCTATCTCAAACAAATATATATATACATATATATATATGTGTGTGTGTGTGTGTGTGTGTGTGTGTATGTATGTATGTATGTATATGTATATGTATATGTACATATGTAATATATATGTAATATAAAAAAGAAAGAACAAAAAATATAACAAATGACCAGAAGTAATGGTTACAGCCACAGTACATGGTAGAAGATATCTAGGAATTAGTAGACTAGCTCACAGAAGTAGTTTGATCAATGCTGTATAATAAGAAAATGATGAATGTGAAAAATTATCTTAAAATACAATTTCAATGTATTTCAATACATTTTAAAACACTGCTATGTTTTAAAGATAGCTTTTAAGCTAGGCATGGTGGTGCACGCCTTTAATCCCAGCACTTGGGAGGCAGAGGTAGGAGGATTTCCGTGAGTTCGAGGCCACCCTGAGACTCCATAGTGAATTTCAGGTCAGCCTGAGCTAGAGTGAGACTCTACCTTGACAAACAAAAAAAAAAAAAAAAGATAGCTTAAAAAAAAAATCTCTTATTGAAGCTGGGCATGGTAGCACATGCCTTTAACCCTAGCACTTGGGATGAAGTAGGAGGATCGCCCTAAGTTCAAGTCCAGCCTGTGGCTACAGTGTGTGTTCTTGGTCAGCCTAGGCAAAAATTACACTGTGGCTTAAAAAAATTCCTTATTTTTTCATTATTATCACTGACCTCACCAAACCCTAGCCAGATCAAACTAATCAAATAGCTACCTCACTGACAACCATCCAAATCTCATGAGCCACTTGTCAGCTGGTTCCTGTAATTCTATACTCTCCACTTTCAGCTTCAGTTGGTTGTCTTCTCTTTATGTGGGGCACTTGTGTAGGAAAGTAGGTAATCTACTTTAAGACAACTGTAAATCTCTTTAACTTACATGTAAAACTTGTCTCATATGCACATACATGTCTACTAAACTAGACAAAAGGGCTCAAATATCATTAATTTCTCAAAGGAAACTATGATTGAAGTTGTCTACATCACATATATCTTTTCAAATTAGGACACTAAAGAGTAAAGTTTCAGGCTAGAGAGATGGCTCACTGATTAAAGGCACTTGAAAGCGTAAAGGCCTGGGTTTGATTCCCCAGAACCCACATGAAGCCAGATGCTAAAAGTGGTGCATGAATCTGAAGTTCATTTGCAGTGGCAGGAGGCCCAGAAACGTCATACTTATTCTCTCCTTATCTCTCAAAATCAATAAAAATGTCTTGAAGCTGGTAGGAGTATTGCCACGAGTACAAGGCCACCCTGAGACTACATAGTGAATTTCAAGTCAGCCTGGGATAGAGTGAAATCCTACCTCAAAAAACCCAAAAAAAAAAAAAAAAAAAAAAAAAAAAAAATATATATATATATATATATATATATATACACACACACACACACACACATACATACATACATATATATATATACATACACATACATACATACATATACATATACATATACATGTTTGTTTTTTTTTAAGGGGAAAAGCCTAATGCCAGGCATGTATGAGGTCCTAGGTTCAAACTCTGGCACTACAAAAAAAAAAAAAAAAAAAGAATCAATGCCAGAACAACAGAACAATAGGCCTAACTTGGGACTGTCTCATACAAACAGGAGCAGCATTCATCCTACTGGAAGACCACTGTTTTCACACAGAAAATATAAAGCCCATGCTTGGGTTAAGTTGTGAGCATATAAATGGTATTTCTTCCATTACAGTAAGACAGGAGGCTCTGTATTTTAGGCATCTGAAGTACAATAGTTTTATTCTAACACTATTTCATTATTACTTCTCCAGCTGTTTTTACTTTAAGTTACCTGTTACCATGTTGTTCACTGGATAATTTTGAAGAGGGAAGTACATCTGCTTTTCTACAACCGGTGTCCTTACAGAATGCTTTTCTGCACTATAAAGTGAAATGTACAGAAAGCCATATTAAAACAAAACTTTTGGATTTATACTACAAATGAGAACTTACTCTAGACAAGATATACAATAATTTATTGAGACCTTCTTTTCTTCTTTTACGAAGTAGGGTTTCAATCTAACTTAGGCTGACTTGGAATTCATCATGTAGTCCCCGGCTAGTCTCAAACTCACAGCAATCCTCCTACCTGTGCCTCCCAAGTGCTGGCATTAAAGGTGAGTACCACCACGCCTGGCTAATAGCACTTTCATAAGGTTATAGTCTTACAGGGTAAAAATGCTAATTGTGAATTTCCTTTGTGAAGCTATATAAGAAAAGGAGCCACACAACTACCTCTGGTTTGCTTAGCCACTTCATAAATCAAATAATTATTAAGTATACGGAGAGACCTAGGTCATCTTCTCAATATCCTTGGAAGCGAATAACTCAATATTATTTCATAATTAGATAAAAGAGGGCTAGGGATATAGCTCAGTGATCGGCCAATTACCTAGTATACATTAGGCCCTGGGCTCAAGCCCCAGACCTGCAAAAACTCAAGCTGAAATAATTAAATAAAATATATGCATATACATATTTATATATAATCTTAAATATACTAAAAGTAAAACACACTAGACTGATTCTAGCATTTCTGTTACTCAGTATTCAAATAACAAACTCTATCTAGTATTTCCATACTTCACTCTAACAAAGAAATAATACTGGGGGAAACCATGAGGTACAATAAGGTTTTTTAAAAATATTATTTATTTATTCAAGAGAGGGAGGGAGGGAGGGATGGGGAGAACAGCTGCACCAGCTACAGCTACTGCAAACAAACTCCAGATGCATGTGCCACCTTGTGCATCTGGCTTATATGGGTCCTAGCAAACTGAACCTGGGTCCTTGGGCTTTGCAGGCAAGTGCCTTAACCACTAAGCCATCTCTCCACCCCTACAATAAGGTTTTAAAATGATTTAATTTTTTTTAATTTTTTTTATTTAAGAGTGACAGACACAAAGAGAGAATGGGTGCACCAGGGCCTCCAGCCACTGAAAACAAACAACTCCAGACACGTGCACTCCCTTGTGCATCTAACGTGGGTCCTGGGGAATCGAGCCTCGAACCAGGGTCCTTACGATTCACAGGCAAGTACTTAACTGCTAAGCCATCTCTCCAGCCCGAGTTAAATTTTTTTTTAATATTTGATTTTTATTTATTTATTTTTAATTAATTAATTAATTTTCTTTTTGGTTTTTCGAGGTATGGTCTCACTCTAGCCCAGGCTGACCTGGAATTAACGATGGACTCTCAGGGTGGCCTCAAACTCACGATGATCCTCCTACCTCTCCTCCCAAGTGCTGGGATTAAAGGTGTGTACCACCATGCCAAGCTTTATTTTTGTTTATTTATTTCTTTATTTGGCAGAGATAGAGGGAGAGAGGATGGGCATGCCAGGCCTCCAGCCACTGCAATTGAACTCTAGACGTGTGTGCATCCTTGTGCATCTGGCTCCTGGAGAATTGAACCTGGATCCTTTTGCTTTGCAGGTAAATGCCTTAAGCTCTAAGCCATTCCTCCAGCCCTTTTTTTTGTTTGTTTGTTTTTTGTTTTTGTTTTTTGAGGTAGGGTCTCACTCTAGCCCAGGCTGACCTGGAATTCACTATGGAGTCTCAGGGTAGCCTCGAACTCATGGAAATCCTCCTACCTCTGCCTCCCGAATGCTGGGATTAAAGGCACATGCCACCATGCCCAGCTTCCCTTAACTTTTTTTTTTCCCTTAACTTTTTTAAAATTATGCTTAAGGTATGTAGTTGTATGTCATATTATAATTTTATTTTCTTGACAATTCTACACATATAATAGTATACTTTGATCATAATCACTTTTTCTTATCCCCTTGTCCTCCCCCTTCACTGAAACTCTTGTTCATCCAAACTAGATCTACTTTCATGCCTGTCTCTGTATGCGTAATCCACTGAATTGAATTAGGGTTGCTTGCATGAGCATGGGCAGGGGGTTATTTACCAAAGCATGTGTAAGTTTTCAGTGGGTACACCTTTAACAATACCTCTGCCTCCCCTAGCAACTACTAGGATAGGGGGGTCTCATGACCTCATCCACGGTCCATAATGAAACGTTGATGGGCCCAATACTGTGCAGGACTTGTGCAGGTAATGACAGTTGCTGTGAGGTCATGAATGCAAATAGCCATGCCATGTCCAGAAGACAGTGATCCACAGCACTCCTCCCCATTCCTTGGCTCTTACATTCTTTCTGCACTCTCTTCCACACAGTTCCATGAGCCTCAGAGTGAGTGATACAGATGTATCATTTTGTATTGAACACTCAACAGTCATTTATTCTCAGTGCTCTGATGAGTTTTGACTCTCTCCAGTAGTCACGACCAACTGCAAAAAGAAACTTCTCTGACCAAAGATGAGAACAGCACTAATCTGTGGGAATAAGCATAAGTATTTGGGCAATTTGATGGATACAGCATATCCATTTAGCCTCACAACAGTAGTAGCTTCCCTTCTAAGGATATATGCAGAGTGGTTTAATTGAGTCATATGGTAGCTCTATATTGAGCTTTTTGAGAAACCTCTACATTGATTTTCATGATGGTTGCAACAGTTTGCACTATACCCAACAGTGAATAAAGATCCCTTTCTCATAGCAGCATTTGTTGCCATTTTGATGCTAGCCATTCTGATAGAAGAGAAATCTCAATATAGTTCTAATTTATATTTCCCTGATGGCTAAGGATATTGAACATTCTTTAAAATAATTATTGGGGTTTTTTTTTGTTGTTTTTTTTTTTTTTTGGTTTTTCGAGGTAGGGTCTCATTCTGGCCCAGTCTTACCTGGAATTAACTATGTAGTCTCAGGGTGGACTCAAACTCATGGCAATCCTCCTACCTCTGCCTCCTGAGTGCTGGGATTAAAGGTGTGTGTGCCACCACACCTGGCCCATAGCCCAGTTTTTTGAATGGGTTGTTTGATTTATAGTTTCTTTAGTTTAGTTTTTTTTTTTGGGGGGGGGGCTTTTTGAGGTAGGATCTTATTCTAGCTCAGGCTGACCTGGGATTCACTATGTAGTCTCAGGGTGGCCTCAAACTCATGGCAATCCTCCTAGCTCTGCCTCCAGAGTGCTGGGTAGGCGTGTGCCACCACGTCTGGCATTTTAGTTCTTTTTATATTCTATTATTAGTCCTCTATCATGTATACAGCTAGTAAAGATTTCCCCATTCCGTAGGCCGATTTTTCATTTGCTTAACAATTTCCTTTGCTGTACAAAACCTTTTATTTTCATGAAGTCCCATTTGCTGATTATTGCCTTATGATCTGAGCAACTAGAGTCCTATTCAGACATAATTATCTATGCCTAGATCTTGAGTTGTTTTCTCTCCTTGTTTCTGTAACAGTTTGAATCTCAATTTTTAAATTTTTTTTTATTTATTTGCAAGCAGAGAGAGACAGATAAATAATGAGTGGGCCAGGGCCTCCAGCCACTGCAAATGAACTCCAGATGCATGCACCACCTTGTGCATCTGGCTTATGTGGGTCCTAAGGAATCAAGCCTCAAACCAAGGTCCTTAGGCTTCACAGGCAAGTGCTTAACCACTAAGCCATCTCTCTCCAGCCTTAGTGTTTTTTAATTTTAATTTAATATATATTATACTCTTTTATCCCCTTACTCTGCTCTTGTTTCCCTGGGGTCCTCTCCTCAGTAGTTATGGTATTCACTGTGGGGTCATGAAGGCTTTAGTCAGTCCCTGTGGGGCGTAGAGTAGAACATGCCTTAGGGTATTTTTGCCCACTGTGACTCTTACTTCTGCAATATTCTCTGAACCATAGAAGGCCTGTTGGCAGTCTGATTTAGTGTTGAGTTCTCTATACTCTGGATTTCTGCTTTGATAGTTTTGATTGATCACCACTGTGTCTGTCACCATTGCCCTGGAGCTGGTTGTCAGAGCAATATTCATGTTGCTGCTTCCTCTGAAATTCCTCATGGACACCAGCAAGATGTGGTAGAGGTAGCATGTATCATGGTGGGCAGTCAGCTATCTTTTCATCTTATGGATGGATCTTGGATCTCCTCTGGTTTCTCTGCCTTCACTGATCCTCCAGTTTGTTCACTCCCAGGCAGCCACTGTAGAATAGCATCTAGCCCTGGTGCTCAACCCCAGCACTCGGCCCTGTCCCAAAGTGGCATCCACGTGGGGCATTGTTCACATAGGCTGAGCTTCGCCTGGTTTGTTCCCTCCCAAGCAGCCACCATAGGATGGCATCTAGCCAGTCTCAGGTCTTTGCTCTGTATGGATTGCTTTTGTGTATGGTGAGAGACAAGAATTTACTTTCATTCTTCTACATCTAGATATCCAGATTTGCCAGAAGCATTTGTTAAAGGGGCTATTTTTTTTTTTTTTTTTTTTACAAATTCATGGAGCAGGGTAGTTTTATTGTCTCTCTCTGTGGTATGTGTATCTGATGTTATAATGTGTATACGTGTTCACATGTGTAATGTGGACACACATGTGTCTTAGTACACACGTGGAGATCAAAGGACAACTTGCTGTGGGGTCAGTCCTGTGTTCCTCATTTGAGGAATAGTCTCCTGTTCTTGGTGGTTCACTGCCCTTGCCAGGCTAAGTGGTTCAGGAGTATCCGGGCGATTCTTGCTGTTGGCATGCTGGGATCACAGAAGCCCACGACAGCGCCTAGCTTTACATGGGGTCTGGGGACCTGACCTCGATACTCACGCTTTTGTGACAAATGCTTTATGTGCCAAGCCAGTCCAAGGGGCTATTTTTTATCCGGTATTCTTGTCAAAAATCAGATGAATTGGTTCATATTTATATTTTTCTTTTTCTTTGTTATGTATGTGTGCACCAATACCATGCTGGTTTAGCTACTATGCTTCTGTAATCAGGTGTGGTAAAACATCTGACCTTATACTTTTGTTTGTTTTTGAAGCAAGGTCTCACTTTAGCCCAGGATGACCTGGAATTCACTATGAAGTCTCAGCCTGGCTTTAAACTCACAGCAACCCTCCTACCTTGGCCTCTCAAATACTGGGATTAAATGTGTGTGCCACCACATTCAGCATTTAAAAAATTTATTGCTCAAGATTGCTTTGGTTATCTAAGGACTTTTGGACTTCCAAATGAATTTTAAGATGGTTTATTCAATTTCTGTGAACAGCAGCATTGGAGTTTTCATAGACATTGTATTAAAATTGTTGACTGCTTTTAAGATAGTTAGTTTTACAATATAAATTCTCCCAATCCATGAGCATGAGAGGTCCTTCCATATTCTAGTGTCTTCAATTTCTCTCTTGAAATTTTTAATGATTGGAGAATTCTTTCATTTTCTTATTTAGGTTTATTTCAGAGTATTTTTTTCTTTATCTTTTGTGTTGTTGAGGTAGGATCTCACCGTAACCCAAGCTGACCTGGAACTAACTCTGTAGTACCAGGCTGACCTTAAACTCACAGTAATCTTCCAACCTCTGCTCCCAAGTGTTGGAACTGAAGGTGCATGCCACCATGCCTAGCTTGTTGAGAATTTTTATCAGAAAGATTGGTAATTTAAGATCTGATTTCTTAGAATAAACAATTAGAGCCTTAAATTTCCCTCTAAAATTGCCTTCATTGAATCCCACGGGTTTAGTATATTGTTTTCATTTTGTTTGATTCCTGGATTTTTAAATTTCCTTCTTTGTTTCTTTAATGACCCATTCATTATTCAATAGGATATTACACTGTTTAGTTTCAGATCAGCCTAGGCTAGAATAAGACTCTGCCTTACAAGGGCTAGGGAAGGCTGGAGAGACAGCTTAGTGCTTAAGGGGCATGCCAGCAAAGCCAAAGGATCCAGGGTCAATTCCCAGGATACACGTAAGCAAGATGCACAAGGTGGCACATGCATCTGGAGTTTGTTTACAGTAGCTAGAAGCCCTGGAATGTCCATTCTCTCTCTCCCTCTCCCAAATAAATAAAATTAAAAAAAAATAAAATGGGTGTGGTGGTGAATGACTTTAATCCCAGCACTTGGGAGGCAGAGGTAGGAGGACTGCTATGAGTTCAAAGCCACCCTGAGACTACATAGTGAATTCCAGGTCAGCCTGAACTAGAGTGAAACTCAACCTCGAAAAACAAAATAAATAAAATTAAAAAGTACACTGATAAAAACTTATTTTTAAAAAAGGGCTGGGGAGATGGCTTAGTGGTTAAAGGCACTTGTTTGTAAAGCCTGTAGGCCTGGGTTCAATTCCTCAGTACCTATATTAATCCAGATGCACAAAATGGCATGTGTATCTGGAATTCGTTTGCAGTGGCAAGAAGCCCTGGCATGTAGACACATATGTACATACATACACACACACACACACACACACACACACAAAGCAGGAAAGCACCCAGGAAAATCATATAATGGAATACTATGTAGTACAATATGAAAAAAATTCTATTGTAACATGGAATGATCTCCAAGATAAATTATACAATGAAAAATACAAGGTACAGGGCTGGAGAGATGGCTTAGTGGATAATGAACTTGCCAACAAAGCCTAAGGACTCATGTTCAACTCTCCAGGACCCAGATGCACAGGGTAACACAAGCATGCAAGGTTGCACATGTGCACAAGGAAGCGCATACGTCTGGAGTTTGATTTCAGTGGCTGGAGGACCTGGCATGCCAATTCTCTCTCACAGACACACATAAAAAATAAAAACGGCTAGTCTGTTGGGCTTGCCACATAAAAAGAGTAATTAAAAAATACAAGGTACAGAACAGTGTTAACAGTTAAAAGTGGGGAAAAGGAAGTACTTAGAGCCAAGTGCAGTGACACATGCCTGTTAGAGCTTAAAACTGTTCAAGGTAGCCTGGACTACATTGTGATACTCTAAGAGAAAAAAATGTTCAATAAATTTTCAAATACATGTGCGTATACAGAGGAAACTGATAGTTATTTTCCTCTGGGAGGGGAACTGACTCTCAGCCAACATATTTTAAGTATTCCCTTTTACATATCTGGGAGTTCAAACTACACAAATGCATTTCCCACTAAAAAGAGCTGGCAAAGATTTTCTCCCATTCTGTGAGTTGCCTCTTTGCTCTACTAACAGTGCCCTTTGCTGCACAAGCTTTGCAATTTCATGAGGTCTCATTCATTTATTAGTGGTTTTACATCCTGAACAACCAGGGTTATATTCAAAAAGCCATTGTCTTTGCCATTATGTTGAAGGGATTCCCTTACTTTTCCCTCTAGCAGTTTGTTTCAGGTCTGATAGCATTTGATCCATTTGGACTTGATTCTTGTGCATGGAGATAAGGATCTATTTTCATCCTTCTACATATAGATATCCATTTTTCCCAGCACCACTTGTCAAAGAGACTGTCTTTCCTCCATGAATATTTTTGGCATTTTTGTCAAAACTTAGATGGCTGTACCTGTATGGATTTACATTTGGGTCCTGTATTCTGTTTCATTGATCTGTGCGTCTGTGTTTATACCAATGCCATGCTGTTTTTGTTACTGTGGCTCTGTAATATAGCTTAAAATCAGATGTGATCCCATCAGCCTTATTTTTGTTGCCCAAAATTATTTTGGCTAGTTGAGCTTTTTGTGCTTCAAAATGAATTTTAAGATTTTTTTTTCTATTTCTGTGAAGAATGCCTTTGGAAATTTTGATGGTGATTGCATTAAGTGTATAGACTGCTTTTGATAAAATTGACATTTTCACAATATTGGTTCTTCCAACCTGAGAACATGGGATGTCTTTCCATTTCCTAGTATCTTCTGCAATTTATCTCAAATATCTTAAAATTCTCATTATAGAGATCCTTCACTTCCTTGGTTAGGTTTATCCCAAGGTGTTTTTTTAATGCAAATGTGAATGGGAGTGATTTCCTGATTTCAATGTCAGTGTGTTTGCTGTTAGCATATAGGAAGACTACTGATTTCTGTGTTTATTTTGTATCCAGCTATGTTGCTAAGTGTGTATCAGCTCTAACAATTTGCTGGTAGTCTTTAGGGTCCTGTATATATTGAATCATATCATCTAAAATAATTTGGTGTCTTCCTTTCCAATTTGTATCTCTTTTATGTGTGTCTCTTATTGCTATAGATGACTTCTAGTACTATATTAAATAAAAATAGGGACAGTGGACACCCTTGTTTTGTTCCTGATTTTAGTGGAAAACCTGTAAGTTTTTCCTCACTTAGTATTTTAGATTGGCTGTGGGTTTGTCATAAATAGCCTTTATTATGTTGAGATATGCTCCTTCTATTCCCAGTTTCTTTAGGACTTTTACCATGAATGGTTGTTGGATTTTGTCAAATGCCTTTTCTGCATCTTTTGAGATGATCATGTTGTTTTTGTCCTCTGGTCCATTTATATATTTTACTTACATTTATTGACTTGATTATGTTGAACCATCCCTGCATTTACGGGATGAAGCCTACTTGGTCGGGGTGTAGGACTTTTTTGATGTATTTATATATTCTGTTGGCCAATTATTTTGTTGAAAATTTTTGCATCTATGTTCATGAGGGAGATTGGTCTGTAATTTTTGTTTTTTGTTCTGTCTTTGGTATCAGGGTAATGGTGGCTTCATAGGAGGAGTATGGTAGTATTCCCTCTTTTTCTATTTTATGGAAAAGTTTTAGAAACATTGGTATTAGTTCTTCCATGAAGGTCTGGTAAATTCACCACTGAATCCATCTGGGCCTGGACTTTTTTTAGTTGGGAGACTTTTATAAATGCTTGGATTTCCATACTTGTTAAAGGTCTATTTAAATGGTTAATCACATCTTAACTTAATTTTGATAGCACATAAATCTTACCTAAAAGTTGATAAAATATTCTTTTCAGGATTAATGTGTTTGAGCTTTGCTTTTTCAGGCATTAAAATATACAAATAGGGCTGGGTAGAGGACTCAATGCTAAACCACTTGCTTTGCAAGTACAAAGAATTGGGTTTGGCTCCTCAGCACTCATTTAAAATACCAAGCATGGTAGCACATGCATATAATCCCAATACTGGGACTGGGAGAAGACAGGAGGGTCTCCCAGGCTAGTCTAGCTGAATCTGTGAACTGTGGGCTCAGTGACAGACCATGTCTCAAACATAAGGTAGACAGCAATTGAGGAAGAAACTTGACATCAACTTCTGGCCTCTACATGTGTTACAGTCAGGTTCGCATTGCTGGTAGAAATCACCCAACCAAAAGCAGCTTCTGGGAAAGAGGTTTATTTTGGCTTACAGACCTGAGGGGAAGCTTCATGATGGCAACGAAAATGATGGCATGAGCAGAGGGTGGACATTACCCCCTGGCCAACATAAGGAGGAAAATAGCAACAGGAGAGTATGCCAAACAATGGCATGGGGAAACTGGCTATAACACCCATAAGCCCGCCCCAACAATACAATACAATGAATCTAGCATTCAGAACAACTGAAGTTTATGGGGGACACCTGAAACAAACCACCACATTCTGCCTCTGATCTCCATTAACTGATAACTATACATGATATAAAATACAATGCATTCAGTATGACTTTTAAGAGTCCCCATAGTTTTTTTATCAATTCCAATGATGTTCATACATTCCCATAGTCCAAGATCTTTTAACTGAGCCATAATACCAAAAAACCCATAATGGCACAGAATAAACATTTACACTGTAAAGGATAATATTGGGCATAGCAAAGAAATACTCAAGCAATACATAATTTAAACAGGGAAAATACCAAACTCTGTAGCTCCAAGTCCAACAACTCTAACTAGTGACAAATCTCCCAGTTCGATAACTCTAACCAGCACCAAGTCTCTAACATTCCAATTCCACCCCTCAAGCTAGGCTACTTGCAGTCCTATAAAACTTCAATCGGGCCTGGCAGCTTTCCTTAGCAGCCATCTCGTAGTCCCAGCATCTCCACTCCACTGGGTCTTCGCTGCAATCCAATAGTTCATCCTCATGGCCCCATGGGGGTCTCCATGCAGGCATCCAGCAAACGTGCTTCACACTGCCCATGGCCATTTCCAAAACACAAGACCGTGTTGCAAACTCAGCGACCCTCTCTTTCCTGCATTTCTTGTACTCCACAATACCAGGTAGGATGCCAATTTGTTAATCCAGAGGGAAATAAAGCAGACTTTGAAGAACAGGACATTTCTTGAGCACTCAGGTCCCTTCAAAAGACTCTACATTCTTCCTGTTGCCCCAGTGCAGGTGAGCTGGCCCAGCCAGATTTTTCTTTCTGGGCCATATCTCTCTGCTCACACCAATCCATTTCTACTCAAAGCAACCCTGCACAACTTGTCAGGACATGGGCATAACAGCAAGCTTTTCACATAAACTGCCAGCCCAGTCCAAGCAAAGCTCTTTCTCACCCTCATAAGCTAAACCTCACAGCCCATAGTTCTTATGCATTTAGGTCTTTCAACTCTGACCATCAAACTGTACTTATAGCACTTTAAGGAATCTCTTAGGCTAAGGTTTCAAATCCTTCCAAATCAGCTCCAAAAGCCCAAAGCCACAGTCAGGTGTCTAGTGGCAATCCCACCCATTGGTACCACTTTACTATTGCAGTCAGGTTAGCGTTGCTGGTAGAAATCACCCAACCAAGAGAATCTTCTGGGAAAAAGAAGTTTAATTTGGTTTAGAGGCTCGAGGGGAAGCGCCACAATGGCAGGGGAAAACATTGGCATGAGCAGAGAGTGGACATCACTTCCTGGCCAACAGGTAACAGTAACAGGAGAGTGGGCCAAACACTGGCATGGAGAAACTGGCTATAACACCCATAAGCCCATCTCCAACAATACACTTCATCCATGAGGCTTCAATTCCCAAATCTCCATCAGCTGGGAACCTAGCATTCAGAACACCTGTTTATGGGGGACACCTGAATCAAACCACAACATGCATGCATACACGCATACATAAGTGCACTTGCACTTACATACATGTGTGCAAAAACATATACAGAGGGAAGGCAGCAGCACCTCCAGATGTCCCCAGAAGGAGTGAGCTGTGCTATGCTGCCACTGCCTCTGCCTTCACCCCTGCCCCTACAGCTGCCTCTAATGCTGCCACTGCCTCCATCGCAGGGACCCATGCTCTGCTTCCTGTGCTCCCCATGGCAGCTGTGGTGGGCGACCAGGGCCAAGGCTATAGGCCCTGGTGGCTCGGGCTGCAAATAAGGACTCTTGAGGACTTCTCCTGCACTTCCAAAGGTTATTCTCAATACTGGGGGGAGTGGGGCTGACAGGCTGAGGGTACTTAGTTAAGGGACTCATAATCATTATCATCGCTGTACTGCCCTCTCATGAATTGCTGCTCTGCAGCACTCACTGGGACAATCCCGGTGTCCCACCTCAGGGAATGAGTCTTCTTCCCAAACAACTCAGAAAAATATCTCCTCTTTGTTTCTTTGTATCTTCCTGGGAGGGCAACTGACTTTTTGGAGGGAGGGGGGAGTCATTTTTGGTATAACTTTTCCCTTGTTAAGTCCAAAGATTTCTGGAACATGACCTATTCACAGCTAGATAGAAAATGTTTTGAGAAAAGTGTTACCATTTTGGGTAGGATTCTTTTTAACAGCAGAACTATATGGAGAAAATAGCTCTGGCAAGAAGAATGCCTTATAGCTACTAGGCCCATCCTCCAAAGTTATTGGTTTCTTACTATATTCTTTTTTTTTTTTTTTTTTTTGGAGGTAGGGTCTCATTCTAGCCAAGGATGACCTGGAATTCACTATGTATTCTCAGGGTGGCCTTGAACTCATAATGATTCTCCTACCTCTGCCTCCCAAGTGCTGGGATTAAAGGCGTGTGCCACCACGCCCGGCTTTTTCTTACTATATTTTCACTGGAACTTTGCATCTGTGAGTCTACTAGCATTGAGAGGGATACCTCCTGTGCAGTGATAGGCTTCTCTTTCAGTGCAGAGGGCTTCCTTGGGAATTCATTTTCAGCTGTGGGCTCCTTCCCAAGTGACACTGACTTGGTCCACAACAACTTTTTGTCTTTACCAATTGTTTTCTACCACTCTGACTGTTCTGACAGGAGTGCACTGCCTGAGTAGTGACCTGTAAACATAGTTTTCTTTTTAAAAGGACAGTAACTCCTTAGTGAGTGACTACTTTCCTAAAATGATTGTCTGTAATCATTCTGCAAGTGTGTGGACATTGTTGAGTGTTCTACTGCTTCTGTAAGGTTAGACTTACTGGTGGCAGTTGCCTTATCCATGACACCCCTTTTTTTGGGGGGGTCAAGGTAGGGTCTCACTCTAGCTCAGGCTGATCTGGTCTCAGGGTGGCCTTGAACACATGGTGATCCTCCTACCTCTGCCTCCCAAGTGCTGGGATTAAAGGCATGTGCCACCACACCTAGCATTACACACCACTTCTTAAAAGCTGAAAATGTTGATTTCTCCTCAGTGGGAGGCTTTTGCAGGGACAAGGGTTTCTTCAAAGTTGGCACTTCTGCCTGAGTGGGATGCTTCTTTTGAAAATAAAAAAATAGAAGAGGACCCCTTATTGGCAAGGTTTTTAATGGACAATGACTTAACAATGACTCATCTTTATAGGTGCCTGGCTGAACTACTTGTGGCCTATCACCAAACATTTTCCTTTGAATGGTGTATTGTTGTTGATTCATGGTGGATGTTGCTTCCTCCACACACCCTATTTCTTAGAAGCTACCTGAAAGAAATGACTCCTCTTCGGTGGGAAGTTTGTGTTTCATGGGCTTCTTCAAAGTGGACACCTCCAACTGAGTGGTATACTTCTCTTGCAATGCAGATGGACAATCAGAATCCTTTTAGTGGTAGGCTTCTCAAAGGACAAGGCTTTACAGGTGATTCTCTTAGTTCCTACTGGCCTATTGTAGAACCTTGTTGAGTATTAGGCTGCTGCTTCTGTAAAGTTAAAGACTTCTTCATGCAGGAAGGCTTCTCCATGATACCCTGCTTCTTAAAAAGCTGAAACCACTCAAAAGTGTTATTCCATCTGGGTGGGAGGGTTTTTCAGGACCTTCGTGGTAGATTTCTTAAATGACTTTGTGAGTGACTTGTCTTCAGAGGTAACTAGATTAACTATTACTGACCCAACATGAGAGATCTTTCCCCGAGTGTGACAGTCCTTTAAAAAAATATAACGGCTTCTTTGTGAGAGTTATTTCCATGGTACTATTCTCATCCTTATAAACAATTGGATCCATTAAAAAAAATCATCTTGGTGGTTTATAGTTTTTGGTGATTTGCACAGATCCTCCAAAAAGTTCACCTTCCCTTTAGTAGTGCACATCTCTTGAAATGAGGATGACTTCCTTAATGAAGATTCCTCTTCCATGGTACAATTCTTCTTAAAGAATGGTGGTTTTCTGGGCTGGAGAGATGGCTTAGAGGTTAAGATGCTTGCCTGTGAAGCCTAAGGACCCAGGTTCGATTCTCCAGGTCCCACGTGAGCCAGATGTACAAGGTGGCACGTGCATCTGGAGTTGGTTTGCAGTGGCTAGAGTCCCTGGCATGCCCATTCTCTCTTCTCTTTCTCTGTCTCAAATAAAAATAAAAATAATTAATAAAAAATGAGGCTGAAGAGATGGCTTAGTGGTTAAGCGCTTGTCTGTGAAGCCTAAGGACTCCAGTTCAAGGCTCGATTCCCCAGGACCCACATAAGCCACAAGGTGGCACATGCATCTGGAGTTCATTTGCAGTGCCTAGAGGCCCTGGTGTGCCTATATTCACTCATTCTCTCCCTCTCTCTCTCTCTCTCTCTCTCTCTCTCTCTCTCCCTCCCTCTCTCTCTCTCTCTCTCTCTCTCTATCTATCTTTCTCTCTCTCCCTCTCTTCCAGAAGGAACTGTTCCCCTAAGTAGTATAAGTCTCTCCCTGATTAGTGGATTTATTCTTTAAGGATAATGGCATTGTGGGGAGCATTGCCTTATCAGTGGTAGGCATATCAAAATCAATCAGTTCAAGATAGATGGGAGTTTTCTCAGCCAAGTTCAAATTAACTATGCTTCTCTATTTGCCAAGGCACTAACTCCTGGGGAAATTGAGTCTTAAAGTAAAGGTTACTTATTAGTGTTTAATTTCTAAAAATAAGGTTATAATACCTAAGAACATTGTGACTTTAAGGATAGCTCCTGTTTTAGTGGTTGTCACTAGGTTTAATCATTTAAAGTCAAGGGATTTAATTTCAATCATTGTAATTTCTATCCTCTTGTTAGGTAAAATATGTTTGGATAGCTTGCCTAAGCTTTATCAATTTTAAGTCATGGGTAAAACAAAATTGCTTTATGTTAATAAAACTTCTAATATAGGGCTGGAGGGATGGCTTAGTGGGTAAGGCATTTGCCTGCAAAGCCAAAGGAGCCAGGTTCAATTCCCCAGGACCCACGTTAGCCAGATGCACAAGGGGGCACATGCGTCTGGAGTTCGTTTGCAGTGACTGGAGGCCCTGGCACACCCATTCTCTCTCTCCCCCTCCCTCCTTCTCTCCCTCCCCTTCTTTCTCTATCAAATAAATAAATATATAAAAATAAAATTTTAAAATATTTCTAGTAAATGTCAGATTAATTGCTATCCAAGATTAGGCTAAAAGCATTGGTTGTAAAGCAGTGTTTTCCCATTCTTTTTTTTTTTTAAATGAGAAGGTGGAGGGGATAAGAACTGGTACACCAGGACCTCTGGCCACTGCAACTGAGTTCCAGATGTGTGAGCTACACATGTGCAACTTTGCACACTTGTACCACTGTGTGTCTAACTTATGTGAGACCTAGAGTGTTGAACATGTATTCTTAGGCTTCACAGGCTAGCACTTTAACTGCTATGCCATCTCTTCAGCCCAGTGTTTTCTCTTTAAAAACAGATTTGTATTAGCACTTGGATGTTTTAGTTCAGCAATAACCAGGTTCTACTCTATTATGTGTAATCAAATAGTTTTAACCAAGATTTAAAAAAATAACTCTCAGTTCTGATATCTCAAGTTCATTCCACACTAGTAAATTAATTCATAAGACATATTATATTCCCTGCTGCAGGATACAGCTTCATGCTCAAACAAATAGTCTTCATTAGAGAAGTAATTTTTAACACTGCTGTTCTGTTTCCAGACTTCCCCAGGTAACTGGTACCCACACAGGTATCTAGACTGATCAAAGATGTTTTCAAACAAAGGTGCCAAAAGTTTATGCTGTCTTGTGTTTTCCTGACAGTTTCTAGGTTAATTAATCAGTTTAGGTTTACTTGTTAAAAATATTGTTTTTAGGACTGACAACATGTTCTGCCAGTACTTACAGCTACTACATACTTAAAGAATAAGATGTTCCTAACTTTTCATGCTTCAGATATGTTCTCCACTGTCACAGGATAACTAAACATTCTTTTTGTTGTTGTTGTTAGATAAAATGACTTTTAAGCTTTTGTGCCATTCTTTAACTAGATCTGTTTCACTAATCAGATGTACTACATATGTACTCCCTTCAAGGTTGGTGTAACTTCCTTTCTAAGGGTTTTAATAACCTATGTTGAAGCCAAAGCCAATTGGATTCACCGGAGCCAAAACAGCCAATATTTTTCCCCCTGCTCCCAGATCACGAGGCCACAGGACACTTCTAACTAGCCCTCTGGGAAGCTACCTGTCTTTCTGATCAGAAAGACATGGAGACCCAGAAACAAAAATTTGGTGTACAGTCTGACCAGGAGAGTCACAACCAAGGAAAACCCAATCCTTTAGGCTCCCAGAAGGAAAGCTACTTGGTCAGCATGGCCCTGACTCATCCTAACATATAACACCGGTACTAAAGAAGCTGTCGTGTTCCTCGCAGGTCCCAGGAGTCTCCTTTGGAGAGCCACTGGTCATCTCCAAAATTATTTACTTAATTAAATTTTGGCTACCTGCTTGGTCTTAAACACTCAGAAATGTATAACTAAGAAATAGGGATGGCCTATTAAGTCAACCAAAAATAACAAGCAGGGAAACAAGAGCTTTTCAAAAGGGCTAAACAAGCCAGGTATGGTGGAGCACACCTTTAATCCCAGCACTTGGGAGGCAGAGGTAGGAGGATTGCCCAGAGTTCAAGGCCACCTGCAAATACAGAATGAATTCCAGGTCAGCCTGAGCTAGAGCAAGACCCTACCTTGGAAAACAAACAAACAAAGGGGGGGGCATACAAGACCTTAAGACATTTTGGCCCCCTCTCTATTCTAATAGTTCTAGTTCTGCAATAAGGAAAAGCAACCATAGATATCAGGATGGTTATTTTCAAATCTCTCTCTATATATGGAAGACTCTGACCAAAGGTCACTTAGGTCAAAAGACTTCCTTAGAGTGGGAACAATGGTGAGTCCTTTCTAACTTATGCCAAAACAACAATATACTCCAACTATAAGAATGGTTTGCTACTAAGAGTCCTGAAGCCAAAAGTATGCTGTGTAGCCCTTAATGGCATCCAGTGGCCAGTGGCTCTGTAATACCAATTTGGCTACCCCCAGAATGTATTTAAAAAGGTACACTCTGGGATTTCCTTGGATACAAGGGCAACAACAAACCATAGAGTACCCAGGCAATTTGTTGGTTTTAAAGCACCAACAGACTAAAAATGTTGTTTTTTTTTTAATTTTTATTTATTTATTTATTTATTTAAGAGCGACAGACACAGAGAGACAGATAGAGGAAGAGAGAGAGAATGGGCGCGCCAGGGCTTCCAGCCACTGCAAACGAACTCCAGACGTGTGCATCCCCTTGTGCATCTGGCTAACGTGGGACCTGGGAAACCGAGCCTCGAACCGGGGTCCTTAGGCTTCACAGGCAAGCGCTTTAACTGCTAAGCCATCTCTCCAGCCCCTAAAAATGTTTTTCAATGGTATGATCATTTAGTCTCTGTTTTTACTTCACCTATCAGCTTAAGAGATGTCACACGACATAAAAAAAAAAAACCTCAAAAGGTTTTAAATGACACAGCTGAGGAAATCTTCCTAAATATTGAGATTGAGATCATGAGGAAGGCTATTATACAAGATATGGTACACTTGCCATTATCAAGGTTAAATGTTGTGATAACTAACTGCAACTACTCTATAGGTTCAGCTGGAAGCAGCTAAAGACTGACTGGTCATAATCCTTTTAACTCTTAACAGCACTTAGTTTCTTCTTAAGAAGGGGGATGGGGAGGAATGAAAGGGAGTCAGGTAGCTTTGTGAGGTAGTAATGGTGACTGGGCCCCTGATAGTAAAGACAGGAATGTCTGCCCTTGCAGTCTGCACTTGCTACAGATCAAAGGATGATCTGACTTCTTATCTCTTGCCTAAAGGAGTACCCTAATCTTTCTCCATACTTGAGACCCTCCCTGGGAGGGAGGTCTTTTTTTCCAGAATACAAATCTAATCCTGACATTGTCGTTGGTCAAATTCAGGCCCCAGAACTTGGGTGTCATGGCTATCCTCTTCCTGAGCCCACCTCCAGCCTAGACCAATCAGCTGTCTTTCTGGCTTACCTGAGCTAGAAGGTAGGCCCTGGTGCCATAAAATTGTAAATATGCATACCAGGGGCGGGTAAACTGTCTTGGTAGACCGTGTTAATCGTTAATCACATGTGAAGTTCCCAGTTCTGGTTAATCTCCCCTTGTCCCCTACTCCCACATGGGCTCAATACCCTCTCCTGCATGATACATAGTAGGAACTCTTTGTACTTTCTTTTCTTTCCCCTCTCTAAGTTTCTTCCAGGCCACCACATGGGCTCTCAGACCTCATGGGTATATTTTTTCCTTCCCTTGGTTCTGTACTTCCCTCAATAAATATAATTTAATAATTAAAAAAATATATATATACACATACAAGCACACAGCACATAAAAATATTAAAATAACTGATGTTTATCTAGCTTGAGGATATATTGTATTAATGACATAAAACAAATAGTCTAAAAGTATATTTTCATGACTTGAGATAAAGTTCAATGGAAAAGCACATGTGAAGCATGTGCAAGGCCCTGGGGAACACAGGTTAAAATTTAAAATATATATATAAGGGCTACAGAAATGGCTTAGTGTTTAAGGCACTTGCCTGCAAAGCCAAAGGACCCATGTTCAATTCTCCAGGAGTCATGTAAGCCAGATGCACAAGGGGGCACACGCATCTGGAGTTTATATGCAATGGCTGGAGGCTCTGGTGCACCCATTCTCTCTCTCTCTCTCTCTCTCTCTCTCTCTCTCTCTCTCTCTCTTTCCCTACCTATTTTTCTCTCTCAAATAAAAAATAAAGTATTTAAAAAAATAATTCAACTGTTAAAATCGTTTTTTAAAAAGCATACAAAAATATGACAAAGGGTAATCACACATACATAGAAAATAAATTAATTCTTCAAGAAACTGAGGGAAATTTATTTGTAAAACAAAAGTTAGTTCATCTTATCAATACTCCAAAATAAATAACTATAAAATTTAAAACCTGCTTCAACTCTGATAAATAAATATTTTTGTTTATTATGAGGGAAAGAAAGAATATGGGTGCATCATGGCCTCTTGCTACAAACTCCAAACACAGGTGCTAGTTTGTGCATCTGGCTTTATGCAAATATTAGGGAAATGAATCCAGGCTGGCTAGCTTTGCAAGTGAGTGCCTTTAACTGCTAAGCTATCTCCTTATCCCCACAGAGATTTTCTGAGCACAGAAGCAACAGGAAAAGCAGTTAGTGTCAGAAAAACTAAAATTGCATGCCTCCAAGAGTATAAGCCAGACAAATTGAGGTGTATACAATTTATCAAAACTTGCAAAAGGATAGTATAGCTACTACAAAATGTGTTAAATTGATAAGAAAAACAGTAAGATCCCCAAAAGAAAGATGGAAAAAGGATAAAAATAAACTAGTAAAATAAGTATAAGATAATAATAAATGCAAGGAAGTACCATTAATCAGTTCCACTAAGTAATACCACATAGGTATATTTCAGTGTGTATTTTCTATTTGTAGTACACCCTCTAGTGTTTCTACAAAGAAAAGGCTCTAGGCAGGCATGATGGGTGTAGTTTTTTGCTATTTTGTTTCCATCCCCTTCACACAGGTCCTCTCTATGCAGCTCTGGTAGCCCAGGCTGGCCTGGGACTTATCTCAATCTTTAGAGTGATTACAAGTAAGCACTAACATGCCTAGTATTTCTGTTGTTATTGGTTGGACTTTTTGTTTTTTCCAGATTTGTGAGATTTTATATATATTAGGACAGGAGAAAATGGGGAGAACAAGGGAGGTGAGAGGAGAAGAGGACACATCAGTGCTCAAAAATATCTACACTGAATTTGAGTAGCAACTAAATATATGAATACAATACCTTTTGGGTAATTCTTTTTGGTGCTCTGGCTCTGTTGCTGGTTGACTGCTTTCTCTCTCTTTTGACGCTAATTCGTCATGCTGCAAATCTCTCTGCTTCTTAAAGAAAAAAAATAAGAAAGCACATCAGAGGTAATAGTGTGCACTTATAGCATATCAGACTAACTATAACGAGATGATTCCAATACTAGTTGTGGTAGTTTGAATGTAAGTTGGAGCACAGTCTCAGGTTTTTCTTCGGGAGGTGGGAGTATTTTTCAAGGCAGGGTCTCACTCTAGCCCAGGCTGACCTGGAATTCACTCTGTAGTCCCAAGCTGGCCTTGAACTCACAGTGATCCTCCTTAATTCTGCCTCCCAAATGCTGGGATTAAAGATGCTCCACCACATCAGGTTTACCCTCACATATTTTTTTTAAAGTATTTTTATTTTAAGTACAGAGAGACAGAGACAGAGAGAGAGAGAGGGCCCACACCAGGACCTCCAGCCATTGCAAATGAACTCGGATATATGCACAACTTTGTGCATCTGGCTTTAAGTGGGTAGTGGGGAATCAAATCAGGAGGTTACGCTTTGCACGCAAGTGCCTGAACCATTGGGCCATCTCTCCAGCCCCAGGCTCAGCTTTTTTGATTAAGCTTCCTACTTAGTTTCCAAAAGGCATAGTCTTGCTGGAGATGTGTCACTGGGGGATGGATCTCCAGTCCAGCCCTAGGTGTTCAGAGTCAGCTCCTGCTTGCTGGTACTAGCTGTTGTTCCTCTGCCATGAAGAAACTTCCTTTAGAACCTTTCAGCCTGAAATAAACCCTTTCCTCCCATAAGCTGCTTTTGGTCAAGTTTTGTAACAGCAACAAGAAGGTAACTACATCACTGGTGATGCAAGAGTAATCAGTTGGTTAAAGTACCATCTTCGTATCTGCCATCTGCAAAGATATGTTGTTTATCTTTCTAACTAGTAAGTATTCTGTGGGTATAATTTGAGATCATAGTGTTAGCATCAGTTAATGGCCAGTGTCTACATCAATTATTATATTGGGAGTTACAAAATGGAGATTTTTCAGTTACCCAAACCTCATCAAAACAGAGATCCAGAGTCTATAGAGAATGCAACACTAAATTAGATCCCTATCTTACCCACCAAGTCTCAGGGAACATTGCAGAGAGGGGTCGGAAAGGTTGTAAGAGCCTTAGTGTGGGTGGGAATAGCCTGAGTCATCGTATCTATCCCCCAGACTGACTGAAGCCTCTTGATTCCCTACAATGAATACCAATAACCTCACCCAAGAAGACTCTCAGCAGAATTGTGACAGGAGTAAGGGGGTCTAAGAGTACACCCTTTTCTTTTTTTAAGATATCAATCAATGTATCTTTTTTAAAAGAAACAAAGGAATTTTTTTATAAAATGGGAGATTTTCTATTCTATCATGCTTTGTATCTTAGTAGCTGCTATTGTTCTATAATGGAAAAATTTGCTCATTCCACCCTTTCCATTTTTTAAAATAATTAAGCCTAAGTTTTTAAAAATATTTTTATTTGGGCTGGAGAGATGGCTTAGCGGTTAAGCGCTTGCCTGTGAAGCCTAAGGACCCCGGTTCGAGGCTCGGTTCCCCAGGTCCCACGTTAGCCAGATGCACAAGGGGGCGCACGCATCTGGAGTTCGTTTGCAGAGGCTGGAAGCCCTGGCGCGCCCATTCTCTCTCTCTCCCCCTCCATCTGTCTTTCTCTCTATGTCTGTCGCTCTCAAATAAATAAATAAATAAATGAACAAAAAATTAAAAAAATATATATATTTTTATTTATTTGCAAAGAGAGAGAGAGAGAGAGAGAGAGAGAACAGCTATAAGGGCTTCTAACCACTGCAAACAAAATAGATGCATATGCCACCTTGTGCATCTGGCTTTATATGGGTGCTGGGGAACTGAACACCTGGATACTTTGGCTTTTCAGGCAAGTGCCTTAACCACTAAAGCCATCTCTCCAGACCTTTCCTTCCTTTTTTTTTCACCCATCCTTCCTTTCTACCTTACTCTTTTTTTCTTTGTTTCTGCTGTTTATCACTACAGAGTGATGAATTCTTTTTTTATATAATGTATCATGATATATTACTATCATTCTGAAGCTAAAATTACCCATGTTTGGCCACTGAACAAAGATTTTGAGCCAAGCATGATGGCATACGCCTTTAAACCCAGTACTCAGGAGGCAGATATAGGAGGATTTCTATGAGTTCAAGGCCAGCCTGGGGCCACAGAGTTCCAGGTCAGCCTGGGCTACAGTGAGACCCTATCTTGAAAAAAAAAAAAAAAGTTAAGAGGCTTAGCAGTTAAGATACTTACATGTAAGCCTGAAGACCTAGGTTTCACTCCCTAGAACCCACATAAACCAGATACACAGGGCACTGTATGCATCTGGAGTTCATTTGCAGTGGCCAGAGGCCCTGGCATGCTCATTTTTTCTCTCTCCCTAATAAATAATTAAAAATAAAATATTAAAATTTTAACATATGATTTTGAAGTAAAAAAATGACAGGTAAATTTGAGTGGAATGGGCACACTGTTTTAAAGATTTTTAAATTTGTCTATTTATAAGAGAGAATATGGACATGCCAGAGCCTCTTGCTACTGCCAACAAACTCTAGATGCATGCACCACTTTGTATATCTGGCTTTACGTGAGTACTGAGGAATCAAATCCAGGCTGTCAGGCTTTACAAGCAAGCATCTTTTTCTTTTATTTTGAGAGAAAGACAAAGAATGAGTGCACCAGAGCCTTCAGCCACTATGAACAAACTTGAAACACATGCATCCCTTTATGTGCACGTGTGACATTGTGTGCTTGTGTCACTGTGCGTCTGGATTGCCTGGGACCTGGAGATTTGATCATAAGTTCTTAGGCTTCACAGGCAAGCACCTTAACCACTATGCCATCTCTCCAGCCCAACAAGCAAGCATCTTTAACTGCAGAGCTATCTCCTCAGCCCTATTCTTATCTTTTCTGTTTTTAATTTAATGTGTGGGAGGGGCATGGTTATGGTATGTGTGTGGTATGGTATTCTTACCTTTTCTATTTGGAAATACTTATCTTGTTCCCAAATAAAACCACCAACTTTTCTTCTTATTTCTATGGAGAGAAAAACAAACAAATCCTATTTTTTTTTTGTTTTTAAGTGAATTTTAATGATATAAGGAAAATACAATATAATATTAAGGGAAATGACACATGTCAGTAGATGTGCACATAAAGATCCAGTTATAGGTTGGAGAGATGGTTTAACGCCTAAGGTGCTTGCCTGCAAAGCCTAAGGACCCATGTTTGACTCTCCAGATCCCACGTATGCCAGATGCACAAAGGTGAGGCAAGTGCAAGGTTGTACATGCCCACTAGGTAGCGCAAGCATCTGGAGTTCAATTACAGTGGCTGAGGACCTGGGTTGCCAATTCTCTGTCTCTCTAATTTTTTTTTGAACTTTTACACACAGCCAATCCCCCTACAACCTATACCCTATACCTTTTCCCACTACTACTTAAGACATGTGGCCCTTTACCCTTCACCCAGAAAATCCCTACATGCTAATTAGGTATCAATGGGACTGTGGTGGTTTGATTCAGGTGTCCCCCATAAACTTAGGTGTTCTGGATGCTAGGTCTCCAGCTGATGGCAAATGGAAATTGAAGCCTCCTGGAGGCAGTGTATTGTTGGGGGTGGGCTTATGGGTGTTACACCCAGTTTTCTCATGCCAGTGTTTGGCACACTCTCCTGTTCCTGATGTTGGCTAGGGGGTGATGTCCACCCTCTGCTCATGTCGTCATTTTCCCTGCCATCATGAAGCTTCCCGTCGAGTCTGTAAGCCAAAATAAACCTCTTTTTTTCCCCAAAATCTGCTCTTGGTTGGGTGATTTCTACAGCAATGTAAACCTGACTGCAACAGGGACCTTTGTACTAACAATCCACTTATGACCCATACCTCTTCCCACTCTTTCACAAATGCTTATAAACCCATCCCCCTGACAAATAAACAAGCTGTCCTCTGACACAGTATCCCAGGTGTTTCTTCCTGCTGCACTCATGGCCGCTCAAGACCCTGCTCCGCAGTTCCCTGGATGCTCCTGGGAAACCAATGTGCAGCAGCCCCAGGGTGGCCAGGAACCATATCATACTCCTACCATTAGACCATACTGCTCTAAATATATATTCGTTTAATTTTTAAAAGGAGTATGTTTTAATTTCAAACACAGTTTTTAAACATTTAGCTGGGCCTGGTGGTGCATGCCATTAATCCCAGCACTTGGAAGGCAGGGGTAGGGAGATCTCCATGAGTTTGAGACCAGTCTGGGACTACAAAGTGAGCTCCAGGTCAGCTTGGGCTAGAGTGAGACCCTACCTGGGGGGAGGGAGTTTAAATACATGTTAATATATAAGATGCTAAATTCAAAAACATAATAGGAGTGGTAACTTAGAATAAGCTCATTAGGTCAGTGATTCTATAATAAAAAGTTCTTGAGGCTGGAGAAATGGCTTAGCGGTTAAGGCATTTTTCAGGTTCAATTCTCCAGGTCCCATGTAAGCCACATGTGCACATGGTGGCACATACATCTGGAGTTTGTTAGCAGTGTTTAGAGGCCCTGGCATGCCCATTCTCTCCCTCCCTCCCTCCCTCTCTGTCTCAAATAAATAAATAATCATTTTTTTCAAAGTCCTTGAAGAATGATATTTGGCGCAAATCTGAGGCCATCCTGAGCTACACAGCAAAACCCTGTCTCAAGAAAAATAAACGTATCTGGGCATGGTAGTGCATGCAGATAATTCCAGCACTCAGAAGACTAAGGCATGAAGAGTACCATGAATTCCAGGCTAGCTTTGGCTGCAAAGTAACTGGTCAGCTAGGGCTACATAGCAAAATCTTGCATACCTTCCATCCCCCCTAAAAATGAAGCAGGGTGTGATGGTGCATGCCTTTAATTCCAGCACTCAGGAGGCAGAGGTAGGAGGATCACTGTGAGTTCAAGGCCAGCCTGGGACTACATAGTGAATTCCAAGTCAGCCTAGGCTAGAATGAGACACTACCTCAAAAAAACAAAAAATTGGGCTGGAGTGATGGCTTAGTGGTTAAGTCACATACCTGTGAAGCCTAAAGACCCTAGCTCGATTCTCCAGGTCCCACATTAGCCAGATACATGAGGGGGCGCATGTGTCTGGAGTTCCTTTACAGTGGCTAGAGGCCCTGGTGCACCCATTCTCCCTCTCTCTCCCCTCTCTCTGTCTCTAATTAATAAAGTAAAAAACATCTTTTAAAAAAAATTAAAAATAAAAATAAACAAACAGGACTAGAGTGATGGCTTAGCAATTAAGGCACTTGACTGCAAAGCCTGAGGATCCAGGTTCAATTCCCAGTACCCATGTAAAAGGTAGCATATGCATCTGGAGTTCATTTGCAGTGGCTGGTGGCATGCCCTGGCATACCCACTCTCATTCTCTCTTCTCTCTCTGCTTGCAAATAAATTAATTAAAAATAAATAAATAAGATGAAAAATAGGAAGCCAGGCTTGGTGGCACACGCCTTTAATCGCAGCACTTGGGAGGCAGAAGTAGGAGGATCGCCATGAGTTCGAGGCCACCCTGAGACTACATAGTGAATTCCAGGCAGCCTGAGCTTGAGTGAGACCCCACCTTGGAAAAAAAACAAAATGGAACTGGGGAAATGGCTCAGTGGATAAGAGGTCCTGTGCTAGTGCTAGTGTGAGGACCTGAGTTTGATCTCCAGCACCTGTGTAAAGAGCTGTGTACGCCGAGGAGGGCAGAGACAGCATGATTACTAGGGCTCACTGGGTAGCCAGTCTAACTAAAAACAGTGCAAGTTTCAGGTCTCAGGGGGAGACTCTGTGTCAACAAAATGAGGAAAAACTGAAAGAACATCCAAACACATGCACAGGAATCACAAGTATCTATGAAAATACCTGTATACTCTCCCCCCCCACACCAATAGACACACTATACACAGTCACAATATCAATTAAATAAGTTTTTAAATAATTCAATTTTCCATTACTCACTATTTACATAATTAGCTATTAAGTAAGTCTTACTGGAACATTAATTAAAGGAGAAACCAATTGTTGGGGTTTCTAAGGTCTGTTCCATGAAAATATCTTTTAAGTTTTTTTGTTTCACGTCTGCTTTTAGTATTCTCCACACTAGGAATCTATATAGTTTGTCTTTACTGTAGAGATGGACATACATTAATGAACAAACAAAATCCACATTAAGAATTGGATAATACTGTAAGACATACAAACTGAGATATTTACAATTGGCTAAAGAAGCTACATGGAGGGACATAAGAACATGTTCCAAGCACAGAAAACTGAAAGAACCAATCTTAGAAGAGTTTAGTTAATGGCCCTTTCTACTTCAGTGTTGTTGAAATAATTAATGTGAAAAATACTACCAACAATATAAAGCATACAAACATGTGAATTTGCTATCATAGCCAATATTTAAGGAAAAGCTGAAAAAAAAGAATTAAAAAGTGGTAAAGGGGCTGGAAAGATGGCCTACAGATGAAAGGTGTCTACTTGCAAAGCTTGATGGCCTGGGTTCAATTCCCCAGTACCCCATAAAGCCAGAAGCATAAACTGGCACATGTATATGGGGTTCATTTATAGTGGCAGGAGGCTCTGCTGTGCCCACACTCTTCTCTCCCAACTAAATAATTTTTTTAAAAAAGTAGCAAAGATCACATTTATTAATATTTGAGGGCTGGAGGGGTAACTTAGTGGTTAAGGCGTTTGCCTGCAAAGCCAAAAGACCTAAGTTCGATTCCCCAGGACCCATGTTAGCCAGATGCACAAGGAGGCACACGCATCTGGAGTTCATGTGCAGCGGCTGGAGGCCCTGGTGTACCCATTCATATTCTTTCTTTCTCTCTCCCTCCCTTTTTCTCTGTCAAATGAATAAGTAAAATTTTTTTAAAACTGTCACATGTCCTACACCTTAATATATTATCTCATTTCATTCTCAAAACAACTTGAAAGAGTTTGTTTATTGAAGTAGGGTCTTATTCTAGCTCAGGCTAACCTGGAACTCATTCTATAACCCAGGCTGGTCTCAAATTCACGGGGATCTTCCTACTTCTGCCTCCAGAGTGCTAATATTAAAGGTGTGCTCCACCATGCCTGGCTTGAAAGAGTTTAATAACTTGTTAAAGATTACACCACTAACAAGTGTTGGATCCTGGCTGGTGAGCATTTTGAAGACAGTTCACCATTGAATTCCTGACACTTGGGTTGGAATCTTAGCATACAGGAGGAACTTAATAAATATGTGAATGAATAAGCAAAGCCAGAATATTTACTATAGGGCCATCTAATCCCAAGTCTATACTCTTTCCTTGTACAGTAAATAATATGAAACTCAAAAAAAAAAAAATTGCCCAGCATAGTAGCTCATGTCTACAATCCCAACAGAGACTGAGGTAGGAGAATTACTGTGAGTTCAAGATGAGCCTGGACTATACAGTGACTTCCAGACCAGTGAGAACTAGAGTAAGACTCAGTCTCAAAAACAACAAGAACAGACAAAAAGCTCTCCAGGCATGATGGTGCACATCTTTAATCCAAATACTGAAAGACTGAGGTAGGAGGATCGCTGTGAGTCTAAGGCCAGCCTTGGACTACAGAGTGAGTGCCGGGTTAGCCTGGACCAGAGAGAAACCCTACCTCGAAAAAAAAAATACAAAAAAGGAACAAAAATTAGTAAAATTGGATTTGGTTGTCTAACAGGGATTAGCTGGATTTGGCAAACATTGGAGGGTTGACTGAATTATTGTTGCTAACCTTTCTGTACACTTGCAGGAGGAAGAATGAAATGACCTAAGGCCACAGAGGTTTTCATTTCAGCATTAGCCACTGCGTAAAGGTAGTAGGCATGAAAAACTGTAGCATTATCTTCTATGTAATCAAGGCTCTGATAAATTCTAGGAGAAAGAAAGGAAATCTTTTAGGTTATGAAATAAACAAGAATGTATTTAACCTTTCAAAATGACTAGAAGTAGAATATTAAAGAATACCTTTATGACAGTAACATGTTTTTTAAAAATAGGGGCTGGAGAGTTGGTTTGTCAGTTAAGGCACTTGCCTGTGAAGCCTAAGGACCCAGGTGCCATTCCCCAGTACCCACGTAAGCCAGATGCACATGGTAGCACATGTGTCTGCAGATTGTTTGCAGTAGCTAAAGGCCCTACAGTGCCCAATCTCCTTTTCCCTCTCTTACAGTGGTAGGACGCTCTGGTGTACCTGTACCTTTCTCGTTCTCTAATCCCGCCCTCTCCCCCACCACCTCAGGTAGGGTCTCACTGCAGCCCAGGCTCACCTGGAATTCATTATGCAGCCTCATGCTGACCTCGAACTCACAGAGATCCTACGTGTGCCTCCCAGCTTTTGTGCAATGTTTTTAAAGTACCAGTAAAATAGCTGTAAAGGCCGGGCATGGTGGCACACACCTTTAATCACAGCAAATCAGCCCGGGTTAGAGCTAGACCCTACCTTGGAAAACAAGAAAAAATAAAAATAGCAATGAGGATGAAGACTATGAGAGACCTGGCCCTCGGTCTTTGGCCACTGGCTCATTCATAGGGTAGAGCTTGTTTTTCAAAATATTCTAAAAAGCTGGGTATGGTGGCACACGCCTGAGATCTCAGAGAAAACAACGCAAAGGAACGAACGGAAGCATGCGAGGGAGGTGTAGGTCCCGTGCACGCGGACCGTGCGTGGGTCTGGTCCGGTCTGGTGCGGCACGCTGCGGCGTGCGCTGCACAGTCAAAACCCGGACCAAGCGACCCCGGAGATACGGCACTTAGGCAAGGAGAAGGCCGGTCCTCCCGCACGCACGCATGAGAACGAGCTCCTTTCAAACCCTCCTTCCTTCCCTGACCGCGTGAGAGGAAGGGCGCGTCCCGGTCACCCTCGGCTACCTCAGCGTGTCGGGGTGCGAGGCGTCACAGCTGAACAGGAAGTCCGCGGCCTGCACGTCGCAGACAGTCCCGCCCTCGGCCACTGTGGAGGCAAGAGCACCGGGTGAGGCGGGTGGGCGCCCTGGGGCCGCCCGCCTCACGCCCCCGCTGCGCATCTTCCTTACCCCACAACTGCCTCAGGTCCTGGCCCACGCTGCCACAGAACCACCCGCGCTGCCCTCGAAACATGGCGTCCCCTGGAGCCTCGCGCGTCCGAGGCGGTCCGGAAGCGGACCTGCAGCTGAGTCGCTGATTGGTCCGAAGCCGTGCTCGCTGATTGGTTGTGAAGATCTAGGCGGGAAAAGCCTCGGGAAGGGGAAAGCTGGAGGGTGACTATCAGAGGTGAGAAAGTCGTCGTTGGAGCTGAGGAGTTTTACATGCTAAGTCATTTCCTTTATTTTTACTAATTTGCACGTGGAGGGCAGGGCACCAGGGCCTCATGTCTATGTGAAACAACATCAGATCCTTGTGCCATTGTAATTTATTTGAGATTGAGAGGGAGAATGGGTGCACCAGGGCCTTCAGTCACGCTAATGAACTCCACACTCCTGTGCCTCCTTGTGCAGCTACCCTTTGGATGGGTAGTGGGGAACTGAACCTGGGTCCTGTGGCTTTGCAAGTGCCTTAACTACTAAGCCACCTCTCCAGCCCTTGCACCACTGTTTTTGCCCCAGGTTATGTTGGGTGGCTGGGGAATTGAATCCGTTAACAGACTAAAGCCAGCAATCACCTTAAACTGTTAAACCAGCCTTTAATCCTAGCACTTGAGAGGCAGAGGTAGGATGAGAAGTTCGAGGCCACCCTGACACTACATAGTGAATTCCAGGTCAGCCTGGGATAGAGTGAAATCCTACCCTTAAAAAAAATTATTGAGGGAATTGCCATGGGATTTTTTTTATAATCATGGAAAATGCTAATTAAAATTTTTAAAAATTTTAAAAAATTATTTGTTTACAAGCAAAGAAGCAAATGAACTTCAGACGCATGCACCACTTTGTGCATCTGGCTTTACATGGACACTGGGGAATTAGTGGTTAGGCTTTGCAGGTAAGTGCCTTTACCACTAAGTTATCTCTCCTGCCCCCTTTTTACTTGTTGTTGTTGTTGTTGTTGCTTTTTCAAGGTAGGGTCTCACTCTAGCCTAGGCTGACCTGGAATTCACTATATTCTCAGAGTTGCCTCAAACTCATGGTGATCCTCCTACCTCTGCCTTCCTAGTGCTGGGATTAAAGATATGCATGACCAAGACTGACTTCCCCTTTTACTTTTTATTTTGAGACAGGATCTCACTAAATTGCCCAGGCTGGCCTTAAACTCATTCCCTACCCCAGACTGTCCTTGAATTTTTAATCTTCCTGCCTCAGATCCCTGAGTAGCTAGATTATAAGCCTATGCCACAGAGTGTGGCTGACAATACCTGCTTTTAAAAAAATATTTGCTAGTGGGGCATGGTGGTGCACAGCTTTAATCCCACCACTCAGGAGGCAGAGGTAGGAGGATCGCCATGAGTTTAAGGCCACCCTGAGACTACATAGTGAATTCCAGGTCAGCCTGGACTACAGTTAGATTCTACCTTGAAAAACAAAACAAACAAACAAAAAAGAGATACTTGCTAATGAGCAAATGAGGCTAGGGAGATGGCTCAGTGGATAAAGTGGGTGTAACAATTTTTGTCCTAAGTCCAGATTCCCCAGTCCCCATGTAAGAAAAAGCTGGAAACTGTGGAAGGCTTCCCCAGTATTTCTACAGTGAGAAAGGAGGTGGAGACAGGAGAGTTTCCCAGAAGCTCCATAATTGACCCAATAATTGTTTTATAAACTCTACTCACATGACACACATACACACACCCCTAATAATTAAAAACCAACAACAACTAAGTTTTAAGCCAGATGTGATGGTGCATGCCTTTAGTCCCAGACTTCAGAGGCTGAGGCAGGAGGATTGCCTTTGAATTCAAGGCCAGTCTGGGGCTACAGAGTAGGTTCCAAGACAGCCTGGAGTAGAAGTAAGAACCTGCCTTGAAAACAAAACAAAGTTGTAAATGTAACCTTAATCATGTCATGGCTAGTTTACTTAAGTCAGAAGTTTTAAATATATACATGAATATGATCTGTACTGTATAAATCATTTTTTTCCCATTAAGACAAATGTGGCAGCAGGCTTTCACCCTGCCAACGCAACTCTGCTTGTTTTAATTTAAAACACTCCATGCTTCAGGCCCTAAAATGTTCCCCCAAAACCATTAGCTATATTGGATGAAATCAATTTAGATGAGAACTCCCAAGGAAAAGAACCAGTAACATTTCATTAAGAATACAGCCTAGGCAGGTGTGGTGGCTCACACCTTTAATCCCAGCACTCGGGAGGCAGAGGTGGAGGTGGGAGAATCACTATGAGTTCGAGGCCACCCTGAGACTACATAGTGAGTTCCAGATCAACCTGGGCTAGAGTGAGACCCCCACCTCAAAAAGAAAAAGAAAAAGAAAAGAAAAGAAAAAAAGAATACAGCCTAGCCAGGCATGGTAGCACACACCTTTAATCCCAGTACTTGGCAGGTAAAGAGGTAGGAGGATTGCCATGAGTTTGAGGCCACCCTGAGACTACATAGTGAATTTCAGGTCAGCCTGAGCTAGGGTGAGCCCCTGCCTCTGAAAAAAAAAAAAAAAAAAAAAAAAAAAGCTGAAAAAATAATCAATGATGGCTAAGAACTTTAAGAAAATACTGTTAGGGGTTAGGGAGCTGTCTTAGCAGGTAAGAGCATTTGCTATTCAAGAATGAGGACCTGAGTTCCATCCTTAGCACCCAGTAAAAAGCTAGGCATAGCCACGTGTGATGGCGCATACCTTCAATCCTAGCTCTCAGGAAGCAGAGGTAGGAGGATTGCCATGAGTTCAGGGTCACTCTGAGACTACACAGTTAATTCCGGGTCATCCTGGGCCAGAGTGAAACCCTACCTTGAACCTTGAACAACCCCCCCCCCCAAAAAAAAGCCAGGCATTCCTATAAATCTAATACTAAAGGAGGTAGAGACAGAAGGTCACTGGTCAGCCAGTCTAACTGAAAACTGAGAAGCTCCAAGTTCAGTAGTGACTCTATCTGAAGTAAACAAGGCATAAGAGTGATAGAGGACACCCTTTGTCTTCCTTAGGCCTGTGCATAAGTGCACACCAGACTGATTTATCTACACACACATGTGTGTGCACTGCATGCACACATACTGCACACCTCCTAATAAAAATAAACTTTTAGAAATATATTGGGGTCTCACAATTCAGCCTGAGTCTATGGAGCCATATATTCAAACTACCACATTATTCTGCCACTGGACCCCATAGTCTCATGACCATCTCACAATGTAAATTGTATTCAGTCCAACTTGAAAGGTCCCCATTGTCTTTACCAACTTTAAAATTGTTCAAAAGTCCCAAGTCTTGGGTTGGAGAGATGGCTTAGCAATTAAGGACACAGGTTTGATTCCCCAGGACCACATAAGCCAGATGCACAAGGTGGCGCATGCATCTGGAGTTCATTTGCAGGGGCTAGATGCACAGGAACTCTACTTCCCTCCCTCTCTTCCTCTCTCCCTTTCTCCTCTCTGCCTCTTTCTCTTTCTCATATAAATACATAAATAAAATATAATTTTTAAAAAGTCCCACATCTCATATGATATTCAAGACTATCTGTTAACTGTGATTCCTTTAAAATCAAAGCAAGGCCTAGAAGCATGGCTTAGCAGTTAAGGCATTTGACTTCAAAGCCAAAGGACCTAGGTTCAATTCTTCAGGACCCATGTTAGCCAGATGCACAAGGGGATACACACATCTGGAGTTCATTTGCAGTGGATGAAGGCCCTGGCACACCCATTCTCTCTCTATCTCTCTCTCCCTCTTTCTCTGTCAAATAAATAAAAATAAAATACTTAAATAATCAAAACAAGTTATATGCATCCAACACATAATATTACAGAGTAGACATTTCCATTGCAATAAGGCATAACAAGGAGAGACTGGACCAATACAAAATCAGTAATTGTCAGGTAAATATCAAACATTTTCAGTTCTAGTCTGACATCCATAACCAGTGACAACAGTCTCTGGGTTTTCTACCTTCGCCCCTCCAGTTGGGCTGAGTAGCCTGGAGAAAACTTTCATTTCAAGCCAACGGCACACCATGGTAACTATTGTACAATCCTGGTACATCTTTCAGTCTCCACTGCAAACCATGGTCCATCCTCTCAGCTCCATACAGTGGCCTTAATTAGCCTTCAAACAGGGATATCACCCTGTTTCACATGCCACATCTCAGCAGTATTTCCAGATTCTACTCCAGATGATGTCCTGATTGGTCTCTACGTAGGGATATCACTCGGCTTCACATGCTATATCTCATCAGCAGCTTCTGCAACTGTATACACTTCATAACCCTTACAGGCATTTTTCATGCTTCCAAAACCAATACCAGGTAAGCAGTGACACAGCCAATTTTTTAGTCCAGGGGTAAACAAATTTTGACCTTGAAGAGCAGGATATGCCCTTAGAATTCTTTCTTTCTTTTTCCTGGGGGGGGGGGTTCTTTTTCAAGGTACGGTCTCACTCTAGACGAGGCTGACCTGGAATTCACTATGTAGTCTTAGGGTAGCCCTGAACTCACGGTGATCCTCCTACCTCTGCCTCCCAAGTGCTGAAATTAAAGGCATGCTCCACCTGGCTCTTTCTTTTTTGGGGGGGTGGCGGTGTTGCAGTCAGGTCCGCATTGCTGGTAGCAATCACCCAACCAAGAGCAGCTTCTAGGAAAAAGAGATTTATTTTGATTTACAGGCTCAAGGGAAAGCTCCACAATGGCAGGGGAAAACGGTGGCATGAGCAGAGGGTGGACATCACCCCCTGGCCAACATAAGGTGGACAATAGCAACAGGAGAGTGTGCCAAACACAGGCATGGGGAAACTGGCTATATCACCCATAAGCTTGTCCCCAAGGATACACTGTCTACAGGAAGCATTAATTTCCATTTTCCATCAGCTGGGGAACCTAGCATTCAGACCGTCTAAATTTATGAGGGACACCTGAATCAAACCACCCAGGGGGGAGGAGGGTTTCAAGGTAGGGTCTCACTCTAGCCCAGGCTGACCTGAAATTCACTACGTAGTCTCAGGGTGGCCTTGAACTCACTGCAGTGCTCCTAATTCTGCCTCCTTAGTGCTGGGATTAAAGGTGTGCACCATGGGCTGGAGACATGGCTTAGTGCTTAAGCGCTTGCCTGTGAAGCCTAAGGACCCTGGTTTGAGGCTCGATTCCCCAGGACCCAGTTAGCCAGATACACAAGGGGTGGCATGCGTCTGGAATTCGTTTGCAGTGGCTGGAAGCCCTGGTGTGCCCAGTCTCTCTCTCTCTCTCTCTCTCTCTCTCTCTCTCTCTCTCTCTCTCTCCCTATCTATCCATCTGCTTTTTTTTTTCTCTCTCTGTCACTCTCAAATAAATAAATAAATGAACAAAAATTTTTTTAAAAAAGGGTGTGGACCATGATGCCCAGCTTAGAATTCTTCCTTTAAGTCACTTTCTTATCAAAGAGTTTGCATTGCTGTTCATTGAACCTTTCCAGGGTGGACTTCACCCTCAGCCTTCTTTTCCATTGTTTCAATGTAAAGAAGTTGGCCCACCCTTAATGGTGGTAACCTGTTTAACAGTTATAGCATTAGCAACCTAAAACAGTCTCTGGCCTGTAACTTTAAGCTTGTTGAAAATTTTCCAACTTTAAAGCACACATCTTTCAGTTCTATACCTTCACCAAGTACACCAGTCTATTACTTTCTTTCTTTTTTTTTTTTTTTTTTGGTATGTGGGGGTTTCAAGGTAAGATCTCACTCTAATCCTAAAATTCATTATGTAATAGTCTCAGGCTGGCCTCAAACTCACAGCAATCCTTTTATCTCCGCCTCCTGAGTGCTGAGATCACAGCCAAGTGACCATGGCTCAAGATGTTTCATCTGCCCAGCAGATGCCAAGAAGTGTACCCTTGCTTAGGCATTTGATTTATAGTCTAAGCAAGCTTACTTTCATATTTCATGTTCACTTGTACTATTTTAACTGCCTTCCTTGCTTTGTATATATTTTTAAAATTTGTATGTATATGAACAACTTGTTTCATTTGCTCAATCAGAAGAGCAAATAGCCATTCTTTTGATATTGCGATTCCTGAAGGTATCTATAACCTATAACCATTAAAAGTTTTGTATAAAACAAAAAAAGTTTGGGGCTGGAGAGATGGCTTAGCAGTTAAAGTGTTTGCCTGCAAAGTCAAAGGACCCAAGTTTGATTTCCCAGGACCCATATAAGCCAGATGCACAAGGTGGCACATGTGTCTGGAGTTTGTTTGCAGTGACTGGAGGCCCTGAAGTGCCCATTCATTCTCTCTCTCTCTCTGCCTCTTTCTCTTTCTCTCTCAAATAAATAAATAAAATATTTTTTAAGAAAAGTTTGCACCACCATGTCTGGCCATTACTTTTAAATTAGATCTTACTGAAATTCGTAGGGCTTGGGCAGAAGAACTTATGCCAGGAGCTCAGTCCCAACAAAGTTCTCTGTTGTCTCTCCTTTCCCTTTGAAATTTCATAAGCAAAGCCTTCTAATTCTCTCTGCATGTACCATTTTTTAACTTTCACCCGAATGGCCCATAAAATTTGGCTTACTACTCTGTGAGGCTTCTGATATCCCAAGTACCAAGTTCACCTATATTCCTTTAGTATATTCCTCTAGTACATAAGTTCCAAAAGAACACAGTCAAATTTGTCTCAGTAACCACCCCACTCTTCAGGTAACAAAGTACTGTTGCAGTCAGCTTCTCATTGCTGAGACAAACATCCAACCAGACACAGCTTGTGGGAGGAAGGGTTTATTTCAGGCTTATGGAGTCCTGGGGAATACCATCAATGGTGGAAGAAGCTGTCTCCCTTTAAATACAGAGACATCAACAATAGCCAGCACCACAAAATAGCACTAACCACTGTGAACTAAAGTTCCCAGAAAACAGCTTTATCTGTTGTACCTACTTTCAGCAAGGCCAAATGGACTGATAAAGCTCCTGTGGTCATAAGAGAGATGGAATGTTGCAAGTCAGAACCAAATTACCTTGGGCTACCTTTAGCCCCTTAATAGCCATTTATTGCCCACCTCTGTGTCTGATCTAACATCCTGGTAACTATCAGGTGATCAGAATTAATCCTTTTGTAAATGCAAGAACAGACCCCAGCTTCCACCAACCCAAGGGCTAAGAATGTCATTAGATAGCTTCTGAGACCTATGGTGGAGATTTCCCCACTTTGCTCTAACCCACCTACCCAATGGCCTGCCAATGTATTTGAAATGTGCCTTGATTTATGACTTTCTTTTGTTCTGTAACTATAAAGCCTTCATGAAATTGTTAACACATTGGAACATGGAATTTTGAGTAACCTAAATCTGTGTTCCCTGGCAACAGTCACTCATGTTTGTCTCCAGAATAAACTACCTCTTATCCCCTTTGAGGTGAGAGCTGTGTCTTTTGCATAAACACCACCAGAACTCAAAACCACTCTCCTGGGCTGGAGAGATGGCTTAGTAGTTAAGGTGTTTGCCAGCAAAGGCTAAGAACTCATGTTAGAATCTCCAGGTCCCACATAAGCCAGACGCACAGTGATGCAAGCATGCAATGTCCCACATGCGCACAAGGGGCCACATGAGTCTGGAGTTTACAGTGACTGAAGGCCATCTATTCTCTCTCTCCCCCCACCAACTCTCATAAATAAATAAATAAATAAATAAATAAATAAATAAAAAACTACTCTCAGCCAGGCATGGTGGTGCATGCCTTTAATCCCAGCACTTGGGAGGCAGAGGTAAAAGAATTGCCATCAGTCCAAGGCCACCCTGAGACTACATAGTGAATTCCAGGTCAGCCTGAGCTAGAGTGAGACCCTAGCCAAACAAACAAAAAAAAAATATACCTACTGTCTCCGTATCTTTGGGATAGACTTTAGATCTACCCCCAAACACACCTGAGGGCTATACTCCAAGATGTGTCCCCAGTGACACCTCTTCCCCAGTAAGAGCTCCTTCCATCAGGCTCAAAATTCAAGCCTGAGTCTGTGGGGCCATATATTCAAATTACCACATGTGGGTACTGGGGAATTGAATCTGGGCTACCAGGTTTTGCAAGCAAGCACATTTAACCACTGAACCATCTCTCCAGCCCCACAAATGTATTTGAATATAGAATAGTGCCCCTCATAAAGATATAAAGTGGGGGAAACTGAAAAAGGAAGAAAAAGCCCAAAGACTTGCTAGACTAAAAAGCATGTTGAGGGGAAGGATAAAAGGAAAAGCAACTGGGGGAGGGGGACCAAAATGCATTATATACATGTATGAAAGTATCAAAAGTTAAAAGCATGTTGACTGAATTCAAGACAAATTTATAACCTAATTAGATCTACCCCCAAACACACCTGAGGGCTGTACTCCAAGATGTGTCCCCAGTGATACCTCTTCCCCAGTAAGAGCTCCTTCCATCAGACTCAAAATTCAATTCGGACTCAAACCTAATTTATAACCTATTTTATTTCTTTCTCTCCTTTTTTTCTTTCTTTCTTCCTTTTCTTGGTTTTTCAAGGTAGGATCTCTACCCCAGGCTGGCTGATCTGGACTGGAATTCACTATGTAGTCTCAGGCTGTCCTCGAACTCACAGGACCCTCTTATCTCAGCCTCCTGAATGTTGAGATTAAAGATATGCAACACCATGTCCAGCCCCATTTTCTGTTTTTTTCTCTAAGTCTCTGGAGCTTACTTTTTAATTTACAGCAACAAGTTCTAATAAATAAATGAGATAAATTTTTATATCAATAGTTAATTAGGGGCTGGGGAGATTGCTCAGTGGTTAAAGGCACTTGCTTACAAAGCCTGATGGCCCATGTTTGATTCCTCAGTACCCATGTAAAGCCAGATACATAATGTGGTGCATTGTTTGTTTACAGCAGGAAGAGGCCTTAGTTTGTACATTTTCTCTATATATCTCTCTCCATTTCCCTCCTTCTCTCTCTCTCTCTCTCTCTCTCTCTCTCTCTCTCTCTCTGGTTTTCGGAGATAGGGTCTCACTCTAGCTCAGGCTGACCTGGAATTCACTAAGCAATCTCAGGGTGGCCTCGAACTCATGGTGATCCTCCTACCTCTGCCTCCCGAGTGCTGGAATTAAAGGCATGCACTACCATGCCAGGTACTCTCTTTTTTAAAATATATTTTATTTATTTATTTGAGAGAGAGAAAGCAGGAGGGAGAGAGAGAGAGAATGGGCATTCCAGAGCCTCCAGCCACTGCAAATGAACTCCAGATGCATGTGCCTCCTTGTGCATCTCGCTTATGTGGGTTCTAGGGAATCAAACCAGGGTCCTTTGGCTTTGCAGGCAAATGTCTTAACCACTAAGCCATCTTCTCTAGCCCTCTTCTCTCTCTCTCTTTTCCTTCTTCTAAGGGAAATATTTTTTTAAAAAAGACAAATAAGGGTTGGAGAAATTGCTCAGTGGTTATGGTGCTTACCTACAAAGCCTAACAACCTACATTAGATTCCCCAGTACCTACGTAAAGCCAGGTGCACAAAGTGGGTAAAGGCCCTGACTCACTCTTTCTTTCTTTCTTTCTTTCTTTCTTTCTTTCTTTCTTTCTTTCTTTCTTTCTTTCTTTCTTTCTCCCTCTCTCTCTCTCTCTCTCTCTCTTTCTCTCTCTCTCTCTTCTATCTTTTCTCTCTTCAGTCTCTGCAAATAAATTTTTTAAAATGAGGAAAGAGTTGAATGAACATTTTTAAGATAAACGACAAACCCCAGCATTGAAGAAAAAAAGACAATTAAATAGACTGCAGAGTTAAAAATTCATCTACTTAGTGTCATTATGCTAGAAACTAATGACAGTCTTTTCTGGATATATTTTAAAAGGCTTCTCAAGATTCACTAATCAAGTCACAATTTCTTCCAGAAACCAGAGCATGATGACCGCTGTCATGACAGTGGCTCCACTGTCTTAGAAAACCCCAGAGTAGTGAAAACTACTTGAAACACTAAAATGTAACTCAAACCCCTTTTCATTATTTCAGAGTTCCCCCTAAACTGGAAAGAGAATCCAATGAAATTGGTAAGCTATTTCAATAGTTCTTTAATAACTCTGTGAATTTATACACTAGAATTACTAATCACTGTGGATGTACAATGTGCAATGGTTCTTTATTCTCTCCACCATCATTAAGGCAGGGGCAGAAGTAGGGATAAAGTTTCTCCGTGAAAATGGTGCTGAAGGTGTAAAGGTGGGCCATGGTTTTAGCATTGTAGAAGGACACCTGTCCTCCCTCGTAATCCAGGTAAATGCCCACCCTCTCAAGGTCGGCAGGTTCCAGACTATAAGAAGGAAAATCCAGAGCCTTTAGGTCAGTTTGATTCCTTAGTCTTAAAAGCCAGAACCCTTGCTCAGGAGTGAGAGGACAGCTCCCCTTTCGAATGATGGACTCTCTGGCCACTCCAACGGTCCATTTTGTCTTCCTTGCCACTTCTACTTCCCAGTACCACTTTCCGCAGGTAAAGCCTGTTGAGCCCAGTACAGCCACACTTGAGTCAAACCTCTCTGGATCGTCAGGTATCGCTTGCTTAATGTCAGCGTGCCACACACTGGTGTGGGTTTTGGATAGCACCAGATTTGGATGAGCTGTTTTAGGATCCAGACTTAATGGAGAGAGGCCTAGTGAGAAAATAAGAGATAGCAAGGAGTGAGTGGAAAGGGGTTGCGTACAAATGCCCAAAGAAAAAGATAGGATGTGTGTAGACATAGTACCCTGACTCCTCATGTGCAGGAGCTCTTAGGCAGGCAGTTTCTTATGCACTTCTTACTGGTCTAGTATCTGTTGCTATTTCTAGACATTTTATATTGAAAGTAAGGTCAGGCTTTACTCTGAGATAATATTTTCCCTACTGAAGCAAATGATATAACTAATGTAAATCTGTACAAATATTTATAAATACAAATGCCAAAGAGGTTAAAAAAAAAAAAAAAAAGGTAAGGTTGCCCTGTTGAATTTTTTTTTTTTTTTTTTTTTTTTTTTTCCGAGGCAGGGTTTCACTCTGGCCTAGGCTGACCTGGAACTCACTATGTAGTCTCAAGGTGGCCTTGAACTCTTGGCAGTCCTTCTGCCTCTGCCTCCCCAGTGCCCTATTGAATCTTGCTAAAGAGAATAGCTATCTCAGTTGTGATATAACATATAGGAAGTGTATGCTTTAGGTAAACAGAGGGGAAAAGAATAAACGCAGTTGTCTGGTGTGGTGGTACATGCCTTTGGTCCTAGTACTCAGGAGGCAGAGGTAGGAGGATTGCTGTGAGTTTGAGGCCAACAACTACATAGTGAATTTCAGGTCAGCTTGGGCCAGAGCAAGATCCTACTTCGAAAAACTAACTAACTAAATAAACAAATAAATGCAGTTGCTTATGTGGGGGAGATAATAAGGACTTGTCTGTTAGAGCTAGGTTAAGACAGAGATAAGTGGTCACATTTAGAGATCAATAGTGGGATGTTTATATTTGGCTTAGCATATGATGAGACATGAGATTTGGGGTGGCTCGTATCACTGTTCTTCAGAATGTAGTCCATAAGCTATATTGGTAACCAGTCTGAAACAAGATAATAGAGATGTTCAGCGCCAGCTATAAATGTTTTATTTTAAGTTTATTTATTTGCTGTGTGTGCTCACATGTGTGAGTTCAGGCGTGCACGTGTCACAACATGCCTGTGGAGGTCGGAGGATAACTTTCATGTCTGTCCTGGTCTTCCATCTCATTTGGAGGCAGGGTGTATTTGTTGTTGGCCATTCTATTCACAACCTCCAGAAAATTCTCCTGTTTCTGCCTCCCTCCCTCCTCACAGTAGGTGCACTGGGATGACAGAAGCTAGCCCAGTTTCTGGCTTCTTGATTTTTGTTACTTGGGGCTGGGATTCCACACTCAGGTACTCAGAGTTGCACACTAAACGTTTTATCTACTGAGCCATCTCACTAGCTTGAGAGTAAACGTTCAGAAATTTTCACAGCAATCTAACAAAATAACTTTAGGTCAGTTGAGTCTAATAATTACAAAATTAGGTTTGTAGTTTATAATCTTTTTTTTAAATATTTGCAATCAGGAGAGGGGGAGAGAGAATGGGCATGCCAGGGCCTCTTGCTCCTGCAAGAAAACTCCAGATGCAATGTGCCATTTTGTGCATCTGGCTTTACATGGGTACTGGGGAATTAAACCTGGGAGTGTAGACTTTGCAGCAAGTGCGCTGAGCCATCTCTCCAGACCTGTAGTCATTTTTTAAAATTTTATTTATTTATTTAAGAGCAACAGAGACAGAGAGAGAAAGAGGCAGATAGAGAATGGGCATGCAAGGGTCTCTAGCCACTGCAAAGGAACTCCAGATGCACGTGCCACCTGTGCATCTGGTTTACATGGGTCCTGGGGAATCGAGCCTCAAACCAGGGTCCTTAAGCTTCACAGGCAAGTGCTTAACTGGTAAGCCATCTCTCCAGCCCCTGTAGTCATTTCTTTTAATCTCACATTTTCAAGTATTAATTTATATTTTATTCTGCAATATCATTCCATGACAAATGTGGATCTCAAAAATGTATAGAGGGGCTGGAGAGATGGCTTAGCAGTTAAGGGGTTTGCTTGCAAAGCCAGAGGATCCCAGTTCAATTCTCCAAGACCCACGTAAGCCAGATGCACAAGGCAGCACATCTGGAGTTTGCAGTGGCTGGAGGCCCTGGCATGCCCATTCTCTCTCTCTCACTCTCTCTCTTTCTCATTTTCTGCCTCTTTCTCTCTCTCTCTCTCAATTGAATAAATAAATAAAATATATTTTAAATATATAGAGAGAGGCTAAATAAAAGTTCATCCCATAGAAGTAGAATAGAATTGCCTGGTGTAGTGGCACACAACTTTAATCCCAGCACTTGTGAGGAAGAGGTAGGAGGATTGCTGTGAGTTTGAGGCCAGCCTGGCCTAGAGCAAGACCCTACCTCAAAACAAAACAAACAGACAAAAAAAAAAAAAAAAAACAGAAAAAGAAAAAGAAATAGAATAGAATAGTGGTCCCTTGAGGACAGGAAAGGTAGAAAGGCATAGGGTAGAATGATATTACATAGTAAGTGCCAGAATACGGTTAGATAGGATAATTATAATCTACAACAATTTTTCTTTCTCATCTGCTGTGCTGTGGATTGAACCTAGGACCTTGTACTAGGTTACATCCTATCACTGAGTTGCATCCCCAGATATATTGTATATTTCAAAGCAACTAGAAGAATTCAAAGTTTTCCATCACTTGGAATAGATAAATGTTTGAGATAAGAATACTAATTACCATGGTTAGATCATTATGGATTGCATACAAGTACTTAATTATCATACATAATTATCATATCCCATCAATATGTATGAATGTCATATGTCAATTAAAAAATTAAATACTGTACAGAGCAATATGGCATATACCTATAATCCTAGCACTCAAGAGAAGCCAGGAGGATTTAAATTCAAGATTAGCCTGAATAACATAATCATATCCTGTCTCAAAAGAACATTCTGAGGGCTGAAGAGATGGCCAATTAAGTCAGATGGTTCATGCCTATAATCTCATCACTTAGTAGGTAGAAGCAGGAGGATCAGTAGTTCAAGGTCATCCTCAGCTATGTAGGGGGTTCTTAGCCAGCCCAGACAACATGAGACCCTGTCTAAAAAACAACAAACAAGCTGGGCTTGGTGGCGCATGCCTTTAATCCCAGCACTCGGGAGGCAGAGGTAGGAGGATTGCCATGAGTTCAAGGCCACCTTGAGATGACAGAGTTAATTCCAAGTCAGCCTGGACCAGAGTGAGACCCTACCTCGAAAAACCAAAAATACAAACAAACAAACAAAAAAATGAGCCAGGCATGGTGGCACACACCTTTAATCCCAGCACAAGGAAGGCAGAGGTAGGAGGATCGCTGTGAGTTTGAGGCCACCCTGAGACTCCATAGTGAATTCCAGGCCAGTCTGGGCTAGAATGAGACCCTACCTCAAAAAAACAAAAAAAACAAGGGGCTAGGGAGATAGTTCAGTGAGTAACAGCACTTGTTTCACAGACTTGAGTTTGATTCCAAGTGTAAAAAGCCAGGCATGGCCACATATGCCTGTGACCCCAGCACTTAAGGGGGTAGAGATAGGAAGATCTCTGGGACTCAGCCAGTTTACCAGAAAAAGCAGCACAGGTTTCTCAGTTTCAGTAAGAGACACTGTCTCAGGGAAATCAGGTAGAAGAGTGAGAGAAGAAGACAGACTACATTTTTCTCTGGCCTTGGCACACATGTGCATAGGTGTGCACATTTGCACCCACATGCAAACACATCACATACTACGTACATACACCAAAAAACTTGTTTAAGGAACCATTAAGCCAGGTGTGGTGGCTTACCAAATGTGTGAGCTCTAGGTTTCTTAACAGACCTTGTCTCAAAAATATAAGGTGGCAGGCTGGAGAGATAGCTCAGCAGCTAAAATGCTTGCTTGCAAAGCCTAATGATGAGAATTCAATTCTCCAGGACCCACATAAAGCCAAATGCACAGTGGCACATGCATCTGGAGTTCATTTGCAGTGGCTGGAGGCCCTGGTGTGCCTATTCTGTCTCTCTCTTCTCCTCCTCCTCCTCCCTCTCCCTCTGTCTCTCTCCCCTTGCAAATAAATACAAATATTTAAGGCTGGAGCTATGGCTTAGCAGTTAAGGCATTTGCCTGTGAAGCCCAACGACCTAGGCTCAGTTCCCCACAACCCACATAAGCCAGATGTACTTGGTGGCACATACATCTGGAGTTTGTTTGCAGTGGCTAGAGGCCCTGGCATACACATTCATTCTCTCTCTGTGTCTTTCTCTCTCTTTTTTTTTTTTTTTTTTTTACGTCAGACAGGTTATGTGCCAGAGCGTAACAAGGTTTAGTGGGAGGCACACGTCACGCAAGAGCGTGAACACCCAATCATCACGCTTATGAACCAATAAAAGGATCAGTCTTTCTCTCTTAATTAATAAATATGTAAAAATTAAATAAGATGGTCAGGTGAGGTGGTGCATGACCCTACCTTGAGGACAACAACAATTAAGGTGGTAGCAGAAAGAATGTAAGAGCCAAAGGAAGGGTAGGACTCCTTACAATGTGCTCTTCCAGACACAGAATGGCCTGAATATCCATGACCTCATAGTGCCTGACACTACCTACACAAGACCATCATGATAGGAGGAAAAGATGATGACATCAGAATAAAAGAGTCTGATTAAGAGAGGGAAAGGGCATGATGGAAAGTGGAGTTGCAAAGGGGAAAGAGTGTGTGAGGGGGGATTACCATGGTTTATTGTCTATAGTTATGGAAGTTATCAATAAAAAAAAACCTAAAAATAAAATAAAATAAATAAGGTGGAGAGCAACTGAAGAAGATAGGTTCTGGGCTCTCCATGCACCAGAAACACCTCCATTAAAAGCTACATATAGCCAGGCATGGTGGCACACGCCTTTAATCCCAGCATTTGGGAGGCTGAGGTAGGAGGATCACTGTGAGTTCAAGGACACCCTGAGACTACATAGTGAATTCCAGGTCAGCCTGAGCTACTAGAATGAGACCCTACCTCGAAAATCCAAAAAATAAAAAATAAAAATGTTATATATGGGCTGGAGAAATGCTTAGTGGTTAAGGCACTTGCCTGCAAAGCCAAAGGACCATGGTTCAATTCCCCAGGACCCATGTAAGCCAGATGCACAAGGTGGCACATGCATCTGGAGTTTGTCTACAGTGGCTGGAGGCCCTGGTGCTCCCATTCTTTCTGTTTTTCTCTCTCTCTCTCTGCCCCTCTCTCAAATAAATAAAAATTTAAAAGCTACATATAACTACATCGGTGAATCTCAGAAAGCATTATGCTAAGTAGAAAATTCCAGATGCATAGGACATAATATATGGTTTATATTAAAACAGAATTATGAAAATATACATCTAAGGTGAAATAAAGCAGAACTGTGTCAGGGATGGGGGTATACAGAAGGGACTGATTGTAAAGGGACATGTGATGTGAAAGATGTGGTGTGGGAAATAAAAACTTTTCTACATCTTGATCTTGACATGTTTGTCACAGCTTACAACTCATCACAACTCAACACATCTTATACTGCAAAGTACAAGAAAATAGTAGTTATACTTTAGTGAGGTTGTTTTTAATGGCAATCACCTCGAGAAATTGTTAATAAGAATAGATGATGTGTGATTTTTTTCAAGGTAGGGTCTCACTCTAGTCCAGGCTGACCTGGAGTTCACTATGTAGTCTCAGGGTGGCTTCAAACTCACAGTGATCCTCCTACCTCGCCTCCCAAGTGCTGAGATTAAAGGTGTGTGCCACCACGCCTGGCTTAGATGTGTGCTTTTAATGAAATCAAAAACATAATAGCAGAGTCCATAAGCATTCTATAAAAACCTTATCTAAAATTGTATTTTTATAAACTTTTTATTTTGGATACTAGATAATATTATTAAAATACCATTTGTGAACCAGGCATGGTGGTGCATGCCTTTAATCCCAGCACTCAGGAGACAGAGGCAGGGGGATCACCGTGAGTTTGAGGTCACTCTGACACTACATATGAATACCAGGTTAGGTTGGGCTAGAGTGATACCCTACCTTGAAAAATACAAAACAAAACAAAAACATTTGTGTTCTTTTTTTTTTTTTTTTTTTTCAAGGTAGGGTCTCACAGTAACCCAGGCTGACCTGGGACTCACTCTGTGGTCCTAGGCTGAACCCAAACTCATGGTGAACTTTCTATTTCTGCCTTCTGAGTGCTGGGATTAAAGGTGTGCATCACCACACCTGGCCCATTTGTGTTCTTTTGTCTTACTTAGTGCTTTTGTATCTGCAGGCAATGAAAATTTAATGTGCTTATTAGGCACATTGGCTAAAATTACAGGTTTTCAGGGCTGGAGAAGATGGCTTAGCAGTTAAGGCATTTGTTTGCAAAGCCAAAGGACCTGGTTTGATTGCCCAGGACCCACATAAGCCTGATGCATAAGGAGGAGCATATGGATGGAGTTCGTTTGCAGTGGCTGGAGGCCCTGGCACGCCCATTCTGTCTCTCTTTCTCTCTCTCTCTCTCTCTCTCTCTCTCTCTCTCAAATAAATAAATAAAATATTTTTTAAATTATGGGTTTTCTTGTGAAGCACTGATGACTGCTAGCATCTGCATGCTATGACAAGCACAAAACGCCCTGTAGAAAGCCCTGTGTACACACAAAGAGTGTGCACAGAAACCTTCAGGGCAGAGAAACGAGGATTTACTTGAGCTGATTTAGCAAAACAATAAAATTGTGGTTGTTTCTACATTTGATAGAGCAAACAAAATCATTGGCTGAGGAGTGATTCTAATATCAGACTCCTATGCATTTACCAGTTCAAAGGTGTATTGTCTTAGATCATAGCAACAGAATAAATTCAGTCATGCCAACTAGCCTCTTTTTGACTAAACTCCTGTCTTAGCCTGAAGAACCACAGAAGAGGTCCGCAGATGGAATAGAGGTCAGAGGCTCTAGGAATCAGTAGCTATTGCACACTGTACCTGGCGAGAGAGTGGACTGCATTTCTCTCCATACCATGTACTGGATGGGACCTTTGAAGAGACCTGGGTTCAGCTTCCTGGAGATAAGTTCTCTGGGTGCCAGCATCTTCATTTCTTGATCCACTCTGCAAGGGACATAAATCATTCATTTTTAGACATCTTCCAGGGGCTGACGAAAAGGAAATAAGGAATACCATAGTAAAGTACTTGCCTATCTATGAGCTTTGTGATATCCTAAAAGAAAAGGAGAAACAGAGAAGTCAGATGCTGGTCCATCAACTCCAAATTTCTCTGGTGATTCTGACCACCACCAGAATTTAATCAATACCAGTTTCCTATGGAGATGGTCTTTAACTCAACTCCAGCAACTGTTTTCATCCTCCATGTGCTTTTTCTGATTTGCATCCCTAGATATCCTCAGGATAACCCAATCTTACTCTCATTTGCTGACCTTCTCTGATTCCCTAGAATTCTAAGTTTATTTTTAAATTTTATTTTTATTTATTTGAAAGAGAGAGAGAATAGGTATGCCAGGGCCTCTAGCCACTGAAAATGAACTCCAGATACATGTGCCACCATGTGCATCTGGCTTACATGGGTTCTGGGGAATTGAACCTGGGTCTTAGGCTTCTCAGGCAAGCACCTTAACCATTAAGCCATCTCTCCAGCCCCAATTTCAATCTTTAGAGAGAACAAGAAACAATAATTAAGGTTAAGCCTTTTTAAACCTTGCTTCTAAATAGTCCCAGAAGAAAAACTAGAAATATTCCATTCCTAAGCCAACTTTTCCTTACTCTAGCTAATTAAACTTTTGAGTATTGAGGAGATAAGTTAGTGTTATTTTAGGGGTGAAACTTCAGGTAATTAAGTTTGGCAAATAACTTTTAAGATAGGTCAGTGTGATAGTTTGAATGGATGTCCCACAATATATTCAGGATTTTATTAAAACTTGTAATTTAGATCTCCATCTGCATGGCTGGATGGACTAGGTGTCACTAGGCGGATCATAGGGTCTAGCCTTAAGGTGTGGGGATGGATTTGGAATTCCAGCCTAAAGATATGCAAAGTGGGGCTGGAGAGATGGTGGTTGCCTGCAAACCAAAGGACCCAGGTTCTATTCCCCAGGACCCACATAAGCCAAATGCACAAGTGGTGCATGTATTTGCAGTTTGAAAAAAAAATATGTAAAGTGCTTGAGCTTTGATGGGGTTCCTGCTGAAGTATGCTTTCTTGCTTTTGGTGGTGGCGCCTCCCTCCCTCCCTCTCCCCCTCCCTCTCCCCCTCCCTCCCCCCTCCTTCCCCCCCTCGCTCCCCCCTCCCTCCCTCCCTCTCCCTCTCCCTCTCTCTCTCTCTTTCCCCCACCCCTATGTATGGACCTGTGAAAAGGAGGCCAACTTCTTCTACCATTACAGAACTTCCCTGGGCCTGTAAGCTTCATTCCTCCCATAAATTGTGCCTGGTTTGGAGGTTCATCCCAATGACTGACACTGTCTATTACAGTCAATTTATGACTAAGAACTTGAGTCAGCCCAGGCATGTTTTTGACAAATAAAACTTTAGAAAAGCATAATAATATATAGTGTTATTAATGAAATTGTATATTGTGTCTTATAAGACAGTGAAAGTAAAGGTGTCTGCTGAACATGAAACAAAGATAGCCTCCTATTTTTCATCCAGAGGATCTTAAAGGCGGTATAGCGGGTTGGTTTGGATAGGATTTGCTTTGCTCTGCTGCCTCCTGGTGGTGACAAGCAGTATTACATCCTTCCTAGTTCCTTCCTGACCTGCTTTAAGTGTACCCATAATCATGATGGTACCCAGTCTCACTTTGAGGAAGACGAAGGTGTTCTGCTGTTCCAACCGTGCCTGTACATTCGCCAGCATATCTTTGACCAGGAGACACTGCTCCTGGATATGGTTCATGTTCAGCTCCATCTCCTCATTCAAGGCCTTCCCTTCTTCCCGGAGGTCATTTAGAATGTCCTTTTCTCTGCTGTGCAGGAACTGATGCAGCTTTAGAAACTCCAAGGAAATGTGTTGTTGCAGATGTATCTTGTTTTCCTGGAAACCTCCATGATCATCACCATGATTATTACTGAGACTAGCACTTAGGGATGGGGGCCCACACCATAATAACACACCTTAGGAAGCACCACACAATGGAATGTTGCTTAGTATCAACATTCAACCCTGCTCCAAGAGTCCTTTGAGAGACTTACTCCTTTCTTGGACAATGCAATAGTCCAGGATGAACATGCCAAAAGTGGTTTCTAGGTCCTTGTAGTACTGGGGTGGCAGACAGTACTCTATTAAATAGCACTGTGAAGGGCTGGAGAGGTGGCTCTTGTTTGCAAAGCCTGATGGCCCAGGTTTGATTCTCCAGTACCCATATAAGGCCAAGTTCATTTGCAGTAGCAAGAGGCCCTAGTGGTGCCCATTCTCAATCTCGTGGTGTCTTTATTGCTCGCTCTCTCACTCACTCTCTCTTTCTCTATACTTGCAAATATTATTTTTTAGATTTTCATTGACACCTTCCATAAGTATAGACAATAAACCATGATGCAAATACTATTTTTAAATAATAACACTGTGGAGTTCACCCAACCTTCCAGAATGAATGATAATGCTTTGTAAGATTAGTCAATTAATATCTACCAAATGCTGCTATCATACTAGGGCCATAACGAAACTGAGAGAAAACTGTCTTATGTACACACCAGAATGTGGGTAATGCTATTCCTGCTGCCAGGGCAACACAAAAGCAACCAGATGTGAGCAGGGTCTAAACCCCTGCAATTGATCGTTGCTACATTGGCAATTCTTTTCTTAGGTGCCCACAGCCTCTTCACAGGTGCATTGTCTGGCATCCTGGCTTTTCACTCTGATACCCTCTTCTTCCTCATTTCTAATGGTTTATTGCTTTATCCACTCATTCCCAGTCACACAGAACTTTGTCATTCCTAGCAAATACATCATCTCCAAAATAACTTGATGCTCCAAACTCACTTGGGTACACCCACTGCAACAATTGTTGGAGCTCGCGGAAACTGTATTCCTTGACCTCTCCATCTCTGTGTATGCACTTCCACTGTCGTATTTTCTCTTGCCTCTTGGATTCCATGGGCCATTGTTACTGCACTCTTCACAAACTTTTAACTCTATCTCTTTTCTAACTCACATTTTTACGGTTCCCCTTTTACCTTTCTCATGATGATTTCTCATTATTTATTGGCTCTACCTCTTCTAGCCAATATTATAATTTCTACTTATTAGAATGGCTTGGTATTCTACTCTAAGCTCTTTCCTTCTCATTTTACACTCTTTCTAGGCAATCTCTTGCTCCACAGGGGTTTTAAAATTTTTATTTATTTATTTGATAGAAAGATAGGGAGAAAGAGGCAGAGAGAGAGAAAGAGAGAAGGGGCACACCAGGGCCTCCAGCCACTGCAAGTGAACTCCAGATGCATGTGCCACCTTGTGCAACTGGCTTACATGGGTCCTGGGGAATCTAACCTGGGTCCTTTGGCTTTGCAGGCAAGCACTTTAACCACTAAGCAATCTCTCCAGCCCTATCCCACAGTTTTAAATGCTATCTAGTACTGACAAGTTATCTCCAACTTCTGAGTTCCACATTCCTAAATCCAGCTACCTACTTGATATTGCCAGTCAGTCCTCACATCTAATCAAGCACCACGTACACATAAATTTCTCTCTTAACCATATGTCCTTATTTATAAGAGAGAAAGAAAGAACGAAATAGAATGAGAATGAATATGAATGTACCAGGGACCCCTGCCCCTGAAAATGCACTCTACATCTCTGGAACCACTGCAGTCACCTTCCAACCATAGTTGTTGACATTCCCTTGCTGATGCATTCTCCACACAGCCACCAGACATTTTCAAAATGAAATGAAACCATGTCCTATTTTAAAGCTCTCTTTCTCACTTCACTGGATGAAGTTCAAAATGCTTACTTCTCCACACAAGCAGGTACATGACTGAGGTCATATCTGCCTCTCCAGTGCCATTCTGCTCAGCATGCTGCAGCTGACTGTCCTTTCTCTGGACTTTTCTAGTGATCTTTCCTCTTCTTACAACACTGTTCTCTAAACCCTTTGTTTCTATTCTCCTCACCCAGTTCACTTGATTAAGTTACTCATCCTTAGTTCTCAAATTTTTTTTTATTTATTTATTTGAGAGCGACAGACAAAGAGAGAAAGACAGATAGAGGGAGAGAGAGAGAATGGGCGCGCCAGGGCTTCCAGCCTCTGCAAACAAACTACAGACGTGTGCGCCCCCTTGTGCATCTGGCTAACGTGGGACCTGGGGAACCTAGCCTCGAACCGGGGTCCTTAGGTTTCACAGGCAAGCGCTTAACCGCTAAGCCATCTCTCCAGCCCAGTCTCAAATTTTAAAAATGAGCTTTTAAATTATTTTATTTATTTGAGAAGGAGAGAGAATGGGTGCAACAAGGCCTCTAATCAATACAAACTCCAGATGCATGTGCCACCTTGTGTATCTGGCTTTATACGGGTACTGGGGAATTGAACACAGGTCCTTAGGCTGTGCAGGCAGATGCTTAACTGCTGAGCCATTTCTCCAGCCCTTAAAAATGATTTTTATGGACTGGGGATATAGCTCAGAAGTTAAAGGCGCTTGCTTGCAAAGCTGGATGGCCTGGGTTCAATTCCCCAGTACTCATGTAAAGCCAGATGCACAAAGTGGTATGTGCGTCAGGAGGTCCTTTGCATGGGCAGGAACCTTAGTACTCCCATATTCATTCTTATTCTCTTTCATTCTTTCTCTCTGTAATAAATAAAAATATTTTCAGTATCTTTTCATTTACTTATTAGATAGAAAGAGAGAAGAGATGGGCATGTTGGGGCCTCTTCCCACTGAAAACTAACTATATTCATGTGCCACTTTGTGCATCTGACTTGGTTACTGGGGAATTGAACCTGAGCCAGCAGGCATTGCAAGCAAGAGCCTTTAACCTCTGAGCCATGTTCCCAGCCCTCAATTTGTTTTTTGTTTGTTTTTTCTTTTGACAGGGTCTCATGTATCCCAGACCGGCCTTTAACTTGCTATGTAGCCAAGGATGACTTTGAACTTCTGAACTTCCTTCCTCCACCTCCATATTGCTGCACCCCCATTCTGAGTTTATATGGTGCTGGGGATCAAAACCAGGGCCTCATACATGCCAAGCAAGCACCCTACCATCTGGGCTATGTCTCTAGCCCCAGGGTTCAAGTTTTAATTAGAGATTTCTTCAAAGAACTTCTCTCCTTCTACCTAGGTTAGGTTCTGTATTTGTATACTGTAATCATGCCCTGTATGTTCACTTATAATAATAATCACTATTGTTATTTTATTGTTATTGGTGGTATTGTTTAATTAATGTCTCCCACCTCCAGATTCTGGTAGAAGGCCTAGCCCATTCAATAAATATTTGATGAATGAATGAATATCGACTCTAACAACTGAATGAGAAGCTATTAAAACAGGGATAAAATCCTCTGGAGACATCATTACTTCCACCCATCATTCTTTTCCTGAAACCACATATTTCTTTTTCTAGATGCCAAATACCAGAGATGGCTCTTCTAAATAGGATAATTAATGAATAATTAGAGCTTCCACTTCAGTTCCCAACCTAGAGACTGATTTGCCAAATCTCTTAACTATCAATATCATTCTATAATGCCTAGGAAGTTGATAGTATATAGGCAATAGTTTTATTTAGTTTGGGGGAAGCTAAGAAAGATTGAATCAGAAAAATCATGAAATCTGAGACTTTGGTTCAGACATGCCTGCTTGTCAACCATAGGGGGACAGGGGAGTATTTCTTCAGGCATAAAAAGTTTTAGTGGGTTTTGCTGGTAAATTCCTTGTTTTTCTATAGATGAAGACAGACCAGACATATCTCAATTCTGCAATAAAGCCAGTCTGTTTGAGTGAGACACTGCTGGGACCCTATCGCACCACATATTTCTTTCCACCCTATGGTAAAATAGCACAGATTCTATAGCCCATTTGCCATGTAGTACACTGGTAAGACATGTCATTTTTGTGCCCATGCAGCTGACATAGCAAGGGTTTCTATCTCATAGACCCTCTACCCTGCTCCTCACCTTATAAGCAGAAATGGCGTCCTTCTGCATATTTCTCAGAGACTGAAGTTCCTTCAAGTTTTTCTCCAGCTGGCCCTGATAGATGGCAAGCTCTTCCTAGGAATACCAAATAGCATTAAACCACACCAGCTTGGGAGATGAAAGGCCAGAAAGAACATCCCCAAAGCCCCAGTACACCAGAGAAAAGTAAGCTCTAAAAGTACGCTCTTGCTCAAAAAAAAACAAACAAACTCATTTTCTAGGCAATCTCTTGTGTTCTAGTAACTGTCTCTTAAGAATTATGAATCAAAAAAAAAAAAAAAGAATTAAGACTCAAGCAGAGGATGTAGCTCAGTGATACAGCACTTGCTTTGCCAGCATGAGGCTCTGGGTTCCATGCTCAGCACCAAAACAAAGCTTTTGAATAAAAGTATATGCAGCAGAAAAAGTTCATTTTGACCCTTTAATAGCTCGCTGTAGGGTTTTGAAAAGGCCAATGGAACTCTACACATCATTCACTCTACAGTTCTCACCCTGATAACTTTTACCTATGCAACATCTGTCTCCTCTTCTGCCCATCCAAATCCAAATGATTTTGTAGTTCAGGCTGTATTCCTTTCCTTCATGGCACATGCCCTGATTACTTCAGCCCTCTAATGTCTCAGAAATTCTAAACATGTATGAGTTATAAATGTGACAAAATTTAACTCAATCATAGATTCCTCTTCTGTCATTATCTTTATTTTAAACTTCGCTATATTTTGAAATCTATATAACAAGAGCATTACTATAAGTTTATGTTCTATACAATATGTGATTGAGGAGGCAGCCATAGCTCCTCCCCTGCCCCTTTCTGTTAAGCAGCTTCTCTAGAAAAAGAACTTTGGGGCTGGAGAGATGGCTTAGCGGTTAAGCGCTTGCCTGTGAAGCCTAAGGACCCCGGTTCGAGGCTCGGTTCCCCAGGTCCCACGTTAGCCAGATGCACAAGGGGGCGCACGCATCTGGAGTTCGTTTGCAGAGGCTGGAGGCCCTGGCATGCCCATTCTCTCTCTCTCCCTCTACCTGTCTTTCTCTCTGTGTCTGTCGCTCTCAAATAAATTAATAAATAATTTTTAAAAATATATATTTTAAAAAAAAAGAAAAAGAACTTTGTAAATATGTTGTATGTTTCTGAGCACTTTGGGCTGTGTTATCATTTTAAAAGGTTAAAAGGTGAGGTTTAAAGAGAGAAGAACCCATACAAAAGGAGTTTTAGACCCAGGGCTCACACACCATAAAGAATTGGACAGCATCAGAGATTTTCAGGAAGTCCTTAGACTGCCCCATAGACAGCCGTACATCCTTGCATTGAAAGCAGATCAGTTTTCCATCTGTCTTACAGAACAGTTTCAGGCTCTCTCCATGCTCTGGACACTGTGGATGACTCTTGAGCAGGGATAACTTCTTAATCTTCTCCACCAGCTTCTCCAGCACAAGGTTGAAGGTACAATTGCTATAGTGAGATAGCATCTTACACTCAGGACAGAAAGTTTCCTTTACTTGCCGCTTCCAGAAGTCTTGGATACAGGTTTGGCAGAAGTTGTGGCCGCAGCTTAGCATCAGTGGGTCACGGAACCAGTCATTACACAGCGGGCAATGCAGCTCCATAGTTATGTCTTGCATCGCCACTTTCGAGGGGTTGTGGGTGGTGGAGTCACTGATCTCAACATAGTTGCCTGGATCGAAGTTGGAGGAGGGTCTAGAGGATACCTTCGGAAAAGAACAGCTTAAGTGAGTTTCTCTCTCTGGTTGCCCATTGCTACCCTCTAGGATGGTGGGCTTCATTCTGAAAGGAGCTGAAAATCTGTGCAACTGGGGTTAAAGCCCCATAACCTCTCCTTTGAGAAGAATCCAGTAAAATTTGTGGTTCTATTTAAGCTTTAATAGAGAACCAAGGCAAGAAAAGAAAGAGTACTCATGTACATTTCTATTTTTATGTTTGTAGTGGTGGGGATTGAATGCAGGGCTCTGATCATTCTAGGCAAGCGCTCTACCACGGGGCTACATCCCCTATCCAAAGGAAGAGTATTCAAGCAGGAGCTGGGAGATGGCTCAGTAGTTAAAGGTGCCTGCTTACAAAAGCTTGAGGCCCAGGTTCACTTTCCCAGCAACCCATATAAAGCTGGACAGCATTCATTTGCATCAAAGAGACCCTGACATGACTAACCATGTACATGCATGTGCATGCATACACATATGCAAATAAAAAATAATAATTTAAAGTATACTCAACCAAAGAAATAGATTTTGTTGTTTATTCCTCTCTTTACCTACCTTTCACATTTATCAGTTCAGAGTTTTATGTCCAATGTCTGTTTTATTAGACATTGACTTTATTTTTGTTTCTTTTTAATATGTTATTTATTTGTGAGAAGAGAGATTATGAGTGTTCCAGGGCCTCTTGCTGCTGCAGACAAACTCCAGATACATGTACCACTTTGTTTATGTGTGTATTAGGGAAAGAAACTCAGGCCTGCAGTCTTTGTAAGCAAGTACCTTTAACCATTTAGTCATCTCTCCTATTTTTGTTTTCTTGATATTAGATACCAAAAAGAAAAAAAAAATGAACATCAATTAGGTTGCTCAGTCAATGGTATGATTTCAACCCTCCAACACTCCTTTCTAAAAACACATTATAAGGGCTGGAGAGATGGCTTAGTGGTTAAGCGCTTGCCTGTGAAGCCTAAGGACCCCGGTTCGAGGCTCGGTTCCCCAGGTCCCATGTTAGCCAGATGCACAAGGGGGCGCACGCGTCTGGAGTTCGTTTGCAGAGGCTGGAAGCCCTGGCGGCCCATTCTCTCTCTCTCCCTCTATCTGTCTTTCTCCCTGTGTCTGTCACTCTCAAATAAATAAATGAACAAAAAAAAAATATTTTAAAATGAAACAAAGAAAAGCTCAAAACTTCACTCCAGAAATATGAATACAGAAAAAAGAAAACAAAATCATAAGTATATAACTCATCAACTTCACAAAATGGACACATCTATATAATTATTACACTAAGGAAAACTGTTCCCAGCACTCCAGAAGCTGTCATATGTCTTCTAAGGCAGAGTTATAAACAGCCTGGCTAAGTGTTGAAGAAATGTCACAACACAGCAACACAGAGACAATTGTTAAAGGCTTTGCTGGATGGAGGAGGAGGGGTGTCTTCTCTTCTCTTCTGGCATTTGAAAAACTACCAAGGGCTGGAGAGATGGCTTAGCAGTTAAGACCTTGCCTGTGAAGCCTAAGGACCCCTGTTCGAGGCTCAATTCCCCAAGACCCACGTTAGCCAGATATACAAGGGGGCACACACGTCTGGAGTTCGTTTGCAGTGACTGAAAGCCCTGGTGCGCCCATTCTCTCTCTGTCTCTCTATCTGCCTCTTTCTCTGTCACTCTCAAAGAAATAAATGAAAATAAACAAACAAATAACAACAACAACAAAAAAAAAAAACTATGGAAACACTACCTGACCAATGGAACACATTTCAGTGGCCACAAATTACAAACTTTACAAAATTAAAGACTTTATACAAATAGTTCAGAAAAGTCACTAAGCAAGCAAACAAGGATGGAGAGACACTTATTGAAAATATCATTTTCAGGCTGGAGAGATGGCTTAGTGGTTAAGGCGCTTGCCTGCAAAGCCAGAGGATCCAGATTCAATTCTATAGGACCCATGTAAGCCAGATACACAAGGTAGTGCATGCTTCTGGAATTTGTTTGCAGTGGCTAGAGGCCCTGGCACAACCATTCTCCTCCCCCCCCCCACCTCTGTTTCTCAAATAAATTAAAAAAATTGAAAATGTCATTTTCAGTTAAGGCAATCAAAGAAACAAGAAGGTATGGTCCCATTCACAGGGGAAAAATAAATTATTCCAAGAAAGCCTGATCATAAGACCTAGTACACAAGGACTTTTTTTGTTTGTTTGGTTTGTTTGTTTTGACTTTTGTTTTTCTTTTTTTTAAGTTTTTTTATTTTTATTTATTTATTTGAGAGCGAAAGACAGAGAGAAAAAGAGGCAGAGAGAGAGAGAATGGGCGCGCCAGGGCCTCCAGCCACTGCAGACAAATTCCAGACACGAGTGCCCCCTTGTGCATCTGGCTAACATGGGTCCTGGGGAATCGAGCCTCGAACCGGGGTCCTTAGGCTTCACAGGCAAGCGCTTAACCACTAAGCCATCTCTCCAGACCTGATTTTTGTTTTTCAAGGTTGGGTACCAAGCTAGCCCAAGCTGACCCGGGAATCACTATGGAGCTTCAGGGTGGCCTCGAACTCGTGGCAATCCTCCTACCTTTACCTCCCAGTGCTGGGATTAAAGGTGTGTGCCACCATATCCAGCTTGAGTGTTTCTAATTTATTTATTTTCAATTTTTACACATGTATATGATATATTTTGGTCATACCACCCATTAACTTCTCTTGACTCTCCACCTGTTCAATGAGCCCCTTCTTCCCAACTAGTCCTACTTCTACTTTGGTAACATGCATACATGTGTGCATGTGTATGTATGTGTCCAACACAGAGTTTAATTAGGGTTACCCGCAGGAACGTGGGCAGAGGATTATTTACCAGAGTATATGCAACTTACCATTGGCTATGACACTGAAGAACAGATCTCCCTCTCTCCCATGTACCACTAACTCAGAAAGGGGTGGGGGCTTCATGAGTCCCTCCACCACTCATGCTGGACTGCTGATGGGCCCAATCTGGTACAGATCTTGTGCAGGTAATGACAGCCTCTGTGAGCTCATGAACGTAATAGCCATGTAGACAAAATATTTAAATCAACCACTTTAAATATGTGCAAAAAGCTGAAGGAATGTCAGAGTCACATGTTGGGTCATGATATGCAGAGACATTTATCGTACCAATAACTGTGGGCTAACTCCACAATGCACGACCCATTTACATCAACAAGGAGGGGCCAGTGGGAGGGGATAGATCACAGATGAGCCTACACAATGGTACCAAACTGCCTGTATTTGCTGAAAAGAAAACTAATAAATTAAATTTTAAAAAAAAGCTGAAGGAAGCCAGAAGAATAATGACTTGTCAAATAGAATAATAATAAAAAAGAGAATATGAGGAGAAATTAAATTAAAAACTATGGAGCTAAAGACATAACAATGGCTGAAATGAAAAATTCACTGAGAAGCAGAGATAAAAGAATGAACAAATGTAAACCACACCTGAGAGACTTATGACACACTACCAAGCATACTAACGTGTATAATGAGAGTCCCAGAAAGAGGAGAGAGAGAAGGGCTGAAAACTTCCCAAATATGATGAACAAAGCTATAAAAAAAAGTTTAGATACAAGGGATTCACAATGCAATTAATAGATATTTCTGTTCAGAAAACACGGCTGTCAGAAAACAGTATGATAACATATTTGAAGCATAAAAAAAAATGGAAAAGCTATCAAGCAAAAATTTTTTATGTCTGTCTACCCCTGACATGAACCCAAGTAATGTCTTCATGACACCACAGTTGTCGCTGATACCCCACAAGTCCATCATGTTCCATAAACATTTAGACATGGAGGAATGAGAAGGTGGGAGACAACGAAACAGAGGAAGTCACCTTAAAAGAGGAAGGTCCTCAGGGGATGGTGGCAGGGGAGAGGGGACAAAAAAAGGACAATGGGAAAGGAACATAATCAAATTACTGTGTGTTCCTATATAAAAATTCTTGGGTCAGGCATGGTGGCATGTGTTATGAGAGTTTTGTGGCTCCTTTCTAATGCAAATTGCACCAGTAAATTTAGGGCACCCCAGATCCTTGTGTTATGAATTTAAAGAATTAAACCCATAGGCTAGAGAGTATGACTTAGACTTTATTAGATTTAGAGAGGAAAGGAAAATAAAAGACAGAGCTCTCCGACCATGCGGAAGGCAGGAAGGGGTAGGAAGCTCACACGGGAGTAGGGTTGGGGTTCCCCCACCTCAGCCCAGCAGGGCTGAGCTGAGGGCCACTCACCAGAGCAGGGACCTGGAAGTGCAGAAAAGGTAAAAAGCCAAAAAGAGGCCTTGCTCGCCTGGAAAGGATTTATTTTTAATCTTATTGTGGTGGGCCTTACCTTCAGTCTCAAGTGAGTCTGAGAGCAGACTGATTGGTCTAGCCTCAGGAAGGGGAAGCTATGCCCGCCTGGGTGGGGTGAGAGAGAGCTCACTGGAGGGGACTGGATCAGACGCTGGATGCCAGTTGTGCTGGAGCAGGCAGGTGGTGTGACATCTGTTTCATTCCCTCTTTTGGACCCAATCCTGACTAATTCTCCCTCATTCCCCCCTCTCTTGAGAAGACATTCTAACTGCTATTAGAGGAAAGTGAATGATGACCAGTCAGTCTTTTAACTATTTCTAGCTGACTGGGGTCCTAGAGTAGGCAGTTAGAGTCTCGGGGCAGGGCAGGGGCGGTGGGGGGAGGATACATAAAGGCTCAAGAGATTAGTCTGTGAGTCGGCCAATGTCCCATTGCCCTCTGTCTGTAAATTTTGTTTGTTTTTTCAAGGTGGGTTCTCAATCTAGCCCAGGCTGACAAAGAATTCACTATATAGTCTCAGGCTGGCCTCAAACTCACAACAGCACTTCTCCCATCTTGGCCTCCTGAAGTGCTGGCATTAAAGACATGCACCACCACACCGGGCTGTATGTAAATGTTTTTGATGGGTTATAAAAGGTGGGGGGGTGCATGCCTTTAATCTCAGCACTCAGGAAGCAGAGGTAGGAGGATGGCTTTGAGTTTGAGGCCACCCTGAAACTACATAGTGAAGTCCAGGTCAGTCTGGGCTAGAGTGAAACTCTACTCAAACACACAAACAAACAAAAAGGATTGTAAATACTAGCGACATCACTATTAGAGCCTATCCCAGAGACCGGGAAGTTTGACATTGTGAGATACGGATGGTTGGTAGTCCTGTGAGAAATGGCAAGAGATCAGCTCTCTGAGGATGATCAAGGGCCTGTACGGATGGAGTTAGATTGTTGTATGACCATCTTAGTATGAGTTGCTTGTAAACGAGCAGAGATAAAGTTAAAACAACTGAGTATACAAGGTCCAAAGATCAACAGAATAACTATGAAGATTATAATAAGTATAATCTTTTTCCAATATGAAAAACCTGAGAATCAGTCTCAGAACTGTTCACCAAATGGCACCGTGGTGTCTGACATGGTCAGAACCTGTTTCTGTAGGTCGTACAAAGCAGATGAGATGTTAGCAGAGTTATCAGGAATACATAAACAACATTTAACCCTTGGCTGCTGTGAGGATGTCCAAAGCCATGTGATTTTGTATAATTGCTTTTCTCATCATTTGATATTCATTTTGGGCCACTTTCCTACAAAGCCTGCCAGCCTCAGTTTAATTCCCCAGTACCTACATAAGGCCAGAAGCACAATGTGGTGCATGAGTTTGGGGTTTGTTTGCAGTGGCAAGATACCCTGAGGTTCCTGTTCTCACTCTCCTCTCTTTCTTTCTCACTCTTGCTAATAAATAAAATAAAAATAAATATTTAAGTTTTAAACGATATTATTTTTTAAGCCCTGGAGGATCTTGACTAAAATACAGCTAAAAAATAAATAGTACATGTTGGGATTTGTGACACATACTTGTTAATCCCAGTACTTAGAAGGCTGAGGCAAGAGGATTGTTATTTCAAGGACAGCCTGGGCTACATAAGATGACCCTGTATGAGAAAACAAAACAAAAGTAATTTTTTTCTCCTTATCAACACTTACTTCATATAAAAGTGATTGCACTCTGGGGCTGAAGAGATGGCTTAGTGGTTAAGGCACATGCCTGTGAAGCCCAAGGACCCAGGTTCGATTCTCCAGGACCCAGGTAAGCCAGATGCACATGGTGGCACATGTGTCTGGAGTTCATTTGCAGTGGCTAGAGGTACTGGTGTGCCCATTCTCACTCTCTCTCACCCTCTCTGTCTCTAATAAATAAAAAATAAGTCTTTAAAAAAAGTGATTGCACTCTGACTAGAGGTAGGAATTAGGAACATGGATATAAAGAATGTGTGTCAGCTATATGTTATCTATAGGAAATTTCACTAGAGCTATATAGGCACAAATAGGTTAAAAGCCTATGGATAGAAATATATTCCATACAAATAATTCCCAGAGACAGATGGAATGGTTATAATAACATATAGCAAAATAGACTTTAAAATCAAAATTGTTATAAGAGGGCTGGAGAGGTGGCTTAGCAGTTAAGCGCTTGCCTGTGAAGCCTAAGGACCCCGGTTCAAGGCTCGATTCTCTAGGACCCATGTTAGCCAGATGCACAAGGGGGTGCATGCGTCTGGAGTTCGTTTGCAGTGGCTGGAAGCCCTGGCATGCCCATTCTCTCTCTCTCTCTCTCTCTCTCTCTCTCTCTCTCTCTCTCTCTCTCTGCCTCCTTCTGTCTCTGTCATTCTCAAATAAATAAATTAAAATGAACAAAAAAAATTGTTATAAGAGTCAAAGAACAGACCGGAGAGATGGCTCAGTGGTTAAAGGTGCTTGTTTGAAAAGGCTGACAACCCAAATTTGATTCCCCAAAACCAATGTCAAGTCAGCTACATGAAGTGGTACATACATCTGTACTTAGTTTTAGTTTGCAAAGGCAAGAGACTTTTGTGCACCCATACTCACTCACTTGTGCTCTCTTACTCTCTAGTAGATAATTTTTTTTTTTTTTTTTTTTTTGGTTTTTCGAGGAGCTAGTCCAGGCTGATCTGGAATTCACTATGTAGTCTCAAGGTGGCTTTGAACTCACCGTGATCCTCCTACCTCTGCCTCCCAAGTGCTGGGATTAAAGGCATGCCCCACCATGCCCAGCTAAATACAAATTTTTTTTTTAAGAGGCAAAAAAAGAAAAGAAAACAGGCATGATGGAGCATACTTTTAATCCCAGCACTTGGAAGGCAGAGGTAGGGGGATCGCTGTGAGTTCAAGGCCACCCTGAGACTACATAGTGAATTCCAAGTCAACCTGAGTTAGAGTGAGACCCTACCTGGAATAAAGAGAGAGAGAGGACATTATATATTGACAAAGGGTCAATCCACCAAGAATATATAACAATTTAAAACAAGTATACAAGTAACAACACAGTACCAACATATATAAAGAAAGCCTTAAGAATGAAAGCAGAAATAGTTCTAAAACAATAGTTGTAGATTGCATTCCCCCAGTTTTCCTATAATGAAAGGAAAACCTAGACAGAAGGTCGGTCAGGAGACAGAAGGCCTAAACAATAGCAGAATACACGTTACTCTCAAATGAACATGTGACATTCTCTAAGAAAAACCGTATGTTAAGTCACAAAATAAATCTCAATATATTTTGGAAATTTAAAATATATTAAGTATCTTCTCAGGCTATAATGGAGCAAAAACTAAGAAAACTGGAAGTTTACAATTTAGTGAAAATTAACACAAACAACCAATGAGTCAAAGAAGAAAGTGAAATTAGAAAATATTTTGAGATAAATTTTAAAAAACACAACATAATAAAACTTATGGGAATAAGTCACCTCTATCACTAATGTAATAATAATAAAAATATTTGTATTTATCTATTAGAGTTTTTTTCAAAGTAGGGTCTCACTCTAGCCCAGGCTGACCTGGAACTTACTCTGTACTTCTAGACTGGCCTCCAACTCACAGTGATCCTCCTACTCTGCATCCCAAGTGCTGAGATTAAAAGCATGTGCCACCATGCCCAGTACCTCTGTCACTTCTGCCAGGGCCCAGGAAACATTACGGAGGAAGTAGCCGGTTAAATTGTGTCCTGTTCTCACTGCTAGCCTGAGAACCTCCTCCAAACAGATGGTGATAAACACTAAGGAGCCTCATAAATCATCAAACTAGGGCTGGAGAGATGGCTTAGCGGTTAAGCGCTTGCCTGTGAAGCCTAAGGAACCCGGTTCGAGGCTCGGTTCCCCAGGTCCCACGTTAGCCAGATGCACAAGGGGGTGCATGCGTCTGGAGTTTGTTTGCAGAGGCTGGAAGCCCTGGTGCGCCCATTCTCTCTCCCTCTATCTGTCTTTCTCTCTGTGTCTGTCACTCTGAAATAAATTAAAAAAATTTTAAAAAATCATCAAACTAGAAAAAGGACCTTATAACCCAGCTATTCCACTCCTTGGAATATATCCCAATGATTCTTTACTCACTTACAGATACTTCATCATCCATGTTTATTGCCACCTTATTCACAATAGCTAGGAAATGGAACCAGCCTAGATGTTCTTCAACTGATGAATGAATAATGAAGGTGTGGATATTTATACAATGGAGTATTTTTTTAATATTTTATCTGCCATTTCTTTTTTAATATACATTTTATCTATCTATTTATTTATTTGAGAGCGAGAAAGAGGCAGAGAGAGAGGGGAGGAGAGAACAGGCATGCCAGGGCCTCCAGCCACTGTGAACAAACTCCAGACACATGCGCCCCTTGTTCGTCTGGCTTATATGGGTCCTGGAGAGTTGAACCGGGATCCTTTGGTTTTGCAGGCAAATACCTTAACTGCTAAGCCATCTCTCCAGCCCATACAATGGAGTTTTATTCAGTTGTAAGGAAAAATGAAAGCTATAGGAAAATGGATGGATCTGGCAAAGATTATACTAAGTGAGGTAACCTAGGCTCAGAAAATCAAATGCCACATGTTCTTTTGTATGTGGATCCTAGCTTCAAATATTTAGATTTATATGTGAGTTAGAATAAAAGTCAGTAGTACAGACCAGGAAGCTAGGAAAGAGGCTATGAGGGAGAAAAAAAAGAGGAGAGGGCTTAAGGGGAGGGCATAGTAGATATGTAAGTAGAAGGGCAGAACTGGGGTAGGTATGGCCTTAAGGGCAGGGGTGGAGGAAAGGAGAAGGTGGGAGGAGGATTAATCAAAATTTAAGATTTATGAATAAACCATATAGAAACCTACTTTTTCATGAGCTAATAAGATATATGTTTAAAAAGAGAGTTTTGGAGCTGGACAGATGGCTTAGCAGTTAAAGTGCTTGTCTGCAAGCCTAAGAACTCATGTTCAAATCTCCAGGTCCCACGTGAACCAGATGCCCAGTGACACAAGCATGCAATGTCACACATGTGCTAAAGGGGCGCACATGTCTGGAGTTCGTTCACAGAGGCTGAAGGCCCTGGCACATCCATTTTCTTTCTCTCTGTACCTCTTTCTCTCTCTGGCAAAATAAATAATAAAAAAGAGAGTTTGGGCAGAAGTATCTTGTGGAGATAGATAATGTTGTGACCAGAAGCCATAGAATGTTATTAGAAAAATTGCAGTACCAGGGATGGGATACCTTCCAGCAAATTGTTGGTTAGGGAGGCCCCTGATGTCCCCAAAACATTGGGCTGTTCCCAAGGCTTAGTTTCCCATCAGAACTAGATGATAAGACCCTGATGTTGAAGACTCCACATGCTTGGGGTGTGGGTCCCCCTGAGAAATATGACTAAATTGATATGTTATGCCCACCAAACTGCCCTCTAAATACTCATATTTATGCAAATACATTAATGCTACTCTCACATTTGCTTAGAGAAGCTCCTCTATTTCAGTTGGGGGGACTCAAAACTCACCAAAGTGCTGAGAAATGACAGTAAGTGTTTAGCACTGAGACATCTCTATCACACTCTCCAAGGCTCAGGGACTATTGCAGAAGAGGTGACAGAAAGAATGTAAGAGTTGCTAGGCATGGTGGCACACACCTTTAATCCCAGAACTCAGGAGGCAGAGGTAGATTGTCATGAGTTCGAGGCCACCCTGAGACAACATAGTGAATTCCAAGTAAGCCTTAGCTAGAGTGAGACCCTACCTTGGAAAACCAAAAAACCAAAAAAAAAAAAAAGAAAGAAAGAAAGAATGTAAAAGTCAAAGGAACAGTAAGAATGCTTACAATTCTCTCTCTCTCTCTCTCTCTCTCTCTCTCTCTCTCTCTCTCTCTCTCTCTCACACACACACACACACACACACACACACACACACACACACACACACAAATATTATTTTAAAAAATAAGGGCTGGAGAGAGGGCTTAGTGGCTAAGGCGTTTGCCTGCAAAGCCAAAGAACCTCGGTTCAATTCCCCAGGACCCATGTAAACCAGATGTACAAGGGGTGCATGCATCTGAAGTTCGTTTGCAGTGGCAGGAGGCCCTGGCCCACCCATTCTTTCTCTCTCTCTCCCTCTCTCTGGCTCTTTCTCTCCCTCTCTCTCAAATAAATAAACATAAATAAACAAATAAGTAAATAAAGGCCTGGGAAGAGGCTCAGTGGTTAAAGGTACTTGCTTGAAATGCCTGCTGACCTGAGTTCAATTCCCCAGTACCCATGTAAAGCCAGATGCACAGTGTTGCATGTGTCTGGAATTCATTTTCAGCAGCAAGAAGCCCTGACATGCTCGTACTCTGTCTCTGTGTGTCTATCTCTTCCTCAAATAAATAAAAATATTTAAAAATAAATAAACACTTCAGAACCCAAAATGGCCAAAAGTTACTGTAAATCCATTTGTTTTCCCTTTTTTACGTGGCAATAATGTCAAATGTGCTGTGTAGCCAGGTTAACAATTTAGATAAACTTGATTGACTTTTATTATGAACTGTTAAAATGCACACTGATTGTATGTAAAAACCTTATATATGACAAACTAAATATAAGAAAAAGGAAAAAATAAGTAAATAAATAAATAAAACTGGGTATAGAGCTTGGTATTACATTACTTCAATCCCCAGACCACTCAAAAAGTTGCCTAGGACTGGACTGATGGATTAGCAGTTAAGGCGCTTATGTGTAAAGTCTAACAACCCAGGTTCAATTCCTCAGTACCCACGTAAGCCAGACGCACAAGGTGGTGCATGTGTCTGGAGTTCATTTGCAGTGGCTGGAGGCCCTGGCACACCCATTCTCTCCATATGTATCTTCCCCTTTCTCTCTCTTCTATCAAATAAATAAGACATAAAATATTTTCTAACCAGTTGCCTAAAAGTAGAAGAGTTGGGCACAATGTTTGAGGCAAGGGGATGCTTGGACTTGGGAATTTAAGTCTGGCCTGAGCATCATAAAGTGATCTTGTCACAAAATTAATTCATTATCTAATTGATTTTAAAAAAACAGAAAAATGGGCTGGAGATGTAGCTGAATGGTAGAGTACTTACCTAGCATTCACCAGACTGGAGTTTGATCCCCAAAGCCACAAAATAAATGAATTAATCTGTAATACACAAGCCAAATTTCTCCCAAGAGAACTAAAAACAAAAGCACAAACTAAGCGCAAAGCTAGCAGAAGGAATTAAAAGGTAGGGATAAGCGAAATGGAGAACAAATAAACAACAAAATCAATGAAATCATAAGTCGAACTGGTTAGCTTTGCCAAGCATGAACAAACTCACCTGTAATCCCAGCATCTGGAAGCCTGAGGTGGGGTTATGAGCTTGAGTCAGCCTGGACTATATAGTGAAGTTCTGTCTTTAATAAAAAAAAAAATGTGGGGCTGGAGAAATGGCTTAGCGGTTAAGCACTTGCCTGTGAAGCCTAAGGACCCTGGTTCGAGGCTCGATTCCCCAGCACCCACGTTAGCCAGATGTACAAGGGGGCGCACACGTGTGGAGTTCGTTTGCAGTGGCTGGATGCCCTGGCACGCCCATTCTCTCTCTCTCTCCCTCTTTCTCTGTCTGTCGCTCTCAAATAAATAAATAAAACAAAAAAAATTTTTTAAAATGTGGTGGCCAGCTGGAGAGATGACTTAGTGGCTAAGGCACTTGCCTGCAAAGCCTAAGAGTCTGGGTTTGATTCCCCAGTGACCACGTAAACTAGATACACAAGGTAGTTCATGCGTCAGGTATTTGTTTGCAATGGCTGGAGGCACTAGTGTGCCCATTCTCTGTATCTCTCTCTATCTGCCTCTTTCTCTCTCAAATAAGTAAACAAAATATTTCAAAAAGTTGGGGGGGGGAGCTGGAGAGATGGCTTAGCAGTTAAGGTGCTTGGCTGCAAAGCCAAAGGACCCAGGTTTCATTCCCCAGGACCCATGTAAGTCAGATGTACAAGGTGGCACATGCATCTGGAGCTCGTTTGCAGTGGCTAAAGGCCCTGACACACCCCTTCTCTCTATATATATCTGCTTCTTTCTCTCTCTAATAAATAAAATATTCTTTAAAGCAGCCAATGGAAGGTGAACTAAGGGAAAGAGTATCTACTAGATTTAGTCTATAATCCTGGTGAATGTAGTATCTTTTGAAAGCAATGTCACTTAGGAATTTTGTTCACTATATTTTTCTCCTTTTTGTGAGGTTTTTTCTTGGGGGTGGGTAGAGTCTCACTCTAGTCCATGCTGACCTGGAACTTTGTAGTCCTAGACTGGACTTGAACTAAGAGCAATCCTCCTACCTCTGCTTGCCAAGTGCTGGGACTAAAGGTGTGCACCACCACACTGTACTTTTAAAATATATTTAAAGTATAGCTGGAGAGATGGCTTGGCGGTTAAGCACTTGCCTGTGAAGCCTAAGGCCCCCGGTTCGAGGCTCGATTCCCCAGAACCCACGTTAGCCAGATGCACAAGGGAGCGCATGTGTCTGGAGTTTGTTTGCAGTGGCTGGAGGCCCTGGTGCACTCATTCTCTCTCTCTTTCTATCTGCCTCTTTCTCTCTCTGTCTGTCACTCTCAAATAAATAAAATAAACAAAAAAAATTTTAATATATTTAAAGTAGACAGTAGTTGCCAAAGCTGGGCCAATGAGGGGTTGAGGAGTGACTGATGATGGGTTTGGGACTTCTTTAGAGATAATAAAATGTTTTGGCATTAGACAGTGGCAATGGTTGTACAAACTGTATGTTAAATACCACCGAATCATACACATTTCTCACTATGCATCTCAGGCTAGCTCATGAGCCTCCTACTTCAGTCTCCTGACTGCTGGAATTATAAGTGTGCATGGCCACACCTGACTTAACACACACACACACATACAAATGTAAATGAACTCAGATGTATACATCACTTTGTGCATCTAGCTTTACGTGGTACTGGGGAATTGAACCCAGGCCATCAGATTTTGCAAATAAGTACCTTTAACCACAAAGCAATCACTCTAACCCGACTTATATATTTAATATTTTATTTATTTTGTTGACCTAGGCTGGCCTCAACTCACAGTGATCCTCCTACCTCTGTCTCATGAATGCTGAGATTAAAGGCATGTGCTACCACACCCAGCTAATATTTTATTTATTATTTATCTGAGAGAGAGAGAGAGACAGTGGCTCACACCTATAATGCTAGCACTTGGTAAGTAGGCTGAAGTAGGAGGATTGCTGTGAGTTTTAAGTTAGCCTGAGCTAGAGACCCTGCTTCAAAAAGTAAAAATAATAATAATGGTATTAGCTGACCTTAAAAGCAGAGAAATAGAATTCATTTAGTGACAAGCCATATGGCACAGTCAGCTCAAACTCAAGAACAAACACACCCTCTCCCCCTGAGTTCTGCTTTTTTTTTACAGAAGGAAATATTCTGAACTTGTTGACCTCCCAGAGCTTCTTGGAGGTGAAAAAGACCTTCAGTTTCTTAGTTCACTATTTTCCAGCTTCTTCCTAAACTTTGGAAATAAGGGGAAGTTCACTACCATGCAAACAAAATTTTTACTGTCATGGAAAAGGACTTTGCTGACTTTGGCTTTAAAGGAATAAAATGTCAAAGCAAAAATGTTTTTTTTCTCAAGAAATTATAAACACCAGGCATGGTGGCACCCACCTTTAATCCCAGCACCCAGGAGGCAAAGGTAGGAAGATCACTTTGAGTTCAAGGCCAGCATGGAACTACAGAGTTCCAGGCCAGCCAGGCCTAGAGTGAGACCCTACCTTGAAGACAACCAAAATAATAATAATAATAATAATATATGTATGTATGTATATATATATATATATATATATATATATATATATATATATATATATAAATATGTGTAGCCCTATTGGCCTTGTTATAGAGGACATTAGAACCATATCATAATAATATACATACAGCCAGATATGATGGCACACACCTTTAATCCCAGCACTCAGGACACAAAGATAGGAGGATTACTGTGACTTCAATGCCAGCCTGAGACTACTTAGTGAATTCCAGGTCAGCCTGGGCTAGAGTGAGACCCTACATTGAAAAATGAAATGTGTGTGTGTGTGTGTGTGTGTGTGTGTATAATGAAATTAAACTTTAAGCCAATTGTGGTGGCACAGATCTATAATCCCAGCATTCAGAAAGTGGAGGCAGGAGGACATTGAGTTCCAGGCCAAGCTGGGCTATATAACAGAGACTGTCTCTCAAAATTCAAACAACATCCCCAATCCTTCCACACAAGATATAGTATGCTTCATCAGAAATAAAAATTAGGGCTGGAGAGAGGCCTTAGTGGTTAAGACACTTGCCTGTGAAGCCTAAGGACCCAGGTTCAATTCCCCAGAACCCATGTAAGCCATATGCACAAGGGGGCACATGTGCTTGGAGTTTGTTTACAGTGCCTCTCCCCTCTTTCTCTCTTTCAAATATATAAGAATAAAATATTTTTAATAGAAGTGAAAACTGGTAGAAATAATGCCAACTCTATTTATTTGCGAGAAATAGGCAGAGAGAGAATGGGCATGCCAGGAGCCTCTAGCCACTGCAAATGAACTCCAGGCACATGTGCCCCCCTTATGCATCTGGCGTGTGTAGGTCCTGGGGAGTTGATCCTGGGTCCTTTGACTTTGCAGGCAAGTGCTTTAAACGCTAAGCCATCCCTCCAGCCCAATAATGCTAACTCATAACTTATGGGCCCATGTGTCAAAATTTCTTGTTGATGAATTTTAGTGAGTTGTTCTTCTGTTTTGCAGAAACAAAACATTTATTTTGTCTATTTGATCATCAAAAAAAGCACTAAAAATGGGTGTGGTAGCATACACCTTTAATCCATGCAAGCAGGAGGGAGAGGTAGGAGGCTCTCCAATTGCCATGAGTTTGAGGACAGTCTGAGACTACAGAGTAAGTTCTAGGTCAGCCTTGGCTAGAGTAAGATCCTCCCTCAGCAGGGGTGGGTGGGGGAAGCACTAAGTTCAGAAGAAGGGATCTTAAAACATGGTATTCAATTAAAGTGCTTAACTGGGGCTGCAGAGATAGCGGTTCAGGAGCTTGCCTGCAAAGCCAAAGAACCCAGGATCATTTCCCAGGACCCACATAAGCCAGATACATAAGGTGGCACATGCATTCAGAGTTTATTTGCAGTGGCCAAAGACCCTGTGTGCTCATTCTCTCATTCTCAAATAAATAAATAAAAATAAAATAATTTCTTTTAAGTGCTTAATTGGCCAGGCGTGGTGGCACATGCCTTTAATCCCAGCACTTGGGAGGCAGAAATAGGAGGATCGCTGTGAGTTCAAGGCCACCCTGAGACTACATAGTGAATTCCAGGTCAGAGTAAGACCCAACCTTGAAAAACCAGAAAAAAAAAGTGCTTAACTGCAGTCTGTTTTATATATTAAAATGTCAAGGGTAGAGGAGATGGCTCAGCAGTTAAAGGCACTTACTTGCAAAGCCTGATAACCCAGGTTTAATTCCCTAGCACCCACATAAAGTCAGATGAAAAAATGGAAAAATGAAAAAATCTGAAATTTGTGTGGAATGGTAAGAGACCCTGGCATATCCACCACAATACACACACACACACACACACACACACAATATACATATATATAAAGTAAAATTTATACACACACACACACACACACACATATATATATAATAGTATAAAGTTATAATTAATACATTTTATTTAGAACTAAATGATTATATTAATAAGGAGGATAAATTTTGTATAGCATTTAATGTTTGTTCAAATAATTAGGATGGCTTCATTAGTTTCTTATCTTCCTCTCTAATCTTAATTCTATTATTACAAAGGCCTGGAAAGAGAATAAAAGGTATAATAAGCTTGGCATGTTAAATATTTCCTTGTATGTCTTTTCCTGCTCCTCAATCTATACCCTATCCTGTGATCTCACCTAGAATACCACAGAAAACCCATGCCTAGAAAATTTGCTGTGTTGGGAGAGAGTAATCACCTCCATGAAGCTAGGTCATCCAGCACCAGGGTGCAAAGACAGGCTACTTGGATCAGCTTAGTGGGCCCAGGACGCTGAAGACCGGGAGTCCTGGCTCTGTTAGTTTGCTTTGGATGGGCTCAGAGCCCATGAGAGGAGGAGGGAAAGTTCAGGAGCAGGAGAGCAGGAGCAAGGCCCAGTGAGGTCTGCGGATTCCGTGACAGTTTGTCAGTTGCTTGAATCATAATTTGCTTAACTAAGCAAAAGAGAAATCCTGATTGGATTGGAATAGCTCTACTACCTTTATTTTATTTTATTTCGTTTGGTGGGGAAGCCTTTTAGATTTCAGGTGGTAATATATTTTTATTTTTTAAAAACTTTTTATTGACAACATCCATACATATAGACAACATGCTATGATCATAGTCCCCTCCCACCACCCTCCTTTCCCCCCCTCCACTTGTATGTCCCTTCTTTCCAGATCGTCCTTCTTATTTATTTATTTGATTTTTCAAGGGATAGTCTTGATCTAGCCCAGGCTGACCTGGAAAGAGGCTGGAGATAGCTCAGTGGTAAAGGCACCTGCTTGCAAAGCCTGCTAGCCTGGGTTCAATTCGCCAGTACCCATATAGGGTCAGATGAACAGGGTAGCACATGTATCTGGACTTTGTTTGCAGCAGCAAGAGGCCCTGGCACACCCATACTCATTCTCTCTTTCAAGTAACTTGCTAAATAATTTTATATCTAACAACCTATAATGGTTCTGAGACCACTATGAGGACCTCAAAAAGCATTAAAAATATGCTCGAGAGATTGCTCAGTGGTTAAAGGCACTTGCTTGCAAAGTCTGATGGCCCAGGTTCTGTTCCCCATTACCCACATAAAACCAGATACACAAACTGGTGCATGCATCTGGAGTTTATTTGCAGTGGCAAAAGGACCTGGCACACCCATTCTCTCTCCATTCTCTCTCTCTCTCTCTCTCTCTCTCTCTCTCTCTCTCTCTCTCTCTCTTTCTCTCTCATCTTTCTTTCACTCTTTGAAATAAGTAAAATTTTAAATGCAGATAGTATGCTCACCATACTGCCCTGTAAACACTTTTCTTAATGTTCATACCCATATATTAATACTACTCTCACTTTTGGTTAGAGAAGCTTCTCTTTTCAGATGGTGGGATGACTCAAAAGGCACCATAGTGCTGAGAAGAAGTAACAGAGGAGTGCTCAGCACTGAAACATCTCTATCCTACCTTCCAGGGTCCAGGGTTCATTGCAGAAGAGGTGGGGGAAAGAATGTAAGAGCCAAAAGAAGGGTAGGACTCCTTACAATGCACTCTTCTGGACACAAAATGGCCTGGATATCCATGACCTCACAATGCCTGGTATTACCTACACAAGACTCTCATAATAGGAGAAGAAGATTATGACTTAAAAATGAAAGAGAAGCTGGGCGTGGTGGCGCATGCTTTTAATCCCAGCACTCGGAAAGGCAGAGGTAGGAGGATTGCCGTGAGTTAGAGGCCACCCTGAGAATACAGAGTGAATTCCAGGTCAGCCTGAGCTAAAGTGAGACACTACCTACCTCAGGGAGAAGCAAAACAAAAAGTAACTGGGCGTGGTGGTGCACGCCTTTAATCCCAGCACTCAGGAAGCAGAGGTAGGAGGATCGTCATGAGTTCGAGGCCACCCTGAGACTCCATAGTGAATTCTAGGTCAGCCTGGGCTAGAGTGAGACCCTATCTTGAAAAACTAAAAATAAATAAATAAATAAAATAAAATAAAAAATAAAAGAGAGACTAGTTGAGAGAGGAGATGTGATGGGCGAATAGAGCTGCAAAAGGGAAAGTGAGTGGGGGGACATTATTATGGTTTATTGTCTATAATTATGGAAGTTGTCAATAAGAGTTTTTTTTTTTTAATAAAACCCTTTTACATCCAGTCTGGTAAATTTTTTTAGCCTAGAACTTTGGGTCATTTTTGCCAGGATCAAGTGACCAAGTAGGTGCAAATTCCAAGTGGATGTTGGAAAGCACAGTCTTCAAATGTATACACTATGCTCACCAAACTGCCCGGTAAGCACTTCTCTTAATGTTCATACCCATATGTTAATGCTACTCTCACTTTTGGTTAGAGAAGCTTCTCTTTTCAGATGGCAGTGACCTTGGGATGACTCAGAAGGCACCATGGTACTGAGAAGAAGTGACAGAGGAGTGCTCAGCACTGAAATATCTCTATCACACCTTCCAAGGCTCAGAGTCCATTGTGGAAGAGGTGGCAGAAAGAATGTAAGAGCCAAAGGAAGGGTAGGACTCCTTACACCATGCTCCTCCAGACACAAAATGGCCTGGATATCCATGACCTCACAGTGCCTGACACTACCTACACAAGACCATCAGAATAGGAGGGAAAAGTCATGACATCAAAATAAGAGAGAGACTGATTGAGAGGGGGAGGAGATATGATGGAGAATGGAGTTTTAAAGGGTAAAGTGGGGGGAGGGAGGGCATTACCATGGGATACTGTTTACAATCATGGAAGTTGTCAAAAAAAAATAAAATAAACTTTTAAAAAAGCACAGCCTTCCCCATCCCTACTGCCACCCTGATAGCACACCTTTACTGCATTGATGGCTCCAAATTCAAATGGTAGCAGCATTTCTATGATGAAGGCTACTCCATGGCTGTATCACTTTATGGTGCCACCAGTAATGGATGTGCATGGAAGAGCAAGCAAGCGAGGTTATATCTTACACCAGGAGCAGAGAAGACAGAAGAGGCCAAGTTTGTTCCCTTTATAATAATCCTCTCAGGGGCTGGAGAGGTGGCTTAGCGGTTAAGCACTTGCCTGTGAAGCCTAAGGACCCCGGTTCGAGGCTCGGTTCCCCAGGTCCCACGTTAGCCAGATGCACAAGGGGGCGCATGCTTCTGGAGTTCGTTTGCAGAGGCTGGAAGCCCTGGCGCGCCCAGTCTCTCTCTCTCTCTCTCCATCTGTCTTTCTCTCTGTGTCTGTCTCTCTCAAATAAATAAATAAATAAAATTTAAAAAAATAATAATAATCCTCTCAGAACTCAGGTGGTCTCGTCAAAATTGTCACTTCATAATATTTTACTGATGACCCATGAACGTCTCTTAAAGGTTACACTATTTCTCATTACCAGCACACTGGGAAACAAGCCCCAACTCCAAAAGGACTTTGAGAACACCAAGTATAGCCACACCTATAGGCGTCAAGTCTGAATTTTTATGCTGACTTTTGCCAAATTAGGACTCAAACTTGGTCCAAAGTCCATTGGCATTCATGCTTTAATGCTTAGAAACTTTGAGCTTCAAAAGGAGTTTGGATCATATTCGTTGTGAGTTCAGATGACTCTAAAAGGAAACACCATAGCAATTGATATCCCACCTAGATCTGGCAATGAGCCAGCCCCAGCTTTTGCATATTTTGCTGTTAACAACCAGCTCCTACACATGTCTTTCAGGTACTAGAGAGAATTGGAAGTGTCTGGAGTTCGTTTCCTACCAGTCCACAAGCCTGTGTAGGCTCACGAGGATTACTAAGGTGGCTGCTTTGCTTCTAGGCAGGGCAAAGTCTAAGCCTCAGAGTCTAAGGAATGCTCTTTGCTCTGGAGCTCCCTGGGGGAGCAGCTGGGACTTCTGAAACCCCCACAATCCCTTCCCATTCCTTGTCCTTCACCACCCTGTTTTTTGTTTTTTTTTTTTTATTCTGAGAGCTCTTTCCTTTTTAAAATTTTATTATATTCGTGTGTGTGCATGCATGTGTGTATGGGTGTGCCAGGGTCTCTTGCTGCTGCAAATGCCCATTAGCTTTATGTGTGTGTGGGGGGGAATTGAATCCCAGCCAGCAGGCTTTGCAAGCAAGTGTCTTTAACTGCTGAGCCATCTCCCCAGCCCAGGAGAGCACTTTCTTAATAAGTTATTGCATCCAGACCCCTAATTCAGGGGGCTCTTTTACAAAAACATGACTTAAGACATTCACTGGTTCTTCAGATGATGAAAATAGCAGGCATCCTTGCAGGCACCTAAAGATATCTAGGACCACTTCACTATGGCACAGTCTGACAACAAAAGTCTTTTTCTTTTTTAAAAAAAATATTTTGTTAATTTGAGAGAGAAAGAGGAGGGGAGAAAGAGAGAGAGAGAGAGAGAGAGAGAATGGGCATGCCAGGGTCTCTAGCCACTTCAAACAAACCCCAGACACATATACCACCTTGTGCATCTGGCTTATGTGGGTACTGGGGAATTTAACCTAGGTCCTTAGACTTCACAGGCAAGCACCTCAACTGCTAAGCTATCTCTCCAGCCCAAAAGTCTTTTCTTTCTGAGTGAAAATAATTAAAAGAGGACATGATCCATAAGAGAGGGGAAGCCCACACATCACTGACAGGCTTCAGTTGGACCTATGTATTTTACGAGAATTTGTAAATATCTCAAGTTTCTGAGATGTTTTAGTCATTCCTGTTGTGGAGGACAAAAGAGGAACAACCATATCATATCCTTCTAATGAGACATGGAGACTTTAGTACACAGTAATGATTTGAGATGTGATCAATTTATTTTTACTTATGTTTAATACAGTTTTTATCAGACTATCAAAAATAAGGCTTTCAATCAAGTACTCATAGATACTTTATTGTTTCAATTTTTTATGAGGAACATGCAAACAGTGCCCAAAGTAAGATTATAAAGATGCTGTATTGTTATGCCTTCCTTACTGTGTCCATCACATATAACATATGAATATTAAAAATCAAGCAATCAACTTGGATTAGGCTGCTCCAAATAAGGTATTTTCAAACCTGAAAAAAAGGGGAGAGAGAAAGAGGAGGAAGTTACTAAAAGCATTTATTTTATTTAGATTACATATCTCACCACCAAATTTGCCTAACTTCTGTTGTAGAGATCACTTTTTTAAAAAAGATTTATTTATTTACTTGCAAGCCAAGAGACATAGAAGAGAGACAGACAGAATGGGTACACCAGGGCCTCCAGCCACTGTAAACAAACTCCAGATGCATGCACCACCTTGTGCAGCTGGCTTTACACAAGCACTGGGGAATCAAACTCGGGTTGTTAGGCTTTACAGGCAAGTGCCTTAACCACTGAGAGATCTCTCCAGCCTTAGATTGTGTTTTTGTTGTTGTTTGTTTGTTTGTTTGTTTTTGTTTTCAGGCAGAGTCTCACTTTAGCCCAGGCTAGCCTCAAACTCATGGCAATCCTCTTACCTCAGCCTTCTGAGTGCTGGAATTAAAGGCACGTACTGGGCTGGAGAGATGGCTTAGTGATTAAGCACTTGCCTGTAAAGCCTAAGGACCCCAGTTCGAGGCTCGATTCCCCAGGATCCATGTTAGCCAGATGCACAAGGAGGTGCATGCATCTGGAGTTCGTTTGCAGTGGCTGGAAGCCCTGGCACACCCATTCTCTCCCTCTCTCTCTATCTGCCTCTTTCTCTCTCTGTCTGTCGCTTTCAAATAAATAAATAAAAACATTTAAAAAACAAAGGTGCATACTATCACATCTAGCTAGGTCACTTTTACAAAAGAAGTAGCTACAGACAATTCTCCAAAATGACTAGCATATACCAGGAATTTTTCCCAATGCTGGGGGAAGAATGATGATATTAGAGTTTGGGTCCAGGCTGTACCATTTGGTAACCGTGTCTGGGCAAATCACCCAATCTCTCAGATGTTGCCCTAGAAAGTAATAAAGTTATAGAAGATTTGAATCAGTTCTGAGCATCAAGGTACCCTGAGCAATAGAATTTCAATGAAAACCTGGATTGGGGAGATTAAGTGTGTGTGTGTGAGTTATATATGTGTGGTGTGTGCAGACAGGCATGCACATATGTGCACGCATGCGGGAGAGGTCAATATCGGGCGTCTTCCTCTATTGCTCACCACCTTATTTTCTTGAGACAGCATCTCACTAAACTCAGAGGTCACCAATTCAGCCACACATGCTAGCCAGCAAGCCTCAGGCATCTTGTCTCCTCCTCCCTGGCACTGGGATTACAGGTGCATACCACCACACTCAGCTTTTACAGGAGTACTGGAGATCTGAACTCAGGTCCTTATATTTGTATGGCAAGCACTTTACCCACTAAGCCATTTTCCCGGCCCTCAGAGCTGGATTATCTACCACTGGACTCGAACTAAAAATACAGAGAAGTCCAAGTCCCTTCCTCTTTCATGTTTACAGATGTCCTTTTAATAATCTATTATAGCCGGGCATGGTGCTGCACGCCTTTAATCCCAGCACTCGGGAGGCAGAGGTAGGAGGGTCACCATGAGTTCAGGGCTACCCTGAGACTACATAGTGAATTCCAGGTCAGCCTGGGCCAGAGTGAGACCCTACTTCGGAAAAAAAAAAATCTATTGTAGTATCTTTACATATCTTTACATTCTGTCCCCATCTTTCCCCAAGTGGCCTGGAAGCCTCCAGAAAGCAGAGTGACCACACAGTGAGAACTGAGAGTGAGACATCTGCAGCGCTGTGTCACTACGCTTTTGGCTGAACAGCAAAGCAAGCACCACGTAAAGGAAGAAAGTGGCTCACTTTTAAAGGCCTTTTTAACAGAAATGCTGGAGACGGAAACACAAGAGACCAAACCTTTGCAGGTGGTGTGCATAACTGTCTGCCTCTTCCTGCTGCTGGCAACTCCTCTGTTCTCTTTTTACAGGGTTAGTGATGCTGGCAGAGCCAGACCTGTGGCTTTCCACAGGCCATGTGACCTCAACGGAATCTTCTGCTGTAGTAGTTTTTCGTTTTGTGGGTTTTTTGTTTTTGTTTTTTCGAGGTAGAGTCTCACTCTGTTGTCCCAGGCTGGCCTTGAACTCACAGTGATCCCTTTATCTCTGCCTCCTGGGTGCTTGGCATGTGGTGTTTTGAATCAAAATGTCCTTCATGAGTTCATGTGTTTGTATACTTATGTTCTGGAAGGTTGTGGAATCTTTAGGAAGTGGGGCTTTGCTGCAGAAAGTGTGTCACTTGGGTGTGGGCCTTAAGGTGTTATAGCGTGGGCCCCAGGTGCAGTTTCTTTCTGTCTCTCCCTTTCTCTCCTGTCCTTACTACTGACACGTGATGCCAGCTTGCCGCTCCGGGCGTGCTTTCCCAGCCATGGTGGAGTCTACCCTCTGGAACTGTAGGCTGAATAAAACTCCTGTCCTTCCACAAGTTGTTTCTAGTCAGGTGATTTGTTTCCAGCAACAAAAAAGCAACTGAGTATTGGAGAGAAGGCGCAGCAGTTAAGGAACTTGCCTTCCAAACCTAACACCCAAGTTCAGTTCCCCACTACCCACAACAACCAGATGCACAGAGCAGCACATGTGTCTGGAGTTCATTTGCAGTGGCTGGAGGCCCTGGCGCACCTAATATACCCTCCCCTCTCTGCTTGCAAATAAAAAAAATACGCGTGCGCGCGCGCGCGCGCGCGTGTGTGTGTGTGTGTGTGTGTGTGTGTTTTAATTTTGGTTTTTCAAGGTAGAGTTTCACTCTAGTCCAGGCTGACCTGGAATTCACTACGTAATCTCAGGGTGGCCTTGAACTCACAATGATCCTCCTACCTCTGCCTCCTAAGTGCTGGGATTAAAGGCGTGTGCCACCACGCATGGCTAATAAATATTTTTTTTTTAAAAGAAAGCAACTGATGCACCTGCTGACTTGCTACCTTGATGAATGTCTTCCACACAGTGAGGGTTATTGTTGTAGGTTTGCCTATAAATAGTTCCTAAAGTTAATGGACTGATTTTTTTCTTGCAGTGCTGGATATGGAATCCAGGGCCTCATGTATGCTAGACAATGTTTCTCCGCTTAGTTACACCCGACCCTCACCAAAGGCCCATTACTTAGGATCAAAAACCTACCTCCATGATGCCGCTTAGTTATCTCGATCTATGGAAAAGAAAATGGAGGGGAAAACATGCTTACTTTAAAAATACTATTTGAAAACACACATCCAATAGTGCTAGAAATTAGCCTGGCAGAATAGGGTTTTGTTCCTAACTTGGAGTACTTGTTTAAAACTACCCACTCTGCCTACTAGCCTCAGAGCCAAACTGTGGCAGAATATTGGAGCAGTTCAGGATAGCAGGGTAGCAGGAAAGGAGGGCTTGCAGGCCAAGGCCTGTGCCTCCCTGAGATGTTCTTTGGTGCTTAGGACCCATCAGGCTGCCAGGGAGCCTGGCAGAGCCAACTGGTAAGAAGCACTGGGAGAGTGACTGCGCTTCAGTAGAGGACGCTGCTGCATCCTGCTCTCACTGCTGGGAGACGACCGGGTCGGGGTGCATGCTGTGTTCAGGTCTCCTAGCAGGTGCCACTCATTAGTGCTTTGGGCATCTTCTTTAATATTCCCAGCATGCACACTTCTAAAATGTCAAGGCAGCTCTAAGCTCTACACAGACACAACTTTCAGAAGCGAAGCAAGAACTTGAACGCTTACCCCAGTTAACTATCTTGGGCTCAGTCAGAGTGCTATGTTCGACTCGGCAGGCGTAATGGTCACTGTTGCTGGGAGTGAACTCAGTATAGGCCAAGAGGTAGAAAGACCAATCTTTGCTGAAAGCCAAATCTGATCTCTCCACTTTCTCCATGGCTTTTCCATTCTTTAAGATGTCAACAGTAATCTCAGGAGGATGAAACCCCGATACATAACAATTTAGAAAGTTGGGCTTCCCATTCTCTGCCGGGTGACGTGAGTAAACCTGAACCCGTGGAGCGCCTGAAAAACATTACAGAAAAACAAATTAAAATTGCAAGAATATTTTACTTGGAGCTAACTTAGTCTCACATCTAATCAGATACCAAGTATCATTTGTTTCTCCTAATTCCATGTTTACTCTGACCAAATGATCTTCTAATTTCCAAAAGCTACCTACTACCTTTTTGAGAGAAAAAAAAAAAACAAACATGATTTAGTATATTTTCCTTGAAATTATCCTACATATGTGTTGGGTTATTGTAGCAGACAGCTTCAGGTTTGCTGAGACAAACTTCCAGAACAGGCTCGGTTATGAAGGAAGGGATATTTACTGAAGCTTACAGATCCGGGGGAAGTTCTATAATGGCAGAGGAAGCTGGCCTGCCTTCACAGGATAAGCAGAGAGAGGAGCACAAGCCAAAAGCCACACTGCACAGCACACTTCAGGAACTCCACCTAGGCACACTTTGTGCATCTTTAGATTGAAATCTCAACCCACCACCATACCTTAAGTTCTGCCCAGTGACACCACCTCCAGCCAGGTGGCTGCAGATTCGAACTACAAACTAATAAAACACTGAATATACTGGCCATCTATTCAAACTACTACAGCTATTTTCTATCTGGTTTCTAGCTCTATCATTCTTTTTCAGCATGTGTCCAGTGTGTGGTGTGCAGTTTGTATGTATGTTTCTATGTGTGGGGGGATGTGTGCCTATTTAAATTTATCTATTTGAGAGAGAGGGAAAGAGACTGATAGAGAGTGAGATAGAAAGAAAATGGGCAAGCAAGGGCCTCTAGATGCTGCAAATAAACTCAGACACATGCTTCACCTTGTGCATCTGGCTTACATGGATCCTGGGAAATTGAACCTGGGTCCTTTGGCTTTACAGGCAAATGCCTTAACCACCAAGTCATCTCTCCAGCCCCTGTTTTTGTTTTTGTAATGTAAAAGAGACAGAGAGAGAGAGAATTGGCTGGCCAGGGCTTCCAGCCACTGCAATTGAACTACAGATGTCACCTTTTACATTTGGCTTATATGGGAACTGGAGAGTCAAATATGAATCCTTAGGCTTTGCAGGCAAGCACCTTAACTGCTAAGTCATCTCTCCAGCCTGTGCTGAGTTTTTAAAAAATATTTTATTTGATTTATTTATGAGAGAGGCAGATAGAAAGAATGGGTGCTCCAGGGCCTCCAGCCACTGCAAACGAACTCCAGACACATGTGCTACCTTGTGCATCTGGCTTATGTGGGTCCTGGGGAATTGAATCTGGGTCCTTAGGCTTCACAGGCAAGTGCCTTAACCACTAAGCCATCTCTCCAGACCCCTCCACTGAATTTTTTTCTTTTTTTGGTTTTTTGAGGGAGGGTCTCACTTAGCTCAGGCTGACCTGGAATACACTATGTAGTCTCAGGGTGGCCTCAAACTAATGGCAATCCTCCTATCTCTGCCTCCCGAGTGCTAGGATTAAAGGCGTGCGACACTATGCCTGCTTTGTGCTGAGTTTTTAAAAGCCTTTTATTAGAGGCGTTCAAGAACCTTCATTTGTCTTCTCAGTACACATCAAATTCCTTAATAAATCACTCAAGGCTTAGCCTGCTTTTCTGTGTTTTTTTTTTTAATTTTTTTATTTCTTTATTTGAGAGCGACAGACACAGAGAGAAAGACAGATAGAGGAAGAGAGAGAGAATGGGCGCACCAGGGCTTCCAGCCTCTGCAAACGAACTCCAGACGCATGCGCCCCCTTGTGCACTAATGTGGCTAACGTGGGACCTGGGGAACCGAGCCTCGAACCGGGGTCCTTAGGCTTCACAGGCAAGCGCTTAACCACTAAGCCATCTCTCCAGCCCTTTTCTGGGGTTTTTAAAAATATTTTTATTTATTTGCAATCAGAGAGAAAGAATGGCACACCTGGGCCTCTTGTCACTGCAAACAAACTCCAGATGCGTGCACCCCTTTGTGAACCTAGCTTTGTGTGAGTACTAAAGAATGCAACCCAGACCTTCAAGCTTTGCAAATACCTTTAACCACTGAGCCATCTCCCCATCCCCTCAGCCTTTTCAAACTTCATTTTTCATTCCATGCACCCTCCATAGCACCCACATCAAATTATTTATGTCTGGACTGAGTGTGGTGGTGCACGCCTTTAATCTCAGCACTGGGGAGGCTAAAATAGGAGGATCACAGTGAGTTTGAGGCCAGCCTGAGACTACATAGTGAATTCCAGGTCAGCCTGGGCTACAATGAGACTCTACCTCAAAAAAAAAAAAAAAAAACCCATGGTTTATTGTCTATAATTATGGAAGTTGTTTAAAAAAAAGTTTAAAAAAAGAAAGAAAGCCAGGCATGGTGGTGTACAACTTTAATCCCAGCATTTAGGAAGCACAGGAAGGAGGACTGCCATGAGATTGAGACTACATAGTGAATTCCAGGCCAGCCTGGGCTAGGGTGAGACCCTGCCTTGAAGAAAGAAAAAGAGAGGGAGAAAAGAAAAGAAAAGAAAAGAAAAGAAAAGAAAAGAAAAGAAAAGAAAAGAAAAGAAAAGAAAAGAAAAGAAAAGAAAAGAAAAGAAAAGAAAAGGAGGGGATTGGAGAGATGGCTTAGCAGTTAAGACACTGGCCTGTGAAGCCTAAGGACTCATGTTCAATTCTTTGGGTCCCATGTAAGCCAAATGCACAGTGACATAAACATGCAAGGCTGCACACATGCACAAGGGGGCACATGTGTCTGGAATTCGATTGCAGTGGCTGGAGGCCCTGACATGCCAATCCTCCCTCTCATTCTCTCTATTCTCTTTTTGTTTGTTTGATTTTTTTATTTGTTTGTTTTTGAAGTAGGGTTACACTGTAGCCCAGGCTGACCTGGAACTCACTTCATAGAACCAGGCTAGTCTTGAATTCACAGCTATCCTCCTATTCCTGCCTTCCAAGTTCTGGGATTAGAGGTGTGCACCACCATGTCTGGCTCTCTATTTCTTTTTAAATAATTTTTTTCATGTGTACATGCATTTGTGCATATGTAGGTACATATGTGTATATATGTATGTGGAGGCCAGAGGTTGACATGGAGGTCTTCCTTGATTGCTCTCCACTTTATTTACTGAGGCAGGGTCTCTCACTTAAACCCAGAGTTTCCAGATCCAGCCCCATGCAGGCTGCCACACCCAAATGGCACTCACACAGGGTCTGGAGATACCAACCCCAGTTTTCATGCTCACACAGCAAGTTTTATTTACTGAGCCATCTCCTCAGCCCCTGCCCTTTTTTTTTTTTTTTCCTGAAGCAGGGTCTCATTCTAGCCCAAACTAATCTGGAACTCACTCTGTAATCCAGGCTGACCTTGAACTCACAGCAACCCTCCTACCTAAGCTTTTCAAGTGCTGGAGTTAAAGTGTGAATCACCACACCCAGCTCTGTTCTCTATTTCTGTTTTTCATCCAACATTAAAGAGATATGTTATGTAGAATATACAGGTTTGGCCTTAATGCATGTATATAATCTCATCTTTTTTGAGGTTCTCTCTCTGTGTCCCAGGCTAGTCTAACTTACTATGTAGCCCAGACCCACCTCCTAACAATCCTCCTATCTGAACGTTCCAAATACTGGGGTTACAGGTATGAGTCACAACACCCAGCTTTAGAATATATTTTTCAATATATGGATATTCAAGGCACATGATTACTAAAGGGCAGCTACTTATCCATGAATGAAAGATAGTAGGGGAAAGGAAAAATACCTGGATAACTTGACCAGATGTACCTCCCTAGTAACATCATCAAGGGAAAGGCTGCTAGCCCTACTAAGAGTTGTACTATGGTTAGAGAAACTTCTTTTTTCAGATGGCAGAGACCACTAGGTAATTCAAAACTCTCCAAAGTGCTGAGAAGTGACAGTGGAGTGTTCAGCACTGAATGCGACATCTTAATTTCACCCTCCAAGGCTCAGGGTGAATTGTGGAAGAGGTGGGAGAAAGAAGGTAAGTTAAGGCAGCTTACTGTAATGCTGAGGACCTTACCACAAAAATACTCATCAGAGGTGAAGGAAGAGTAGATCTTTAGAGGCAGTCTCCATAAAACATGCCTTGGATAGCCTCCAGAAATGTTTTGACATAGTTTGTGTAGTAATATGAATTAAAAAATTTTTTTTAAAATTTTTGTTGTTTATTTGAGAGCGACAGACAGAGAAGGAGGGGGAGAGAGAGAGAGAAAGAATGTGCGCCCCAGGGCTTCCAGCCGCTGCAAACGAACTCCAGACGCGTGTGCCCCCTTATGCATCTGGCTAACGTGGGTCCTGGGGAATCCGAGCCTCGAACCGGGGTCCTTAGGCTTCACAGGCAAGCGCTTAACCGCTAAGCCATCTCTCCAGCCCTGTTTATTATGATTTATTAATTTGAGAACGACAGACAGAGAAAGAGGCAGACAGAGAGAAGGGGCGCGCCAGGGCCTCCAGCCACTGCAAACGAACTCCAGAAGCGTGCACCCCCTTGTGCATCTGGCTAGCGTGGGTCCTGGGAAATCGAGCCTCGAACCCGGGTCCATAGGCTTCACAGGAAAGCACTTAACTGCTAAGCCACCTCTCCAGCCCATAATATGAAATTTTTCAAAACACTTTTTTGGTTTTTTGTTTTGTTTTCAGAGGTAGGGTCTCACTCTAGCCCAGGCTAACCTGGAATTCACTATGTAGTCTCAGGGTGAACTCGAAATCATGGCAAACCTCTTAACCTCTGCCTCCCCGAGAGCAGGGATTAAAGGCGGACGTCACGACGCCGGGTACTCAAAATACTTTTATAAGGGTATTGTGGGGGGGGGGGGAGTTGAGAGCCTTCCAGTACATTGGCAGGTATTTACAAAACGTAATGAAGATCGTGGGCACCTTCAGAAGTCTTGGTAATCATGCTGGATTACGCTTATTTGGGGTTTGCAACCTCCCTGACGCTGACAAACCTTCATTTTCCAAAACTGAAAGCAGAAGCTCTGTACATCTTGGAAAGAACCAGGCAGGGTGCCAAAAGGGAAAAAAGCAGGGTGGTTGGCCGCCCAGCTTGCTTCAAGAATCTGACACAGACTAGCCGCAATAATCCTCCATTTCCTCGTTTGTGACAGAGAGATAACGATAATATTAACACCGAAGCAGAGTATTTTCAAAGTTAAGTGACAAAGTCCGTAAAGTCTCCAGCATTACAGTAAACTGCCTTAACACGTAGCTCTTAAAGCTTATCACTGAAAGCAACATGTTAATGAAAACAGTGGGTTAAAGGTGGGAAAGCCTTTGACACCGCAGAGCCGCCTTCTGCCACCCCTCGCCCTGCTTTGGTCTCTGGATCGGGCAGAGAGACCCGGGCTGGCGAGCCTGCCAGGCGCCCGCCAACTTCAAAGGAAGCCGACTTCGCCCAAACTCCAGACCCGGTTTCCAGCGGTCCCAGCCCCGCGCCCTGCCACCACCGCCTCCCGGAGCCTGAAGCGGCCGAAGTCCGCGCTCGCTCATCCCCAGGCTCCCCGCCAGCATCCTGGGCAGGGCATCTCTTCCCCTTGGCCCCGCCAGACACCGAGCCTGGGCGGCTCCCAGCCGAGGAGAACTTGGGGAGACCTCTCTCAGAGTGGGCGCCAAAGAGGGGGAGAGACACTCACGTTGGATCGCGTGCAAGCCCACCAGAGTGAGCAACAGCAGCAGGAGCGGGAGCGCCGCGCGAGCCATGTTCGCCGGAGCGCAGGCAGGAAACCCTACTGCGGGCGCGCGGGCGGGCGGCGCGCCTATGTGCCCCGCGCGCCCAGCCAATCAGGGGCCGGCCCGGGCACGCCGTCACCAGTCTCCGAGCGGGCGGCTCCCCCCAGGTTAGACAGAAGGGGCTTTCCCATTTTCATTTTCTTATGAAGAAAGGTCACGTGACTTCCAGGAAAGCCTCCATCGACTCGCCAAGCTGCCGGACCTGGGGCGCTCGGCGCGCCCGCGGGTGGAGCCCGGGCCGCTGGTCCCAGCACTCCAGGAGGAGGAAGCGCCTCCCTCCACCCATCGGCTCGCTCACGGGTGGGTGGAGGGAGGACCGGCGGCTCTCGCTCTTGAAAAGTGAGCATCCACTGGCCGGACTCAAACTGCAGCCAGGCGTGGTGGCGTTGGTCCCAGCACCAAAAACCCACTGTTTTCATTAACATGTTGCTTTCAGTGATAATCTTTAAGAGCTACGTGTTAAGGTAGTTTACTGCGATGCTGAAGAACTTTGTGGACTTTGTCATTTAACTTTGAAAATACTCTTCGTCGATGTAAATATTATCGTTATCTGCATGTCACAGGGCAGCAGAGGTGGGAAGATCACCGAGAGTTCGAGGCCACCCTTAGACTACGTGGTGACTTCCAGGTCAGTCTGGTCCAAAGTGAGACCCTACTAAGAAAAACCAGAAATAAATAAAAAGAACGCAAACTTCAGTTTAAAACCACAGCCCAGGCACACCCCGGTCGGTGCCAGGATTCTCTGGGCAAGGAACAGTGTCAGGAAACTCGCTTCCTGACTGCAGCTCAGAGCTCGGTCAGGAGTGCATGGGACCCTTTCTTACTTCCCGCAGGCTTCTTGGAAAGTTCTGTGCCAAGAACACCCCCCACCCCCGCCGGCCTTGCTATTGTTTGGGTTAGTTTCTGTGTTCCGTTGATTGGGCTTGGGATCAAACTTTACTGCTGAGCGCTGTGAGATGCCAGACCATCCCCTTGGGATCAGCACCCTAGAACAGGGCCGTGGGTAACATGAGCGAACCCGTTTTCTGGTCAGCGAGAAAGGCACCCCCATGGGGTTCCTGCCCTACCTACTCCGAGGACAATGGTGCCCGCAGTTTATTGAGTTTGAATTACGTCAGCCGTGGGCTCAACAGGGAAGTAAAACTGCAGACCACAAAAGGATGACAGTGACCAGAGAGTCTAAATCTCGCTGTCATTATACACAGTCAAACCCAGGGGTCTTCACTGAGCGGGGCAGTAAGCAGAGGAAGTGGCCCATGGAGACTGAGAAGGAGATCTTGGAAATCACCTTGTTTTCAGTTGAAAGGAATTGCGTTGGGATTCCCCAAGAAGCACAAGTAACTTCTGGATTTCTCTACATATTCTTAAACTTTTGTTTTGAAGCAGGTTCTCACACTCTAGCCCAGGCTAACCTGGGAATTATTCATGGCAATCCTCCTACCTTAGCCTCTCAAGTGCTATAATTAAAAGGGTACACCACCACACCCCGCCAAGTTTTTAATCTCTATAGTGGAGGCCATGTCAAAACTACAGAAAATAGAATACTCTTCACAGACATTACAAAATGAAAGAGTAAAACAGTAAACTGGGTGTAGTTACACAGACCTTTAATCCCCACTGGGGAAGCGGACGTAGGAATTCTGTGAGTTCGAGGCCGCCCTGAGACTACATAGTGAATTCCAGCTCAGCCTGGGTTAGAGTGAAACCCTACCTCGAAAAACCAGAGAGAGAGAGAGAGAGAGAGAGAGAGAGAGAGAGAGAGAGAGAGCGAGAGAGAGAGCGCTAGGTGAATTGGCACACACCTATACTTCAAGGTAAGGAGGAAAGTGAGAGCCCAGGAGGTCAAAACCAGCCTGGGCAATACAGTAAGGCCCTATCTCCAAAACCAACTGAATAAGCAAATAAGCAAACAAAAATTGGGGGGGGCAGGGGAGAAATGAAGGAAAAGGAGGAGAAAAGTTTATTTTTCAGTTTTATTTATTTTTCTAGGTGGTGTCTCACTCTAGCCCAGGCTGACCTGGAATTAATTCACTATGCAGTCCCAAGAGGGCCTCTGCTTCCCAAGTGCTGGTATTAAAGACACGCACCACCATGCCCCGCTTAGTTTTCAGTTTTCTGAATGTGGGGAACTCATGTGTTTTTCTTGGATTTTCATATGTGATGTGTTTTAAAAAAGAGAACAAAAGTAGGCAGGGCATGATGGCGCAGAGGTAGGAGGACCGCCATGAGTTTGAGGCCACCCTGAGACCTTAGACTCCACAGTTAATTCCAGGTCAGCTTGAGCCAGAGTGAGACCCTGCCTCAAAAAACCAAAAAAAAAAAAAGAGAGAGAGAGAGAGAGAGAGAGAGAAAGACAAAACAAAAGTTTTATTTTCTTTTATTATTATTATTTTTTTAAGGTAGGGTCTCATTCTAGCCAGGCTGACCTAGAACTTACTCTGTAGCCCCAGGCTGGCCTGAACTCACAATAATCCTTCTACCCCAGCCCACCAAGTTCTGGACTGAAGGAATGTGCCACCATGCCCAGCTATTTTTTTTAAATGTTTTAAAATTTTTTATTTATATGAGGAAGAGATAAAGAGGCAGACAGGCAAGGGGGTGTGGGGAGAGAGAGAATGGGCACACCAGGGCCTCCAGCTGCTATAAATGAACTCTGGACGCATGCGCCGCCTTGTGCATCTGGCTTACATGGGTCCTGGAGAATCGAACCTGGCTCTTTGGACTTCACAGGCAAATGCTTTAACTGCTAAACCATCTCTCCAGCCTTTAATGTTTTAATTATTAAATTATTATATATATAGGTAAGTACAAAACTAAGGGAGGAAAAATAAATACCCATGTAGTCCGAGAGCTCACATGGTGGACCTGGAAGTTAGAGAGGAAGAAAAGAAAGTACAAAGAGCTCCTGCCATGTGGACGACAGGAGGGGTAAAGAGCCGTGTCAGAGAAGGAGCTAAGGGGTTCTCCCCTTGTCTCAACCCAGCCAGCCTAGTAGTGGAGGGGAAACTCACCAGAACCTGAAGGTTCAGGAGTGGTCAGACGATTCAGCCAGACATTAATTTTGTTTTTTTTCAAGGTAGGATCTCACTTGGGACCAGACTAACCTCGAATTAACTTTGTAGTCTAAGGATGGCCTTGAACTCACAGCAATCTGCCTACCTCTGCCTCCCAAGTGCTGGGATTAAAGGCGTGAGCCACTATGCCCAACCAGCCCTTAATTTTTAAAATTAGTACACAACATATTATTTTTCATTGTGTTATTTTCAAAACAAAATTGGTTTTGTTGATTCTCCTTGCCCATCCCCTCCCCATATCCTGTCCCACCCTGTACGCTTCCATTCTCAGAGCACACAGACTGTCTGCTTTCATGTCACATGTGTCCTACTGCTTTCCCTTCTTTCCTCAACGCCTCTTTCCCCTCTCATGGTCTCTTTTCTACAATACTTTAAAACAACAACAAAGACAGTGCTTGCCTATGAGCACAGACTTTGGAGATCTATAAACATGACCATTTAATGTTCTATCTCCCAAGAAACTAACTGGTGAGTTTTTTTCTATATAATTTCTTTTTTAAAATGTTTGCAAAGAGCTGGGCGTGGTGGCGCTCGTCTTTGATCCCAGCACTCGGGAGGCAGAGGTAGGAGGATCACCATGAGTTGAAGGCCACCCTGAGACTACAATAGAGAATTCCAGATCAGCCTGAGCTAAAGTGAGACCCTACCTCGAAAAACCAGAAAAGAAAAAAAAAAAAAATGCAAAGAGAGACCAGTAACCTAGAAAGGGGATATAAAGGGAACAGAAAGAGAGTAACGGGGGACTTAATAGGATGGTATTGTATATATGTAAGTAGGGTGAAATATGGCCTATAGGGGGTGAAAAGGTCTAAGTGAGGTCAGGGGAAGATATTGAGTAAAGGAAAGGTGGAGGGAGGGCTAATCAAAATCTGAGACGGTATAAATAAGTCATATGGAAACGTACTTTTTTGGACAATGGAACACTTAGAAGCCATAGATTGTTACTAGAAATTTTTCAGTGCCAGGGATGGGATACCTTCCAGTGAGTTGTTGGCCAGGGAGGTCCTGATACCCCCAAAATATTATAGGCCATTGCTGAGGTCCTTGGTTTCCCATCAGGAATAGATGGTAAGACCCTATTGCTGAAGACTCCACATACTTAAGCTGCAAGGTCACTGAAGCCAGAGTATATGTGCTGTATGATTCTGTTGATAAGACCTGTACAAAAGACAAGCTAATATATAGTGATTTTAAGTAGGTAAGTGGTTTTCAGCGGTTAGGAGAAGCATCAGAAGCAGGATGAAACATTGGGGTGATAGGTGTGTTTATTACTTAGAATTTGATGATGGCTCTATAGGTGTATACATACATTATAACTCATTGTATACTTTAATACATTCATTGTATGCCAACTATGATTGTTTAAAAAAAAAAAAAAGACAAGCTAGGCTGGGCATGGTGTCTTACACCTTTAATCCCAGCACTTGGGAGGCAGAGGTAGGAGGATTGCATGAGTTCAAGGCCACCCTGAGACTACAGAGTGAATTAAAGGTCAGCCTGGGCTAGAGTGAGACCCTACTTTGAAAAACCAAAAACAAGTAGATACTTGTATTGTCGTTAGGTCAAGAGAAGAAGAAGGAGGACGCCGGGTGTGGTGGTGAACGCCTTCAATCCCAGCGCTCTGGAGGCAGAGGTAGGAGGATCGCCATGAGTTCGAGGCCACCTTGAGAATACAGAGTGAATTCCAGGTCAGCCTGAGCTAGAGTGAAACCCTACCTCGAAAAGCCAACCAAATAAACAAAAAATAAAATAAATAAAATTAAAAAAGAGAAATAGAAGGAGGAGGGGGAGGAGGAAGAGAAGAGGAGGAGGAAAAAAAGAATAGGGCTGGAGGGATAGCTCAACAGTTAAGGCACTTGCCTTACAAAGCCTGATGACCCAGGTTCGGTTCCCCAGTATCCACATAAAGTCAGATGCACAAAGGGGCACACACATCTGGAGTTCCTTTGCAGTGACTAGAAGCCCTCCTGGCTTGCACACATTCCCATTCTCTCTCTCTCTCTCTCTCTCTCTCTCTCTCTCTCTCTTCTCTTCTCTTCTCTTCTCTTCTCTTCTCTTCTCTTCTCTTCTCTTCTCTTCTCTTTTTTATTTGGAAGCAGGGAGAGAAATTGAAACTGAGGAGATTGCTTAACGGTTAAAGGCACTTGCTTGCAAAGCCTGCAAGCTCAGGGTTCAGTTACACAATACCCATATAAAGCCAATTGCACCAAGTGGCACAAACATCTGGAGTTAATTTGCAGTGGTGGGAGAGCCTGTCATGCCCATTCTCTCTCTCTCTCTCTCTCTCTCTCTCTCTCTCTCTCTCCACACACATACATATGTACATATGATAGATATGGAACAAAGTGCTTGAACATTTAAAAAAAAAACATCAAAGTGGGGAGACAACAGAAGCATGTTAACATTTACATGATTTGGATTGAACCTGAATGTATCTGTCCACAGTTTTCTGAGATAGGCTTGTTTAAACAGTGGAACCACCAAGAAAAAAACAAGTGCAAAGCCAGTCATGGTGATTTGCACCACACTTGACAGGCAGAGAGGTAGGTGGATCGCTGTGAATTTGAGACCAGCCTGAGACTACATAGTGAATTCCAGGTCAGCCTGGGCTTTTTTTTTTTTTTTTCTGTTTTGTTTTGAAAAAAATATTTTAGGAACTGGGGAGATAGCTTAGCACTTAAGGTACTTTCCTACAAAACCTAAGGACCCAGGTTAGATTCCTGAGTACCCACGTAAAGCCAGATGCATAAGATAGCACATGCATCTGGAATTTGTTTGCAGTGGCTAGAGGTCCTGGCATGCCCATTAGCACATGCTCTCTCTCTCTCTCTCTCTCTTTCTATCTCTCTGTCTCTCTCTCACACACACAAATAAATAATTAAATATATTTTAAATAATATTTTAGAGGCTACAGTGAGACTCTATCTCAAAAAAATAAGTATTTTAGGGATTGGAGAGATTGCTCAGTGGTTAAGGTGCTTGCCTGCAAAACCTAATGATGGGTTGGAGGAATAACTTAGTGCTTAAGGCACTTGCCTGCAAAGCAAAAGGACCCAGGTTTGACTACCCTGGACCCATGTAAGCCAAATGCACAAGGTGGCACATGCATCTGGAGTTCATTTGCAGTGGCTGAAGGCCCTAGAGCGTTCACTCTCTCTCTCCCTCTTTCTCTCTCCCTCATAAATAAAAATAATTAAATAAATAAAACAACCTAATGACCCAAGTTCGATTCCCTAGTACCTATGTAAGGCCAGATGTACAAAGTGGCATATGCATCTGGTATTCGACTGCAGTGATAGAGGCCTTGGCATGCCCATTCCCTTTCTCTCTTCCTGCTTACAAATAAATAAATAAAAGTGGTTTGTTTATTTATTGATTAGAGAGAGAGAGAAAGAGAGAAAATTGGTGTGCCGGGATCTCTAGCTACTGCAATGAATGAACCCCAGACACATGCATCACCTTGTGCATCTGGCTTTACATGGATACTGGAGAATTGAACTAGGGTCTATAAGCTTTGCAGGCAAATGTCTTACCCTCTGATCCATCTCTCCAGCCCTACAACACATTTTTTTCATTGACAGTAAGTCAAACATTCTACACTGAAGAAACAAACAGATTCACAAGATTCACATGAGGTAAATGCCATTATCCCCACTTTAGGGAGAGTAAATAGAAAGACAAAATTTAAGAGAGTAAAGTATCTGTTGGTAGGGAATCTGTTCGCCTTCCACTTAAGCCATAGTACTTTCTCAATTGCCAGTTTGTTCTTACTAGAAAAAGCATACAAAGGTGCCATTTTAAAAATACCAAGGGCTGGAGAGATGGCTTAGCAGTTAAGCGCTTGTTTGTGAAGCCTAAGGACCCCGGTTCGAGGCTCGATTCCCCAGGACCCACGTTAGCCAAATGCACAAGGGGGCACACGTGTCTGGAGTTCGTTTGCAGTGACTGGAGGCTCTGGAGCCCCCATTCTCTCTCTTTCTCTCTCTGTCTGTTGCTCTCAAATAAATAAATAAAAATAAACAAAAATAAATTTAAAAAAAAGAAGGCACTGCTTAAAAAAAAATACCAAGCAAGCCAGGCATGGTAGTGCACACCTTTAATCCCAGCACTTGGGAGGCAGAGGTAGGTGGATCACTGTGAGTTCAAGGCCACCCTGAGATTACATAATAAATTCCAGGTCAGCCTGGGCTAGAGTGAGACTCTACCTCAAAAAACCAAAAAAAAAAAAACAAAACAAAAAAACAAAAAACACAGTATCAAGCGAGCTGGGTGTGGTGGTACATGCCTATAATCCCAGCACTTGGGAGGAATAGGTAGGAATATAGCTGTGAGTTCAAGGCCACTCTGAGACTACATAATGAATTCCAGGTCATCCTGGCCTAGAGTGAAACCCTACCTCAAAAAAAAAATAAATAAATAAATAAAATAAATCAAGCAGTAAAGAAGTGACTTGCAAATAAAGGATTGTTATTTGCACCAATCACAGCACTCCGTTCAAATCAATAAATAAATAAAACAGTTTATTTGTAAGCAGGAAGAGAGAAAGGGGGAAGGGAATGGGTATGCCAAGGCCTTTAGTTTAGTCACTGCAATCAAACACCATATGCATATGCTACTTTGTACATCTGGCTTTACATAGGTACTGGGGAATCAAACTTGGGTCATTAGGTGTTTTCTTTCTTAATTTTTACTTTATCTTGTTTTTTTAGAGAGAGAGATAGAGAATGGGTGTTCCAAGGCCTTCAGCCAACTGCAAATGTATATGTACCCATATACATACGAACATGCACCAAACAAAAGAAAAGAAATGAAGGCAGCCTTTAGAAGCTGGAAGAAGTCAAGGACAAAGTCCTCTAGAATCTCCAAATAGGAATTTATTTATTTGCAAGCAAAGACAGACAGAGAAAGATAATGGGCATACCAGGACCTCCAGCCACTGCAAATGAATTCCAGATGCATGTGCCACTGTGTATCTGGCTTTATGTAGGTACTGGGGAACCAAACACAGGTTGTCAGGCCTTACAGGCAAGTGCCTTAACTGCTGAGTCATCCCTTCAGCCCTAAATTAATTTTTAGTTAGCATACAGACACTTAAGTGTCATTCATTCTGGTGTTTTCTTTCTTTTAAAAATATTTTTTATTTATGAGAGAGACAGACAGACAGACAGAGAGAGAGAGCATTTGGGCATACAGTAATAGAAAACCAGTCCAGGGTTGGGGAGACAGATCAGTGGTTAAGAGCACTTGCCACTCTAAGCATGAATCTGAGAGGACCTCAGCTTGCCTGAGTTTGACTCCCCAGAAATCTAGACGTGGTCATACGTATCTGTAACCCTGGTCTGGGGTGTGGGAAATGGTTAGGGGGATTGAGAAAAACCAGAGAATCATGTGGACAGAAAAATATCAACTCTAGGTTGAGGGAGAGACCCCCATCTCAAGAACTGCATGGATGAGCAATAGAAGAGAAGGGAATTCAAAATTCCCGTCTGGTGCATGGGTGCGCACATATGCTCGTGTGTGCATGCACACATACACACATACACACACTTCATTTCCCTTTCCAGAAGCATGTATATTTTGGACTTGTTACCAAGAATTTACTTCAGTATAAATATTTACCTTTCCAAAGTCTTGTTTACTATTGGTTAATCAGATTGGTTTCACAGGTCACTGGGTATACTCATGTTGAAGCAACATACCATCTGCTACATAGCTAAGGGGAGTTGGAATTGTGCTAAAGCCTTGGACAGGATCTGGGTCCGCCTCTCCTGTTACCATTCTCATCTGAGCTGAGCCAACTCCAGTGATGTGGACCCAGCACACAGAACGACAGGCCTCAGACTTGATGGTGTTGTCTTATCTGGGCTCTTTCACAACCATTTTTCAAATAGTCAGACCATTACTGCCCTACCTGAGCTTACAGAGTTAAAAGGGGAGTGAAAGAACAGGAAACCTCCAGACTCAGGACAAAGGTGTCCAAAGTTTTGTCTCCCTTCTTAGCCTGGCTAAATGCTTCCAAAAATCAACACAATCAAGTCCAACCCATCTATCGGTATCAGTGGCCACAATAATCATTCAATCATGCAACAATTTTTTTGGGGGGGGTTGAGGTAGGGTCTCACTGTAAACCAGGCTCTCCTGGAATTCACTATGTAATTTCAGGGTAGTCTCGAACTCACAGCGATCCTCCTACCTCTGCCTCCCACATGCTGGGATTAAAGACATGCGCCACCATTCCCGGCTGCTCATTCAACAATTCCTTACTGAGTTTTGTTACCTTCTAAGCACGGGGAAAATTCCTCCCCTGATGAGCTCATGGACTATGGTTTAGAGGCCTATAAATAAATCATGATATCAGGACAGTAACGCCAGCTGGAGACTCTAGGAACAGTCTGCTGAGGACCTTGGAACCAAAGGAAAGAAAATGAACTTTATCCTTTAGACTGTGAAGCAGTGCCAACAGACTGAGCCCTTGATGTGCTTGTTTTATTTTCCTTGCTGTTCATCCTTGGGGTTTTTATTACTATTATAATTATGATTATTTGTTGTTTTTTGAGGTAGGGTCTCAACCTAGCCCAGTCATACCTCGGCCTCCTGAGTGCTGAGATTAAAAATGTGTGTCAATATGCTCGGCTGGGTTTTTGTTTTTGGTTTTTCAAGGTAGGGTCTCACTCTAGCTCAGGCTGACCTGGACTTCACTACGGAGTCTCAGGGTAGCCTTGAACTCATGGCAATCCTCCTACCTCTTCCTCCTGAGTGCTGGGATTAAAGGCGTGCGCCACCATGCCTGGCTTTTTTTTTTTTTTTTTAATGATCTGTTTTGTTTCCATACCCACTGGTTTTGATTGAATGTGTATATTATTCAGTGAAATTTTAGACTTTCCCTATATTTTGCTCCACCCAGCCTACTAGGATACTCCCATAGAAGACAAAGAAGAAGGCAAACCCAACACTTAGGCTCACTTTTGCTGTTACTCTGAGAGTCCAGCCCTGTAATTTGTATTTTTTGATTTTACAGGATGTCATAGTTAAGGAATTGCCTTGAGGACTGGAGAGATGGGTTAGCAGTCAAGACACTTGTCTGCAAAGCCAAAGGACCCAGATTCAACTACCCAGGACCCACATAAGCCAGATGCACAAGGTGGCACATGTGTCTGGAGTCCATTTGCAGTGGCTAGAGGCCCTAGCATGCCCATTCTCTCTCTACCTATCTGCCTCTCTCCCTCAAATAAATAAATATAAAATATTTTTAAAATTCCATTTTAAAAAAGAAATTGCCTTGAATCTCAGGAGATAGATACTTTGAACTTGGGGTTTTTTAAATTTATTTTGAGGTAGGGTCTCACTCTAGCCCAGGCTGACCTGTACCTTACTCTGCTGGTCTTGAATTCAGGGCTATCCTCCTACCACTGCCTCCCAAGTGCTGGAATTAAAGGCATGTGCTATAGAACTTTGAATTTCTGAGCAGTGTCAGGATGGTTAAAGACTATGGAAATTTAAGCTGGGTGTGGTGGTGCATGCCTTTAATCCCAGCACTTGGGAGGCAGAGGTAGGAGGATTGCTTTGAGTTGGAGGCCACCCTGAGACTACTACATAGTGAATTCCAGGTCATCCTGGAAGAGTTTTTAAAAATATTTCATTACTTTATTTGAGAGAGAGAGAGAGAGAGAGAGAGAAAGAGGCAGATACATATAGATAGAATAGTGTCTGACTATGTTTATGCTTCTATGAGTATAAAAATATAGCTTTAAGATGTAGCTTATTAGCCAGGTATGATGGTGCATGCCTTTAATCCCAGTACACAAGAAGCACAATTAGGAGGACCACTGTGGGTTTGAGGTCAGCCTCAGACTACATAGTGAATTCCAAGTCGGCCCAGGCTAGAGTGAGTGAGACCCTACCTTGAAGGAAAAAAACAGTGCTTGAGCCCAGGCGCCCACAAGCCGAGGGGAGAATGCAAGGGATGATAAGGAGAGGAGCACAGACCTCACAAGTATCAGAAGGTGGCTGACCATTTGACCAGAGGAAAGACTGAGCTCTGGAATGATTGACTGCTTTTGTCCCCACCCCTACCTGCATAATCTGCCGGTAGAAATAAAATACAAGGCAGTTTTTAGGGTGCTAACCTGCTGATTTCTCAGATTGCTGGCTTAATCTTCAAATAAAATTTAAAGATTGAATATCTGTCTCTGCTCACTGGTCTCTGTACTGACATCAAGCACTCTGGTTACATATTCAGATGACTCCACCACAACAGCCTTTGTTTGGACTTGCCAGTGCGTCCTTAAATTGAAGAGCAGTCCTGATGGCTGTCTGGACTGGACTGCCTTGAGGCTCCAGGCTGGGAAACCCCCAGGTAGCTAAAACTGATTTAGGGGGGGACTGTCCCTTCCCTAACTTCCCCAGCACTCAGTCACTTTCACCTAACAAATGGAATTGCTGCATTTTCTGGTTTGGTTCCTTGGTTAGGGTTTGGCCTTTGGTTTCAAAATGCTTTCTGGTATGATCTCATTCCTGGGTTATGGGTTATGTGACCTCCAATTTAAAGGTACCTTTCTATTCTGTCCTGTCCTGTCTCTGTGTTAAGATGGATAGTACAGTCCCTATTCCTGGTGACAGTCCCTTGGGGCATGTTTCAGCAAATCAGTCTCTGTTTATGCCTCTATAAGAACAAAGACCAGGGCTGGAAAGATGGCTTAGCGGTTAAACACTTGCCTGTGAAGCCTGAGGACCCTGGTTCGAGGCTCGATTCTCCAGGACCCACGTTAGCCAGATGCACAAGGGGGCGCACGCGTCTGGAGTTCGTTTGCAGTGGCTGGAGGCCCTGGCGTGCCCATTCTCTCTCTCGCTCTATCTGCCTCTTTCTCTCTCTGTCGCTCTCAAATAAATAAATAAAAATGAACAAAAAAAAATTAAAAAAAAAAAAAGAACAAAGACCAACACCAGCCAACAGGAACAGCTAGGGCTCCAGCTGGCCCTACATCTCTCAGGGCTGGACTCAAGAAGCCCTAGCCCGGCATGGTGGTGCATGCCTTTAATCCCAGCACTTGGAAGGCAGAAGTAGGAGGATCCTATGAGTTTGAGGCCAGCCAGGGACTACTACCAAGAGAATTCTGGGTTAGAGACCCTACCTGGAAAAACAAAACTAAAAGATCCATCTGCTAAAGACTAAGTAAGAAGCTTAACCTAGGGTGGGTGGAGAGATGGCTCAGTGGTTAAAGGTACTGCTTGCAAAGATTCATGGCCTGGGTTCAATTCCCCACTACCCATGTAAATCCAGGTGCATAAAGTGTCACATGTGTTCATTTGCAGTGGCAGAAGGCCCTGGAGCATCCATTCTTTCTCTATCTTCCTCTTTTTCTATCTGTCTCTCTCAAATAAATAAAATATTTAAATTAAAAAAAAAACCTAGCCAGGCATGGTGACACATACCTTTAATCCCAGCACTTGGGAGGCAGACATAGGTGAATGGCCATGAGTTCAAGACCACCCTGAGACTATATAGTGAATTCCATGTCAGCCTGGGCTAGAGAGTGAGACCCTACTTCAGAGGGGAAAAATACCTAAGGCTATGAGGAACATGCATGTACATTCAAATTACCACACGCCCCCAGTTCTTCAGAGGAGCAAATGCCTTTTATATACAAACCTGCAATGAAAGGGTTAACATGACAATTTTTTTTTGGGGGGGGGCCTCTATAATTCTCTTTCCCTCTGCCTTCTTGATTATACAACATAGCTAATTGTCCAAGGTCATTGGAAGCAGTAATCTTGGCAAGCATGTAGCATTCTGTAATTCTGAGACTATTTTTAAACATTTATTTATTTGTTTATTTATTTTGGAGAGACAAAAGAAGTGGATAGAGAGAGAAAGAGAATGGGTACCTCAGAGTCTCCAGCCACTACAGTGAATAAACCCCAGACACATGGACCACCTTGTACATCTGGCTTATGTGGGTCCTGGGGAATGGAACTGGGTTCCTTAAGCTTTGCAGGCAAGTGCATTAACTGCTAAACCATTTCTACAGAATTATTATTATTATTATTATTATTTTAGTTTAAGACTTTATTGATAAACTAGGCATGGTGGTGCACCATTTAATCCCAGAACTCAGAAGGTGGAGGGAGGAGGAATATTACTGAGTTCATGGCCAGCCTAAGACTAATTCTAGTTCTGCTGGACTAGAAGGAGATCCTACCTTGAAAAACTAAAAGATTAAAACAAACAAACACAAATTGAGCCTAAATGCAGTATTTAAAAATATGTTTTCAAAAGTTTCTCTTGGGTTGGGGAGATGGTTTGGATGTTAAGGGTACTTGATTCCAAAGAAGCCACCCACAGAAAGCCAGATGGGGGCTGGAGAGATGGCTTAGCAGTTAAGGCACTTGCCTGAGAAGCCTAAGGACTCATGTTCCAGTTTCCAGGTCCCACATAAGCCAGATGCACAGTGACACAAGTGTACAAGGTTGCACATGTGCACAAGGGGGTGCATGTATCTGGAGTTCAATTGCAGTGGCTGGAGGCCCTGGCATGCTAATTCTCTCTCTCTCTCTCTCTCTCTCTCTCACACACACACACACACACACACACACACACACACACTTTAAAAAAGCAGGCTGCCGGGCGTGGTGGTGCATGCCTTTAATCCCAGCACTTGCAAGGTAGAGGTAGGAGGATTGCCATGAGTTTGAGGCCATCCTGAGACTCTGCAGTGAATTCCAGGCCAGCTTGGGCTAGAGTGAAACCCTACCTTGAAAAAAAAAAAAAAAAGCAGTATGTTGGGCTTATCTCAAAAAAAAAACAAAAAAAAAAACCCTCCATATGGGCACTCATCAGCAGTGACAAAAGACCTAAAATTCTAAGTTTCTCTTGTCTGGGTAGTGGTGTGTGCCTGTAATTCTAGTACTTACAAGGCAGATAGGAAGATTTTGAGCCAGCTTGGACTACATAAGGAGTTACAGGTCAATCTTCACTATATAGAGACCCTGACTCAACAACCAAAAACCAAACTAAAGTAAGTTCCTATCACCTCAGACTTTCTTTGCAAATTTAGCAATTGCACATTTTAAAAAATTTATGGGGAGTGAGGGTATACCAGGGCCTCTAGCCACTGCAAATGATCTCCAGATGCATGCACCACCATGTGCCTCTGGTTTACATGGGTTCTGGGGAAATGAACCTGGGTCCTCAGGCTTCACAAGAAAATGCTTTAACTGCTAAGTCATCTCTCCAGCCCAATTGCACAATGACAACAGATAATTTTAATATGTTAGGCTATCGGACAGCTGAGGTTTGCCTGACTATGTATTGGATATAGGTTTGGAAGATAAAGTACCAACTTTTCCTGCCTATGTATTCATCTTTCCTTTTTTTTTTTTAAATTTATTTGACAACGACAGAGAGAGAGAGAGAGAGAGAGAGAGAGAGAGAGAGAGAGAGAGAGAATGGGCGCACCAGGGCCTCCAGCCACTGCAAACAAACTCCAGACACATGTGCTCCCTTATGCATCTGGCTAATGTGGGTCCTGGGGAATCGAGCCTCGAACCGGGGTCCTTAGGCTTCACAGGCAAGTGCTTAACCGCTAAACCATCTCTCCAGCCCAGTATTCATCTTTCATATAACACAAGTAGGGGGATGCTTTTGAGAGAGATAGTAACATTTCTAAGATTCTTTTTCTTTTTGAGACAAGCTCATATGTAGGCTAGGCTGAGAGGGAGATAGGTAGCTTTAGGGAGAAGCAGTCAGACAGGAAGGTCCATAGGAAAAAATAAGGATCTTAGTTGCTGCCTACCAAGTAGAAATAAAACAAAGCACAGCTGTCTAACACCTTGCGTTCACCCAGCTGTCTACAGCAGCTGACCCAGAGCTGGAATTACGCAGGTCATGTAAAGTTTAGGCCCAGCCCCTTCCTGATACTATGTCCAGGTGTGTTGACTCCTTTCAGATTCAAGCCTGGACCCAGGATAAAAATCCTGGCTGCTCATGAGACTTTTGGTGGAACTTTTTCCTCTTTTTTGGCTCCTAAGCTGTTCATCCCCTAGCACTCAGGTTTTTGCCACTGGTAAGGTTTTGTCTTTCCTACCCTGGCAGTTTGGAAAAGGATGACGTGTTGCTGCCTTATTTTTAAAACTTCCTTCCTAGTCTTTATTTTTGGTTTGTATGGAGGTAGGGCTTCACTCTAGCCCAGACTGACCTGGAATTCACTATGTAGCCTCAGGATGCCCTTGAACTCACAGTGATCCTCCTACCTCTGCCTCCTGAGTTCTGGGATTAAAGTCCATGTGGACTTGACTCTTGTGCATGGAGAGAGATAAGGATCTGTTTTCATCCTTCCACATACAGACATCCAGTTTTCCCAGCACCATTTGTTAGAGGCTGACTTTTGTCCAATGAGTACTTTCATTGAAGATCAGGTGACTGCACAGCTTGGGTTTACATCTGGGTCCTCTATTCTGTTCCACTGATCCACATGTCTGTCTTTGTGCCAGTACCACGCTGTTTTTGTTACTTGGCTTTGTAGTATAGGTTAAAATCGGGTATGCCATGTGATAATGCCAGCCTTGTTTTCGTTGCTCACACATATTTTGGATATTCAAGGTTTTTTATGCTTCCAAATGAACTTTAGGATTATTTTTTCTATTTCCATGAAGAATGCCACTGGAATTATAATGGGGATTGCATTAAATGTGTATATTGCTTTTGGTAAGATTGACATCTTCACAACATTGTTTCTACCAATCCAAGAACATAGGATATCTTTCCATTTCCTAGTGTCTCCTCCAATATCTAGCTTGAGTGTTTATTGTAGAGATCTTGCAATTCCTTGGTTGGATTTATTCTAAGGTACTTTATTTAGTTATTTTTTCTGAGACAATTGTGAATGGGAGTGATTCCCAGATTTCAACTTCTGCATGTTTGTTGTTAGTATATAGAAAAGCTTCTGATTTCTGTATTTATTTTTTATCCTGCTACATTGATAAAAGTGTTTATCAGCTCTGAACAGTTTGCTGGTAGGGTCTCTAGGGTCCTTTATGTATAGAATCATATCATCTGTAAATAATAGTAAGTTGATCTCTTCCTTTCCAATTGGTATCCTTTTTATGAGTACCTCTTGTCTTATTATTATGGCTCAGCCTTCCAGTACTATATTAAATAAGAATGGGGACAGTGGGCACCCTTGTCTTGTTCCTGATTTTAGTGGAAAAGCTTCAAGTTTTTCCCCATTTAGTATTATGTTGGTTGTAGGTCTGTCATAAATAGCCTTTATTATGTTGAAATATGTTCGTTCTATTCCCAGTTTCTGTAGGATTTTGTCAAATGCCTTTTCTGCATCTATTGAGATGATCTTGTGATTTTTGTCCATCAGTCCATTTACATAGTGTATTATATTTATCTATTTGTGTATGTTGAACCATCACTGGGATAAAGCCTATTTGGTCAGGGTATATGATCTTTTTGATATATTCTTGTATTCTGTTTGCCAATATTTTGTTGAGAATTTTTGCATCTATGTTCATGAGGAAGAAAATTAGTCTGTAATTTTCCTTTTTGTTTGGTCTTTGTCTGGTTTTGGTTATCAGGGTGAGGCTGGCTTTGTGGGAGTTTGGTAAAATTCCTTCATTTTCTATTTTATGGAAAAGTTTGAGAAGCATTGGTGTTAGTTCTTCCATGATGATCTGGTAAAATTCACCAGTGAATCCATCTGGTCCTGGACTTTTTTAGTTGGGAGACTTTTTATAACTGCTTGGATCTCCGTAGTTGTTATAGGTCTACTTAAATTGTTTATCTCAGCTTGATTTAATTTTGGTCGGTCATATAAATCAAGGAAATCATCCATTTCTTTCAGATTTTCAAACTTAGAAGTATGTGTATTCTTAAAGTATGTCCTTATGATTTTATGAATTTCTTTGGTATCTGTTATAATGGTAACTTCTTCATCTCAAATTTTATTACTTTGGGTCTCTTCTGGTCAGATTTGCTAAGAGTTTATCAATTTTGTTTATCCTTTCAAAGATGTTTCATTAATTCTTTGGATTTTTTTGTTTCTATTTCATAAATTTTTCCCCTAATTTTTATTATTTCTTCCCATCTACTGATTTTTGGTTTGCCTTGTTTTTCTTCTTCCAAGGCCTTAAGGTGAAGCATTAAATTGTTTACTTGTGAACTTTCTAATTCCTTAATGTAGGCACTTAGAACTATAAATTTCCCTCTTAGGACTGCCTTCATTGTGTCCTGAAGGTTTTGGTATGTTCTCATTATCATTTGATTCGATTAATGTATTGATTTCATTTTTGAGTTCTTCAATGACATTCATCATTCAGTAGTGTACTGTTTAGTCTCCATGAATTTGTGTATGCTCTGTAGTTTTTCTTGTTACTGATTTGTAGTTTAATCCCATTGTTATCAGATAGAGTACAAGGGATTATTTCAATTTACCTGTATTTGTTAAGATTTACTTTGTGCCTTAATATATGGTCTATTTTGGAAAATGTTCCATATGCTGCTGAGGAAAATGTGCATTCTGCAGCATTTAAATGGAATTTTCTGTAGATATCTGTTAGGTCCATCTGTTCCATGACATCATTTAATCCAGATCTCTCTCTCTCTCTCTTTTTTTTCTTGGATGACCTGTCAATTGATGAGAGTGGGGTATTGAAGTCACCCACTATAATTGTGTTTGGTGTTATCTATGACCATAAGTCTAATAGTGTTTGTTTGATGATATTGGGAGCCCCCATGTGAGGTGCATATATGTATAGGATTATAATGTCATCCTGTTGGAGTGTTCAGTATAAATCAGTATAAAGTAACCTTTATCTTTCCTTACTAATGTTGGTTTGAAGTCTATCCTGCCAGATATTAGGATAACAACATCTGCTTGTTTCCTAGGCCCATTTGCTTGAAATACCTTCTTCCATCATTTCACCCTAAGACAGTGTCTATATCTTTTATTGAGAGATGAGTTTGCTGGAGGCAACAAACATCAGGATCCGTCCTTTTTTGTTTGTTCTTTGTTTTCCAAGGTAGGGTCTCACTGTAGCCCAGGCTGACCTGGAATTCACTATGGGGTCTCAGGGTGGCCTTGAACTCGCAGTGATCCTCCTTCCTTTGCCTCTCAGTGCTGGGATTAAAAGCGTGTCCCACTATGCCTGGCTTCTGCCTCTTTTTTTTTTTTTTTTTTTTAATCTTGACTTTTAATCCAATCTGCAATCTGTGTCTTTTAGTTAGGGCATTGAGGCCATTGAGATAAAGAGTTATTATTGAAAGGTATGCATTTATTCTTGCTATTCCTGTTTTGTAGTGTTCCCTGTTTTCCCTATACTCTCTTGTTTTAACTGTTATTTAGGTATGATTTTTTTTTAAAGTTTCCTCATGTATGTACTTTGCTTTCTCTTCAACATGAAGGATTCCTTCAACTATTTTCTATAGAGCTGGTTTAGTTGTCATATATTCCTTTAGACTGCTTTTGTTATGGAATGTCCTTATTTCTCCTTCAATTTGGATGGATACCTTTGCAGGATAAAGTAACCTTGGTTGACAGTTGTTATCTTTCAGAACTTGGAATACATCACTCCAAGTGCTTCTGGATCTTAAAGTTTGTGTTGAGTAGTCTGTTGTTATCCTGATGGGCTTGCCTTTGTAGGTAACTTGATTTTTCTCTCTAACTGCTTTCAATATTTTTTCTTTGGTTTGCATGTTTAGTAGTTTAATTATAACATAGCAAGGAGAGGTTCTTTCCTGATTTTATCTGTTTGGCATTCTATAGGCTTCCTGTATCTGTATTGGCATCACTTTCCCTACTTGGGGGAAGTTTTTCTCTATGATTTTATTGGAAATACCTGTTATTCTTTTGGAATGAAATTCTTCTCCTTCTACTATACCCTGAATTCTTATGTTTGATCTTTTCATAGTGTTCTGAATCTCTTGAAATTCCCACTTATACCTTCCTATTAGCTTGTTTTTCTCTTTGTTGGACTGTATTAGATCTGCCACCTGGTCTTCTAGTTTAGATATTCTGTTCTCTCCTCTCATCTAATCTACTGGTGAGACTTTTCACAGTTTTTTTTTAATTAAACTTACTATATTTTTATTTTTATTTTTTTTTATTTTTATTTATTTATTTGAGAGAGACAGACACAGAGAGAAAGACAGGTAGAGGGAGAGAGAGAGAATGGGCGCGCCAGGGCTTCCAGCCTCTGCAAACGAACTCCAGACGCGTGCGCCCCCTTGTGCATCTGGCTAACGTGGGACCTGGGGAACCGAGCCTCGAACCGGGGTCCTTAGGCTTCACAGGCAATCGCTTAACCGCTAAGCCATCTCTCCAGCCCTATATTTTTATTTTCTTTAATTTTTTAAATTTAATTATTTATTTGCAAGCATAGAGAGATAAAGAAAAGAGAGGCATACAGAGACAGAATGGATGTGCCAGGGTCGCTAGCAACTGCAAACTAACTCTGGACACATGTGTCCCTTGAGCATATGGCTTACATGGGTCCTGGAGAATTGAACCTAGGTCCTTTGGCTTTGCAGACAAATGCCTTAACCACTAAGCCATCTCTCCAGTCCATTTACTGTGTCTTTCATTGCTAGTATTTCTGCCTGGTTTTTCTTCAGTAATTCTATTTCTTTACTCATGTCTTATATTGACCTCCTTATTTCATTAAGTTGGTTTCCTGTGTTCTCCGTCAGGAGTTTGTTTTCTTCTTTGATTCCTGATGTATTTAGTTTTTATTTTATTATTATTATTATTATTATTTTTTGAGGTCTCATTCTAGCCCAGGCTGACCTGGAATTCACTATGTAGTCTCAGGGTGGCCTTGAACTCTCAGCAATCCTCCTACCTCTACCTCGATTTTTTTGAGTAGATAAAATCATTTTCTAAAAAAATCATTGTTAGGCATTTCATCTAAAACAGTTTAATCAGGGGTAATTTCCAATGGATTTATAATTTTTGGTAGGATTGTATTGTCTTGATTTTTTTGTGTTTTTTGTATTATAATGTAGAGATTTTTGCATCCTGAGTTAATTTGATGCTTTTTTTTTAAAATTATATGCAGTGCTCTTAGCCATGAAAATCCAACTTTATATACCTTCAGGGTAGGAGTTTAAGGTGCTAAGTTTAGCTCTTGTATAGCAAGACAATAGCAGAAGTAATCCTAGGGGTTGAGTTTGCCTGGTATTCAAGTATTCTAGTGGGCTGGGTAGAGCAATTTACTGGCAATTTCTAAAATACAACTGAGTGATATACACATTCAATAAAAACCAGTACAGAGTATTTATGCAAGAGTGGGGATTAAAACAAACAGATAACCTTATAAAGCCAAAATCCCTAAGGGTGTGTGTTGGTCTAGATCCTTAATCCTGTCAGCTGGGAGGTTGAGATTTCTGTTCTGAATTGGGTTCTAGGTCAGCCTGGGTCTGAATCAGACCCTGCTCCCAACAATGACAGAAGAAAAGGACAAAGGCCCCATAAATCTGAAAGCATCAAAGGCAGCAATAGTCAATCCCCAAATACAGCTTAATTGAGAATGGTAAAGCCAACCAAGACTATGTAACCCATAACCTGCCCTGACATGGAGAGATTAGCACTTCCAGTGCAGGCCTGTGTGCCCACTTTTTTGTCAGTCAGCCACATTGCCTTTTGGCATCTTCCGGTCTTAACCAATGTTGACTGCCCACCTCTATCCTTCTGTGTTGCACTGCGGATCTGGTGTTCTGATCAGCTGTGCTGGACGCCCTGCCTCTGGGGGCTGAATGAGTTCTCTCGAGGTTCACGGCCTTGACAGTTGGGGGGTGGGAGAGTACAGGAACCCTGGAGTTGTACCAGAGCTGCTCAGCTGGTCCCTGCTGTGTCCCCTTCAGGTGTCTTGACTTTGAGAGAGGCTGAGGTGAGTGGAAAATCCCCTCACTTGGTTTCTGCTCCTGAAGCTCAGCCTGGGGCCAGGTGGGCTTGCGGATCATGCCCACAAGTACCTCCGTGGGATTCTGTCTGGTTTCCTCCTTTCCAGAAGATCTTCATCTCTCCTGCTTCTCTGCTGTGGTTGATAATAACTTATATACCTTCACTTTTCAGAAGAAGAGTGTATTTTGCTGTGTTTTTGCTTATATCTCTCCGTATGCTGATTTGGCATGACTCCTGTGCCATCATCTTAGCTGGAAGTGCCTTTTTTTTTTTTTTTTTTTGAGGTAGGGTCTTGCTCTAGCCCAGGCTGACCTGGAATTCACCATGTACTCTCAGGGTGGCCTCAAACTCAAAGCAATCCTCCTGCCTCCGTCTCCCAAGTGCTTATTTCAATTCTTTTAGTAAAGCAAACACAAGCTCAAGTTTGAGGTTTGTGTTTAAACCCCCCAAAAGTAAGTTCCATCTCAGTTGGAGGTTCCAAGACATAGAGAGGGAATTTTCATGGATTCTTACATGTTATTCAATATTCCTTTAAGAGAGGCTTCCATTCCAAAACACTATAACAACTTTTGAAATCTTTTTTTTTTTTAATTTATTTTTATTTATTTGAGAGAGAGAGAATGGTACGCCAGGGCCTCCAGCCACTGCTAACGAACTCCAGATGCGTGCACCCCCTTGTGCATCTGGCTTACATGGGTCCTGGGGAATCGAACCTGGGTCCTTTGGCTTTGCAGGCAAATGCCTTAACCACTAAGCCATCCCTCCAGCCCCGATTTTTGAAATCTTTTGATGTTCATGGCCTGCTATGATTTTTTTCCTAGGAATCCTAATTTCAAGGAAGGTTTTTTGGTGCCATAGATCATGAAAGCCAGAGCATTAGAGGAGGTAAATAATAATAATAATAATAATAACAAATTACTATCAACCTCTTTCTCTCTCTCAAATAAATAAGATAAAATAAAAATAAAAAAAGGAAAATTAGGGCTGGAGAGATGGCCTAGCCATTAAGGCACTTGCCTGCGAAGCCTAAGTATCCATGTTTGACTCTCCAGATCCCATGTAAGCCAGATGCACAAGGTGATGCAAGTGCACAAAGTTGCACATGTGCACAAGATGGCACACATATTTGGAGTTCAATTGCAGCAGCTAGAGGCCCTGGCATACCAATTCTCTCTCTCCCTCCCTCATTATAAAGGCCAGTTTGCTGGGCTTGCCTCAAAAGAAAAGAAAAAGAAAAAAAAATAAATAATTTTTAAAAGGGAGGGCTGGAGAGATGGCTTAGTGATTAAGGCACCTGCTTGCAAAGCCAAAGAATCCAAGTTCAATTCCTCAGGACCCACATGAGCCAAATGCACAAGGTGATGCATGCATCTGGAGTTTGACTGCAGTGGCTGAAGGCCCTGGTGTACCCATTCTCCCTCTGTCTCTTTCTCTGTCTCTCAAATAAATAAAATTAAATTTAAATTAAAAGAAAATAAAAAATAAATTAATGGTTTTCTCCTTTCTCTCTTCTCTCATTTTGCAATTGTTTCTCTTTAAAGGAGTATTTTTTAAAAGATGTATTTTATTTTATTTATTTGAGAGAAAGAGAGAGAGAGAAAATGGACATGCCAGGGCCTTCAGCTGCTGTAGATGAACTCCAGACATATATGCCACCTTGTGCATATGACTTACATGGGTCCTGGGGACTCCATCCTGAGTCCTGTGGCTTTGCAAGCAAATGCCTTAACAGCTAATCCATCTCTCCAACACTTACAGGAGGATTTTAATAAGGGTCCTATATAAGGTTAATAAGAGGAAACAAAGTTGATAAAAAATTTTAAATATTGAATGTCATAGTATGAACAATTTTTCAGTGGTGCTTAGAATAAAGGATAATGGTAGGCATTAAATTTATAAAGGGGAGTGCTAAAGAGATGGCTCAGTGATTAAAGGCACTTGCCTGCAAAGCCTAATGACCCAGATTCAGTTCCCCAATAGTGGTACATGTGTCTGGAGTTTGTTTGCACTCGCTGGAGGTCCTGGCACACCCATTCTCTCTGTATTTCTGCTTGCAAACAAATAAATAAAATTATATAATGCTGGATATGGTCACATATGACTTTAATCCCAGCACTTGGGAGGCAGAAGTAGGAGAATGACTGTGAATTTGAGGCCACCCTGAGACTGCAGAGTGAATTCCAGGTCAGCCTGGGCTAGAGTGAAACCCCACCTGAAAAAAGCATTTTTAATTATAGAAGGTACTGGAAAAATGATAATTAAGAATAAAAAGTGTTGAGAAAATAGAACAGAAGGATTCAATTTTCTTTTGGAAGAAACTAATAGACAAATATACTTAAAACCTGAATTAGACTTTCATATGTCTTATTCAAAATATCTTGAAATTTGATTGGCCCTCCCCCACCCTTCTCTTAGTCTCTTTCCCTGGCCTCATTTAGGCTATTCCACTCCCTCTAATCTGTTCTTCTACTTACATATATACAATACCATCCCCTAAAGTCCTTCCTACTTCTCCCTCCCTTATAGCCTTTTTCTGGCTTACTGGCCTCTGCTACCAATTTTTTGGTTCCAGCTCACACACAAGTCTAAACATTTTTAACTAGGATCCACATATGAGAGAGAATATGTGAAGTTTGGCTTTCTAGGCCTGGGTTACCTCAGTAAAATCCTTTCCAGATCCATCCATTTCTCAGCAATTTCATTTTTCTTTACCGCTGAATAGAATTCCATTGTGTAAATGTACCACATCTTTATTATCCATTCATCTGTTGAGGGACATCTAGGTTTGTTCCATTTCCTATTGTTCCAGCAATAAACGTGGTTGTACAGGTATCTCTAAGGTAATGAGAAGAGTCATTAGGATATATGCCTAAGAGTGCTATTGCTGGATCATATGGTAAATCTATTTTTAGCTGTCTCAAGAACCTCCACACTGATTTCCACAATGACTGTACCAGATTATATTCCAACCAACAGTGTAGAAGGGTTCCCCTTTTGCTGCATCCTTGACAACATTTTTGTTGTTGTTGTTGTTTTGTTTTGTTTTTGTTTCAATTTTTGTTTTTCGAGGTAAGGTTTCACTCTATCTCAGGCTGACCTGGAATTCACTATGTAGTCTCAGGGTGGCCTCAAACTCACTGCGATCCTCCTACCTCTGCCTCCCAAGTTCTAGGATTAAAGGCGTGCACCACCATGTCCAGCTCTTGCCAACATTTATTATCATTTGTTTTCTTGATGGTAGCCATTCTGACAGGAGAGAGTAGAATCTCAAAGTAGGGTTTTTTAATGATTTATTTTTATTTATTTATTACAGACAGAGAGAAATGGGCATGCCAGGGCCTCTAGCAAGTGCCTTAAGTGCTAAACCATCTCTCCAGCCCTCAAAGTAGTTTTAATTTGCATTTCCCTGATGACAAATGATGTAGAACACTTTTTTTTGATGTTTATATGCCATTTGTATTTCTTCCATAGAGAACTCTCTATTTAGTTCCATAGCTCATTTTTTAATTGGGTTGTTTGATTTCTTACTTTTTGTTGGAGTTCTTTGTATATTCTGGATATTAATCCTCTATCAGATGTGTAGCTGGCAAAGATTTTCTCCCATTCTGTAGGTTGTCTCTTTGCTCTATTCACAGCATCCTTATCCTTTGCTATACAAAAGCTTTGTAATTTCATGAGATCCCAGTGGTTGATTAGTGGTTTTATTTCCTATGCTGTAGCAGTTTCAGAGTTTCAGGTCTGATATTAAGGTCCTTGATTCATTTGGACTTGATTCTTTTGCATGGAGAAATAAAAGGATCTTTTTTCATCTTTCTACATATAGATATCCAGTTTTCCCAAAACCATTTGTTGAAGAGGCTGTCTTTTCTCAAATGAATACTTTTAGCATTTTGGTTGGGGCATTGAGGCCGTTGATATTAAGAGTTATTTTTGAAAGGTATGTATTTATTCTCTCCATTCTTCTTGGCTTGTAGTGCTTCCTGTTTTCCCTTTACTCGCTTGTTTTAACTGTCATTAGAGTATGATTAATTTTCTCTTGTTTTATGTGTGTGTTGTGCTTTCTCTTCAGCATGAAGGATTCCTTCAAGTATTTCGTGTAGAACTGGCTTAGTTGACATAAATTCCTTTGGCCTGTCTTTGTTGTAGAATGTCCTTATTTCTCCATCAATTTGGGTAGATAGTTTTGCAAGATAAAGTAATCTTGGTTGACAGTTGTTATCTTTCAGAACTTGGAATACATTATTCCAAGCCCTTCTGGCTTTTAAGTTTGTGTTGAGTAATCTGATGTGACTCTGATGGGCTTCCATTTGTAGATGATTTGCTTTTTCTCTCTGACTACTTTCAATATATTTTCTTTGGTTCGTGTGTCTAGTAGTTTAATTACAACATGTCAAGGAGGGGTTCTTTCCAGGTTTAGTCTGTCTGGTGTTCTCAAAGCTTCCTGTATCTGCTTTGGCATTTCTTTCCCAATTTGAGGAATTTTTTTCTCCTATGATTTTGTTGAAAATGCCTATTAAGCCTCTGGATTGAAATTCTTCTCCTTCTACTACAGCCTGAAATCATATATTTGATCTTTTCATAGTGTCCTGGATATATTGGAATTCCCATTCATACCTTCCTATTAGTTTGTCTTTCTCTCTGTTGGGATGTATTAGATCTGCTACCTGGTCTTCTAGTTTAGATATTTGGTTCTCCTCTCATCTATTCTACTGGTGAGACTTTCCACAGTTTTCTATTTGACTGACTGTGTTTGTCAGAGGTAGAATTTCTGCTTGATTTTTTTTCAGAATATGTTGAATTTTTTATTAATTAGTTTTGTACTCAGCAAATACAGTCAATTTGGTACCATTATTAGGCTCATTCATTACCTACCCCCTCCCCTTGGCCCCTCCTTGTTAAGGTATATGGGTCATGCAATCTGGAGTTAGCCCTCAGTTATGGGTAGGATAAATGTCTGCATATCATGACCCAACATGTGTCTCTGACATTCTTCCTGCCCCCTCTTCCACAAAATTTCTCTGAGCCATGTTGGGTTCATTTTTGGTCTGCTTCAGTGATGAGGTGTTGGGGGCCTCTGAGTCTCTGGATCTCTGATTTGGTAGGAGTTGATTGTTGATCTCCTTCACCCTTGTGCTGGTACCCAGTTCATAAGAAAACAGCACCCTTGCTTGTTTCACCAATTATTCTTAGTTTCAGCTGGGGCCCTTCTGCTTGATTTTTCTTCAGTATTTCTATTTCTTTATTTCATTAAGCTGATTTCCTGTGTTCTCTTGGAATTCCTTCAGAAGTTTGTTTTATTCTTTAGTTCTTTTGTTTTCTTCTTTGATTCCTTTGATTTCTTTGAATATAGATGAAATCATTTCATCTATATTCAATTTCATCTAAAACAGTCTCATTAGGGAACATTTCTGATGGATTTATTTATTTATTTATTTATTTGTTGGTGGGCTTGTATTGTTTTGATTCTTTGTGTTTCTTGTATTATGATGTTGCAATTTTTTTCATCCTGAGTTGATTTGATGCTTGAGTTTTCTAATAATCTACGGTGCTTTTAGATTTGGAAATCCAACTTTATGTACCTTCAGATTAGGAGTTTAAGGTGCCAAGTGTAGCTCTTGTACTTCAATCCAACCACAGAAGTAATCACAAGTGTTGAGCCTCCTATTCAAGTATTCTAGTGGTCTGGGTGGAGCAATTTACTGGCAAATTCTAAAATTCAACTGAGCAATATACACATTCAATAAAAACCAGCACAGAGTATGCAAGTGTGGGGATTGAAACAAACAGATAACCTTCTAAATCTACCATCCCTAAGGGTGTGTATTGCTCTACATCCTTAATCCTGTTAGCTGGGAGGTTAATATTTCTGTTCTGAATTGGGTTCCAGGCCAGCCTGGGTCTGAATCAGATCTTGCCCCTCATAATAACAGAAAAAAAAAAAAGACAAAGGCCCTATAAGGCAACAATAGTCAACCCCCAAATACAGCTTAATTGAGAATGAATGCTAAAGCCAACCAAGACTATGTAACCCATAACCTTTCCTGACATGGAAAGAGAGATTAGCACTTCCAATGCAGGCCTATGTACCTGCTTTTTTGTCAATTGGCCTCATTACCTTTTGGGGTGGCTTCCAATGTCACCAATGCTGAGTGCCCACCTCGATCCCTCCATGTTGTGCTGTGAATCTGGTGTTCTGATCAGCTGTGCTGGACGCCCTGCCTCTGGGGGCTGAATGTGTTTTCTGGAGAGTCACAGCTCTGTTGACTGGGGGATGAGAGAGTGCAGATAGCCTGGAGTTGTACTGGAATTGCTCAGCTTGTCCTGCCTGTATTCCTTTCAGCAGCTCCTTAGCTGATCTCTGCTGCTTTCCTTCAGGTTTCTTGACTTTGCAAGGAGGCTGATGAGATTGGAAAGTCCCCTTGTTTGGTCTGTGCTCCTGCAGCTCATCACTGGTGAGGAGTGTGGATCACATGGATTGGAGCTGCAAGAGCCTCAGTGAGATTCTGGCCGTTTTTCTCCTTTCTGGTGGATCTTGGTCTCTCCTGCTTCTCTGCTATGGCTGATCATAGAAGAGTGTATTTTGCTGTGGTTTTGCTTAAATCCCTCACTAGGCTGGTTTGACATGGCTCCTATGCTGCCATCTTACCTGGAAGTCTCCCTAGTTTTACTTCTTAAGTCAAATCTGGCAGGCATCATGGCACACACCTTTAGTGCCAGCACTTGGAAGGTAGAAGTAGGAGAACCACCATACATTCCAGGTCATCCTGGGTTAGAGAGAGACCCTACCTTGAAATATCCACCCCCTAAAAAATCAAATCTGTATTTTTTTTCTTTAGTGATTCCTGCTTAGGTATCATGATGTTTGTTTTCTTAGACATATCCTTATAGGTTCCTCCCCGTTGACTAACTGTCAGGATGTTGTAACTACAAAAGCTATGCAGCCTCTTGGGGGGGAAAAGTCATCAACAATCTTAACCAGCAGTGGATTCTGCAAGTTTTATGGCTGGCCATCCAGGCCAAACATACCAACTAGTGCAAATGTCTATTATGGGAGAAACCAACTGCTCTCTAATTGGACTGGAAACCCACTCCATGGGTGGGAATGCATGCCTGGTACTGAAAACCTAATCAAAAGCCTATGGCTGAGGAGGCAAAAGCCCTAGGGGAAAACTACTTCTGTTGTCTGGCTAAATGGATACATTATGCCCACAAAATTGCCTTCTAAATATTTAGGTTTATGCCCAGATATTAATGCCACTCTTACTTTTGGTTAGAGAAGCTTCTCTTTCCAGGTGTTGTGAACTACTGAGGAGACTCAAACCCCACCAAAGTGCTGAGAAGAAGTGACAGAGTAGTGTTCAGCCCTGAGACATCTCTATCACACCCTCCAAGGCTCAGGGACCATTGCAGAAGAGATGGCAGAAAGAATATAAGAACCAGGCTGGAGAGATGGCTTAGCAGTTAAGCACTTGCCTGTGAAGCCTAAGAACCCCGGTTCAAGGCTTGATTTCCCAGGAACCACGTTAGCCTGATGCACTAGGGGGCGCACGTGTCTGGAGTTCGTTTGCAGTGGCTGGAGGCCCTGGCGCACCCATTCTCTCTCTCTTTCTCTCTCTTTCCATCTGCCTCTTTCTCTGTGTCTGTCACTCTCAAATAAATAAATAAAAATGAACAAAAAAAATTTTTTTTTAAAGAATATAAGAACCAACAAAAGGGGAAAGAGTGCTTACAATACTGTCTTTCAGACACAAAGTAGCCTTGTTATTCATGACCTCACAGTGGCTGATGCTACCTTCACAAGATTTGAATAATAGGAGGAAAACAATGACATCAGAGTAGAAAAGAGACTAGATGCAGTGGAGGGGGGTTTTGAAGAAGAAAGAAGGGAGGGTTGTGGGAAGGAATTATGATCATGGTTTATTGTCTACAATTATGGAACTTGTCAATAAAAAAGTTTTAAGGAGAGAAAAAGAAAGAATAAAAATGAGACCAAGAAAAAAATAGGAGACTGGTTGGAAAGAATGGACCAGGTATGGTGGTTCACACCTTTAATCGTAGTACTTGGGAGGCAGAGGTAGGAGGATTACCATGAGTTTGAGGCCACACTGAGACTTCAGAGTGAATTCTAGGTCAACCTAGGCTAGAGTGAGACCCTACCTTGAAAAAAAAAAAAGGTGGGAGAATTCAAAGGGGGTTTTAAGGGAGAATGATAGGAAGTGATTATGATCAAGGTTTTATTGCCTATATTTCTGGAGATTATCAATAAAAAGTTTTAAAAGCATCCTTGCAGAGCTGGGGAGATTGCTCAGTGGTTAAAGTTGCTTGCTTGCCAGCTCAAGTTTGATTCTCCAGTGCCCAAGTAAAGCCAGAGGCACAAAGTGGCCAATGCATCTTGAGTTCCTTTGCAGTGGCAAGAGGCCCTGGTATACCCAATCTCTCTCTTTCTCCTTACAAATAAATAAATTTTTTTTAAATTTTTTATTTATTTATTTGAGAGCGACAGACACAGAGAGAAAGACAGATAGAGGGAGAGAGAGAATGGGCGCGCCAGGTCTTCCAGCCTCTGCAAATGAACTCCAGACGCGTGCGCCCCCTTGTGCATCTGGCTAACGTGGGACCTGGGGAACCGAGCCTCGAACTGGGGTTCTTAGGCTTCACAGGCAAGCGCTTAACCGCTAAGCCATCTCTCCAGCCCAAATAAAATTTTTTGAGATAGGGCCTCACTCTAGTCCAGGATTACCTGGAATTCACTGGGTAGTCTCAGACTGTTCTCCAACTCATGGCGATCCTCCTACCTTGGCCACCTGAGTGTTGGGATTAAAGGTGTGTGCCACCAAGCCTGGCTGAAGAATATTTTTTTTAAATAAAAGAAATAGGGGGCTGGAGAGATAGCTTAGCAGTTAAGCACTTGCCTGTGAAGCCTAAGAACTGGGGTTCGAGGCTCAATTCCCCAGGTCCCACATTAGCCAGATGCACAAAGGGGTGCACGCATCTGGAGTTCATTTGCAGTGGCTGGAGGCCCTGGTACGTTCTCTCTCTCTCTCTCTCTCTCTCTCTCTCTCTCTCTGTCACTTTCAAATAAATAAATAAAAATAAGCAAAAAATAAAAAATAATGCACATGTAGACGGGCATGATGGTGCATGCCTTAAAAAAAAAAAAGAAAAAGAAATAAGGTACTAGAGAGATGGCTTAACTGTTAAGGCACTTCCCTGTGAAACTTAAGGACCCAGGTTTGACTCCCCAAAACCCACATAAGCCATATGCACAAGGTGGCACATAAATCTGGAGTTTGTTTGCAGTGGCTAGAGGCCCTGGCATGCCCATCCTCTCTCTCAAATAAATAAATAAATAATAGTTGTTTAAGCCAGGCGTGGTGGCACACACCTTTAATCCCAGCCCGCAGGAGGCAGAGGTAGGAGGATTGCTGAGTTCGAGGCCACCCTGAGATTCCATAGTGAATTCCAGGTCAGCCTGGGCTAGAGTGAGACCCTACCTCAAAACAAAACAAAACAAAAAGTTGTTTCAAAGTAAAAGCAATAACCTTGTAAAAAATGTGGAGAGTAGGTTGGAGTAGAACACACCCAGGTGGCAGGCATCAGCTTGATTAACACACAGAGATTCTCCAAAAATAATTAATGTACTGGGGTGTAATGCTGCAAGAGGAATACACATGCCACAGAAAATTACGTAAGTGTTCAAGGCTGTGGCAAAGGGAATGCAAATAAGAATGGCTGCATGAATTATGTTGAAACAAGAGCCACATTGGTCCAGTGTTGGACAGACAACTGTCAACAGCATATCTAAAGAAGAATTTTCTGGACCAGTGTTTCACAGAGTCGTCTGTGATAGTTCATTTTTGCTGTTGTTTGTTTTGAGATAGGGTCTCACTTTTTTGTTTGTTTGTTTTTCAAGGTAAGGTTTTGCTTTAACCTGACCTGGAATTTACTATGTAGTCTCAGGGTAGCCTCAAATTCACAGAGATCCTCCTACCTCTGCCTCCCAAATGCTGGGATTAAAGACATGTGCCACTATGACTGGCTAGGTCTCACTCTTATAGCCCAGGATGGCCTTGAACATACAGTGATACTCCTGCCTCAGCCTTCCCTGTACACTAATGGCATGAGCCAGTATTCCCAGCTGTGACAGTTATTACCAGGTATGAGACCTTCTTTCATGACCTCCCAGGTTTTATTTTATTTATTTATTTATTTGGGGGAGCAGTTAGAGAGAATGGGTATGCCAGGACTTCTAGCCATTGCAAATGAACTCCAGATGCATGTGCCACCTTGTGCATCTGGCTTTACATGGGTACTGGGGAAGTGAACTTGGGTTCTTGGGCTTTGCTGCTGGCAAGGACCTTACCCACTAAGCCATTTCTCCAGTCCTATTTATTTTTATTTTATTTTTTTTCCTAGGTAGGGTCTTGCTCTGTAGTTCCAGGCTGGTCATGAACTCACAGCAATCCTTCCACCTTTGCCTCCGAAGTGCCCAAGTACTGGGATGAAAGGCGTATGTCACCATACCTGGCTTCGGTTTTTTTTTTTTTTTTTTAGAAAGAGATACAGAATAGTCAGAAATGCAGACACACTTCCAGTCTCCCAAGGCCTACTGTTAGGTTCACAATGGAGAACCAAAACAGACAGCTTCTTGGACCTCAGACTTTATTATAACAGGGAGAGATAGACGAGAGAGGGAAAGAAGAGACAGGAGCCTTTCATCCCAGCACTTGAGAGGCAGAGGTAGAAGGATCGCCATAAGTTCAAGACCACCCTGAGACTACATAGTGAATTCCAGGTCAGCCTGGGCTAGAGTGAGACCCTACCTCGGAAAAAAAAAAAAAACAGATGTGAGTCTCAAGGGGGCTTCTCAAATGCCCTCTTGTCTCCCTGGGCAAGACTATCAGCTTGATTACTTCTCTTATGTTCTAGGCTTAAGCGCCCTCCTTTTTGTCCTAAAGTTTTATGTTCTAGACTTAAACCCCCTTCTATTCACCCTCCTAAAACTTTAAGCTATAATAAAATCTTTCTGAACCTAATCCTCTGGTCTGTGGATTTTGTTCTTTTAATTCATGGGACAAGGATCTGGGAACAGCCCCAGTTATGGGTGCGTTATGTGCGAGGAGCCCAAACTTCCTATATCAGCTTCCACACACTCCAGCCAAAGGCACTCCAGCTGTGGCTTTGCTGGCAGCCTGGCTCTTGCCACCAGCACTGTTTCTCCCAACCCTTGTCCTCCCATTCTGTTCCCACCCCCGCTTGCTTTTCTTGTTTTTTTAAAATTTATTTATTAGAGACAGAGAGGGGGGGAAAAGAGGGAGAGAGAGAATGGGCACATCAGGGCCTCTAGCCACTGCAAATGAACTCCAGACACATGTGCCACAATGTGCATCTGGCTTATGTGGGACCTGGAGAATTGAACCTGAGTCCTTAGGCTTTGTAGGCATGTGCCTTAGCCACTAAACCATCTCTCCAGACCAAATTTTTATTCTATTATTTTATTATTTTTATTTATTTATTTGAGAGAGAGAGAGGGAGAGAGAGAATATGGGTGCTCCAGGACCTTTGGCTACTGCAAATGAATTCTGGATGCATGTGCCACCTTATGCATCTGGCTTATGTGGGTCCTGAATAATCAAACCTGGGTTCTTTAGCTTTGCAGGAAAGCACCTTAACTGCTAAACTAAACCATCTCGCAGCCGGCCGTGGTAGCACACACCTTTAATCCCAGCACTCAGGAAGCAGAGGGATGAGGATCGCCATGAGTTCAAGGCCACCCTGAGATGATAGAGTTAATTCCATGTCAGCCTGGATCAGAGTGAGACCCTACCTCAAAACCCCCCCCAAAAAAAAGTTATCAGAAAGGAAAAAACTGGTTTAAACCATCTCTCCAGCCCACCCTACCTCCCTTTCTAAATGCTTGCAGAACCTCCATTTCTAACACAAATACAGAGACAGAGCCAAAACTCAAAACTGTGTGTAGCTCAGTGACAGAGCACCAGGGTTGCATGTGTAAAGTCCTGGGCTTGCTCTCCAGAACCATAGTAAATCAATAATAAATAAGTAAAACTATAAAACAATGTAGTGAGCAAAATGAGGAAAAGAGTGTAAGAACCAATAAGCTCACATAAGAAGGGCATCTATTTGACAACATGAAAAAAGAAAAGGAGGGCTGGAGGCATGGCTTAGTGGTTAAGGCATTTGCCTGCAAAACCAAAGGACCTAGGTTCGACTTCCCAGGACCCAGATGCACAAGGGGCGCAAGTGTCTGGAGTTCATTTACAGTGGCTGGAAGCCCCGATGCACCCATTCTCTCCCTCCCTCTCTCTCTCTCTCACCTTTTTTGTCTGTCAAATAAATATAAAATATTTTTTAAGTTAAAAGGAAAGAGAAAAGGATATCTATCTAGCCTGGAAAGATCATATCTGAGAAGGCTTCCTGGAGGAGGTGAAGCATGAGCTGAGTTTGGTTTTCCCATTTGAATAATTGCAGCATTAGAATAAAATAGTTCAATAAAACATCTCAAATCATCTTCCAATTGTTAGATTTGGGGTAAGGATTAGAGGCATTGAGAGAGTTTTTAGAGACTTCAGTATAATAGGTGAGAGAGAAGGGAGAGGGAGAGAGGAAAGAGGAGAGAAGGGGAGCTAGAGAGGGAAAGAGGGAAGAGAGAAGGAGGAGAGAGACAGAATAGAGGGGATGTTCCATTGATGTATTGTAAATGTGCCTGAAGTAGGATCCCTCCAACCCCTGTGAGAAGAGCTAGACCTTGACCCAGCATCTGGGACTCTCAGCCTCCAGTTCTCTTTCTGGAAGGATCTCCCAGAAGTGCTAGGATCTCAGAGCAGGAGGCCAGAATCTTCATGGAGGGAAGAAGGCTTTTGAGGTGGCTGCTTGGGAAAACTGGTAAGCGAGAGAAGAGAGAGAAGAGAAAATTAATATGAGCACACCAGGACCTCTTGCCACTGCAAACAAACTCCCACCATTGCGCGCATATGACTTCACGGGGGTACTGGGAAATCGAACCCCAGCAGTCAGGCTTTGCTTGCTCTTGGCTGCCTTTTTCCACTGAATGAGCATCTGTGGGAGCCAGGCTGTTCCGTTGTGGAGCACAAAGACCTGTGCAGGCAGATCGACCAGCAGGGCCAGGCCAACCCACCAAACCCATGGCTTATGTAAAGCCCATGGGGATTGAGGTCCCGGCATCTGCGGAGCCAGAGCCACACAAAGACCGGAAAGACCCTACCTAGAAGACAGAGTGCTAAGAAGCCACCCCAGGGGCGGGAGGCAGAGGTCAGAGAGAGGTAGCCAGAGAAGAGGCCACCAGAAGCCTTGCATGAGCACGCTATGCAAATGGCACAGGTGGACCCTGACTCTGCAGCCGGGTGGGCCCCGCACTCCCCTTTATTGCAGTAAGGGAAGCGCCAGTGGGGAGTATCCGGGAGATGCCCAGAGATGGGAGCCGCGGGGAAAGCAGCAGTAGCTGACGTTAGACTTGCCTGGAAACATCAGGGTATGAGAGGACAGAGGGGAGAAAACGCGGGGTCTAGAATTCTGTAACTGTCAGGTTGTTCAGAGTGGGGAAGGGGCCAGGAAGTGCAAGGTCTCCTGACAAGGAAAAGAGAAGCCTGCCCAATCAAGCCCATGGGAGCGTCCAGGGAGGGAGGGGGCTTGGAAGGAGAACCGGCTTCCTGGCCTGGGGCTCCCCAGGCTGCAGATCCAAGGCCAGCACCAGATGCTGGCAGGCGCCTCGCATACCGAAGGGTATCACGTGGTAGGCAGAGAGCCAGGGTGCCAGAGAGTGGCTCTTAAAACCACCGTTTTCTCAAATCCAGGGAGACATCCCATGATCCTATCACCTTCCAAGGGCTCCACCACCTAGCGCGACTGCATTGGGGACCCAGTTTCAACATGTGGACTTTGGGGGTACCTTCAAAGCCTTAGCACTGCTCAGGCTGGATGGAGAGGAGCTGGGAGCAACTGGAAGCACAGGTCTTATTTCTCAGTCAGGGGCCGGGAAATAAACCCAGGAAGAAGAGGTCGCGGGTTGTGAGAAGAGCCAGTAAGCAAGAAAATGAGTAAACTGCATTATTCTAAATAAATGGCCATGGTTGGAGGATGAGTGATGTGGAACTAAATGCCAGAGACACTGACAAAGTGAGGAGTGCAGAAGGAAATGAAAATGGTTCTTACCCAGTGATAGGGGTATCATGGATGCCAGGCAGCAGTGACACAGACTAGGGCATTTAAAAACATTTTTAATTTTTTATTTATTTGCAAGCAAAGAAAGACAAACACACTCTCTTTCTTTCCCTCGTTTCCTGTCTCTCAAATAAATAAAAATATTTTTAAAAAAGATTCAAACAAAAGGGTCGGGATGGCTTAGCAGTTAAGATGCTTGCCAGTGAAGCCTAAGGACTCAGGTTCAATTCCCCAGTACCCACGTAAGCCAGATGCACATGGTTGGTGCATGCATTTGATGTTCATTTGCAGTGGCTAGAGGCCCTGGTGTGCCCATTCTAATTCTCTCTCTCTCTTTCTCTCTATCTCTCAAATAAATAAAGTTTTCTTGTTTAAAGGAAGAGAGAGAGAGAGAGAGAGAGAGAGAGAGAGAGAGAGAGAGAGAGAATGGGCACACCACGACCTTCAGCCACTGTAAATGAACTCCAGACATATGCAGCACATTGTGCATCTTTACATGGGTACTGGGGAATCAAACCTGGGTTGTTACGCTATGCAGGAAAGTATTATAACCACTGAGCAATCTCTCCAGCCCAGGCCAGGGCGCTTTAAAATTTTCTTTTGTTGTTTTTTTTTTCTGTTTTAGTTTTTTTTTAATTAAAATTTTTTATTAACATTTTCCATGATTATAAAAAAAATCCCATGGTAATTCCCTCCCTCCCCACCCCCACACTTTCCCATTTGAAATTCCATTCTCCATCATATTACATCCCCATTACAATCATTGTAATTACATATATACAATATCAACCTATCAAGTATCCTCCTCCCTTCCTTTCTCTACCCTTTATGTCTCCTTTTTAACTTACTGGCCTCTGCTACTAAGTATTTTCATTCTCATGCAGAAGCCCAATCATCTGTAGCTAGGATCCACATATGAGAGAGAACATGTGGCGCTTGGCTTTCTGGGCCTGGGTTACCTCACTTAGTATAATACTTTCCAGGTCCATCCATTTTTCTGCAAATTTCATAACTTCATTTTTCTTCACCGCTGAGTAGAACTCCATTGTATAAATGTGCCACATCTTCATTATCCACTCCTCTGTTGAGGGGCATCTAGGCTGGTTCCATTTCCCAGCTATTATAAATTGAGCAGCAATAAACATGGTTGAGCATGTACTTCGAAGGAAATGAGATGAGTCCTTTGGATATATGCCTAAGAGTGCTATAGCTGGGTCATTTGGTAGATCAATCTTTAGCTGTTTTAGGAACCTCCACACTGTTTTCCACAATGGCTGGACCAGATTGCATTCCCACCAGCAGTGTAGAAGGGTTCCTTTTTTTCCACATCCCCGCCAACATTTATGATCATTTGTTTTCATGATGGTGGCCAATCTGACAGAAGTGAGATGGAATCTCAATGTAGTTTTAATCTGCATTTCCCTGATGACTAGTGACGTAGAGCTTTTTTTTAGATGCTTATATGCCATTCGTATTTCTTCCTTTGAGAACTCTCTATTTAGCTCCATAGCCCATTTTTTGATTGGCTTGTTTGATTCGTTATTATTTAAGTTTTTGAGTTCTTTGTATATCCTAGATATTAATACTCTATCAGATATATAGCTGGCGAAGATTTTTTCCCATTCTGTAGGTTGCCTCTTTGCTTTTTTCACTGTGTCCTTTGCAGTGCAAAATCTTTGTAATCTCATGAGGTCCCAGTGATTAATCTGTGGTTTTATTGCCTGAGCAATTGGAGTTGTATTCAGAAAGTTTTTGCCAAGACCAATATGTTGAAGGGTTTCCTCTTCTTTTTCCTCTAGCAGTTTCAGAGTTTCAGGTCTGATGTTAAGTTCTTTAATCCATTTGGACTTAATTCTTGTGCATGGCGAGAGAGAAGAATCTATTTTCATCCTTCTACACATATATATCCAGTTTTCAAAACACCATTTGCTCAAGAGGCTGTCTCTTCTCCAATGAGTATTTTTGGCATTTTTATCGAATATCAGGTGGCTATAGCTACTTGGGCTTACCTCTGGGTCCTCTATTCTGTTCCACTGATCTACATGTCTGTTTTTGTGCCAGTACCATGCTGTTTTTGTTACTATGGCTCTGTAGTATAGGGTAAAATCAGGTATGGTGATACCACCAGCCTCATTTATGTTGCTCAGTATTATTTTAGATATTCGAGGTTTTTTTGTGATCCCAAATGAATTTTTGGATTGTTTTTTCTATTTCCATGAAGAAAGCCTTTGGAATTTTGATAGGGATTGCATTAAATGTGTAGATTGCTTTAGGCAAGATTGCCATTTTCACAATATTGATTCTTCCAATCCAGGAACAAGGGATGTTTCTCCAGTTTCTAGTGTCTTCTGCAATTTCTCGCTTGAGTGTTTTAAAGTTCTCATTGTAGAGATTCTTTACTTCCTTGGTTAGGTTTATTCCAAGGTACTTTATTTTTTTTTTGATGCAATTGTGAATGGGAGTGATTCTCTGACTTCATCCTCTGTGTGTTTGTTGTTAGCATATATGAAGGCTACTGATTTCTGTGCATTTATTTTGTATCCTGCTACAATGCTGTAGGTTTTGATCAGCTCTAACAGTTTGCTAGTAGAGTCTTTAGGGTCCTTTATGTATAGAATCATGTCATCTGCAAATAATGATAACTTGATCTCTTCCTTTCCAATTTGTATTCCTTTTATGTGTGTCTCTTGCCTTATTGCTATGGCTAAGACATCCAAACCTATATTAAATAATAGTGGGGACAGTGGACACCCTTGTCTTGTTCCTGATTTTAGTGGGAAAGCTTCCAGTTTTTCCCCATTTAGTAATATGTTGGCTGTAGGCTTGTCATAAATAGCCTTTATTATATTGAGATATGTTCCTTCTATTCCCAGTCTCTGTAGGACTTTTATCATGAAGGGATGTTGGATTTTGTCAAATGCTTTCTCTGAGTCTAATGAGATGATCATGTGATTTTTGTCCTTCAACCCGTTTATGTAATGTATTACATTTATAGATTTGCGTATGTTGAACCATCCCTGCATCTCTGGGATAAAGCCTACTTGGTCAGGGTGAATGATCTTTTTGATATACTCTTGTATTCTGTTTGCCAATATTTTGTTGAGAATTTTTGCATCTATGTCCACGAGGGAGATTGGTCTATAATTTTCTTTTTTTGTTCTATCTTTGCCTGGTTTTGGTATCAGGGTGATGCTGGCCTCATAGAAGGAGTTTGGTAGAATTCCTTCTTTTTCTATTTCCTGGAAAAGCTTAAGAAGCAATGGTGTTAGCTCTTCCTTAAAAGTCTGGTAAAATTCAGCAATGAATCCATCTGGGCCTGGACTTTTTTTAGTTGGGAGATTATTGATAATCGTTCAGATCTCCATGTTTGTTATAGGTCTATTTAAGTGATTAATCTCATTTTGGTTTAATTTTGGTAGGTCATATGGATCAAGGAAATCATCCATTTCTTTCAGATTTTCATACTTTGTGGAGTATATGCTTTTATAGTATGTCCCTATGATTTTTTTAATTTCTCTGGAATCTGTTGTGATGTTACCTTGTTCATCTCTGATTTTATTAATTTGTGTCTCTTCTCTCTTTTGGTCAGATTTGCTAAGGGTTTATCAATCTTGTTTATCCTTTCAAAGAACCAACTCTTTGTTTCATTAATTCTTTGGATTGTTCTTTTTGTTTCTATTTCATTAATTTCTGCCCTAATCTTTATTATTTCTTCCCGTCTACTGATTTTTGGTTTGCCTTGTTCTTCTTTTTCCAAGGCTGTAAGGCGAAGCATTAGGTCGTTTACTTGCGACCTTTCTAATTTCTTAATATAGGCACTTAAGGCTATAAATTTACCTCTTAGAACTGCCTTCATTGTGTCCCAGAGATTATGGTATGTTGTGTTCTCATTATCATTTGACTCTATAAATTTTTTGATTTCCTTCTTGATTTCTTCATTGACCCATTCATCATTTAGTAGTGTATTGTTTAGTTTCCATGATTTTGTGTATGCTCTATAGCCTTTCTTGCTACTGATTTGTAGTTTAATTCCATTGTGGTCAGATAGAATGCAAGGAATTATTTCAATTTTCCTGAATTTGTTAAGATTTGCTTTGTTTCCTAATATATGGTCTATTTTAGAGAATATTCCATGTGCTCTGAAAAGAATGTATATTCTGCAGCCTTTGGATGAAATGTCCTGTATATATCTGTTAAGTCCATTCCTTCTATGACCTCATTTAGTCCAGATGCCTCTCTGTTTATTTTTTTCCCGGGATGACCTGTCAATTGATGAGAGTGGGGTGTTAAAGTCACCCACCACCACTGTGTTTGGTGTTATCTGTGACCTTAGTTCTAATAGTGTTTGTTTGATGAATTTGGGAGCCCCCATGTTAGGTGCATATATGTTTAGGATTGTAATGTTCCCCTGTTGGAGTGTGCCCTTAATCAATATAAAGTGACCTTCCTTATCTTTCTTGACTAACGTCGGACTAAAGTCTGCCCTGTCCGATATTAGGATAGCAACCCCTGCTTGTTTTCTAGGCCCATTTGCTTGAAACACCGTCTTCCAACCTTTCACCCTAAGATAATGTCTATCCTTTGTAGAAAGGTGAGTTTCTTGGAGACAACAAACTGTAGGATCCTGCTTTTTAGCCCAGTCTGCGAATCTATGTCTTTTGTTGGGGCATTGAGGCCATTGATATTAACAGAGATTATTGAAAGGTGTGTATTTATGTTTGCCATGTTTTTTGTTTTGTTTTGTTTTGTTTTGTTTTGTGGTTCTGGTTCTACCTGTGCTCTCTTCTGTTAACTAGTATTTGAGTATTGCTTGTTTTTTCTAGGTTCCTTATATCTGTGCTTTTCCTTTTCTTCAGCATGGAGGATTCTATCAAGTATTTTCTGTAGAGCTGGTTTTGTCTTCAAACACTCCTTTAACCTGCTTTTGTCATGGAATGTCCTTATTTCTCTGTCTATTTGAATGGATAACTTTGCAGGATAAAGTAATCTTGGTTGACAGTTGTTATCTTTCAGAACTTGGAATATATCACCCCAAGCCCTTCTGGCTTTAAATGTTTGTGTTGAATAATCTGCTGTAATCCTGATGGGCTTACTTTTGTAGGTAACTTGATTTTTCTCTCTAACTGCTTTCAATATTTTTTCTTTGGTGTGTGTGTTTGGAAGTTTGATTATAATATGGCGAGGAGAGGTTCTTTCCAGGTTTTGTCTGGCTGGGGTTCTAAAGGCTTTCTGTCTCTGCATTGGCACCTCTTTCCCAATTTGGGGGAAATTTTCTTCTATGATTTTGTTGAAGACACCTACTATGCCTTTTGAGTGAAACTCTTCTCCTTCTACTATGCCCTGAATTCTAATATATGATCTTTTCGTAGTGTCCCGAATATCTTGAAATTCCCACTCATACTTTTCTATAAGTTTGTCTTTCTCTTTGTTGGCCTGTATTAGATCTGCTACCTGGTCTTCTAGCTTAGATATTCTGTCCTCTCCTTCATCCATTCTACTGGTGAGATTTTCTACAGAGTTTTTTATTTCATTAACTGTGTTCTCTATTGCTAGTAATTCTGAATGGTTTTTCTTTATTATTTCTATTTCCTTATTTATGTCTTGTATTGCCTTCTTTATTTCATGAAATTGGTGTCCTGCATCTTCTTTGATTCCTTTGATTTCCTCTTTAAATTCATCTTTGACTCCTTTGATTTGGTCTCTGACTTCTTTGAACATATTTACAATCATTCTTTTGAAATCTTTTTCAGGGATTTCCTCTAACTCGTTCTCACTGGAGGTCATTTCTGATACATTAATACTTTTAGGTGCATTTATATCGTCCTGCTTTTTAGTGTTTCTTGTGTTATAATGTATATATTTTTGCATCTTGGATTAAGTTAATGCTTGGATTTTCTAGCTAGCTGGGTATTCTTAGCTGTATCAATTGATTTGATGTTATATATTTTAAGGGTAGGAGCTTAAGGTGTTAGATGTGGCTTTTAAGACTCTGAGAATATCTACAAAGGTGCTCCTAGGGGTTGAGTTTCCCTGCTATGGGAGTATTCAAGTAGGCTGAGTGGAATAAAACACCGGTAGATTCTAAAAGTTAACTAAACACTGTACCCACTCAGTCAAAAACAGCCCCAAGTATGTATGCCAGAGTAGTTATTATAACAGCCAGATCCTCTATCAACACAGAGGTTAAGATTTCTGGTCTGTTGAGGGGTCTCAGTCAGCTTGTGACCAAGTGAGACCCTTCCCTGGTGCAATCCCAGTTACCTTGGATGAATTTGGTCTCAGTCAAGTTGCTGCCTGGGTCGTCGGGCTGCTGTTCCGATTTCTGGAGCTGGGCACTGGCTTTTCCTGCGGGGCAAACCAAGTCTGGCAACTGTGACCCTGCAGATCAGCAACCCCAGTGCTGGAACTGCTGCTGCTTCTGGGTCTGCTGTTTTTGCCGCTCCTGGGTCTGCCATTGCTGCCATTCCGGGGTCTGCTGCTGCTGGGGCCGCTGGTACCGGTTCTGGAGCCGCTGATGTTGCTGCCAAACTCTGCTCCTGCTTGGGTCCCGCTGTCAGCTCAAGTTGGCGTGGCTGGGTCCCGGTACACTCTCTATTCGCTGGAGCTGGGCTCAGGCGGTAGGGGAAGGGGAAGGAGCCACAGCTGCTCTGGTTCTCTCGTTGTTCCACGTGTTCTTCTACCTTGCTTCTGCTCCTCCGCTGCTCGCTGCCGCTCTCCCCTCACGTTTCCCAAGTTGCGGAGAGCGCGGTGTGAGGGGAAGCTCCCACACCTGGCTTTTCTTGCGGCTGGAGCTGAGTCTGGCGGCTTTTTGGTGCGCCCCACCGCCGCCGCAGTTGGTGGAGCTGCCAGGGCCACTTTGCCGGCCTGTGCGGGCTCTGGATGCTCTGGATCTCTCCTACTTCTCCACTGCCACTTCAGTTTCCTATACACCTCACTTTTTAGTAAAAGTGTGTATTTTGCTGAGTTTTTTTGGTCTTTTTTCCCCCCAGGCTGCTTTGGCGTGGTACCTATGCCGCCATCTTAACCGGAAGTCCTAAATTTTTTTTGAAATATTATTTATTTAGGCAGTGGGGTTGGGGGAAGAGACAGACAGATAGAGAAAAAGAGAATGGGTGCACTAAGGCCTCCAGCAGCTGCAAACAAATTCCAGATGCATGTTGCCACCTTGTGCATCTGGTTTACGTGGGTCCTGGGAAATCAAATCTGGGTCCTTTGGCTTTGCAAGCAAGCACCTTAACCATTAAACCATCTCTCAAGGGTTCTTTCGTTTTGTTTTGTTTTTCCAGATAGGGTCTTACTCTAGCTCAGGCTGACCTGGAATTCACTATGTAGTCTCAGGATGTCCTTAAACTCATGATGATCTTCCTATCTCTACCTCCCAAATGCTGGGTTTAAAGGAACACATCACCTCACCCAGCTCCAGATTAGGGCATTTTTATTTATTTATTTATTTTTGGTTTTTTTTTTTGTTTTTCGAGGTAGGGTCTCACTCTAGTCCAGGCTGACCTGGAATTCACTATGGAGTCTCAGGGTGGCCTTGAACTCACAGCAATCCTCCTACCTCTACCTCCCAAGTGCCAGGATTAAAGGTGTGTACCACCACGCCCAGCAGATTAGGGCATTTTTAGAAACTAAAGTTGAAATATAATTTAATAATTAAAAAATTATTTACATGTTAAAAAAAAATCCAAAGTACCTGAGCTGGGCATAGTAGCACTTTCCTTTAAACCCAGCACTCTAAAGACAGAGGTAGGAGGATTGCTATGAGTTCTAGGCCACCTTGAGACTCCATAGTGAATTCCAGGTCAGTCTGGGCTAGAGTGAGAATGTACCTATAAGTAAATAAATAAAGTGCCTGGATTTATGACTTTGTTTTGTTCTGTAACTATAAAAACTTTATGAAATTGTTTTCCTGGGCCATGGCCACTCATACTTGGGTCCAGAATAAACTATCTTTTATTCCATTTAAGGTGAGAGTTGTATGTTTTGCATGGACAAAAACTATGGGCTGCAGAACAATACAAGTTGGTGCTTGCTTACAAACCCTGATGGCCTGGGTTCAATTCTCCAGTACCCATATAAAGATGCCATGGGAGATGGAGCAATCGGGAAGCTGTGGAAAAATCCAGATCCAAGGAGGTAGGTATAGGTATGGTCAACAGCACTTGCTAAAGGCTGTAGAAATTTTAGCTAGGCTCAGAACTGTAGCAGGTCTTTTGCACTTACATTTAAGAGATTACTAGTAATTAAGAATGGTTTCTAAACTGAGCGTGGTGGCACATGCCTTAAATCCCAGCACTCAGGAGGCAGAGGTAGGAGGATCACCATGAGTTCAAAGCCATCCTGGTCAGCCTGGGCTAGAGTGAGACCCTACCACAAAAAACAAAACAAAATAAAAAAATGGTTTCTTTCTCATTTTTTTACAGTATTAGTTTCTAAATTTTTTTTATTTTTTGTTTATTTTTATTTATTCATTTGAAAGAGGCAGAGAGAGAGAGAGAGAATGGGTGCACCAGGGCCTCCAGCCACTGCAAACAAGCTCCAGACACATGCACCCCCTTGTGCATCTGGCTAACATGGGTCCTGGGGAATCGAGCCTTGAACCGGGGTACTTAGGCTTCACAGGCAAGCGCTTAACCACTAAGCCATTTCTTCAGCCCGGTTTCTAAAGTTTTATTACTTTACTACATACATTTAATAATCAGAAACCCTCTAACATCACACAATTTCCAACCCAAATGTTTCAATGTTACCAACATTCTTCAACTATTTACACTGTCTTCCCTCATCTAAAGTGTAACCCAAGATATCTTGACAAGAAAACTTTATACACAACAATGTATTTTCAATAATTTTTTAATTTTTAATTTTTTAATTGATGTGTAAGCAGAGATAGAAAGAGAGAGGGAGAAGAGAGACAGAGAGAGAGATATTGGGCATGCCAGGGCCTCCAGCCACTGCAAACAAACTCCAGATGCATGTGCCACTCGTGCATCTGGCTTACATGGGTACTTGGGAATCAAACCTGGGTCTTTGGCTTCACAGGCAAATGTCTTAACTGCTAAGCCATCTCTCCAGCCCCTCCAGTAGGTTTTTTAAAAATATATTTTATTTTATTTATTTATTTGACAGAGAAAAAGGGAGGGAGAGAGAGAGAATGGGCACGCCAGGGCCTCCAGCCACTGCAAATGAACTCCAGATGTGTGTGTCCCCTTGTGCATCTGGCTAACATGGGTTCTGGGGAATAGAACCTGGGTCCTTTGGCTTTGCAGGTGAATGCCTTAATGACTAAGCCATCCCTCCAGCCCTTGAGTAAGTTTTTAGTGGTGCCCATCTCTTATTTGCTTTCAGTTACCTGGAAGAATAATCAAGTCAATAGGACATGGAGATGAATAGTGCCAGGCAGCATCCTATTATGAAAACCAAAACACTAAACCCAAGTGTTTTCTCCTCTCATTTTCCCCCACCTCCAACTACAATTATTCAACAGCTGCTAACCAGAGAAGCAAACTGGGATTAGCAACCTGGCCATAGAGCACACTATCTTTTCCTGTTTTTGTTCTGCAGCATTTGTTCATAAAATCAGCTTCCTTTACATAGCTTATTAGAATATATATATTGGTTTATAGATATTGGTTTTCTGAGGTAGGGTCTCACTCTAGCTCCGGCTGACCTGGAATTCACTATGTAGTCTCAGAAAGGCCTCAAACTCATGGCAATCCTCCTATTTCTGCCTCCAAAGTGCTGGGATTAAAGGCATACACCACCACGACCAGCTAGAATATGTTTTAAATTGTGTTGGGGAAATGGCTAAGGACCTATGTTCAACTCTCCAGATCCCACTTAAGCCAGATGAACAAAGTTGAGGCAAGTGCAAGGCCACACATGCCTATGAGGTGGCACAAGCATATGGAGTTCAATTGCAGTGGCTGAGGTCCTGGCATGCCAATTCTCTCTGTGTGTTTGTTTCTCTCTAAAATAAAAATAATTTTTAAAGTTATTTATTTATTTATTTGAAAGAGAGAGAGAGAGAGAGAATGGGTGCACCAGGGCTACTAGGCACTACAAATGAACTCCAGACACATGTGCCACCTTGTGCATTTGGCTTATATGGGTCCTGAGGAATCAAACTTAGTCCTTTGGGTTTGCAGGCAAGCTCCTTAACTGCTAAGCCATCTCTCTAGCCTCTAGAATATTTATTTATTTAGTTAGTTAGTTAGTTTTTCTTTTTTAGTTTTTCGAGGTAGGGTCTCACTCTGGCTCAGGCTGATCTGGAATTCACTATGGAGTCTCAGGGTGGCCTCGAACTCACGGCAATCCTCCTATCTCTGCCTCCTGAGTGCTGGGATTAAAGGCGTGTGCCACCACACCCAGCTAGAATATTTTTTTAAACATGTCACTTTTTAAATATTTTACTTATTTCAAGGAGAGAGATAGAGAAGCAGATAGAGAAACTGAGAATTGGTGCACCAGGGCCTTTAGCCACTGCAAAAGAACTCCATATGCATTTTCCACCTGGTACATCTGGCTTTATGCAGGTACTGAGGAATCAAACCTGGGTCCTTTGGCTTTTCAGGCAAGTGCCTTAATAGCTAAGCCATCTCTCCAGTTCTAGAATTTTTTTTTTTTTCTAATTGATGGAATGAAATGTTATCCCAGCCTAGTAAAAGTTAATTATGATCTTTAAATTGTTGTAATTTTGTCCTTTGGTAATATACACTTTAGTGGTATAGGATATGCTTAACATGCACAAGACCCAGGGTTTGATCAACAGCACACACACACACACACACACACACACACAAACACACACACACTGAAAGAGTCTCAAGAAGAAATTACAAATTAGAATGGAGAAATATGGTTATTAAAGAAACTTGAAATACAGTTGGTTGTGGTGACTTATACCTGTAATCCCAGCACTCATGAAGCTAAGGCAGGAAGATTGACAAAACTTCAAGGCCAGTCTGAGCTACAAACTTGAAACCAAGGAATAAAAATATCCCTATAAGTGCTGGGGAGATGGTTTAGCCATTAAGGCACTTGCCTGTGAAGCCTAACAACCCATGTTCAACTCTCCAGATCCCATGTAAGGCAGACACACAAAAGTGAGGCAAGTGCAAGGTCGCACATGTTCACTACGTGACACAAGCATCTGAAATTCAATTGCAGTGGCCCCGGAGTGCCAATTCTTTCTTGAGCTCTAACTCTCTCTCTGTCTCTCTCTCTCTCTCTCTCTCTCTATCTCTCTCTTTCATAAAAAAAACCTTTAAAACTAGGGTAATTTGGAGCTGTAGAGATGGTTTAGTGGTTAAGGCACTTGCCCAAAAAGCCAAAGGACCCAGGTTCAATTCCCTAATACTCATGTAAAGCCAGATGCACAAGGTGGTGCATACATCTGGAATTCATTTGCAGTGGCTACAGGCCCTGGCACACAATGGCCATTCTCTTTCTCAAATAAATAAATAGATGTTTTTAAAGTAGGATGACAATTTGTAAGCATTTTACATAGCAAATGTAAGCATTTCTAACATACTGTAAAAAGTTGATCCAACAATCCTATCTACCTGCCTTATATTTCCTTCTGTATGTTTGTCCTTGTTTTTGTTTTTGGTTTGGTTGGGTTTGGGTTTGAGACCAGCGTTTGTGTTTCCCTGGTTGGCCTGCAACTCTGAGGTTCGAACAGTCCTCTTGTTCCAGTCTTGTGAGAAGCTGGGACTACCAGTGACTGCCACCACCATGTCCGGCTTATGTTGATTCTGTGTGAAGCCCCAAGAGGCCATGGGAAACATCTGTTTCATTTACTTTTTCAAGTCCTAGCACAGTCTTGATTTAACTAAATTTAGTGCAGGGATCTAGAAAATAGAGGGGACCAGTAGACCAGTAAGATTTCAGGCAAGGAAAAGAACTTTCACAAAAGCTCCTAGGTTCTAAACAAAATTTCAAATATTCAGGGCACAGCTGTGGTCTCAAAGATGGAGCCCTGGCCCACATGCTTTGGTATTAGTCACTGTAGAAAGACTTCTGAATAAAAATCTACATGTAGCAAAATTTTCTAAGACCTAATCTCTCAAACAACCTAAATAAATCACTTTTGAGGTTTACCATCTGGCCTTTTTGTTAATCATGCCAAAGTAAGAATCTCTTGGGATAAACAGATGAATAACATTAACAAAAAGACTTTAACTCAATTCAGGTAGTTGAAATTTGTGTTTTTTGTAACTATTAAGCTAGTTAAAAAATTTCCATACCCAGCCGGGCATGGTGGCACACACCTTTAATACCAAGCACTCAGGAGGCAGAGGTAGGAGGATCACCATGAGTTCAAGGCTACCCTGAGACTACATAGTTAATTCTAGGTCAGCCTAGACTAGAGTGAGACCCTACCTCGAAAAAGAAAAAAAATTCCATAACCATATATGGTTCATCCAGTAGCAGAGCTTTTGAACAAATATTTTCCCTTAAAGGCACCAAGATCATAATTTTATTATTTTAACAATAAAGCTCTAACTTAAATTTCACTTTTTATTATTTGTTTTGAAACAGGATCTTGGCATATAGCTCAGGCTGGCCTTGAACTTGCAGTCTTCCTGTCTGCCTCTTAAATAATGGGGTAATAGGCATTTGCCACTGTGCATAGCTCCAACTTGCACTTATGAAGTGAAGGAATTAATTAGCTTAATGTTTATTTTTATTCAAAATTTATGTAAAGCCCTGTAGTTTTTAGTTGAGCACAGACCCAGTATCACTAAAGGTTAGATAAGGCTCAGGTGGGTCTTAAGTTTTACCTACTAGCAGAAGTTGCATACTTTTTTTGTTTGTTGATTTGCTTTTCTTATTTCCTGAGCTCTTACACCAGTTTTTTCTTTATTAAAGCAGCCAAGAAGATATACAGTTGTGCTATATCTCATGCGAGTATTCTTACTTTCAAGGTGTGGCTTCTAAATTTACAGGGTCCCTGCATCAATGACAGCTGGTCAGCAGATTTCAGCTCGTGCAACTTGGTGACAGGCAAGCATCATCAGGTGGATTGAGGGAGCGTTAAATGCACTTTCTAACGCTTTAGCAACCTCCTCAGGATGCTTCCAGAGCTTTCCCATCCAGCTTCACTAAAGTAAAACCTAGGCATCAAGCAGAAGTAAAGTTCCTGTGAAGGGAAAACAAGGAGCCTCTTTATTTATTTATTTATTTGACAGAGAAAGAGGGGAAGACAGAGAGAGAGAGAATGAGTGGGCATGCCAGGGCCTCCAGCCACTGCAAACTAACTCCAGATGGATGCACCCCAGGGAATTGAACCAAGATCCTTTGGCTTTGCAAGCAAGTGCCTTAACCACTAAGCCATCTCTACAGCCTGAGCCTCTTTTTAAATATGTGCCCCAAATGTCAGTCCCCATAAACTATACTCACCAACATGGATGGCCAAATGTGCAGTTTATTTCTCTTCCCCAATCAAGAGGGATTTTGTTTCTCTGTTCCTTTTTTTGTTTTGTTTTGTTTTGTTTTTGAAACAGGGCCACACTTTGTAGTACAGACTGCCTTAGAAGTGACTATGTAGCCCAGGCTGGAGGCTGATATTCAAATCAAAGCAATCCTCCTGTCTCAGCCTTCCAAGTGCTGGGATTATAGGTGTGGCTACTACACTCAACTAAATTTTCTTGTTTTTGCTTTTGGGGGGATTATTTTATTCATTTATTTAGACAAGATCTCATGTAGTCTATGATGATCCCAAGTTCCCTATGTCTCTAAAGCTGGCCTTGAACTCCTGACCCTCTTGCCCCTTCCTACCTCATGAATGCTAGGGTTACAGGTATGCACCACCATGCCAAGGTAAGAGTTTTCTTTATTAGAGCTGGTATACTTCTACCATACCCAAGTGGTTGGAGCATGCTGGCCCTTTAAAAGGTGAGTGGGGAGGGGCTGGGCCTTTAAAAGCCAGGAGCAGCAAGCCAACTCTGGCCCAGCTGCCATGGCTAACCTTAGTAGGGAGGATAGCAACAGTCAGGGGGTAGGTGTCTGCACACAGACTGCGCTGCTTACATCCTGGTGGGAAGTGCTTCTCTTCCAACACATCACTTCTAATTTCTCTCCCTTTGCAGAGCAAGCAGCTCCTTGGGATCGGGTTGGTGAGATGGGAGGATGGGGATTTATACCAGGGTCTCATTTCTCACCACCTTGTGGGATGAGACCATAGATGTTTTAGGGGTCATACCACCCTTGCTGAGGAGGAAGGTGTCCCTGGGTCTCTCCCCTGCCCTAGGTTTCCCTTCCAGAGGCCTACAATGCTCTCTCAGTGGAGGACTCAACTGATGAGAAAACCCATCAGACCATCAAGATGAAATGCTTTGAAGGTATCACCTACGTGAAAAGTCCAGGGGTATAGAAGTTAGCTGGTCTGTGTCACTAGGGGCCTGGACTCTAGGATCACAGAAAATTACTGTGAACTCTTTCATTTGCTAGCAACTCTGAATAATCTTTCAGGGCCTTGTGTTTTTGTTTGTTTGTTTGCTTGCTTGCTTTACCCATGTTGTAAGATTATAACAGTCTTGACAGTTTTGTATGACTGTTTAAAAAAATATACACATATGGGCTTGAGAGATGGCTTAGTGGTTAAGCGCTTGCCTGTGAAGCCTAAGGACCCCAGTTCAAGGCTCGATTCCCCAGGACCTACGTCAGCCAGATGCACAAGGGGTCGCACATGTCTGGAGTTCGTTTGCAGTGGCTGGAGGCCCTGGCATGCCCATTCTCCCTCTCTCTCCCTCTCTCTCCCTCTCTCTCCCTCTCTCTCCCTCTCTCTCCCTCTCTCTCCCTCTCTCTCCCTCTCTCTCCCTCTCTCTCCCTCTCTCTCCCTCTCTCTCCCTCTCTCTCCCTCTCTCTCCCTCTCTCTCCCTCTCTCTCCCTCTCTCTCCCTCTCTCTCCCTCTCTCTCCCTCTCTCTCCCTCTCTCTCCCTCTCTCTCCCTTTTTCTCCCTCTCTCCCTTTTTCTCCCTCTCCTTCCCTCTCCTTCCCTCTCCCTCCCTCTCCCTCCCTCTCCCTCTGTCCCTCCATATATATAATATATATATAATCATTGCCTCTTTCTGTCACTTTCAAATAAGTAAATAAACATAAAAAAATAAACACATGTCAAAACTTGGGCATACAAGGTTAAATTACCATGAGTCAGGGCAGCTGATACTCATTCAGATAGACTTCTTAAGGGGCTGTTGGATGGGTGAGAGCAGGTGGAGTGTTCAGTGAGACCAGTGAGGGGATGCAGGAAGTAAAGGTGTTGGGCTCTGTAAGGTTCCCTTGAGGAGGGAGACTGAGAACCTGTAGAAGGCTTCTCACACCGGGGTCCCCATCTTCTTCCACAGACCTACTCTTACAACAAGGGCCATGCAAGTTCTGTGGCCTCTCGACTCCTAAGAGAGGGTTTGTGTCTGCCTTCCACCTGGAGGAAGAGGAAGTGCATCCAGATCCCGTGGAGGAAGAAGAGGAAGAGAATGACTTTGGAGATCCAGCTATACTCAGTGCCCAGGTACCCCACGGGAGGGGTGAGGAGGAAGAAGGTTGTCTTAACCTCTCCAAAGATCACTGAGTGTCACTCAAAACTCCTCACTTCTACTCCTTTGTAAGGCAGACTCTGAATTAGTGTTTTCTTTTAGGCTTGAACCGAAGTTAGGATTTTCCCCTTCCTTCTTTCCTCCTGTTGCCCACGTGAGTTTCTGCAGCTGTCCTCATCTTCATACCACATCCCAAGCTGAGTGTGCTAGATCACACCTGCAATCCTAGCAAGCGCACACCTGAGGCCAAGGCAGGAAGAGCACAAGTTGTAGGCCAGCCTAGACTACATAGTTTCCAAACAAACAAAAATCCTAGCAGGGTCATTTATCCCCTGTCAGTGCTGGTCCTACCACTGGTAATTCATCTTTACATGGGCCCTTGTTTCTCAGCTGTTCCTTTTCTCTTGATACCCTTAACTAGTGGAGAGAGATAAGAACTTCCCTGTAGAAATGAAGTGACTCAGACCTTCTGCCTAAAATGCGAGTCATCCTCTGGGGGGGGGAGGAGGAATCTGGCTCATTTGACTGTGAACACAAAGGAGGGCCAGGCTGCCATTGTGCTGGGTGTTGAAATGACCCCTCCCATGTCATGTCTGAGGTTACAAGTGAATGTAGAAGACACCATGGGAGAGACCATCTGAGCCTGGTATTTCTTCCTGTTCCAGAAAGGTCTGCCCATCTTCCCTGAAGCCAAGGTCCCTGCTGTGTAGGGAATGTTACCAGCCTCCTTGAACTTTCTATTTCCAATCCTGTAAGGAGGTGGCTGAGTTTTGAGGGTCCCTCACTTCCATTATGTTCTGTTTGCTCTTCTTGCCTTAGAAATAACACACCTAAGGTGAGATACAGGAATGGGAGGGGGAGCAGCCATTTTATGTAGGAGACCTTAGCAAATGACAGGCAGTATGCCCACCCAGGTGCAGGAACTGCCTTAATAAGTGGTACTGGGACTACTGGCCATTTGTATGAGACAAGTCAAACTAGATTCCTACTCCTATCTGATGAAATATTTCAGATGAGCAGCACTGAGATTAGGGTTGGGAAGAACACCTGCCCTCAGCTGACTACGTAATAGGAATATGGCACCTGTGTGGGGGTGAGGAGATGAATCCAAAACCCTGGAAGCTCTGTACAGAGAACTAGAAAGTAATTATAGCTCTGATGAAGGTTTGGCTGAGCCATAAATGAGGCAGATGAGCAATGCACCCAAGTGGTTGAAGACAGAGTATGAGCATTAAAAAATACACCCTACAAGGACTGACTGGTGCATTACCTCACAGTAAAGACCAATACTTTCACTGAGGAGGGCTCTCTGAAATGGAGGTGGGGAAGAGGGAAAATAAGAGTACATAACCCAATGAGAATATAACCAACATGCAATATGTTGAAAACTTAAAGTACATCCTCAGCTGAATGTGGTGGCTCATGCTGTTAATTCCAATGCTGGGAGGCTGAAATAGGATGATCAACATAAGTTCAAGGTCAGCCTATACTAGAGTGAGACCCTACCTTAAAAAAATAGATATCAGGGAAAAAAAAAAAATAGAAATTGGGCTGGAGGGATGGCTTACCAGTTAAGGCATTTGCCTGCAAAGCCAAAGGATCCAGGTTCGATTCCCCAGGACCCACGTTAGCCAGTTGCACAAGGGGGCACATGCATCTGGAGTTTGTTTGCATTGGCTAGAGGCCCTGGCATACCCATATTCATTCTCTCTCTCACACACTCTCCCCCCCCCTTCCTCTTCCTCTGTCAAATAAATAAAAATATTTAAAAAAAATAAAAATCAAATACCTCCTCACCATATTGTCAGGAACTGAAGAGAGGTGTTTCCTAGTAGGTAACTGTCAAAACAAGGGCAGGAACCACACCCTGTTGCCTTCACAGCTGACTTTAGGGTTCCTCAACGTAGGAAAATGCTGGGTGACGTTCTGGAGGAAAGGCAGATGAGGAATGTAGACAGTAGGTAGGGAAAGAACTGAATGTGAGCGGTTTTCTTTCTTCTCTTGGTGGAGTAGCTCCCAACCCTTCCAACTCCACCATCTGCCCTTTTCCTTTTCAGCCTGCCTTTGCACGAGCCAGATCTCCAGCCAGGCACTTTGGGCCTTGCCAGCCTTCTCCAGCCCCAGCCCTCTTCTGCAGACCGCCAGCCTCATGCACACTTAGGCTCAGGTACCAGCACAAGAACCCAGAATCAGGACGAGTTGAGTTCCTCCTGGAGGTCTCAGGGGTGGGAGGACAGAGAAAAATATGTACAGAAATTCACTAGCAGAAACCTGAAACATAGTCCAGTCTCTGCTCCCTAACAGATGAGAAGCCGGGTATGGTGGCTCCTGCTTTTAATCCTAGCACTAGAGAGACAGAGGTAGGAGGATGCCTATGAGATGGAGGCCAGCCTGGGATTACAGAGTGTCTTTCAGGTCAGCCTGGGCTCCAGTGTTTCCACAGCCAAATTGCAAGAAGACATTCCTTGTTTGCTGATCTGGGAAGTCAGATAAGTCAGATAAACAGATAAGGCTTCCTGATGTCCACCTAAGCTTACCCAGGCTGAACAAGGGTGAGAGTGGGGGTCAGGGAGATGGAGGAGAGCTTCCCTCTACCCAGCTCACTTCCTTTTAAGCCTTCGCAGTCATCTGACCCAGCTCCATCCTCTGCATCAGCGGATCTTGCTGCAGCAGCAGAATCAAACCCGAAGGTAAAGCCGAGATGAAGAACGGAGCTAAGGGCATCTGATTTGCATGCTGGGTATTTCCTTGTGACCAGGCATCTTCCCCACATTCCCCTGCACAATGGAGCCTCTGGTTTTGTTGCCCACTGCTCCTCTTTGCCCCATCCTTCCGAGAGTACTGCCTGCTCACCCCTCCTTAAGAAGCACCCTATGGACAGGGTGGATTGTCCTAAAGGAATGTTCCTCATGGCTTGAAGTTTCCCAGCCCGCAAGCCTTGGTCACAGCAGCCAGATGCCTATGCTAACCTCATGACCCAAAGAGAAAAGGACTGGGTGGTAAAAATGCAGATGCTTCAAGTACAGAGTGAGAACCCCCGCCTGGACGATTATTACTACAGGGTGAGTTCTGGCCCTCTGGTCCCAGATTCCCTCACCCCCCACCCCGTCCCAACCCAGTTAGGGTCTCACTCTAACCTAGACTGACCTGGAGTCCACTATGTAGTCTCAGGCTGGCACCGAACTCATGGTGATCCTACCTCTGCTGGATTCAAGGTGTGCACCACCACTGCCTTGTCCCAGCTTTTGCTCTTGGCCCAAAGAGTCAGAACTACCAGGTTTCTCTAATTTTAGCTTATAGAAGCCATGTCCATTCAGGTGAGAGACAGCGATACCCCAAAATAGGAACCATCTTTTTTCTTTGAGGGGGCTGGGGGCTAGGGTCAGGAGGGCGGGGGTTTGAAGCAGGATTTCACTATAGCCCAGGCTGACCTGGAATTTGTTCTGTAGCCTAGGCTGGTCTTGAGCTTGGTGATCTTCCCACCTCAGTCTTCCAGGTACTGAAACTAAACCCGGCCCAGGAACCACATTTCTAAAGTTGGTATCCCATGTTCCTTTTCATTTGCCTAATGGGATTATATACAATTTCCTGAACATTCAAGTTTTATCTCCATTCTTGAAGTTTTATTTATTCTGGAAATATCAGACCTTTTTACTTTTGTGAGTCTTTAGAAATACCTTATAAGGGACTGGAAAAACGGTTTAACAGTTAAGGCACTTGCCTGCATAGCCAAAGGACCAAGGTTTGACTCCCCAGTACCCACGTAAAGCCAGATGCACAAGGTGGCACACGTGTCTGGAGTTCATTGGCAATGACTAGAGGCCCTGGTGTGCCCATTCTCTCTGTATTTGTGCGCTTCTCTCTCAAATGAATGAATAAATAAAATATTTTTTTAAACTTACAAAAAAATCTTCATCTATTTTCTGTTCCCTGGACTGTCAGGAATACTATGGGAAGCTAGAGAACAAGCAGGCAGCTGAAGAGCTGCTCAGACAAAGGAAGAGGGCCGAGTCTCGCAAGCTGGTCACACCTTTCATCCAGAAGGCAAAGGCTTATGAGTCAGGTATAGCCAGACTGCTGGGCTTGGGCTGGACATCCGGGTGGGTGGAGGGTTCCTAGGACAGGCGCCTTCTAACTCCTTTTATGCAGTAGTTCGAATTAAGGGTTCCCTGGGCCAGGTGGCTGTATCGACATGTTTTAGCCCTCGCCGAGCTATTGATGCTGTATCACGCGGGACTCAAGAGCAGGTAGGAGTGTTTCTTTCCAGAACTTTTCTCTGCAGTGTTGTCTAGAACACACTCATGTATAATAAGATTGTGACTTAAGAGTGAGGAGGTGGTGTGGTCATACTTTGTATCTCGTCTTTCCAGTTGCACTGGGCAGGGACTCTTACTTGGTCACTGGAGTTAAGGTCAGAGCCTGTACCCTGAAAGTCACCCATCTTCAATAAGCCAATTAAAAGGGCCAAAATAGTGAAAGCATGAAAAGGAGGTTAATTTCCAGGCATAGTGGTACATGCCTTTAATCCCAGCACTTGGGAGGCAGAGGTAGGAGGATTGCCATGAGTTCGAGGCCACCCTGAGACTACAGAGTGAATTCCAGATCAGCCTGGGCTAGAGCAAGACCCTACCTAAAACAAATTATTCAGTGTGGTCACATTGGGAAGAGAGACAGAGTTCTAGTAACTCCTTCCTCCTGCCCTCAAGTCCATGCTCGGGGTCCTGACGTGAGGTTTGGATTTAGAGGGCAGGAGGTATTGCATAGCTTAGTAGCCTTGGTCAAAGTGTGGTCCTACCCTTCCTCACCATCTCTCCTCTAAAGTGGTCTGACAACTTGCCAGCACTGTATGAAATCCCTCTCTGGGGGATACACGTTTCCCCTCTGGCAACAGGATTTGGCCTTTTTCATTCTCATAGCGTGAGATTCTTGGGGGAAATTCCAGTTTGAGGTGTTAATAGTGTCAATAGTCTGATAGCCAAAGGAAACAACACAAGTGAGTTTTTAGAATATCTTCCTCTCTACCATGCTGGTTGCATTTTCCTAGGACAGAGAAGCTGTAAACAGTCAGAGGCTTCAAGTACTATCCTGGATTGAGCAGGTAAGACAAGAGTAAGAAGTGGTCCTGACTAAACCTTTGAGGATGAGATACTGCTCTGTTAACGTTTTCTTTTTCCCCCACTCTCACATTCCCAGATGTTCCTTCAGGTGCTAGACATGGAGGAGAGCCAGAAGAATGCGCTTCCACAACCTTGCTACTCTGGGCAACAAAGCACCCCATTCAAGAAGCTTTTCCAGGTCTTAGAGACCCAGGAACAGAGCAACCTGGAGTGAGCGCAGGAGGGTCCCACTGCGGTCTAGGAAGGGAAGTAGATCAGTAGACACTGACTGCTGCTGTCCCTCCTTCATGGGATGTAGCTCTTTCTCTGGGCATAACGCTGAGCACATGCTTTCCTTTCTCCTCTGCAGGGAGTCTGCGGTTAGCCTCCTGCAGGTGCTTTCTGTGAGGAAGGGGAAAATCTTGGTAGCTCGGCTGCTCCCCTTCCTCTCCCATGATCAGGGTGTTAGCCTTCTGCGATCTGTCATCCACCATCTGCCCCGCCTGATCCAGAAGGATGCAGCTGACCAGGTGCTGTGGCATTGGGTAGAGAAGGGTCTCCTCGCTGGGCTACAGGTTGTTCCTTCCCTCCATCCCTTGCCACCTAGGAATGCCAGCAGAGCATACAGTAGTGCAGTGCCCCCACCTCACATGAGGAGATCACAGAACAAGATACATGGGTACTGTAAGGAAACAGTTTAGAGGTGAGTTTCTTGAAAGGAAGGAACAGCTAAGATATCTTTGGCAAGAGCAGTCTTTTTTAAAATTTTTTTAAAAAAAGAGAATTAGTGCTCTAGGGCCTCAGCCACAGAAATCAAACTCTGGATGCCTGTGCCACATAGTGGGCATGTGTGACCTTGCACTTGCCTCACCTTTGTGCATCTGGCTTATGTGGGATCTGGAGAGTCAAACATGGGTCCTTAAGCTTTGCAGGCGAGCGCCTTCACCACTAAGCCATCTCTCCAGCCCAAGAGGTTTTTTTATTTAGGTTTTAGAACCAACCTAAAAGGTTGCTCCATGTGTCAGCAGTCCTGGAACTGGTAGCATTTTGCAGAAAGCTTTTAATGGAGGTGCTAGCAGAAAGGGGGAGGGGAAATGGGGCAATAATAGAAGCAAGTTTTTTTTTTCTTTCAAGATAGCAGGCCAGATGTCAAACTCCATGGTTCATAAGTCAGCAGGCTGTCTTTTATTTATTATTATTGTTTGTTTTTTTGAGGTAAGTTCTCACTCTAGCCCAGGCTGACCTAGAATTCACTATGTAGTTTCAAGGTGGCCTCGAACTGATAGCAATCCTCCTACCTCTGCCTCCCCAGTGCTGGGATTAAAGGTGTGGGCCACCTTTTGAGATGGCCTTGGCACCCAGGAGTTACTTTCTTGAATCCCTGAAGGCCTTTTTGACCTCGATAGAGATTTGTTGACCTTGCTGGCTCCTTCAGGTACAGTGGGTTATCTTTCAGGTATGATGAGCAAGTGAAAACAGGAGTGTGGTTGCAGGTGTGAGGGTGCTATGAAGTTTAATAGAAGATAAGGGTCACCCTGATGAATGTTGAATCACATATCTACTTCCTATAGAAAGCCATTGTAGAACAGGTGGATGCTGCAGGACCCGTTGTTAGGGGCAGAGAGTTAGAAGTGGTGGTGGGCCTGGTAAGGAGCAGGACCAGGAAGGTCCCAAAAGCTGGTCGACCAGGGAAGAGACTGGAGGCAAGTTATGAGCAGGTGAGGTTGTATAGTGGAGTATGGGCGAGGCATTTTCTGATCTTCCTTTTTTTAAAAAATGATTTTATTTATTTATTTATTTGAGAGTGACAGACAGAAGGAGGCAGAGAGAGAGAGTGGCCCCCGCCACTGCAAACAAACTCTAGATGCATGTGCCCCCTTGTGCATCTGGCTAACATGGGTCCTGGGGAATCGAGCCTCGAACCAGGGTCCTTAGGCTGCACAAGCAAGTGCTTAACCGCTAAGCCATCTCTCCAGCCTTTTCTGATTTTCTTGTAGGTTCTACATGTGTTGTTCAAGCCTCTGGGCAAATATATCAGTCACTTGACCTCCCATCAACTCCTTCAAGGACTTCAAGGGCTCATATTACCAGCTGGCTCCTCAGAACAACCAGTCTCTGTGGTACTTCAGAATCAGGTATTAACACTGAGAAGGCTTTTCTCTTTTCATAGATAGCTTTTTGTTTGTTTGGGTATTTTGTTTGTTTTCTGTAAGAGTCTCATGTAGCTCAGGTTAATGTCAAACTCAGTAGGTACCAAATGATGACTTGAAAATCCTGGTCTTCCTGCCTCCACCTCCTGAGTGCTAGGATTATAGGTGTTAACATGGCCAATTTCCCATAGATGGCTTCTAAATGGCATCAGGAGAAAGGAGAAGAGGTGACAGAATGTTCTCATCTCTACACAAATCGCATCCTCAGCAATGCTTCCAATTTCTAGTGAAAGCCAGGCACGGTGTCACACTTCTGTAGTCCCCGCACGGGAGAGACAGGCAGATGAATTATAAAGTTTGAGTTTGAAAATAGAGGACCCAGAGGAACAGTTATCTTGGGGCCAAGATTTTAACACCAAGCAAGAGAAGAAAAAGAAGCTTCTAAGGGCTGGATATGGTGGCACACACCTTTAATCCCAGCCCTTGGGAGACAGAGGTAGGAGGATCACTGTCAATTTGAGGTCACTCTGAGACTACATAGTGAATTGAACTCATGGGGATCCACCTACCTCTACCTCCCAAGGGCTAGGATTAAAGGTGTGCGTCACCACGCCTGGCTTTTTGTTTGTTTGGGGGGATAGTCTTTTAAAATGTGTGCTGCTGGGTACCCAGACCAGATTCTGAGTATAACAAGCATTTACTGCACCACTGAAGTACATTTCCAGCCCAAAATAGCAGGTTCCCAAAGGATAAGGCTCTAGTTGTAAAACTTCTGACATTACTTTTAAAGTGAATTATTTTGTATACTCCACTCTGAAGATCTTGGCTCAAAGTATTGCTTCTGAAAGTAGGGACCACAGACTACCTGCAGCTGATCCTTGGATCTCTGCCTGATCTACAGGCAGATTCTCCAAATGGATCTCAAAGGCTTGTGAAAAGTTTAGAACAGTGATTCCTTTGGAAAGGTCAGAGTTCTCCATCTAGCACATGCCTTTAGCCCCAGCCCTTGGGAGGCAGAGGTAGGAGGCTCACCATGTTTCAAGGCCACCCTGAGACAACATAGTGAGTTCCAGATCTGCCTGGGCCAGGATGAAACCCTACCTTGAACCCCCCTCCACCACCAAAAATAGTGATAGTTCTTGTGTGTATTTGTCCCCATCAGTACATGTGAACCTGTCCTTTAGTTGGAAGGCAGAGCCAGAGAAGCATTAAATGCCTAAAGTGTTCATTTTGTCCTGGACTGTATATCACTTGTAGTTTGGAATATCTTTGCTCTATGTCCTGCTGAGTCGTGGAGAGCAGCTGGTATCCTTGGATTCTTCCTTAGAAGAACCCAACAGTGACTGCACAGCTTGGTAAGATCATAAAGGCCTTGCCATATATTTCAGTTCCCCTGGATGGGTAGAGTGAGCCAGACAGAAGAGTTCCTGAGTAACATGTTTGAATACAAGGAAGGAGGGAGGAAGTGGCAAAGAAGAAATAAGATAGTGGCATTTCTTTCATTTCATGTAGAACCCTAAAACTGCCAATGCAGTTTCCCATGGGGAGACAGTACAAAATGATAATTAGTGGGGATAAGCTTAGAGTTACACAGACATGTCAATTGCAATATAATATTGGGATGGGTCATTTCATTTCTTAGTTTTATATATAAACTGAAGATGCTAGTACTAACCTTTTAGAATTATAAAAATTAAGCCAGGTGTGATGGTGCACGTCTTTAATCCCAGGACTCAGGAGGCAGAGGTAGGAGGATTGCTGTGGGTTCAAGGCCACCCTGAGACTACATAGTGAGTTCCAGGTCAGCCTGGGCTAGAGAGAATCTCTATCTTGAAAAAGTAAGATTATATGGGAGGGAAGACATATAAGTGTAAACATTGTTTGGCACATACCAAATATGGAAATGTTACTCTTAATTTTCCCCTGGGGTGGGGGTCAGTGATAGCAGTGGTAGAAGGATAATAAGGAACCTGATGTAGAGTTTCAATTTCTTCCATAAACATAAAGCCTATGGTGTGCTTCTTTTTTCTGTCTTCTAGGACAGATCTGCTGGTTCTGATTGCTGAGGAGATAGCCCAGATGCCTCCAGCTGCTTTGGCAGAACCCCTGTCCTTCCCCAGGAATCTCCTTCCCTTGTTCAGGCACCACGTGAACAAACAGCTGTTTCAGCAGCTGGAAGCCAGGCTGGAGTAAGTGATGGCAGATACAAGGTCGTAGCCCCTTGTTCAAGGCCAATCTAGTTTCACTGGCCTCCCTTCTTTTAAAGCAAACATAGGAGATAATGTGTTTTAGAAATAGTCTTAGACATTTTGACATTTACTGAGTAATCAAACTGGCCCACATTAGGGCCCCATGACATGTTACTTTAGCCAAGCCTTTCATTTCTTTCCAAGTATTCAGTCATTTGTAATCAATAATTAATTTGAAAGTTGAATTACTAATTCTTTCAAAAAATAGTTGAGGGCTGGAGAGATGGCTTAGCAGTAAGGCACTTGCCTGCTAAACCAAAGGACCCAGGTTCAATTCCCCAGTACCCACATAAGCCTGATATGCACAAGGTGGCACATGTATCAGAGTTCATTTGCAGCAGCTGAAGGCCTTGGCATGCCCATTCTGTCTCTTTTTCTCTCAAAGAAATAAAAATAAAAGGCCAGGCATTGTGGCACATTCCTTTAATCCCAGCACTTGGGAGGCAGAGGTAGGAGGATCGCCATAAGTTTGAGTCTACCCTTAGAATATATAGTGAAGTCAAGGTCAGCCTGGGCTAGAGTTGAGACCCTACCTCGAAAAACGAAAAAAAAAAAATTTTTTTTAAATACTTGAGAGCTGGGTGTGGTGGCACACGCCTTTAATTCCAGCACTTGGAAGGCAGAGGTAGGATTGCCGTTAGTTGGAGGCCGCCCTGAAACTACATAGTGAATTCCAGGTCAGCCTGAGCTGGAGTGAAACTCTACTGCGGGGGAGGAGGGGGAGAGTAAGGCTGGAGGGATGGCTTCATGGTTAAGGCATTTGCCTGTAAAGCCAAAGGACCTAGGTTTGATTCCCCAGGACCCATGTTAGCCATATGCACAAGGGCGCACATGCGTCTGGAGTTCATTTGCAGTGGCTGGAGGCCTTTATGTGCCCATTCTCTCTCTCCCTCTTTCTCTGTCAAATACATAAAAATAAAATATTAAAAAAAATAGTTCAGGGCTGAAGAGAAATGGACTAGCTGTTAAGGTAGTTGCCTGTGACACCTAAGAACCCAGGTTCAGTTTCCCCAGTACCCATGTAAGCCAGATGCACAAGGTGATGCATGTGGTGGGACTTCATTTGCAATGGCTACATTCATTCATTGTCTCTCCCCTCAAATAATTTTTTAAAACTTAAAAGAAAATTGAGCTGGGCATGGTAATGCATGCCTTTAATCCCAGTACTAGGAGGCCAAGGTAAGAGGATCACAGTGAGTTCAAGGCCAGCTTGGACTAGAATGAGACCTTACCTCGACACCCCCCCCCCACACAAATAATTGATCTAACTATTCCAGGATATAAGTACAAATAATTCAGATTATCCATGTCCTCAGAATTGACTGTTTAACACCTGAATCTTTTTAGTAATCAAATGGAATTGTGGGGCTGAAGAGAAGACTTAGTGGTGATGGCACTTGCCTGTGAAGCCTAAGGCCCCAGGCTCAATTCCCTAGTACCCAAATAAGCAAGATGCACAAGGTAGCACATACATCTGGAGTGCATTTGTAGTGGCTAGAGGCCCTGGCATGCCCATTCTATCTGCCTTTCTCTCTAATACATAAATAAAATGTTTGTTTTTTTTTTTAATTTGAAAGCGACAGACATAGAAAGACAGATAGAGGAAGAGAGAGAATGGGCGTGCCAGGGCTTCCAGCCTCTGCAAACGAACTCCAGACGCGTGCGCCCCCTTGTGCATCTGGCTAACGTGGGACCTGGGGAACCGAGCCTCGAACCGGGGTCCTTAGGCTTCACAGGCAAGCACTTAACCGCTAAGCCATCTCTCCAGCCCGATAAAATGTTTTAAAAGTAGTATTTTTTGTAATTAACACCTGTTCTCTTTGTAGGTTGGCTTGTATCTGCTGATTTGTGTATTCTGACCTAAATATTTGAGAAGTTTCAACATCAAAAAATGAAGGAAGCTATATGAGCTGTTTACAGGGATACAGAGTCTGAAGATATTTTGTTTCTACATACTACCTAATTAGAAATGAAAAGGGTACTTTTGAATTTACTATATTCAGAATCCAATGAAAAAGAAACATTTTGGCCAAAATGTTGAAGTTTTTTCTTATACTAAGCTACATTGTTTTGACATAGATATTTTTGTATTCACATTTGTCAAACCTGTTTTGATCTGTTAGAAGTGATCATTACATAAAAAGTAGAGTACTCAAGTGACTGGCTTACTGCTGACATGCATGTAGACTAACAAGACTTAAAAGAATATAACCTGAGACCTAAGTCATCTGACAATACTTCTGTACAGTTATCTATTGATTTGTAAAATGTATATCTAGAATTGACTTTGTACAAATAAATGGCAACTATCAAAATCCCATTACTTTTTAGCTATTACGTAGTTAGTTATATGCTTTTCAGCAAAAGTTGAAAAGACCTGTCAGGACTCAAAACTGTACCAAGAGGTCCTCTTAACTATGCTAATAATTATTCTGTTTACCTTTATAGGGAGATAGAGCTTAATGTCATATGTTAAAGATAATGTAGCTGGCTGGGCGTGGTGGTGCACACCTTTATTCCCAGCACTTGAGAGGCAGGGGTGGGAGGATCACCATGAGTTCGAGGCCACCCTGAGACTACATAGTGAATTCCAGGTCAGCCTGGGCTAGAGGAAAACCCTACCTTGAAAAACAACAACAACAAAAAGTAGCTGTTTGCTAAGGTATGCTAGCGGCATATAGTATAACACTGGGTTCAACTATACCCCAAATGCAGTCTTCACTGCACTTTGCTTTCTGAGCAGAATGTCGGTGATGAACTGCTTATGGAAAACATAAGGCACTATAAAAAAAAAAAAAAAAAAAAAAAAGCTCTTGAGGCCTGGAGAGATGGCTTGGTGGTTAAGGCACTTACTTGCAAACCTAAAGCACCCATGTTCAACTCCCCAGGACCCATGTGAGCCAGATGCCCAAGGTGGCGCATGTGTCTGGAGTTCGTTTGTGGTGGCTGAATGCCCATTCTTCCCTGTCTCTTTCTCTCAAATAAAGTGTGTGTATGCATGCTCTTGATCCTGAGCTGTTTCAGCTATATGCTCTTTTCCTCAGAAAATTTGTTTTTAGAAAACTCTTGCCTTCATTATGCATACTTCATATTTGACTTAAACCTTTGGTATTTTCAAAGTTGAGTTTTCTGGAAGTGTTTAAAAAAAATTTTTTTTAGTTTTGTACTCAGTGAATACAGTCAAGTTGGTAACATTGTTAGCCTCTTCGCTGTCCTCCCTCCTCCCCTATCCCCTCCTCGTTGAGGTATGTGGGTCATGCATTGTGGAGTTAGGCCTCAGTTATGGGTAGGAGGAAATGTCTCTGCATATCATGATGCAACATGTGGCTCTGACATTCTTTCTGCCCCCCTCTTCCACAAAATTTCCCTGAGCCATGTTGGGTTCATTTTAGGTCTGCTTCAGTGATGAGGTGTTGAGAGCCCCTGGGTCTCTGGATATCTGGTTTGGTAGGTGTTGATTGTTCTGTGTTGATCTCCTTCACCCTTGTTCTGGCATCAGGTTCACCAAGAAAATAGCACCCTTGCTTGTTTCGCTAATTATTCTTAGTTTCAGCTGGGGCCCTTTTGAGGTATGATGGGTGGTTCTCTCCTAAGGATCTGCGTCTTTCTTTCCCGGGGAGATGCGGAACAGTTAAGCGGTCACCATCTTGACCACAAGTCTCTTAAAAATCATTGTAGGCAGGGTGTGGTGGCGCACGCCTTTAATCCCAGCACTCGGGGGGCAGAAGTAGGAGGATCACTGAGAGTTCAAGGCCACCCTGAGACTCTATAGTTAATTCCAGGTCAGCCTAGACCAGAGTGAGACCCTACCTCGAAAAAAAACAAATAAAAATAATCTTTATTTGTGATGTTGGGGACGGAGTGGAGAGAATGAATGGTCATGCCAGGGCCTCTAGCCACTGTAAATGAACTCCAGACACATGCACCACCCTGTGCATCTGGCTTACATGGGAACTGGAGAATCAAACCAGGGTCCTTAGGCTTCGCAGGCAAGCACCTTAACTGCTAAGCCATCTCTCCAGCCCTGAAAGTGTTTTAAGACAAACTTGAAATGTTTAAAGGGACAGAGGGAAGTGAATGCTACATATATAAAATATGTTTATATATGTAAATAGATGACATCAAATCTTCTAGTTTACTCAAGTGTAAAACCTTCTGAATTTCAAATTCCAATGTTGAGTTTCAGGTCTTTCTTTGTTCTTATAGGGGAAAAGGCAAAGTTGATTGAAGATGTGAGCCACAGGTAATCAGAATTAATTATTTGAATTTTTTTAATTTTTATTAACATTTTCCATGATTATAAAAAAAATCCCATGGTAATTCCCTCCCTCCCCCCTGACACTTTCCTCTTAGAAATTCCATTCTCCATCATATTACCTCCCCATTTCAATTATTGTACTTAAATATATACAATATCAACCTATTAAGTACCTTCCTCCCTTCCTTTCTCTTCCCTTTATGTCTCCTTTTTAACTTACTGGCCTCTGCTACCAAGTATTTTCCTTCTCACGCAGAAGCCCAATCATCTGTAGCTAGGATCCACATATGAGAGAGAACATGTGGCGCTTGGCTTTCTGGGCCTGGGTTACCTCACTTAGTATAATCCTTTCCAGGTCCATGCATTTTTCTGCAAATTTCATAACTTCGATTTTCTTTACCGCTGAGTAGAACTCCATTGTATAAATGTGCCACATCTTCATTATCCACTCATCAGTTGAGGGACATCTAGGCTCGTTCCATTTCCCAGCTATTATAAACTGAGCAGCAATAAACATGGTTGAGCAGTACTTCTAAGGAAATGAGATGAGTCCTTAGGATATATGCCTAGGAGTGCTATAGCTGGGTCATATGATAAATCAATCTTTAGCTGTTTTAGGAACCTCCACACTGTTTTCCACAATGGCTGGACCAGATTGCATTCCCACCAGCAGTGTAGAAGGGTTCCTCTTTTTCCACAGCCCTGCCAACATTTATGATCATTTGTTTTCATGATGGTGGCCAATCTGACAGGCGTGAGATGGAATCTCAATATAGTTTTAATCTCCATTTCCCTGATGACTAGGACGTAGAACTTTTTTTTAGATGCTTATATGCCATTCGTATTTCTTCCTTTGAGAATGCTCTATTTAGCTCCATAGCCCATTTTTTGATTGGCTTGTTTGATTCCTTATTAGTTAACTTTTTGAGTTCTTTGTATATCCTAGATATTAATCCTCTATCAGATATATAGCTGGCGAAGATTTTTTCCCATTCTGTAGGTTGCCTCTTTGCTTTTTTCACTGTATCCTTTGCAGTGCAAAATCTTTGTAATTTCATGAGGTCCCAGTGATTAATCTGTGGTTTTATTGCCTGAGCAATTGGGGTTGTATTCAGAAAGTCTATGCCAAGACCAATATGTTGAAGGGTTTCCCCTTCTTTTTCCTCTAGCAGTTTCAGAGTTTCAGGTCTGATGTTAAGGTCTTTAATCCATTTGGACTTAATTCTTGTGCATGGCGAGAGAGAAGAATCTATTTTCATCCTTCTACACATATATATCCAATTTTCCCAACACCATTTGCTGAAGAGGTTGTCTTCTCTAATGAGTATTTTTGGCATTTTTATCAAATATCAGGTGGCTATAGCTACTTGGGCTTACCTCTGGGTCCTCTATTCTGTTCCACTGATCTACATGTCTGTTTTTGTGCCAGTACCATGCTGTTTTTGTTACTATGGCTCTGTAGTATAGGTTAAAATCAGGTATGGTGATACCACCAGCCTTATTTTTGTTGCTCAGTATTATTTTAGATATTCGAGGTTTTTTGTGATTCCAAATGAATTTTTGGATTGTTTTTTCTATTTCCATGAAGAATGCCTGTGGAATTTTGATAGGGATTGCATTAAATGTGTAGGTTGCTTTAGGTAAGATTGCCATTTTCACAATAATGATTCTTCCAATCCAGGAACAGGGGATGTTTCTCCACTTTCTAGTGTCTTCTGCAATTTCTCGCTTGAGTGTTTTAAAGTTCTCATTGTAGAGATTCTTTACTTCCTTGGTTAGGTTTATTCCAAGGTACTTTTTTTTTTTTTTTTTTTTGATGCAATACTGAATGGGAGTGATTCTCTGATTTCATCCTCTATTTGTTGTTAGCATATATGAAGGCTACTGACTTCTGTGTATTTATTTTGTATCCTGCTACATGGCTGTAGGTTTTGATCAGCTCTAACAGTTTGCTACTAGAGTCTTTAGGGTGCTTTATGTATAGAATCATGTCACCTGCAAATAATAACTTGATCTCTTCCTTTCCAATTTGTATCCCTTTTATGTGTGTCTCTTGCCTTATTGCTATGGCTAAGACTTCCAAAACTATATTGAATAAAAGTGGGGACAGCGGACACCCTTGTCTTGTTCCTGATTTTAGTGGAAAAGCTTCCAGTTTTTCCCCATTTACTAATATGTTGGCTGTAGGCTTGTCATAAATAGCCTTTATTATATTGAGATATGTTCCTTCTATTCCCAGTCTCTGTAGGACTTTTATCATGAAGGGATGTTGGATTTTGTCAAATGCTTTCTCTGCGTCTAATGAGATGATCATGTGATTTTTGTCCTTCAACCCGTTTATGTAATGTATTACATTTATAGATTTGCGTATGTTGAACCATCCCTGCATCTCTGGGATAAAGCCTACTTGGTCAGGGTGAATGATCTTTTTGATATACTCTTGTATTCTGTTTGCCAATATTTTGTTGAGAATTTTTGCATCTATGTTCATGAGGGAGATTGGTCTGTAATTTTCTTTTTTTGTTCTATCTTTGCCTGGTTTTGGTATCAGGGTGATGCTGGCCTCATAGAAGGAGTTTGGTAGAATTCCTTCTTTTTCTATTTCCTGGAAAAGCTTAAGAAGCAATGGTGTTAGCTCTTCCTTAAAAGTCTGGTAAAATTCAGCAGTGAATCCATCTGGGCCTGGACTTTTTTTAGTTGGGAGATTATTGATAATCGTTCAGATCTCCATGTTTGTTATAGGTCTATTTAAGTGATTAATCTCATTTTGGTTTAATTTAGGTAGGTCATATAGATCAAGGAAATCATCCATTTCTTTCAGATTTTCATACTTTGTGGAGTATATGCTTTTATAGTATGTCCCTATGATTTTTTTAATTTCTCTGGAATCTGTTGTGATGTTACCTTGTTCATCTCTGATTTTATTAATTTGTGTCTTTTCTCTCTTTCTTTTGGTCAGATTTGCTAAGGATTTGTCAATCTTGTTTATCCTTTCAAAGAACCAAGTCTTTCTTTCATTAATTCTTTGGATTGTTTTTGTTTCTATTTCATTAATTTCTGCCCTAATCTTTATTATTTCTTCCCATCTACTGATTTTTGGTTTGCCTTGTTCTTGTTTCTCCAAGGCTTTAAGGTGAAGCATTAGGTTGTTTACTTGCGACCTTTCTAAATTTCTTAATATAGGCACTTAAGGCTATAAATTTACCTCTTAGAACTGCCTTCATTGTGTCCCAAAGATTTTGATATGTTGTGTTCTCATAATTGTTTGACTCTATAAATTGTTTGATTTCCTTCTTGATTTCTTCATTGACCCATTCATCATTCAGTAGTGTATTGTTTAGTTTCCACGATTTTGTGTATGCTCTATAGCCTTTCTTGCTACTGATTTGTAGTTTAATTCCACTGTGGTCAGATAGAATGCAAGGAATTATTTCAATTTTCCTGAATTTGTTAAGATTTGCTTTGTGTCCGAATATATGGTCTATTTTAGAGAATGTTCCATGTGCTGCTGAAAAGAATGTATATTCTGCAGCCTTTGGATGCAATGTCCTGTATATGTGTTAGGTCCATTCCTTCTATGACCTCATTTAGTCCAGATGCCTCTCTGTTTATTTTTTCCGGGGATGACCTGTCAATTGATGAGAGTGGGGTGTTAAAGTCACCCACCACCACTGTGTTTGGTGTTATCTGTGACCCTAGTTCTAATAGTGTTTGTTTGACAAATTTGGAAGCCCCCATGATAGGTGCATATATGTTTAGGATTGTAATGTCCTCCTTTTGGAGTGTACCCTTAATCAATATAAAGTGACCTTCCTTATCTTTCTTGACTAACATTGGACTGAATTCTACCTTGTCAGATATTATGATAGCAACCCCTGCTTGTTTTCTAGGCCCATTTGCTTGAAACACCGTTTTTCAACCTCTCACCCTAAGATAATGTCTATCCTTTGTAGAAAGGTGAGTTTCTTGGAGACAACAAATTGTATGATCCTGCTTTTTAACCCAGTCTGCAAACCTATGTCTTTTCGTTGGGGCATTGAGGCCGTTGATATTAAGAAATATTATTGAAAGGTGTGGATTTATGTTTGCCTTTTTTTTTTTTTTTTTTTTTTTTTTTTTTTTTTTGTGGTTCCGGTTCTACCTGTGCTCTCTTGTGTTAACTAGTATTTGAGTATTGCTTGTTTTTTCTAGGTTCCTTATATCTATGCTTTTCCTTTTCTTCAGCATGGAGGATTCTATCAAGTATTTTCTGTAGAGCTGGTTTTGTCTTCAAATACTCCTTTAACCTGCTTTTGTCATGGAATATCTTTATTTATCCATCTATTTGAATGGATATCTTTGCAGGATAAAGTAACCTTGGTTGACAGTTGTTATCTTTCAGAACTTGGAATATATCACCCCAAGCCCTTCTGGCTTTAAAAGTTTGTGTTGAATAATCTGCTGTAATCCTGATGGGCTTACTTTTGTAGGTAACTTGATTTTTCTCTCTAACTGCTTTCAATATTTTTTTCTTTGTGTGTGTGTGTGTTTGGAAGTTTGATTATAATATGGCGAGGAGAGGTTCTTTCCAGGTTTTGTCTGGCTGGGGTTCTAAAGGCTTCCTGTCTCTGCATTGGCACCTCTTTCCCAATTTGGGGGAAATTTTCTATGATTTTGTTGAAGATGCCTACTATGCTTTGGAGTGGAATTCTTCTCCTTCTACTATGTCCTGAATTCTTATATTGGATCTTTTCATAGTGTCCCGAATATCTTGAAATTCCCACTCATACTTTTCTATAAGTTTGCCTTTCTCTTTGTTGGACTGTATTAGATCTGCCACCTGGTCTTCTAGCTTAGATATTCTGTCCTCTCCCTCATCCATTCTACTGGTGAGATTTTCTACAGAGTTTTTTATTTTGTTAACTGTGTTCTTCATTGCTAGTAATTCTGACTGGTTTTTCTTTATTATTTCTATTTCCTTATTTGTGTCTTGTATTGCCTTCTTTATTTCATTAAATTGGTGTCCTGCGTCTTCTTTGATTCCTTTGATTTCCTCTTTGATTTCTCCTTTGATTCTTTTGATTTGTTCTTTGACCTCTTTGAACATATTTATAATCATTCTTTTGAACTCTTTCTCCGGCAATTCCTCTAACTCGTTCTCACTGGAGGAGATTTCTGATGCATTAATACTTTTAGGTGGATTTATCATCTTGCTTTCTAGTGTTTCTTGTTTTATAATGTATATATTTTTGCATCTTGGATTAAGTTAATGCTTGGATTTTCTAGCTAGCTGGGTATTCTTAGCTGTATCAATTGATTTGATGTTATATATTTTCAGGGTAGGAGCTTAAGGTGTTAGGTGTGGCTCTTAAGACTCTCAGAGTATCTACAAAGTTGTTCCTAGGGGTTGAGTTTCCCTGCTATGGGAGTATTCAAGCAGGCTGAGTGGAATAAAATACAGGTAGATTCTAAAATTTAAACACTGTACACATTCAATCAAAAACAGCCCCAAGTATGTATGCAAGAGTAGTTATTTTAACGACCAGATCCTCTATCAACAAAGAGGTTAAGATTTCTGGTCTGTTGAGGGATCCAAGTCAGCTTGTGACCAAGTGAGACCCTTCCCTGGTGCAATCCCAGTTACCTTGGATGCTTTTGGTCTCAGACAAGTTGCTGCCTGGGTCGTTGGGCTGCTGTTCTGATTTCTGGAGCTGGGCACTGGCTTTTCCTGTGGGGCCAACTGAGCCTGGCAAGTGTGGCCCTGCAGAAAAGCACCCCTGCTGCTGGAGCTGCTGCTGCTGCTAAAGCTGCCACTGCTGGGTCTGTAGCCGCTGCTGCTGAAGCTGCTGCTGCCTCTGCTGCTGCTGCTGTAGCTGCCACTGCTGGAGCCACCGCTGCTCTGAAGCTGCTGCTGCTGAGTCTACCACTGCTTCCACTGAAGCTGCTGCTGCGGAATCTGCCACTGCTGCTGCTCCTGGATCTGCTGCTCCTGGGTCTGCTGCTCCTGGGTCTGCTGCTGCTGGGTCTGCTGCTGCTGGGTCTGCCGCTGCTGCTGCTACTGCTACTGGATCTGCTACTTCTGGGGCCGCTGTTACCACTGCCAGAGCCACTGATGTTGCTGCCAAACTCTGCTCCTGTTCGGGTCCCGCTGTCTGCTCAAGTTGGCATTTCCAGGTCCTGGGACACTGCTCTGTTTGCTGGAGCTGGGCTCAGGTGGTGGGGGAGGGGAGGGAGCCACATCTGCTCTGGTTCCCTCGCTGCTCCACGTGTGCTTCTACCTCGTGGTTTGCTCCTCTGTTGTTCACTGCTGCTCTCCCTTCACGTGTCCTGAGTTGCGGAGAGCGCGGTGTGAGGGGAAGCTCCCGCACCTGGCTTTTCCTGTGGCCAGAGCCCAGCCTGGCTGCTTTCTGGTGCGCCGCCACCGCCGTGGTTGGCAGAGCTACCGGGGCCGCTTTTCCCGCCTGTGCAGGCTCTGGATGCTCTGGATCTCTTCTACTTTCTCCGCTGCCGCTTCAATTTCCTATACACCTCACTTTTTAGTAAAAGTGTGTATTTTGCTGAGTTTTTTTGGTCTTTTTCCCCTCTAGGCTGCTTTGGCGTGGGACCTATGCCGCCATCTTAACTGGAAGTCCTATTTGAAATTTTAAAATTCAAATAAGCCACCCCCCCCCCCGATACTGTCACTTTCTGTGGTAAAATGTGGCAACTTCTTTTGAAGATCAAGAGGAAATCCAAGCACAACACCATAGAAGTGTCTTCCAGTCGGGTCTGTTTTTGCATTGCCATCATAATTGAGAATTTCTCTGCGGGGTATGCATATCTGATTCAGAACTTCCACAGACTAGAATTTCACCTCTTCTGGACAAAGCAATATTAAGACATTTGAAGCACACATTGAAATCCATAGTAAAGTGCAGCAAACTGCTTATGGATAGATTTATTCAGAAAGAAGTTGGTATGAGCCAGGCATAGTGGTGCACACCTTTAATCCCACACTCGGGGGGCAGAGGTAGGAGGATTGCCATGAGTTCAAGGCCACCCTGAGACTACATAGTGAGTTCTAGGTCAGCCTAAACTAGAGTGAGACCCTACCTCAGGAAAAAAAAAATTATACATAAAGTCAATATGAAGCTGTACATCTTCATTTCCATTTTGATTGGTAAATGATATCAACTCCTGGCTTTAAATTATAGGACTTCATTACTCTAAATTTTCCTAAAAAATCTGGAGTGTTGAATAGAAATCTTTATTGTTGCCCTCATATGTTGGGGCTTCAACAGGCCAATTCAGACATAATTTGATGTAAGTCATTAAAGTAACACTGCAGATGCCTACTGGTGTACTTTGGTCACTAGGAATGCGGGGAGGGTTCAATAATTTCTTGTAACATCAGGAAAGGAAATGAACATTCAAGGTGATGCTGTTATAAACAGTCCCATACAAATTCCAACCAACCGAAATTCACAACAGTGACCTCATTTAAAGCTGCAAAACCAATGGCAGTATGAATCCTTGTGTCGTGTGTACATGCCCCCATCTGGATGAAAAATTTGGTGAATTCATTAGTCAAGCCACCCATATCCAAACCAGCTTCCCCTACAAATATAACTTTCAAGTCTTTCAACTTTTTCCAAATCTGATTTTTTTTTTTTTCCAGGTTAACTCATCAAGAAACCTGTTAACCAGATGTTCATCTTACTTTCATATTTAGAAATCAGGTTGCTATGTTCAAGATACTTTTATCTAGCAGACTTTGCCTTGTGATGCTATCCTTTGTTCTCCAAAACTTTTTTTTTTTTTTTTTGCAGCATTAGAAATATTGAATGGGGGCTGGAGAGATGGCTTAGTGGTTAAGGCTCTTGCCTGCGAAGCCTAAGAACTCATGCTTGAATCATAGGTCTCAGATAGATGCGGTGGACACAAGCATGCAACGTTGCACATGCGCACAAGGGGGCGCCTGTGTCTGACATTGTTCAGTGGTTGAAGGCCCTAGTGTGCCCATTCTCTTTCAAAAAACGGTACCTACAGAAGGAAGACCTGTGAGAATTTCTAGACCTCTGCCAAGTGTGAGATTCTTCATGAGATCAATGTAATCCAAAACAGACTTATAGAAGTAGCTATAAGGAAAAGGGGGAGGAAGAACTGGATTGTTTGCAGTATTAAAGCCAACGCTTTAGATGCTGATGGGATCCACCAGGAGCACTGTGTTATAAGTGAAGGTTTTTCAGGCTTGACAGGAAACAGGCCTAATAAATATATGGCAGCAATCTCTACCAATTGTTTGAACCTCTTCTGGGCTAACTTTTTAAAGCTGGGACAAGGACTGATGGCAGCTTCTTTCCTGTAAGGTAGCTTATCTGCCATAGCCAGGGAGCATCAATGACATACATAAATGTGTTACTGAATTGAGGGTTCTGTAAAAGTGCAAAATATGCTTAAAGGTCATCTTTGTGGGCCTTTCCATTCTCCTATTGGGCTGATAATGATTCCTTTAATACAGTCTTCGGAATATCTTGAATATTAGTAACATTCACAAATATTTGCAGTGGCTAGAGACCCTGGCGTGCTCTCTATATAATATTTCTTACAAAGATTATATATATATATGTATGTATATGTACATATACTTATTTGCAAGTAGAGAGAGAAGAGAAGGGAAGGGGAGAGGGAGGGAGAATAGGCATGCCAGGGCCTCCAGCCAATGCAAATGAACTCCAGATGCATCCGTCACTTTGGGCATCTGGCTTACGTGGGCACTGGGGAATAGAACCCAGAGTGTCAGGCTTTGTAAGCAAGCACCTCAACCACTGAGCCATCTCTCCAGCCTGGCATTGTTTCTTAAATGTAGCATTTACTTGTGAGAACAAATAAAATTTGTGAGTGTGTGTGTGATATGCACACAAACAGGGCCCCTTGCCACTGCACAGGAACAACAGATACTTGAACCACTTTTTGCACCATGTTTATGTGGTCAGCTTGGAATTAAATCCAGAAGGATTTGCAAGCAAGCACCCTTAACCCCTGAGCCATCTTCCCAGCTCCCTCAAGTGTTTTTAGATAAAAATCATGTACTGTTTTCCAATCTCCTGATGACTCGACTTTTTCTCTATCTTCCTGAAAGTCTTTCATAGTTTGGTTCTGCTAGGAAGGATTGGGACCTTCATTTCCGATGATCTGTATAAATATGCTGTTTTTGTTTTAGGGCATATTGATGGTAGGTCTCACCTGCTCTTGATGCTAAGCAAAGTAAGATACATGGATGGACTTCTGTTTTCAGGACTTCTTTCTTGGGTGACAGTTGCAACAGAACTACCAAAAGAGGAAATTTAGTCTCCTGTTCCTCTGTCCAAGGCTGCAATCTTGCTGGGTGGCAGCTTGTGGCTCTTGGTTCCTTCTTTCTTTTTGCCCAGCACTGAGTGGGCTGGGATATCCACCCACCTCCCTTGGGGCAGCAGGGGTAGGTAGCAACATGAAGATATTCCCTCTGCCTTGGTATACTGGAGGACACTGCCCCAAACATTGTTATAACAGGAATGTTGGGGTTCCTTGCCAGTATGCCAATGAACCTGGGGTGTCCCTGGATCCTTATGAATTTAAAGAATTAAAATAGATAGACCAGAGGGTAAGACTTACACTTAAGTGCAGAGACAGCCAGGCCAAATGAGCCAATGGGTGCAACAGTGGCACGTCTGTCATGGTGGAAACCAACTGCCCTCTAATTGGACTGGAGGTCTGCTCCATGGGACAGAATACATCCCTGATACTGAAAACCTAAAACAGGGGTAGTCATGAGCCCTAGGGGTGTAACATCTGCTGATGTCTGGCTAAATGTATATACTATGCTTATCAAACTGCCCAGTAAGCACTTCTCTTAATGTTCATACCTATATATTGATGCTACTTTCACTTTTGGTAGAGAACCTTCTCTCTTCAGATGGCAGTGACCTTGGGATGACTCAGAAGGCATCATTGTGCTGGGAAAAAGTGACCAGAGTGCTCAGTACTGCAATATCTCTATCACACCTTTGAAGGCTCAGGGTCCACTGTGGAAGAGGTGGCAGAAAGAATGTAAGAGCCAAAGGAAGGGTAGGACTCCTTACAACATGCTCCGCCCAGACACAAAAAGGCCTGAATATCCATGACCTCACAGTGCCTGACCCTACCTACCTACACACGACCATCATAATAGGAGGAAAAGATCATGACATCAAAATAAAAGACTGAGAGGGGTAGGGGATATGAGGGAGAATGGCGTTTTAAAGGGGAAATTGGGGGAGGGAGGGTATTACCATAGGATACTGTTTATAATCGTGGAAGTTATCAACAAAAGAAAGTGCAGAGAGGGTAGGGACCCCCCACATAGGAGTAGGGATCTCCTCTCAGCATAGCTGGGCTGAGATGGAGGGGACACTTCCCAGAGCCGGGACCTTGTGGTTCAGGAGAGATTAACAGGCAAAAAGAGGCTGTGTCCACCTGGTAAGGATAGATTTATAAACTTATTGTGGTGGTCCCTGCCCTCGGGCTCAGGTGAGTCTCAGAGAGCTGATTGGTCTGGACGAAGGGGGCTGGCTTAGGAAAAGGTAAACACACCTGGGTAAGGGGTGAGAGAGAGCACCAGCTGATTGCATGAGCCTGGATTCAACCCTGAATTATGGTTCTGCTAGAGCAGACAGGAAGTGTTTGTTCCCTCTTTTGTGCCCTCCCTTTACTCCCTTTTTTACTGATAAAGCTGTCCTTCCCCGCCCCTCCCCAGGCAGGGTCTCACTTTAGCTCAAGCTTACCTGGAATTCACTATGTAGTCTCAGGGTGACCTCTTATGCCTCCCAAGTCCTGGGTTTAAAGGCGTGCACCACCATGCCTGGCTTTCCTTTCTTAAAATCTAAATGATATGCATAAAAATAAGGTATCACTTACAGTATAATCAGTTAAACAAATGATGCGTTGAAACTTGGTCTAATTATGAGGGCCATTTTATTTATTTTCTTTTTTTTTAATTTTATTTATTTGAGAGCAACAGACACAGAGAGAAAGACAGATAGAGGGAGAGAGAGAGAATGGGCGCGCCAGGGCTTCCAGCCTCTGCAAAGGAACTCCAGATGCGTGCGCCCCCTTGTGCATCTGGCTAACATGGGACCTAGGGAACCAAGCCTCGAACCGGGGTCCTTAGGCTTCACAGGCAAGCGCTTAACCGCTAAGCCATCTCTCCAGCCCCATTTTATTTATTTTCAAATTTTTTTAATTAACAACTTCCATGATTATAAAAAATATCCCATGGTAATACCCTCCCCCCACACTTTCCCCTTTGAAAATCCATTCTTCATCATATCCCCCTCCCCATCTCAGTCTCTTATTTTGATGTCATGATCTTATCATGAGGGCCATATTATTCCGTGGGTGTCAAGAATGTCCTTAAGAAGGGACAAGGCCTTGTATTTAACAAAAACATAAGCAGGGAAGTGTTTCAGCTATGTAAACAAACCGGTTCTGAACATTGAGCTGGGGATACACATATGTCCTGTGAGTAGGAAATATTTGGTTGCAGTTTGACAAACGAGGACAGGCAGAGTTCATCAAGGAACACTGGAGTGCCTTCATGAATGGGGCAGGATTTTAGGCAGGTGGGAACAGTGGTGACCCACACAAAGCCCTCCAATCCCCTCATTTGAAGCTTACTGGCTGGCCAGCTACTGAAATAAAATACCAATTAGTCTTAAATACTATTGGGAAAACAAAATTGGTTGATCTGAGGGTGACGTGAGCTGAAGGACTTTAGATTGAATGATCCAGGACAGCCTGTTAATGGAGGTTACCATTGAATTGAAATAGTCTGATTATCAAAAACAATGTTCTAGCTGGGCATGGTGGCTCATGCCTTTAATCCCAGCACTCGGTAGGCAGAGGTAGGAGGATCGCTGTGAGTTTGAAGCCACTGTGAAACTACAGAGTGAATTCCAGGTCAGCCTGAGCTAGAGTGAGACCCTACTTTGAAAAACAAAAGTCCTAAGGTGCTGCTTGGTGGGCGTGGTGGCACAACTCTGTAATTAGGCACCTGGGAGACTGTTACAGAATACAGAATCAAGGCCACCCATGTCCAATAACTTTAAGAGGTATTGCTATTAGGAGCCCTTTTCCAAATACCTTGTCACTCTTGACAACCCTTTAGTTGGCTCTTCTATCTTGGATTGTTCCTTCCCGAGAAAAACCAAAGAAACACGAGTTTTCCCATCTCCCACCTCTCCACCCCATACCTATTCTGGAACTCTGCTTGTTATAAGGGATATGTTATTTGATCTTCATGATAGATCTAGGCTGTAAGACTTCATTCTTGCAACAAAGTAAACAGCGCCACCCTAGACCTATAACCAAATACCAGCACAAAAAGTGAACAGCGGGCTTAGTGGTGAAGGAGCTTGCCTGCAAAGCCAACGGGCCCAAGGTTCGACTCCCCTAAGACAGCTGCACGAGGTGGCGCATGCGTCTGGGCTTGGTTTGCAGTGGCTGGAGGCCCCGGCGGGGCAAGAACCGCGTCCCAGGGTCGGCCGGCAGCTTCCGCCGCTCGCACAGGCCTCCGCCCACGCGGAGAGCGCAGGGCCGGGTCACGAGGCCGGCAGCCCGCGCGCCCGTGACGCAGTCGAGCGCCGCCGCCGCCGCGGGAGCCGGCGACCAGGAGCGGCGGGACGGCATGGCCGTGCCGCGGGTGCTGCCCGTGCTGCTGGTGCCGGTCCCCCGCGGGGCGACGGCGCGGCTGGGGCCCCGGGCGCAGCTGCACGGGCGGCGGGGGGCCGTGGCGGGCCTGGCGGCGGACGGCAGCCTGCAAGTGCTTTCCCTGGCGCGCGGCGGCCGGGCGCGCGGCGGCGGCGGCGGCCTCGAGGGGCCCTTCGGGCAGTGAGTGCTGCGGGCGCGGGAGGAGCCTCGCGGCGGGGCGGGGCGGCGCCGGGGGTCGCCTCCCCTTAACTCCCCTTCCCTTCTTTCCCCTCCCCGCCGAGAGGCCGGGCCCCCTCTTTGCATCCCCGCACCCCACTCCCTCGGTCAGTCCGCTTCCTCACCAGCTCCCGCGATGGAGGGCAGCTAAGGCGCCGAGTGGTCAGCACAGGCTCTCACGTGAAGATGCCAGATGAGGTTCACGTCTGAGTCATACACAGCTCCCCCTTTAAGGAGAAGAGCCTAGCTCGTGCACTGGTCCAACAAGCAGGCGAACATGAGTCCTTAAACTGCGCAGGCAAGCGCCTTAGCCGCCAAGCCTGCCCTCCAGCCCTGAGATAGAGGGTGGGCGGCCTCCAGCCCCTGTAAATGGACTCCAGATACGTGTGCCACTTTGTGCATCTAGCTCTATGTAGATACTAGGGAATGGACCAGGGTTAAGAGCTTTGAACACTGAGTCATCTCTCCAGCCCTGTGTAATCTCAGGCTGGCCTCGAGCTCATGGTGATCCTCCTAGTGCTGGGATTAAAGGCATGCGCCACCATGCCCAGCCAAGAATCACACTTTTTAAAATCTGTAGATGTTTAAGTTAGCAAAAGTCCGTTTTATTGTAAGCATGACTTCATAAATGATGTATTTTACTGTTGGTATTTATCCTTGATTCTGACAGCTTCTGTAAAAAATATCAGTTCAGATTTAAAGTTTTAAAAAAAGAATAAAATGATAAAAGGCAAAAAAAAAAAGGGGGGGAGAATAAAAGGAGACATTAGTTTTTTGCTCTGTGACAACTTTCTATCACCCACTCTTTTTTTTTTTTTTGTTTTGTTTTTCGAGGTATGGTCTCACTCTAGCTCAGGCTGATCTGGAATTCACTATGTAGTCTCAGGGTGGCATCAAACTCACTGCCATCCTCCTACCTCTGCCTCCCGAGTGCAGTGCTGGGATTAAAAGCGTGTGCCACCATGGCAAGCTGTCACCCACTCTTATGTTAGTGTAGTGGGGCAGAAACGAGGAAAGGGAAAGGAAAATTCCTGGAGCATTTTATGGTCTCTTAAATTGGACTGTTAAATTGATGCTATCCTGTGAACTAGGTTGTTCTTGTTCTGCCCTTCCACCCCGAGTATTGTGGATAAAGAAATGATTATGGATATAAAATGTATAATAGATCTGAACTTTTTCCATAGCTTTGTATGGGAGGATTCTCGTAACAGCAACACATCTCCCGATAAACCCAAACTGCTTGCACTTAGTGAAGATTATAAACTGCTTCTGTATGAATTTAATATGAAAGATGGAAAATGTGAGGCTACTTTATTACACAGCTGTAGTAGGAAGACGTTGCAAAAGCTCATTGAGGATCAAGATATCAGTAAGTGTTGGGTTAAAATTTGTGACATTGCCATATTGCTGTTGTTTCCTTTTTCATGGTGCAGCCTAGACTAGCCTCAAACTTGTTGTCCTCCTGCATCAACCTGCTAAGTGCTTGAGTTATAGATCTGTGTCACCACGCCCAGCTTACCATGTATTTTTGGCTTTCTTTTAAACTTTAAAAATATATTTTATTTATTTGATAGCGAGACAGTGTGTGTGTATGTATGGTCACACCAAAGCCTATTGTCACTGCAAATAAACTCCAGATGCATGTGCCACTTTGTGCATCTGGCTTTTCATGGGTACTAGAGACTGGCAGGCTTTGCAAACGAGCACCTTTAACCACTGAGCCATCTCTCCAGCTCATTTATGGTTCATTCTTCTTTTTTGGTTTTTGAGGTAGAATTTCACTGTAGCTCAGGCTGACCTGGAATTAACTATGTAGTCTCAGGGTGGCCTTGAACTCACACTCATCCTCCTACCTCTGCCTCCTGAATGCTGGGATTAAAGGTGTGCTCCACCGTGCCTGTCTCTAACCCATTTTTAAAGAATCTTAATTGAAAAGTTCCATATATACACACAATGTACCTGATCATAATTCCCTCCTTCCTAACGTCTTTTGTCACCATTCCCTCTTCACTGAATCCCTTCTTTCAAACGTCCATCTTTGTCCCTTTTTTTTTTAGGAAGAGTCTCTAACCCTAAGATGACCTAGAACTCACTGTGTAGTCTAAGGCTGGCCTGGAACTCATAGCAATTCTCCTAGCTATGCCTCCCAAGTGCTGTTTTAAAGGCGTGCACCAAAGAGAGAGGTGCTTCAAGATAAACTCCAGGGCTGGAAAGATGGTTTAACAGTTAAGGCACTTGCCTTCAAAACCTAAGGACCCAGGTTTGGTTCCCTAAAACCCATGTAAGCCAGATGTGCATGGTGGTGCTTGCATCTGGAGTTTGCTTGCAGTGGCTAGAGGTCCTGGTGTGCCCATTAAAACAATAAACTCCAGACCTGAGTCATTTGTGCATCTGGCTTTCCATGGGTACTGGAGAATTGATACTGGGCCATCAGTCTTTGCAAGCAATGCTTTTAACCACTAAGCCATCTCTCAGCCTCTTTTACTTTTTTTTAATTTTGTTTGAAGACAAGGTCTAGCTAGGTTATCTAGGCTGGTCTTGAAATCACTCTGTAGCCTGGCCTTGAATTTTCAATCCTTATGCCTCAACCTCCTGAATAGCTGAGATTACAGGCCTTTGGCACCCAATATGGCTTTATATACCAAATTTTGAAGTCTTAGTGGTAAGAAAGTGAAATATTTATAATACTTATATGTTGGAATGATATTCTAAACCTAACGAGCTAAATAGTATATACTTAGAGGGCTGTTATTGTGTCCTGTCCTGCTACCTACAGGGAATAGAAATCAAAGCACCCAGGCCTCTGTTTTTTTAGGTGGCAGTAGCAGAGTTCTCATTGATCATTGATGTTAAGATTTCTTCTTTTTCTTCTAAAAACCAAGTTTGATTGTTTTGTGGGATCCCATAGGTAAGTTGACTGTTTCGATTCTTCTGGTGTGCTCTCAGACTTTGGCATAAACAAAAGGAACCTTGGGATAGTGTCAGCCAGATCTTTATTCATCTTTATACCAGTCCCCTAATGATCACTTGCTTACACAGATATGAACTATAACTGCCTTGAGTTGGAATAGGTGCAGTTTCTTGTTTTAACTATTTCTTTATGAGATCAGATTTACCCATTGTAGAATTGTAAGCAATGAGTATGAAATAATATCCTTTTGTTTCATAGGTATTTCCTTAGAGTCTTTGAGAATTATGTCATTTCACAATAACACATCATTACTGTTCATCAACAAATGTATCATCCTATGCCTTGAATTTCCTGAAAGAGCTGCCGAGGTTCGAGTACTGAACTGTCTGACACTACCCTTGCCTGCACAGATGGTGGACACGATTGTTGATGCGCAGCTCTGCAGAGGGTTTTTTTTTGTTCTAAATAGCTTAGGTTTGATCCGTATCCTTGGCATTAAAGATGTTGATTAATATGCTAGTGGTTAGAAAGATGAGCCTTTTAGACTTTTCGTTTAGGGTTCTGAGGTCGAGAAGGAAAGAATAACCAGGTTTTCAGTAAGACTTTGCAGGGAAAATAATTGTAATCAAAAGATCATATTGATTTATATATTGCAGTATATAGATACATTTTGTAGTCTTAATCATCTTATCCCTATTTGTGTTCTTTAAAATTATATGTATTTCTGCCTATTACTTATTTATTCAAAATGTATTTGTTTTTTTTTTTTTTTTTTTGAGAGAGAAAGAAAATAGATGCACTAGGACCTCTAGCCACTGTAAATGAACTGCAGATGCATGTGCCACCTTGTGCATCTGGCTTAAATGGGTACTGGGGAATTGAACCCAGGTCCTTAGGTTTGCAGGCAAGTGCATTAATGGCTAAGCTATCTCTCCAACCCCAAAATGCATTTCTTGTTTTAAAAAACATTTTCATTTATTTATTTGCAAGCAGAGAGAGAGAAAGAGAAAAAGAGAGACTGAGAGGGGGTTGCAGAGAATGGGCACACTGGGCCTCTAGCCACTGCATGAGAATACATGTACCACTAGATGCATGAACCACTTTGTGCATCTGGCATGTACCACTTCGTGCATCTGGCTTTATGTGGGTACTGGGGAATTGAACTCGGGTCATTAGGTTTTGCAGGCAAGCACCTTAACTGCTGAGCCATCTCTCTAGCCCCAAAATGTGTTTCTTGAGTATCTATTATGTGCATTGTTGTTTATGATGTAATATATGTGTTTTCTGCATGAATTGAATCCACTTCTTATGTTCAAGGATGATTTTTATCATTTTTGTGTTTATTTATTTTGTTTTATTGAGGTAGGGTCTTGTTCTAGCCTAGGCTGACCTGGAGTTCACTATGTAGTCTCAGGGTGGCCTTGAACTCACAGTGATCCTCCTACCTCTGCCTCCCAAGTGCTGGGGTTAAAGGCATGCGCCACCACACACAGCAATTTTATCATTAAAAAAATATTTTTACTTATTTATAATCAGAGCAAGAAAAGGAGAGAGAGAGAGAGAGAGAGAGAGAGAGAGGGAGGGAGGGAAAGAGGGAGGGAAGGAGAGAGGGAGAGAATAGGAACATCTAAGGTCTCTTACCACTGCAAATGAACTCCACATACATGTGCCACTTTGTGCATCTGGTTTTACATGGGTACTGGGGAATCAAACCCAGAACACCAGTCTTTTGCAAGCAAGCACCTTTAACTGTGGAACCCTTTCTCCAGCTCTGATTCCATCATTTTTAAATCTTTTTTGAGTCAAGAATTTCACTGTATAGCCCAAGCTAGCATTAAATTCCCATGTGCTGGGGTTAGCAGTATGCACCACCATGCTTAGATGATACCATAATTTTAAGCATTTTTTAAAAAAATTTTTATTTATTTATTTGAGAGCGACAGACACAGAGAGAAAGACAGACAGAGGGGGAGAAAGAGAGAATGGGCGCGCCAGGGCTTCCAGCCTCTGCAAATGAACTCCAGACACGTGCGCCCCCTTGTGCATCTGGCTAATGTGGGACCTGGGGAACCGAGCCTCGAACCGGGGTCCTTAGGCTTCACAGGCAAGCGCTTAACCGCTAAGCCATCTCTCCAGCCCATTTTAAGCATTTTTATTTTTATTTATTTATTTGACAGTGATAGAGAGAGAGAGAGAATGGGCGTGCCAGGGCCTCAAGCCACTGCAAACAAACTCCACATGCCTGCACCCCTTGTGCATCTAGCTAACATGGGTCCTGGGGAATCAAGCCTGTGTCCTTTGGCTTTGCAGGCAAATGCCTTAACTGCTAAGCCATCCCTCTAGCCCTGATACCATCATTTTAATTAATGGGTTTTTTTTTTGCTTGACTATTAACATTTATAGAAAATATTAGGTGCTGTAATACTATTTATAGACTATCTATAGGTTATCAGAAATTTATTATTGAGACAGTGAAAGAGGCAGATTATATGTGTGTGTGTGTATGTACATATATATGTATATATAGAGAGAATATAAATGAATGAATGAATAAATACGGACATAACAGAGCCATCAGCCACTGTAAACGAGCTCCAGATGCATGCACCACCATGTGCATCTGGCTTTATGTGAGTACTGGGGAATCAAACTCTGCTCCTTAGGCTTTACAGGCAAGCACCTTAACTGCTGAGCCATCTCTCCAGTCTTGGTTTTTTCTTTTTCTTTTTATTTTTTTCAAAGTAGGATTTTGCTATAACCCAGGCTGACCTGGAATTCACTATGTAGTCTCAGGGTGGTCTGGCACTCAAGGCAATCCTCCTACTTCTGCCTCTGGAGTGCTGGGATTAAAGGTGTGTGGCACCACACACCTAGCCTTGTTTTTTTTTGCTAGTTTGTTTTTTGTTTTTTGAGGTAGTGTCTCACTCTAGCCCAGGCTGACCTATGTAGTCTCAGGCTGCCCTTGAACTTACAGTGACCCTCCTGCCTCTGCCTCCTGAGTGCTAGGATTAAAGATGTGTGCTACCATTCCCAGAAGCAAAATTATTTTGAAGATTTTAAAAAATGACTTTTGGGGCTGGGTTGATGGCTCAACGGAAAAAGCACTCACCTCTCAACCTGGAGTGCCCAAGTTTGATCCCTAGACCTCACGCACAAAGCTGGAAGCTGTGGCGGGCTCTGCAATCCCAGCACACACTGGCTGATGCCGACAGCTCAGCAGTAAGAGGCAGAGATGGAACCATCCCAAAAGCTCACGGGGAGCATAGCAGACAGCAGGAGACTTCGAGAGAGAAACCTTGCCCCAAACCAGGAGGAAAGGTGAGGGCCAACCCAGAAGTTGTCCTTGAATATGACACACTGACTTCCATCCATGTACTATAGGACACATGTGCAGCTGCCTCCCCGCCCCCACACATACTGCAAACAAGACCTTTTATAAGATTTTGAGACTCTTACTCTTTTTTAAAAAAAAAAAAATTTATTTATTTGGGAGAGAGAGAGTAAGAGTGAGACAGAGAATAGGTGCTCCAGAGCCTTTAGCCACTGCAAACCAACTCCAGATACATTGCCACCTTATGTATCTGGCTTTATGTAGGTACTGGGCAATCAAACCTGGGTCCTTAGCCTTTGCAGGCAAGTGCCTTAATTGCTGAGCCATCTCTTCTACCTGAGACTTTTATTCTTGAATTAAAGGTATGGTTTTTCTGTCCTTTTTTTTGGGGGGGGGATGCATTGAATTCAGGGCCCCATGTATGCTAGCAAGTGCTTTAATAAACTTTAGCTTTTTAACTGCTGAGCCATTTCACCAACTCCAGCTTTTTTTTTTTTTTTAATCTTATTCTCAGGCTTTTATTTAGTTATTTATTTTGGGGGGAGGGAAGGATTTATTTCATGCTTTCATTTTCAGTGGAAGTGTAATTGTGATGGAGAAAGCATGGCAGAAGAGGTACTGAGGCATCATATCTTCATACATCAGAGGCAGAGAGCACAGCCTGAGTTGAGATAGTTGTCAACATCCAGTGGGCTGGACCTCAGGGCCTGCCTCCAGCCACACACTTCCTCCAGCAAGGCTTGCTCTTCCAAAGTCTCCCCCAGCAGGGGACTAAGTAGGAATCAATCCTAAACACTTGAGGCTATTGGGGGGGGGGAATTTTACGTTCAAACCACCACATTCCACTTCCGGCCCCATAAACTCATGACCAGCTCATGGTGCAAAATGGACTTAGTCCAACTTTAAAGTCTCCAGTCTTTATCAATCCTGACACCACTGAAAAGTCCAAAGTCTAAAGTATCATCTGAGGCTTGAGATTCTCTTAATTATGAGCCCTTTAAAATCAAGACACAAGTTACATTCTTGTCACATAAGTGTACGAGGTAAACCTTCCCACTGGAAAGAGAAGTTATAGCAAGGAAAGGCTGGACCAATGCGAGATCAAGACCAACAGAGCCAGTATCAAATCCTACAGGTCCATGTCTGGCATCTGGGGCTCTGGGCTCCAAAAGTCAGCCCTTTATCTTTTAAGACAAGGCCTCACTCTGTAGCCAAGGCTGGTCTGGAACCATGTAGCCTCTTCTAGCCTTAACTCATGGCAACTTTCCTGCCTCAGCCTCCCAAAAAAGGGATGATTTTTTCCATTTTAGTCAATTTTTTTTTTTTCCAGACAAGATCGCATGTATCTCAGGCTAGTCTTGAATTTACTATATAGCTGAGGATGACCTTGAACTTCTTATCCTCCTGCCTCTACCTTCCAAGTACTGGGATTACAGCTGTGTACCACCTTGTCTGGTTTATGCAGTGTTAGAGGTCAAACCAAAGGCTTTTTGCATACTAAGAAAGCACGCTACTGACTGAGCTGTATCCCCAGCCCAGTTTCTGCAACTTTTCAACTGTAATTTTGTGAGGTATAAATACAAATACAGGTCATATTTTTCTTTCTTTTTGTTTTTTCAGGGTAGGGTCTCACTCTAGCCAGGCTGAGCTAGATTTCACTATGTAGTCTCAGGCTGGCCTTGAATTCCCAGAAATCCCCCTACCTCTGCCTCCCGAGAGCTGGGATTAAAGGCATGTGCCACCATGCCTGGTCAGGTCATATATTTCTGATGAAAAGTTAGTATTCAAATTTAGATTACTGTGAGTATAAAATAGATTTTGAACACTTATGGGAAAGTAAGCTGTCTCCATTTTTAATATTGACTGCATGTTAAAATGATTATATTTGGGTATATCAGCTTAAATTACTAAAATGAGATTGGCCTTACCTCCTGGGCAGCAGCTGTTATTGAAGCTTATGAAACAGTTGGAGTGTCTCAGGGTCTAGGCTGGCATGGGGCTTTAGCAGATACTATTGACTGAACTGTGTCAACTTCCCAGTCACAGGTTACTGTTTCCAGTCCTTTTCCTGTCATACTTGCATGATTGTTGCTATCAAGTCTAACTCTGCCCCTTCGTGTGATTTAAATAATTGGGTATATTTACAAAAGTGATACTTTCTTTAACTCTAACTCAAAGATATTTTTGACACTGCGCGTGGCACACACGTAGCGCGCGTGGATTTATCACTTCTCCAAGAAGACACACGTAATGAGCAGCAGCCGGAGGCAGCCACGGCCTCTTCCTTTACATCCTTGAAGGTGTCTCAGGACCTCGATGTCGTAGTGCTTGTCAGCTCCGCCTGCACCGCAGTTGCCCTTAATTTAAATTTGTATTTCAGGTATGTAGAACTACAGTTTTACTACAGTTTCTAATTTAAGGTTAAATAGAACAATAAGAGGGTAAAAATGTACTTGTTACCTTTTTTTAAAAAAATTATTGGTTTATATTCACAAGCACAGAGAGAGAGAGGAGGGAGGGAAAGAAAATGGGCATGCCAGGGCCTTCTGCCAATGCAAACAAGCTACATGTGTCACATTGTGTATCTGGCTTTATGTGGGTACTGGGAATTGAACCTGGGCCATCAGGCTTTGCTTGCAGGAGCCTTTAACCTCTGAGCTATCTCTCCAGCCCTTGACCTTTTTTGTTTTATTTTATTTTTTAATTAAAAAAATTCAAAGCCAGGCGTGGTGGCGCACGCCTTTAATCCCAGCACTCGGGAGGCAGAGGTAGGAGGATTGCCATGAGTTCAAGGCCACCCTGAGATGACAGAGTTAATTCCAGGTCAGCCTGGACCAGAGTGAGACCCTACCTTGAAAAACCAAAAAAAAAAAAAAAATTCAACACTTCCATGATTGTAAACAATATCCCATGGTAACGCCCCCCCCCCCCACTTTCCACTTTCCTCTTTGAAACTCCACTCTCCATCATATACCCATCCCCTCAATCAGTCTCTCTCTCTCTCTTTCTCTTTTTTTTTTTTTTTTCCAAGGTAGGGTCTCACTCTGGCTCAGGCTGACCTGGAATTAACTATGTCATCTCAGGGGCCTTGAACTCATGGAGATCCGCCTACCTGTTTCCCCAAAGTGCTGAGATTAAAGGCATGTGCCACCATGCCCAGTCTCTCTTTTATTTTGATGTCATGATCTTTTCCTCCTATTATGATGGTCTTGTGTAGGCAGTGTTAGGCACTGTGAGGTCATGGATATCCAGGCCATTTTGTGTCTGGAGGAGCACATTGTAAGGAGTCCTTTCTTTGGCTCTTTCGCAATGGACCTTGAACCTTGGAAAGTGTGATAGAGATATTTCAGTGCTGAGCACTCCTCTGTCACTTCTTCTCAGCACCATGGTGCCTTCTGAGTCATCCCAAGGTCACTTCCATCTGAAAAGAGAAGATTCTCTAACCGAAGTGAGAGTGGCATTAATATATGGGTATGAACATTAAGAAACGTGCTTACTGGGAAGTTTGATAAGCATAGTATATACATTTAGCCAGACCGCAGCAGATGTTATACCCCTAGGGCTCATGACTACCCCTGTTGTAGGTTTTCAGCATCAGGGCTGTATTCCCTCCCATGGAGCGGGCCTCCAGTCAAATTAGAGGGTGGTTGGTTTCCCCCATAACAGACATGCTACTATTCCCCCATTGGCTCATTTGGCCTGGCTGGCCAAATATAAGGCTTGCAGTGTCCACTGTTGAGTATCTTCATTGGTAATTTCTCTCTGTCCTATTGAACTGCATGCAGAATGACTTCCAGCTTGCTGTCAGCTGGTCTACATGGAGGAGGTTTTCAGCTCAGCTCCAGCAGGATTTCTCAGTGACCTTGCAGCCCAACTATGTGGAATCTTCAGCAATAGGGTCTTTTCATCTATTCCTCATGGGAAGCCAAGGGACTCAGCAATGGCCTGTAATGTTTTGGGAGTATCAGTGCCTTGACCTTTAAAAAAATATATTTATTTATTTGAGAGAAAGAGGCAGAGAGATTGAGAGAATGGTTGTACCAGGGCCTCTAGCCACTGCAAAGGAACTCCAGATGCATGTGCCACCTAGTGCATCTGGCTTTATGTGGGTACTGGGGAATCAAACCTGGGTCCTTTGGCTTTATGGGCTGTCAGCTGCCTTTGTATATTTGCACTGTGTACCAAAGTTTTGATTTTGACTTATATGCTATGACGTATGAGTTATATAAGTGAAAAGTGTAATCAGGAATATACAATTCGAAAAAAAAACATGCTCATTATCCCCTCTTCTTGTCCCCATAAAAGTAGAAGAGGATGTTAGAGTTATTATTGCCTTTGTGGCTTGGGATACTGCATGCATTGGGGTTCTTGTTACTCTTAAAGGATTTCAAGATGAATGCAGCTTGCTTCTTCCACTTGTGAATTTCCTGAGGTGTTGGAGGACCTGTATTTGTGACTATCTAAATGTTAGTGATAGTTGAATGCTTGTTTTTCTTTTTATTTAGGTGTCCTAGTTGTTTCTAATTTTATAACATTTGAGAATGTGAGTTACACACACACACAGATCAACCTTTTTATTATAGTTTATCTAAGTAAGTTAGTCAGCATTTATTACTTAGAATATGTAGGGCTGCTCAAAACTATCAGGACTTTTGGTTCTATCTTAATATGAATGAAATAAACAAATTCTTGAGTAATTGAGAATGTCTTTTGGGGAGGGGATGGGAGGTTTGAGGTAGGGTCTCACTCTAACCCCAGGCCGACCTGGAACTCACTCTGTAGTCCAGAATGGCCTCAAACTCACAGTGATCCTCCTACCTCTGTTTCCTGAGCGCTGGGATTAAAAGAGAGTCACCAGGCCTGGCTTGTTCCTCATCTTTGATGTTTGGTGCACTTCTGCTATGAGCCAGAGGGTTTTTTTTTTTTTCTTTAGCATTTAGTACTTAACTGTGTAGTCATATTCCTAACTTTTTCATTTCTCCATAGAATTTATAAAAAGCCCTTGAGAGAGGGAATTACCATGGGATTTTTTTTTATTTTATAATCATGGAAAATGCTAATAAAAATTTTAAAAATTAAAAAAAAAAAGCCCTTGAAACTAAACTTATGGTTTGTTCTTTCAGATTTTTTTATTTGGTGCAGGTGGGGGGGCTGGGAGAGTCTTGGTATGTTAGCTGGTGCTTGTCTTTGAACTCATGAGCTCAAGTGAGCCTCATACCTTGGCCTCCTCCAGACGCACCTCCGAGCTGGGTTTTCTTCTTTTTAAATTTAATTTATTGTAGAGAGAGAGAGAAGGATAATGAATGGGTGCACCCAGACAAATGAACTCTTTGATGCATGTACCACTTTGTGCATCCATCTTTCATGTGTGTACTAGGAAATCAAACCTAAGCCAACAGGTTTTATAAGCATGTGCCTTTTATCTGCTGAGCCATCTCCTCAGCACCCCTAAAATTTATTCTTTCAATTCACTGTCAGTGACTTTTTCTTCCATTTTATGTTAGCTGTCCATTCTTACAGTTATTCCCTAGGTTTTGGTAGCAATTAAAGTTGCTCTTCCCCAGGTCACCACCTTACACATATTATTACTCTGACCACAACTTCCAAGACTCTAGTTTGCTTCCTCAAGTACTTGTCCTTCAACTTCACTGGACTTTCCCATTCACTAACTTCATGCTCCATTCCCTTCTGTAGTTTTCTCTTCCCTCACTTTTCCAGCACAGAATTTGTGATCCATTATTTTATTATTTATTTTATTTATTTGAGAGAAAGAGGCAGAGAGAGAGAGAGAGAGAGAGAGAGAGAGAGAGAGAGAGAATGGGTGCACCAGGGCCTCCAGCCACTACAAATGAACTCCAGATACATGTGCCACCTTGTGCATCTTGTGAGTGCTGGGGAATTGAACCTGGGCCCTTAGGCATTGTAGGCAAGTATCTTAACTGCTTAGCCATCTCTCTAACCCCTATTTTTAATTTTTTTGTGTGTACATGTGTTCATGTATGTGCCATGGAGTATGTGTGAATGTTAGAGAGCACTTTTTTTTGTTTGTTTTTTGAGGGAGGGTCTCGCTCTAGCCCTGGCTGACCTGAAGTTCACTATGTAGTCTCAGGATGGCCTTGAACTCACATCAATCCTCCTACCTCTGCCTTCCAAGTGTTGGGATTAAAGGCGTGCTCCACCACGCCCAGCTGAGAATACTTTTAAGGTCAGCCCACACCTGTCTACCTCATTTGAGGCAGGATTTGTTTCTCTAATTCTTACCCTGCTGTTCTTTGCTGTGTTAGCCATTTTGAGCTTTCTAGGAAAATTTCCTGTCCCTACCTCCTATCTCCAGTCAGTGGTCAACGTTGGTGCTAGGATTATAGAAGCCTTCGATGGCTTCTGACTTTTTGTGTGGGGCCTGGGGATCAAACTCAGGTACTCTGGCTTGAGTGGTAAGTGCTTTATTCACTGAGCCATCTCCTTAGTCCTTAATCTGTCTTATTTCTCTATTATTTAGTTGCTTAGTTTTTTGTTTTTCTTTTTTTAATTTTTTTTGTTCATTTTTATCTATTTATTTGAAAGTGACAGAGAGAGAGGGAGAGAAAGAGACAGATAGAGAGAGAATGGGCGTGCCAGGGCCTCCAGCCACTGCAAACGAACTCCAGATGCGTGCACTCCTTGTGCATCTGGCTAACGTGGGTCCTGGGGAATCCAGCCTTGAACCAGGGTCCTTAGGCTTCACAGGCAAGTGCTTAACCGCTAAGCCATCTCTCCAGCCCAGTTTTTTGTTTTTCAAGGCAGGGTCTCCCTCTAGCCCAGGATGACCTGGAATTCACTCTGTAGTCTCAGGTTGGCCTCAAACTCACAGCAATCTTCTTACCTTGATCTCCCAAGTGCTAGAATTAAAGGTGTATGTCGCCATACCCAGTAAAACAGTAGAAACTTTTTTTTTAAAATTTTTTGATTTTTTTCGAAGTAGGGTCTCACTGTAGCCCATACTGAGCTAGAAGTCACTCTGTCATCCCAGGCTGTCTTTGAACTCATGGTGATTCTTCTACCTCTGCCTTCTGAGTGCTGTGATTAAAGGCGTGCACCACCACATCTGACTTAAAACTTATTTCAGGGGGCTGGAGAGATGTCTCAGTGGTTAAGGCACTTCCTGCAAAGCCTAGTGACCCAAGTTCTTGAGGTTGACTTTGTCACTATGCTACAGTGGAGATAAGGAAGACTTCATTTTGAGGAATGTATTATTTATACTGTTTCTTCTGTATACCCCATATGTTTGTTTTTCAAGATAGGATTTCACTTTAGCCCAGGCTGATATGCCCATTTTCATTTAAAAAAATTATTTGACAGAGAGAGAGAAAAAAATCAATATGAATAGACATGCCAGGACCCCTAGTTCCTGCAAATGAACTCCAGATGCATGTACCATTTTGTACATATGGCTTATGTGGGTCCTGGGGAATCAAACCTGGGTCCTTTGGCTCTGCGGGCAAGCTCCTTAATCACTAAGCCATCTCTCCAGCCCCCCTTCCTTTTTTGGGAGAGGGGGGTTTCAAGGTAGAGTCTCACTCTAGCCCAGGCTGACCTGGAATTCTCTCTGTAGTCTCACGGTGGCCTTGAACACACGGTGATCCTCCCACCTCTGCCTCCCAAGTGTTGGGATTAAAGGCATGCGCCACCACACCTGGCCCCATCTTTTTTTTTTTTTTTTTTCGAGGTAGGGTCTCACTATAGCCCAGGCGGACCTGGAATTCACTGTGGAGTTTCAGGGTGGCCTTGAACTCATGGCGATCCTCCTACCTCTGCCTCCCAAGTGCTGGGATTAAAGGTGTGTGCCACCACACCTGGCCCCATCTTCATTTGTAACAGGAGCAATCCTAGAACATATTTGGGCTTGTTCATTATTTTAAATATGCTTTCATTATTTATGAATGTAGGCAACACCCAGGACACCTACTGTGTGAAAGAACACCAGAAGACCTTCCTATTCAAGGACCTTTGGGAATGGATGAAGATGGTCCTGCTAACTCTGCACATAACATGAGACTGACTAAGCTCTCCTTTCAAGTTGATAGGTATAAAAGCTTAATTTTAGCCTTTAGTGTGTTTCCTTGTTTGTCATACTGACCTCTTTATTAAAGGTCTTGACTTGGTAGAGTCTTTTCAAAGAGCAACTTTATGCTGGCTTAATGTGTCACTTTAGTACCTTTCACTGTACCAGTGTTGTCCCATCTTCCAGGTCTTGGACAGCCCAGCTGACGTCTCTGAATGAAACTATTCTGAGCTCCAAACGGGAGGTTTCCAATTGTGCTCCATGGTTCCAGGGTGTTTTGCATTTAGAGTCCCCTGAATCTGGTAATCACACCACCAGTGTGCCAAGCTGGTTTTTCCCTCCAGAGGACATGATGCTTGCTTTTCCAAAGAATGGTCATACCAAGACCAGCAATCTAAGATCATGGAAGGTGATGTGCCTCAATGAACAAGAGCAACCCACAGATCTCAAATGTATGTCTGTGACAGGATTCACTGCACTGTTCATTGCATCAGCAGGAGCGGCCAGATGTAGTGTTGTCCTCTGGGATCTAGAGACCCAGGGCATGCAGTGTTTTTCCCTTGGCCAGAAGTGTGTTCCTGTAGACAGTACTGGAGACCAGCAACTGTGCCTTGTTTTGACAGGTGAGAATGTCTTCTTAGACTGAAATACATAACTGAGAGATGGACTTACTTCTTAATGTGCTTGTTTTATTTGGTCGCCTGTCTCATCTCACTTCAAAGTGTTTTCATTCACCGAGGAAGTACAATGTAAGTCTGTAACATTATCTCATAAGAAGAGGCATGCAGGTTGAATTTTTAAAACTTCATTTGACTTGAGTCTATACAAACAGGTTGGTTACAAGCTGGATTTTCATGGGCTATGTATGTACAGATTTTGGTTGGCAAGATCTGTGTGTGTGTGTGTGTGTTTGATTTCATAGACAGGGTCTTTATGGAACTCATCCTGACCTTGAATTTACTGTGTAGCTGATGCTGGCCTTGAACTTCTAATTCCTTTGCCTTTACCTCCCAGTTTCTGGGACTATACGCCTATGCCACCATGTGTGGCTTAGTTTTTATGTGTTGTTGTTATTATTTTATTGTTTTCAAGGCAGGGTTTCACTGTAGCACTGATTGACCTGAAACTCACTCTTTAACCCTAGGCTGGCCTCAAACTATCCTCTTACCTTGGTCTTCCAAGTTCTGGGACTTAAGGCATGCACCACCACTCCTGACTTTAAAGTTAGGGGTTTTTTTGTTTGTTTTTTGTGTTTTTTTTGAGGTACATACTCACTCTAGCCCAGGTAGTTTGGCCTCCCAAGTGCTGGGGTTAAGGCATGTGCCAACATGCCTGACAGCTTACGTTTTTTTGTTTGTTTGAGGTAGGGTCTCCCTGGAATTTACTATGTATTACCAGGCTGGCCTCGAACTCACAGCAATCCTTCTACCTCTGCCTCATGAGTGCTAGGATTAAAGGTGTGTGCCACCACACCTAGCAATAGCTTAGGTTTTTAAAGAAAGATTATATCATAAGCATACAATAAAAATTTAGAGGATTTTATACAGAGTCTAGATTTGCAGGGATTACTGATCTAGAGCATGGGGTTTGTATTCCTGCATACTACCTTGTTAGAGCTAGGTTTTGATTCTCACAGTTGGCCTATTTGATTTCTGGTTACATTTGCTTTGCTCGTCTATCACCCTTCCCTGTCCCTGTCCCTGTGGGCATGGGACATTTTGAAATATCAGATATACATTCATCACATCCATTGAGTATATGTGGCCTTAAACTCAGTGATCCTTCTGATTCAACTTCCTCAGTACTTGGATTATAGCAAATGGTGATTTTCTTTACCTTTTTTTTTTTTTTTTTAAACTGATTATTGAGCATAGGGTGTTGTGCATGCTAGATAAGTACTCTACCCACTGAGCCACATTCATGGCCTTTGATACCCAAATTTTGATAATTTGTATTTCTGTGTCAGAAGCATGCTCAAACTTCCCTATAAAGTTTCCAGATAATGATTGTTTAAGATCATATAAATTAGAAATGTGAAGCTTAGTGTTGTTTTATAGTAAGCATTTTTTGTTACTTTATTGTTGGTTAAAAAACAGATTTATTTGCGAGGGGGGCAGGGGAAGAAATGGGTATCCCAGAACAAACACTAGACACATTTGCCACTTTGTACATCTGGCCTTATGTGGGTACTAGGGAATCTAACTTGGACTGAGAGGCTTGTGAGCCTCTCCCCAGCTCGTGTTGTTGGTTTTTCACCATTCTAGAGATTGAAACTGGTCTCATGCATGTTAAGCAAGAGTTCTGTAACTGATGTCTTAAAAATAAACCTTTTTAAAAAAACATGGAAAAACCATGAGCTAATTAAGGCCATAACAATACAAATATACTTGATGCTATGGTATTAGGTAGTTAGTTAGAAATTATTCCTCAGTCATAATTCTAAAACTTAAGAGTGTTCCTAGTAATTTATTTAAACATTTTTTTTATTGTTCCTACAGAAGATGGACTGTGTCTGATTTTGTTTGGTTTAACTCAAGAGGAGTTTTTGAATAGACTCATGATCCACGGAAGCGCCAGCACAGTGGACTGTCTTTGTCATCTCAATGGTTGGGGGAGGTGCTCGATCCCCATACATGCGCTAGAGGTAACTAACTGGTGAACTTCACTTGCTGCCACCTACTCTCAATTGACTAAGGCTCTGAGAGCATTTCATCTAGCGATCTCTACCCATTCTTTTGCCCAGGTCTGGTTATTTTTTTGTTTCCCTAACTATACTTCATTTTACCTTTACTGGCTTTAAAAGATAGGAAGTTATAATAAATACTGCTGTTTAAGATGTGTTTATTTATTTATTTATTTGAGAGAGAGAGAAAGAGGCAGACAGAAAGAGAGAGTATGGACATACTAGGGGCTCCAGATACATGAGCCACTTTGTGCACCTGGCTTTATGTGGGTATTGGGGAATTGAACCCAGGTTGTTAGGCTTTGCAAGCAAGTGCTTTTAACTGCTGAGCCATCCCTCTAGCCCCATAAATACTTTCTTAAAAAAAAACAAACATATGTTATTGGGCTGGAGAGATGGCTTAGTGGTTAAGAAGCTTGCTTGTGAAACCTAAGGAAACCATGTTCTACTCTTCAGATCCCACATTAGCCAGATGGACAAAGGTGAGACAAGTGCAAGGTCACACATGCCCACTAGGTGGCGCAAGCGTTTGGATTGCGAGTTCAGTAGCTGAGGTCCTGGCAAGCCAATTCTCTCTCTCTATCCCTCCCTCCCTCCCCCCCCTCTCTCTGATAAAGATAAATAAAAATATATAAAAATTATTTATTTGCAAGGAGAGGGGGGATATAGAGAGAGAATATGAATGAGAGAGAGGAAATAGGCACACCAGGGCCTCTTGCCATTATAAATGAACTCCAGATACATGCATCACTTTGTGCATTTGGCTTTACATGAGTACTGGGGAATTGAACCCTTACTGGCAGGCTTTGATAAGTAAACACCTCTACCTGCTGAGCTGTCTCTTCAGCCCTAATGCCCCCCCTTTAATCTGTAATTTTATCAATTTGAATCTTCTTGGTTAGTTTGGCTAAGAGTTTGATCTTATTAATCCTTTCAAAGAGCCAACTCATTGCTTGGTTGATTCTTTGTATTGTTTTTTTTTTTCCCCCTTTCTATTTCATTAATTTCTTCCCCAATCCCAATTAGTTTTTTCTGCCTGGTTGATAGTAGGTTTGGCTTGTTCTTGTTTTATCCAAGGCCCTAAGATGGATCATTAACTTATACATTTGAGATTTCTCATATTTCTTTTTCTTTTCAAGGTAGGGTCTCACTGTAACCCAGGCTGACCTGGAATTCACTATGTTGTCTCAGGGTGGCCTTGGACTCTCAGCAATCCTCCTACCTCTGCCTCCCAAGTACTAAAGGCATGCAGCACCACACCCATCTGTCTTTAAAAACAAAAATTGAGGCAGGAGGATCACTGTGAGTTCAAGACCAGCCTGAGATTACATAGTAAAATCCAGGGGAAATCAGCAGGATTTACAAGTAAGTGCCTTTAACATCTGAGCCATTTTCCCTGCAGATCCTGCCTTTTAATCTAATCAGCTAATCTGTGTCTCTCAAATAGGGAATTGTGACCATTAATATTCAGAGTTATTACTGAAAGATGTGTATTACTTCCTGTCATTATGTTGACTTTAATGTTTGAGATTTTCCTGTTCCTTTCTTTGCTTAGCAATTCAATCATGGTTTATTCTTCCTGTTGGCCTCAGGGATATGTTTGTCTTTCTCTTCAATCTGGAGTATTCCTTTTATTATCTTTTGTTGAGTTGGTTTAGTGATCATAAACTCCTTGAACCCCTTTTTATCATGGAATATTTTCCTTTCTTCTTTTGTTATGATAGACAGACTTTCTGGATATAGTAGTCTGGGTTGGCATCTTTTATCTTTCATCCCATACCGTCTTAAACTTTGAAAGTTTCTCTTGAAATCTGCTGTTATTCGATTGACCTGCCTTTATAAGTGGCTTGATGTTTTCTCCTTTGCTGCTGTGTGTATTAGTTTGACTGTTTTCATTCTCCTGGTTTTATTGGTGAGGCTTCTAATAGAAATTCTATTTGTGGGCTGGAGAGATGGCTTAGTGGTTAAATCGTTTGCCTGCGAAGCCAAAGGATCCTGGTTTGACTATCTAGGACCCACATAGGCCAGATGCACAAGGGGGTGCACGCATCTGGAGTTTGGCTGCAGGCCCTGGCACATCCATTCTCTCTCTTTCCCTCTTCCTCTCTCTCAAATAAAGAAATAAGAAATTCTGTTTGTTCTAATGTTATCCCAAAAAATTGTTTTATCTTTTTGTTTGCTAACTTGCCTTTGAGACTTTAGATCTTTCAGTCTTATATAGTCCAAGCTACCCTCTCCTTCATGATCCTTGTGCCTATTCCTAAGTGCTGAGGTTATAGGTCTAAACTATCACACTTGGCTTTCTTTATTACTCTTGATTCATTTTTCTCTCTTCTTTTTATGTTTTTAAATATTTATTTACTTATTTATTTGAGAGAGAGAAAGAGGCAGATAGAGAGAATGGATATGCCAGGGCCTCTAACCACTGCAAACAAACTCCAGATGTATGTGCCACTGTGTGCATCTGGCTTATGTAGGTACTGGAGAATTGAACTTGGGTCCTTAGGCTTCTCAGGCAAGTGCCTTAACTGCAAAGCCATCTCTCCAGCTCCATTTTTCTCTTCTTTGACTGCAATTTTCAGATATTTTGTTTTTGAGCTTTTTTTGAGATTGAACTCAGGGATCGGTTAACTTATTGTCATCTGTAGCAGTTAGCTGGGACAAAACCCAATTAGAGCACTTGATGAGAGGAAAGGCTTTATTTAAGATATTTTGTTTTTGAGCTCAGTGATTTTTTTTTTTTTTTCTCCCAAAGTAAGGTCTCACTCTAGCCCAGGCTGACCTGATACTCTGTAGTCCCAGGCTGGTCTTGAACTCACAATGATCCTCCTACCTCTGCCTCCTCAGTTGCGCCATCATGTTCAGTGATTGTTTTTTTGTTTCATGTGATCAGCAACAGTATTGTCTTTATTTTAGGTTATTCCTGAAAGATGATTGCCATAATTTCATTCAGCAGTTGTTTTGTTTGACCAATTCTGCGGTTTCTATTCATTTATTTATCTGTTTATTTATTTGCAAGCAGAGAGACAGAGAGAGAGAGAGAGAGGGAGAGAGAGAAGAGATACAGACAGAATGAGCATGCCAGGGCTTCTACCCACTACAAAGGAACTCCAGATGCATGCACTGCTTTGTGCATCTGGCTTTATGTGGATACTAGGGAATTGAACCCAGGTCATTAGGTTTTGCAGGCAAACACCTTAACTGCTGGTCCATCATTCCAGCCCTTGTTTATTTGATTGATTTATTGATTGATTGATAGATAGATAGATAGATGGATGGATGGATGGTATGAGTATGGGTGCAGTAGGGCCTCTTGCCACTGCACATGAACTTCAAATACATTCACCACTTTGTGTGTCTGATTTAACATGGGTACTGAGCCAGCAAGCAAGGGCCTTTAACCATTGAGCTATCGCTCCAGCCCCTCCCCCCCTTTTCTAAAGCTTTTGATACTGGAGATTGAACTCAGGGATCGCATAACTTATTGTCATCTGTAGCAGTTAGCTGGGACAAAACACCCAACTAGAGCACTTTATGAGAGGAAAGACTTTATTTCAGGCTTAAAGTTTTGAGGGGAAGCTTCAGCATGGCAGGGAAAAGCAACTAGTTCAAAATGTTAACATTTACAGCAGAGAAAGAACAGCAAGCATACGCTGGCACTGAACACACAGTGAGGCCAAACTCGTCCACCCCAAGGTCCGCCTCTCAAATGCTCCACCAGCTGGGGACTAAGTAGAAGCTCAGTCACAAACACCCGAAGCTATGAGGGACATGGGCATTCAGATACCATGTCAGCCTGCTACCACATATTAATTCAAATAGATGATAACTTACCTGTAAGTGTGATCCCCAGGTACTTAGCTTTGGATGGCTTCAGGATTATGAAACAGAGCTGGAAGGGTTTTTAGTCTAATAACCTGTTTCTAGTGAAACAAATTGTTACTGGAGTTATAGGCTAGAAGTGTTCATTCCAGAGGTCCCAACACACTAGATTTTGCCACCTGCGCAAAAATCAAGTGCTCAAGCAAAGAATCAAGTGATAGTAAAGCCAGAGAGGGATTTCACTGTGGCCAACACTGAGAAGTGCAGGACAGGAGGACGATCATCTTAGGTGCTGTCTTCCAGGTGCTAGCACTAGTTTGGAGAATATGTAGGGAAAAGAGCAAAGGTAAGAGCCAAGAAGTATGTGTAGCTAAGCGGCCATCGTCAGGCCGTGACCTGGATATTTATCTCAGGCTTGGTTGTGTGAGGTCCTGCTGGCACACAGAAAGTTGTTTGCTTGAGAGGCAGCTTCACTTCCTATCATGGGCCATGCCAGGCTAGTTGATCTCAGAACTTGACAAAAGTAAGGGAGGGAAAATGACTCAAATCGAACAAGTTTGATAAAATGGAGGGAGTTAGTGCGTCAGTGGAGGGACTTATAATTAGTAATGATCAGAATCCTCGCTAAAGCTCAGGTACTGACACAGTGTAAAGACAGCCTCGTGTGCCCTGTGGTCTCCACCCGAACAGTTTTGTAGGTAAAAACCTGTGTCCTGATTTCCTTTCCTTTATTGTAATTATTTTTCACTGATTTTCCCCTACATTTTAGGCTGGAATAGAAAATCGTCAGCTGGACACAGTAGATTTCTTCTTGAAGAGCAAGGAAAATCTTCTTACTTCATCCTCAGACTCTTCTGGACCTGAGCAGTGTCATCCCTTCCTATCTCACTTATATTTAAAAAGTGAGTGAAGTAAAGGTTTCTACATTTATACTTAGAATTTTTAGTCAACTTCAAATTGGGCATTGGGCTTTATGTGGATACTGGGGAATTGAACCCCTGGCTGGCAGGCTTCTCAGGCAAGCACTTTTAACTGCTGAACCATCTCTCTAGCTGAGCATGGTATAATGTCTAATCCTAGCAAAGCTGAGTCAGGAAGGCTGCAAACTCAAAAGGTAGCCTGGGCTAGAGAACAAGATTGAAGGCAGCTAACTGGTGCTATATAGAAAGTCCCTGTCTAAAAATCAAAGCAAGCTAGGTGTGGGGGTGTACGCCTTTAATCCCAGCACTCAGGAGGCAGAGGTAGGTGGATCACCATGAGTTCGAGGCTACCCTGAGCCTACATAGTGAGTTCCAGGTCAGCCTGAGCTACAGTAAAACCCTACCTCAAAAAAAAAAAAAAAAAAAGTCAAAGCAAAACCAACCTTTCCCTCCTCCCCCCATAAAATCAAGTTATGCCCACCCTATCTCTGTTTCTGTCTCATACTTTTTTTTAAGTGCTGTGATCAAACCTGGGACCTTGCATGTGCTAGGCCAGTGCTCTACCACTGAGCTATACCTCAGCACTCTTTTTTGTTTTGATTGTAAAGCTTATTTCCCTCCCTTTTGAGTTTCTGGTTGTTGTTAATGTGGTTTAATTTATATGAAAAGATCTGGTTTGGGGTATTGAATTGTGTCCATCAGCAATTACATGGTCATTAGTCACTTTTGCTGGTTACTGGTCATTGACTTTGCCTGACTCTCTATTCTTACCTGCCTTGCTGCTTGCTGAAGGTAAAAATGGGTCTGAAATAAAATACATAGGAATGTTGGGTATGGTGGCACATGCCTTTAATCCCAACACTCAGGAGGCAGAGGTAGGAGCATCACTGTGAGTTCACCCTGAGACTACATAGTGAATTCCAGCTCCGCCTGGGCTAGAGTGAGACCCTATCTTGAAAAAACAAAGAATAAAAAAAAAAAGTTTAGGGGTTGGAGTGATGGCTTAGTGGTTAAGGTGCTTGCCTGCAAAGCCAAAGGACCTTGGTTCAATTCCCCAGGACCCATGTAAGCCAGATGCGCAAGGAGGCGCATGCATCCATTGCAGTGGCTGGAAGCTCTTGTGTGCCCATTCTCTGTCTCTCTTTCTTACTCTCTCTCAAATAAGTAAAACTAAAATATTTTAAAACATTTTAGGGCTGGAGAGATGGCTTAGCGGTTAAGCGCTTGCCTGTGAAGCCTAAGGACCCCGGTTCGAGGCTTGGCTCCCCAGGTCCCACGTTAGCCAAATGCACAAGGGGTCGCACGCGTCTGGAGTTTGTTTGCAGAGGCTGGAAGCCCTGGCGCGCCCATTCTCTCTCTCTCCCTCTATCTGTCTTTCTCTCTGTGTCTGTCGCTCTCAAATAAATAAATAAAAAATTTAAAAAAAACTATTTTAAAAAAATTTAAAAAAAACTATTTATTTAAAACATTTTAAACCCCACAAAAATAAATAACTAAGTATATAAAATAAAATATATGGGAATAAGCTTTACCTACTTTCCTGGACTCGTGTTCCTCACAGTTTTTACGTCTGTGCAACTACAAAGGCAAGATCAGTGCTGTGATGACGAGGGGCACTTCATGAGGGCCGTCAGCTGCAGGTGGAGGACTTGCACTCCTTGCACTAACCTGCATGTGCAAGAGAGTGATTTTAGAATTTTACAGGCTTAAATTCAAATTTTGGTTCCCCGGCCAGCAGGGAGTTGAACAAGGACTCAAGGAGAAGTTAACCTGGGTGGGAAAAGGCAAATAGACACAAGGAGACCATGCTAGGTGTTTGTCAAGGCTTTGAGATTTTATTTTTTCCACGTAGGTTTATATAGGTTTGTAGAGGGAAGGGGACGTGGTTAGGGCAAAGATCACAGAGTTACTGGTTAAACCGCAGTGCCTTTGTTTCTTCATCAGCTACCGGCAGGATGGGGAGTGTTTAGCCAGGTGTACGATCCCATTGTTTCTGGTAGTTGAATATTAGGTGAGGAAGTAGAAACTTAACTTGCTATATGGCAATCTTTGTTTCTGGTAGTTGAGTATTAGGTGAGGAAGTAGAAACTTAACTTGCTATATGATAGTCTCTGTTAACATGGCCAAGGTTTGGTTCATAGCTCCCAACATTTTGGTTCTGCCACTGTTGCAGACCAGTTTGCATTGCTGGTAGAAATCACCCAACCAAGAGCAGTTTGTGGGGAAAAGAGGTTTATTTTGGCTTACAGGCTCCTAGGGAAGCTCCACGGTGGCAGGGGAAAACGATGGCATGAGCAGAGTGTGGACATCATCCCCTGGCCAACATAAGGTGGCCAATAGCAACAGAAAAGTGTGCCAAACACTGGCAAGGGGAAACTGGCTGTAACACCCATAAACCCGCCCCCAACAATATACTCCCTCCCTGAGGCGTTAATTCCCAAATCTCTATCATCTGGGAACCTAGCATTTGGAACACCTAAGTTTATGGGGGGACACCAGAATCAAACCACCACAGCCACTTTGAAAATTAGCTTGTGTAGGGTGCTGGAGAGATGGCTTAGCAGTTAAGGCACTTACCTGTGAAGCCAAAGGTCCCTGATTCAGTTTCTCAGTACCCACATAAGCCAGATGCAAGAGGTGGCGCAAGTGCCTGGAGTTTGTAGTGGCTAGAGGCCCTGACATGCCCATTCTCTCTCTACCTCTTTCTTTTCCTCTATGAAATAAATAAATTAAATTAGCTTATGTAAGTGACTTACCTTCTTTAAGCCCAAAGCCTCAGTCTTCTCATATATGGAAAGGGGAATACAACATCTGTTATGTTGTTGAAAGGAGCACATGAGATGCATTTATAGAACAGCAAGAATAATACTTGAGATATACGTGGTCAGCAAAGTGATAGCTTGAGGTAATACCATTAATTATTAGTAACTACAATCAACATCTGCAGGTAATATGCTTTCCTAGTCTTGTGAGATTTGGGAAACTAAGACAATTGGTCTTTCCTTGTATTTAAAAATGATATGGATATGTTAATTTTCTTGGGAATAGTCTAATGCTTTTCATGTTAATTTGTTGTTGTTGTTGCTGTTTTTTCCCTCAGATATAGAAGAGCTGACACCAGCATTGGATTTACTTTGCTCAGCAATTAGAGAAAGTGATTCTGAAACCCAAAGCAAACACTTTTCAGAACAATTACTTAATCTGACACTGTCTTTCCTTAATAAACAAATACAGGAGCTTTTTGTCCACACTGAAGGTAAGAATAACAGGAAGGAAGGTGTCCCGGCCAGCGGGGAGTTGAATAAGGACCCGAGGGGAAGTTAACCTTAGTGGGAGAAGGCAAACAGACACAAGGAGACCATGCTAGGTGTTTGTTAAGGCCTCGAGATTTTATTTTTACATGTAGGTTTATATAAGGTTGTAGGGGGAAGGGGACATAATCAGGCCGAAGATCACAGAGTTACTGGTTAAGCCTCAATGCCTTTGTTTCTTCATCAGCTACCGGCAGCATGGGGGAGTATTTACCCAAGTGTACGATTCCTTTGTTTCTGGTAGTTGAATATTACACAAGGAGGTAGAAACTTAACTTGCTATGTGGTGGTCTTTGTTTCTGGTAGTTGAGTATTAGATGAGGAAGTAGAAACTTAACTTGCTATATGGCGGTTTCTGTTAACATGGCCGAGGTTTGGTTCATAGCTCCCAACAGAAGGGGTGATTATACTATTTCTGTGATACAGCAGGGCTATCAATTCTGCTGGTGTGTGAAAGAGCAGAAGCAGTGGAGGGCCATTCGCTAAAGATAAGTGAAATTGATGAGTAAAATCGGTTTTCAAATGAGGCAGGTTGACAGAAAGACCGATTGGAATCATTGTGAAGACTGTGACTAGGATTACATTCTACACAGCTACTTGCAGTTAGGAAAAAACCTCAGATGGATCATTGGAAAATACTCAGTTTGGAATTTGGCATTCTCTAGAATTCCTTGTCTTCCCTTTTTCCTCCCTTCCACCTCTATTTACATATCCATACATACACACAAATGAATTGTACATGCATACACACACGCAAATTGGTGCTTTTGTGTTTTGCACAGAGTTAGATGATCATCTGCAGAAAGGAGTAGACATTTTGACCAGCTACATTAATGAGCTTCGAACTTTCATGATAAAGTTTCCGTGGAAGCCGACAGATGCTGTAGATCAGCATGATGACAATGGAAATGTCCCTGTGGTAAAGGAGAGTGAACTATGGAGAGAACTCAGCGTGGAGGTAATACAAGTCAGCTTTCTTTCGGAAGACTCAGAGAATCTGAGAAAAAAAAAATAGAAGAAATAGAATTTAGAATCTGTGCACTTGTGATTTATAATCTTTGGCCAGGGCTTAGATCTTATTGGTTCTGGGATTTCTAAGTATGACTGCAAATGTATGACTATAGATTCTGTTATTCAGTTAAGAACATAATTAGATTCTCCTATTGCAAGTTTTTTTTTAAGGTAGGGTCTCACTCCAGCCCAGGTTGACCTGGAATTCACTATGTAGTCTCAGGGTGGTCTTGAACTCATGGTGATCCACCTACCTCTGCTTCTCAAGTGCTGGGATTAAAGGTGTGTGCCACTATGCCCGGCTACCAAAATTACTTTTCTTGCTATTTTTTATTTGCTTTTTCCTGACTTCTTCATAGATTTATCTTCCTGTGTTCTTCCCTTTAATCGTTTCCTTTTTCTTTTCTTTTTTTTTTTTTTTTTTTGAGGTAGGGTTTCACTTGAGCTCAGACTGACCTGACCTGGAATTCATTATGTAGTCTCGGGATGGCTTTGAACTCACAGTGATCCTCCAGCTTGCCTCCCAAGTGCTGGGATTAAAGACATGCACTACCATGCCTGGCCCTTTAATGTTTTTTTTTTTTGTTGTTGTTGTTAGTTTGTTTTGTTTTTTCTCTTTTGGTTTTTCAAGGCAGTCTCACTCTAGCCCAGGCTGACCTGGAATTCACTGTGGAGTCTCAGGGTGGCCTCAAACTCACGGCAATCCTCCTACCTCTGCCTCCTGAGTGCTGGGATTAAAGGTGTCCGCCACCATGCCCGGCCTCCCTTTAATGTTTTCAAGGATTTATCGGTGGTCCTCTGCTCTTTATTTCCTCAAAGTCAACTGATTTTTTTTTTCTTTTTCAGGCAGAAACTGTGTGTGTGTGTGTGTGTGTGTGTGTGTGTGTGTGTGTGTGTGTGGTTTTTTTGTCGAGGTAGAGTCTCACTCTAGCCCAGGCTGACTTGGAGTTCACTATGTAGTTTCAGGCTGGCCTCAAACTCATAGTAATCCTCCTACCTCTGCCTTCCCTACTCTGCCACACCTATCTGTGTGTGTTTAAATTTTTGTTTATTTCTTTGAACATGTGTTTATGTGTGTCAGGGAGGCGTACCAGGGTCTCTTGCCTCTGCAAATGAATTCCCTTTTCAGATTTTTTTGGTGGCTTAGAAATTGAACCCAAACTGGCAAGCTTTGCAAGTACCTTAAACCACTGAGTCATCTCCTGGGCCCCTGTGTGTGTGTGTTGGGAATGGGGATTCACAGTTTACTGAGATGAAAACTGTGGGTTCTGTCTCCAAAACCAGGTCTGGGAATGTGTGCAAGTGATGTATCTTAAAATCTCTTGAATGCCCCAGGTTCAGAATGTCTCCTTTCTGTTCTGCCTGGGACGTTGACCTTCAGACTGGCTCCTGGTTTTGAAGTAACCTTCCATTATCTCCGGATTGTGGTCTTGAATACCTTTCAGTCCATTCTCCATGCTGCTTCCTAACCGTTTTTCCTAAAATACATATGTAATAATGTAAAGGAGGGTCCTTGTTATGGAAGGGGTTTCCAGTGGTTCCACGTACATCTCAGGGTAGAGAGTGCCTATACCCCTCCATCCCTACCATCACTCCCCCCCCCCCACAGCCCTTGGTGATGGAGCCTCTGCTTTTCTTACTGCTCTCTAATTCTGTTGCTTCACAGCTCCCTCTACTCAGAAGCCGCCACCACCTTTTAGTTAGCCTTCCTTTGCATGTGTGGGTCTTCTCACCTTCCTTAGCCCCCATGGCCTCCTTATCAGTGTTTGTGTGTTCTGCACTAGGCTTTGAGCTCTAGTCAGTGGCTCTGTTCTAGTCAGTTTCATATCCCTGTGCCTTGCCTCAAATCCAGAAGTCAGTTTTCAATGAAGGTCTCTTAGTAGGTGTACATGTATAAGCTGCACACTGATAATTATAATAAGCAAAAAGACAGAGAGAAAATAGATAAAAGGAACCTAACAACATTGTTCTTTTCCCTAGGAAGTTATTGCCAGTGCTGTTTTAGATAACAAAATACCTGAGGCACAAGCCTTCTTCAGGACCAGTGGTCATCCTGCTCATAGGCTTGAGGAGCTGACCAGGATAGGCCTAGATCTGGTCTTTGACAGTTTAAAAAAGAACAATATAAAGCCAGCCTCTGAACTACTAAAGAATATGGTGAGTGGCATAATCCATTTGTGTGATCCTCAAGTCTGGTGTGTACGAAGATCTTCCTTCCCTTTCCTTTTTTATTTTTTTCATTTTTCAAGGTTGGATCTCACTCTAGCGCAGGCTGACCTGGAATTCACTATGTAGTCTCAGGGTGGCCTCGAACTCACAGCAATCCCCCTACCTGTCTTCCGAGTGCTGGGATTAAAGGCGTGCACTAGCACGCACGGCTTCCTTTTCCTTTTTGTTTTAGACAGGGTCTCACTGTGTAACCCATGATGACACAGGACTTACTAAGTAGCTCTTGCCTCCTGTCTCAATCTCCAGAGTATTTGGGATTATAGACATGAGTCACCACAGCTGGTGTTTCCCTTGCCTCCCCCTCTGTAGCCCAGTGTGACATTGAGCTGACCCTCTTCTTTCCTCATCCTCCCAGGTGCTGGGATTGCAAACATACACCACCACACCCTAAGTCTGTGAGACAATGTTTTCCATAAGAGACTTCACATGTAATTTCATGCATGAGGGCCTCATTATTTGTTGGAGGACATTCTGTATTACTTACGTGATTCCATCTATCTCCATTTGAACATTTTGGTGGAGTATGCTTTTGCTTGGGGCTTCATGATCCCTTATTTTGCTTCATTTTAGAAGAGAACTCCTAGAAGTAGGGCTCCTGGGCTATCCTGAGGTTTGGCTCTAATCTGCTTCGTTGAGTCTTGCCCATGGTCAGGTTCTGAAAGTGCAGAGGAGTGAACTGTGCAAGGGCTCATTGTTTCCATCCACCCTTGTTTTCAGCCAAGTCCCTTAGTTGTAGTCTTAGTTCTGTGGTAGGGTACTATTACTTTAGATTGTTCTGTGGTTTGCCTTTGCAGAATGCACAAGCACTTTAGGGATAAGCAGTAAATACATAAAAATTGATGTGGAAGAATGATATTCACAAAAGCACAGGGGGTGTGGTATTGTAACAGGGTACATGTCTGTAATAGAAGAATTCTGTACCTAACATTTATGTTCAAATAGTCTGTCTCATTACAAAATCTAAGTTTTTTTTTTTCTATTTGCTCTAGGGCTTTGATGTGAAAAATCAGTTGCGCAAGATTTGCTTCTATACAACTGATAAAACTATACGGGACTTTTTGGTAGGTACAGCTGGGACTGTGCAGTTCACATATTTGATTTTGCAGTAGAGTCTTGCAGTGGAACCCATCGGGTCTGCAGCTCATGATCTTGCTGCTTCAGCTTCTTGAGTGCTGGCATTGCAGACACTCACCACCATGCTGCTGCAGTTTGTACTTTATAGATTTTAGAAAGTCTGGGCTGTACGTGGTGGTGCACACCTTTAATCCAGCACTCAAGAGGCAAAGTAGAAGGATTGCTGTGAGTTTGAGGCCATCCTGAGACTGCATAGTAAATTCCAGGTCAGCCCAGGCTGGAGTAAAACCCTATCTCGGGAAAAAAAAAAAAAAAAAAAAGATTTTGGAAAATCTTGGTGAAAAATTTGACAGAAAAACTTAAAAATAATTTTAATATTCAGGCATCATCTAAGAAGTAAACATGACAGCCCCCCTCCTTTTACTGAGGTAGGGTCTTGCTCTAGCTCAGGCTGACCTGTCTTAGGGTGGCCTCAAACTCAAGGCAATCCTCCTACCTCTTCCTCCCAAGTGCTGGGATTAAAGGTGTGTGCTACCACACCCAGCTATGACAGCCCTTTTTAAATGACTATTTTGCACTTATGACAAACTAAAGATGATATTAACTTCAAAAATGCAGAATCTAAGCCAGGCGTGGTGGTGCATACCTTTAATCCCAGCACTTGGGAGGCAGAGGTAGGAGGATTGCCATCGTGAGTTCAAGGCCACCTTGAGACTACAGAGTGAATTCCAGGTCAGCCTGGGCTACAGTAAGACCCTACCATGGGGGGGGGGGGGAAGCAAAGCTCTCTCTATCTCTTTCTCTGGTACTATGAATAAAACCCAGGCACTCTACCATTAAGCTATATTCCAGCCCTGGAATAAATGGCATTTAGTCTCATGATTTTGTTTTACAAATGTTCTTGGTTTTGATGAGGTCATTACTTTAATTACTTTTTATTCAAGGTTGAAATTTTAAAAGAAAAAAATTATTTTTCTGAAAAAGAGAAAAGGACTATAGACTTCGTGCATCAAGTTGAGAAGTTTTATTCAGGACATTTCCAAGAAAATATGCAGATCCAGCCCTTCCCCAGGTAGTCTCATTGGTCACCTTTGGTGATATTGGAAGAATGTTGTAGGTAATGTTTAGTTTGCAGTACCTGTGAGCACAAGTTTCTTACGTAGAACTAAGCCTGTTTACCCCAAGAACATAGAAATTGTGTCTGAAGAAGGGAATTGGGAACTTTCTTTCATTTCACTATTTGCAATTAGAATTGTATATTCCTCCAGAGGAGAAGCCCTTGAGCAGATAAGTAGGAATGCTCTTTCCTTGAAAAAATTTAAAAAAAAAAACAACAAATAAATACAATGTCACTGTTTTTAGGTATTGGATAAAGGACCAAGATTTTTTCAAGCACAAATCTGTTGTGGACACATTCCTCAAATATGATCATAAAGATGAATTAAACAAACAAGATCATAGAATTGCATTAAATTGGGCTCAATGGTGGGATCAGCCCACACAAGAACACATACTTCTCCCCAAGATAAATCCAGAAGGCAAGTATGAGAGAACACAAAATAGGAGCATGTTGAATGAAGATTAAGTTGTGCAGTAGTATTTGAATATACTGAGGTCTGTATCTTAGAAATCCTTTTTTAGGGAAACATCCAGTTTCTTTAAAATACAGGTCATTACATTAAGACCTCTTGCTTGGCTCAGAGTTGTTTTTTTTTTTAATTTATTTATTTGAGAGCAATAGACAGAGAGAGAAAGAAGCAGAGAGAGAGAGAGAGAAAGAGAGAGAAAATGAATATGGGCGTGCCAGGGCCTCCAGCCACTGCAAACAAACTCCAGACATGTGCGCCCCCTTGTGCATCTGGCTAACGTGGGTCCTGGGAAGTCGAGCCTTGAACCGGGGTCCTTAGGCTTCACAGGCAAGCACTTAACCACTAAGTTATCTCTCCAGCCCTTTTTTTTTTTTTAAATTTTTTGTTTATTTTTAGGCTCAGAGTTTTTGTAATGGGTTTATAATTGGTAGTGAAAGAAAAAGTCATAGGTTCAATGGATATTTCAAAACTTAAAAGTTCTCATTCTAAGCCGGGCGTGGTGGCGCATGCCTTTAATCCCAGCACTCGGGAGGCAGAGGTAGGAGGATTGCCATGAGTTCAAGACCACCCTGAGATGACAGAGTTAATTCCAGGTTAGCTTGGACCAGAGTGAGACCCTACCTCAAAAAACTAAAAAAAAAAAGTTCTCATCCTAGCTTCAAAGCATAATTCTTTGTTGTTACAAGTAGTGTTTAAATTCCTTCTTGTGTAAACTCAGGACTCATACCTGGCTTTAGAAAATAATGAACAATGATGTGCAGTAGCGATTCACAGAATCGAATCTGTGTTTACCATTATAACGTAAGTTTTTCTAGCAAAGAGAGAAAAAAGGGTTGGACAGATAAATGAAATGCAGTTTTTAGTACCTATTTCACTTTAACCACTAGTGAGGAGAAACAGTTAGCTCTTCCTCCAGCTAGTATTATAGTATGAATTAAGCAAAAGGGGAGACCTGTATAAGAAGCAGTGAACCTGAGTAGTTCATATATGAGTATGTCTAGACCATTATACTTACTTGGTAGTAATTCTAGATTAAGTTATATGTAATGACCATAATTTATTGCTGTTTTATAATGTGTTCAGGGGCTAGAGAGATGGCTCAGTGGTTAAAGTGATTGCCTATAAAGTCTAAAACCCAGATTTGATTCCACAGTACCCATGTAAGCCAGATGCACAAGGTGGCACATGTGTTGAGTTTATTTGCAGAGGCTGGAGATGTTGGCATGCCCATTCTTTCTCTATCTGCCTCTTCTCTCTCTTTACCTCTCCCTCTTTTTCTCTCATAGATAAATAGACAAAATGTATGAAAAATGAACTAAAATGTGTTTTGTTCTTCATATAGAACACAAGTCATATTCCCCAGAAGTCCTCTGGAGGTACCTCACAGCCCGTCATGATTGGTTAAGCATTACCTTGTGGACTGGAGAATTTCAAAACCAGGAAGCTGTTTCACTTCAGCAGAACAAATGGCCTCCTTTGACTGTCAATGTTATTGATCAGAATACTTGCTGCAACAGTTACATGAGGAATGAAATCTTAAACAAGCTGGCCAGGTATTAGAACTGTTGAGTTAATCTCTGGTGGGAAGAGGAAACGTAAGAGCAAAATGATGATGAGGGCTGGAAAGATGGCTTAGCAGTCAAGGCACTTGCCTATGAAGCCTAAGGGCTCATGTTAGACTCTCCAGATCCCATGTAGGCCAGGTGCACAGTGACCCAGCACACACCGTTTCACATGCATACGAGGGGGCACGTGCATCTGGAGTTCGATTGCAATGGCTAGAGGCCCTGGTGCACCGATTTCTCTCACGTTTGCATTAAAAAAATAAATAAAAAAGCAGTCTGTTGGGCTTGCCTCGAAAAAAAAAAAAGGTTTGATGGTATACTCTTGAAGTTCCAGTGCTGAGGAGGCTTGTTGACAGTCTAGCCTAACCCTCCTTGTAAAATTCCAAGCTAGTCAGAGACTTTTATCTCAAAAAAGGTAGACATCACTTGAGGAAAAACATCTGGGATTGTCTTCTGGCTTCCACACGCACACACACACACACACACACACACTCACACACACTCACACACACAGTGGTGATGAGAAGAGAATGTGGTTTAGTAAATAGGATGCTTGCCTAGCATGTTTGGGGCCCTATGCTGAATCCCAGTGCTGCAAAAAGAAGTGTGTGTGCATATGAATTTTTTTTTTTCCTTTAAAATTTTGCCTTTGAAAACTTATAAGTAAATCTAATGTAGTATTGTTTTGTACTGTTATAAAGTTTATAGTGTACTATCTTACTGCTAATGTTGTAAAATCATCTGCATTTAGTGGTGTAGCAGAAGTATCCTGGGCCCATAAAATCATGTACAGTGGGCTGGAGAGATAGCCTGGTGGATATGGCGCTTGCTTGCAAAGTCTGATGTCCTGGGTTTGATTTTCCAGTACCCACATATAGCCAAATGATCAATGGCGTATACATCTGGAGTTTGCTTGCAGTGACAAGAAACCCTGACATATCCATTCTCTCTCTCTATTTTCTTTCTTTTCTCCCTCTCTCCTTGAGGGTGGGGAGAACCTTTTTTTGTTTGTTTGTTTGTTTGATCTCTAGCCCAGGCTGACATGGAATTCACTATGTAATCTCAGGGTGACCTCAAATTCACTGTGATCCTTCTACCTATACCTTCTGAGTGCTGAGATTAAAAGTGTGTACCATCAAAAAAAGAAAGAAAGAAAGAAAGAAAGGAAAGAAAATCCTGCTGTCATTTCTTCTCAAAGTCCTGTTTAGGTATAGTATGATCTCAGTAAAAATTCCAGCTTTAAAAAAATTATGATGACAAGCTGATTTCAAATGTTTTTATGTGTTGGGTGTAGTGGCGCATGCCTTTTAATCCCAGTTCTTGGGAGGCAGAGGTAGGATTGCTGTGAGTTCAAGGCCACCCAGAGACTCCATAGTGAATTCCAGGTCAGCCTGGGTTAGAGCGGGACTCTACCTCGAAAATTAAAAATAGCAAAAACAAATGTTTATATGGATATGCAGAATGTCTAGAAGAACCAGAAAAAAAGGACTTCTCCCTCCTCACAGTTAGCAAAATTATTTTAAAGCTGCAACAGTTAAGACAGTGGTAGTGGTAGAGACAAGCAGACCAGCTGAACAGAAGAGAGGGTGCAGAAACAGACCCATAGATGTATGCTCAGTTTCTGTGTGACAGAGATTGTACTACAGAACAGTGGGGAAAGAGTGGACATTTTGAGATAACTGAATAAGCGATGTAGGTAAAATGGCATTGGATTCTTACCTGATCATTTACATTCAGTCATTTTCAAATAGATTTAAAAACCCAAACGTCAAATTTAAGCTATAAAATATTGGAAGAGGCTATGGCCCCATGACCTTGGGAGGAGTAAGGCATTCTTTCCAAATGTCTCAAGCAGCAAGAAAGAACAATTACAGAAACTAAGAGAACTGCTTAGCAAGAGTAATGGCCCTTGGTGTAGAGTGTCAGTCAACTTGTATTCACACAGTAGGAGAAACCCCAGCTATCTCTGTCTCCCCTTCTTTCTGACTCTTGTCTTCTGTTAGGGCCTCCCACAGAGTGAAGCAGAACATTAGCCCAAAAGTACTGTGGGGTCTTGTGCAGCCCAGACAGATGAGCATCCAGGAATACTTACATAATAAGCACCTAGGTATTTCACAAAGAGGAAGCCCAGGTGGCCAGTGCACATAGGAAAAGATGTTTTTCACATTTGGAATCATGGAAATAAAATTTTATTTTACCCCAAATCTAGGAAAAATATAATCATATAGTGACATAGTATATCACCATGAAAACAAAGGAGCTGTATCCGTGAATATCAGTGTGTGCATAAATTGTACAATACTGAGTAGAAGAAATAGGGTAGAGAATAACACATTCCTAATATTTTGTTTTTATGTAAAGTTCAAATTGATAAAATCACTATTTAAAGTTGCATACATGGATTATAAAAGTATAAATAGAACTGAGGGAATACTATCACAAAAGTAAGGGCAGGATTGTGGTTAGCTTCATTCAGGATCATGAAGTGGGGAAGAATGTACTTCAAGCTTCCAAAATACAATTTTCTGTAATATGGGTGCTGGTTACATGGTATTACTTTAGGCTCCATATATGTTTTCCCTGTCCTATTGAATGGTATATATATTTAGCAGTAAATTTACACACACACACACACACACACACACACACACACACACACACACACACTTTTTTTTTTTTTTTTTGGTAGAACTTCATTCTAGCCCAGGCTGACCTGGAATTCACCATGTACTCTCAGGGTGGCCTTGTAATATTTGGAAATATTTAGCCGGGCATGGTGGAGCATGCCTTTAATCAAAGTACTCAGGAGGCAGAGGTAGGAGGATTGCTGAGAGTGTGAGGCCACCACCCTGAGACTGCATAGTGAATTCCAGGTCAGCCTGGCTAGAGATCCTACCTCAAAAAAAAAAAAAAAAGAAAGAAAGAAAGAAAGAAAGAAAGAAATAAAAGACTCTACACACACACACAGTTTTTATTTACTTATTTGAGAGAGAGAATAGGCATGCCAGGGCCTGCAGCCACTGCAAATGAACTCTAAATACATGCGCCACCATGTGCATCTGGCTAACATGCGTACTGGAGAATCAAGCCTGGGTCCTTAGAACTTGCAGGCAAGTACCTTAACCACTAAGCCATCTCCCCAGCCCTTTTTGAAAAAAAAAAAATTGAGACAGAGAGAGAGACTATGGGCATTCCAAGGCCTCTAACCATTGCAAACAAATCCCAGATGCATGTGCCACCTTGTGCATCTAGCTCTCGTGGGACCTGGAGAATAGAACCTGGATCTTTAGGCTTCACAAGCAAGCACCTTAGCAGTTAAACCATCTCTCCAGCCCTCTTATAAATACTTTTAAGTAAGTAGTTGAAACTTTAAACAGTGGAAATGATTTGGTCTGTTTTGAACCTAGTATTGTTATTGTAGTTTTTGCATGTGTGTGTGCCTGTATACATGTTGTTAGGTATGTGGGGACATGCAGGTGTGTGCATGTGAAGGCCAGAAGCTAACGTTGGGTGTTGTACTAGATCAGTCACCCTTCATCTTCTCGGCAAGATCTGTCACTGAGCTTAGAGCTCACTAATAGAGATAGCTAGATTGTCAAGTCCGTGAGCCCCAGGGATTCCCTATCCATGTCTCCCCAGCTCTGGGATTACATGTGGACACCATCATGCCTGACTTTTTACATGAGTTCTGAGGATCCAAACTTGGATCCTCATGCTTGCACAGGAAGCATTTTACTCACTCATTCATCTCGGCAGCTTTTTAACTGACTATCTCTAAAACTTGCCCAATAGGAGTGGGATTTTTCTTGCATCTGAACTAGAAGACTTTGAAGTCTTCCTCCAAAGACTGAGCCATGTTGGGGGAATAATTCAGGACGCCCTCCCTGTTCAAAACTACAAGTCTAAAGAAGGCTGGGATTTCCACTCTCACTTCATTCTCTACTGTTTGGAACATAGTCTGCAGCATCTTCTTTACGTCTACCTTGACTATTACAAGTGAGTTTGCATTTTCTCTTTCCAATTTCTGAATTGCTTCTTTGCAGAAGGGGCTATTGAGACAGGATCTCATGTAGCCCATGCTGGCCTTGAATTCTTTTTTTATGATTTAATGTAATTTATTTATTTGGCAGAAAGAGGGGGAGAGAAAGAGAGAATGGGTACACCAGGGCCTCCAGCCACTGTAAACAAACTCCAGACATGTACACCCCCTTGTGCATCAGGCTAACGTGGGTCCTGGGAAATCAAACCTGGGATCTTTGGCTTTGTAGGCAAGTGCCTTAACTGCTAAGCCAGCCCTCCAGTCCTGGCCTTGAATTCTTGAACTTGCTATGTAGGTGAGGATGATCTTGAACTCTTGATCTTCCTGCCTCTGCCTCTCCAGTGCTGGGATCATAGGCATGCACCACTGTACCTGGTTACCTGAACTGCATTTTGAGAAAACATTAATCATCTAGGAGTGCTGATTTTGAGATGTTTCCTCTTTAACACTTGTCACATCTTTATTTCAGTGCCATATGCAACTAAATGCATGTGTGATCTTTGTTGATATTAATTCTGCAGCATCTTGTTAATCTTTCACATGACTTGAGATTAGAGTAAAATGGTGGGGCTCAGGGTATCTATCAGTGGTAAAGCACCTGCCTATCTTTGCAGTCATGGGTTCAATCACCAATGTTGTGTACAAAAAAAAATGAATAAATAAAATGAAAAGTATGCTTGAACAAGTTTAAAAGAGAGGAAGATTACAAAGTTGGAATTTTTGATACTTTTATTACTAGGAAAATGCTAAACAACTTTGATTTCATAGTTACTATAAGATATATTAGATTATCTCTAAAACATATTTAGAAGATAGATGTCTATCAGTATATACCTGCCTAAGATTAAACTGTAGAATCTTACCTGTGACCATTGCTGATTGCTATTGGGTCAGTAGCAACAGCAATGAGTGTGGTCCCTCATATATACTCTTGGCTCTAGGCTGAGTGCCCTGCATGCATTTATTCACTTCATTGTCACAGAAAGGATACCTAAGGCATACAACTAGTATGTTACAGATTCATGTTTAGTTCTGTTTACTTTTGGGGGGGAAGGTGTAGCACATACATTTCTGCCCTAAGAGAGAACTTTTTTAAAAATTTTGGGTAGTGAAGACTAGGAATTTGAAAAGAGAATGTATTTTCCATTAGTATCATTGAGACTTAGACATGGGAATGTTTTCTCCAAAGCACAGTGACAAAAACCAAATTAAGAGCCAGATTTTCAAAGTACCTGTTTTGAGCCTTAACTCAGTTGTTGTCGCTCTATAACTCTGTAAAGGTTTTCAGATCCCTTAAGCTTGAAAATGAATAAAAGAAAAGAAAATGTTAAAAGCTGGGCATGGTGGCACACACCTTTAATCCTAGAACTTATGAGGCAGAGGCAGGAGGATCTGAAATTCTAGGTCGTCCTTGACTACTTAGTGAATTTGTGGTCAGCCTGGGCTACATGAGGCTGGCTCAAATAAGCACACATACACACACGCACACACACCTATACACACACACAAGGATTTTTTTTGTGCTATATGTGTTTTTTAATACTAGGATCCTTTTTTGTTGCTTTTTAGTGGCTAATTGTTTACTTTAGCGCAGGCTGGCCAGACCTTTGGTAATTCTCCTGTTTCTGCTTCCTCAGTGCTGAGATTATAGGCATGTACAGGTGTGAGCAAAAGCGTTTACTTTTTTTTCAGCCCAAGGCCTTGTACATGTTAAGTAAATACTCTTCTACTGAGCTATCTTTCAGGGTTTTTGTTGTTATTGTTTGTTTTCAAGGTAGGGTTTTACTCTAGCCCAGGCTGACCTGGAATTCACTATGGAGTCTCAGGGTGGCCTCAAACTCATGGTGTTCCTCCTACCTCTGCCTCCCCAAGTGCTGGGATCAAAGGCATGTGCCACCACCCCTTACTTTTTTTTTTTTTTTTTTTGACAACATCTTTCTATGTAATGTAGACCAGGCCAGCGTGGGGCTCAAAGTCCTCCTACCTTAGCCTGCTATGACAAGATTATTCTTTTCTAATGTTAGCTATCAGCTGTGTAAACTAATTGTTATATCCTATATATTAACCATAGATGATTTTTTTTTCTTAATACAGACTCAGCCCTAGAAATTGTGCTTTTTTGGAAAAGAAAGAATTACATGATGTTCATCCTTGGTTTGAATTTTTAGTTCAGTGTCGACAAGTTTCCAGTAACTTAACAGGTATGGATGTGCTGTGTTTAGTTGAACCCTTTCCTTAGATGGCTCTGTTGAATGATGCTGAATTTGTGAACTCTTTACATAAATCATTTGGGATAGTTGACTCTCTGACTGTAATCCAGGTTCACACTTTACTTATGAAAGAGAAAAGCAAAAAATATTGGCCTCTGCTCTGCCAAGAAAAGCCAGAGTTAGAGCTGCGATGCCATAGTTAAATCCCCTTCTCCTACTTCTGCTTCCTGTTTCTGTCATTCTATCAGTCCATCTTAAGGGAGTTTCTGCTCCCACGTAGGTGGATACCCATTTCTACAAGGTTTGTTTTTAAGGTGCCTGTTTTATATATTTACAGGGCTAGAGATTTAACCCAGGGCCTTTCACACACTAAGCACATGTTCTATCACTGAGCTGCAAATGGAAAGAAAAGAAATTCATTTCTGGATGGGATTGATATATAGGAAATGGAGTTTGCTCCAGTTACAGATAGGAAAAAAACCTTGTTACTTCTAAGGTATGCAGGTAGTGTTACCCCAGAATTCTGGGAAAACATAGGCTTAGTAATTACCCAGACGGAGGAATGCAACATCCAGTTGTCTCTTTTTGTTTTTCTTTCTTTCATTCTTTTTAATTTTCTGTTTTATTTACACTGTGGCTTTTAAAATATTTTATCTATTTATTTATTTGACAGAAAGAGGGAGAGGGAGGGAAGGAGGGAGGGGGGGAGAGAGAATGGGTACACCAGGGCCTCTAGCCACTGCAAATGAACTCCAGATACATGCACCATCTTGTATATCTGGCTACCATGGGTCCTGGGGAATTGAACCTGGGTCCTTTGGTTTTGCAGGCAAACACCTTAACTGCTAAGCCTTATATTTTGGTTTTTTGAGATGGGTCTCACAAAGCCTAGATGACTTAGAACTCCCTGTATAGTGGAGGGTGATGTTGAACCCCTGGTCCACTTCACAAGTAGTGGGATTGTAGGCATGTACCACGACTTCCAGCTTAGTTTATTTTATTTAATTAGCAATACAGAAACTATCTATAGACAACTGTCAGCAAGGTAACAACTCCATAGATGGATAGCCTGGGTATATGTGACGATAACCACTTATAGGTAACCATTGGTAATATGCTCATTATTTTATTGTAGTTGTTTTCCTTGTACTTTCTTTTCATACCTATTTTACATTGCACTTTATTCATCTAGCAAGTATTTGTTGAGCCCCTACTTTGTGACAAACTATTATAAGTGCTAGGGATACAAGAAGAGCTATCTATGTGTTTTTAATTTTTTTTAAGATTTATTTTTATTTATTTGTTGTTATTATTTTGGTTTTGTTTTTTGAGGTAGGGTCTCACTCTATTTCAGTTGGACCTGGAAACCACTATGTGGTCTCAGAGTGGCCTTGAACTCATGGCGAACATCCTACCTTTGCCTCCCAAGTGCTGGGATTAAAGGTGTGCGTCACCATGTCCATCTTTATTTATTTATTAAAGACGCACAGAGGGGGAGAGAGAGAATATGGGTGTGCCAGGGCCTGTAGCCACTGCAGACAAACTCCAGATGCATGCGCTCCCATGTGTATCTGGCTTATGTGGGGCCAGGATAATCAAACCTGGGTCCTTAGGCTTTGTAGATAAGCACCTTAACTGCTAAGCCATCTCTCCAGCCCTTTGAAAACTTTTTTTTTATTGACAACTTCCATAATTATAGAGAATAAACTATGATTATTCTTTCCCCTACCCCACTTTCCCCTTCACAAATCCACTCTTCATCATATCTCCTCCCTCTCTCAATTAGTCTCTCTCTCTCTCTCTTTTTATTTATTTATTTATTTGTTTATTTATTTATTTATTTATAGGCAAGCCCAACAGACTGGCCTTTTTTTTTAATGTGAGAAAGAGAGAATTGGCATGCCAGGGCCTTCAGCCACTGAAATTGAACTCCAGATGCATAAGCCCCTTTGTGCATACGTGTGACCTTGTTTGCTTGTGTCACTGTGTGCCTGGCTTACATGGAGAGAACATGAGTCCTTAGGCTTCACAGGCAAGTGCCTTAACTGTTAAGCCATCTCTGTAGCCCAGTCTCTTTTATTTTGATGTCATCTTTTCCTCCTATTATGAGGGTCTTGTGAAGGTAGTTCTAGACACTGTGAGGTTATGGATATTGAGGCCAATTTCTGTCTGAACAATTGCGTTGTAAGCAGCCCTACCCTTCCTTTGGCTCCTCCATTCTTTCCACCACCTCTTTGTACAATGGACCCTAAGCCTTGGAATGTATGGTAGAGATATTCCAGTGCTGAATACTACTCTTTCACGTCTTCTCAGCACTATGGTGCCTTTCGGATCATACCAGAGGTCACCACCATCTGAAAAGAGAGGCTTCTATAACCAAAAGTGGGAGTAGCACTAATATGGGTATGAATGTTAAGAAAAGTGTTTACAGGGCAGTTTGGTGAGCATAATATATGTATTTAGCCAGACAAGAGCAGGAGTTACACTCCTAGGGCTCATGACCTCTTCTCCCACAGGCTTTGATTAGGTTTTCAGAACCAGACATCTATTCCCTCCCATGGAGTGGGCCTTGTTGGTTTCCCCCATAACGGGTTTGCCACTATTGCATATGTGGTGTTTTTTAAATACTGCTTTTTTTGTATAATAGGCATTTCCCTTAAGTCTGAGGAAACAGCTCAGTGGATAAGGTGCTTACCACACAACTCTGAGTGCCAGAGTCTGGATCACCAGACCTTACTTTTTTTCAAATTTTTATTAACAACTTCCATGATTATAAAAAAAATCCCATGGTAATGCCTTCCCTTCCCCCACTTTCCCCTTTGAAACTCCATTCTCCATCATATCCCCTCCCCATCTCAGTCTCTCTTTAATTTTGATGTCATGATCTTTTCCTCCTATTATGATGGTCTTGTATAGGTAGTGTCAGGCACTGTGAGGTCATGGATATCCAGGCCATTTTGTGTCTGTGGGGAGCATGTTGTAAGGAGTCCTACCCTTCCTTTGGCTCTTACATTTTTTCCGCCAACTCTTCCGCATTAGACCCTGAGCCTTGGAAGGTGTGATTGAGATGTTACTCAGTACTCCAGTCTCTTCTTTCCAGCACTATGATACCTTCTGAGTTGTCCCAAGGTTACTGCCATCTGAAAAGAAGATTCTCTACCAAAAGTGAGAGTAGCACTAATATATGGGTATGAACATTAAGAGAAGTGCTTACTGGGCAGTTTGATAAGCATAGTATATACATTTAGCCAGACATCAGCAGACGTTACACCCCTAGGGCTCATGACTACCCCTGTTTTAAGTTTTCAGTATCAGGGATGTATTCCCTCCCATGGAGCAGGCCCAGACTTTACTTTTTTAAAAAATTAATTAACTATTTATTTGCAAGTAGAGGAACAGCAAGAGAGAAAATAGCTGTACCAGGGCTTCTAGCCACTGCACATGAACTCCAGATGAATGTGCCACCCTGGGCATCTGGCTCTACTTGGATACTGGGGAATTGAATCCAGGTTGTTAGTCTTTGCAGGCAAGTGCCTTAACCACTGAGTTATCTCTCCAGCCCCAACTTATATTTTGAAAAGCCAGCTGGAAGCTGTGGTAGGCTTTGTAAGCCCAGCATGCATGGCAAGTAGAAGAGAGAGGAGATTCTGTTAGAAGCTTGAGAAAGGAGCCATGAACAAAAATTGCCTCAAGTGAGATAGATGGCAAGGGCTGACACCCAAAGTTGTTTTCTGAACCCCAGATGCACACCATGCTGCGCACACTCAGCAAACACATGTGCACACTGAACTTTCCTGCACTCTTAGAGACTTAAATGTCAGTATAATTACTAGGCATCCAGTGGATAGGCCCTTACTTAACTTACTGTTGTTTCTCTTTTCTTTCTTTTTTTTTTGGGGGGGAGGGGTTCAAAGTAGGGTGTCATTCTAGCCCAGGCTGACCTGAAATTCACTATGTACTCTCATGATGGCCTTGAACTCACGGCAATCCTCTTACCTCTACCTCACAAGTACTGGATTCAAAGCAAGCACCACCATACCTGGCTTCTCGCTCTCTTTTTATTTTTTTGACATTGAGCCTGTTTTCATTTTTTTCCATTGTTAGCATTAGTTTTCAAAAATATATATATATTGCACTTTATATCTTTTTTGATTTTTTAATACTAATTTTGATTTTATATTAATGGTAGCTGGCTACTTTCTTTTATCCCCTCACCCTGGCTCCTGTTACTCTGGAGACCCTCATCAGTGGGGTTAGGGTATTCACTGAAGGGTCATGAAAGTCAGCATAGTCCTACCCACTCTGTGGCTCTTAGTTTTGAATATATTTATTTATTTATTTGAGAGAGAAATAGGTGCGGGGGGGGGGGGGGATGGTTGTGGCAGGGCCTCCAGCCGCTGCAAACAAACTCCAGATGCATGTGCCATCTTGTGCATCTGGCTTACGTGGGTCCTGGGGAATTGAACCTGGGTCCTTTGGCTTTGTAGGCAAGTGCCTTAACCACTAAGCCATTTCTCCAGCCCCTTGAATATATTTTTTACATAAAATGTTGGCTTTTGTTTCCAGTGAATAGGTTTCTGGTTATAAAATTACTGAGCCAAAGCTGTCCGTGTTTTGAAGGTTCTTACTGACAGGCTAGATTGCTGTTCAGTGGGCTTGTGCCATTTCATCCCTAATTCCCAGGTTCTGTCCATCCTGACCAACTCTAATGATGGTATGTGATATGTAGTTATACTTCCTCATTGCCAGTGAACTGGGGCATTTCTGTTTTCCTTATTTGTAAACAAGCCATTCCTTTTGTCCTTTTATCTGTTAGCATCAGGACTTTTGTCCTTGTTTTATATGAGCTCTTTGTTGAGACATTACTTCTTAAAATTGTCATTTGTTGTAATTTTTCCCCTTAATTCATTATTACTGTTAAGTTTCTTTGTTCAAGATCTTTATGTTTATAAAGATAATTATTTTTTGTAACTTATGATGTCTTTTTATTGCTTTTAAACTTAGAGAGTCCTTGTTACTGTGGAATGAATTAAAAAATACTTTCTCAGTTTTACTTACCTCTTAATTTAGTATTTATCCCTTTAAAGAAGGAAAACATACCGTTTTATTTTCCAGATCCCAAACTTATCTTCCAAGCTAGCCTTGCCAATGCTCAGATTTTGATTCCCACCAATCAGGCCAGTGTAAGCAGCATGCTGCTGGAAGGGCACACCCTCCTGGCCCTGGCTACCACGATGTACGCGCCTGGGGGCGTCAGCCAGGTACGGACAGCACTGCTACCTATTGTGAGAAAATGAGATTGGCTTTAAATTCAGCACAAATAATCTGGATTATCTAGGTCTCAGGTGATATCAAAATATAATTGCTTTCAAATATTTCATTAGATTAATGAGTATAAGACAGGTGATTTTTTAAGAGTTTGTATCCTCTGTTGAAATAGAATTAATGCATGAACAGGGATTATTTTTTTCCTTTAGTCTGATTTCCATAACTCCAGGTTTGTTTTCCAAGATAGAAGAGTATGATTGCTTCTGGGAGCAAGTGTATTTTGGATTTCTGGCTTGGGAATTCTTATCTACGATTTTACCTTTACTAAAGGTAAAAAGCCAGGTGTAATGGCGCATGCCTTTAGTCCCAGCACACAGGTGGTAGAGGTGGGAGGATCTTAATGAGTTTGAGGCTATCCTGAGACTACCGAGTGAGTTCCAGGTCAGAATGAGAACCTAACTTATAAAACAACAAAACAACAGCAAAAGATTTTTTAAAATGAAGCATAATTTGTAGAGACTTATGTAAATTTTTTAAAAAATTCATTTATTTTAAGATATATTTTATTTATTTACTTGAGAGAGATAAAGACAGAAAGAAGCAGATATATAGACAGAATGGGCATGCCAGGGCCTCCAGCCGCTACAAATGGACTCCAGAAGCATGTGCCACTTCATGCATCTGGCTTTACATGACTACTGGGGACTCGAACCCAGGCCATCAGGTTTTGCAAGCAAGCACTTTTAACTGCTGAGACAACTCTCCAGCCCAAAGAGATAGTCTTAAACTACCATCAGTGAGACAGTATTGAAGATGAGATGTCTAACAGCAATCTTTCCCTCAGAAGTTTACATGAGGAACTGGAGAGTTGTCTCAGCAGTTAAAAGTGCTTGCTTGCAAAACCTGATGGCCTGGGTTCGAGTCCCCAGTAGTCATGTAAAGCCAGATGCATGAAGTGGCACATGCTTCTGGAGTCCATTTGTAGCGGTTGGAGGCCCTGGCATGCCCATTCCGTCTTTCTGTCTCTCTCTGCTTACAAATAAATTAAAAAAAAAAAAGACTATCTGAAAGGCTTGGCATGGTGGCACATGTCTTTAATCCCAACACTTGGGAGGCAGAGGTAGGAGGATTGCCATGAGTTCAAGGCTACCCTAAAACTACATAGTGAATTCCAGGTCAGTCTGGGCTAGAGTGAGACCGTACCACGAAAAACCAAGAAACAAAACAAAAAAGGACTATCTTAAAATAAATAAATTAAAAAAACACTCCCCCCCCAAAAAGACTATCTAAGCTGGGTGTGGTGGTGCACACCTTTAATCCTAGCACTCAGGAGGTAGAGGTAGGGGGTCACTGTGAATTTGAGGCCATCCTGGAACTACAGAGTAAATTCCAGGTAAACCTGGGCCTAGAGCAAGACCCTACATTGAAAAACCAAAAAAAAAAAAAAAAAACTTTCTTAGATTATTGTAATGTACTTATGTGGCTAGATTATCTAGTCTACTATTTTATTTTATTTTATTTTATTTTATTTTATTTTCAAGGTAGGGTCTCACTCTGGTCCAGGCAACTATTTTATTTTTAAAATTAATTTATTTATTTAAGAGAGAGAGAGAAAACAAGACAGATGGAGAGAATGGGTGTGGCAGGTCCTCTAGTCACTGTGAATGAACTCCAGACAGGTATGCCACCTTGTGCATCTGGCTTTACGTGAGTCCTTGGGGATTGAACTTGGGTTGTTAGGCTTTGCAGGCAAGTGTCTTAACTGCAGAGTCATCTCTATAGCCTTATTCCACTATTTTTAATGAACTGCTAGCAATTAATCATAGAGCTAGGCATAGTGGCATATGCCTTTAATCCTAGCACTCAGGTGGCTGAGGTGGAAGGATCACTGTGAGTTAGAGGCCATCCTGAGACTACATAGTGAATTCCATGTCAACCTGGGCTAGAGTGAGGTCCTACCTCAAAAAATAATAATAATAATAAACAAAAAAGAGAAATTAATCATAGAATAACTTCCGAGCTGAGGAGTAAGGACCCAGGAATCATCTACTATAATCTTAGTTAGCTAGCTAGTTAGTGTTTTGAAACAAGTCTATACTCTCTAGCCCAGATTGGCTGGAACTCCCTTGCGTAGCATAGTTGTCCTTGAACTCTCAGTGACCTTCCTGTCTCAGCTTCCCAAGTGCTAGAATCACAAAATAGTCAGTTATAACAATTTTTAGATCTTTTGAAATAGTTACTTTTTAATGTTGAATCTAAATATAAACATTATAGAGCCATACATTTTTTCAAGCTATATGAAACTTAAGAACAACTAATCTAGCTTATCTTCCTAATTTGGAAATGAAGAAACCAAGACCTTATATCAAATATATAATTTTATCAGTGCTATTTTCACTGTCATCTTCTCTTGTAACTAGAGAAATCTTTACTATTTAAACACTGTACATCTATCATTTATCTTTTTACTTAGGTTATTGAGAATGAAGAAAATGAGACCTGCTTGAAGAAAGTGGATCCCCAGCTATTGAAGATGGCCTTGACTCCTTACCCAAAGCTAAAAACTGCTCTTTTCCCACAGTGTGTTGCTCCTAGTGTTCTGCCACCTGATATTACACTCTACCACTTAATTCAGGTACTATATTTGGGGAGCCAGTTTTTATGTATCAGTCAAGTTTTCCAGGAAGATATGAAACAGTCTCTTATTTAATTTATTTTTGAGGAGAGAGATAGAAATATGGGCATACCATAATGAATTCCAGATACATGTGCTACCTTGTGTATCTGGCTTAATGTGAGTACTGCAGTATTGAACCTGGACTTTCAAGCTTCACAAGCAAGGGCCTTTAACCATTGAGCCATCTTCCCAGCTCCTCTCTATCACATTAAAAAAATATATTTTATATTTTATGGGCTGGAGAGATGGCTTAGTGGCTAAACACTTGCCTGTGAAGCCTAAGGACCCCGGTTCGAGGCTCGGTTCCCCAGGTCCCACGTTAGCCAGATGCACAAGGGGGCGCACGCGTCTGGAGTTTGTCTGCAGAGGCTGGAAGCCCTGGCGCGCCCATTCTCTCTCTCTCCCTCTATCTGTCTTTCTCTCTGTGTCTGTCGCTCTCAAATAAATAAATAAAATAAAAGAAAAAATATATATATTTTTTACTTATTTATTTTGAGAGAATGAGGAGGGAGGGGGATGAATAGGCATGCCAGGGTCTCCAGGCACTGCACAGGAACTCCAGAAGCATGTACCACCTTCTGCATCTGACTTATGTGGGTCTTGGGGAATTGAACCTGAGTCCTTTGACTTTGCAGGCAAGTGCCTTTACCACTAAGCAATCTCACCAGCCCTATTATCTCCTTTAAATAATGGACATTCTGCATAGGGAATTGCTTGCATGTGGCTGAGTAGAACAGATCTATGAACCTATACTCAGAAAAGTTATACATAAGCTTATGATTTTTTAATATTTATTTATTTGATAGAGAGGGAAAGGGAGAGAGGGAGGAAAAGACAGATAGAATGGGCATTCCAGGGCCTCTAGCCATTGCAAAGGAACTCCAGACACGTGCCACCTTGTGCATCTGGTTTACATGGGTACTAGGGAATCGAAACTGGGTCCTTAGGCTTTACAGGCAAGTGTCTTAACCACTAAGCCATCTCTCCAGCCCCAAGTTTATGATTTTGTTTGTATTTCAAAGAGATTAACAGGCTCCCTGGAGCTTATTCAGTATCACAACACCCAGTGACTGATTTAATTATTTTTAATCTCTAGACAGTATTTAAATTTTTTTCTTTTTTTCTAAACTATTTTAACTTTGTTTGTTTATTTATTTTTGTGGCATGGTCTCACTTTAGTCCAAGCTGACCTGCAACTCACTCTGTAGTCCCAGGCTGGCCTTGAATTCATAGCAATCTTCCTACCTCTGCCTCCTGAGTGCTGGGATTAAAGGTATGCACTACCACGCCCAGCTGTTTTTATTATTTATTTGCAGAGAGAGTGAGAATATGGGCACAGTAGGGCCTGTTGCCACTGTAAGTGAACTCCAGATGCATGTACTACTTTGTGCATCTGGCTTTACATGGGTATTGAGGGAACTGAATGAAGGCTGTCAGGTTTTGCAAGCAAGTACCTTTAATTGCTGAGCCATCTCATTAACCCCATGAGTAATTTTTTCACTCATGTTATTTACAAAAAAAATTGTTCCTCCCTTCCTTTTACAGTTGCTTTTTCTTTAGCCATTCATTTGGTCCTATCTTTATAATTTTTTCCTGTATCACTCCCATCATCTGTTCATAGACTTTGTTAAATCATTGGCTTAACATATTCCAAAAAGCCACTTTTCCCTCTGCCAACCTTTTTCTGCCTATCTCAAACTTAGCCCACCATTTTATTGTTATTGTTGAAGTATCACATTTATTCAGCCATTGCTCTTTTTTTTTTTTTTTAAATTTTTAAAAATTTATTCATTTTATTTATTTGACAGAGAAAGAGGAAAAGGTAGGATGGGTGCATCAGGGCCTCTAGCCACTGCAAATGAACTTGAGACACGTGAGGCCCCTTGTGCATCTGGCTAATGTGGGTCCTGGGGAATCGAACCTGGGCCCTTTGGCTTTGCAGGCAAACGCCTTAACTGCTAAGCCATCCCTCTAGCCCAATTAGTATCTATCTATCTATCTTTCTTTCTTTCTTTCTGTCTGTCTGTCTGTCTGTCTGTCTGTCTTTCTTTCTTTTTTTGAGGTAGGGTTTCACTCTAGTCACTCATGGTGATCCTCCTACCTCTGCCCCCCAAGTGCTGGAATTAAAGGCATGTGCCACCACGCCCAGCATGCCTGGTCTGTTTATATCTTTCATCCTTTCCTTATCTATCATGTTTCTATCCTAGTCTTTGTCCTTTGATCCCTAAAGCATTTTATAAAGGCTTCTACTAGATGCTGTTTCTGCTGGAAGAGAATAGACTTTTGCAGGACAGTCTGGAGGAACACAGTTAATCATTTTTATATTAAGAGGAAGCAGGGCTGGAGAGATGACTTCGTGATTAAGGCACATGCCTGCCAAGCTTAAGAACTCAGGTTTGATTCCCCAGTATCCACGTAAGCCAAATACACAAGGTGGCACATGCACCTGGAGTTCATTTATGGTGGCTAGAGGCCTTGGCATGCCCAGTCTCTCCCTCCTTTTCTCGCTTGCTCAAAGTAAGTAAATAAAATATAAACAAAGAAGCTGTCTCATGTTTTTTAGCTGCTTTTTAAAAAAATTTTTTGTAACTTTTTTATGAGAGAAAGAGAAGAAGAGAATTGATGCACCAGGGCCTCCAGCCACTGTAATTGAACTCCAGATGTGTGACCATACATGCTTGCATCACCTTGTACTTCGGGCTTATGTGGGATCTGAAGAATCGAACATGGGTACTTAGGCTTCACAGGCAAGCACCTTAGCCGCTAAGCCATCTCTCCAGTCCTGTTTCTGGGTTGTGTTCATTATTCTGTTGCCTGGTCATCTTTGAGCCAGAGTCTCCTCACTGATTCTGGAGCATGTAGGGTTCCAGTGAGTCTTGGGTCCCTGCTTCCCTGCAGGATGAAGTTGACAAGTGAATGTAGGTAGGTCCAGTTGTTTATGTGGGATCTGGAGGCTTATACTGGAAGTGCACTTAACCATATCTCCAGCCCTTTAAGCTGTTTCTCTCTCTCTTTTTCTCTGTGTGTGTGTGCATCTATGTGTGTGTGATGTATGCACTTGTCTGTACCCATATAGTGCCCCATGCATTCCTCTGCTTCAGAGTACAGTGCCTAGAGTGGAACATTGAGTGTCCCACTCCCTTGCTCTTCTAAACATTCACTCTTACTGTTCACAGAGATAAGCTTAATTTTACTTTTATAGTGGGGATCAAACTGAAGGCCTTACACATGCTAGGCAGGCACTCTACGAGATTCATACCCCAGCCCAGGATAAATACTTATATTGCCCTGGAAAAGGGAAGCAAAGCATCTCTGAAGGCCTTTAATATTGTTTCACCTACTTTAAATTTTTTTTAAATAAATTTTATTTATTTGAGGGGGAGCAGATAAAGAAAGAGAAAATGGGTGTTCCAGGGTCTTTAGCCACTGTAGACGAACTCCAGGTACATGCACCACCTTGTGCATCTGGCTTATGTGGGTCCTGGAGAATCTAACCTAGGTCCTTTGAATTTGCAGGTAAGCACCTTAACTGCTAAATCATCCCTTCAGGCCTTGGTTTTTTTTTTTTTTTTTTTTTTTGATCAGTGAGCTTTTGAGTCTAATTGACTTTCTCTCTTTTTCAGTCTTTATCACCTTTTGATCCTAGTAGATTATTTGGCTGGCAGTCTGCCAATACACTAGCAATAGGAGGTAAGTCATTATGGGAACTTCTTGCTTTAGCAGTATTTAGTTGGGTTGAGGGCATTAATCCAATACCCCCCTCCCCCAGTGCTTTGTATCTTAAAAATAAAAGTACATTCTAGCTGGGCATGGTGGCGCACGTCTTTAATCCCAGCACTTGGGAGGCAGAAGTAGGAGGATCTCTGTGAGTTTGAGGCCAACCTGGGATAAGAGTGAGACCCTACATCGAAAAACCAAAAAAATAAAAAAAAAAATTGGAAGTTACAAGTAAGTGTATTAGGTTACTAGTATTTTGCTAGGAAATGTAATATGTACCTGTTTTTATTTCTTCCTTTCTGAAAATCCTCATTAGCAGTGGAGTTATTTTAAAGGTTATGAATATTGATGATTATAGCAAATATTTTTTTAAATTTGTATTATTGTTATCACTGTTATTATTACTTGGTTTATTTGAGATAGGTTCTTACTATAGCCCAGGCTGAACTAGAACTGACTCTGGCATGCCTATACTTTCTCATTCTCTCTGGTTCTCTTTCTCTCAGATGAATAAAAGTATTTAAATTAAAAAAAAAAAAAAGAGGGCTGAAGAGATGGCTTAGCAATTAAGGTACTTGACTTTGAAGCCTAAGGTACTAGGTTTGATTCTCTGGGTCCCACATAAGCTAGATGTATATGGTGGTACGTGCATCTGGAGTTGGTTTGCAGTGACTAGAGGCGTTGGTGTGGCCATTCTCGCTCTCTCTCTGTCTCAAATAAATAAAAATAAGTCTTTAAAAAGAAACAAAAGAGGGCTGGAGAGATGGCTTAGCCATTAAGGCACTTGCCTGCTAAGCCTAAGGACTGAGGTTTGATTCCCCAGAATCCACTTAAGCCAGATGTACATGGTTATGCATGCATCCAGAGTTTGTTTGCAGTGGCTGGAGGCCCTGATGTGTCCATTTCCTCTTGCTCTTGCTCATAATAAATAAATAAATTTTTTAGTGGTGGTGCATGCCTTTAATCCCAGCACTTGGGAGGCAGAGGTAGGAGGATAACAGTGAGTTCGAGGCCACCCTGAGACTACATAGTGATTTCCAGGTCAGCCTGAGCTAGAGTGAGACCCTACCTCAAAAAAACAAAACAAAACAAAAATAAAATAAAAAATATTTTTTTTAAAAGACACAAGACCATCATAGTAGGAGGAAAAGATCATGACATCAAAATAAAAGAGGAGCCGGGCGTGGTGGCGCACGTCTTTAATCCCAGTACTTGGGAGGCAGAGGCAGGATCACTCTGAGTTCGAGGCCATCCTGAGATTACATAGTGAATTCTAGGTCAGCCTGGGCCAGAGTGAGACCCTACCTCGAAAAACCAAAAAAAAAAAAAATAAAAAAAATAAATAAATAAATAAAATAAAATAAATAAAAGAGGGACTGATTCAGAGGGGAAGGGGATATGATGGAGAGTGGAGTTTCAAAGGGTAAAGTCGGTGGGGGGAGGAAGTTACCATGGATTATTGTCTATAATTATGGAAGTTGTCAATAGAAAAAAGATAAAAGGTATGTTGTGGCTGGAGAGATGGTTCAGTAGGTAAGAGTGCTTGCTTGCAAAGCTTGTCAGGCTGGGTTCAATCCCTAGCCACCCATATGAAGCTGGATGGACATTCATTTGCAGTGGCAAGAGATCCTGGTATATACATTCACATATAAATATAAAATTTGCCAAAGGTACATCAAAACATTATATTGGCCAGGCATGGTGGCACATGTCTTTAATTCCAGCACTTGGGAGGCAGAGGTAGGAGCATTACCATGAGTTCAAGCCTACCCTGAGACTACATAGTGACTTTCAGATCAACTTGGGCTAGAGCGAGATCCTACCTCAAAAAAAAAAAAAAAAAAAAAACATACTGAGCCAGGCATTACGGCACACACCTTTAATCCCAGCACTTGGGAGACCAAGGTAGGAGGATCACTATAAATTCGAGGCCACCATGAGACTAAAGAGTAAATTCCAGGTCAGCCTGGGCTAGAGTGAAACCCTATTTTGAAAAAACAAAAACATATTATATGCCTTAAATAATATACATCTTTTTGTGATAACTGTGGATGCACCACTAAACTACATTTCCAGATCCCCCCCCTTTTTTTGCAGGTGCATACATGCAAAATATGAGTTTGTGGTGTGCATACATGTGTGATGTATGTTTCTATGTGTGTGGTCACATGCAATGTATGTGTGAATGCATGAGAGGCCAGAGCTCACATCAGGAATCTAACTCAGTCACTCTTCATCTTACTCTTTGAGACAGGGCCTCTCACTGAACTTAGAGTGAGTGCACCACTGTTAGACTAGATTAGCTAGCCAGCAAGCTCTAGAGATTCCCTGTTTCCACTTCCCCGGCTCTAGGATTATAGGCATGTACCACTATGCCCACCATTTTTTATGTGGGTGTAGGGGATCTGAACTCAGGTCCTCATGCTTGCATGGCAAGCATTTTACCCACTGAGTCATGTCCACTGCTCCCTAAATACATTGTATTTAATTTTTTGCAAGTAGAAAGAGAGAATGGGCACTCCAGGGCCTCTTGCCACTGCAAATGAACTCCAGACACATGTGCCACTTTGTGCACCTGGTTTTATATGGGTACTGGGGAATCAATCCTGGGCCATTAAGCTTTGCAAGCAAGTGTCTTTAACAACTGAGCCATCTCTTTAGCCTATATATGTGTGTGTGTATGCCTGTGTATATACGCACATATATATGTACGTATATGTATATTTTAAAAGGGATGCTAAATAAATTGCTCAAGGTTGCATAGCTAGTAGTGTGAAGATCAGTGATCAAGCATGCCCCCACTCCCTCTTATCTCTGAGTTATTAGTCCTGCCAAACTAGAGCTTCCTCCCACCCCTGGAAACTGTTATCAGTAGATAACAGTTGAGCAAGTTTCCACAGTGTGGCTTTGTTTGTTTTTTTCAATTACTTTTACATATTCAACCAGAATGGTGCAGTTTGTTTTATGTAGTAGCTAGGGAATGGAACCGGAACCCAGGCTGATAGACTTTGCAAGCAAGTATATTTAACTACTGGACCATCTTCCCAGACCCAGGACCAAGATTTCATTGAGTTTCTGAGGTACCTATCTTTATGTGAAATCAGGGCTACCTCTCTACATCAAAGTGAAACAAAACTGTTTAGGTAGATTCAAAGTGACATAAAGGATACAGTGGAACAAAATGATTATGGCAACTCGTTTTACCATTGAAGAGCTAAGTATTTCATTAGCAATGCTGAAGTGCAGTTCAGAGGGTTAACACTGCTTTTCTTTTCCCCCAGATGCATCAAGTCAGCTCCCACATTTTTCCAGTCCTGACCTGGTGAATAATTATGCCATAGTAGAACATCTGAATTTTGCTTATTATTTGCATCATGGACGCCCATCATTTGCCTTTGGCACTTTCCTGGTCCAGGAATTAATCAAAAGCAAGACTTCTAAGCAACTGTAAGTACTAAAAGCAAAATTTGTATTCTTAAAACAAAAACCAGGGCTGGAGAGATGGCTTAGTGGTTAAGCTCTTGCCTGTGAAGCCTAAGGACCCTGGTTTGAGGCTCGATTCCCCAGGACCCATGTTAGCCAGATGCACAAGGGAGTGCACAGGTCTGGAGTTCGTTTGCAGTGGCTGGAAGCCCTGGCATGTCCATTCTTTCTCTCTGCCTCTTTTTCTGTCACTCTCAAATAAATAAAAATAAACAAAAGTAACAATAAAAAAATTAAAAAAAAACAAAAAGAGACTGGGGAAATGGCTCAGCAGTTAATGGCTCTTGCTTGCAAAGCTTGACAGCCTGGGTTAAATTCCTAGTACTCATATAAAGCCAGATGCACAAAGTGGTACATGCAATTGGGGTTTGTTTGCAGCAGCAGGAGGCCCTGGTACAGCCATACTCTCTCTCTCTCTCAAATACATAAATAAAAACATTATTTTATTTTATTTATTTATTTGAGAGCAACAGAGAGAAAGAGGCGGAGAGAGAGAGAGAATGGGCGCGCCAGGGCCTCCAGCCACTGCAAGCAAACTCCAGATGCGTGTGCCCCCTTGTGCATCTGGCTAACATGGGTCCTGGGGAATTGAGCCTCGAACCAGGGTCCTTAAGTGTCACAGGCAAGCACTTAATCGCTAAGCCATCTCTCCAGCCCTAAATTTTTTTTTTTTAAAAACAGAGTTCTAGGCTGGGTGTGGTGGCACATACCTATAATCCCAGCACTCAGGAGGCAGAGATAGGAAGAGCACTGTGAGTTCGAGGCCAGTCTGAGACTACCTAGTGAATTCCAGGTCAGCCTGGGCTAGAGTGAGACCCTACCTTAAAAAACCAAACACAAAAGCCACAACAACAAAAAGAGTTCTGAAGCTAGGTGTTCTAGCTCAAGCTTATCATAGTAGCACTAGAGAGCCTGAGGTAGGAGAATTGCTATGAGTTGAAGCCAGCTGAGCCACTGAGTGAGTTCTAGTCTAGCCTGGGCTAGATTGAGACTGCCAGAAAAAAAAATTGATGTTTTTAAATTAATTATTTATATTTTTATTTTATTGGGGGGGGAGATAGATAGATGATAGATATATAGAGAGAAAGAGAGAGACAGAGAATGGGTATACCAGGGCCACTGCAAATGACTCCAGATGCATGTATCACCTTGTGCATCTGGCTTACATGGGTACTGGAGAATTCAATCTGGGTCCTTAGGCTTCACAGGCAAGCACCTTGACCACTAAGCTATTTCTCTAGCCCTTATTATTATTTTTTTAATGTCCCACTCTAGCCCAGACTGGCCTGTAATTCACTCTAGTTCTAGGCTGGTCATGGACTCACCTTTGCCTCCTGGGTGCTGGGATGAAAGGCATGTGTGCCACCATGCCCAGCAAACCTTTATAATTGTTTTTTGCTTGTGTGACTCACTGAGTATAATTGAGGTTGCCATACACAAGGGGGAAAAAAGACATGGAAGCAGAAAATGAACTAGTTGAGGAAAAAAGGGTACTTTATGGAAGGAGTATAGGGATGCAGGTTAAGAGAAGGTAACTGGGAGGGCTGGGGAGATGGTTCAGCAGTTAAAGGCTGTTGCTTAGAAAGCATTTCATCCTGTGTTCAGTTCCTCAGTATCTGCATAAAGCTGGATGCTCAAAGCGGTACATGCCCCTGGAGTTAGTTTACAGTGGCAAGAAGCCTTGGCATGCCCATACTCACTCACTCACTCTTTCTCCCCGTTTGCAAATAAATAAAAATATTTAGAAAAAAAAAGAGAAGGTACTGTAAAGGGATTATGATCAAAATACATTACACACATGTATAAAAATTGTCACTGAACCTGGTTTAAAAACAAATTGGAAGGCAAAAGAAGTACATGTATATTTTACTGACACGTTTTAAGCAGTAGTGGAAACAAATACCCCATTAACTGTGATTACATTAGGATTTGCTTACACTGTGCTTTTGGTCACATCACAGATTTTGGTATTTATTGAGCATAATATTTGTTAATGGGAAAAATAAAAATATATCTCAAAAATATGTGCCAGGCAGTGGGGGTGCACACCTTTAATCCCAGCACTCGGGAGGCACTGGTCGGAGGATTGCCATGAGTTCAAGGCCACCTGGAAATTACATATGAATTTCAGGCCAGCCTGGGCTAGAGCAAGACCCTATCTCAAACCCCCCACCCAAAGAAAAAAAACACCAAAAGCCAGGCGCAGTGGCACACACCTTTAATCCCAGCACTCGGGAAGCAGAGGCAGGAGGGTCGCCATGAGTTTGAGGCCACCCTGAGATTATATAGTGAGTTCCAGGTCTGGGCTAGAGTGAAACCCTACCTCAAAAAAAAATTATTTTTATTTGCGTGTGCGTGTGTGTGTGTTTACGCACACACGTGTACAAGGGCCTCTCGCTGCTGCAAACAAATGACAAGTGTGTGCACCACTTTTTGCCTCTGGCTTTATGTGGGTGCTAGGGAATTGAATCGGGCCTAGTAGACTTTGCAAGTGCTTTTATCCACTGAGTCTTTCCCCAGTCACAAGCATTTCCTTCTATAATTCACTTTTATATAGAATTTAGAGAATTGTGTAAGTTTTAGTTTTTATAACTAAGTAATGCATTTTTATAGTATGAGTTAAATAGTTTAGAAAGATGAAAATGAAAGATGTCCAAGTCTTTCATCATAAACATGGTTAATAATGTCTTTTACATCTTGCCAGAAACTTTTCTACACATATATAATGTATGTTTGAATTATTGAAGATGTACTTTAAGATGTCAGCCTTTTACATGGTATTAATTTTCTGGGTAGTTTGTGTTCATTCTAATTGCTCAGATCTCCATGTCTTCTGTAGGAAGGTGGGGCGTAGTAACTTGGAGGGTGAGGAAGTGCTTCAGGAGAAGGTAACCCTGGGAGATGGGCTATAGTGCCAGGAGAAATGAAAGTGCACACAGAAAGAAGGGCAAGGAGCTGAGAGAGCCAGCACTTGGCTCCCCATCAATAACTGATAGAATTCTCTCCTTTTCCTGGTGAGGAACAGTATTTATGCACTGATGTGGTTTTGATGTCTTTCTTTTTCAGGATCCAGCAAGTTGGCAAGGAAGCCCATGTCTTGGGGCTCTCCTCCTTCCACACTCCTTCAGTCGCAGCCGCTTGTGTTTGTTTCTTAGAATTGCTGGGCCTCGACAGCCTTCAGCTCCGAGTTGACATGAGAGTGGCAAATATAATTTTGAGCTACAAGTGTAGAAATGAAGATGCCCAGTACGGCTTTATCAGAGAATCTCTAGGTATCTCGCCTCTTCTTCATGGGGTTTATTTTGTTTAGAGAGGGAGGATAGATTTGAAGCATTGTATTGTGAGTAGTTGAGATGGAAACAATTCTTTTCCTATTTCTTCCTTTGTCTGCAGTGGTCTTTTATTTTACTTTCTTAGAAGTCACTTTAATTGGGTTTAAATGGCCCTGGGACCATTTTTCAAACAAAAATGCCCAAGTCCTAACTTTTCTTGTACATGAACATTTTTATGGGGGGAATGGGGCATGGGGGGATGGGGTAAGGTATCTGGCCCAGGCTGACCTGGAATTCACTATGTAGCTTCAGGCTGGCTTTCAACTTGCAGCACTCCTCCTACCTCTGCCTCCAGAGTGCTGGGAATAAAGGCATGCGCCACCACACCTGGCTAACACACATACTTAAATTATTTTATTTTATTTGAGATTCCATCTCACTGTGTTCTCTGTTGCTCAGGTTGACCTCTAGCTTCTGAGCTTAAGCAATCTGCCTCAGCCTCCTGAGTTGCAGGGACACTACAGGCATGTGTCACTACTCCCCACTCATAGTTTATAGTTTATTTTTCTCATAGCTGAACAAGTGCCTAAACTGGCAGACGGCGACAAGGCAACTATAGAAGAATTGCTTGCTCTCTTGGAAGAAGCTACCTGGGATAGCATCCGGCAGCAGGACGTAAACAGGTCCGTGAGTCGCATTCTCTGTTCTGGTAAACTTGTGGTGGCCTGGTCGTTCTCCTAGTACCTTGATGTTTTCATCAAAACTCTAGATCTTCTCTTGTTCATCAGCATGTGCAGACACTGAGTAAATGGATATGATTTAAAAATACATATATTTTATAGCTGGAGGGATGCCTAAGCGGTTAAGGCATTTACCTGCAAAGCCAAAGGACCCAGGGCCCACGTTAGCCAGATGCATAAGGGGGCCCTGGAATGCCTGTTTTCTCTCTCTCTCTCTCTCTGTCAAATAAATAAATAAAAATTATACACACACACACACACACACACACACACACACACACACACACATGTAATTTTTGAGAGCGGGAGAGAGAGAAAGGAAATGAATGGGCACAGCATAGCCTCTAGCCACTGCAAACAAACTCCAGGTACATGTGCCACCTTGAAAACATCTGGCTTATGTGGGTTCTAGGCAATTGAACCTAGATCCTTAGGCTTCGCAGGCAAGCACCTTAACGATTAAGCCATCTCTCGGGCCAATGGATATGATTTTAATTTTGCCAATTATCATTTTCTGGTTTGAGATGGAATTACCAGGAGATGGGAAGGAGCTTTGTTTCCTCCCTGCAGGTCTGAGAAGTCTTTCCATTGTTACATGGTGACAAAATTACAGATGAAGCAAGGGTTTTACAAAATTTCGTTTTAAGTATTGTTTTTAATTATCTCTTCCTATCATCTACATCATATGTCAACTGATAACAGAAGCCAAAGTGACTGTTTTCAAAAAGCCATCTTTTCTGGGCTGGAGAGATGGCTTAGCGGTTAAGTCACTTTCCTGCAAAGCCAAGGTGCCTAGGTTCAATTCCCCAGGACCCACATAAGCTGGATGCACAAGATGGCACATGCATCTGGAGTTTGTTTGCAGTAGCTGGAGCCCCTGGTGCATTCATTTCTCTCTCTTTCTCTCTTGCAAATAAATAAATAAAAATAAAATAAATATTTTTTTAAAGCTATCTTTTCTTTATGCCCTTCATGTCCTGCCTTGGGGATGTCCCTAAGAACACACTGTTCCTCCTGTCAACAATATCCTGCTTATGGCAGGGAATGTGCCCTCTCCCTAGTAAGGAGACCTCTGCCAGCACTCTTGAGCACTCTGAAATGAACCACACAGGGGAATTAAGCTCAGGAAGCTTCTTGTGTTTCTTCTCAGGGCTCTTGAGGATGATACACTACTAACAGAATGGATACTTGGCAATTTGGGGAATGAATGAATGAATGATGTCAGTGCTAGGAAGTTTTATCAAAGCAATTAAATAGCTGGTATGCGCTGAAAGGTTTTTTATTTTATTTTATTTTAGTTTAATTTAGTTTTTTGAGGTAGAGTTTCACTCTAGTCCAGGCTGACCTGGAATTCACTAGGTAGTCTCAGGGTGGCCTTGAACTCATTAGCAGTTCTACCTCTGCCTCCTGAGTGCTGGGATTAAAGTCATGCACCACCACACCCAGCCCTTTAGTTTTATTTTTGCCATGATGGTTTTCAAACCCAAGACCTCATGTGTTTGGCCATGGAGTGACACCTCCTAACCACTTTGAAAGGGTATTTTATCAATTTTTTTTTTTTGAGGGAATACATTGTGGTTAATTTATTTAATTTTAACTAACTTTACAGTTTCAAACTAGAGCTATCTTTTAATAAATTATTTTCCTCTACTACTTCATTCCTAATTTTCATATAGGTTATCCAGTGAATCCAGCAGCAAGTGGGCATTAGTGGTACAGTTCTGCACACTCCACAATATGAAACTGAGCCTGTCTTACCTTAGAGAATGTGCCAAAGCAAATGATTGGCTACAGTTCATTATTCACAGCCAGCGCTATGGGTACCACCCAGAGGAGGTAAGCCATGATTTTTTGAGAGATGTTGGAGGAACTCCTTTTCAAGAACACAGTGAACAATGTGTTGTAGACAATAGGCTTTTGTTTGGTAATGACATTTATTTTTCTCGAGTTCATTAGGTTGGCCTCAGGCAATGGACCAATTATTAGTACTGAAGAACAAAAGCATTTTTATGACTCCAGATTTAAATATAGAAATTAACTAGAAAGCAATAGCCAGGCATTGTGATTCAGGCATGTGATCTCAATACTGGAGATGCTGAGGAGGCAAGATTGCAGGTTCAAGGCCAGCCTGGATTAAATAGATGTAATCACATCTTGTTATTTCAGATCACTTTGTAAAATTACATGGTCACTTCTGAAACAGTTCAGGGTGAGAAAGAATTAATTTTGCCTGTGCTTTTTTTGTCACATACTTGAAAGTTTGAGTGTATATTAATCATCTAGTATGCCTTTCAGGTGAAATCCCTTCTCCAGTACTTTAATCCAGTCCTTCAGAGCCATTTAAAGCTGGCTTTTGAGAACTTGCCATCATTGTCCAGCTCTAGAGTGGACAGAGATGAAGGCAGTGAGTCCGCCCAGGAGCTCCAGAGGAACAAGGACGAGACAGCTGATCTCTTTGAAATTCTCCACCAGTGCTCAGCAGAGCCAGGCTCTTGGTGCTGGCTTCTGGCTGAGGCAGCGAAACAGCGGGCTCCTATTCTCAGCATCCTGGCCTCGTGTCTCCAGGTGAGGGGCGTGAGAAATCAAGGCCTAGGGGGCAATAGAAAAGGTAGGAAGAGGGCTAGGGAGTTAGCTCAGCAGGTAAGAGCGCTTGCTGCACAGGCATGTGGGTGTGAGTTCAATTCCCAGCACCCATGTCAAAAGCCGGGCATGGCTATACATGCCTATAACCACCATTGCTGAGGGTAGCCAGGACAGGAAAGAAAGAGAGAAGATGGGCGTGGTTGCTCTCACCTGTAACTCCATCTACCTGGGTGGCTAAAGTAGGGGATATAGAGTTCCAGGCCAGCCTGGGTTATCTGTCTCAAAGGAGCAATATCTAGACAAATAGACAGACAGATGGGAGGGAGGGTGGAAGGGAAGTCAGGAAGACTAACAGTCACAAGTGGGTAGTGAGAGGTCAGTGTTTCCAAGGTCACTGTAACTTCCTGCCGCTTGGGCTCTAGACTATTAAGTGTACTTCCATGTTTCTTGACGTTCCGTGAATGCAAGTGGCTAGCCTTGCTCCTAGTTGGCAGTCATAAGAGCACTCTGCTAGACAACCATGGCTTCTTTAGCACCTTCTTTGGGAAGGGGGACTTCTTACACAGTTCCTTAAAGCAGATCAGTGAAGGGCAGGGCTCCTCTGTTTGGCCTTTGACCTGCCACAAGCTCAGAACTGTGTATAATAGTCCTTGCTTCTTCATAGCATTTGTGTCACATTTGGAAGCTTTTGAAGCCATTTTGACTGACTAGGCAGAGTGACTTGTTCTTAGTGGGAATGTCTTTCTTAGCACTGATACATATATCTGGTAACCTATGCCCATTTATTTTATTTTGAAACTATTACATGGCAGGATGCCAGTTCTGTTGCTTGTCTCTGTGTATGGATCGTCACTTCTGTGGAGGAAAGTGTTTCAGCTGAAGCAATGGCACATATTCAGGTCTCTATAGAGGATCATACATGGGACCTTGAGGACCTTGCCACCATCTGGAGAAGTTTATTAACAAGACAGAAGAGCAGTACTCTCATCCGAGGTTTCCAACTCTTCTTTGAGGTACCAATACCCATTCTTTTCAGAGCTTGAAAGGGGTCACTTCAGCATACCTCATTAGCTTTTTGGGGGGGCAGGGGTCAGTTTTTGTTTTTTTGTTTGTTTTTGGTTTTTCGAGGTAGGGTTTCACTCTAGCTAAGGCTGACCTGGCATTTACTCTGTAGTCTCAAGGTGCTCTTGGATTTGTGGTGATCCTCCTACCTCTGCCTTTCAAGTATTGGAGTTAAAGGTGTGCATCACCGTGCCTGGCCAGCTTTTGGTGTTTCGAGGTAGGTCTCACTCTAGCCCAAGCTGACCTGTAATTCACTATGTAGTTTCAGGCTGGACTCTACCTCACAATGATCTTCCTACCTTTGCCTTTCAAGTGCTGGGATTAAAGGCGTGAACCACCACACCCAGTAGTTTTTTCTTATTAAAAGCCAACAACAGGAGCCGGGCGTGGTGGCACATGCCTTTAATCCCAGTAGGCAGAGATAGGAGGATAGGCACTATGAGTTCAAGGCCACCCTGAGACAATTTAGTGAACTCCAGGTCAGACTGAGCTAGAGTGAGACCCGAAAAACAAAACAAACAAACAAAAAGCCAACAACAGACAATAGTGCTGATAAAACTACCATCTCTGCATGTGGTAGTGACCGGGCCTTTAACTTATCCCCAGTGCTACTGTTTATTTAACAAAGTACTTCACATACATTAATATAGTAACTTCTCATTATAATCCTATCTAAAAATAATACGTGATGTGGCATGATCCTTATTTTGCCGAGTATTAAACCAATGCTCACAGAACTTAATCTATCAAGGACTTAAAGTACTTTAATAAGTGGATGTGTTTACAGTTCAGATTCATATTGTCTAATCCAAAATTGGCCCAACACGTGGGTGATAATGGGTCATTGGAGCTCACTGTGCAGGAATGTATGCTAGAGCCGCACAGCGCCTCCTAGCAGAGTGTTTTCTACCACGTGTATTGATCAAGTACCGGTTATCAGGAAGATGGATTGTTGAGTCATTGTGCCAGCCTGAGTATCCTTTTGTCCAAAAGGAAAAGCAAATGCCAAGTTTATTTCCCTGCTTTAAACACACACACACACACACACACACACACACACGACATTAATTCTACTGTAAAGCTGTGATTAATAGCATTTAATATTCTTATTGGGCATTATTCACTGAGAAAATATCCAGTTCAAGATTTTCTAATTTCAAGTTCTTCCCCAAAGGATTCCCCATTACTATTGATGTTGGAGGTATATGAACTGTGTATGACGTTCAAGAATTATAAGAAAGCAAAAGCTAAGCTTCTGGAGTTCCAGAAAAGCCTTGAAACAGTAAGTTGGAATTACAATGCTCATTTGAAGTTGATTTGAAGTTGAAATCATGGTTCTCATTCTCACTGACTGAAGTTGGCCAGCATGGCCTGCTGTGAGATAGGCCGTGGGTGGAGTCGCAGCAGTAGATGAGTGCTTATGTGGCATGATTCAAACTCCACTGCTCATGTCATCCCAAAGCATAGAAAGTAAGTATCTTTAATCCAGCAGCTCTAATTGCAGGCAAGATATGTTAGCAGCCCTGGAATTAATTTTCTTCCCTTCCTTCCTTTTTCCTTTTTTCTTTTTCTCTCCTCCCCTCTCCTCTCTTCTCCTTTTCTTTCTTTCTCCTTTGAGGTAGAGTCTCACTCATCTTGTAGTTCCAGGCTGGCCTTGAACTCAGCCTCCCAAGTGCTGGGATTTAAGGTATGGGCCACCATATATGGCTTGGAAACAATTTTCTTAAAAATACAGCAAACAAAGGCTAGAGAGATGGCTTAGCAGTTAAGGCATTTGCCTGCAAAGCCAAAGGATCCTGGTTCAATTCTCCAGGAACCAAATAAGCCAGATGCACAAGGGGTGCACGCATCTGGAGTTTGTTTGCAGAGGCTGGAGGCCCTGGCATGCCCATTCTCTCTCTCCCTCTTTCTCTCTCAAATAGATAAATAAATATTTTTTTAAAAAAACACAAGAAATGGGGAGGTAATATGATGAAGAATGGAATTTTAAAGGGGAAAGTGCAGTGGGGGGAGGTATTACCATGGGATATTTTTTATAATTATGGAAAATGTTAATGAAAATTGTGAAAATAAAAAATAAATTAAAAAAAGAAGAGAAAATAGGAAAAAAAATACAAGAAAAAAATTTCAGCAAACATCTGGAATTTATATTTGTTAGAAAAAAGGCATTGAAGAGTGTAGGCTTGGCATTTGAGTCTGAAAACATCTTTGCTTAATCTTTTTAGGTATCAATTTCTCAGGGAGGGCTGGAAGCAGAGACAGTTTAATCCTTGGCTTTCAGGAATAGTAGAGATTAAGGCCATTTTTCACAGATGAAGACAATTATTGGAGCAGAAGCTATGTCTGATAATTTATTTTGAGGCATTAGAAACTTGAGACAGTAGAACTGAAACAGTCACTTAAATTTGTTTGGAAAGAGAAAATTGGACGAGCAGTATTCTTTGCTTAATCCTGACTGAAATACCTCTAGCAATTAGTCATATGTATGTTAGAGGCACTTTGATTAACATAAAGCCATTTTATGTTAGCCATGATTGTTAAGATAGATAAATCTTAGGAATAAAGCTAATTGTGTATGTATAAATGGTACTAGTATTAGTTCTACATAACAGGTTCTAGTGCCACAATTTGGGACTAGCTCACTTGACTGGGGAATTGAGGATGGGGGCCCTTTGACATGACTTTAAACACAGGGATTCTTTCTAGACATGGAGAGTTCCTGTAGCTCTCTTCTTTTATCAAATTGAAGTGATGTGCTAGAGAGATGGCTTAGCAGTTAAGATACTTGCCTGCAAAGCCTAAGGACCCATGTTCAACTCGCCAGATCCCATGTAAGCCAGACACAAGGTGATACATGCACGAGGCCGCACATGCACACAAGGTGGTACATGTGTCTGGAGTTTGATTATAGTGGCTGGAGGCCCTCATGCACCAATTCTCTCTTTCTCTCTCAAAACAAAGGCCAGTCTGTTGGGCTTTCCCCCCCAAATATGTCATATAAATTATATATAACATTATATAAAATTATATATATATAATAAAATTGAAGTGATACACCCAATGATGGCTATTTGTCAGAATTAGCATGAACTAGGCAGAATATTAACTAATATAAAAGAAAATATATATGTGTGTATATATATTTCTTTTGCAATATAAAAGAAAAATCAGCAACGAATGAATAAACTTTGATCTTAAGGTTCAGTATCCCCAATAGTTAAAAGTTACATAGTTAACTTGATTAAACCTAGTTTTAAAAAAAAAATTTTTTTTTTGATACTTTTATTTATTTGAGAGCGACAGACAGAGAGAGGAAGAGGCAGATAGAGAGAGAAAATGGGCACGCCAAGGCCTCCAGCCACTGCAAATGAACTCCAGATGTATGCGCCCCCTTTTGTATCTGGCTAACATGGGTCTTGGTGAATTGAGCCTCGAACCGGGGTCCTTAGGCTTTACAGGCAAGCGATTAACCGCTAAGCCATCTCTGCAGCCCTAAACCTAGTTTTTATAACCTTTCATGGGAAAACTAACATCATTGAATTGAAGTTTTAACCTTGACATCATGAGGCATGGTGACACAAATTTATATAATCTTTTTTATTTTTATTTATTTATGAGAGATAGACAGAAAATGGGCACACTAGGGTCTCTAGCCCTGTGAACAAACTCCAGACACATGCGCCACCATGGATGACACAAAATTATAACCTGAATGACATTACATCTTAGAATATATTAAGATTACCTGTTTAGCCATCAACAAAACTTTTTAATAGGGCTGGAGAGGTGCTTAGCAGTTAAGTGCTTGCTTATGAAGCCTAAGGATCCTGGTTCTGTTCTTATAAAATCTTAGTTAGCTGAGCATAAGAACTTAAAGTTCTCTCTCTTACTATCTTTATACCACCAAGATCTTTAAAATAAATGTCTTTAAAATAGTAACCGAGGGCTGGAGAGATGGCTTAGCGGTTAAGCACTTGCCTGTGAAGCCTAAGGACCCCAGTTCAAGGCTCGAGTCCCCAGGACCCACGTTAGCCAGATGCACAAGGGGGCGCACGCGTCTGGAGTTCGTTTACAGTGGCTGGAGGCCCTGGCACGCCCATTCTCTCTCTCTCTCTTTCTCTTTCTCTCTCTCTACCTGCCTCTTCCTCTCTCTGTCTGTCACTCTCAAATAAATAAAATAAACAAAAAAATTAAAAAAAAATAGTAACCCAGATGGTTTGACTTACAATATTTACCCAGTAATTTTTTTCTTTAAATTCTCTGTAAAACATTTTCAAAAGTCACATAAACAGGGCTGGAGAGATGGCTTAGCGGTTAAGCCCTTGCCTGTGAAGCCTAAGGACCCCAGTTTGAGGCTCGGTTCCCCAGATCCCACGTTAACCAGATGCACAGGGGGTCGCACGTGTCTGGAGTTTGTTTGCAGAGGCTGGAAGCCCTGGCGCGCCCATTCTCTCTCTCTCCCTCTATCTGTCTTTCTCTCTGTGTCTGTCACTCTCAAATAAATAAATAAATAAATAAATTTAAAAAAAAAAGTCACATAAACAAAGCCAGGCGTGGTGATGCACACCTTTAATTCCAGCACTTGGGAGGCAGAGGTAGGAAGATTACAGTGAGTTTGAGGCCATCCTGAGACTACATAGTGAATTCCAGGTCATCCTGAGCTAGAGTGAGACTCTACTTCGGGGTGGGGAGGGAGTGCTTTCTTGTAAGCCTGAGGGCCTGGGTTCAGTTCCCCAGCCCCCATATAAATCCGATGTACACAGTGGCGCATGTGTCTGGAGTTCATTTGCAGTGGTGCTAGGCCCTGCTGTGCCCATTCCTATTCGCTGTCTGCTTCTCTACTAGCAATTAAGTAAAGTAAAATTATTAAAGAGGGGAACAACTTTTTCTTGAGATGAATTTAATACAAGGTCTAGCCAACCTGCCAAGCAGTGTTTATCAAATTGTTTCATTTTCTTCACAACCAGCTCAAGCATTCATCAGTATTTTAATAGCCAGAGGCCTGTAGCAGGCTGTGTGAATTAGCCTCCAGGGTAGCTGTACTCAGATTCCTTTGAGCCTGCCATTTGCCTTTCCCTGTCCCAAGGTTAAATGACCATGCATGTGAACATAGGCAAAAATCGTAAGTTACTCCTTCTTAAGAGGTCCCTTCTGGGGTCACCAAAATGTTCCATGGGATTAGAACTCCTGTGCCAGCAGCTCTTGAGTCTTGAGGTCTTAGAAAAGCTAAATGTGAGGTTTATTTTCAGTAGAGTTATGATAGAGAAAGCAAAGCAGGAAAGCACCCAAGCCAAAAGAAATTCTTCTCCTCAGCCAGGCTGAAGGGAGATTGGGAAAATCCCCCTTGTATAGGGAACAAGAGACGAAGGGACTAAAAGGGGACCCAGGTATAAAGAAGTACCAAGTGAAATATGTGTGTTTAATTTCACAACAATTCATAGGGTAGTTGACTTGACAGTAACTGGGGAGAACTTAAGCAAGTAACTTCATGGTTATCATTGAGTCTTTCGGACTCTTGATTTTTGTATTCATAGCCCTCTGCTCAGTACTTTCCACAAAGTGACAAGCATGAAGCTGTCCTCTGAGCCTTTACTAGTTCCTTTCATTCGTGCCCACGCTAATGGTACGAGGGCACTTTTTGGTTTTCTTTCTTTCTTTCTTTCTTTCTTTCTTTCTTTCTTTCTTTCTTTCTTTCTTTCTTTCTTTCTTTCTTTCCTTTTATGGTATTTTATCTACCATTTCAGGGGGGGAGGGAGGGAGAGAGGGAGAGAATGGGCATGCCAGGGCCTCTAGCCACTGCAGATGGAATTCCATGTACATGGGTCCTGGGGAATTGAACCTGGGTCCTTTGGCTTTGCAGGCGAGTACCTTAATTGCTGAGCCATCCCTCCAGCCCCCTCCTTCCCTCACACCTTTTTGAGATGAGGTCTCATGTATCCCAGGTTGGCTTCAAACTCATTATGGAATGGAGGCTGACCTTTAACTCTGTCCTTCTGGGGATTACAGGGGTGTACCATCATGCCTGGTTTTATGTGGTGCTGGGAATTGAACCCAGGGCCTCATGCATGCTAGGCAAGCTCTCTACTAACTGAACTATATTCCAAGGCCAAGAGATCACTTTTAAGGGTATCTTGGCTTTCTTGTTCCCACATTTGGAAGTTCTGATTTTTTTCTTCCTATGAACCGTTCTCTCAGAGACTTGTTTCTCACAGCTTGGCACAGCAGCTACAAGAGGCCACCCTATCATGCCAGCCACCTGGGTGGAGGATCAGGCGTGCATCCTGTGGAGACTTATGCTGCAGCAGTGCCATACACAGTATGAGCTGGGGAAGCTTCTACAGCTCTTTGTTGGAATGGAACATCTCTTCTCTAGCGGTAAGACAATCCTTACCCTGAAGTTGCTGTTAAGAAATTCGCTTCCTTGGACTGAGGAGATGGCTGGGTGGAGAGAGTTCCCTGCTTTAGGCAGGGCGTGGTGGCGCACACCTTTAATCCCAGCAGTGGGAGGCAGAGGTAGGAGGATTGCCCTGAGTTCAAGTCCACCCAGAAAATACAGAGTGAATTTCAGGGCAGTGTGAGCTAGAGTGAAGACCTATCTTGGAAAACCAAAAAAAAAAAAAAGAGTTCCCTGCTTAAGCTGGAGTACCTGAGTTTGATCCTTAGACCCCCACATAAAAAAGCCAAGGGAAGCTGGGCGTGGTGGCGCACGCCTTTAAACCCAGCACTAGGAAGGCAGAGGTAGGAAGATCGCCGAGAGTTCGAGGCCACCCTGAGACTACATAGTGAATTCCAGGTCAGCCTGAGCCAGAGTGAGACCCTACCTCGACAAACCAAAAAAAAAAAAAAAAAAAAAAGCTAAGGGAGGGCTGGAGAGGTGGCATAGTGGTTAAGGCATTTGCCTGCAATGCTGAAAGGACACAGGCTTGAGTCCCCAGGACCCACGTAAGGCAGATGCACAAGGGGGTGCATGCATCTGGAGTTCGAGTGCAGTGGCTAGAGGCCTGATACACCCACTCTCTCTCTCTTCTTCCTCTCCCTCTCTCAAATAAAAAAATGAAAGTAAAATTTTAGGAAAAGCCAAGGGAGGGCTGGAGAGATGGCTTAGCGGTTAAACGCTTGCCTGTGAAGCCTGAGGACCACAATTCAAGGCTTGATTCCCCAGGACCCACGTTAGCCAGATGCACAAGGGGGCGCACGTGTCTGGAGTTCGTTTGCATTGGCTGGAGGCCCTCGTGCACTCATTCTCTTTCTCTCTCTGTCTGTCGCTCTCAAATAAAAATTAAAAATCAAAAATTAAAAAAAAAGCCAAGGGATTGTCTAGCTGCCTGTCACTGTGGGTGGGTTCTAGGTTCCAGCCCTAAGGTGTGGAGTAGATTTGGAATTCCAGTCTAAAGATATGCAAAGTGCTTGAGCTTATCCTGGGGTTCCTGAAGTGTGCTTGCTTTCTTTTTGGTGGTGGCTTTTCTCTCTGCTTGGATCTCTGAAAGGGAGGCAACTTCTGCCATTATGGAACTGCCCCTGGATCTGTAAGCTTCAAATAAATTCCCTTCTTCCATAAAAAAAAAAAAAAAGTCAAGAGAGACAGACAGGAGAATTTCCCAGCATCTTGAGACAAGTGGATAAAGAAAAATAGTAAGACTGAGAGAAACCTTACTTCAAACAAGATGGAATGGCCAGGACTGCCTCAGAAGTTGTCCTCTGACCTCCATACGCATGCGCAGCATGCACACCTGCGCTCACACGTGTATGTGTGACCACACATAGGCATGAACACACATACACACCGATACAAGTTAGCTGCCTTATCCTGAAACTGTTTTTGGAGGGCATTCAGGATATTCAAGTGTATTTTGATAGTTGATATTATGTTTTTAGCCCATAACTGAGTGTGAAGAAGCTATTTATAACTTTAAATTTGGCTTTAAACATTCAAAATATAGCACAACAGCATCTACCATAAATAATGCCACATTCCATATTTTGTTTTGTTTTTTTAAGGTAGGATTTTGCCCAGGCTGACCTGGAATTCACTGTGTAATGTCAGGTTGGCCTTGAACTCACAGCAATCCTCCTACCTCTGCCTCACAAATTGTAGGATTAAAGGCATGTGTCACTATGCCCAGCTTCATTCCACATTTTTTAAAAAAGACAAAATGCCACTCTGGAGAGAGAGAGTGAAAATACAGAAATATTCTTTTTTTTTTTTTTTCTGGAAAACAATCTAGAATCTTTATTACTCTCTGAACAATCACCAAGGCTGGGCTCAAAGAGAACTAGAAGGCACAATAGTTTGCTCTGGGTTTGTTATTCATATTTTGGGGACTTGTCTTCTTGTGTGTGGTTTGACAAATACAAATTAAAACACACACAAAAAAATCTATTTCAATAAAATCTAACAGTTCAAGAAAAGGCTATCAGTTGCATTCTAGACATTTAAGATCTATGTCACAATTCAAATTCCAATGGTAAAAACAGTAGATTTAGAATTGTTTTGTAATCATATATCAAAAGAAAAATGCATTCTATTAACACCTTTTATTCAATTAACCATGCCAGCAAGAATCAATGTCAGATTTCCCAAATGGCAGTTTTTCCACATCAGAAGATCATCGATACTCTCCAGAAACAATTTGGATTTTTCCTACTTCCAAAATGTTTATCAAATCCTGTATCTTACAGGCTTTTGAAACACGTACAAAATAAGAAATATTCCACTGAATGAAATATACCAAATGTCAGTAATAAGCGACACATTCCTTTGGGGAAATGGCTATTTAAAAAAAATCCAGTCCATATATGCAAATAAGCAAGGAAATTCAGTCTTTGTTTTCTTCTTTAAAAATCTGTTACTCCTAAAATATCATTCCACAAAATTGGAAGTGAAGGACTAAAAAGGTCAGGAGAGGAATGGAAGGGTGGAGCACATACCATGAACACAAAGAAAATAAAATTGTACAAACTCAAGCAGTTTATAATAGACTAGGGTCATCACACTCCAAGACACCAAAGGCTGCTGAAGAACTTCACCATTCTGTAGGAGCTGGGGTCTGACTGCTGCTTGAAGACCAGCGAAGGAAGAGCAATTCACTGCCGCGGAGCAATCCCCCTTCCCACTCCAAATCCTGGCTTGTGTACCATGCCTCCCCGGGGAGGGCCTCGCATTCCACCGCCCAGCCCACCTCGAGGGCCTCCAGGCCCCCCCGCAGGCGGCTATCTCGCCGGTCTCCTTCCCTGGCAGCTTGAGTCTTCTTTTCTTCCACATTCAACTGGACTTCACCTCTGAACATGATAGGCCTGTTGCTAAGAACCTTCTGAACAGGTTCAGAATCATCAAACACAACAAAGCCGAAGTTGGGTAACTTCCCACCACTGTTGATGCGGAGTTCCACCACATTCCCATAATTTTGAAAAAAGTCCTTCAGTTCTGACTTGTCCACTTTGTGTGGCAGGTTGCCAATGAAGAGCTGGTGACTGTCAGGGTGTCTCACAATTCTTCGGGGTTCAACATCACCTGGCTCACCAGCTTCGCGGATTGGCCGCGGTCCCCGCTGAGGAGGAGCGCTGATCCGCTGCTCTCGCACTCTTTGGTCTCTCTGAGGCCTCTGCGGTGGAAGCTGAGATTCCGGCTTAGACTCTGGACGGGGCTGTGAAGCTCGCACTTTAACAACGTGAGGTGGGATCCCAGTAACAGGAACAGCTCCACTGGGAGGAAGTTCTTACTGGTCACAGAGGCCCAAGAAAATGTCCTCAAATCCTCCTGCACAGTCTGGGCCATGTCCGTTGGAGCTGGAGAGGAGCTCTTCTGGGCATCCTCGGGAGCTGGCTCTTCCAAGACCGGCTCGGCCTTCTCCTCCTGGACTTCAGGAGCAGGCTCTGGCTCTGCTTCTGGCTCAGGCTCAGCAACAGGCTCCTCTAAATGCTCCTCCAAGTCATTGCTGACAGTCTGATCATAGAAAGTTCCAGAATCATCGGGCACCACTTCAGGTGTCTGCTGCCTCTCTTCAGCTTCTTCAACTTCTTCCTCACATTCCTCTTGTGGCTCAGTGACAAAGCCACCAAAGACCTCGTCCTGGTACCTGAAGATGTCATTATGAACATAGAACTTGTTGGCCACAGAGCCCTCAGGAGCAAGGACAAAGGTCTGCATGAACCTCCGCAGCGCCTGGTTGTTGTTGGAGAGCAGGCCCATCACCTGGACCACCACACCATCATTGAGAGTAGCGTGAGCATCCACATGGCGAATCTTGGTATGGCAGTTGGTGAAGTTTTGCGACATCACTTTCCTATGGATTTCTTTCTGTCCATAGACTGCATCTGCTGGCTTTCCATTGGAATCCAATCCCCCATGCACGTAAGAAGAGTTCTTTCCATAAAACCTAACAACCCTGTAAGAAGCAAGAGGAAGACTGGAGACATGAAGAAGGCACCACATACCTATGCAGCATATCGGGGCTTGGTTCAGCAGTGTGTAGTACTGCCTCACAAACTCCTGCCCAACCAGCAGGGAACTAGGCTTCTCCATCACCATTGCTTTGGTCAATTCAACCTGCGCGGCTGAGCGGGAGAGGAACAAGCTCGGCTCCACGGGGACAGAGGCTGCCAGGAACTCCCTCGCGCAAGTGCGTCCGCACCCAGAAATATTCTTTAAAAACCTGTTTGAGGCTGGGCATGGTGGTGTATGCCTTTAATCCCAGCACTTGGGAGATAGAGGTAGGAGGATAGCTGTGAGTCTGAGACCAGCGTGCGACTACATAGTGAGTTCTAAGTCAGTCTGGCTACAGTGAGACCCTACCATGAAAAACAAAAACAAGCCAACAACAACGACAAAAAAGAAATTTGTTTTAGGGCTGCAGAAATGGCTCGGCAGCTAAAGGCACTTGCTTGTAAAGCCTCATGCCTTGGGTTTGATTCCTCAGAACCCATGTAAAGCCAGATGCACAAAGTGGCAGGTGTATTTGGAGTTCATTTTCAGTAGCAGGAGGCCCTGGCCTCCATACTCACACTATTTCTATGTGCTTCTTTCTCTATCTCAAGTAAATAAACACACAAACATTTTTAACAGACCTGTTGTACTTTTTTTTTTTTGGTTTATTTTTATTTATTTATTTGAAAGTGACAGAGACAGAAAGAGGAAGAGACAGAGAGAGAGAGAATGGGCGCGCCAGGGCTTCCAGCCACTGCAAACGAACTCCAGACGCGTGCGCCCCCTTGTGCATCTGGCTAACGTGGGACCTGGGGAACCGAGCCTCGAACCGGGGTCCTTAGGCTTCACAGGCAAGCGCTTAACCGCTAAGCCATCTCTCCAGCCCAAGACCTGTTGTACTTTTATAGCCCTAGGACTTGGGAGGCTGTGCCAGGCATTCTCATGCCCAGGCTAGTCTGCACTACATATTTAGACCATGTACCAAAACAAAACAAGAAAACCACTTGTGAATTTTTTCCTTCTTGTTTACTTGCATGTCTGTGGTGTGCATTCACATATGTGTGCATATATATGTGTGTGTGTGGAGGCCAGAGGTCGATTTTGGGGTTTTTCTTAAACTACTCTCCTTGTTCTTTGAGTCAGGATCTCTTGAAGAAAGCTCACTTATTCTGCTATTTTAGCTAACCAGTGAGCTCTGGGGCTTCCCTCTCTCCACCTCCCCATCACTGGCATGACAGGCATGTGCCACCATGGCTGGCATTTTATAAAAGTGCTGGGGATCAAAACTTAGGTCCTCCTCTTGTGTGGCACATACTTACCCACTGAGCCACCACCCCAGCCAGCAAAGAAACCCAACATGCCTGGACTGATAATTGTTGTATAGTGTATCTCACAGTCTTCAGAAGTACCACTGCTTGGCAGGTAGCTTTGGAAAAAGCCTTCATGAAATGCTTCATCTACACGTCCCTTGTAAGAGGCAGACTCAGTGAATGGGGGAGCATATCCCTCACACACAGTACTGGCAGAGAATTCTTGCTTTGTCTCTTTGTTTACTGTGTTGGAATTCAAACTCAGGGTCACATGAATGCTAGCTGAGCACTTCAGTATACTACTCTTCCAGCCCAGAGAATTCTTTTTATAAAAATATATAAATATTATTTATTTATTTGAGCAAAAGAGAGGGAAAGAGGCAGAAAGAGAAAGTGAGAATGGATGTGCCAAGGCCTCCAGCTGCTGCAAATGAACTTCAGAAGCATGTGCCACCTTTTGCGTCTGGCTTATGTGGGTACTTAGGTATTGAGCATGGGTCCTTAATCTTTGCAGACAAGTTCCTTACCACTAAGCCATCTCTCTAGCCTAAGAGGTAATTCTTTTTTTTTTTTTTTTTTTTTTTTTTTTTTTGAGGTACAGTCTCTGGCCCAGGCTGACCTGGAATTCACTATGTAGTCTGTTGGTGGTGGTAGGGGGGAGGCTTGAAGTCATGGCAGTCCACCTACCTCTGCCTCCAGTGTTGGGATTAAAGGTGTGCACCACCATGCTTGGCTTCTGAGAGAAAATTCTTTTTCTTTTTTAATCATTTTATTTATTTATTTATTTAAGAGAGAGAGAGAATGGGCATGCCAGGGTTTCTAGCTGCTGCAAGCAAATTCCAGACATATGTGTCACCTTGTATATCTGTCTTAGATGGGTCCTGGGGAATAGAACCTGGGTCCTTTTGCTTTGCTGGCATGTGCCTTAATTGCTAAGCCAGTTTTTCAGCCCCGAGCAAGAATTAATGTTAATAGGTAATAGTTTCCAGGGACAGCAGTGAAAATGCAACTGAATCTCCCTGTGTTAAGCAAACAACAGAAGGAGCAAAGGTTGCTTTCATCTGAATATAGTTGCCACATTCAAGCCTGAGGTACTGGCCAGCTGTAATTTCAGTTGTCCTGCACGTTCTGTGTCTTGATCCACGTAGTGCCTGTATTGAATGAACAGATGACCATGCCAGTTTGATTGAAGTATGAGTAGATCTCAGAGAGAGATGGGACTAGGCTGAGTGAATGACTAAAATCTTCCTCAGGGTACACACTGCTGCTGCATTGAAGGGCACAAAACCTGGCATGATCACTCACAAACAACCCCAACAATGAGAAGGCTGGAGCAGGAGATTTATCATAAGTCCAGGGCTAGCCTGGGCTACATAGTAAGGCCATCTTAGAAAAAAAGAAAGAGAATCAGTTAGGTGTGGTGGTGTATGCCTTTAATTCCAGTACTTGGGAGGCAGAGGTAGGAGGATCACCATGAGTATGGGGCCACCTTGAGACTACATAGTGAATTCCAGGTCAGCCTGGGCTAGTGCAAGACCCTACCTTGAAAAACCAAAACCAAAACAATAAGAACTCCCCCACCCCTATCCGCCCACAAAAAAGTTGCTGAGCATGGTGGCACATGCCTTTAATCCCAGCACTTGGGAGGCAGAGGTAGGAGGATCACTGGACATTCAAGGCCATCCTGAGATGATGGAGTGAATTCTAGATTCTAGGTCAGCCTGGGCTGGAGTGACATCCTACCTTGGTGGCGAAGTGGGGGGGGGTGTGTGAAAATAACAAAGGCCACATGTATAGCATGAGTTCATATGCTTCTTTCTTTTTTTTTTTTTTTTTTACATGCTTTCTTCTTGATTTTTTAAATTTTTTTTCCTCAATTTTTACTAACATTTTCCATGATTATAAAAAGTATTCCATGGTAATACCCTCCCCACCCCACTTTCCCCTTTGAAATTCCATTCTCCATCATATCCCCTCCCCATCTCAATCAGTCTCTTTTTTTTTTGAGTTTTTTTTTTAAAGAAGGTCTGCCGTACAAAGGTGCACATCTTTTTTTTTTTAATTTTTATTTATTTATTTATTTGAGAGCGACAGACACAGAGGGAGAGAGAGGGAATGGGCGCGCCAGGGCTTCCAGCCTCTGCAAACAAACTCCAGACGCGTGCGCCCCCTTGTGCATCTGGCTAACGTGGGACCTGGGGAACCGAGCCTCGAACTGGGGTCTTTAGGTTTCACAGGCAAGTGCTTAACCGCTAAGCCATCTCTCCAGCCCGAGTTTTTTTTTTTTTAATTTAATTTTTATTCATTAGAGACAGAAAGAGAAAGAGGCAGAGAGAGAGAGAGAGAAAGAGAGAGAGAGAGCATGCGAGAGAGAGCGCCAGGGCCTCCAGCCACTGCAAACGAACTCCAGACGCGGGCGCCCCCTTGTGCATCTGGCTAACGTGGGTCCTGGGGAATTGAGCCTTGAACTGGGGTCCTTAGGCTTTACAGGCAAGCGCTTAACCACTAAGCCATCTCTCTAGCCCACTGTCTCTCTTTAATTTTGATGTCATGGCCTTTTCCTCCTCTTTTGATGGTCTTGTGTATGTAGTGTCAGGCACTATGAGGTCATGGATATCCAGGCCATTTTATGTCTGGAGGGAGCATGTTGTATGGAGTCCTACCCTTCCTTTGGCTCTTACATTCTTTCTGCCACCGTTTCCACATTAGACCCTGATCCTTGGAAGGTGTGATCAAGATGTTACTCAATACTCCAGTCCCTTCTTTCCAGCACTGTGATATCTTCTGAGTCATCCCAAAGTCACTGCAATCTGAAAAGAGAAGATTCTCTACCCAAAGTGAGAATAGCGTTAATATAAGGGTATAAATATTAAGAGAAGTGCTTACTGGGCAGTTTGATAAGCATAGTATATACATTTTTCCAGACATCAGCAGATGTTACACCCCTGGGGCTCATGACTACCCCTGTTTGAAGTTTTCAGTATCAGGGATGTGTTTCCCCCCCATGGAGCAGACCTCCAGTCCAATTGGAGGGCAGTTGGTTTCTACCATGACAGACGTGCCACTATTGCAGCCATTGGCTCATTTGGTCATATGCTTATTTCTGACAGTTCTTAGAGTAGTAGTCAAGTTCAACCAAACTTTACAATTAAGGATTTCACAGAGCCTTGTTAATGTTTTGTTTTTTTTTTTCCATCTTGCGCAAGTAAGGAACAGGCTCTTAAGGACTCCGCTATTCAATCAAAACAGGAAAATGTTGTTTTGCTGGACGTAGTGGTGCACAGCTGCATTCCTGCATGTAGGAGGTGGTGGCAGGAGGGCCAGGAGCTCCTGGTTATCCTTGGCTTCAAAACTTCAAGGCCCCACCTTGTTTTCTGTTTGTTTTTTTAAATATATTTTATTTATTTATTTATTTGATTTCAGCCACTGTAAACGAATAGATGTGCCTCCTGTGCATCTGGTTTACATGGGTCCTGGAGAATCAAACTGGGATCCTTTGGCTTTGCAGGCAAATGCCTTAACTGCTAAGCCATCTCTCCAGCCTTGAGACCTTGTTTTTTTTTGTTTTGTTTTCCAATCAAGGTCTCTGAATCTTTATTTTTTACACAGTGGTTATATAGGGGAAGAAAAAGGGGAGAATAAGCTGGCTGACGGGATTTAGGGCCTTGGAATTGTCAGGAAACTTAGAGGGGATGTAATCAGGTGTTTATCTAATCTTGCCTCAATGGCTTCACATGCTGATTGCACCAGGCTTCACAGCCTGACCATAAACTGGTCTTTTGCAAAAGATAAGATTCTGTAAGCAGTCTGCTGAGTGATGGATGGACCAGCTTTCTGAATAATGAGTCAACTCATGAACAGGCCCAGTCAAAATGGAGAGGCTTTTGCTCTATGGCTCCTAACAGTGTAACTGTAATTTTATTTCACAATAGGGAAATCCTGTGGGTATTTGATGTGGTGATTGGATCTAGACTGGTAGATTTGTCTTTTGCTCTGAGAAGCTTCCAGTAGTGTGCCTTTTCATTCTTAGATGAGTGAAATGAGTTGATGGACTAGGTGAGCCAGTGGAGAGACCTTGAGGTTGAAGATTTGGAAATGAGCGTGGTCCGTGGGGGAGGGCATCATGCTGGGTCTTAGCTGGCCAGTAAGAGGCCTGAGCTGGCCAGGGAGCTATGCCAGGAATATGGCTGGATATAGTAGGCTCTGGCAGGAGCTGGAGCTGGCAATCCAATGGCCTAGGCCACATCCTGAAGTGTGTGGGATCCCACAGGACTACAGCATTTAGCCTGTCAGTGATCAACAGATTCCAACAGAGAGGTTTCTAGAAGAGAAGCCTTCAGGGCTTCATGGATCCAGTCAAAGGTACCCATGGGCAATGCTTGCTCTTGGCACACTTACTAGGCCATCCAAAGGCCAGCTACAAAGTCAGATGTTGAAGGTGAGATCCCAGAGCTCAACGACAGCATCACCTCTACTAGACTTCTGTCCTGAGTGAGGTTGGAAAGATCTTGTTTCATTAGCAGCAGACAAAAATGGGGAAACCTATCAACTCAGAGAGAGGGGTGTAAGTCTAAACCTCAAAACTGTGATAAATACACTGTCAGTGTAGGCTGTAGAAACTACTTTTCTGAATGCATATTTAACAGGACTCTTGGGTTGGCGGACTTGATGCCCTGAGCTTTTCAAGTGCAGAGGAACTCTGTGCTGTGTGGCAGCCTTTTTGCTGTTCTTTCGCTAGCCTCTCTTCTTAGCCCTACACGAAGGATCAATGAGGACACTGCAGCTCTTCAAGACCTTGTTTTTTAAAGTTTTATTTTTGTTTATTTATGTATTTGCAAGGAGAGAGAGAATGAGAAAAAGAGGGAGTGGACACACCAAGACTTTCTGCCACTGCAAACAAACTCCAGTTGCATGTGCTACTTTGAGCATCTGGCTTTATGTGGGTACTGGGGAATTGAACTTGGGTTGTCAAGCTTTGGAAGCAAGCATCTTTAACTGCTAAGCTATCTCTCCCGCCCTATTTTTTAGAACATAAAATAAGACAAAGAAATTATGTTTCTTGTGTCTCCTTTATTCATGATAGTATGTTACACATACATTTCCTTCACTGATACTCTGTTGCTCTTGAGATGACATAGCAGTGTTTCATTGTTTATCTATTTATATGCCCTTCTTTTTGGCACAGGTCCAGATGTGAAAAAGCTTTGTGTCCTTAGCCAAATTTTGAAGGATACATCTATAACTATCAACCATGCAATTATTACCAGCTATAGCATCGAGAATTTCCAGGATGAATGTAGATGCATTTTGGAAAGACTGAAGACAGATGGACAGTTCATTTTGGCCAGGAGAGTAGCAGAGTTAGCGGAGTTACCTGTGGACAGCTTGGTTATTGAAGAGGTATCTATCATTAATCTTTTAAGTTAATGAAGCTGTTAGTTTTTTAAATGAATATTGAACAGAGAACCAAGTGAGATATAACTTATAGACGAGGCTTTACCTTTGACACACACAGTTTTAAAATACTTATTTGCAAGCAGAGAGAGAAGAGACAGAGAATGGGTACATAAGGGCCTCCAAACACTGCAAGTGAACTCCAGATGCACATGCCACTTTGTGTGTGTGGCATTATGAGGATACTGGAGAGTCAAACCTGGGTCGTTAGGGTTTGCAGGCAAGTGCCTTAAAATAAATTGGAGGCTGGGCTCAAGAGATGGCTTAGTGGTTAAGCGCTTGCCTATGAAGCCTAAGGACCCTGGTTCAAGGCTCGATTCCCCAGGACCCACGTTATCAGATGCACAAGGGGGCGCACATGTCTGGAGTTCATTTGCAGTGACTGAAGGCCCTGGTGTGCCCATTCTTTCTCTCTGCCTCCTCCTCTCTGTCGCTCTCAAATAAATAAATAAAAATAAACAAAAATTTAAAAATAAATAAGTAAATAAATTGGAGGACTATTCTGACTCAGTTCTTTAGAGGTGCTGAAATGAGTTTCAGGTGAAAATACCTTTATTAAAACCAGTCACCAGTAGTGGGAAAAGCTGAGATTGAGTTGGCCGATAGCAAAGCTGTCAGGACAAAGGAAGTTCCTTACTTGGGTAGACTTTTAAAGGGAGGGGTCTAACTAAAGATAAGGACTTGCTACCAAGTGGGCATGACTTGCACTGCTGTATGCTGAGGGCTAGGAAAACACCAGAAGTTACTGACCATCCATCAGGTTGCCATGTTTCTGCCTCTGCCTGCAGCAGTCTGTGTTCTAATGGTCACAGCAGGGGCTTGTAAGGCTCTATCCCTGACACTGCACAGCAGCATGGTGATTCTGCAGCAGCATCTGCTCTCTTAATAGGGATAAGCTTAGCATGTTCGTTATTGAAGAAGATATGCTTTAAAGTAAGCACAGTCTGCAGAACGCACTATCACTATTTTCATTTGAATCAAATTAAATAGAAGCTAGCTTTCTCTTGAACCTCATTCAACTAGATAAATTAAAAATTATTTTTCATACTTTAACTTTCTAGGGTCATCTAATGTTTCTTATATTATCAAGTCCCATGTTCTCTCATATGATTTGGTTTTAGTAACTATGATACATATTTATGATACTTCTTTATCCTAAAAAGGCTGAATTTGCTTTGTTTACTTTCATAGATAATCCAGGAAATGCAGACTTTAAAACACCTTGAACATTGGTCTCTAAAACAAGCAAGAATTGACTTCTGGAAAAAATGCCATGAGAATTTTGAGAAAAACTCCATTTCAAACAGAGCAGCTTCTTCCTTTTTTTCTACCCAGGCCCTTGTGGCCTGTGACCACCCAGCTGGACAAAGCAACATGGAGGAGTGCCATCTGCTGCTCACCCTGGCGGGGCACTGGCTTGCCCAGGAGGACCCAGTTCCCTTGGACAAGCTGGAGGAGCTAGAGAAACAGATCTGGATCTGCCGTATCAGCCAGCAAACCCTCAGAGGGAATCGAGAGCAAACAGAGACCAGATTGTCTCGACAGACAATTTCAACTAATGGTGAACTTTCCTTTGATAGCTTAGCCAGTGAGTTTTCTTCCTCCAGGTTGACTGCTCTGAACACATCAAAATATTTAGAACTTAATGGCCTTCCATCCAAAGAGACTTGTGAGAAGAGATTGGATTGGAAAGATCAGGAATCTTTGAACTTTCTGATTGGGCACCTACTGGATGATGGTTGTGTGCATGAAGCAAGTAGAGTATGCCAGTATTTCCATTTCTATCATCAAGATGTGGCCTTGGTGCTGCACTGCAGAGCCCTAGCCTTGGGAGAGGCGAGTGTGAATGAGCTGCACCCAGAGATCTGTGCTCTCCTTCAAAGCTCTGAGCTGCCTGAGGAAGAGGAGAACCCTGACACTGCTCTACGGAAAGTCCACAGCAGTAAGTGAAGGAAGTCACACTGCCCTCACTTGCCCACTTTGCCACTTGGTGCCAAAAAGGGAAAGATCCCTTGTGACATAATAGTTACACTCAGGTAAAGGGCCATAAAAACTACCAAAAGGTAGTCAACGAAGTAACAAACGTCTATCTCTTCACCTGAATAGGAGAGATTCCATCTGGCTTGTAGCTAGTTCACTGACCATTAGTCTATGCAGTATGATTATAACTGTACATCTATAGTATACAGAAATAAGGTATTCATGTTAATCTTGTATCATATAACTTTGTTAAACTTGCTTTTTTCTAATAATTTGACTATAGATTCCTTGGTTTGATCTGTGATTTACTCATATACTCAAAACTTTTTCTTCTTCCATTTCCAGAATGCCCTGCTTATTTCATTTACTTTCTGTCTGAAGCATTCCCTTCAAGAGCTGCCTTGCTAGCAACAGGTTATTAGTTTTTGTTGTTTTGTTTTGATGTAGGGTCTCACTCTAGCCTAGGCTGACCTAGAACTCACTCTGTAGTAGTCCCAGGCTGGCCTTAAACTCAAGGCGATCCTCCTCCCTTTGCCTCCTGAGTGCTGGGATTACAGGCGTGCACTACCATGGCTGGCTAGTTTTAGTTTTTTTCTTTTCTTTCATTTTTTTTTTTTTGTTGATTTTTTTCTGTCATTTCTTCCTTTCCTGGGAATGTTTCTATTTCACCTACATTTTTAGGTTTAATTTTTTTTTTAACTGACAACTTCCATAATTGTAGACAATAACCCATGGTAATTCCCTCCCTCTCTCAACTTTCCCCTTTGAAACTCCACTCTCCATCATATCCCTTCCCCCTCTCAATCTGTCTCTTTTATTTTGATGTCATGATCTTTTCCTCTTATTATGATGGTCTTGTGTAGGTAGTGTCAGGCACTGTGAGGTCATGGATATCCAGGCCATTTTGGGTCTGGAGGAACACTGTGTAAGGAGTCCTACCCGTCCTTTGGCTCTTACATTCTTTCTACCACCTCTTCGGCAATAGACCCTGAGCCTTGGAAGGTGTGATTGAGATATTTCACTCCTCTGTCACTTGTTCTCAGCACATTGGTGCCTTCTGAGTCATCCTAAAGTCACTGCCATCTGAAAAGAGAAGGTTCTCTACCAAAAGTGAGAGTACCATTAATATATTAGTATGAATATTAAGAGAAGTGATTAACGTGCAGTTTGGTGAACATAGTATATACATTTAGCCAGACAGCAGCAGACATTACACTCCTAGGGCTCATGACTATCCCTATTGTAGGTTTTCAGGATCAGGGATGTATTCCCTCTTTTAGAATGGGTCTCCAGTCCAATTAGAGAGCAGTTGGTTCCCTCCATAACAGACATGCCACTATTGCACCTGTTTGCTCATTTATCCTTGCTGGCTAAATTTAAGGCTAGCAGTGTCCATTGTTGAGTATCTTCACTGGTGTTTTCTCTTTCTCCCATTGAACTGCATGCAGCGTAGCTTTCTGTCAGCTGGTCTGCATAGAGGAGGTTTCCAGTTCAGCTCCAGTAAGATTTCTCAGTCAGCTTGCAGCCTAAGTATGTGGAGTCTTCAGCAGTAGTCTTACCATCTATTCTTGGTGGGAATACAAAAGCCTCAGCAATGGCCTGTAATGATTTGGGGTTATCAGTGACCTCCCTTGCCAACAACTTACTAGGAAGTATCCCATCCCTGGCACTGAGAATTTTCTAGTAACAATCTATGGCTTCTGGGTATGCCATTGTCCAAAAACGTAGATTTCCATATGATGTCTTTGTATCCTCTCAGCTTTTAATTACCTCTCTCTCCACCTTTCCTTTACTTAATCTCTTATCTTGACTCATTTCACCCCCATTAATCTGTTCTTCTACTTACACATATGCAATACCATTCTGTTAAGTGCCCCCTCCCTCCCTTTCTATTCCCTTTGCATCCGCTTTCTAGCTTACTGTCCTCTGCTACTGAGTTTTATTCCTACTGGTTTGTTGGCTTTTTCTTTTTCTTTTCTTGACAGGATCTTGTTGTGTAGCTCTGGCTGGCTGGAACCTGATAGTAACCAAGCTGAATTTATGGCGATCCTCCTGTCTCTGCCTTATAAGTGCTTGTATTAACAGGCTTGTGCCACCACACCTGGCATCAATTTTTTGAAAATGTGTTTATGTAATGGCATCTATTTTGTGTTATATGGCAGATTTTTTCTGCATAGAAAACTGTTAACTATTGCCAGCTTTATCAAAAGCAGCTGGGTCAGGCTGGAGAGATTTCTTAACAGTTAAGGTGCTCACCTGCAAAGCCAAAGGACCCAGGACCCAGGCTTGATTTCCCCAGGACCCACATAAGCCAGATGCACAGGGTGGCACATGCATCTGCAGTTTGTTTGCAGTGGCTGGAAGTCCTGATGCACCCATTCTCTTTTTATCTGCCTCTGTCTCTCTCTCCTACTTTTTCTCCCTCTCTCTGAGATAAATACATAAAATAATTTAAAATACATACATATATATATATATATATATTTAAAAAGCAGCTGGGTCAACCCATCTCTCCAGCCCTGTCATTTCTTTTCTTTTCCCTCAATTTTTATTAACATTTTCCATAATGATAAAAAACATCCCATGGTAATACCCTCCCCCCCAACTTTCCCCTTTGAAATTCCATTCTTCATCATATCTCCTCCTCATCTCAATCATTCTACTTCCATATATACAATACCAACCTATTAAGTACCCTCCTCCCTTCCTTTCTCCTCCCTTTATATCTCCTTTTTAACTTACTGGCCTCTGCTACTGAGTTTTTTCCTTCTCATTCAGAAGCCCGGTCATTTGTAGCTAGGATCCACATATGAGGGAGAACATGTGGCACTTGGCTTTCTGGGCCTGGGTTACCTCACTTAGTATAATCCTTTCCTGGTCCATCTATTTTGCTGCAAATTTCATAACTTCATTTTTCTTTACTGCTGAGTAGAACTCCACTGTATAAATATGCCATATCTTCATTATCCACTTATCAGTTGAGGGACATCTAGGCTGGTTCCATTTCCCAACTATTATAAATTGAGCAGCAATAAACATGGTTGAGCACGTACTTCTAAGGAAATGAGATGAGTCCTTAGGATATATGCCTAGGAGTGCTATAGCTGGGTCATATGGTAGATCAATCTTTAGCTGCTTTAGGAACCTCCACACTGATTTCCACAATGGCTGGACCAGATTGCATTCCCACCAGCAGTGTAGAAGGGTTCCTCTTTTTCCACATCCCCGCCAACATTTATGATCATTTGTTTTCATGATGGTAGCCAATCTGACAGGAGTGAGATGGAATCTCAATGTAGTTTTAATCTGCATTTCCCTGATGACTAGTGACATAGAACATTTTTTAGATGCTTATATGCCATTCATATTTCTTCCTTTGAGAATGCTCGATTTAGCTCCATAGCCCATTGTTTGATTGCCTTGTTTGATTTTTTATTATTTAACTTTTTGAGTTCGTTGTATATCCTAGGTATTAATCCTCTATCAGATATTTTTCCCCATTCTGTAGGTTGCCTCTTTGCTTTATTCGTAGTGTCCTTTGCAGTGCAAAATCTTTGTAATTTCATGAGGTCCCAGTGATTAATCTGTGGTTTTATTGCCTGAGCAATTGGGGTTGTATTCAGAAAGTCTTTGCCAAGACCAATATGTTGAAGGGTGTCCCCTACTTTTTCCTCTAGCAGTTTCAGAGTTTCTGGTGAGGAGATGGAACTCAAGTAGTTTTAATTTGTATTTCCCTGATGTCTGAGGATGTAGTACACTTTTTTAGATGTTTGTAGACCATTTGTATTTCTCCTTTTGAGATATCTTTATTTAGTTCCACAGCCCATTTTTTGATTGGGTTATTTGATTTTTTTTTTAATCATTTATGTTTTTGAGTTCTTTTTATATCCTGATATTAATCCTCTGTCAGATGTATAGCTGGCAAAAATTTTCTCCCATTCTGTAGTTTGCCTCTATACTCTATTCACTGTACAAAAGCTTTTCAATTTCATGAAATCCCAGTGGTTGGTTAGTGGTTTTACTTGCTAAGAAACTTGGTTATATTCAGAACCTTGTTGCCTAGGCCAAGATGCTGAAGTGTTTCTCCTACTTTTTCCTCTAGCAGTTTCAGGTCTGGTATTAAGGACTTTGATCCATCTGGACTTGATTCTTGTACATAGAGAGAGATAAGGGTCTATTCTTCTACACATAGATATCTAGTTTCCCCATCACCATTTGTTAAAGAGACTGTCTTTCCTCCAATGAAGATATTTGGCATTCTTGTCAAAAATTAGATGGCTGTAGCTGCCTGGATTAACATCTGGGTCCTCTGTTCTGATCCACTGATCTCCATGTCTGTTTTTGTGCCAGAACCAAGCTATTTTTGTTACTATGGTTCTGAAATATAGCTTACAATCAAGCATGGTGATACCACCAGCCTTTTGTTGCTTAGAATTGTTCTATTAGAGGTTTCTTTTGTACTTCCAAAATAATTTTAGGTTTTTTTTTAAATTTCCATGAAGAATGCCACTGGAATTTTGATTGGGACTGCATTAAATGTGTAGATAGATTCCTTTTGTAAGACTGACATCTTTACAATATTGATTCTTCCAATCCAAGAGCAGTGAATGTCTATTTTCTTGTGTCTTCAGCAATTTCTGTCTTGAGTGTTTTTAAAGTTTTCATTGTAGAGATAGATCCTTTACTTCCATGGTTAGGTTTATTCCAAGGTACTTTTTTTTTTTTGATGCAATTGTGCATGGTAGTATTTCCCTGATTTCCTCCTCAGAACATTTGTTATTAGCATATAAGAAAGCTACTGATTTCTGTGTTTATTTTGTATCCTGCTACATAGCAGTAGTCATGCTTATCAGCTCTAACAGTTTCCTGGGAGAGTCTTTAGGGTCCTTTATGTATAGAATCATATCATCTGCAAATAATGATAATTTGATCTCTTCCTTTCCAATTTGTATCTTTTATGTGTGTCTCTTATCTTATTGCTATAGCTAAAACTTCCAGTACTATATTAAATAAAAGTGGGGACAGTGGATACCCTTCTCTGTTCCTGATTTTAGTGGAAATGCTTGGAGTTTTTCTCCATTTAGTATAATGTTGGCTATAGGTTTGCTGTAAATAGCCTTTATTATGTTGAGATATGTTCCTTCTATTCCCAGTTGCTTGAGGACTTTTACCATGAAGGGGTGTTGGATTTTGTCAAATTCCTCGTCTGCATCTATTGAGCTGATCATGTGATTTTTGTTCTTCAATCCATTGATATATTACATTTCTACATTTGTGTATGTTGAACCATCCCTGTATATCTGGGATAAAACTTTCCTGGTTGGGGTGAATAATCTTTCTGATATACCCTTATATTCTGTTTTCCAGTATTATGTTCATGAAGGAGGTTGGTCTGTAATTTGCTTTGTTTTCTATCAGGTTTTGGTATCAGGGTGATGCTGTCTTCATAGGAGTTTAGTAGTATTCCTTTTCTATTTTATGGGAAACTTTGAGGAGCATTGGTGTTCTTTTGCATGAAGATCTAATAGAATTCAGCACTGTGTCCATTTGGGCCTGTGCTGCTTTTTGCTTGGGAGATTTTAAAATTAATTTATATGTATGAGAAGAGAGAGAAGGAGAGAAAAAGAGGCAGATAGAGAGGGGCACATCAGGGCCTCCAGCTACTGTAGACTAACTCCAGATGAACGTGTCCCCTTGTGCATCTGGCTTCCATGGGTCGTGGGGAATTGAACCTTGGTCCTTTGGCTTTGTAGGCAAATATCTTAACTGCTAAGCCATCTCTCCAAACCAGATTTTTTTTTGTTTTGTTTTGTTTTTCGAGGTAGGGTCTCTAGCCCAGGCTGACCTGGAATTCACTATGGTGTCTCAGGGTGGCCTTGAACTCACGGCGATCCTCCTACCTCTGCCTCCCAAGCACTGGGATTAAAGGTGTGCGCCACCACGCCTGGCCCAAACCAGATTTTTTATAACTGCTTTGATCTGTTTGATTTGGTCTGTTTAAATGGTTTATCTCATCTTGATTTAATTTTGGTATGTCATATAAATCTAGGAAGTCATCCATTTCAGATTTTTAAACATAGTGGACTTTATGTTCTTACAGTATGTCCATGATTTTCTGAATTTCATTGGTATATATTGTTATGGTGTCATTTTCATCTCTAATTTTATTAATATGTATCGCCTCTCTTTCTTTTGGTCAGATTTGCTTAGGGTTTATCTTATTTATCCTTTCAAAGAACCAACTCTTTGTTTCTTTGATACTTTGTATGATGTTTTTTGGTTTCCACTTCATTACTTTCCACACTAATTTTTAATATTTCCTCCCATCTACTGATTTTTGGTTTGCATTATTCCTTTCCTAAGGCCTAGGTTGAAGCATTAAGTTGTTTACTTGTGACCTTCCTTTTTTTTTTTTTTTTTTAAGGTTGGGTGTGGCGGCTCATGCCTTTAATTTTCTTTTAAATTTATTTATTTGAGAGCGACAGACTCAGAGAGAAAGACAGATAGAGGGAGAGAGAAGGGGCGCGCCAGGGCTTCCAGCCTCTGCACATGAACTCCAGACGCGTGCGCCCCCTTGTGCATCTGGCTAACGTGGGACCTGGGGAACCGAGCCTCGAACTGGGGTCCTTAGGCTTCACAGGCAAGCGCTTAACCGCTAAGCCATCTCTCCAGCCCTGATTTGTATTTTAATCCCATTGTGGTCAGATAGTACAAGGAATTGTTTCAATTTTCCTCTATTTGTTAAGATTTGCTTTGTGACCTAATACATGGTTTAGAGAATGTTCCATGCACTGTTGAAAAGAATGTGTATTCTGCAGCATTTTCTTTCTCTCTCTGCTTTCAAATAAATAAACATAAAATTTTGTTTTGGTTTTTTGAGGTTGGTTTTCACTTTAGCCCAGGCTGACCTGGAATTCACTCTGTAGTCTCAGGGTGGCCTCAAACTCATGATGATCTTCCTACCTTTGCCTCCCAAGTACTAGGATTAAAGGCATGTACCACCACGCCCGGCTCAAAAAAATTATATATATATATTTTAAAAATCAAATAATTATGGAGAGAGAGAGAGAGAGGCTGGAGAGATGGCTTAAGAGGTTAAGGCACTTGCCTGCAAAGTCTAAGGACCCAGGTTTGACTCCCCAGTACCCATGTATAGCCAAATGCACAAAGTGGTACATGCATCTGCAGTTCATTTGCAGCAGCCTAGAGGCCCTGGTACACATTCTCCTACCTTCTCTCTCCTTGCATATAAAATTTTTTTTAGCCGGGCATGGTGGCGCACGCCTTTAATCCCAGCACTCGGGAGGCAGAGGTAGGTGGATTCCCATGAGTTCAAGGCCACCCTGAGACTACAGAGTGAATTCCAGGTCAGCCTGGACCAGAGTGAGACCCTACCTTGAAAAGCCAAAAAAAAAAATTTTTTTTTAATCCAAAGTGGATTTTAATTTTGCCGTCCTTTTAAAGTTTATTTGACTTTTAGAAACAGGTACATAGAAGACTGACGAAGGAAAAGGGAAACTGGCAGCAGGACTGAGATACAAGGGTCAGGTGGTAACCAAGGCAGTGACTGGAGAGGTTTTGGAGATAGACGGCCCAATCTGTTGACTTGTTTGACACAAGGAGAAAGTGGGGAGGAGTATGTGTGTAGTTGATCTGTAGAGCAGTAGTGTAGTTTTGAGTCTGAAGTAGCCATGAGGCCACTGAAGTAATCCTGGATGGGGTTTCTGAAAGATTATGATGAAAGAAGTTGAGGTGGAGCCCTGTCAGAAGAGGGGATGGAGAGGCCGTCCTGGATTGTTAGTGCCAAGAGCTGTGCACAGAGACGTGAAGTCACAGGGAGCTGAAGAGAGGCCTTTTCCTGCCAGCCTTACTTGTTTGCTTTCAGCTTCAAGTTTGGAGAGTCAATCATTTGTGATGGTGCCACCCAATGACGAAATAGTGATGACTCTGAAAACTCTGACAAGCAAGTGCCTCAATGGGAAGAACTACTGTCGGCAGATCCTCTGTCTGTATGAACTTGCCAAGGTATGTGCCACAGGAGCCCACTCAGAGAGTGAGGGAGGTGGACCTGGAACATGTCCTCAGCAGCTCTTGAGATGGTAATCTTGGGAGGGCTGGGGATGTGGGCGAGTGGTACGGCCCTTGCCTAGTGTGTCCAAGACCCTGGGTGTGATCCTTAGTACCACAAGGATACAGATAATAACGAGCTTTTGTTAGGATGTTGGCCCATTTGGGGACTAGAAGGGAGGACAGTAGGCTAAATGCCATACTAGTTTGAGTCTTGGCTGCAGCTCACCCAACCAGAAAGCTAGGGCAAGAGATTTCACTTTCATAGGTCTCTGGCAACTTGACTATGAGGGTTTCTTCTAGATTTCATGAGACACTCCATATTGAGTGCAATGCATATAAAAACAGAAGTCAGCAGGCATGGTGCATGCCTGGAATCCCAACACTCAGGAGATTGAGGCTAGCTTGGGCTACAGAGTGAGACTGTCTGAGAAAGCAAAACCAAAACAAACAAGTAGAGTATGGTAGTTCATGCCTGCAATCCCAGCACTCAGGAACTGGAGGCAGGATTGAATTTAAGGTCATCCTTGGCTACATAGCAAGTTGGAGACCAGCCTAGGATATGTAAGACCCTGTCTCAACAACAAACCACACCAAGCATGGTGGTTTAGAGGTAAGAGGACTGCTGAGTTTGAGGCCAGCCTGTGATTAGAGAGAACTCCAGGTCACCCTGGGCTACAATGAAAAAAATAAAAAGCCAGAGCATGGTGAGGCTTATTTATTTATTGTAAGAGAGAAAGAATGGGCATGCCAAGCCCTCCAGCCACTGCAAATTAACTCCAGAAGCTTGTGCCATCTTAGCTTTCATGTGGCCTGGGGAATTGAACTTGGGTCCTTAGGCTTTGCAGGTAAGCTTAGCCCAAGACATCTTTTTGAAATTGATTTAGCTGCTATTTGGGAAGTGTATTTTATTCCCCCTTTTTACATTTTTGTTTTGTTTTTTTCAAGGTATGATCTCCCTCTAGTCCAGGCTGACCTGGAAATCACTATGTAGTCTCAGGATGGCCTCGAACTCATGGGAATCCACCTACCTCTGCCTCCCAAGTGCTGGGATTAAAGGTGTGCACCACCATGCCCGGCTCCTTCTTACATTTTATAAAGACTAAAAAGCTCAGTGGAGGCAACTTAACTGATGTTTTCTGATGACAATTCTGCCCAGTTCTGTTTTTGATGAAAGGACTAAAAGTGTTAATTGCTTCTTCTATATTTCTTACCCAGGGTGAAGGATTTTTTTTTTTTTTTTTGAGAGCGACAGAGAGAAAGAGGCAAATAGAGAGAGGGAACGGGTGTGCCAGGGCCTCCAGCCACTGTAAACAAATTCCAGATGCATGTGCCCCTTGTGCATCTGGCTAACGTAGGTCCTAGGGACTCAAGCTTCAAACCAGGGTCCTCAGGCTTCACAGGCAAGTGCTTAACCACTGAGCCATCTCTCCAACCCAGGATTTTTAAAAATATTTTATTTTTATTTATTTGAGAGATATACAGAAATAGGCAGGTAGAGAGACACAGAGAGAGAATGGGCATGCCAGGGCCTCTAGCCACTGCAAACAAAGTCCAGATGCCTGTGCTCCCTTGTGCATCTGGCTAACATGGGTCCTGGGGAGTCAAACCTGGGTCCTTTGGCTTTGCAGACTAGCACCTTAACTGCTAAGCCATCTCTCCAGCCCTGGGTGAAGGATTTTTAAGCTCACAAAACAAAAGTCTGTGCACATGGCACTTCAGAAAGTCACCTTTGTTTTCACCTAGCTTCTAGAAATGATTGGCTTTCTTTCACTTCTAGGAACTGGGCTGTTCATATGCAGCTGTTGCAGCTGGGGATGGTGAAGCGATGCTTCGGGCAATCTTGGCCTCTCAGCAGCCTGATCGATGCAAACAAGCTCAGGCCTTCATCAGCACCCAGGGCCTCAAGCCAGACACTGTGGCTGAACTAGTGGCTGAGGAGGTGACTCGAGAGCTGCTGAAACCATCAGAGGGAACAGGTGTTATCTTCTAAACCGTCTAGGTCTTCCCAACCTCTCAGACCTCATTCTCAGGTTCCCAATAGCAGTGATTTGGGCATTATGTTCACAAAATTTGAATATTGCTCTCTGGAGTCCAGATTATTCTTGGAAAAGAATACATTCTATTCATTTTGTTGCTCTGTAATGTTTTATGATCATGCTTAGAGAAGCTCTGCCTTCTCTTAGACCAGAGAGCTTGGCAGTGGAACAGCTAGAGAGAGCTACATCAGCATTACTTCCTGGTCCCAGGCTTGGGCAAAACTGTCTTCCTGGCATCATGCTGTTGGTCCTCTCCCAACTCACAGCCTGTCTCCACATCTTCCTATACAGGACAAAAGCAGATAATCAACCCAGCAGAGGAAAGTCAAACATTTATTCAGCTAACTGCCCTATGCCAAGATCGCACATTGGTAGGCATGAAGTTGTTGGATAAGATTTCCTCAGTTCCACATGGGGAACTGTTTTGCAGTAAGTTCTTGACTTCTATTCTTACATCATTGAACCTAACTAAACAGGTCTCCACAACAGGATTTGGGTCATTGTTCTTATTCTGTAACCTACCCCTCCACTATAGCTTGTAAGTTCTTGTAGAAAACTATAAGGTTATTTGAAAAAAAAAAAAAAAAAAAGAGGTATGGGAAAGTATTCTAAAATTGTAAAGCACAGAAAATGGTAACCTTTGATTCTATATTATCCTACAAATGAGGATATTATTGTCTCAGTGTCATAAGAAACAGAAGCTGTGAGAAGCTGATTAACCTCTAGATGAGCTGGTTATTCCTATAACCCCAACAGTCAGTAGCTGAAGCAGGAAATCGAGAGTTCTAGGCCAGCTTGTATGAGAACCTCATCTCAATGAAACAAGGGCTGGGGCTGTATTTCAATGGCAGAATATTTGCCAGCCCTAAGGTTGGCACTCCAGCAACACACACACACACACACACACACACACACACACACACACACACAGAGACAGAGACAGAGACAGAGACAGAGCTGGGATTGGTGGTTCTTGCCGGTAATCCAAGCATTTACACCAATCCTGCTTCAGCTTCCTAAGTTTCAGACCAGCCTGGGCTGTAAAACAAATCCTTGTCTTAAAAGACAAAAATATGAGGCCGGGCGTGGAGGCGCATGCCTTTAATCCCAGCACCCAAGGGGCAGAGGTAGGAGGATCAACATGAGTTTGAGGCCACCCCGAGACTAAATAGTTAATTCCAGGTCAGCTTGAGCTACAGTGAGACCGTACCTCAAAAAACAGACAAACATATATATATATATATATATATATATATATATATATATATATATATATATATATATATATATATATGTTGATTTCCCAGGACCCACGTAAGCCAGATGCGTAAGATGGCACATGCATCTGGAATTCATTTGCAGTGGATGGAGGCCTTGGTGTGCCCATTCTCTCTCTCTCTAATAAATAAATACAAATAAAATAAAATAAATCACTGAGTGGTAGAGCAGTGCTATTTGAAACTAGTCTGATTTCAAAGCCCATTCATTTTCACAATGTTTAATTCATTACATGCATTCAATAGGGAGGCTTTATCTAATACCTTTTCCCTGCAAGAGTAGGGGTATACTAGGCAAAGGATATTTCCCAGTGGTTGAACATACTTGTTTAGTTAGTATGTCTAAAGTCCTGGGCAACACAAAAACAAAGGCATTATAAGGCATAAAATATTGATACATTTTTAACTTTATATGCTATTGTTAACATTTTTCATGACATTGTGAAGTCTATATATAATTTAATGATTACACAGTCTTTCTCATATATAATTAAAACCATGTATTCTTGTGGGAAATCTTTGCTATTTTTAACATGCTGATGCTGCCCTTGGAGGACAGTTCTCTCAGGCAGATCCCTCACCCTCTTGCCAGGCAGAAGGTAACCAGGAGTTACAATTTCATCTTATATCAGTGTCCTCCCCACCCAGCCACAGAGCTCCTGATCCTGGCCCATCACTGTTTCACCCTGACATCCCACATGGAGGGCATCATCAGAGTCTTACAGGCTGCCCGGATGCTTACAGATAATCACCTGGCCCCCAATGAGGAGTATGGACTGGTGGTAAGTAGTCTTCTGAAGCCCACCCTCTGTCCTGGGTTTGTTTTTTTTTGGGGGGGGGTTGTTGTTGTTTGCTTTTGATTTTTTGGGGTAGGGGCTCACCCTAGCTTAGGCAGACATGGAATTCACTATGTAGTCTCAGGGTGGCCTTGTACTTACAGGTGTGTGCCACCACACCTGTCCTCTGGGGCATTTTTTGAAAGGAGCAGTTAGGCTGGGGCTCCAGCTCAGAGCTGATGGAGCCTCAGGGAATTCTGCCCATCTACTTGAGAATGATTGGCCAGATGGCCCAGCCCTCTGCACTGTTAGGATTTCTGAAAAAGCAGAAAGCAAAAGGGCTCCCGCCACATTCCAGGTTGTACCCTCTTGATGGGATAGTCAGCGTTTCTCAAGGGCCAATACAGCTGCATTGTTCCCCAAGAGAACCCATCTATGAAAGAACTACTTAAAGCCTCATGCCTCCCAAATTCTTTGACCCAGGTAGGCAATTAAACTATAGGAGTAGTGACAAGCAGCAGCACTTACCCATAAGGGTACCTCAGCACTTGATAAATCAGTCAAGAAACAGAAGGGTGACTAGTCAGTGACGTCCTAAAGATTCACTTCCAACCCCCCTCCTTACACAAGCCCATTGGATGAATAGGAAGGCCTGATGCATGGTAGCCTGGCCATTAGCCCTTCTGCCCATGGTGCTGGCATGTGAATCACAGTACTGGGGCAGGTAGTAGTCTGGCTGACAACTGCAGGGGATGCTGACGTAAGGCCTTTCCTTCAGGTGCGTCTCCTCACTGGCATTGGAAGGTACAATGAGATGACATACATATTTGATTTGCTGCATAACAAGCACTACTTTGAAGTTCTGATGAGGAAGAAGCTTGATCCGGTAGGTGTGAAGCAGTGAGCTTCGGGATGGTGTACACACATTCGGGGTCTGAGCTGCTCTCAGGAACGTATCAGCGAGGGCCAGTAAATGTGCAGGAGGGAACTTCAGGACTCACACTGTTACATGTGGCTTAAATTAGAGTTCAGTTTAGCTAGTGATAATGTTGATACTAAGTATTGAAAATATTTGTTGCCTCTCACCATCAGTCACTGTTTTAAAAGTGCCTGTTTTAGGGCTGGGAAAATGGCTTAACAGTTAAGCTGTTTGCCTGTGAAGCCTAAGGACCCCAGTTTGATTCCCCAGGACCTGTATTAGCCAGATGCACAAGGAGGCACATGCATCTGGAGTTCATTTGCAGTGGCTGGAGGCCCTGGTGTGCCCATTCTCTTTCTCCCTATCTACTTATTTCTCTCAAATAAATAAATAGCATCTGCAGTTCATTTGCAGTGGCAGGCTTTGGTACCCCCGGTGTGTATCTGTCTCTCTCATTTAAAAATTTTGGGCTGGAGAGATGGCTTAGCAGTTAAAGACACTTGCCTGCAAAGCCTAAGAATCAATTCTCCAGGTTCCACGTAAGCCAGATGCACATGGTGGTACATAAGTGGAGTTTGTTTGCAGTGGCGCACCCATTCCTTCTTGCTATCTCAAATAAATTTTTAAAAGAAAAAAGCCAGGCGTGGTGGTGCATGCCTTTAATCCCAGCACTCAGGAGGCAGAGTTAGGAGGATTGCCATGAGTTTGAGGGCACCCGGAGACTACATAGTAAATTCCAGGTCAGCCTGGGCTAGAGTGAGACCCTACCTCAAAAAACCAAAACAAAAACAAATAAAAATAAACACCTGTTCTAGCAGGGACAAAATCCCTTAATCCCTTTTGAGAACCATGCTATAAGTGATCTGTTAGCTTTGAAGCTAGACTTGAGGGCTGCTAGAGGATTTTCTGGGGACCATGAAAAGTATGTGAAGAGCTAGTTTAGGAAGACATGCATAGGCCAGGATCAGAAAAGCCAAAGAAACATTTATGCTAATGATCAGAAAGAAGCCTGGTTTGCTCAGGTGTTTGGGCTCAAGAAGGCCTGCCTGTCTGTTCCCAGTATGTTGATACCTGGAATGTCACTCGTATTGCCTGTTTGCAAATCATTTGGGTGATTTTGTTGCCTTTGCTCATTTCACCTTTATAAGAGTTAAAACTAAAGTAGAAAAATAATCTCTTTAAAGTTCGGCCAGTTTTAGGACAAGCCAATCCTGATGACAGGAAAGGAGCCAACACTATACTGGATCTAAAGGCCTATCCTGGGCTGGAGAGATGGCTTAGTGGTTAAGCGCTTGCCTGTGAAGCCTAAGGACCCCGGTTCAAGGCTCGGTTCCCCAGGTCCCACGTTAGCCAGATGCACAAGGGGGCGCATGCGTCTGGAGTTCGTTTGCAGAAGCTGGAAGCCCTGGCACGCCCATTCTCTCTCTCTCCCCCTCTGTCTTTCTCTCTGTGTCTGTCGCTCTCAAATAAATTAAAAAAATAAATAAATAAAGGCCTATCCTCAGGTCCCTCATTTTTTTTCCCACTTGCCCAGCTGTACACTTTTTTTAAAATATATATATATATATATTTATTTATTTGAGAGACAGAGAAAATGGGCATGCCTCCAGCCACTGCAAACAAACTCCAGACACATGCACCCCCTTGTTCATCTGGTTTATGTGGATCCTGGAGAATTGAACTGTGGTCCTTTGACTTTGCAAGCAAGCACCTTAACCACTAAGCCATCTCTCTAGCCCAAGTTGTTTCTGAAGCAGTTTTGCACGTAAATACTTTTAATAACTTTATGATTACAAAAGTAATGTGCACACTCTTTCAAATGAATAAATAAAAAATATTTTTTAAAAAAGACTAGAGAGATGGCTTAGCAGTTAAAGCACTTACGTGCAAAGCCAAAGGCCCAGGTTTGATTCCCCAGGACCCACATAAACCAGATATACATGGTACATGCGTCTGGAGTATGTTTGCAGTGGCTAGAGGCCCGGGTGCCCATTCTCTCTCTCTCTGACTCTTTCAATAAATAAATAATATATAGCAATACCAAAAACGTCCTGTGTCTTTTCATCTGGAGATAGCCACTACTAACAAGTACCAATGTAGTTTAATGCCTACAAAGTATTCTTTTTTACTTTGTACATTCTGGCCATTTCTAACTAAATACCATTATGTTTTTGTTACATTGATTGATCTTACCACATTTCTTTTTACAAATAATTCAGTGGGGTGTGGTGGCCCACGCCTTTAATCCCAGCACTCAGGAGGCAAAGGTAGGTGGATCACTGTGACTTTGAGGCCACTTTGAGACTACATCAGCTTGGGCTAAAGTGAAACCCTAGCCTGAGAAAACAAAATAAAAAATTAAAATTAACTTATTTAGGTGGGAGGTAGCAGGGGAGAGAGAGAATGGGTGTGCCAGGGTCTCATGCCACTACAAAGGAACTCAATACACGTACCACTTTGGGCACATTTCCTCATGTGGGTACTGGGGAATCAAACCCAATTAATCAGGTTTTGTAAGCAAGCAACCTTTAACTGCTAAGCCATCTCCCCAACTTTTTTTTTTTTTTGACAGAGAAATGGACGAGGAGGGAGGGAGAGAATGGGTATACCAGGGCCTCCAGCCACTGCAAACAACTTCCAGATGCGCGCGCCCCCTTGTGCATATGTTTTATGTGGATTCTGGTGAATCAAACCTGGCTTTGTAGGCAAACGCCTTAATCACTAAGCCATTTCTCCAGCCCCTCCCCCTTTTTGAGACAGTTTCACTCTCTCAAGCTGACCTGGAACTTCCTCTATAGCCTGTCTTAAACTTGCAACAGTCCTCCTATACCTCAGCCTCCCAAATATGGCACTAAAGACTTGTGCCACCATGCATAGACTCTCTGCTTATTGTTTAATTTCTAGAAAATGAAATTAGGGGGAGGTGGCTCAGTGGATGAGTTCAGTTCCTCAGCACCCATTTAAATAGCTGGATGTGGCCATACTCGCCTCTAATTGCAGTCATGTAGGGAACAGAGACTGAAGTGCTGGGTTTGCTGGTCAGTGTAACCAGAGGTTGGGGTGGGGAAAATGGCAGTCCCAGGTTCAATGAAGGCAGGTGAGAGGGCACCTGATGTCCTCCTTTAGCTTCTGCACCTATGCATATAAGTGTATGTGCTACATACAAAGAGAATAAAACTGTAAGAAGAAAATGGAATTGAAGCCAGGCATGGTGGTGCATGCCTTTAATCTCAGCACTTGGGAGGCAGAGGTAGGAGAATCACTGTGAGTTCAAGGCCACCATAGAATACATATGAATTCCAGGTCAGGCTGGACTAGAGTGAGACCCTACCTCGAACTCCCCCCCCCCCAAAAAAAAAGGAAATGAAAAAGGCATTGTTAGATCCGCATGCATTAAGGTATGTCTTTTCTGACCAGGTTTATAACACTCCCAAAAGAAAAGGGTGCATGCTTATTTCCTTACACTCCAAATAGTATTGCTTTTGAATTTATTTTCCTGGATATTTTAAGGAACTCACAGAACCGAAGGACTCAGCCAGTCCTGCCCCACATGCTTACTGAAATTTGATATTCCATTTTTCCTGGCCAGAATGGTACCCTGAAAACAGCCCTGCTGGACTACATCAAACGCTGCCGCCCTGGAGACAGTGAAAAGCACAACATGATTGCCCTGTGCTTCAGCATGTGCCGGGAGATTGGGGAGAACCATGAGGCAGCTGCCTGCATCCAACTGAAATTGATTGAGTCTCAGCCCTGGGGTAAGAAAGGTCATAGCACTACCTTCAAAGTAGTCCCCTAATGCCAACCCTGTAAGTTTCTGAGAGGTAAGAGCCAGTGTCCATGAGACTGGTGTTAAGAGCTGAGGTATCTCACTTAGCACCAACCCACCTGGCAATACAGTAACCTTAGAATTATGTTCTTAAGTTCGGTGGCCTGTGTATGCAAGAAACCACTATGCATGCTGATACCCAAATACCACCTCAGAATGAACTTCTACCAGGGAGTACATTTCTAGCCCAAAAGCCTTTATCTGAGATATACTGCCTCTGTGAAAATGACTGGGATAATTCTTTTAGCTCATTGTCATGGTGTGACCTGGAGAGCGAGACTCAGCAAGTGTCTTATTCCCTTGTAGAGGACATCCTCAAGGATGGGCCCCACCTGAAGCAGCTCCTGGTCAAGGCCCTGACACTGATGCTAGATGCAACAGAGAGTTATACCAAGGTAACCAGTGTTTATCCTTGAGTTAGGAGGTCTGTAGTAGTAGAGATTACTTTCTTGTTTTGGGGCTCTTCCAAGTGAAGAAGGATATAATAATCCAAGCAAGGGCAGAGGAGTGAGTAGTTGTTGACGATCCAGAGAAGAGATGATGGTAGCAAAGTTTTTCTTTCCTGTGCCTTTTCCACCTTTGTCCTCCAGGACTTCTGTGTGCGACAGGCCCTGCATTGTAAACGACTTGCCAAGCTGATAACACTACAGATTCACTTCCTGAACAGTGGCCAGAACACAATGCTCATCAACCTGGGCCATCATAAACTCACGGACTGTATCATGGCCCTACCTCGGTTCTATCAGGTGAATAAGAACATTCTGGCCAATATTGGTACATCTTATGGTGTCCTCACTCTTGGGGTCCAGAGGCTCAGTGATTTCCATATTTTGTTGTCCTACAACAATCTCCTAAGCCTGACAGTTTTTGAATGGAGTACCCAGAGCAGGACTGAAAAACAGGTCTGCCCAGAGATTAAATCTTGGCCTTTAAACTAAAGGGATTGAAATCTGGGTTTGGTGGCCTATGTGTGTAATCAGTCCTAGTACTCAGGAGGCTGAGATAGGAAGATCACCAAGTTAAAGGCCATCCTGAGCCACAGAATGAGTTCCAGGTCAGCCTAGGCTATACTGAGATCACATCTCAAAAAGTACACATCAGGGGTAGTTGGAAATAAAAAGGATTGCTATCAGGGACCTGCTCTTTATACAGCTGAGTTTTTTCCCAACAGTTTAACCAATCCATTGTGAAGAAGATTAAAAGCACAAGTAGAAGGGGGTATGGTAAGGGAACTGCTAAGTACACACCAGACTTTTCACCAACTCTGACATGCAGAGCCTTTTAGATAACTTATACTGATCATAGCTCACTGTGTGCAGTACTGCTTCCTAGAAGTTTGCCTTCAACTTTATATCACATGGGATCTAATGGTGCCATCCTTTCTCCCATCCTTTTAAGGCTTCTATTGTGGCTGAGGCCTATGACTTTGTTCCTGATTGGGCTGAAGTTTTGTACCAACAAGTGATTCTTAAAGGAGATTTTAATTACTTGGAAGAATTTAAGCAGCAAAGGTTATTAACACCCAATATATTTGAAGAAATTTCAAAAAAGTAAGTATTACAAAATTGGCTATAAGCCAAATATAGTGAGCACATGCCTATAATCCCAGCTTGGGAGGTGTAAGTTTAAGGTTAGCCAGGGCTACATACTGACACTATTTTAGTAAGAAAGAGAGAAAGAAAGGGAGAGAGGAGGTAGTGGGGGAGAAAGAAAAAAAAGTAGACTGTAAGCTGAAAACCCCAACCCAAAAGTAACTTTGAAATTCATCAAGAGCCAATGCTAGAAAAACTTCCCAGGCAACAGCAGCCTGTTACAGGCAGTGGTTTCAGAGCTCATAAACCTCACAGAAGATACAGGATTTAACTTGGACCTTGTTATGTTTCTTTGTGTAGATATAAACACCACCAGCCTACTGAAAAGGTCACAGAGAACCTGAAAAAGTTACTTTCGTATTGTGAAGATATCTACCTGTATTACAAATTGGCATATGAACACAAGTTTTTTGAAATTGTAAATGTGCTTCTGAAAGATCCTCAAACAGGATGCTGTCTAAAGGATATGCTTGCAGGTTAGATGATTTCAGACGTGCCTGTTTTTTAGACTGATGAGGTTCCGAGAGAGGCTAATGACAGTATAGTGTGTCGGGGAACACTGTTATTTGAGTTAAAAGCCCAGGAGTGTACCAACCACATCAGACCTCTTTGTAGCAGCAAGTCGTGAAAGAGAAACTTTACAAGGAAATTCCTATTTTGAAGTGACTGCTCATCTATAACGCTGTATATAGATAGGATCAAAAGCTTCCTTTTAGGACAGCTTCTGCATTAGAAGATATAGTAATGATTAAGAAATACCTGTGCCTGCAGACTCCAGTTTCAAAGAAATTTAATATTATTTACACAGTTAAGAAACAGGTGATACATTTTCATTTGTTAGAAACTGATCTTTCTGTAATAAAATAGATTTTAAATTCAGTGTATGTCATTATTACTGCTAAGGAGAGCTCAGCCCTTGTCTGTCTTCAACAATGTTTACTGTAATTATTGCTGAGTAATCACAGCTTTCTGTTAATTCCTCAAGTCATTTCAATGGCCCTGTTTTCCACTTAGTTTATGGAGCTTTGAGGCTCCATTTCCTCTGGAAGAATTTTTTTTTTTAAACTGTTCAGGTTGTGACGATTATGGGACCACAAAGGGCTAACCACAGTTTAATCACTTTAAATGATCAACCAATTAATGCTTATACCAGTAACCTGAAAACTAGACTTCATTAGTCCAAATAAATAGTTCTATGTACTTAGTATCCAAACAAAATAACTTCCCAAATAATAAGCAAAGGCAGACTTTATAGATATACTACTCAAGATCTGGCAACCATTCTTATTATAGAGCTGTAACTACATCAAGCACTGATCAAGCTTTTATAAGTATACAGAGAACTCTAGGCACAAGAGCTGCATTTGATATTCTCCATAAACTATCTCTTGGGAGGAACACAAAATTTAAGTCCTCACAATAGTGATTTTATTAAATTAGTTGCTTTATAAAACATTGCAGATGTCATAATTGTTAACATAACAATTTACCAAACTGTAGTTAACTGGTGCAGTTTGCTGAGCATGTTTTATAAAGGAAAGGAAATGCCAAAACCCTTTTAAAAGTTTTTTCCGTTGCAGCCTAGAACAAAAGAGATTTGTTTCTCAAGACACTTGAATCAGGCAAATGAACACAGGTAGCGAGTTCCCTCCCCCATCTGAAGCATCCATCAGGAGAAGCAGGCTGATAGATACAAACTAGACGGTCAGTGCACACAAGGGAGGGGACCTTCTTCAGCTTCAGAGTGGGAGGGTTTTGGTCATTACAGTAAGTATCAAACTAGTACTTTTCAGCTGCATTATCTTCACTCTGATAGTAGCAGTCTTCTTCACAATATATTTTAATATCCTGAAGCTCAATTTTAAGATAAAGCAATTGTAATACTAGGTGCACACCACATGCCCTTGCTGCAAACTGCTTTTCTTGACAAGTTATGAAATAGTTCAAGGAGGTATGGTTAAGGCTGTATTACTGAATGGTGCTGGTAAATACTACACAATTTTTTTTGTCATGTTGCAACCTTTTTCCCAATTTAGTGACTGCTGCTATGGAATCAGATAGCAACAAGGACAACATTATTAGGTTTGTTGTGTTTTGAAACTATGATTTAGTAGCAATTGAGGTTCCCAATTTTAACCCCTTGACAACAAGATCCAAGTTCCCTCATTTGCACATTAGCACCTAAGTGTCAGGGGGTTATATAACCAGCACAAAAGATACTGCACTTCTGATTGTAGCATTTGGCAGAACTGAAAGGAAAGGAAGTTGTGCTACATGTTGAAGGGACTGTGGGCAACAGAAAGAAGACACCAGAAGATAAAATGTCACATGAAGTCTTCATAGTCTTGTACATATCCTCCATCATAACCACCATAATCTGCCAGATCGTCTTTCATGGTGGCCTTTAATCCCCCTCCAGGAACAACACCTTTCTTCTTCTTTTTGGCTTTGCTTTGCTAAAGATGAAAGAGAGTTACTTAATTAATGAAATTTTTATCTGCTACAGGCAATCTATCTGATACAACAAGCTCTCATAAATGTGAAAGCCTCTGGTCCCAGAAAAATTAAGGCTCTTTAAGGGAGATATGAAGCTAACCCACAGCAACTTCTAACAACCGAGAAAAAGAGGAATATTAGGACACTAGACACCATGTTCCTAGCCTATTGCAACTTAAATGGTACCAGTGAATTGCTTTTATGTTTTGACAGGCTCCTGACTACACACATGGAGATAATTCTACCTAAGACTCTATCCTAATGCAATAGGCCTTTTCCCTGATAGCTTGCTCTTACCTTTTCTTGCTTCTGTTTTTCACTGCAGAGCACAGTCAATGAATTGGTAATCTTTTTCAAGTCATCAATTTCCACTTTAAAACAAAAAAGAGACATACCACAAACTTCACTTTTTAAGGATTCTGAAAAGTAAAAGCAAAATAGAAATCCTTCTAAAAGTATTACAAGAAAACTAATTTGTCCATCATTAATCTTAAATAACTTTAAGATGAGTGAATTTCGCATTTGTGATTAACAATACGCCACTGCTAAACCAAAAAGAAACTGTCTTTATCTGTCTCATTGCTCCCTAGCATCCGTAAGGTAGACTGACTTATCAGTTTATAAAGGAGAGGATTAACCACACCTTTCTATCACATAAGACACTTACTGGGGAGCAGCTGCATGAACATGAGATAATTCTTTCTAGCCAGGAACTAGAATGAAAATAGTATCTCATTATCATACCAGGTAACAGGTCTATTTAGTGAACATGTCCTTTCCTTATAAAAATGTGAAGCTGGAAAAAGGCATTACGTTTTAGTGACTTGAAAATGTTCACTTTTGAGTTGGAAAGTACTCCCTAGAACAGGAAAAATAGTACACAGATAATATACTGCCACCTATGGCTATAACTGATCAAATTGAGAACCCCCAGCTTAGACTTCATTATGCATGCTTCTGTGTTTTTTTTTTTCTCAATTTTAAAAACAGCAAATACTAACAAAAGTAGTCCCCCTTTATGTTCATCCTTGAACACCCATGGTTGGCTCTGGGGGCGCTCCAACCCTATTTGTAGAGAGCACTTAGACCTCGTGTTAGGCTTTTATTTGTGACATAAAGTTCCTCAAGTCTCACCCAGCTCTAAAATTCTAGGAGCCCCACAATTTTTTCCCTCTAAAATTACTGGGTAATTCCTTTAAGAGATAACTGCATCAAAATAAGCCCATATTTGTTTGCCTGCACTGTTTGGCATAAACTGCCTCTCTACCCCAAAATATTCAATTATACGGAGGACAACATTCCCAGGACACTTATTTAAAAGCATATCCCATGTCTATATTATAGAATTGAAAATTTCAAAAAACCCTCCATCTTCCCAAGTACGATCTCCATACTATAACCTACTCACAAGGACTAAAGATTAGAATCACTTACATGAAATACACACATCTCGAACTAAGGCTTCCAAAAAACTGGCATAATAAAGTGACTTTTCATATTGTGTAATTTTATCTTTTAGTAACTTTCCAAACTCCGTGAAGTCATCTCTTGATGATGGGTTCATAGCATCTATTCCACACACTGTATTGTTAACACCTGTAGAGAGAAGAAATACTGAAAATACTAGGAAGCTAAGATGTTTTTAAAAGATTATAAACCAAGTACTAGCTAAATAATGCTATTATTTCATTTTAAGCAGGGCTTCTAAACTCTGGCTCACTGAAGCCCTTCATCGGGCAATTGAGTAATGGGCATATGAATCTGATTATGGAAGGTCTATCTTGACTTTTACTTACGTAGCAGTTGCATCACAGATCTTACTAGCTGTGGAGATGGCTCAATGTTTAAAGACACTTGCTTAAAAATACCTTACCAATTACTAGACCTGCTACTATAACTTCTTCATTAGCAGTTTTTTTTTTTTTAAGCTACAGATGGAGGTTATACATGTATATATAATCCCAACACTTGGGAGGCTGAAGCAAAATGATGGAGTTGGGCTACATATTGAGAAATTGTCTCAAAGCACGTGCCTTTAATTACAGCATTTGGGAGGTACAAGGATCGCCATGAGTTCAAGGCCACCCTGAGAAAAAGGAGTGAATTCTAGGTTAGCCTGGGCTAGAGTGAGACCCTGCCTTGGGGGAAAAAAAACAATACAATACAGGTTGAGAATGTAGCTTAGTGGTAAAAGCCATTTACCTAGCATGTGTGAATCTGTAAGTTCAAGTCCCCTCACAACAAAATAAACAAAAGCACATAATTCTGTATCACAAATTTGTTATTTCAGTATTTTATTACATGTACTTATTACATGTTTCAAGATGACAGGTTTCATTCATAAATAAAACCCTCAGCCAGATGTATAGGCCCATGTCTTTAATTCCAGCACTAGGGAAGCAGAGGTAGAATTGCTGAGTTCAAGGCCAGCCTGGTCTAGAGAAAGACCCCGCCCCGAAGGGGAAAAAAAATCCTATGCACATTTTACTCATTTAAAAGCCTACTAAGGCCGGGCATGGTGGCACAAACCTTTAATCCCAGCACTCGGGAGGCAGAGATAGGAGGACCACCAAGAGTTCGAGGCCATCCTGAGATTACACAGTGAATTCCAGATCAGCCTGGACTAGAGTGAAACCCTACCTTGGGGGGGGGGGGGGGGGGGAGGCGGGGCGGAGGGAAAAAAAAAAGCCTACTAAAATGGGCCAGGTGTGATGGCACACAACTTTAATTCCAGTTCTCTGAAGGTTGAGGCAGGATCTCTCTGAATTCTAGGTCAGCCTGGAGCTAGAATGAGTTCCAGGTCCTAGACAACAGTGAGACCCTGTTTTGGGGGGAGGGGGGCATCATACTAAAATAGGACCTACAAAATTCACTAGTTCACTGTGTTATGGAAGGGATTCTTTTAAAAGATCTGTTCAAGAATAGCCCAGAGCAAAGTGAGGAAAAGACAAAAAACTATAAGAAACAAAGATGTCTACACTATAAAAATAATGAGCCTGCTGGGCATGGTGGCGCACGCCTTTAAGCCCAGCACGTGGGAGGTAGGGTTAGGAGGATCGCCATGACTTCAAGGCCACCCTGAGACTACAGAGCTAATTCCAGGTCAGCCTGGACCAGAGTGAGACCCTACCTCAAAAAACCAAAAAAAAAAAAAAAAAAAAGCCAACTCTAGAAATGAAGTGGAGGTTTAACCCACAGAAAAAGTCATCTGAACGAAAAGCTAAGATTATGGAAATCAATATAGAGGTATGTCAGAAAATTAGAAACAGAACTCTCAAACTACCCAGCCTCCTAGGGATATACCCCAAGAATTCCACACACTACTACAGAGGTACTTGCACATCCATGCTTTTTTGCAGTTCTGTTTACAATAGCTGAGAATTGGAATGGGCCTAGATGCCCAACAAGAGATGAATGGATAATGAAAATGTGGTATGTATATATAATGGATTTCTATTAAGCAGCATGGAAAAAATGAAATTGTGAAATTTATAGAAAAAAAGGTGGACCTGGGAAGAATTAAGTGACCTATACTCAGAAAGACTTCATGTTCTCTGTGAAAAGCAGACCCTAGCTATATGTATGTATATGGGGGGATGCATATGTCAGTAAAACCTATACAGGTTGAATGGTAACCAAGAATGAATATAAAAGAGATAAGAAGAAAGGGCCAAAGGACACAATGTGATAAACAGAAGGGGAAGAAGGAAAATGGGGTGGGGGAAGCTAGGACAAGAATCAACTAAAATAAACTGTATTTGAAAATGCCACAACTACTAGATGCCTGTATGTTAATTTGAAAAAATTAAATTAGGGACTAGAAAGATTCCTCAGCAGTTAGGATGCTTATCTGCAAAGCCTAAACACAATAGTTTGATTCCCTAGTACCCAAGTAAAATGTCACTAAGTGGCACATGCATCTGGAGTTTGTTTGCAGTAGCAGGAAGTCCTGACATGCCCATTCTCTAATAAACAAAAATTTAAAATTATAAAAAATAAATTCAAAGCTGGGCGTGGTGGCGCATGCCTTTAATCCCAGCACTCGGGAGGCACAGGTAGGAGGATCGCCATGAGTTCAAGGCCACCGTGAGACTACAGAGAGAATTCCAGGTTAGCCTGGACCAGAGTGAGACCCTACCTCGAAAAACCAAAATAAATAAATAAATAAATAAATTTAAGAAACAGGTTAAGCTTGGTGTGGCAGTGCATGCCTTTAAACCCAGTACTTGAGAGGCAGAGGAAGGAGGGTGGAGGGTCACTGTGAGTATGAAGCCAACCTGAGACTATATAGTAAATTCCAGGTCAGCATGGGCTAGAGTAAGACACTACCTCAAAAACCCAAATAATAATAATAGAAAAAAAAAGGCAAGTATCCTTCTGAATGTCAAATCAATTAAACAACAAAAAATTAAGTAAAAAAAATCAGATTCAGCACTTTAGTATGAGAAACAGTAAAGTCCTATTAACTACACAATAATTATGTTTATTTTTTCAATATATAACTGATATTCCATTATTGCCTCTTTTATATATGTATTTTTAATTGATTTTCTATTAGCCAGGGTTATAGTCTAGCCCAAACTAATCTGGAATTCACTCTGTAGCTCTAGGCTGGCCACGAGTTCACAGTGATCCTACCTCAGCCTTCCATGTGCTGGGACGAAAGGGGTGCACTACCAATGCCTAGCTTCACCTGCCTCTTTTAATAAGCACAAGGGTTGCTTTAATATCCTCCGAAGACAAAATTAGTGGCCAAGTGTCCTCTGTAATTAAATGAATACTTTCAGGGCTGTCAAGCATACTGGATCATCCATAGCCAAACCTGAGATCACCAGAGACCCATTTAAAGAAATGTAGCGGGGGAGGGGGGGAGCTGGAGAGATGGCTTAGCAGTTAAGGCATTTGCCTGCAAAGCCTAAAGACCCAGGTTCAGTTCTCCAGCACCCATGTAAACCAGATGTACAAGGTAGCTCATGCATCTAGAGTTTGTTTGCAGTGGCTAGAGGCCATCATGTGCTCATTCTCTTTTTCTGCCTCTCTTTCTCTCTCAAATACATAAAATAGTTTAGGGAAAAAAAAAAAAAAAGAAATGTAGCCAGGTAAAAGGTAAGACCCTATTACTGAAGACTCCACATACTTGGGATGCAAGATCACTGATAAATCCTGCTGGAGCTGAGCTGAAAACCTCCTCCATGTAAACCAGCTGACAGAAAGCTGGAAAAAGCTATGCTGCATGCAGTTCAATGGGAGAGAGAGAAATCACCAGTGGAGATACTCAACAGTGGACACTGCAAGCCTTAAAATTTGGCCAGCCAGACCAAATGAGCCAATGGGTGCAATAGTGGCATGTCTGTTAAGGGAGAAACCAACCACCCTCTAATTGGACTGGAGGCCCACTGGGAAGAAATACATGCCTGATACTGAAAACCGACAAGAAGGGTGGTCATGAGTCCTAGGGGTGTAACATCTGCTGCTGTCTGGCTGAATGCTCACCAAACTGCCCAGTAAGCACTTCTCTTAAAGTTCATACCCATATATTAATGCTACTCTCACTTGTGGTTAGAGAAGCTTCTCTCTTCACATGGCAACAACCTTGGGATTGCTCAGAAAGCACCATGGTGCTGAGAAGTGACAGAGAAGTGCTCAGCACTGAAGTATCTCTATCACACCTTCCAAGGCTCAGGGTCCAATGCAGAAGAGGTGGCAGAAAGAATGTAAGAGCCAAAGGAAGGGTAGGTCTCCTTACAATGTGCTCCTCCAGACACAAAATGGCCTGGATATCCACGACCTGACACTACCTACACAAGACCATCATAACAGAAGGAAAAGATCATGACATCAAAATGCAAGAGAGACTGACTGAGAGGGGGCGGGGATATGATGGAGAGTGAAGTTTCAAAGGAGAAAGCGGGAGGAGGCAGGGAATTAGCAGGGGATATTGTTTACAATTATGGAAGTTGTCAATTAGAAAAAAATGTAGCCAGGGCGGGGGAGATGTCTTAGTAGTTAAGGTGCTTGCCTACAAAGCCAAAGGACCTAGGTTCAATTCCCCAGGATCCAAATAAGCCAGATGCACAAGGTGTTGCATGTGTCTGGAGTTCACTTGCAGTGGCTGGAGGCCCATTCTCTCTCTCAAATAAAAGTGTTTCAAAAGAAAAAGGAAATGTAGCCAAACTGCCCTAAGAAAAGAGCGAGAATCACGATAGCCTCATACTTTACAGAAGGAAGTCTGGGAGTCGCAATAACAACATGCCTCAATTTCAAAGTTATTTAACTGTATTCTCACCTGCTGACAAACTTGCCATCTGTCTTGACTCTACCCTGTGTGTTATGTATCTGCCCTGGAACACTGAATGTATCCATTTATAGGATACTGCACATTTCTTTATCTTGTCCATTAACCATAGTTGCTGCAGGCACAGCACACGGAAATGGCAAGCATTGAAAAATAAGGTACTGTAAGATCCAAGAGAGCACAGAAAGAAATGAACTTTTGCACTACAAAGCCACAAATGAATGTGCCACCTAGATCAGCACGTTACTGTCCAAGTCATATATAGATTATATTGTATTAAAGCAACAAGATGGCCCAAAGTCTGTTTAATATTTAAATTTCACAGGCCATGGACTTCATCCAGTTGATAAATATATTCTGGGCATACCAGTATAGTTTACTGGATCCAATGACTATTTACTCTAAAGATAAGGTCTTATTATATAATCCAAACTGGCCTCCCAGTCATGACCCTCCTCCTGGTTAAATCTACCAAAATGAGATTACAGGCACATGCCACCACACACATGGGTACAACGACTAATATTTTAATAATCTTCATATACCCCAAGCAATTACTCAAAAACCTGAACATGTGCCTCTAACTGACAAGTCAAATAATCTCAAATATATACCAAGACATTAAACTTTCCAATATCTAAATTAGTATGTGTCCTTTAAAAAAAAGGGGTTTCTGAACTGTTATAACCAGTTGGACTTGTACAGTTTTCACCTGGAATAGCTCAATATTGCACTGCAATCACACCCCCATCTTACCAAAAGTTTCTTTTGCTAATTCAAGGTCTGACTCTTCCTGTAATTTCTTTAGCCGTAGTTTATCTGCTAATTGCTCTTCTGGAGTTAGCACTTTAGGTTCTTCAGGCTCTTCTAACTAAAATGAAACAGAAGTTTTACAAATGCTGGACTTGTGATGGACACAATACATTTCTGTATTAAATAAATTTTTATGTCAGCACTTGTAAATAAACAAGTACTTATATATAAAGTGATAGCTGCATTTCAGATATCCTCCTAAACACTTTAGATATTCTTCTCTCAGTTGTACAAATAAAACATGGAGGCAGAGAGGTTAAACAACCTATCTCCAGTAACAAAAGAGCAAATAATTTAACAGGTAAGGATTGAGCTCAGGAAGATCAAAGATTATTTCCATGTCTTTTTTGTAAACAAGCACTTTTAACTGCTAAGCCATCTCCTCATCCCTCCCATATCCTTAAAAAAAAAAAAAAAGTGCCAGCACATGCTTTTAATCCCAGTACTCAGAAGGCAGAGTTAAGAGGATTGCTGTGAGTTCAAGGCCACCCTGAGACTGCAGAGTGAATTTGAGGTCAGCCTGAGCTAGAGGGAAACCCTACCTGGGGGAAAAAAAGTTGATGGACTGGGGATATGTCTCAGTGGTGAAAAGTGCTAGCTTGCAAAGCCTGGTGGTGAAAATTTGATTCCACAGTACCCATTAAAGCCAGATGCACAAAGTGCCACATGTGTGTGGAGTTCGTCTGTAGTGTACCTTGGAGTCCCCATACTTTCTCTCTCTCTCAGATAAAAAATTTTAAATAAGCCGGGCATGGTGGCGTATGCCTTTAATCCCAGCACTTGGGAGGCAGAGGTTAGGAAGACCACCATGAGTTCAAGGCCACCCTGAGACTCCATAGTGAATTCCAGGTCAGCCTGGGCCAGAGTGAGACCCTACCTCGAAAAACCAAAAACAAAACAAAACAAATTAAAATTAAAATAAAAAGATTTAAAAAAAGTAGTTGAGATCACAAGCAAGATGAAAATGGTACTCTCTCATACTGCTACTACTAGGATTATAATAGAACAGACATTTTAGAGCAATATGGAAATATGTATCAGTACCTTAAAATATCTTCACATGCTTCAATCTGGCAATTCCAATAAGAGAAATTCAGCTTAAGAAACTGAAGATGCACACATATATTCAAGCACAAGAACATTTACTGGACTCAAAGTGCTGACCAAAAGTGACAGTGGTATGTTCAGCAGTAAGTGAAATATCTCTTATCACAATCTCCAAGGCTCTGAGACCATTGCAGAAGAGGTAGAAGAAAATGTAAGAGCCAAGGAAGGGGAAGGGTGCTTACAATACTGTTTTCCAGACATAAAGTAGCCTTGGTATTAATGACCTCACAGTTCTTGATACTACCAACATAAGACCTTCACAACTGGAGGGGAAAAAACGTGATGCCATCAAAGTAGAAGAGAGATTCGTAACCAGAAGGGCTTGAGTGGAGGTGGGATTTGGGAGAGGGAAAAGAAAGGGTAGTTGGAGGGGATTATGGCCATAGTATATTGTCTATATCTATGGAAGTTGGTAGGCAATACAAAGTTAAAAGGAGCCAGGCGTGGTGGCACATGCCTTTAATCCCAGCACTTGGGAGGCAGAGGTAGGAGGATCGCGGTGAGTTTGAGGCCACCCTGAAACTACATAGTTAATTCCAGGTCAGCCTGGACCAGAGTGAGACCCTAACTCAAAAAAAAAAAAAAAAAAAGGTTAAAAGGGGGACTGGTCAGATGGCTTACGGGTTAAGGTGCCAGCCTGCAAAGCCAAAGGAACCTGGTTCGATTCCCCAGGACCCACATAAGCCAGATGTTCAAGGTGGCGCAGATGTCTGGAGTTCCTTTGCAGTGGCTGAAAGCCCCGGCATACCCACTCAATCTGCCCTTTTCTCTCAAATAAATAAATAAATAAAATATTTTTTAAAAAGTTAAAAAGGAATATCCATTGGAGTTTGAGGCTGGCTTCTTATTCAGCAATCCTCCTATGTCAGCCTCCCAGGTGCAGGAACTAAAGGTGAGCAGTACTGCACCCAGCAAAAGTGGACATTTTAATTTTACACTGTTGAGTAGAGCTAGACATATTATTTTTAAACTTATTTATTTTTTTATTTGTGCATATATACCAGAGTCTCTTACAACAAATATCCACCCAGCTTTCTTTCTTTCTTTCTTTCTTTTTTTTGGTTTTCCAAGGTAGGGTCTCTAGCCCAGGCTGACCTGGAATTCACTCTGTATTCGCAGGGTGGCCTTGAACTTGAACCAAATGCTGGGATTAAAGGCACGCATCACCACACCTGGCTGCATTTTAAAATTTCATCTCAGAGAGAGAGAAGCGTGTACGGCTCTTTTTTTTGTTCGGTGGGGTTTTTTTTTTTTTTTGGCGGGGGGGTTCTTTAAGGTAGGGTCTTACTGTCTGTGTCCATTCTTGTATGTGTGAAATTAGCCTCTTGGGGCTTTTCTGATTGAAGAACTTTTGAACTCAAGCAGGTAGTGGTAGGTTGGGTGAGTGGGGAGAATGGTATATACATATCCTTTTATCATTCATGTATGTATCTGCTTCATTTTAGCTCATTTATAAGTTGGTGCTTTACATTTAAAGATAGGTTTGAAGTTCACTGTTTATTTTTGTCCTCACTCTAGCACAGCTGACCTTGAAAAATCTATAGTCCGTAGTCCAGGCTGGCCTTGAATTCATGGTGATCCTTATATTGCTTCCCAAGTACTGAAGTAGGTTGACTGCAGTGAGTCTGAGGCCAGCATGGGCTAAAAAGTGAGACCCTGCCTCAAAAAACAGGAAATATTTAATATATTTTTAGACAAATGCACTGACTTCTCATACTAATTTGTTGTTCCTTAAGAAAATTTCTTCATAGTGCCTTGTACATAGTATGTTCTTAGTATTTCTTGGTTGAATGTAGTAAAAAATTTTAGATGATTGCCAAAACTGGGATAATAAAATAATTCTTGGGCTGGAGGGATGGCTTAATGGTTAAGGCGTTTGCCTGCAAAGCCAAAGGACCCAGGTTCAATTCCCCAGAACCCATGTTTAACCAGATGCACAAGGGGGCACATGTGTCTGGAGTTCATTTGCAGTGGCTGGAGGCCCTGGGGTGCCCATTCTCTCTCTTTTTCTCTGTTAAATAAATAAAAATCTTAAAAAAATGTAATTCTTCGGAAAAAAAAAAAAGTATCTTGGGCTTAAGAGAGATAGCTCAACAGTTAAAGACATGTCGGTAAAGCCTCATGACTCCAGTTTAATTCCCCTAGTATACATATAAAGCCAGATGCACAGTGATGCATGAGTCAGGAGTTCATTAGTAGTGGCTGGAGGCCCTGGCAGACTTCTGTCCTCTATCTCTCTTTCTGCTTGCAAATAAATAAACTTTTATTTTTTTTAAAGCATTAAGCCAGGCATTGTGGTGTACACCTTTAACCCCAGCACTTAGAAGGCAGATGTTGGAGGACTGCCATGAGTTTGAGGTCACCCTTAGACTACATAGTGAATTCCAGGTCAGCCTGGGCTACAGTGAGACCCTACCACCGAAAAAATAAATAAATAAAAATTTTAAAGTATCTAAAATAAGGGCTGAGGAGATGGCTCAGCAGTTAAAGGCACTTGGCTGCATGCAAAGTGTGATGGCCCAGGTTCAATACCCCAGTATCGATGTAAAGACACATGAAGAAAGGAGTGCATGTGGCTGGAGTTCATATGCAGCCACTGGAGGCCCAAGGCACCATAAGCTTCCTCCCTCACTCCTTCCCTTCCGTTCCGTCTCAAATAAATAAATAAATAAACAAATACTAAAATAAAATAAAGATATCTAAAATATTCACAACATGGTGAGGGGGGCAGGCACTGTCCTGCATTGTTGGCAAATGGAAATAAGCCCAGAATTTTCTTTCTTTCTCTTTCATTCTTTCTTTTCCTTTTTTCCTCAAGGTAGGGTCTCACTCTAGCCCAGGATAACCTGGAATTCAGTATGTAGTCTCAGGGTAGCCTCGAACTCATGATAGTCCTGGGATTAAAGGTGTGTGCCACCACGCCCGCACCACCACACATGGCCTAATAATAGGTTCAGTTTTTTTAAAACTGTATTTGCAATGCATGCTTGAGGTCTATACACTGTAAAATGATTAAATCAGGTTAATTAGTATATTAATTACCTCAAGTGCTTGAGGATCAGGAATTCAAGGTAATCCCCAGCTACATAGCAAGTTCAAAGCCAGCCTGGGCTACCAGAGACCCTGTCTCAATAAAGAAACAATGACACAGGGAAAACAATCAAATGATACTAGAACCAAGGACTTGATTATATAGCTTTAATATATTCTTTAGTTCAAGTCCAGCTTGAACTGCATAAGTCTGTTTAAATTTAAAAAAAACTAGAAAAAGAATAATCCAATGATACAGAACCTAGGATTTGATTATATATACTTAGGATATATTCTTTAATTTTTTTATGTAGACAATATTCAAAGTCAAGAACTACAAGGGTGCTGGGGGATGGTTCAGTGAATAAAGTGCTAGCTGTATAACTGAGCTGCCTGGGTTTGGATTCCTAATCCCCACATCAATGCCAGAAGTTGTAGCCAGCTTCAGTAATCCTAGTGTGCCTATGAACAAAGCAGTGAACAAGTACAAGAAACCCCATCTCAAAATGCAGAAGAAGAAAGAAAAAGACTGGCCTGAAGCCAGGCATGGTGGCATATGCCTTAATCCCAGCATTAGGGAAGCAGAGGTAGGAGGATCACAGTGAGTTCAAGGGCAGCCTGAAATTACATAGTGAATTCCAGGTCAGGTCAGCCGAGACTAGAGTGAAACCTTTCCGTGAAAAACAAAACAACAAACAAAGCCAGATCATTGGAACACTATTAATGTTCACTTAGTAGGTTGTACTATTGTAATATGAAAAATAGCCATTTTCATGGATACTTATTGAAATATTAAAGATAAAACATACATAATTAGTTATATTTTAGCAAAATAAGAATAGAAGAAACAAATTTGGCAACATAGTTACAAATTTAGATCTGTATTACATGTTATTTTCTATACTTCGTTGTTCTTTGTTTTAGAATGCTTTTTAATTTTATTTGAGAGAGAGAGAAAAAGACAAGAGAGAGGTAATGGTACACCAGGGCCTTCAGCCACAGCAACCAAACTCCAGGGACATGTAACCCCGTGTGCACATGTGCAACATTATGTACTTGCATCACTGCATCTAGCTTACATGGGACCAGGAGATTTGATCATGACTTCTTAGGCTTCACAGACAAGTGCCCTAATAACTAAGCAATCTCTTCAACTTGGTTTTAGAATTTTTGAGACAAAGCCTATGTAGCCCTGGCTGCACTAGAATTTCTTACTGCCTTGAATTTGCTGTAATCTACTTGCCTCTACCTCTGTACTGAGAGTACAGACATGTAGCACTAGGCATGGCTTTTTGAGATAGGATAGGATCTCACTATGTAGCTCAGGCTAGTCTCAAACTTGTGATCCTCCTGCTTAGGTTCCAAGAGTGCTGGGATTACAAAGGTGTGAAGCCTAAGCACCCAGGTTTGATTATCCATATAAGCCAGATGCACAAGGTGGGCACATGCGTCTGCAGTTTTGTTTGCAGTGGCTAGAGGCCCTGGCCTGCCCATTCTCTCACTACCCCCCCCCATTTCTCTCTGTCTCAAATAAAATAAAGTAAGTCTGGGGAAATGGCTTAGCAGTTAACGTATTTGCCTGCAAAGCCTAAGGATCTGGGTTCGATTCCCCAGAACCCACATAAGTCAGAGCACAAGGGGGTGCACGTGTCTGGAGTTCGTTTTCAGTGGCTAGAGACCCTGGCATGCCCATTTCTCTCCCTCAAATAAAAATTAAAAAATAAATAAATAAAAATACAGGGGCTGGAGGGGTGGCTTAGTGGTTAAGGCATTTGCCTGCAAAGCCAAAGACCCTGGTTTGATTCCCCAGGACCCACGCTAGCCAGATGCACAAGGGGGGACACAAGCATCTGGAGTTCATTTGCAGCGGCTGGAAGCCCTGGCGAGCCCATTCTTATTCATTTTCTTTCTTTCTCTCTGTCAAATATATAAATAAACAAACATAAAAAAACAAGACAGATGTCATGGTGCACACCTTTAATGCCAGCAGTCAGGAGAGAGAGGTAAGAGGATCACTGTGAGATCAAGGTCAGCCTGGGCTAGAGAGAGAGCCTACCGCAAAAAAAAAAAAAAAAAAAAAAAGGTGAAACCTATGCAAAAATAGTGGTGATGATGCATGCCTATATCATCACTTTGAAGGTTGAAACAGAGAATCCCATGTTCAAGGCCAGCTTACAACATGTATTCCATCTCAAAAGTAGGTAGGGATTGGGGCTGGAGAGATGGCTTAGCGGTTAAGCACTTGCTTGTGAAGTCTAAGGACCCTGGTTTGAGGCTTGATTCCCCAGGTTAGCCAGATGCACAAGGGGGTGCAGGCATCTGGAGTTGTTTGCAGTGGCTGGAGGCCCTGGTGCACCCATCCTCTCTATCTATCTGCCTCTTTCACTCTCTGTAACTCTCAAATAAATAAGTAAATAAAATTTTTTAAAAAGTAGATAGGGATAATAATATATTTCCAAATATAAATATCAAGCCATCTTTGAGAAACAAACCAGTGTTTACTGTGGAATAGAAGGAAAGTTACAGACAGAAAGATAGAAACAGTAAAAGGTTGGGAGTACTTTTTTGTTGTTGTTTTGAGGTAGGGTTTCACTCTAGCCCAGGCTGACCTGAATTTCACTAAGAAGTATCAGGGTGGCCTCAAACTCACAGTGATCCTCTTACCTCTGCATCTCAAGTGCCAGGAATACTTTTTAATACTGTTTTGATTTTTGAATGATATAAATATGCTGTTTTTAAAATTTTTGGTTTTTCGAGGTAGGATCTCACTCTAATCCAGGCTGGCACGGAATTCACTCAAACTCACGACGACTCTCCTACCTCTGCCTCCTGAGTGCTGGGATTAATGGTGTGCGCCACCATGCCTGGTGTAAATATGTTTTTTATTAAAAACAAACAAGCTAATACAATATTTCAGAAACTTGTTGCAAATATTCAAAAACAAAAGTGTACTCCTGCAACTGTAACTGTTCCTGAGCCCCATCTTTGCAAAAAACACAAATTAGGGCTGGAGACATGGCTTAGTGATTAAGATGCTTCACCTGCCTACAAAGCCAAAGCACTCAGGTTCAATTCCCCAGTACCCACATAAAGGCAGATGCACATGGTGGTGCATGTCTGGAGTTTGCTTGCAGTAGTTGGAGGTGCAGATTTTCTCTATATGCATCTCTCTTGCTCTCATAAATAAACTAATTAATTTAAAAAAACACCACAAATCAATTTGTTTTGGCATTCCTCTATTTCATACTATATCCATGTATGTCACTACAGAGGCCATGAAACTGTCAGGCAATTATTTGTAACATGTTAAGACACTGTACCATGACTAATGTAATCATGAATTCTGAATATATTTTAGGAAATTAAAAAAAACTCACCCTTTTTTTAATTTCTTCTTGCCTTTTCTTCTGTTGCCGTTCTTTCTCTTTTATCTTGTCTGCTAATTTTTTCTTTTCTGAAAATTTTGTAAAAAAAATATTTTATTTACAGTCATGTAGAGTACTTTCTGGCTTGACTTGAATACTTAAGGAGGCAAATCTGCCAGGCATGGTGGTACACACCTTTAATCCCAGCACTTGGAAGGAAGAGGTAGGAGGATCACCATGAACTCGAGGCCACCCTGAGAATACATAGTGAATTCCAGGTCAGCCTGAGCTACAATGAGACCCTATCTCAAAAAAAAAGAGGCAAATCTTTCCCAGTTTTCAGAAACATGGTGATGTCCTGGAAATATGGGAAATTTCTGGGACTCTTCCTTTCCTTTTCTCATCTAACCCTAAAGATCCAAAATGTCTCCCCTGCATACTTCCCCACCATCCTTCAAGCAAGGCAGGTCATTTAACCATAATGCCATATCCTCTACTTATCCTTACAAGATCCAGCAGTCAAACAGGAAAGCAACAGATAGATGTATCAACTGATTATGTTTTGAGGGGATAAAAAGAGGCATGAAGAAAGAGGGAAGGTAAGGAAGCTTGGCTTCAGAATACTAACATTTTCACTGTTGCAAGCATTTTCCCATTAACTTAGACTCAAATACCTAGGATGATATAAAACCAGAAATAGAGGAGCACCAGTAACTCACCTGGTTTTACTTCTGCCTCCTCTTTTTTTTCTTCATCATCATCATCATCCCAGTTATCCTAAAGAAAAGGCCTCCATTAATAATTCTTGTATGCTTTCTATCTCCATGATCAACTAACCTAACATTACAGAAACAAATTTTTGTTATTTTTTGGGGGGGTACAATAAACAATTTACCACAGGATAAACTGACCTCTTTATCATGGTAAGTCCCTTAGCCAATGCTTACCTTCCCATTTTTCAAGTTTACTTTTATATCTTTAAAAAGTTTCCCTCTAAGAAGTTTTACACATTTCTCTTTAGGTTTGTTCCTAGTATTTCATAAATTCCCAAGCTGTTTCAGTAAATAGGGATTTTCTTTTCCCTATCATATGTAGTTGGTTATTTGTCTATTTAAAAAAGCTATCTGGGTGGAAGGCTGTACAAATAAATGGCTTAGTGGTTAAGGCACTTGCCTGCAAAGCCTAAGGACCCTGGTCCAATGTCCAGAAGTCCTGGCATGCCTATTCTCTCTTTCTTAAATAGGTAAATCATATACATACATACATACATACATACATATATATGTTAAACTATTGGTTTCTGAACATTAAGCTAGGACAGAGGCTAGATGGTCTCATGAAGCCTAGGTAGCCTTGAACTCAATACATTGCCAAGGCTGGCCTTAACTCTTGCCTTTACTTCCCAAAATGCTGGTATTACAGGCATGTATACCATTCTCAACTCTCAAACATTAACTTTTATTTTTTGTATTTTTATTTATTTGAGAGAGACAGAGAGAGAAAGAGGCAGATAGAGAGAGAGAGAGAATGGGTGCAACAGGGCCTCCACCCAAGGTGCGCACCTGGCTTGTGTGGGTCCTGGGGAATCAAGCCTCGAACCAGGGTCCTTAGGCTTCACAGGCAAGTGCTTAATCACTAAGCCATCTCTCCAGCCCTTAAACATTAACTTTTTAACTTGTTAGCTTTATCACTGATTATTTTCTAAGACATACAAATCCAGAATTCTGCTACAAGTGCCTGAGCCTCGTATCCCAGCCACCCAGAAGGCTAAGGCAAGACAGAATCCAAGTTTAAGGATTGCTTAATGAGTTCAAGGCTAGTCTGGGCAACTCAGTAAAACCCTGTCTAAAAAATACAACTAAAAGCTGGGCATTGTGGTGCATGCCTTTAATCCCAGCACTGGGGAGGAAGAGGTAGGAGGATCGCCGTTGAGTTCAAGGCCACCCTGAGACTAATTCCAGGTCAATCTGGGCCAGAGTGAGACCCTACCTCAAAAACAAAAACAAAAACAAACAAACAAAAAGATGAGGGTTAGTGGTAAAACTCAGTGGTAGAGTACTTGACTAGAATGTACAAGGTCCTAGGTTCAATCCTCAGTATTTGCAAAAGAAAAAAAAAAAAAAATCTGACCCATTGATAGATCTTAATGAAAACAGAAAAATGCTGAAAGTACTATATAAAATTCCTGTCTGATATGTGCATAAGGCATATATAAAACCAAAAACACAAATTTTACTTGTACTTGACTTCCATCTCCAAGACCAACCAATTAATCAATCTCTCTCTGCATGTATGTATGTATGTACACATATACTCCAAAAGCTGAAAAAAATTACAAAAATCAAAACAGAGCTGGACAGATGGCTCAGTGGTTTAGGTACTTGCTGGGTTTGATTACCCAGTAGCCACATAAAGCCAGATGTACAAGGTGGCATATGTGTCTGGAGTTTGTTTGCAGTGGCTAGAGGACCTGGCACACCCATTCTCTCTCACACACAGGGGTGGGTGTGTGGATGGTGTATGTGTGTTTAAAACAGAGACTCTCTCTCTAAATTTATTTACTTCTATTTTTACGTGTGTGTGTGTGTGTGTGTGTGTGTGTGTGTGTGTGTGTAGCCCAAAAGTTGACTTTGGGTCACTTGATGCTTTCTACTCTATTTACTGAGGCAGGGGCTCTCACTTAAACTCACAGCTGTTGATCCAGCTAGTCTACTTAGCTAGCTTGCTCAGGAGATCCTGTCTCCACCTCATAAACTCTGGGACTACAGGCAGGCTGCCATACCCACCCAACATTTACATTGTTCCTCACACTTGCACAGCAGGCATCCACTGAGCCATCTTTGAGGCCTAAGATCTTTTATACTTCCTTCTTAGTTTAACAAACATAAAAACCACCCCATACTCTGGCTCATACACAACCCTTGTTAATAAGTTGAATTACACAACAGTTTTAAGCCCAGTATTAAGAAGAGTCATGAGCTAATTAAACCTTTATGGCTATGGTTACCTAGGTTGGGCAGGGCACTTTGAAGTTGGGCTATATATTGTTTTCTAGGACAGTCACTGAGCTACATATAAATTGACTGAAGGCTTTATACAAGTTTGAAGATTCAAGTTTAATGGTGAGAGAGCCCTGAATTTAAATTAGGCTTTTATGTATAGATAGCCTGAATGCAACAACCAGGCATACTAAGATGTGCCATCTGAAGCTGAGACAAGGTGATAGATGCAAAGCAGGAGACCCTGATGCCACTAGAAGAGGCAGAGGCTGACTAATGTGCCACAACTATGTCACCAAGCTTCTACTTCTATAGCAAGATAAAGCATAGATAGAAATCAGTCTACAGACATAAATTAAGCCTTGATTCTCAATAAAAATTTGCAGGCCCACTGAAGAAATTAAAAATCCAACCAGGTGTCGTGGCACATGCCTTGAATTCCAGCACTCAGAAGGTAAAGAGGTAGGAGGACCACTTTGAGTTTGAGGGCAGACTGAGACTAGAGAGTGAGTTCCAGGACAGCCTAGGCTAATGTGAGACCCCACCTCGGGGGGGGGGGGGGGAATTCAAACATCCTGATTAAACCTGAGTGGGAAGAATTTTATATAAAACTATGTTTTTATAACCATTTACTTGGCAGTTTAATCCATGGCTCAAAGTTTTAATAGACTGAAAACAAAGCAATTAGTCATTATTTGGATAAGACATTAGAGTTAGAAATTAAGGATCAAGTGTTTGTATTACCTTGATGGTATGCCTAAACTCTTACATCAAGACGCTGTAGTACAAAAGGATTCAAAGAGCTAAAAATCACAGTTAACTACCAGGTATTGTGGTTGATGGTCACCAAAAGGAAGACTGAGTCTGACATGCTACTTAGGCAGTGCTTTGGTTAGGAAGATCCTGGGCACACTTCTAGTGAGTACATATTACAAAAATAATAACAAGGAATAACAATAGCACCTGAGTGCTCTACAAATTGATAGGACATTTTATGTAGTAACATTAAAGTTCATCCTCATAACACCTGAAAATAAGGTAGCACCATCCTCATTCTACACACAAGGAAACCAAGGCCCAGACATAGCCAGCCCACAATCTTAGTGAAGAACAATGAAGGGACTGCTTTGAGTGAACCAAAGTTTCTTAAATGATAGTAAACACAACTTCTGAGTCTTGAAATATAAAATAACTATCTGAGATCTAAATCCCTCCCCACTAAAATCCATTCTTTCAATTAGTTCTTAAATGAGTTCCCCTGGGATTATAGGAGATCTCATAAAAAAAGAATTACAGTACATACTAACATGATATGCCTAGCTACAACTTCAAACTTCAATTGTCTATAATAGTTTTTCAAGAAACTGGTCTCAAAGGCTAGCTGATACTAAGGAGCCAAGAGGAAAGACTATTGCCGAAGAGGAGCGGCTGCATGGAAATGCCTCAAAGAAGAGAAACCAACAGTTCAATGTTGGTACTCCATCAGCAGCTCATTCACATCAACTCTATGTGCCAGCTCAGTCAATGCTTCTGAGCCATATGACAAACTCCCATTAATATACCTAGGAATTCTATTCTGACATAATTGTTACGATTTTGTGTGTGTGTGTGTGTGTGTGTGTGTGTGTGTGTGTGTGTGACAGGATCTTGTGTAACTCAGAATGGCCTGGAACTATGTAGCTCAGGCTGGCCTCAAATTCATAATCTTCCCACCTCCACTGCCAAAATGCTAGGATTACAGGTATAAGAAAAGGTTTTAGTAGGAAAAAGGGCAGTTCTATCAGTGAGTGCTGGGAAGTCAGGGCACCTACTACTCAGCTCATAAAAGGACCATGAAAGGCAAACCATGCTTGTCATAATCATCCCCAAATGCTTGCATTTTGCCAAGTTACTACCAAACTAAAACTAAGCCCCTAAAGAAAAGACCAAGGGGCTGGAGAGATGGCTTCGTGGTTAAGGCATTTGCCTGCAAAGCCAAAGGATACCAGTTCAACTCTCCTGTACCCACATAAGCCAGATGCACAAGGGGCGCATGCATCTGGAGCTTGTTTGTGGTGGCTGGAGGCCCTGGCCTGGTGTACCCATTCTCTCTCTCTCTCTCTCAAATAAATAAAATAAAAATATTAAAAAAAAAGAGCCAAGTAGCTGGATCCATAAACGGCCAAGTATCCTTCCATAGGAATTAAATAAAAATTAAAAAATCAAAACTGTTTCCTGGGGCTGGAAAGATGGCTTAGCAGTTAAGCATCTACCTGTGAAGCCTAAGGACCCTGGTTCGAAGCTCGATTACCCAGGACCCATGTAAGCCAGATGTACAAGGAGGTGCATGTATCTGGAGTTCGTTTGCAATGGCTGGAGGCCCTGGCATGCCCATCTATCGGCCTCTTTCTCTCTCTTGTCTGTCTGTTGCTCTCAAATAAATAAATTAAAAAAAATAAAACAAACAACAACAAAAACTACTTCCTTAGTTAAAAAAAGCTGCAGGTGCCTGAAAAGTAAATGTAGTGTAGAATGCCTACCACAATGCTTCAGATTTTTTCTGCCAATTTTTCTGTCACTATGAGGACTTTGTAACTACTGGTAATAACATGAAGATAAAATGACAAAAGATTTCCCAGACACTTAAAATTGGGACTTTTAGGGTCTAGATAAGAACCTTTTGCTGCACAAGCATGCGGACCTGAGTTTGATTCCCAGCATCCACATAAAAAGCCAGGTATGGTTACACATACCCATAACCCCAGTGCAGGGTGAAGGCAGAGAGGATGAACACTGGGGTTGCCTGGTCAGCCAGTTTAACTGAAAACAGTAAGCTCCAGGGTCAGTGAGAAACTAACTCAAAGAAATAAGGGGGGAGAATGACAAAGGATACCTAATGTCTTTCTTTAGCTCCTACACATATGTGCATTACATGCATGCACATGTACAAATACATGTGCATATACTACACAGAGATAATAAGCTTACGCCATACTTCAAAAGAGACCTAAGCAGTCATGGTGGTGCACGCCTTTAATCCCAGCACTCTGGAGGCAGAGGTAGGAGGATTGACATGAGTTCAAGGCCACAAAAAAGGAAAATTATTTTTTAGATGGCCAGGCATGGTGGTATACGCCTTTAATCTCAGCACTTGGGAGACAGAAATAGGAGAATCACCGCGACTTCTAGGCCACCCTGAGACTACATAATGAATTCCAGGTCATCTTGGACTAGTGAGACCCTTGGGAAAAAAAAAAATTTTTTTAAATGATGCTTTCCTTTTATTCCTAACAATATATCTAACAGCTGGCCGGTTTTGTCATTTTTGTAATATGCAACTACAGAATGTCACATGCAATGAGAGAACACATTTAGGGTAGGAAATGCTTTTCAATTGAAGCAAGACATATTTATAGATTATCAAATTAGACACAGCTTAAAAAAAGAAGCCAAGCCAGTAATGGTGCACGCCTTTAATCCCAGCACTCGAGAGGCAGAGGTAGGAGGAGTGCAGTGAGTTCGAGGCCACCCTGAGAATACAGAGTGAATTCCAGGTCAGCCTGGACTACAGTGAGATCCTACCTCGAAAAAGCAAAGCAAAACAAAACAAAATAAAAAAGTAAAAATGTTTTTCCCCTAACAATAGCCCAGAAACTAATATAGTTCCCTTATTTTCTTTAAATAATTTGGTTAGATACATGATACTCTTTGGTGGAAAAAAAAAAAAACCTTTTCTCATTCTATAAGCTGTGTGAATTTCGCTCTGAACAGCCTCAGAAGCCTGCAATAAAATCCTGGCAAAGCTAGACTTCTAAAAGTTCAGTTTTTAGAGGCTGGAGAGTTGGCTCCGTCGGTTAAGGTGCTTGTCTGCACCTTAATGACCTGAGTTCTATCATCCAGTAAAAAGCCAGACACACATAGTGGTGCATGCATCTGGAATTCATTTGCAGGAGCTAGCGGCTATGATGTACCCATTTTCTCTCTTCTGGCAAACAGAAACAAGCCATAGTAGTGGTGCACGCCTGCACTCTCAGCACTTGAGAGATGGAAGATCAGATGTTCAAAGTTATGTAAAAGTTTGGTATTATAAACTCCTACTTAAAGGCAACCCTGGTGTTTAACGCTCAAGCAAGGAATTCTACACAAACTCTTGGCTAAGCAATATTAAGAAATTGTACAAATGGTAATCTATTTGCAATGACCCAGCACAGCAAATAGAATAGATAAATGCTTTAAAAAGAATACATACACACGGCTGGGGGTATAGTTTAAAAGTGGAGTACCTGCCCACCATTCATTAGGTCTTTGGTTTAATCTCCAGTAGTGCCAAGAAAAAAGTTAGTGTCCTAACACAAAACTTGCTAGTTTATAAACGTTGCTAAGGAGCCCGTGGTGCTGCACACCTTTAATCTCAGCACTCAGGAGGCAGAGGTAGGAGGATTGTCATGAGTTGGAGGTCACCCTAAGACTACATGAATTCCAGGTCATCCTGAGCTAGAATGAAACTCTACCTTGAGGGCTGGAGAGATGGCTTAGCGGTTAAGCACCTGCCTGTGAAGCCTAAGGACCCCGGTTCGAGGCTCGGTTCCCCAGGTCCCACATTAGCCAGATGCACAAGGGGGCGCATGCATCTGGAGTTCATGTGCAGAGGCTGGAAGCCCTGGCGCGCCCATTCTCTCTCTCTCCCTCTATCTGTCTGTCTCTCTGTGTCTGTCGCTCTCAAATAAATAAAAAATTAAAAAAAAAACTTAAAAGAAACTCTACCTTGAAAAACAAAAACAAAACAAAACAGAAAAGTTGGTAGGGTATAGGATAGGATTTCCTTCACAATCACAGGCATGGTGGCTCATTCATGTCCATTATCACAGCATTTGGGAGGCTGAGACAGGATTGCTCTGAGTTCCAAGGCCAGCCTGGGCTACAAAGTGAGACCCTGTCTCAAAAAAACAAATGGAGAGTTGGGGACTGGAGAGATAGCTCAGGAGTTAAAGGTGATTACTTGCAAGCCTGACCATTTGGGTTTGATTCTCCAGTGCCTGCAGAAAGCCAGCTGTACAAAGTGGCGTATGTATCTGGAGTTTGTTTGCAGTGACAGGCAGCCCTGATGCACCCATACCTTCTCTACTCTCTCAGACAAATAAATAAATAGAAATGTTAAAAAAAAAAAAAAAAAAGAAAAAGAAAAGAAAAGAAGCAAATGGCAGGCGAGGGAAAGATGTTGGTTGTATGCTACCTCACAAGCACGAGGATCTGAATTTGGATCTCCAGAACACACAAGGAAGCCAGGCACGCAGTATGTACCAATAAGCCAGAGCTGCGGAAGCAGATCCCTGGGACCTGGAGGATAGGTAGTCTAACTGAATTAGTTAGCTCTAGATTCAGTGCAAAGCCATCTTTAAAAGAAAAACATCATCATCTAGTTAAGAAGGAGGTAGAAGAAACATACGTTTTTTTTTTCCTCTCCTGTAGATTTGATATTTTTCATAAGAAATTACACAAATATTCTCTTTCCAATATTAATTTTAAGCCAAGCGACACACCTGTGATCCCAGCACTCAAGGAGGCTGAGGCAAGAGAATTTTCAGAGTTCAGTCAAGACCCTATCTCAAAGGCTAAAGAAATTGCTTAGTGGTTAAGGCATTTGTCTGCAAAGCCAAAGGTCTGCGGTTCAATTCCCCAGGACCCATGTAAGCCAGATACACAAGGTGGCACATGTGTCTAGAGTTCATTTGCAGTGGCTGGAGATCCAGGTGTGCCCATTCTCTTTCTGCATCTTTCTCTCTTTCTCTCTTATAAATAAAAATTAAAAAGTCCCTATCTTAAAAAAAAAAAAAAAAAACCAGGGGGCTGGAGAGATGGCTTAGTGGTTAAACTCTTGCCTAAGGACCTAAGTTCAAGGCTCGATTCCCCAGGACCCACGTTAGCCAAATGCACAAGGGGCGCATGTGTCTGGAGTTCATTTGTAGTGGCTGGAGGCCCTGGAGCACACATTCTCTCTCTCTCTGCTTCTTTCTCTCTTTGTCTTTCATTTTCAAATAAAAATAAATAAAAAAAAACAGAGCTGAGGCTATAGCTCAGTTGTATGGTGTTCGCCTAGCATGCATGAGGCCCTAGGTTTGATTCCCCAGTGTCGCATAAACCAGGTGTAGTGGTGCATGTAATATGGGAAGTGCAAATAGGATCAGAAGTTAAAGGACCCAAGTTCAATTCCCCAGGACCCATGTAAACCATATGCACAAGGAGGCGCACATGTCTGGAGTTTGTTTGCAGTGGCTGGAGGCCCTGGCATGCCCATCCCTTCTCTCTCTCTACCTGCCTCTTTCTCTCTCAAAGAAGTAAATAAATAAACAAATAACATATTTCTTTAAAAAAAAAAAAAAGAAGCCAAGCATAGTGTCACATGGCTTTAATCCCAGCACTCTGGAGGCAGTCTTAAGAGGATCACAGTGAGTTCAAGGCCACTCTGAGAGTACAAAGTGAATTCCAGGTCAGCCTGACCTAGAGTTGAGACATTACCTCGAAAAACATTACAGGTCATTGCTGAGGTCCTTGGTTTCCCACCAGGAATAGATGGTAAGACCCTATTGCTGAAGACTGCACATACTTGCTGCAAGGTCACTGAGAAAATCTGCTGGAGCTGAGCTGAAAACCTCAATGTAAACCAGCTGACAGAAAGCTGGAAAAAGCCATGCAGAATGCAGTTCAATAGGACAGAGAGAAATCACCAGTGAAGATACTCAACAGTGGACACTGCAAGCCTTACATTTGGCCAGCCAGGTGAAATGAGCCAACGGGTGCAATAGTGGCACATCTGTTATGGGGGAAACCAACTGCCCTCTAATTTGACTGGAGGCCTGCTCCATGAGAGGGAATACATCCCCAATACTGAAAACCTACAACAGGGGTAGTCATGAGCCCTAGGGGTGTAATGTCTGCTGCTGCCTGGCTAAAAGTATATACTATGCTCACCAATCTGCCCAGGAAGCACTTTTCTTAATGCTCATACCCATATATTAATGCCACTCTCACTTTTGGTTAGAGAAGCTCCTCTTTTCAGATGGAAGTGACCTTGGGATGACTCAGAAGGCACCATGGTGCTGAGAACAAGTGACAGAGGAGAGTGCTCAGCGCTGATGTATCTCAATCACACCTTCCATGGCTCAGGGTCCATTGCAGAAGAGGTGGCAGAATAGAATGTAAGAGCCAAAAGAAGGGTAGGACTCCTTACAATGTGTTCCTCCACACATAAAATGGCCTAGATATCTATGACCTAATAGTGCCTGACACTGCCTACAAAAGATCATCATAACAGAAGGAAAAGAGCATGACATCAAAATAAAAGAGAGACTGATTGAGAGGGGAAGGGGATATGATGGAGAGTGGAGTTTCAAAGGGAAAAGTGGGAGGAGTGAGGGAATTACCATGGGTTATTGTCTACAATTATGGAAGTTGTTATTTAAAATAAAATAGAGGGCTGGAGAGATGGCTTAGAAGTTAAGCGCTTGCTTGTGAAGCCTAAGGACCCCAGGTTCAAGGCTCAATTCCCCAGGACCCACGTAAACCAGATGCACAAGGGGGCACATACATCTGGCATTCGTTTGCAGTGGCTGGAGGCCCTGGCATACCCATTGTCTCTCTCTCTCTGTTGCTCTCAAATAAATAAATTGAAAATTTTTTTTTAATTTTTATTAACATTTTCCATGATTATAAAATATATCCCATGGTAATTCCCTCCCTCCCCACCCCCACATAAATTGAAAATTTTTTAAACAACATAGAATTATGGGCTGGAGGGATGGTTTAGTGGTTAAGGCATTTGCCTGCAAAGCCAAAGGACCCAGGTTCGATTCCCCAGGATCCACATTAGCCAGATGCACAAGGGGACACATGCATCTGGAGTTTGTCTGCAGTGGCTAGAGGCCCTGGTGTGCCCATATTCTCTCTCTGTCTCCTTCTTTCTCTGTCAAATAAATAAAATATTTTTTAAAACACAGAATTGTAACTATTAAAAAAAACCAAAACTACCCTAAGCCAGGCATGGTGGCACACACCTTTAATCCCAGCACTTGGCAAAGGTAGGAGGACTGCCATGATTTCGAGGCCACCCTGAGACTACATAGTCCAGGAGAGCCTGAGCTAGAGTGAAACCCTACCTCTAAAAACAAAATAAAACACTAACAAACACATGCCTGATAGTTGAACACAGCCAGAAGTTTCCTCAAAACAAAGTCTATACCCTTTGTGAATGAACCTAATGTTCAACCTATTCTATTGAAGTGCAGAGACTAGTAAAATGGTGTCAAAGTTGTATTGTTCCTGCTTTCAGTAGATACCCACAGCATACTCAACAGATATATGCTACACATCATTCTAGCAATGAGGAAGACACCAAGTGAATAATTTCTCCCACTGCCTCTGCACAACATTGGGATAATAAAAAGGTACAAAAAAAAAAACCCCACAAAAAACCAGTGTGCCAGTAAAGTATGTTTCCTAGCTTTTACCTTTTTAACCGGAAGAAAAAAAAAAAAAAAAGATCCTTGCAAAGCAATCTTCCAGAAACAAAGTGCACTGGGTAGTCATGACCTTGCAATGCCTAATACTACCTACAGAAGACCATCATAACAGGAGGAAAAGACAATGACATCAAAATAAAAGAGACTAATGGAGAGAGGGAGGGGATATGATGAGTGGACTTATGAGGGGGAAAGTAGGGGAGGGAATTATCATAATTTATTATCAATAATTATGGGTTATAATTATGTCAATAAAAAAAGCAGGGAGTGGAAAGATGGCTTAGTGATTAAGGTGCTTGCCTGCAAAGCCTAAGGACTCAGGTTTGATTCTTCAGACCCTACATAAGCCAGATGCACACAATGGCACATGTTCTTTTTCAATGGCTAGAGGCCCTGGCACACCCATTCTCTCTCAAATAAATAAAAATAAGAAAGTAGATCTTTTATTCAATAAATATTAAGAGATCCACAGCTTTACATTAAGATGATTTCTTCCATTGCCAGGCTACTATTAAAAACTAAAAAAGCTGGGCGTGGTGGCGCACGCCTTTAATCCCAGCACTTGGGAGGCAGAGGTAGGAGGATTGCGTGAGTTTGAGGCCACCCTGAGACTACATAGTGAATTCCAGGTCAGCCTGGGCTAGAGTGAGACCCTACCTCAAAAAACCAAAAAAATTAAAAATAAAAAAAATAAAAATAAAAAATAAAAAAGTGTGGGGGGGGCGCTGGAGAGATGCTTACCGGTTAAGCCACTTGCCTGCAAAGCCAATGGATCCATGTTCAGTTCCCCAGTATGCATGTAAAGCTAGATGCACAAGGTAGACACATGCATCTGGATGGCTGGAGGCCCTGACGTGCCCATTCTCTCTCTCTCAAATAAATACTAAAAAAAAACAAAAACAAAAACAAAAAAACACTAAAAGGGGGGCCTGGAGCGATGGCTTAGTGGTTAAGGCACTTGCCAGCAAAGCCAAAGGATGCAAGTTTTGATTCCCCAGTATCCACATAAGCCAGATGCACAGGGAGGTGCATGCATCTGGAGTTCATTTGCAGTGGCTAGAGGTCTTGGCATGCCCATTCTCTCTAGCTGCCTCTTTTATTTTCTATCTGCTTCTTTCTCTCTCAAATAAATATTTTTAATTTTTTTGGGGGGGGGGCAGCAGTCAATACTGTTGCTCCGTCCCGGCCTCGGGCCTTTGCCTACCCCGTTGCTAGCCACGGGTACAGATTGGACACTCTTCCAGTTCAGCCACACCCCTGACTTTCTGCCCCCCCCCCAAGTAGGGTCTCACTCTGGCCCAGGATGACCCGGAATTCACTCTGTAGTACCAGGCCTGCCTCGAACTCACAGCAATCCGCATACATCAGCCACCCCGGGATCTGGTATTCAAGGCATGCGCCACCACGCCCGACTTGGACCCTGACTTTCTGAACCTCAGCCTCCACATCTAGTGCATAGGCTTGTTGCACCCTGCTCAGTACTAAGCTGTGACCAGCTTCTCAGAGAGCCCAGCTAGCCAGGCTGTTCAGGCCATGCTTTTGTCTCCTAAGGCTAGCCAAGATGCCTCTTCAGGGGACACGGATGATGCAGTGTAACAGAGTAAAAGGACCCTAGGAGTCCAGAACCTGCTCTGCCCTGCTGTGTGACCTGAAGTCAACCCTAGCCTGTCTCTGAGCCAGACTGGAATAGGTTATAGCACCTTTAAAAAAAAAATATATATATATATATATATATATGTGTATATATATATATATATATGTTTTATTTTAGAGAATTGGTGTGCCAGGGCCTCAACCACTGAAATTGAACTCCAGATGCTTGTGCCACCTAGTGGAGATGTGCATCTGTGTTTATATAGGTACTTATGAACTGAATTGCTGACTGGCAGGCTCTGCAAGCAAGTGCCCTCAACCACTGATCCATCTCCCCAGGCCTCACTCCTTCCACACTCCTGTCTGTGTGTGACCCTGGGCTCTTGGCCTCTGACTTCTCATCTGTGCAGTGAGATTATGAGCCCCACCTCCTGATCCTTGCCTGCATGGCAGGTCCTGCCCTCACCTCTGATCCCAGCATCAAGGGCACTGTGGCTTGGTGACATTTGAGCCAGGGGAACTAACAAAGAGGCTGAAGGGCCCAGTGCTGAAAGGCGTCAGGGAAGTTAGGCCAGAACCACAGCTAAGGGGCCTCATGGTCCATCCAGGAGGCTGTGTCCTCCAGCAAGGGCGCCACCAGTGAACAAGCGATGGAGACGAGTACTGCATAGGGAACCTGAGGCTCAAATAAATATTTTTCTTTGTTTATTTTTATTTATTTGAGAGTGACAGACAGAGAGAGAAAGAGGGAGATATAGAGAGAAGAATGGGCCCGCTGGCCACTGCAAACAAACTCCAGATGCATGTGCCCCCTTGTGCATCTGGCTAACGTGGGTCCTGGGGAATCAAGCCTCGAACTGGGGTCCTCAGGCTTCACAGGCAAGCACCTAACCGCTAAGCCATCTCTCCAGCCCTCAAATAAATATTTTTTAAAAAAGTAAAAGGGCAAAAAATACTGTAATGAAAGATAATAAACTACTGGAGCAAATTATTTAAAACAAAGACATTAGTTTTCCATTTCCAGGATACTACAAATGGTTAAGCATTAGATATAACATTAAAAAAAACAAAAACAAAAACTGTCTCCATGTTAAGTTGCTTGTGAAGACTTTTAATTTTTTTTGGTTTTTCAAGGTAGGGTCTCACTCTAGCTAGCCCAGGCTGACCTGGAATTCACTAATCTCAGGGTGGCCTCAAACTCATGGCGATACTCCTACCTCTGCCTCCCTCCCGAGTGCTGGGATTAAAGGCGTGCACCATCACGCCCAGCTACTTTTAATTTTTTAAAAATTTATTTATTTGAGAGAGAACAGGTGCGCCAGGGACTCTAGCAACGCAAATGAACTCCAGTCACATATGCCACCTTGTGCATCTGGTTTACATGGGTACTGAGGAATCGAACCCACAGGCTTTGCAGGCAAGTGACCAGACCATCTCTCCAGCCCCTCTTTATTATTTTTTTGAAGTGGACATCTTATTATTATGTTGACCAAACTGGTCTTGAATTCCTGGACTAAAGTTATTGTCCTCCAAGAGCTGAAACTATAGGCACTTGTCACCCTGCCCAAACTAAGGGCAATCTTTTGTTTTGAGGTAGGCTCTCACTCTAGCCCAGACTGACCTGGAATTCACTATGTAGTCTCAGCCGGGTCTAGAAGTCATAGTGATCCACCTAATTCTGCCTCCCAAGTGCTGGGATTAAAGGTGTGACCCACCACGCCCAGCATGACTATCTTTTTTTAAAAATTTACATATAAAGGACTATAAATTGACTACATGAAAACTAAGCCTTGTATGCATCTTCCCATAAAAAAGATTTAAGTTCTGGAGCTGGAGAGATGGCTTAGCAGTTAAGGCATATGCCTGTGAAGCCTAAAGACCCAGGTTCAATTCTCCAGGTCCCACGTAAGCCAGATGTACATGGTAGTGCATGTGTCTGGAGTTTGTTTGCAGTGGCTAGAGGCCCTGGTGTGCCCATTCTCACACTCTCAAATAAATAAATAAATCTTAAAAAATCAAAAAAAGATTTAAATACTAAGACATTACAATTCAAAAATGTCATCTTCCATCCCAAGTAGCAAAATTAAGTTTTCTCTGAACAAGTAAAAACCATGAACTTCCATTACAAATGCAAAATTCACAGAACATGTGAGTTGTACAGAAAGTGCTTAATCAGGATTGCAGAGATGGCTCAGCAGTTAAAGGTGCTTGCTTGAAAAGCCTGATGGCTCAGGTTCTATATCCTAGTACCCACATAAAGCCAGGTGCACAAAGTAGAGCATGTGTCTGAAGTTCAACTGCCATGGCAAAAGGCCCTGATGCACTATATACACTCTTACTTTCTTTCTCTCTCCCTTGCAAATAAATAAATAAACAAATGTGGGTTAGAGAGATGGTTCAGTGGTTAAGGTGCTTGCCTTCAAAGCCTTGCAACCCAGGTTAGAGTCCCCAGCACCCACGTAAAGCCAGATACACGTGCATCCGAAGTTTGCCCTGATGTGCCCTTTCTTTTTCTTTCTCTCTCTCCCTCTGCTTGAAAATAAATAAATATTTTCTAAAATGTGCTTAATCCTCCTCACTTTGGGAAATCAAAACACACAGTAACAGTAATCCTCAGATACCAGATCTTAACAGCCTAAACATATTCTCATTAACCAAAAAACAATGAAGAAAAACATGAGTAAGAAATCAGCATTTATTGAATACTTAGTAAGTGCTAGATCATATCACTCATCTAAAATACAAAATGAGGGACAAGGAGGGTATTACCATGAGATACTTCTTATAATCATGGAAAATATTAATAAAAATTGAGAAAAATAAAATACAAAGCAACTCTGATGTAGGTCACATCGTGACCATTCACAGACTGAGAAAATGTAAAAGGCTTATGGTCATAAATCTAGAATATGTCAAGACAACAAGATCAAGCTGGGCATGGTGGCGCACACCTTTAATCCCAGCACTCAAGAGGCAGAGGTAGGAGGATCCCTGTGAATAAGGCCACCGGGAGTCTACAATTTCAGGTCAGCTGGGCTAGACCCAACCTTACAACAACAACAAAAAACCCAAGATCACTCCAATTCCAAAACTGAGCAAACTATACTATTTCATGAATACTATTTCATGGAAACCAAATCAATGTAAATAAACCATTTCAACCCTGGAACACAGATGGCTAACCTTCAAGATCAATTAAGCATTATGTGAAAGAAAGATTTTATTGGGGCTGGAGAGATGGCTTAGTAATTAAGGCTCTTGCCTGCATAGAATTCCTCAGGACCCACATAGGTCAGCTGCACAAGGTGGCGCAAGCATCTAGAGTTTGTTTGCAGTGGCTAGATGCCCTGGCACACCTATTTTCTCTCTCTCTCTACTTGCCTCTTTCCCCCTCTCTTAAGTAAAGAAATAAATAATTTTAATTTTTTTTTATGTATTTATTTGAGAGCGACAGACACAGAGAGAAAGACAGATAGAGGGAGAGAGAGAGAATGGGCGCGCCAGGGCTTCCAGCCTCTGCAAACGAACTCCAGACGCGTGCGCCCCCTTGTGCATCTGGCTAACGTGGGACCTGGGGAACCGAGCCTCGAACCGGGGTCCTTAGGCATCACAGGCAAGCGCTTAACCGCTACGCCATCTCTCCAGCCCGAAATAAATAATTTTAAAAGAAAGATTTATTCCCAGCAATCAGAAGGCAGAAGTAAGAAAATCGCTATAAGTTTGAGGACAACCCAAGACTAGAGTTCCACATCAGCCTATGACACATTGAGAGCCTACCATTAAAAAAAAGGAAGAAAAAAAAAAAAAGGAAGAAATAAAAGATACACACACATATAAAGTAATATAATTATATGTAAAATTTGCATTGGAAGAGTGACTGGGAAAAGTAGTTTTTTATAGTACTTTAGTTGCAAATCTCCAAGTGATGAGAATTATATACACCAGTACCTGCATGATTTAGATTTCAAAACTCCAGGTATCACTCCAGAATAAACCTTAAATTTCCTGGGAATCCTAATTCCTCTAATTTTTTTAAACGTATTCCCAAATTTTATAAGATATTTTAACTTCCACTTCCTAGAAAACAGTGAAAAATCAAATATGACCTTAAGGCAAAAAACTAAAAATGTGCTCTAATGTAAACAATCTTTAAGAAAGTTGGTAACAACCCATTCCCAAGCCTATACTACATGGACACAAGGCATCTGAGTAAACGCTGTCAGTAATGCTACTATTAACAATGTGCAACGCCAACAGGATTCCCGAAACTAAGACTGTCTGATGAACTGAACATTCACTTCAGAAGAATGGAGAACAGGGAAAAATCCAAACAGTAATATTAATTTCACAGTGACTATCTGGCTTAAAATTTCCAGCGATGTAAAGATAGTTGTTAGTAGAAATAAGATATCCACTAGATTAACTGAAAGGAGAAAAATTACTTTCCACTTCATACAAAACTTAAATGCATGAGGCTTTGAAAACTTCTTTAGTAGGACAGGATTATGGAGTTGAGACTTTCATAGCTAGTTTTTTTTGGGGGGGGTAGCTACTTTTAAAGCCAAACAGAGAAGACAGAGTCATCAAAAGCTGTATGAGATCCTGGAGTTTTTGAAAACAAACCATGAAGGTGAATATGGTTCAAATTTACCAATGACAGAAAAACAAATACAATCACTAGACCTGGTGTAGTACAACCGCCAAATCTTGAATGTTTTTGTAGGCCTATGTACAGATAAGTAACTGTATTCTCCATTTTTCATGGGGCTGTGTGGACTACTCAGGCCTCTGTCCTCTAATCGCTGGTTCTCTCGGTGCTCAGTTCATCCTTGTGACCACGGGAGGGGGGAGGAGGGAGGAAAGCTACAAGTTATTTTACTGTTTCTATTTGTGTAGCGCAGAAAGAAAGGCTGACGTTAAAACAAGGTATTTCACTCACCTAGCCGCTGGAACACACTATAAAGGAGCCTTCTGGGTCAGACAGAAACCTAAGTTACCGACACTAAACTTTTCTAGAAAAGGCAGGCAGATCTAAAGACCGTCCATATGGGATGAGCATGGAGCTCGGAACTCGCAGTCGGCTCTTCTTGTTCGGGAGAGAGGCACTGGAATGCAAGCGAGGCTTGCACGTGGGCCGGCCCCGATGCCGCTGTCACCTCTGGTCGCCAGTTGGCGGGTGGGACCCAGGCAGGAGAGCGGGCCCGGCCATGCAGGTGTGGGGCCGGCCGCCCGCCCGCGCCCTCCGCCACAGTCCCGCAGGACACGCAGCCGTCCGTCTTCGGCCCACATGGACAGCGAGAGTCCAGGGAAAGAGGGCACCGCCAGGCCCCACGGGCCTCCGGGCCCGGGCGGCACCCCTGGGCGCGGAGCCCTCCCGCCGCTGGCCGGCGACAAGCCCAGCCGCGACAGCGCCGGTCCGGCGGCACCTACCTTGACGTCCTCGTCCTCGTCCTCGCCTTCCCAGCGGTCCCCGCCGGCCGTGCCGCCGCCCCCCACCTTCCGCACTGGCTCTTCCACCGTGAACGTGTCTGCGTCTACGGAACGGAAAGGGACGCGTTACTACCACCTGCCTTTACGCGGGGGGCCGGCACCTGCCCGCGCCCTGGCCCGCAACTTCTGCTCACCCCAGGAGTCGGAGTCCCCCGCCGCCGCCGCCGCCGCCGCCGCCGCCATGTCGAGCCGGGCGTGAGAGTTAAGCGCGGCAGGGGTGAGTCACCGGGCTTGCTCTCGATCGCCCGCGCGGGGCAGGCTGGGACCGTGGCTGACTGCGCACGCCGGCCCCGAGGCTCCGCCCCCTCGGGCGCGCGGGCGGGGCGGGGCGAGCGGGGCGGGGCGGGGCGAGCGGGGCGAGCGGGGCGGGGCGGGGCGTGCACCCGGGCGCGCGAGGCGCGAGGCGGGGCCGCAGGCTTCTCGTCGCGCCTAGCCGGACCGGCCGGTGGCGCGGGGACGCGGTGACCCCCGCCCTCCCCCCCCAGCCTGGACACACCCCTCCCGGGAAAAGTGAGCTTGGCGCTGGGCTCACAGCCCCCGGGCGCAGGCCGGTGCAGAGGGTCGGCTTCCCGCGTCTCGTTCGTGCGGCGCTCGGGAAGGCGTCTGCGGGCGCTGGCCTGGCTTCCCCCTCCCCTCGTCCCCGGAGGGCGCCGTCGCGTGCTCGTGGGATGGGAACGGCCGGCGCGGGTACGGAGCGAGAGGAGAGGGCCGCGGGCCGCGTCCTGCAGCCTTCCAGCCAGACGCAGGTGCGTGGGGCCAGCCCGGGCACGTGGGCGTCCACAGAGCCTCTGCTAGATGGAGGACGACCCCAGGCCCCCTCGGCTCTTCTGTGCCCGTGAGTCCTCGGAGGCTAGCGCGCCGGTTGTTTCGCAGAACAATTCCGGGACTCCTTGGTTCGTGCCAGGCAGGCATAAGCTCTGGTTTGTCCTCAGTCGAGTAGTTCTGTAAACAGAGTCCGACACTCTAGGAAGGCTATACCAGAAAGAACCATTGTGAGGTTAAAAGTAAACAGGTAAAACGTTGGCGAAGTTGCAGGAAAGGCTTTCTAAGGCAGACGCTAGTGTAATCGGAGTTGGAGAGACCAAAGCGAAACGTGCTGTGGTGTATTTCCGGTAGGAAGAACGCTTGTGACTCCTCACCTGACCTACTGGCACATTCTTATATGTACCGAACAGGTAAATTAATGATAAAAGGTCTAAAACGAGATAAAATTCTTAGTTCTTTGGGTCACACTGGGCTCTGTTGTAGGACTAGCTACTTTAGATACTTTGATTTTGCTATTTTAAGTTTGTCTTCTAATATGTGTTAAGTATACTTAACAATCATCAAAAGGCACATCGATCAGCCACTCTTTCTAGTGGAAACCACAGTGCCATGTTTCTTGTACATTTTTAGTCAAAGCAGCATTTTATAAGGAAGGTCTTTCAAGAAATACACTACAATAATGATTTTTTTTTTTTTTTTTGCTTGTTTTTATTTTTCAAGGTAAGGCTTCTCACTCTAGCGCAGGCTAGCCTCGAACTCACAGCAACCCTCCTACCTCTGCCTCTTGAATGCTGGGATTAAAGGCGTGCACCTCCATGCCTGGCAATCGTATCAGTAGAGTGATGATCAATTTATATGACATCTGTTTATAAAGGTGGATTGAAAGTAGGCAAGACAGAAGGCAGAGACGGGCAGAGGGCACTCTGTCATTCACAGTAGCTTCTTAAACATTTGGCAAAATGCCCAGTACATGAGTATTTTATGAATGAACTTATTTGCCATTCTAGAAATAAAACCGAGTCTCAGCATTCTATGAAAAGGTTCTGCCATTGAGCTACCCCCTCCCCTATCCTGAATTCAGTAAGAACTGAAGCCTAACCAATCTGAGAAATAAAAGTCAGTCAGAATTTAGTGATTATAGGGCTGGAGAGATGACTTAGTGATTAAGGCACTTAACTGCAAGCTAAAAGATAGGTTCGTTTTTCCAGGACCTACATAAGCCAGATGTGCAAGGTGGCATATGCGTTTGGAGTTCCTTTTGCAGCAGCTGGATGCCCTGGCACGCCCATTCTCTCTCTCTTTTTCTCTTTTGTTTGTTTTTCCAGGTAGGGTCTCATCTAGTCCAGGCTGACCTGGAATTCACTCTGTAGTCTCAGAGTGGCCTCGAACTCACAACGGCCCTCCTACTTCTGCCCCCAAATGCTGGGATTAAAGGCATGCGCCACCATGCAATGCAACTAACTCCTTTTTTTATATTTTATTTTTATTTATTTATTTACGAGAGAATGGGGTAGCCACCATGCAATGCAACTAATTCTTTTTTTATATTTTATTTATTTATTTATTTATTTTTTAAGATTTTTTTTTTCATTTTTATTTATTTGAGAGTAACAGAGAAAGAGGTAGAGAGAGAGAGAAAGAATGGGCACACCAGGGCTTCCCAGCCACTGCAAACAAACTCCAGACGCGTGCGCCCCCTTGTGCATCTGGCTAACGTGGGTCCTGGAGAATCGAGCCTCCAACCGGGGTCCTTAGGCTTCACAAGCAAGCACTTAACCACTAAGCCATCTCTCCAGCCCTATATTTTATTTTTATTTATTTTCTTACGAGAGAATGGTGTAGGCAGGCATGGTGGCACATGCCTTTAATCCCAGCACTGGGGGGGGAGGGGCAGAGGTAGGAGGGCCACTGTGAGTTCGAGGCCACTCTGAGACTACAGAGTGAATTCCAGGTCAGCCTGGACTGAGTTAGAGACTCTACCTGGAAAAACGAACAAATAAGTAAATAATATAAATAAAGAAATTAGTGGTTATAACGGTTAATTTTTATTTTTCTATTTAAGAGATAGAGAATGGGCATACCAGGGCCTCTGCAAATGAACTCCAGACACATGCATCTGGCTTTACATGGGTACTGGGGACTCAAACATGGGTCCTTAGGCTTTGCAGGCAAGTGCCTTAACTGCTGAGCATCTCTCCAACCCATAATGGTTAATTTTATGTATTAATTTGGCCATGACATGGTACCCATATTGCCCCAGTTTTTGGTCAAACATCAATCTAGTTTCTGTGAATGTAGGATGTGATTAACATTTAAATCAGTAAACAAAATAGAGAATTTTAATTTTTTTTTCAGGGGTACAGCATTTTTTTAAATGTTTTTATTAGCATTTTCCATGATTATTAAAAAAATCCCATGGTGGGCTGGAGAGATGGCTTAGCGGTTAAGCGCTTGCCTGTGAAGCTTAAGGACCCTGGTTCGACGCTCGATTCTCCAGGACCCACGTTAGCCAGATGCACAGGGGGGCGCATGCGTCTGGAGTTCGTTTGCAGTGGCTGGAAGCTCTGGCATGCCCATTCTCTCTCTGTCTTTCTCCCTCTTTCTCTGTCTGTCTGTCGCTCTCAAATAAATAAATAATTAAAAAAAAAAATCCCATGGTAATTCCCTCCCTCCCCACCCCCCACGCTTTCTGCTTTGAAATTCCATTCTCCATCATATTACCTCCCCATCACAATCATTGTACTTACATATATACAATATCAACCTATTAAGTACCCTCCTCCCTTCCTTTCTCTTCCCTTTATGTCTCCTTTTTAACCTACTGGCCTCTGCTACTAAGTATTTTCATTCACACGCAGAAGCCCAATCATCTGTAGCTAGGATCCACATATGAGAGAGAACATGTGGCGCTTGGCTTTCTGGGCCTGGGTTACCTCACTTAGTATAATACTTTCCAGGTCCATCCATTTTTCTGCAAATTTCATAACTTCATTTTTCTTTACTGCTGAGTAGAACTCCATTGTATAAATGTGCCACATCTTCATTATCCACTCATCAGTTGAGGGACATCTAGGCTGGTTCCATTTCCCAGCTATTATAAATTGAGCAGCAATAAACATGGTTGAGCATGTACTTCTAAGGAAATGAGATGAGTCCTTAGGATATATGCCTAGGAGTGCTATAGCTGGGTCATATGGTAGATCAATCTCTAGCTGTTTTAGGAACCTCCACACTGTTTTCCACAATGGCTGGACCAGATTGCATTCCCACCAGCAGTGTAGAAGGGTTCCTTTTTTTCCACATCCCCGCCAACATTTATGATCATTTGTTTTCATGATGGTGGCCAATCTGACAGGAGTGAGATGGAATCTCAATGTAGTTTTAATCTGCATTTCCCTGATGACTAGTGACGTAGAACATTTTTTTAGATGCTTATATGCCATTCGTATTTCTTCCTTTGAGAACTCTCTATTTAGCTCCTTAGCCCATTTTTTGATTGGCTTGTTTGATTTCTTATTATTTAACTTTTTGAGTTCTTTGTATATCCTAGATATTAATCCTCTATCAGATATATAGCTGGCGAAGATTTTTTTCCCGAGAATTTTAATTTCATAATGCATGTAAATCCAGCGGATCAAGTGTAATTAAAACAAGACCCTCAGGAAGGAAGAATTCTGCCTCCAGACTGCAAGAACAGATCTCTCTTGGATATCCAGTTGACTTGCCAGCACCCACAATTATGTAAGTTCCCTAAAATAAATCTGTATATTTACATCTTATGGACCTGTTTCTCTGGGAAACCCTAGTACTGATTTCATGAGAGTGGAGGAAGATGATGCTTTTAAAGATTGAGTGGTGGTGACACTCATCCGGTTGCTCACATCAAAACCTGAGAGCCAGCCAGGCGTGGTGGCGCCCGCCTTTAATCCCAGCACTCGGGAGGCAGAGGTAGGAGGATCACGGTGAGTTTGAGGCTATCCTAAGACTACAGAGTGAATTCTAGGCCAGCCTGGGCTAGAGTGAGACCCTACCTCATAAAACCAGAGGGGTGGGGGGAATCTGAGAGCTGTCTAGTTTCTTCCCCTCTCTCATCTCCTAAATTCCATTCATCAGGTTATGGATCTTTCCCAGTATTTCTCCTGAAGCCATGTATTTTCATTTCTCATATTTATTTGCTCGTGTGTGTGTGTGTGTGTGTGTGTGTGTACACGTGCATGCTCACACACACGAGTACTAGGGTCTCTTGCTACAAATGGATGCCCATATGGTTTTGTGTGGGCGGTTGGGGAATTGAACTTGTGCCTGCAGGCCTTTAATCATAGAGCCATATCCCCAGGCCCCAAGCTATCTTAATGTTTTTATAATCTCCTTATTGATAACTGTTTCCTCAATTCTTTCTCCTCCACAATCTATTCACCACACAACAAGCTTAAGAATGTAATTCAGACCAGGTGGCATAATCCTATGCATTATAGGACTCTCATTGCCGAAGCAGGAGTATCACAAGGTTGAGGCCAGCCTGGGCTACATCGGGAGCTCGTATCTAAATAAATAAATAATAATAAATAAATGCTTCTCATTGCTGGAAAATACCTGACAAAAATCAATTATGGGAGGAAGGGTTTATTTCAGTTTCAGTCTGCCATTAAAGGGAGGCATGGCTGCAGGAGCCTGAAGCAGACTTGATCACACTCAGCTCACAGTGAGGAAGCACAGAACAATGAATATTGACAATGACTTTGTTTTGTTTTTTGAGGTAGGGTCTCACCCTAGCCCAGGCTGACCTGGAATTCACTCTGTAGTCTCAGGGTAGCCTTGAACTCACAGCCATCCTCCAACCTCTGCCTCCTGAGTGCTGAGATTAAAGGCATGTGCCACCACACCCAGCTGGCACTGACTGTTTATATAGTCCAGGACCCCAGCCCATACAAAGGTGCCACCCGCAGTTGAGTCTGCCTTAATTAACCTAGTCAGGATGGTCCTTCACTATGCTTTTTCCACTGTAGAAGTTTGTAGTTACTGCTTATTCTACCTGTAGTGCACTTTCTACATTTTACATGGTTAGCTTCTGTTTCAGGTATGTTGCAGTCAAGTTCACTTTGCTGGCAGAAATCACCTAAGAGCAGCTTTTGGGAAAAAAGGGTTTATTTTGGCTTACAGACTTGTGGGGATGCTCCATGATGGCAGGGACAAACAATGGCATGAGCAGAAGGGGGACATCACCCCCTGGCCAACATAAGGTGGACACTAACAACAGGAGAATGTGCCAAACACCTGCAAGGGGGTGCTGGTAAGCCTGTCCCCAACAATACACTGCCTCCTGGAGGTAGTAATTCCCAAATCTCCACCAGCTGGGAACCTAGCATTCAGAACACCTGAATCAAACCACCACAAGGTCAAAGTGCAAATGTTACCTTTACAGTAAGCCTTTCTAGTTTTTGTAATAGCATTTATTCTGCAATGATCATGTTTATCTGGGGTGCAGGTTTTCCTTCCTTGGAGCAGGGGAAGGATGAGATAGGTTCTGTGTAGTCTAGCTCAGCCTGGAACTTAACTTGCTGTCCTCCACCCTAGCATAAATATTTCTACTTTTGACTCCTCTTGATTAGCTGGGATTGATTGTAGGATGGGGTGCCAGTGCCACCACACCTACTTGTTTTATGTTCTTTGCTTCTTCATTCCCAGTGCCTGGCATCCATTAAATGCTCACTAAGTACTCTTGAAAATGACTGAGTGGTGCCTGTCATAATAACCAAGATTATAGGACAAGATTGTCCACACAGATCCTAAAGTTTTTGTGGGAAATCTTAATTTCTACTACACTTTGAGAAAAAAAAAGGGGGGGGGAGGAAATTTATAATACATTTTGGAACCTGAAAGCTTGAACAGAGAATTTTGGAGACATCTGATTATATAGGTACATGAAGTCATGTGAAAGCAGTCATTTGCAGATGGCTTAGAATGTGGGGGGCTTGAGGTGCATCAACATTTAAGGAGCAGCCAAAGGAAAAACTTTAGGATGGATAGCAACTTTTTAAAAAATCTTGAGGTAGAATGTCACTCTAGCCCAAGCTGACCTGAGATTCACTATGTAGTCTCAGGCTGCCCACACACTCACAGCAATCTTCTGCTTCTTGAGCACTGGGATTAGAGGCGTGCACCACGCCTGACCTATGTGTCATTTCTGAAAAACAGAATAGTACTTTTGAAGTGCTCTTGTAGAAGCTGGATACCTTTTAAGAAGTCTTTTCTTTCCTCTTTTTGTTAGTTGTTTATATATCCTAGGATGACCTCATTATGTAGCTTAAAATGACCTTGAACCTCTCTGATCCTCTTGTTTGTACTTTCCAAGTGCTTAAATTACAGGAATGAACCTCCATACTTAGCTCATCTAAGTTTAAACAAGGCTGGAGAGATTGCTCAGTGGTTAAGGCACTTGCTTGCAAAGCCTGACAGCCCTGGTTTAATTCCCAGTACTAACATAAAACTGGATGTAAAGTGATGCATGCATCGAGTCATTTGCAGTAGCAAGAGGCCCTGGTGTGCCCATTCTGTGTGTGTGTGTGTCTCTCTCTCTCTGCTTGAATATAAATAAAATATTTTAAAAAGAAGTCTTAAACCTTGACCACCCTGCTTTAGAGATTCATGTTAATTACATGGAGGCTGTTCAGAGGGAAATAGCCAGCTCCTAACTTCTCCAGTTGAGATGTTTCATAGGGGAGTGAAGACACCATTTTAGATATCCATCCTAATTTAACCATTAGATGATTCCAGCCCCAATCACCATTTGAATAAAACCATGGGAGAGCCAAAGCAAGAATCATTCAGCTGACCACCAGTCTACAGATCTGTGAGAAATGCAATTGTAATCATCTCAGTGGAACTGGTGTGACATAACTAAAAGCTTCTTTCTCCCAGGATGTTGTAATTTGAAACTTGAGATTTCCTAGACTCTAGAAGTTGGTAGGCAATAAAAGCATGATGAAGGTAGAGCCACAGATGCTGCATGATGATTACCCAGGACACTGTACTTTGCCTTGTACTCCTTGAGGTTCAGTTGTCCACTCTCCCTTAAAATATTGCAGGATCTTTCAGTGAGTGCTTAACCTCAGGTGAAAATCTTAATACTATACTAGTCCAGTGATTTCAGCTATGCAATCTTTTGTGCTTCTTACATTATTTTTTTGGTTTGTTTTTAAGGTTCTTGCTGTAGCCCAGGCTGACCTAGAGTTCAGTATGTAGTCTCAGGCTGGCCTTGAACTCACAGCTGTCCTTCTACCTGGGCCTCTTGAATGCTGGCATTAAAGCCATGCCACACCCAGCAGCTTTTGAAATCTTTTTTGTTTTGTTTTTTGCGGTAGGGTCTCACTCTAGCTCAGGCTGACCTCCTACCTCTGCCTCCCGAGTGCTGGGATTAAAGGCATATGCTACCATGCCCGGCTAGTTTTGAAATCTTGAGATAAATATTTTACTAGACTTGTCTGTTTGTTACATAGTAGGTACCTAATATATTCAGTAACTGAATGAATAAATTTCTATCCAGAGCTTTCTTTTGTTTTTAAAACTGGGTATGATGGCTTACACCTGTAATTCTAGCACATGGGAAGCTAATGCAGAAGGGTTGTCATGAGTTCCAGGCCAGCCTGAGGCCACCATGTGAACCCCTGTCTTAAAGGGGAAAAAGAACCCCACACACTTTCTCCAAGGAAAACCTGTCCAAAAGACCAGTCTGTCTTTATGAAGTTGCTTCAAATGAAAATTAATACAATTGAGTCCCAAAGCAGCAAGCATTTTTATTACTAAGTTGGTAGCACTATTAAGTCATTTGAACTAAATAGCTAAGAAGATGGCAGATGCAAATAATCTACGGAGGAGTCCTAGGAAAGCAAGAATATACTTTCCTGAAGAAGTAGCCTTGTAGTTCTGTTAAAATAGCTGAAGATGGGGCTACACAGAGTGCTCAGCAGTTAAGGCACTTGCTTGCAATGCCTGACAACCCAGGTTCAGTTCCCCAATACCCAAGTCAAGACAAATGCACAAAGTGGCACATGCATCTGGAATTTGTTTGCAGCTGCAAGAGATGCTGGCACACCTGTTTTTTCCCCTCTATCAATAGCTGAAGATTTTTTTTTTTTTAAATTTCTGCCATTCTGGGGGAAAAAATACAGGGCTTCAAACATGTTAGCCCAACTTGGCTGAAACTGTTTTAAAACAGAGTAACTTTAAATAATACTTACAGGAGGAGATGGGCATTGTGGCACATGCTTTTAATCTCAACACTCAGGAGGCAGAGGTAGGAGGATCACCATGAGTTCGAGGCCGCACTGAGACTACATAGTGAATTCCAGGTCAGCCTGGGCTAGAATGAGACTCTACCTTGAAAAACAAATATTTATTTACAGGAGGGTTGGAGATATGGTTTAGTAGTTAAGGTGCTTGGCTGCAAAGCCTAAGGACCCAAGTTCAGTTCCCCAGAACCCACACAAGCCAGATGGTCAATGTTATGTATTCTGGAGTAAGTTTGCAATGGCTAGAGGCCCTGACATGCTCATTCTCTGTCCCTCTCTAGTAAGTAAAATTAAATTTGAAAAATATTTACAGGAGTCAAGCATGGTGGCACATGCCTTTAATCCCAGCACTTGGGAGGCAGAGGCAGGAGTATTGCCATGAGTTCCATGCAATACCCTACTTGTAAAATCAAACAAAAATAAACAAACAAACAAAAACCCCTAAAATATAGCTGGGCATGGTGGCACAGGCTTTCAATTCCAGCATTTGGGAGGCAAAGGTAGGAGGATTGCTGTGAGTTTGAGGCCAACCTGAGACGACATAGTGAATTCCAAGTCAGCCTGTGCTAGAGGGAGACCCTACCTTTGAAAAGCCAACATATAGGAGATATGATGGATGGTGGAGTTTCAAAGGGGAAAGTGTGGGGAGAGAGGGCATTACCTTGGGATACTGTTTACAATCATGGAAGTTGTTAATAAAAAAGTTTTTTTAAAGAAAAAAATATATATGTATTCTCAACAGGAGCTGGGGAGTTGGTTCATTTCTTAAAGTGCTTGGCACACAAACATGAGTACTTGAGTGTAGATCCCCAGCACTCATATAAAAACTGGGCACAGTGGTATGTCCCTGTAATCCCAGCATTGTGGAGAGAAAGACAGGATCCCCAGTATTTGTTAATTAGTTGTCATTGGGTTCCAGGTTCAGTGAGAGAGCCTCTCTCAAAAAAAAAAAAAAAAAAAAAAATGGCTGGAGAGATTGCTCAGGGATTAAAGACACTTGCTTGCAAAGCTTGATGGCCCAAGTTCAATATCCCAGTATCCATGTAAAGCTAGGTGCACAAAGGGATGCATGCATGTGGCATTTATAGTGGCAGGAGGCTCTGGTGTATCCATATTCACTCACTGCCTGCCTTTGTCTAAAATAAATAAATAAAGGACTTGGGCTAGAGGGATGGCTTAGCCATTAACACCGTTGGCTGCAAAACCAAAGGACCAAGGACCCACATAAGCCAGATGCACAAGGTGGCACATGCTTCTGGAGTTGGTTTGCAGTGTCTAAGGGCCCTGGCACACTCATTCTATCTGTATCTCTTAGTCAAATTTTTTTTTTTTTTTTTTAAATCAAGGGCTGGAGGGTTGAGTTCTTCAGTACCCATGTAAAGCCAGATGCACAAGGTGGCACATGCATTTGGAGTTCTGGGTTTGTTTACAGTAGCTGAAGGTTCTGGTGTGCCCGTTCTCTGCCTTTCTCTTACTATCTCAAATAAAAGTAAGGTGGAGAGTGATTGAAAACACCTAGTGCCAACCTCTGGCCTCTACACACATTTTGTGCACATGTGCAGTCATGTGCATACATAGATGTAACCACATATGAAAAAATGGGAAGGAAAAAGTTAACAGGGGCAGTTAAGGGTGCTTGCTTGGAAAAGGTTGACAGAAAAGAGGGGTTGGAAATATGGCTCAGTGGTTAAAGGCCCTTGCTTGCAAACCCTCCCACCTCAGGGTCTGGCCTGGGTTCAGTCCCCAGTACCCACATCAAACCAGACAAAGTGCCACAAATGTCTAGAGTGCTCCCTCACTATCTGCTTGTTAAAAAAAAAAAAAAAAAAAAAAAAAAAAAAAAAAGCCAGGTATGGTGGTGAACTACTTTAATCCCAGCACTGGGGAGGCAGAGGTAGGAGGATCATCTTGAGTGCAAGGCCACCCTGAGACTATGTAGTGAATTCCAGGTCAGCCTGGGCTAGAGTGAGAGCAAGTAAGTTAACATGCAGACTTGGTTTTGCTTTGGTGCTAGGCATCACTCATACACTGTTAACACTCTTACCACTAAGCTCCTCTACAACCCACTTGCACTTCTAACAGCAGAGGTGACAGCATCTTGTTTATTAACATTCTGTTGCTGGCTGTGGAGGTATGCACTTGTGAAGTCGGAGGCAGAAGTTTAAGGCCACCAAAGCTCCATAGGCATTTGAGCCCACCATGAACTACATGAGACAGATGGTCTCAAAAAAATAAAACCAAAGAAAACTCAGTAGATTGATTTCTGGTCCTATTTAACAAGCAGGTATTACTAAAGTGGTAGGATTTTGCTCTAACCCAGGCTGACCTTGAATTCACTATGTAGTCTCAGGGTGGCCTTGAACTCACAGCAACTCTCCTACCTCTGCTTCCTGACTGCTGGCCTGGCCTACATCAACAAAACTGAAATCTAACAAGTGTATTGTGACTTCATTATAAACCACTTTCCCCAAGTGTTCAATTGTAGACACAAGATAAGTTTCCTAGAAATTGGAAGTCCAAACTATGAAACTTGGGCTTGTCATTCCTTATCAAGTAATAAAAATCTCTCCTGTACCAACTTTTTTTTTGGGGGGGGGTTCTTTTGAGGTATGGTCTCACTCTAGCCCAGGCTGACCTCCAGCTCGTGGCACTCCTCCTCAGTTTTACATGTGCTGGGATTAAAGGTGTACCCCACATCAAAACTATTGTTACTCATTTTAATCTCTAGGAGAGCCCTATAGTCATATAGTAACATTATCCATCCCTATGCTGAAAGACTGGTTTGATTCCAGGACATGCTCCCTCAAGCCTTTTATATAAAACATGCTTTATTTGATCTCCAGCACCATAATACATAACAACATGTTGGAAAGGTGGTTTAGTGGTTAAGGCACTTGTCTGCAAAGCATAAGGACCCAAGTTCAAATACCCAGAACCCACAAAACCAGATGAACAAGGTGGTACACACATCTGGAGTTTGTTTACAGTGGTTAACCCTGGCGCATCCATTCTCTCATTAAAAAACTGTAAGGGCTGGAGAGATGGCTTAGCAGTTAAGGTGCATGTCTGCAAAACCTAAGGACCCTGGTTCAATTCTCCAGGTCCCACATAAGCCAGATGCACATGATGGTGCATGCGTCTGCAGTGGTCAGAGGCACCCCCAATCTCACTCTCCCTATCGCTAATAAAAATAAAATAAAAAAACACTGCCCTCAAGTTTTTTCCCCATCTTTTAGGTTCAGAAACAATTTCACTAAGTAGCTTGGGCTAACCTTGAATATGCTATGTAGTCCAGGTTGGCTTCAAAATTAGCAGTCCTTCCCAAGTGCTGGGATTGCAAGTATGTACCAACAATCCAATCTCAAAAAACAAGTCACTAATGGAGCTGGGCATGGTGGCACACGCCTTTAATCCCAACATTTGGGAAGCAGAGGTAGGAGGACCGCCATGAATTTGAGGCTACCCTGAGACAACATAGTGTATTCCAGGTCAGCCTGGGCTACAATGAGACCCTACCTTGAAATACAACAAAAAAGTCATTGATGAAATGAAGCCAAGATGTCTGCAACTACTTGTTTTTCTTTTGAGGTAGTGTCTCAGGCTGACCTTGAATTCACTGTGTATTCTCAGAGTGGCCCCGAACTCATGGTGACCCTCCAAACTCTACTTCCAGAGTGCTGGGATTAAAGGCATGTGATACCATGCCTGGCTTGCAACTACTTTTTTAAAGTATTTGAGAAAGGGACAGAGTGAGAATGGGCATGCCAGGGCTTCCCTGTCTCTGCAAACGAGCTGCAGATGCATGCACTCCTTTATGCACGTGGCTTTACATGGGAACTGGGGACCATCAGACTTTGCAGGCAAGTGCCTAAACCACTGAACCACCTCTCCAGTTCAAGTATGACTCTTAAGGCACTTTATTTTAAAAACATCAAAAAAAGTCAGACGTGGTGGCTAATGGATTTAATCCCAGCACACAGGAGGCAGAAACTTGGAGGGTCACCATGAGTTCCAGACCACCTTGAGACTACATAGTGAATTCCAGGTCAGCCTGAGTTAAAGTGAGATCCTACCTGTAAGCCTGTTGTATCAAGTACTTGGGAGGCTGAGGCAGGAGTTTGGAACTGAACTGTTCAACTGTGGTGCAATTGTGACCTGTCTCCAAAAAAAAAAAAAAAAAAAAATCCCCAAATTACTGAGTTTCATTAAAATTATATGAGTTCTGTGATTCACCAGAAAGTACTAATTGAATTTTTAGGTTTTTTAATCAAAACAAAACCTACCAAACAATCTTTTTTGTGGGGGGCACTCACAATGATCCTTCACTATACTGCTGGGAATAAAGGTGTGTGCTACCAAGCCTGGCTCTACTAAAGAATGTTAACCTAAAATGCCAGCTTCTGGATCTGGGGTGCAGCTTAGTGGTACAGCACTTGACTACCACATACAATGCCTTTGATCCAACCCTTAGAACCAAAAATAACTTCCCGGGCTGGAGAGGTGGCTTAGTGGTTAAGCGCTTGCCTGTGAAGCCTAAGGACCCCGGTTCAAGGCTCAATTCCCCAGGACCCACGTTAGCCAGATGCACAAGGGGGCGCACGTGTCTGGAGTTCATTTGCAGTGGCTGGAAGCCCTGGTGCACCCATTCTCTCTCTCTTTGCCTCTTTCTCTCTGTCTGTTGCTCTTAAATAAGTAAATAAAAATAAACAAAAAATTAAAAAAAAAATAACTTCCCATTTTTGCCTAGCGAGTGAGGAAAACACACCTTTTCTACAAGGAGTACCCTAAATAAAGTTAATAAGCATTTTAGTAAGACAAGTTGTCCTACCCAGAACTACCACTCTTACCTGTCCACTGTGAAAGAAACACCCAGTGAGTACATTACCAGTTGTCTTGAAGGGAATGTCCTCGCATGAAGAGTTAGGGAAGTTTGAGATGGGGAATCTCATGTAGCCCAGGCTGACTCAACTTACATTGTGCTAGGACTGTAGGTATGTAGTACTGATCATACACATCTCCTGCATATGGTCAACCATGATGACTTATTTGAGGCTTTCATTACTCCCAAGTCAACTATTTGCCTTTAGTACAACCATTTATCATTAAGATTGAGTGGATCAAACTCCTTTGGGCTAGGGAAAATGGTTACCAAGACTCAGCATAGAGACTGTTGTGGGAATGCAGTGCTACCTGATGTTCTGTTGGCTCAAGTTAATCTGTATGTCAATAGATTCCACATCAAGCTCAACCTTTTTTGACAGCTTTACTTTGCAAAGCCAGTCCCTTTTTTTATTCAGGTTGGCTCAAAGTAGTTGCTAAGAATATCATCAAATAATGGTAATTAACAGACCTAGATTCTTGTCCCACTTGTGTGACTTTGGAAAGACACTTTAGAAGATTTCTTTTATCTGCAAAGTACAGAGCATTTGGAGGCTGAAGTTTAAAAACTGGATTGCCTTTAGAACTAGTCTGTACTGTTCTATATTCCTTTATTATAGTATTGTGTGGGCTAGACTGAAGACTTTGTATCCATGTACACAAATGATCATACAAGAAACCAGCATGAAGATACAGCATATTATAGTGATAACTGAGCTCAGGTCTCTCAAAATAGCTTGGTGTTGGCTATAGTCCGTTCAGATCCTGTTTTCCATATCAGTTCTTCCTGACCTGCAGCCCCCACTTGGTAGTACATTTACAGGCTTGTCCTGAGGATCAGTATCAAAAAGGAAAGTATTGTGAAAAATCTGCATACTATAAACAAAGAGAGGATTTGTTATAAATTACTTTTGTTTTCTGATAGCTGATAAAATGTCATCAAAGAAAAGTACTTCCATAAAAGTTTTATTTATCCCCACAACAACCCTGTGAGGTAGGGTGATCAGGCCATTTGAAGATGAGAAACCTAAATCTACATTATTTGTTCACGGCTATACTGCATAGTAAATAAGTAAAAATTAAATTGAACTTTTTAAATGTCCATGACTATATTGATTCATGTGGAAATGGGTAGAGAAAATATTAACTTCCCCCCTACCTTGATGCCAAAAGGACACTACCTTGAAAAAATCCCACTTCAAAAGATGAAAGTAGTATTTCATTGTTTATTTCTACAAAGATTTATAAAATAAAAAAATAGTGAAATATTTTAGTTAATATATATAATGGTCTCATTCAGGGACATGTCCTTCAGTTATGTAAATGATCAACTATTCTGAGTCCTAGAAATGGAAAAGAAAAGTATGAGAGACAAAAATGATAAAGCAGTAGCCTCGATCTTCATTATCTCCAAGTATCTTGAATAAACACTATGAAATCTGGTCCCCATTTCAGAAGAAATAAAAGAAAGAAAGAAAAAGAGGGAAAGAAAGAAGAGAAAGGCTATCACAGAGATGTCTGGTTAACTTTTATTGTTACCTATTCTTCAACCACATTATTTAAAAAAGGGATATCCCAAATTTGCCTATTAGAATAATCAGGAGAGCATTAAAAATACCGAATTCTCAGGCCCTAGACACAATGAGATAATTTTCTAGGGGTAGCTTTCAGGAGTCAGTATTTTAAAGGCTCCTCAGTGTCATTCTAATGAACAGTCAGGTTTGGGAACCATTGATGTATCCTTAAATACTAACATACATCAAAACCATAAGCTACTATAGACTTGCTGCTCCCTTAACCCCCTTAAAAAAAGACATTAAAACATGTTATGTGCAGAATTCTTACCCCTGGACAAGTAATTTCAATTCAAGATAGAAAGAAACATTTTATAAAAATGTATCCTAGTCACTTGGGAGGCAGAGGTAGGAGGTAGGAGGGTCGCTGTGAGCTCAAGGCCACCCTGAGAATACAAAGTGAATTCCAGGTCAGCCTGGACTAGAGTGAAACCCTACCTCAAAAAAACAAAAAGCAAAAACAAAAAAGTATCCTAGTGAATGAGACTTGGATTCCAATAATAATTTAAGTAGTATTTAAATATAAGATACTGAGAATTGTAATTTTTACTCTGAATATTTTAAATGTGTATTATACAAATTCCTAGCAGGCTTTCAACTCAAGGGAAGACATGAAAGAAATGACATAATCAAGTACATCAACACTGTAAAAATACTCAAATATAGCTCGTGAGAGGATTAAGAAAGTGAATGAAGGACAACCTCAGGCCTCTTGGCCTTACACTTTTGTTCCCAGTCCACTCTTCCCCTATAAGGGGAAATAAAATAAAACATTCTTTCCTGGTTGCTTGGCATAGTTATTCGGTGGGTAGCTATTAACTAAGTTAATTTAGACATACAAGATTAAAGGAGGTAACAAATAAATACCTAGGAAGACAAAGAGAAGTCAGGTCAGAAAACCTTAACTATCTAATGATATAGTATATAACACCATTATATTAGTACAAGTAAATGAAGGCTTCAGTGTCCTTTACATTTTAAAAATTATGTGACTGACAGACGTGGAAGAGATCTGGTCCTTATGAAGAATTCTGTGCTCGTTGGAAAGATTTGTAGGAATAATGAAATGCTTTCTTCATTGAGGAGATGAAGTCTCTTTTACAGCCTAGTTGTCAACAAAACATAATAAACTTTAAAAGGTTGAGTAAAAGTAAAAGCTAGCTGAAACGTCATTGGCAAAAGATAACTTAAAAAAAAAACACTGTCAACCCTAAAAAAAATACCCATATATATATATATATATATATATACATATGTATAAAAACAATAATGTACACATCCATTTCACCAACAATTACAAGAAAATAGTCATTTATAGAAGTTACACAATGCTTTCAACAATCCCCAAACATTTTGGGAAACAAAGCCACTGGATAAATAAATATACATACTAGCTAACATAAAACAATTTATGGTTATGAATTGTCATCAGTTCTCTTTTCAGACCCAAAGAGAAATACGGTTATAAATGTGGTTAAGGGCTACATAAATTACATGGAATTAAAAAACACAACCAAATTATAATATCCTCTTAACAATGATATAAATACCTAAAAGAATGTCTTAAAAATAAAACATTCGTAACTGGAAACAGCACAATTTTAATAGGTCCTTCCAAGCTGTAATGTGCATACAGGTCACTTGCTGTGCCTCATCATGGATTGACTTCTGCATTTACTACAGTCATGTTTCCTGTATTAGTTGACACACTGGGCACACCTCAACTCAAAAAATCAAAACAAAACAAAAAATCTCTGATTGACTAGATGGAAGTGTTCAATATCTACTAACAGATAAAGGGGTGATTGGAAGATAAAACATTAAGCTGGCTAATAGCTTCTTTATAATTTTTTTAAAATTTTGTATGACCAACTTTAGAATTTCCCAAATCTAGTAATAGAGAAAATAATATATATTAATTTGATCTAAAGAAATCTCAGGCCATATAAAAGTTTCTTTCCTCTTCACTCAATCTTGTTTTGGATGATTTATTTATCAGATGACTTAAAAAAGCTCTCCTACAAGGAACTGAAAAAAACTTTCTTTTAATAAAAGGTAGTTAAAAGTTGTTCTTTATTATTAAAGTGCCCACAGGCACATTGGTATAGGTGCTTAACATTTCCCTTAAAGTTATGGGAAGGACTTTAGACTGTTCATACTGAATCAAGAAAACTTTCAGCAATTACACATGCTGAAAAGTTCAGATCTTGGAAGTTTGCTGTTTAAGCATAAAAAGGGTGGGAGCAAGGAGAAATTAACTACTTTCACAATTTTGAGCAAGAGCATATGTAAAGGTAACGTATGTACATTTTATTTCAAGAAAGACATAAGACAAACAGCATAAAGATGCCCAGGTGCCCTAAAGATAAATACATTTTCAGAGATTCTCATTAAAATGAATCTGTAATATTTTTCCTGCAAGCAAAATACCTTTCTTTAAATTAAAAAAAATCAGTTTTCTGAATTGCAAATGCTTTTGCTTTTTTTGCAGAAAATCTGCCATGATTATTTTTTTTAATGAATAAGGATTTTCCACAAAACAGGCTTGCTCTACATGCTAGATTTTAAACAGTTCAGTGACACAATGTACTAACTACATATACAACAGATAAGATAGTAAGAAAACACTCAACCTGATGGGAAGTTAAGATCTTCACTAATACACTGAAAACTGACATAACTCATGCCTTGAAAATCAAAAATACAAAAATTAAATGTTTTCCTAAAAAGATTTCCTTATTTTAAGGATTCATTTGAAAATGAAGCTGCATGTAATTTGTACAATAAGTTGTACAAGTAAACAGGTAATATACATAAAAAATTAACTGACATACTCCTCAATTATCAGTTTCCACCTTTAATTTCCAATACTGTACTTTCTTAACAAGCATACAAAATATCAAACTTCTCTTTAGAAAAAGTGCCGTTCTTTGACATCCTTTACACAAAAACAGTCTGAGCCTGTGGCACATTAATGCAGTCGAGAGGCAAAGCATACTAACTTTACAAAGTCTACCTTCCATAAAAAGCCTCCTGAAAAGGAGATTACACGCCACTATAAAAATATCAGCCTCTTGTGGTAGCTGCATTAGAGAGCCAAGGCTTGAAGACTGTTTTCATATAGCATAGAAAACCACTTTGAGAGCATACTAACTGCATCGGTGGCTTGGGAGTGTACTGTGCCACGGAATTATGCATAGCTACTGTTAGGTACCAAAACTGTTACACAAGAGTTTAAACTGATTGTAACCGAGAGTATAACAGAGGTACTACCAGCCCATGCACTATTAACTAAAAATACTGAGTCACTGTGCTGAATACTTTCATTCCTGGAGAAAACCAAAGGCAGCAGTTACTAAATCAAGCCCAACAGGTGACTAAACGCATTCTCCTCAAAGATTGGTGAGCACAGTGAAGTCTGAGGTATACCTTTAACCATTAAATCTGTGTGCCATTGCAAGATATTACCATTTGGAAATACATGCCATCACAATGGTTTAAATCTTTTGAATATCGGTCATTCATACATTCTTATCTACCCAGTCTCTTGATTTTTGAAGATTTCACCTACAGTAGAATATTACAGAAACAAAATATAAATGCATGTTTTTTAAAATGAAACTTACATGGACTAAAAGTAGAGAATATTTTTAAACAAATATACAATGTGCAGGCAGACAAAGCAGGAAAACGGCCATTCAAATGTATAATAAAAAACTAAAAATTGACTATTTCCAGAAACCTATGAAGCGCCTCAACTAAAAGGAATGCATAATGAAATTCTAATCTAATACAAGGTCAAAAAATGTAAAAAGGTTATAAACCTTAACAGGAAAATAAAACAACTTTTACTGGCCATTCCTGTTGAAATGAGAATCATAATGTAACAGAAAAGTGGCTACAAACCCACTGAGAGCACCAAACAGAGAGAAAATAAAAGTCCATTTTCATCTCTGTTATTTTCATAAAATCCTGTGTAACAACAGGTCAAACTGCTGGTGGCAGAAACAGAATTCTTTATAAACTGCAAATGTCCTGTACATAAAAAAATTTCACTGGAGTTGCACTAGTTCTAAAGACTCTTCTGTTTTAGCCTACCTACGGTATGTATTCAATCTGAGATAAAGTCTCTTTCTGTAACCCTTGATTATTATTGGGCACCAAAGATAAGAAAAGCAAGACGGGGTACAAAAATGCAAAATTTCAACAGTAATGGCAATGTTTTTGTCTTAGTCCAAAAGGGTCCTGTATTCTCTCCCCCTTCAGTGATCTCAAAAGTCTTTGTACTTAATCTGGGGGCAGCAAATCATGCAAGCGAAATCTGTCTCTGATGTGAGGTCGGACATCTTCATTCTGTGTGGGGGGGAAAAATTTTTTTAAGCCACATAATTTCAAAAATGTGATCCTAATAAGCATTTTTACTTTACAGAGAAAATGGACTGTTCTCTTACTTCAGGATTTACTTTTTTCCCTGCCCGATAGTCAGCTTTCCAGCTACAGGCTCCATATCTGTACATTGAATTGTCCTTGGACTTAGCAGAAAGTGAACATTGAGCAGATTCTTTTCATCATCATTAATCTCCAAATAATATTCATTTATAAATATCTATACTCACAGCACTTATATCTATTAACTTTTGCAAGTATTCTTAAAGCATTTGGGAAACCATGTACAGGGTATATTGCAAATACCATAATATATTATACAAGGGAGTTATATATTTGCTATATGAAGGATCTTGGAACCAATCTTGAGTAGCTATCAGGGATGACTATAGAGTTACAACACAAAAAAAGTTAACTCAGAATTTAAATCTAGATGTTTTTTCATTTAAGTTTCAACTTTATAAACTGAAGAAGATAAATCAATAGAGAGATTTAAGTCACTACTTTTGCTTTGTATACTAGCCTTACAATTAATAGGACAGGAAAATCCTGGAATGAAGTTTCAGTGACAAGTATTCCAGATATGAAAGTGACAGGAAACCAGTTTAATGTTATTGCAAACACAATTTAGTGATTTTTCCCCCCAAAAGGAGGCTCACTGAAATAGTAGAGTAAAAGCACTCTGTAAATTTTTATATACTGATAGGACTTATTTTAGCATCATTTTACAGTAATTAAAAAAGTATCCCAAAGAACGACGGTGGGCAGTGAGAGATGGGGTTTAGATCCCAAGTCAAACTTCAGAACATTACATTCTTCCCCACCTTCTTCTTTTAACTCTTTCTGAATTTTATCCCACCCTACCTCTCCAAGGGAAACACATTATTTAGCTTGCCTTAAGGAACCTTCCCTCTAGTCAATTATGTTATGTTGTTATGTTATGTTATCTTATCTTATGTTATCTTACGTTATGTTATGTTATTTTTGTTTTTTTGAGGTAGGGTCTCACTCTAGCCCAGGCTCATCTGGATTGGAATTCACTATAGAGTCTCATGGTGGTCTCAACTCACGGCAATCCTCCTACCTCTGCCTCTGGAGCGCTGGGAACTTTTTTTTTTTTTTTTTAAAGTAGGTCTCCTCCTAGCCCAGGCTGACCTGGAACTCACTATCTAGTTTCAGGCTGGCCTCAATCAAATTCACAGTGATCCTCCGACCTGTGCCTCCCAATTGCTGGGATTAAAGGCGTGCACCACACCAGGTCCATCCAACATTCTTCTGCCAAAGCCTATGGATATAAACTTTTTCCCAGCCTTTGCTCTCCCAGTGCTTCACTATTTTCTCTAGGTATCACTTCTCCCCTCCTCCCCCTTTGCATTAATGATCTTCCTCTAATCCTCTAGACCAATCTACCTAGCATTGATAAATTTCCTTTGAATACCAAATGCATCATTGGGGTGATTCTGAAGGTTACAGGTAATGATGAGGCTCCTCTGACCCCAATCACAACTACCCTCTGGGGTCTAACAACATTTGTTCACTCAGGGTCTTTAAACCAACAGTCCATTCTACAGGCCAGCCCTTCTGGTCCTCACCATACAAACAGACCTCTACCTCTGAGGAACACTGAGCAGTTTAAGGGGAAAACTCCTATGCTTATTCCTGCTACTGTCAATACCATGCTAGAGTTATGGAAAAACTAAGTCATGTTTTTGGTTCCCTGAGGCTACCCTGATACACAGGGATACTTGCACTTCTAGATTAACAGTATAAGGCAAGCATTATCTTTTTAAACAGAGGCAGTGTCTTACAGCTCAAAACTGCTTTGACCTCACTACAAGCCTCATACAAAGTGATGGGATTATACACATGAGACATTGTCTAGCCTGCAAATTCAACTCTCTGTTTCTATTAAGGCCCCCTGAATGGAGGACTCTTTGTATTTGCTTTGTACATTTTATGACAAGTGACTGAAAGTAGCTAGATATTTTAACTCTACAGTAAGCAAACATAATAAACTGTAAATATAGAAAACCATTTGTTTTCATATCAAAATAAGCCTGGTATGATTTTGCTGCATATGATCAGGTTTTATTTAAAACACAAAAGCACCAGCACAATCCCTTTCTCAGCCTTTGCTACAATCTCCTACTAGTTAACTTTATGTCACTGTTTGTTGTTTTTGAGAAGGGATAGGTCTTACTATACACATATAGTTAGCCCAGTTTGAGGCTGCCCTCAAACTGATAATTCTCCTGCTTGGTCTTCTGAGTACTAGGATTATAGGTATGTGCTACCACACCCAGCTCAGTTAACTTTAAAGGCTAATACACCAAAAATGAAGATTTATTGAATACAGTTGAGCTCACAAAAACACAATCAAATATTTATAAGATAGACTTACCAGTTCTACAAGCTTCTCCAGAAATGGAATCAATTTTAGGAGTTCATTGTCATTTTTATCCATAAACCAGCTTTCTATAGGGATTCCATTAGAAAGCTAAAATAATAAATATGTAATTAAGGTTTTTTTTTTTTTTGCATTTTGCCTACTGTAAAAAAGTTTAAAGACAGATGGTTAATGAGTAAACTGAAGTCTGATTTTTTCATTGTCATCTTACCTCAATGAATACAAAGCTAATCAACAACCTTTAATTAAGACAAGTTTTGCAATAACTGCTAACATGAGTAAAATAATTTGTTTATTCATTCAAGACATAGTTAACAACACAATGCTAGACACTGTGAATAAGGAATGCTGCCAGTCTAAACCAAGAACACTATCAGACAATAGAAGCGTATTTTACAGGGACCACCCTATTCATTGTTTTGCTGATTCTCACCAACCACTCTTATTTTTTTTGAGACAGGGTCTTACTCTGGAGCCTTTTTTACTGTTTTGGAACAGAGTTCTGATATGGTCTCCAGCCAGCCTTAAACTACTGTACTCAAGCTGTATTCGCATCTTTGCCAAGCATTGTTACATTCTGGACTCAATGAGCACAAAGCTGGGTTCACTTAGTGAATGGAGAAGAAATATAAGCACGGTGGCTGTAGTGGCCCATGCCTTTAATCCTAGGGATTGGGAGGCTGAAGTAGGAGCACAATTCATGGCTAGCTTGGGATATAGAGGGAGTTACAGGTCAGCCTGAGTTAGACCAAGTAAGACCGAGCCTCAAAAAAAACAAAACAAAAGCCAGACGTGGTGGTGCATGCATTTAATCTCAGCACTCAGGAGGCAGGGTTAGGAGGATCGTCATGAGTTCAATGCCACCCTGAGACTACAGAGTGAAGTCAGCCTGAGTCAGAGTGAGACCCTAACTCAAAATACATAAAAATAAAGAAAATGTAAATAATAATAGTAATAAAAAAAAAAAACAGGTCAGGAGCTCGAGAGTTGTTTAAGGCTTTATGCAGTTTCTAATTCTAAATGGTGCTTGCTTATAACACCTGATAGCCTGGGTTCAGTTCACTAGTACCCATGTAAAGCTAGATGCACAAAATGGCACATGTGTCTGGAGTTCATATGCAGTGGCAGGAGGCCTTAGCATGCCCATTACTGTCTCAAATAAATATTTTTTAAAAAGAATAATCTGAAACCAAAAATTTGACACTATATAAAATGGAACAGAAAAAAAAACGATAAAAATTGAAACAAAAATTTTGTTTCTTGGGCTGGAGAAATGGCTTAGTGCTTAAGGCACTTGCCTGTAAAACCAAAAGGCCCAGGTTCAGTTCCTTTGGACCCACGTATGCTAGATGCACAAGATGGCACGTGTGTCTGAAATTTTATCTGTAGTTGCTAGAAATCCTGGCACACCCATTCTCTCTCTTTCAAATAAATAAATTTTATTGTTTCTTGACTCAATGCCATTTCATTGAAGAACCTAAAATAAAAGTACAATCCATGCTGGTTTTATAGTAAGTAATCTCTAGGTTAAAATACCTTTATTTCGGGCTGGAGGGATGGCTTAGCAGTTAAGCGCTTGTCTGTGAAGCCTAAGGACCCAGGATCGAGGCTTGATTCTCCAGGACCCACGTTAGCCAGATGCTCAAGGGGACGCAGGCGTCTGGAGTTCGTATACAGTGGCTGGAAGCCCTGGCGCGCCCATCCTCTGTCTCTCTCTATCTGCCTCTTTCTCTCTATGTCACTCCCAAATTAATAAACAAAAATTTAAAAAAATACCTTTATTTCACCAAATATCATGTTTGATAGAGAATAACTAAAATGACTATGAACATACTTGAAATTCCTTTATTTGAAGACAGTGTCTAATGTAACTCTGTTCTAAGATTATGTAGCTGGGGATACAGGCATTTGTCACCGTACCTGGCACCTGTCTGTCTCTATCATTCTTTCTAGGGTCTCAATATGTTGCAGAGGCAATTCTCAAACTCCTGGACTCAAGCAATTTCACCACACATAATTAACTGTGGAACTATAAGCATTTTACCCTACACCCAGATGAAATTCTTCAAAAACATTTTAAAATGCAAGTATATGAAAATAGAGACTGAGTAGTAGTAGAATACTTGCCTACAGAGCATAGTTGAGGTGCAAAGATCAATCTCAAGAACCCTTCCCCCCCAAAAAAAAGTGTGTGTCTTCTTCAATAGCTCTCAGACAGTGAACTAAGTGCTGTAGCTATATTAACACAGGGAACAAATATATTGATAAAGTTGCCTAAGAAGATATTTCAAAATATTAAGCCAAGCAGAGTAGAAAACTGAAAATCTAATTTAAATTATCAAGTGTTTGCTCCTGAATTATTGATTTAATAAATCAGAATGCTATTAAATGATGTATTATCATGATTCCTTATTCAGATTCACTACTTAGATTTCTCTTCATTTATATTGCATTTCATATAGATGAAAATTTTCCACACGGAATCCACCAATTTGGCACTTCTAATTCTAAAAGATAACATACCAAACAGGGAAATTCCAATCAGTAAACATCCTGTTTTTCTTGCACATTCTGTTTGGCATGATGTCTTTATTGTATTTTTTCCAACCAAAGTTCCTTTAGCAGTCTTCTTCCTACCTGATATGCAAAGGCTTGTGGTGAGTTGTCAATTATTATAGTTTTTGAAAGATCCCTTCCAAGGATATTTAAGTCCTTTATGTAGTTTCCCTGTACACAAACACAATGTTCACGGAAAAGCCGGTGCCTAAACATAAAAACAAAAACAAATTAACTTTAAATAAGTTGTAATTACTACATATACTGAACTACACACACATGCATGCACGCACGCACGCACGCACGCGCGCACACACACACACACACACACACATTCACAAGGCAGGCTCTGTAGTAAGTACTCATGAAGGAAATTCAAATACAAGTATGAGACCTAAGCTGTGGGCTAGTTTTAATATAAAAATCTTAGCAATTATAAAAACCTTCAAAACCAAATTATTATCATGCCTTAAAGAATTCTGGTTTATCCCAAAATGTCATATTAAATTACAAAGGAGGATTAAAAATTCTAAGTTGTTTTTGTAATTTATTTACCCAGGAAAGCTCAGATCAGATGCAGCATCTGGTTGTCAGCGAGGTCCTGCTTTTTAACCAATTTTCCAGATGGTTGACTGAGGCCAAGTGACTTGCCCAAGGTCAAACAGTAAGTCAGTGGTTAGCCCCACAATGGAACCCAGGATCCTCCTGGCTCCCGGTCCTTTGCTCTAACCAGTAGACCACACAGCCTCCCTATCCCTGTACATGCCAGAATAGAAAATATAAAGAAGGTATGTTTTTGTGTTGGAATTTTCAAAAGACTTTTCAAAAAAAAATTTCCTTATAATTTTTGAGAAGAGGTACTGCTGAGGCCAAAACATTCCATCATTTCAACTTTTGCTAAACATCAGCATTTCTTTATTTTAATGTGTATGATAATTTCAAAGAATAAGAATTGAATGAAACAATGCATTCAGATCAAAGTATTATAAATGTAAACTGATTACCAATCTTAGAAATTAAATGCAAAATACTATGTCATTTTAAAAGCTACTAAAAGCTTTACAATGTATATACAGTATAGTAATTACACAAAGTCAATTTATATTCAAAATATCAGTCTCTTAAATATTATTAATGGACAGTGATATTTTTTCACCTTAGAAAGGGTATATGCCTTGAGTTTGTCATGTTTCTAAAGTCTAAATAAATTTTCATGAGTAATATACTACCCATAACTCTATTTTTAATTATGTAATTTCCAGAAAGGACTATTTCCATCCACAAAAAAATCTGTGTTGGCTCAACAAAAAATAAAACACACATAACACAGACTCAACCTTAAAAATTTAATGGCAAAGAGGAAGAATTTTACAGACAGACAAAATGTATAAACAGTTCTTTCTCATATTTTTTAACGATTTATTTTTATTTTTCTGTGAGGTATCTGCTTTACTTTCACTGGGACAGGGGCTATTTCCACTGCAAATGAACTTCAAGATACAGACTCCCTGGCTGTGCTTCCCACTTTTGTAGGCTCATTAGCATCACAGATGCAGGTGCCACTTTGCATTTGGCATGGGTTCTGGGAATGAACCCAGGTTGGCAAGTTTTACATGCAAGTACCTTTAACCACTAACCCATCTCTCCAGCAATCCTTTTACACTTTTTTTTTTTTTTTTTTTTTTTTTGTTTTTCGAGGTAAGGTTTCACTCTAGCCCAGGCTGACCTGGAACTCACGGCGATCCTCCTACCTCTACCTCCCGAGTGCTGGGATTAAAGGCGTGCGCCACCACGCCCGGCACTTTCCTTTTTTTCTTTTTGGTTACACTTTGTTTTTTCAATTTTATTTGTATATGTTTGTGGCCATGCCAAGGTCTCTTGTTACTACAAACAAATGTCTGTTGGGTTTTATGTGGGTGGCTAGGCAGCTGAACCTGAGTTAGCAAGCCTTGCAAACAAGCAGACTCTCAGCTTTTAGCCCAGGCTGGCCTACTATTCCTATGTATTGCCCAGCCTGCAATCCTCCTGCCTCAGCCTCTTGGGTGCTGGGTGCAGGTGTGTGCTGCTGTAATGTAGTGTTGTGTTGTAGGTCCCTCATAGCCTTAAGTATTTTTGAGTACGCTTCCTACTTGGTCTTCAGCAGTCAGACCTCTGCTGGAGGAAGTGTATCACTGGGGGTAGATCTTGAATCCAACCCTACTAGGTTTGTAGAGAGCCAGCTTGAGCTCTGGCTGTTGAGGCTTGCTAGTGTTGGTTTTATCTGGTTGCTATGGATGTATGATGCAGTAAGCCAGCTTCTTCTGCCTTGATGAAGCTTTCCCAGGAATCTCTAAGCCTGAAATAAACCCTTTCTATCCATAAGCTGATTCTGGTCAGGTGTTTCTTCCAGCAAGAAAAGATTACTTTAACAGCCAACACGCTCAAATATAAAGATACTTTTAAATTAATCATCCACCTCTGGACAGTTTAAAAATAGTTCTCTTTTGCAAAATTGAAAGTAGATACTTTATTTCTATAAACATTTAGATATAAGGAAATTGTAAAAGTAGTTATACAGCATGTAAATGCAAATCATCATTGATGCCTCCTTGTCAATAGTGGCAAATTCATCACTACAGGACACAATTAAATCTGTGTGGGTACTATGCTATAGTTGTATTTTTTATTATATCAGAAACTCTCCAGTTGTCTGGGAATTTTAAGGTTAATAGAATGTATTTGTAGTTCAACAAAAAAAATTATAGTCCCTAGAACTGTAAGCCAAATAACTTTCTACTCATTATTAAACAGAATATCGTGCCAGTATCTAATAGCAACTCCTGTGTGTCTGCATGTTAACTCATGGAATTGAGACATCTCAAGAATTCCCCCCCACCACCACCACAGCTAGGGTCTTGCTCTACCTCAGGCTGACCAGGAATTCACTCTGTATTCTTGGGGTGGTAATCCTCCTACCTCAGCCTCAAAGTGCTGGGATTAAAGGAGTGTGTCACTATGCCCAGCTCAAGAATTTTTTTTTTAAGAATTCATGGGGTTGGGAAATAGCTCAACAGGTAAGGAAGCCAGAGGACCAATGAGTCCAATCCCCAGCACCCATGGATAAGAGTGTGCTTGCCTATAACTCTACTCCTGTTGGAGGCAAAGACAAGAGAAATCCCTGGAGCTCATTAGTCCAACAATCTAATCTGAAAACAAAAATGGTAGCAGGATCAGCTAAGGGCTCTGTCTCAAACTGACAATATGGAAGAACAAGAGAAGGGATGTACTATGTTTTCCTCTGGACCAAGTATGAGTGTGATTGGGTACACACATACACCATCTATCTATTACTCACGCGTATGCAAAAAAAGTGATAGGGATTGTGGTTTTTGAGTATTTGCCTCTTTCTGACTATTCCACTCTCATTCTTGAGAGGGTCACTTTTTGTTCCCCAGTTAAAATGAAAGGGCCACCAAAAAAATTCCAGGTCAGCCTGGCCTAAAATGAGACCCTACCTGGAGAAACAAAAGAAAGCTCCAAAAGGGATGGGCTTGTGTTGTTCAGCACTAGTCCCTGGAATATTGGTGATGATGAACAGAAGTGTTCAGAATTGATAAGCATTAGAACAAAATGATCTGCATTCTTTTATTAAAGTTAGGTAAAATAATCATTTAATACACCATACTTCTATGAATAAAAAATCACTTCTCATTTGTATCTACCATTTGTATCTATTTCATACTTTCAATTAAAATATAAAAAGTTGTTGAGTGTGGTGGCGCATGCCTTTAATCCCGGCACTTGGGAGGTAGAGGTGGGAGGATTACTGTGAGATTGAGGACACCCTGAGACTACACTGAATTCCAGGTCAGCCTGAGCTAGAGTGAGACCCTACCCCGAAAAATAAATAAATAAATAAATAAATAAATAAATAAATAAATAAATAAATAAATAAATGCAATGACCCCTAAAATGTGGACATTGGGAAACCCATTCAATATAATCAAAACTATTCAACAAAAAGTAGTAACAGTATAAAAATGAGCTACGATTTTTCATTCAGACAATATGGGAAAAATAAATAGGAAAATGCAGCTGTTAAAGCTTTTAAGAGTCTTTTGTATCATCATTCTCTAAGGCAAGAAGTCAAGGCTAACTCCTATATCTTAGAGGATACATAGCAACTGAAATCTAACTTCAGTTAACAGAAATAATGGAACTATACTTTTGAAGATATTTTTAAGGGCTGGAGAGATGGCTTAGCGATTAAGCGCTTGCCTGTGAAGCCTAAGGACCCCGGTTCGAGGCTCGGTTCCCCAGGTCCCACGTTAGCCAGATGCACAAGGGGGCGCACGTGTCTGGAGTTCGTTTTCAGTGGCTGGAAGCCCTGGTGTGCCCATTCTCTCTCTCTTCCTCTATCTGTCTTTCTCTCTGTGTCTGTCGCTCTCAAATAAATAAATTAAAAAAAATTAAAAAAAAAAGATATTTTTAAGTTTCTCAAAGGCACTATCTTTCTGCCTATTCAGAAACAAACAGGGTATTTGTTAGTTAAAGGAATATACAAGGGACTGAGTAGAAATCAGGATAACCCAAGTAACTAAACCAATTATAATGTCAGTTAGGATTCATATAATATTATCTTTCCATGGAAGGTAAAATTGGCTTTTCTATTTCTCTATGCCATTAAGAGGGTAGTATAGCATGCATTATCTCAGAGACATAAGAAAAACATGCACAGTGAGAATTTTCATACCACCCCCAATCTCCCAAAAGAAATGAGGGTATATATGCTACAGTGTATTAATGTATTTGACCTTGGTATCCTTTAAATAACGTCTGTCTGGAATTTTATAATTAGGAACTCTTAAAGAGTTCTTGGGCTTACAAAATTAATTTATTTTTACCACTCAATACAGCAAATCTCTACATAGCAGCCATCTGATAATGGCTATTAAAATGAAATAGAGTCAAAGTAATTTCATAGATCAGTGTGACAGACATTTTCATTATTTGTTAATTAAATTTACCTGACCAGTTGCTTTTTAGGGTCTAGTATGTTCAGTAACTTGTCTGCATACACCTTCTTAGAAGCAGTAAAAAGAATGATCTACAAATTCAGGGAAAAGAAGTAATCATTATACATGAACTAAATATGGGTATTATATTGAATAAAACAAAAATGCATACTTAATTAGTATAACTGCATTTACCTCATACATCTGAGACATTCTTTCCAGGAATTCCCTGAAGAATGGTCTTAATCTCACATAAACCTGAGGAAACACAAAGACAGTTTTCAGCACTTAAAAGGGAAATAGAAATCATGTATTTGAAAGATATTTGTATGTTTCATAATTTAAAAGTTCATAGTTTGCCAGGTGTAGTGGCACACGCCTTTAATCTCAGCACTTTGGAGGCAGAGGTAAGAGATTCACCATAAGTTCCAGGCCATCCTGAGACTACACAGTGAAGTCTAGGTCAGAATGAAACCCTACCTCGAAAATAAAAAAAACCAAAAGGTTTATATTTTAAAAATACCAACCAAGGAAAATATATTTCATATACAAGAATCACTTAAAACAATTTTAGTGGGATTCTAGTAATCATTGGTAATACTAGAACTTATATGGAATGTAAGTCTAATAAATATTTAAAGTGAAAATGGAAGTTTTCCTTCTTAATTTGATCTACCAATTAGCTCAATCTTCCAATGAGGCAGCATTGCTAATTATTAAATAAGCTATCTGTCAACTTCTAAGTTGACCTGTCTCAATGACCTTCCTCAAAAGTTACTCAGAAATTCTTCTCATCTCACCCAGTAAATAATCTTGATTGTAATTTATATTAAGTTAATTATATTCAGGAAGATGATGTCTGGGGCTGAGAAGATAGCTCAGCAGTTAAAGGCACTTATTTGCAAAGCCTGCCAGCCCAAGTTCAATTCCCCAGTACCCACGTCAAGCAAGATGCACAAAAGGTGCATGTACCTGGGGTGTATTTGCAGTGGCAAGAAGCCCTGACACCATGCCCATTCTCTCTAAATAAATAAATTAATATATTTTTAAAGGAGACAGTGTCTAGATTACTGGGTTTAAATAACCACAATTTCTTATAAATCAAACTTGCTCTATTAATGAATCAGTTATGACACCCAAAATAGTACTGCTGGCTAAATTAGGGGAAAAATAAAAACAAACCTGTTTTTAATATATTTGTCACAAAATTTATAAATTTGTACTCCACTGAAAGGTGACTATTAATTTCACAAATAAAAAATATTAATCCAGGTCTGGAGAGATGGCTTAGCTGTTAAGGCCAAAGTATTCCAGTTTGATTCTCCAGGACCTATATAAGCCAGATGCACAAGGAGGCGCATGCATCTGGAATTTGTTTGCAGTGGCTGGAAACCCTGCTGTACCCATTCTCTCTCTGTATGTCCTTCAAAATAAGTAAATAAATAAAAATTACCCAGACGCACTGGATTCTGATTTTATTTAGTTTTGTGTGTACTATATGCATGTAAATACATGTGTGTATGCATACATGTAGAGGTTAGAAGTCAAAGTCAGTTGTATTCTGTAGTCACTCATATTTTTTTTTTCAGTCACACCAAATATATTCCTTCCTTCCTTCCTTCCTTCCTTCCTTCCTTCCTTCCTTCCTTCCTTCCTTCCTTCCTTCCTTCCTTCTTTTTTTTTTTTTCCCTTTTCAAGGTAGGGTCTCACTCTAGGCCAAGCTGACCTGGAATTCACTGTGTAGTGGCCTTAAACTCATGCGATCCACCTACCTCTGCCTCCTGAGTGCTGGGATTAAAGGTTTGTGCCACCACGCCAGCGTTCCACCATATTTTGAGACAAGGTCTCTCACAGAACCCAGACATCACTGATTTGGCTAGATAAGCCCAATGTTTCCACCTGTCTCCGCCTCCCAAGCAGAGATTCACAGGTGTACTCCCATACCTGGCATTTTTCATGGGTACTGGGTTCTGAACTAAGGCATATGTGGCAAGTACTTTACCTGCTGAGCCATCTATCCAGCCTGGATTTTGATTTCTCAAAAAACTTGTGGTGGGCCAGGCATGGTGGCATATGCCTTTAATCCCAGCACTTGTGAGTCAGAGGTAGGAGTATCACCGTGAGTTCAAGGCCACCCTGAGATTATGTAGTAAACTCCAGGTCAGCCTGAGCTAGATTGAGACCCTACCTCGGGGAAAAAAAAAAACAAACCTTGTGGTGGCTACAAATCTAATTCAGGCTTAGTGTAATGTAATTATGTCAGCCACATAAAAATGTTCCCATGACAAAAATCTTAGTCCTAGAAGTGTTTTACAGCAAAATAGGGATAGCATTCCATAATAAAGAAAATAAATATGAAGAAATAATGAAAAGTGACATTCTCCAATTTTCCAGTAACTTCCAAATAAGGTCAAAACTATAATCACATTATACATTCCACTACTCACATATACCATGTTTAACTATAACTCTTTGACCTCCCAAGATTCTTTGCAGTTTATAATACTTTAACTGCTAAGCCATCTCTTCAGCCTCATCAGTCTATAACACTTGGCGCTGCCTTCAAGATTTGCTTGTTGTCAGGTATGGGGGAGAATGCCTTTAATACCAGCACTTGGGAGGCAGAGACAGGAGGATCACTGTGCGTTTGACCTGGGTTCATTTCCCCAGGACCCACAAAAGACAGATGCACAAGGTGGCTCATGCATCTGGAGTTCATTTACAATGGCTGAAGGCCCTGGTGCACCCATTCTATCCCCCTCTGACCTGCCTCATTCTATGTCTCTCTTAAATAAGTAAAATAAAATTTAAAAAGAAAGAAAATGGCCCTGAAGACACAGCTTAGCAGTTAAGGTACATGCCTGTGAAACCTAAGGACCCAGGTTCAACTGTCCAGGTCCCACATAAGCCAGATGCATATGGTGGTGCATGCGTTTGTTTGCAGTGGCTAGAGGCCCTGGCATGCATATACTCCCTTTCTCTCTCTCCCCCTGTCTCTAATAACTAAATTAAAAATAAATCAATAAAATTTAATTTAAAAAAAGAAAAAGGAAAAAAATGTGCTTGTTTACTGGATGAAAGGGGGGTAACACTAAAATTAGAGGAACATATGGACAGTGTTTCAGAAGGATTAATATATAGATTCTAAGGTGTTTAGTGAAAACAAAATTAAGAGACAAGGTAACAATGATCAGGTCTGTGGTTAAGGCCACATAGAGCTGTTATGTGATACAAAGGCACAATTTCAGAAACAGAAGTAGAGATAAATGTACAAGCTAGCAGGGTCTAATTAATTAGGATGTATTAAGTAAGTGTGTAACCAGAATTGTAGAAGTTAATGAATTTCAGGTCAGCCTAGGCTAGAGTGGGGCCATGCCTCTGAAAAAAATAAAAAGCCAACTATAGTGGTGCACACATGGCTATAATCTCAACACTGGGTAGGCTAACACACAAGAATGCTGGCTAGCCACTTTAACCTTACTCATGAGATCCAGGCCAATAAGAGAACCAGTCTCCAGCAAGAGAGCAGTGGTGGTGCACACCTTTAATACTAGCGCTGGGAAGGTAGAGGTAGGAGGATTGCAGTGAGTTTGAGGCCACCCTGAGACTACTGAATTCCAGGTCAGCCTGGGATAGAGTGAGACCCTACCTTGAAAAACTAAACTCAAACAAAAGAAAGAAAACAACACAACAGAAAACTATTTTGCTAGATCACAAAGATAAACACATAGGCATGATTCTAAATGCTTCAAAACCTATTCCAGGTGCTGGGAAGGTGGCTGGACAGTTAAAGGCATTGGGTTAAACAGCCGCTTGGCCATTATTCAAGTCCTCCACCACCCACATAAAGCTCTGCCGTTCCATATGCAGTAGTAAAAGACCCTGAACTATTCACACGTGTGTAACAGATACATGCGCAAACAGATAAAAATTAAAACCTAGGTAAGAGTTGGAGGAATGGGTCAGTGGTTAAAAGTGCTTGCTTACAAAGCCTGAGGACTGGGTTCAGTTCTCCAGTACCTGTATTAAAGTCAGATGAACAAAGTGGTGTGTGCATCTCCAGTTCGTTTGCAGTGTCAAGAGGCCCTGTGTACTCATAATCATTCTCTTTCTCTCCTTGGAAGAAAAATTTTTTAATTTTTAATTTTTTATTTATTTATTTATTTGGTTTTTCGAGGTAGGGTCTCACTCTGGTCCAGGCTGACCTGGAATTAACTCTGTAGTCTCAGGGTGGCCTTGAACTCATGGCGATCCTCCTACCTCTGCCTCCCAAGTGCTGGGATTAAAGGCGTGCGCCACCACACCCAGCTCAAGAAAAATTTTTTTAAATCAACTGTTCTATAAATACCTTTAGCTCCATTTTTCTCCTTGGCCTTTTATAAGATTTCTATACAGAATCACCTGATTCCCATTTTCTATCATCCACTGTTCTTCAAACTTGCATCTTTTTTTTCTGAGATAGGGTCTCCCTATATACCCCAGAAGATTTGCTTGCCTCAGTCTCAAATGCTAGGATTAGAGCACCAGCACATACAGCCACACTTCACAGGCCTCCTTCCCAAAAGCCAAAAAAGAAGCCTTCTTCCAAAGTCTATACTTACTCTATGTTTGTCTATCATTGTTAAATCTGTTTTCAGTAAACAAAATATGTTTTGAAAACTAAACCAGAAGTTTAAAAACTATGTTTAATGATATAGCAACTATTATTATTATTTTTGGCTTTTTGAGGTAGGGTCTCACTCTAGCCCAGGCTGACCTGGCATTCACTATGTAGTCTCAGGGTAGCCTCGAAGTCATGACAATCCTCCTACCTCTGCCTCCCAAGTGCTGGAATTAAAGAAATGCACCACCATACCCAGAAATATAACAATTATTAAAGTCAAATACAAGATTGGCTAATATTCAAAGCTGAGGACTCGTGAATACGTACATTATGCCAGACTTTAAAAATAACCTATTTGGGGTCTGGAGAGATGGCTCAGCGGTTATGGCACTTGCTTGAAACACATGAGGGCCCAGGTTCAATTCCACAGTATGCATGAAAAGTCAGATGCAGAATGGCACATGGAGTTTGTTTGTAATGGCAAGAGGTCCTGGTGTGTCCATTCTCTCGACCCTTCTTCTACACCTCTCTGCTTGCAGATAAATACATTTAAAAATTTTTTAATTTATTAATAGAGAGAGAGATACAAAATAGATAGGTAGGTAGGTAGAAAGAGAGAGAGAGAGGGAGAGAATGGGCATGCCAGGGCCTCTAGCCACTGCAAACGAACTCCAGATGGGTGTGCCTTCTAGTGCATCTGGCTTACGTGGGTCCTAGGGAATCGAACCTGGGTCCTTCGGCTTTGCAGGCAAGCACCTTAACCACTAAAGCCATCTCTCCAGCCCATAAATCCATTTATTAAACAAGAAAAAAGAATAATATATTCAGGTGACATATCAGAAACAGTGATAATGGTGCATGCTTTTAATCCCAGCATTTGGAAGGCAAAAGTAGGGGAATCACTGTGAGTTAGAAGCCAGCCTGGAACAAGAGTCAATTTCTGGTCAGGCTGGGCTAGAATGAGACCATATCGTGAAATAACAAACCAACAACAAAAAGGGCAACAAATATATAATAAGCAAATAGAATATATTACATTAATAGTACAATAACACTACATGACATGAATAACTGACTCATCATTTTCTTTAGTTGTATGACAATGAAAATTTCCTTATCTGTATGTATATGATACTAATAGGACATTAATGGTTAACAGAACTACATTTAATAAACCATTTAAGTAGAAAACTACTGATAAACTGATTATATATATTGCATGGCTCATTCTGATTAAATTCAAATTCAACCAATTTCTATTAGTTTATTAATCCATTAACTGTATGACCAAGAAACAAAACAAAACCTAACCCAAAAACAAGCAGTTGCACCCTATAAGTAAAAAAGAAAAAAAAAGAAAGAAAGAAAAGAAAATCCTAAGAAAAAAAATACACAATTGAATTTTAGGAGAAATATTTTTAAATGATTTATCAGCTCAAACAATATCAGGCTTTTCATAAAAAAGAAACATCTTTTGATACTTTTCCATGATATCCTTTGAACTTACTGCTACTTTATAAGTTTTAAATACTGTAAATTTAAAAGGTGATGATATAGCTCAACGACAGAATATGTGTGATGCACACATAGGAGTCAATACATACACTGGGTTCAATCCACAGCACTGGAAGAAAACTAAAGTTCAGTATAACTTAGAAAATGTACCTTTAAGCTTTGGTATTTTTTTTTTCTTTTTTGTAGTATGGTCTCCCTCTAGCCAAAACTGAGAATTCACTATGTAGTCTCAAGCTGGCCTCAAACTGACAGTGATCCTCCTACCTCTGCCTACCAAGGGCTGGGATTAAAGGCGTGCGCCACCATCCCTGGCAGAATACATCTTTAATTTGACCACTCAGGAGTATGAGGCACAGGAATCTGTCTCAATGAGTTCAACACCATTCTGTGCTACACAATGAGATTCTGTCTCAAAAATACAAAACAAAACAGGGCATTGCCAACAACAACAAAAACCCAGAACAAGGGCTGGAGAGATGGTTAAGGTACATGCCTGTGAAACCTAAGAGATCAAGGTTCCATTCTCCAGGTCCTATGTAAGCCAGATGCACATGGTGACGCATACGTCAGGAGTTCATTGCAGTGACTAGAGGCCCTGGTGTGCCCATTTTCTTTCTATCATTCTCTCTCTCCCTCTCTGTCTCTAATAAATAAATAAGTGAATGAATAAAAGTAAATAAATTTTTAAAAAAGACTGAGTATTCCATACGGTAGAACTGGGCAACCTCAAATTCTAAAGAGAAATCCCTACTGCTATACCTCTTCTTAGAAGAGGGACATTAGTGACAGTGTTAACATTTTCAGGATCAGTACCACAACCACCAAAAGCAGCCTCAAACATTCTCCAAGGAAGGCTATTAGGGTAGAAATTATGGAAGCCTCAACTTAGTAACCCAGAGTTATTTTAGTTATCTTTGCTTGTCCAAGTTACAATAAGAGGTTGAAAGATGCTGGGGGACTGGAGAGCTGGTTCAGGGGTTAAAGGCACTTGATTGCAAAGCCTTAAAGCTTGGGTTTGATTCCCTAATACCCATGTAAAGCCAGATGCACAAGGTTACACATTGCTTGCAATGTTAACCCTGGCACACCCTTGCAGTGTTAACTCTGGCATACCCATATTCCCATTCTTTCTCTCTTGCAAATAAATAGAAATGATTTTTAAAAGAGAGGTAGCATTTGTGGATGGATAAAAAGGTAAATAATAACATGTGAGAACTAATATTATATTATAAAAACATAAAACATGGTCTGGGGAGATGGCTCAGTGGTTAAAGACACTAGCTTCCAAAGCCTGCAGGCCCAGGTTTGACTCTCTAGTACCATGTAAAACTATAGATACATTAACTGACACATATATCTGAAGTTCATTTGCAGTGGCAGGAGTCCCTGGAACATTCCTGTTCTCTCTCACCTCTTATAACCAAGCAAATAAACAAAAAGCAAATAAACTAATTGTAAGTCCTCAATATTAAATAAACTATAAATCAATTTAAAAGGAGATTTTTTTTTTAAGAAGCCATAGGAAAAAATTGAAGCTCAATGTACCCATATACAAGGAGGAAGAAGAGGACTAGGCTGAAAGGGGTAAAGGGAAGGAAGGAAGGAGGGGGCAAAGAAGGGAAGGAGGGAAGAGAGAAGAGAAAGGGAAGGAGGAGGGGAGGGAGGGAGGAAATTAAAAAGGAAGGAGTTTCTTTTAGTGAAATGAAATGTTGCCTTTAAATCAGTCTAGGGGCTGGAGAGATAGCTTAGTGGTTTAGGCGCTTACCTGCAAAGCCCAAGGACCCACATTCCCCAATAACCACATAAGCCAGATGCACATAGTGGTGCATGCATCTGGAGTTCATTTGCAGTACTTGGAGTTGCTCGCAAGTCCATTCTATCTTCTTCCCTTCCCCCCTCTCAAATAAAAATAATAATAATAAAATCAGTCTAGCCAGCACTCAGGATGTTGAAGTAGGAAGATCTTGAGCTCCAGGCCAGCCTGGGCTACATAGTAAGACTCTGTCTCAAATAATAATTAAAATTAAACAAAATAAAAATCACCCTAAGACCATCCTAGTTAGAGAAGTCTCCAATTTAGTATAATTTGTAATCAAATCTCACACCTACATTTATGAAACATTTTCAATTGTTAAATCACATTCCCCCTCTGCTCACACTATGTAGCCCAAGCTGGCTTCAAACACAATCTTCCTGCTTCAGCCTCCTCTTGAATGAACACAGGCATGCATCACCTGCTGGCTGTCTAACATTGCTTCAATAGATTATTCTTAATTTTAAGAGACTTTTAAAGAAAAATAATTGCCCATGAAATATACTTTCCTTTTATTAAAAGTCCTAATAAGCCGGCTGTGGTGGTGTACGCCTTTAATCCTAACACATGGGAGGCAAAGGTAAGAGGATCATTGAGAGTTCGAGGTCACCCTGAGACTATGTAGTTAATTCCAGGTCAGCCTGGACAAGAGTAAGACCCTACCTCAAAAACAACAACCTCAAAATCATAATAAATATCCCTCAAATAAAATTATAGTAATAAAATGTTAGTTATTAATAATAAACAATAGATGATTATGTGCATATGCATGTATAAATATGCACACCAAGGTATCTTTCTTCTGTAAACGAATACCATTCTGCCTTTACATGGGTGGGTAGGGATTTGAACCTAGGCTAGCAGACTTTTTAAGTGGGTGTCTTTAACTGCTGAATGTACCCATCTCTCTATCCACTAAAAAAAGATTATGGGAGGAGGGGGGTTATTACCATGGGATATTTTTTATACTCATGGAAGTTGTTAATAAAAAAAATTTTGAAGAAAAATTATTTATTTATCTGAGAGAAGAGATAAAAGAGTCAGATAGAGAAAGAGAGTGGGAGAGACAGAAAGAATGAGAATGCACACTCTAGAGCCTCTAAGCCATGGCAAACAAATTCCAGACTCATGCTCCACCTTGTGCATCTGGCTTCATGGGTATTGAGGAATCAATACTACATAGTGAATTCAGCCTGGTCAGGTGAATACTACATAGTGAATTCTAGCCAGGTCAGCCTGGGCTAGAGTGAGACCCTACCTTGAAAAACTGAAAGAAAAAAAATTAATATAATAATTATTATAATGAAAAGTTTGTGCTAATGGCTAACTCAACTTATTAAAAGGGATGGGAAAGTTATTTTATGAAGTATTATTTTTATGGGGGTAGGGAAAGAGATAATTGTTGTGCCAGGGCCTCTAGCCACTACAAACTCCAGATGCATATACCCCTTGTGCAAATGTACAACACTGCACACTTGTGTCACTCTGCATCTGGCTTATGTGGGACCTGGAGATTCAAATGGCAAGTACCTTAACCATAAGCAATTTCTCCAGCCATTGAAGCATTACTAATATTTTCTATGATTAATTTAATGTATATACTGACATCTAGTAGGTAAAATGTCATCAATACAAAGTATCCATAATCCCAAATACAAGGCCCAATATACATACTATTTATATACAACAAAAGTAAATTTTATGGAACTCAATAGCAAAATGCCTCTTAGTAGGTCATATTTTGGGGAAGAATATTTAACTAGGTATGTGCATCAGAATTCTTCATTTGTATGATTTTTCTTCTTTTTTTTTGGTTCTTTGAGGTAGGATCTTACTCTAGCCCAGGCTGACCTGGAATTAGCTATGTAGTCTCAGGGTGGCCTTGATCTCATGGCGCTCCTCCTACCTCTACATCCCAAGTGCTGGGATTAAAGGCATGTGCTACCACAACTGGCAAAACTGACTTTTAAAGGAAAGACTGTAAAGAAAAAACAGAAGCCTCTAGTTATCTTGTTTTGTGTTATGAAAATGCTAAGCTGTTAGATCCCCAAGAAAATAAACTCGACCAAGAAGAGACTAAGCTTAGTAACTATCCAGTTCTCAACCAGTCTCTTCTCTCTCTTCCCACAAAGCAACCACTACCAATAAAACAAAAATAAAATGTGTGGCTCCCGATAGGATTTTGAATTCCCTGAGTGTTTACCACAGTCTGATTTGTGGACAGCTGGCTGAAAGTGTGTTGATGTTACTGATCTTCAGAACATTACTAACTCCCTAAAAAAGTATCTTATTGGTTAATATAGTAAAATATCAAATGTCTCTGCCTTATTTAACAGAATGAGGAGATGGGTAACAGTTATGTTTGGTTTCACTGTGATGAAACATATGGTATCTTCTTTTGTCTTCAATCAGCCACATTTAGGCTGATTAGCTCTATTAAATGTTCAAAACACTAAACTGCAGTTCTTGATGGAGATAAAGGAAGGTGATTGAGAAGGTGTTTCAGCTCAAGAGAGCTAAGTGAAAATTGCCATTGGATTCAGATCTGCTGTGGACAGAAGTCATCTTCTGGATGGAAGAGGGGGTGAGATGACCTAGAGTCTTGAACTGGTGGATCTGCAGGAACAGAAGCTAAATACATTGGAGACCACTTAACTGAGTAGCACCATGAGATAGATTTCCAGATATGTCAATATAAACTACATACAAAGATTAAATGTGTACTGGAAGAGGTGATGCACTTATGTGACCAGATATCAAATGCATTTGTACCATTTTATGAGTAAACATCTTCTGAATAATAATTATGAAGCAATTTTCTGGAGAAATGGATATTTAAAATACACAAATTCATAACCTTACTACAGAAAGTCAAATCTTTCCCAATTTTCCACATTGACAAACTAAAGTACAGACATTTTTCAAAATGTTTTTGTTTTTATTTTTTGAGGTAGGGTATCACTCTAGCCCAGGCTGACCTGAAACTTAGTCTGTCCTCCCAGGTTGGCCTTGAACTCACTGCAATCCTCCTACCTCTGCATCCAGAGTGCTAGGATTTAAAAAGTGTGCACCACCATGCCTAGCCATTTGTTAACTTTTGAGATGGATGTTTTGCTTTTTATACCCAAAAGAAAAAAAAAAAAAGTCCAACCTAAATAATCTACCTGCTTGAAAATACTATAGCTTACTTTCACTAAGCTTATCCCTATATTCCAATCAAAAAAGTATCATGAAGTTAGGTAATCTTTAAATGTGAGTAGTGGCTATATCAAACCTCCCTTATGCTTGGAGGGGGGACGACGACTAAGAAAGCTTTCAACCAGATTGCTGTGAATGTAATTAAATTTTCTTTTGCTTTTTATTTTTTTAACTTTATTTTTGTTTATTTATTTGTGTGTGAGAGAGGGAGAGAGAGAATGGGTACACCAGGACCTCTAGTCACTACAAACAAAGTCCAGATGCATATGCCCCCTTGTGTATCTGGCTTGCATGGGTCCTGGGGAATCGAACCTGGGTCCTTTGACTTTGCAGGCAAATGCCTTACCCACTAAGCCATCTCTCCAGCTCCTAATTAAATTTTATAAATAGAAATTTTGATGAACTTTTGATTATGTGCTTCTGCTAAAAATCTGTGTATGTAAATTTACAGTAATTAATAGATTATTTGTAATCATTAGATCAAGAGTCAGTAGGCTAAATCTAGAGCACCACTTATATTGAAAGCGAAGTTGTAGTGGAGTACATCCATTTTTTTTTTTCAGACAAGGTCTATCCATGTTGCCCACTTATGCATATAACTGAAAAATATAAGCTAAGAAAGGTGGTACATGCCCTTAATGCCAGCATTTGGGGGCAGAGGTGGGAGGACTGCCTTGAGTTTGAGGCTGGCCTGGAACTACAGAGTGATTGTCAGGTAAGCCTAGGCTAGAATGAGACTCTACCTCAGGAAAAAGAAAAAAATAAAACAAAATAAAAGAGAACTCATAATATAGTAAAGGCCGGCCTCAAACCCAAGATTCTCCTGCCTCAGTCTACCCAGTACCAGTATAACAGACTGCTGTGATGAGTTGTGTATTACACCTGGCTTCCTCCCTCTTAAATTTTTTTTGAAATTTACTTATTAATTTGAGAAAGAGAGAGAAAAAAAGTCAGATATATATAGAGAGAAGGCATGCCAGGGCCTCCAGCCACTGTAAACGAACTCCAGATGTACCAACACCCCCTTGGCTTATATGGATCCTAGGGAATCGAGACTGGATCGGCTTTGCAGGCAAGTGCTTTAACTGCTAAGCAATCTGTCCATCCCACCCACCCCCTCTTTGGTTTTTCAAGGTAGGGTCTCACTCTAGTCCAGGTTGACCTGGAATTCACTATGTACTCTCAGGGTGGCCTCAAACTCACAGCAATCCTCCTACCTGTGCCTCCCAAGTACTGGGATTAAAGGTGTGCACCATCATACCTGGCTTCTCTCTCTTTTTTTATGGTTCCTTTCTTTTGCAAGGACAGAAAAAGTGGTTGCTATATATAGGCAATTACTAAAAATTTTCTTTTTTCCAGGTAGGGTCTCACTCTAGCTCAAGCTGACCTGGAATTCACTATGTAGTCTCAAGGTGGCCTCAAACTCTCGGCAGTCCTCCTACCACTGCTTCCTGAGTGCTGTGATTAAAGGCATGCAACACTACGCCATCTTAAGAAATATTTAATACAAGTTATATACTTCAAAATATTTCGAAGTAAAAGGGAAATAAAATGTATAATTAAAATTCAGCTAACATAACTTTAGTCATAACATGAGGGGGTAGACAAAAATGAAATTAAGTCTCAAGAGGATACTTTATCTGGCCTTGATTCAAAAAAGAAAAAAAACTAAGTTGATTCTATCTTACACATACAGGGAAAGGGTTTGTTCTATGAACATCTAATGTTATGGTTATGTCAATGCAATTTCACCTCAATAAATTATTTTTATTGTTGTTTTGGAGGCCCAGGCTGGCCTCAAACTCACAGTGATCTCTGTATGCCAGACTCCCGAATGTTGGGATTAAAGGCATGCACCAAAATACCAACCTTAATAAATCACTTTAAAGAATATATACAGCATTTTACAGGTTTCTACCTTTAAGTGGGCCATGTTACAATACAGTGGTTAAATATGCAAGTTACATCTTACCTAATAATGTGGTTTCTCCAAAATCTCTTAGATCATATCATCTCAGACCCTTGTGTATATTTCTTCTTTGCCAGTAGGTGGAGACAACAACACTGAAAGTTTAAAAAACATCATTCCCTGTTTAAAGGGAGCTTGCTGGTCTGAAAAAACTGGGGGAACCCTAACCCAAAGATTTCTTCATTTATTGAAAAGCAGATAGAATGGTTATGCCAAAATAAGAAATCCAAGGGAATTTACCCAATTATGGATATCTTCAAAATAGAGGGGACCTAAATCTGTCCTTCATATAGAAAATAAATTCTCATATTTAAAACACAATCATTTCTATAGCTTATAAAATTCAAACTCCATGCTCTCTGCCATTTACCCTATATCATTTTCAGTTTCAGAGAGTTTAACTCCAAGCGAAGGAAGGAAGGAAGGAAGGAAGGAAGGAAGGAAGGAAGGAAGGAAGGAAGGAAGGAAGGAAGGAAGGAAGGAAGGAAGGAAGGAAGGAAGGAAGGAGGGAAGGGAGGGGGAACGGAGGGAGGGAGCGAGGGAAGGAATTCTTAAAATTCCTAAGGTAATTGCAGTATAGTACAGCTTTTACATTAGTCTTATGTCTTGCTATAGCTTCATGAAGACACTTATCCAGATCACATGAATAATAACTTAAACAAATGATAATGCAGAAATGGCAGAAAAAAATTCAAATTTTATACTGAAAGGAACCAAGTTAATCTAGTGTCCATACCTCTTTTATAAAAGTACTTTTATTTATTTATACTCATAAGGTGAAAGAAAGAGAGAGAGAATGAGCATGCCAGGGCCTCCTGACAGTTCAAATGAACTCCAGATGCATGTGCCAATCTGCATCTGGCTTTGCATGGATACAGTGGGAATCGAACTCAGGCCTTGCAAGCAAGTACCCTTAACCACTGAGCCATTTTTCCAGCCCTACTTTTCATACTTCTTACTACACTTTTTAAAAAATAGATGAAAATCCCAAGTTATTTATGGAAATTAATTTCAAATCTGGACTTCCTTAGGTCATCGCAAAACACTTTACCTACAATTTCAGATAGCTTTCCTACTCAATTTACAAGCCTAAAACCACTGTTTGAAAATTCCATCTTAAAAAAAAGCCAAATAAACCTTAAAAATATAAACAACATCAAATCAACAATGATACTGAGCTAAAAAAGAGAAAAGCTAAAGCTAAGTTATGGCTATACTATTTATATTAATCACAGATACCTGTCCTTTAAACACAGGAAACAAGAGCAACCTATCTAGCAGAAAATACCTAATTAAGAGAGAAATTTGCCTTCAGCCAAACAATAACCAAATAAAAAGAATTAGGAAACTATAAAACTCTATTATTATTATTATTATTTTGGTTTTTTTGAGGTAGGGTGTTACTCTAGCCCAGGCTGACCTGTAATTCTCTAGGTAGTCTTAGGCTGGCCTTGAACTCACAGTGATCCTCCTACCTCAGCCTCCCATGTGCTGGGATTAAAGGGGTGTACCACCATACCCAGTCAAAACTATTATTTTATGCATATTTTGTTCCTCCTCTAGTAATGTTATCAGGACTAAAATCAGTTACCTAAAAGGGGAATAAATATAGTTTTCCAGAAATATGACATCTATCTACAAGTTTATTTACCAGTTAAAGTATTTGATAAAATATCCCTGAATACAACCACCATCTGTTTAACTCAGAAATTTTATGATTCCTATGAGACAGCAACTAAAACTACCCAGAAAGCTACAAAAACATTCCAACAGCCTATATAAGAACACATTTAAAAAAACATAAACCAGTACATTATCTACAAGGGAAATGTTATGCAGCTTTAGTAATCCTTGAGTTCACTTCCTCTTGACAGACAACCAACTTTTGACTCTTCCCAATCTTTCAACAGCTGGTTTATAATATACACACACATACACACACACACACACACACACACAAACATATATATATGCATAAATTAAATGACACAACTGCCAACACAGAAAGGCACTTAAGTTTTCAAAATGCAGTCATTTATTTAATTAAGCCAATCTTATGATAAGGAGACCTTAATATAAAAGCTGTGGCCAACACAGATAACTGATCATAAAGTCTTAACAATATTTATATTTTTGCATTGTGACCTGTCTATCAACACAAAAGAAGACATGCTTATATCTAAATTCTATACATAAATAAGTATAAAAATGCCCTGGAATTCTATGGTTAATATAAATACATCCATTAACCTGTAATTTTACAGATGACATTACTATAGTAAATAAAAGTGACCAACAAGTATAATCTTTCCTTATATTAACTGGATTTATGAAAAAATAAAACATGAAGTTCCTCTTGAGGGTCTATATCAGTGCTCTTTGCCTCCACCTGCTGGCAAATAGATTATGAAACTAACAGGTATCGGTGGGTAAGAAAAGTTAGTGTCTTTTTATCCTTTGAGGAGCAAATTTATGTTGCTTTATGTAACTATCGAGTATTGAGACTACTTTGTGCTAACATACCATTAAAATATTGATGAAAATATTAGGACATGTATAGAAAGACACACCAAAAAAAAAATATATATATATATATATATATATATATATATATATATATATATATATATATTTGTTTGTTTATTTCTTGGTGCAGAATGTTACCTAACGAAGTGATTTAAAAAGTCACATTAAGACTATTTTAATTACCTGATAAATGACATCTTGGAAAAGAACTGGAAAAGTAAGCGCCGCGTCTTCTAGTTCATTTAGACTACAATGCACTAGGGTTTCATCCTTAAAATAAAGCAAAATATTAAAAGACTTCAAGTGATAGTTTCATATACAGGTGATAACCAAAGACATCGAAACACCCAATCAAGCCAGACATGATGGCGCACGACTTTAATCCCAGCACACAAGAGTTCGAGGCCACCCTGAGAACACAAAATGAACTCCAGGTCAGCCTGGGCTAGAGTGAGATGCTACCTCGAAAAACCAAAAACCAAAAAAATATATACAGAAAATTTAAAGTATATTATCATCAGTGACAGAACAAATTAGAAGTCACATAGTACTCCAATATAGTTCCTTCACCAACAGCGTCAATATCACCTAAGAACTAGTTAGAAATGCAAATAAAAATATTTTGGACATTTGGACCGTGACTAGGGGTGCAGCTAAGTTGGTAGACTGCTTGCATGAGGCCCCAAGTTCAATACAAAGCACCAGGCAATATACCAGGTGTGTTGATGCATGCCTATAATCTCAGCATGTGGCAGTTGGAGGCTGGAAGATTAGGAGTTCATGGCCATGCATAGGAAGAAACTCAAGGTCATACTGGGTCACAGAAGCCTGTCTCAAAAACAGCCAGGTGTGGTGGCGCACATTTTTGATCCCTGTACTTGGGTAATAGAGGTAGGAACATCACTGTGAGTTTGAGGCCACCATGATAATACATAGTGAATTCCAGGTCAGCCAGGGCTAGTACGACCCTACCTCAGAAAAAACAAACAAACAAAAAAAAACAACCAAAACTATTATCAAAATGTAGCAAACTCAGGGAGACATGACTCGGCACATAAGGCATTTTGCAGTGGATATAGGCCCCAGCCACCCATTCCATCTTCTATCTGCCTCTTTCTCTCATAAACAAACAAACAAACAAAGTGTGGGGGCAGACACCTTCAATTCCAGTGGGCAGAGGAAGGAGGATATCCCTGAGTCACCAGTCTGAGTAAATTCCAGGTCAGTCTGTGCTAGTGTGAGACCCTACCTCAGAAAATAAAATAAAATAAAATAAAATAAAATAAAATAAAATAAAATAAAATAAAATAAAATAAAATAAAATAAAATAAAGGTAAGCTGGGCCTGGTACTTCTTTTATCTCTCTGGCTAGAATAAGCTATTCTTATGATCTAAAAAACACAAACATGGGGCTGGAGAGATGGTTCAGTGGTTTAGGTGCTTGCCTGAGAAGCCAATGGACCCAGGTTCAATTCCCCAGTCCCATATAAGCCAGCTGCGCAGGGTAGCACATGCATCTGGAGTTCGTTTGCAATAGCTGAAGGCCCAGGTGTGCCCACTCTCCCTTTCTCTCTTAAATAATAAGTAAGGATGTGAGGGCGATCTGGTGGAAACATTTGTCACCCCATTGATAGCCAGGGATGATTAGGCTGATCTGGCTGGGTAGAGGGTATCGTCTTCCTCTCTTACTGATCCATATTTATCCCTCAAAAGCTGCGCACTCAGAGGACGACCTTCCCTGAATAGAGGAGGACTTGTCTTTGGTTAAGGGTATACGAGCAGCTGTGCTAGAACCTGGAAGGAAGGAAGGACGGAAGGAAGGAAGGAAGGACGGACGGAAGGAAGGAAGGACGGACGGAAGGACGGACGGAAGGACGGAAGGAAGGACGGACGGAAGGACGGAAGGAAGGACGTAAGGAAGGACGTAAGGAAGGACGGAAGGAAGGACGGAGGGACGGAGGGAGGGACGGAGGGAGGAAGGAAGGAAGGAAGGAAGGAAGGAAGGAAGGAAGGAAGGAAGGAAGGAAGGAAGGAAGGAAGGAAGGAAGGAAGGAAGGAAGGAAGGAAAATAAAAATATCCACAATCATGCGAACTGAAAATACAAAAGTAGCCCTGGTGTTGTGGCATTCACAATCCCAGTACTTGAGAGGCAGAAGTAGGAGGATCACTGTGAATCCCAAGACCAGCCTGGGACTACAGAGTGAGTTCCAGTGAACCCAGGCTAGAGTGACACCCTGTCTCAAACAAACCAAAATCAAAACAAATTAAAGAGGCCTGGAATGGTGGCACATGCCTTTAATCCCAACACTCAGGAGGCTGAGGTAGGAGGATCATGGTGAGTTCAAGGCCAGCTTAAGACAAATTCCAGGTCAGCCTGGGATAAAGTAAAACCCTGCCTCGAAAAGCCAAAATAACAATCACGAACAGAGGATGTAGTTCAGTATTTGCTTTAGCATATGTAAGGACATAGGACCTGGCATCAATCCCCATCACCATAAAAACAAAACAAAATAAAATATAAAGAGGGTCTAGGAAAATGGCTTAGTGGTTAAAGCCCCTAAACCACCCAAGTAAAAGAAGTTGGCACAAGTATCTCGTATTCAATTTTAAATTTAAAAAAATTCTGGAAAACATAGAATATATTTATAGTAAATATGAAGGTTACTCACTCACTTTTTATTTTTTCAGGCATTTAAAAGGAACTACTTTCTTTTCTCTACCTCAAAATACAACATACTTACCAGATCTAAAACTAGAGAGAATTCTGGTGTGCTTCGTGTTTTCAATGGAAGAGCAGGTTTTCTATTTAGTTGTTCTTCTGTCAGTGGTGGAACATGTTTGATGAAATAATAGCTATAAACCAAATTATTTTTAAAAAATTAACATTTCTACATATAAAACATTAAATTAAGTCATTAAAAACTTTTTGAGTAACATCTCTATAACTCAGTACAAATATGAATTCCTACAAGTCAAGGTCACAAGCTTTTTGTAAAATAGATGTTTCCTTGTATACTATAATACTGCCTCCTGATAAACCCATCTTTACAAACTGGTGCCAGGTTAGCCTGGGCTAGAATCAGATCCTACCTCTTAAAAAAGAAACAAACAGGGCTGGACAGATGACATAACAGTTAAGACACTTGCTTGTAGAGCCAAAGGACTCAGGTTTGACTCCCAAGGACCCATGTAAACCCAACACATTGGAGACGCATGCATCTAGAGTTTTAATTCCAACAGCTGGAGGCCCTGTGGCGCCCATTCTCTATTTATCTGACTGTTTCTCTCTCATACTCTCTCTCTCAAATAAAAATCAATAATAGGGCTGGAGAGATGGCATAGCGGTTAAGTGCTTGCCTATGAAGCCCAGTTCGAGGCTCAATTACCCAGGACCCATGTTAGCAAGATGCATTGGGGGCCCACACATCTGGAGTTTTTTTTCAGTGGCTGGAGGCCCTGGCACACCCATTCTCTCTCTCTCTCTCTCTCTCTCTCTCTCTTTGTAGCACTCAAATAAATAAAAATTAAAAATCAATAATAAACAAACAAACATAAAATCTTTAAGTTAAAATATTCTAATTTGAGCAGGATGTGGTCATGTATGCCTTAAATCCCAGTACTCCAGATGCAGAGGTAGGAGGATCTCCATGAGTTTGAGGCCACCTTAAAACTACATAGTGAATTCCAGGTCAGCCTAGGCTTAGCAGTTAAGGTGCTTACCTGCAAAACTAAAGTAACCAGGTTCAATTCCCCAGACCCACAGAACCCAGATGCACAATGTGGCACATGCACCTGGAGTTCATTTGCAGTGGCTGAAGGCCTTAGTGCACCCCATTCTCTCTTTTTCTCTCTACCTGCCTCTCTAAAATAAATAAATAAAAACTTAAAAATTAAATCCTATTTTTTTTTTTTTAGCCAGGTGTGGTGGCGCATGCCTTAAATCCCAGCACTCAGGAGGCAGGGGTAGGAGGACTGCTGTGAGTTCGAGGCCACCCTGAAACTACATAGTGAATTCCACGTCAGCCTGGGATAAAGTGAGACACTACCTCAAAAACACACAAAAAAAATAAAAATAAAAAACAAATAAATCCTGATTTTAAAAAATCCTCTTGGAATAGACACCAAAAATAGTGCAAGGAATAGCGACATTAAAAAAAAAAAAAAGCCAAACACACTACTTAAGAGAATACAGACAGTAAATACTGCAGAATACTCTTGTGTAGCTCACTAACCAACATTGTAAGAGTATATTGGTGCATATTGTTAGCCTGGTAAAGTAAAAATTCAGCATTTAAAGAAAGGTTTCTACTGAATGAAAACTGTTTTTTTGTAACAACAAGAAACTGAAAAAGTGTTCATGAAAAACAGAAACTTTTGATAATGAGATAAACAACTCACGGGTCAAATACTTCCCAGTCTTCCTCATAGGTGGCCTCTGCATGGGCTGATGAATAACCACTTTCTGGAGTCACTGGTGCTATATAATAAAGAATAAAATGTTATGCAAAATTCCCCACAGGTGAAAATACGTATCTTTACTGTTAAAATACAATATTTTGTAGTCCTGGGTTAATATTTTAGGCCAAGACACTAATAACTGGGCTTGAGAGATAGCTCAGTATTAAGACTCTTGCCTGCAATGCCTAACAACAACCCGCATTTGATTTCCTACCATGCATGTAAAGCCAGATGCACCAAGTGGTGCATGCATCTGGAGTTTGTTTGCAGTAGCTAGAGGTCCTGGAGCGCCCATTCTGTCTCTCCTTTGCAAACCAACAAAAAGAAAAAGGAGCAAATTTACAGAACACAGAGATCTACCTATAAATGTCAAGGGAAAAATTACCTCTACTGACAAAACAGCAAACTACATCATGGCAAACAGAAATGAGACACTCACTAGCTAAGAGAAAATGTATTACTTATTATTAGAAGATAATACTTGCCGGGCATGGTGGTGCATACCTTTAATCCCGGCATTTGGGAGGCTGAGGTAGAAGGATTGTTGTGAGTTTGAAGTCAGCCTAAGACTACAGAGTAAATTCCAGACCAGCCTGGGCTAGATCAAGACCCTACCCCTTGGAAAACCAAAAAAAGAAAAGGGAGGGGCTGGAGAGATAGCTTAGTGGTTAGGCACTTCCTTGCAAAGCCAAAGGACCCAGGTTTGATTCCCCAGGATCCATGTAACCTAGGTGCACAAGAGGGCACAAGCATTTGGCGTTCGTTTGTAGTGGCTGGAGGCCCTAGTGTACCCATTCTCTGTCTGTCTCTCTCTCTCTCTCTACCTGTTTCTCTCCCTCTCTCTCTCAAATAATTAAATAAAGTAAGTTTTAAAAAAAGAAAAAAAGGGGCTGGAGAGATGGCTTAGCGGTTAAGCGCTTGCCTGTGAAGCCTAAAGACCCTGGTTCAAGGCTCGGTTCCCCAGGTCCCACGTTAGCCAGATGCACAAGGGGACACATGCGTCTGGAGTTCGTTTGCAGTGGCTGGAAGCCCTGGCGCGCCCATTCTCTCTCTCTCCCTCTATCTGTCTTTCTCTCTGTGTCTGTCGCTCTCAAATAAATAAATAAATAAATTTTAAAAAAATTTAAAAAATAAAAACACTGAAAAAAAAAAAGAAAAAAAAGGGGGAAGCAGACATAGTGGTGCATGTCTTTAATCCCAGCACTCAGAATGCAGAGGTAGGAAGACTGTCATGAGTTCAAGGCCACCCTGAGATATAGTGAATTCCAGGTCAGCCTGAGCTAGAGTGATACCCTACCTCGAAAAGCCAAAAGAAAAGGGAATCAAAAGAAATGAAAGGGGGAAAAAAAATCAATTGCTTTCTGGATTGGATTTAAGACCCACTTGAAGTAATTATTGCCTGGTACTGAAAACCTAAACTGGGAAACCTATATCTGGGAGATCATAAGCCCTAGAGGGAAAACTACTACTTGTTGACTGGTTAAATGGACCATCAAACTGCCCTCCAAATACTTATGTTTATGCCCATATTAATGATACTCTCACTTTTCGGGGGGGGGGGGTTGAGGTAGGGTCTCACTCTGGCCCAGACTGACCTGGAATTAACTATGTAGTCTCAGGGTGGCCTCAAACTCACGGCAATCCTCCTAACCTCTGCCTCCCGAGTTCTGGGATTAAAGGAGTGTGCCGCTACGCCCAGCTGATACTTTCACTTTTGGTTACAGAAACTTCTCATTTCAGATGGCGGTGACCACTGGGGGTGACTCACCAAAGTGCTGAGTAGTGACAAAGGAGTGTTCAGCACTAAATGAGACATCTCTATCACACCCTCCAAGGCTCAGGGACCATTGCAGGAGAGGTGGCAGAAAGAATGTATGAGCCAAAGAAAGGAAAGAACCGCTTACAATACTGTTATCTAGACAAACTGTCATTCACAGTGGCTGACACTACCTATATAAAATCTGCATAATAGGAGGGGAAAATTGATGGCATCAAAATAGTTGGCTAGAAGTATGAAGAAGACTATATTCCATCAACTGTCATTTGATGACTATAACCTCTATGCCCTTGGGATTGTATAATTATATTTTTTTCAAAATGTATAAATTATTCCTAGCCTGTAAAACTGGTAGGAAAAGGGATTCAGTAGATGGTGAATTTTTTTGGGGGGGGGGACTTGAAGGGGATTATTATCTTGGTATCTAATCTGTATTTATGGAGGTTGTCAATAAAAAATTTTATTTAAAAAACTTTAAAGAAAACATAAAGAAAGATATGTGAAAGAAATGGTTACTGATTTTGCATTGATCCATTCTCTCCATGTTATGCCTTTTTTTTTTTTTGCCATTGCAAACCAACTCCAGACACATGTGCCACCTTGTTCATCTGGCTTTATGTGAGAGTCCCAGGGTATCAAACCTGAGTCCTTTGGCTTGCTGGCAAGCACCTTAGCTGATAAACCATCTCTATAGCCATGTAATTTTTTAACTTCAAGGAAGAAAAACTATATTCATGAAGATGTATAGAGCCTTGAATTTTCTTCACCTGTAAGGGGTGGGATATCACGGTTAACTGTTTCTTCAGATTCTTCTAAACCATTATTTATTGATGGCCTCACTTGAACGGCTTGGTTCGAATAAGCTGCTCCATTAGTTGATGTAGTAGTACTGGTAGTGATTTCATCCACCTGTTCCATGTCGAGCTGTTTTACTATCTCTTCTGCTTCCACAGCCTGTCCTGGGGAGTCTGATCCTGATGTTCCTGAAATCATTATTCAGTGTGCTATCAATCATTTAAAAAACAGTAATATTCAGAAAAAACTAAATGTACAGTTTACTTACACTAATAATTCATACAGAAGCTAAAGAACAAGGAAGAAAGACAGTACAGGCTTTTGTTTTCTGTTTTTGCCTTACTGGGGACTGAACCAAAGGTTTTGATAGGCAATCCCTCTACCACTGAGCAATAATCCCAGCCCAGTTTATCCTTTTGGGTTTTTTTTTTTTTTTAAAATAAGTATTTTGAGGAGGGAGAGAAGGAGGGGGAAAGTGAGAGAGAGAGAGAGAGGACCACTGCAAACAAACTCAAGATGTGGATACTGGATTAATGAACTTGAGCCATTAGGCTATGTAAGCAAGTGCCTTTAACTGCTGAACCATCTCTGCAACCTCACTTTTCTTTTCTTTTCTTTTCCTTTTTCTCTTTCCTTTTTTTTTGATTGGGAATCCCTCTAGAACAGGCTGACCTGGAATTTACTCTGTAGTCTCAGGCTGGCCTGGAACACAAAGAATTCCTCCTTCTCTGCCTCCCCAGTTCTGGGACTAATGGTGTGTGCCACCACCCCTACCAACTTTTGTGGTTTTTTTTTTTTTTTTTTTTGTCTTTTGTTGTTGTTATTGTTTTGAGGTAGGGTCTCACTCTCACACAGGCTGACCTGGAATTCATTATGGAGTCTCAGGGTGGCCTTGAACTCACAGCAATCCTCCTACCTCTGCCTCCAGAGTGCTGGGATTAAAGGCATGTGCCACCACACCCAGCTAACTTTTGTGGTTTTTGAGAAAAGGTCTTACTATGTGCCCTAGAGCTTTCAATCCTCTGACCTCGACCTTTGAGTAGCTATACTACCAGTTACATTAGTATTTATGAACAAAGTTTGTCTTAAGTTCTCACATAGTTTAGAAACACTGACTTATATAGTCAATAACAACCACAATTTAGAACCTTTCATTAAAGTATGTATCTTTTACTAAGCATGTACTTACTATGTGCTAGGCATTTTATCTATGTTCAATATCCCAAGTAGCTCCTCATCCTTCAAGCATACAATAGTAATTTTTCAACCACAGGAAGTAACCCAAGAATGATCTAAATGTAATTATGAGAACCTTTTCATTAAAAAACTCAAGATTGGCTGGAGAGATGACTTGGTAGTTAAGGCACTTGCCTGTGAAGCCTAAGGACCCATGTTCAACTCTCCAGATCCCATGTGACCCAGACACACGAAGGTGAGGTTAGATGGGGCAAAAGTCTGGAGTTCAGTTGTAGTGGCTGAGACTCTGGTGTGCCACTTCTCTCTCCCTCCATCTCTCTCTTTCTAAAATAAAATAAAACTTAACCATTATAATCACTAAATTCTTTTTATGTTATTTTTTTAAAAACTTCTCAACAAAATTCCCTTCTAAAAACAATGAATTTATCTAGTTCTTTCATTATGAAATGGTTCCTTTTCTGTTTCTTTCTGGAATCCTTCAATTAAGCAGCAAAAATTTAAACCCAGAGGCTAGAGAAACGGCTTAGCAGTTAAGGCATTTGCCTCCAAAGCCAAAGGATCCCGGTTTGATTCTCCAGGACCCACATAGCCAGATGCACAAGGGGGCACATGCATTTGGAGTTCATTTGCAGTGGCTGGATGCCCTGGTGCACCTATTCTCTCTCACTCTCTAAAATAAATAATGCCCTTCAATACTTTTTATTCTCCTATATACCAGCATTTACTTCACTGCTGCTACCAGATAACTGACTTTTCAATAATAGGTAAAAAATAAAAATATATAAAATCCTGCTCTTTTATGACTATACAATTACCATATACCCCAATAGAATACAAAATTTCACCATCTAGTACAAATCTATTAAACATGGCATGCTTCAGAATTCTTGTGTTTCATCTTCTTTTTTTGAATTCTCCACAGCAACCATTCTAACCCTCTTATAGGCTCTACCACTAGGACTTCCTCAGTAAGTGAAATCATCTCTTCCTAGAAAGAACAATTATAACTACCAAATATCACTGCATATTCCCTCAGGGCTTCTTTCCTTTCAATTTTTTTTTTTTAACTGTTCTTTTGATCCCAGCTCTGTCAATACTCTCTGGAAACTCTCTCCATTACTGTTCTTTCCTCTATTTTCAATAGACTTTACCACCTTTAGGAATCAAAATAACCTTGGTTCTCACAAATAAAAACTATTCCTAGAGACTAGGCAACTTCAATTTTCTTTCATACTAATACTTCTCATAAAAGCCGTCTATACTTGCTGCTCCATTTCTGATCTATTTCATTCTTCTACTTCAATGGTATTAGGTTTCCAAATGTACATGTTACTCTAAAATTGTTCTGTCAAAAATAAATGATGACCTAATTATCAGGCTCATGTCTTTTCATGTTCATTCCCTTTTCTTCTACCTTTATAATTATTTGAGGGTCTCTCTTTCTCTGGCTTCTATGAGGTCAACTCTCCCAGACACTCCCATATCTTCTTTTGTTGGCAGCTCATTTTCCAGCTTGTGTTCATTTGCTCTCTTGGTTTCAATTACTACCTATATACATGTGACAATAGTATAGTCTATTGCTCAAACCCAGATATCTTATATGGCCATTAATAAAATGACAAATTGCTTACTAGACATTTTTATTTGGTTATTTAGTGGTATCTCAAAATCAGAATGGCACAAATTAACTCAAAATTTTTTGAGGGGACGTGGTTCAAGGTAGGGTTTTTGCTCTAGCACAAGATTATGTCAAATGCACTATGCAGTCTCAAGCTAGCCTCAAACTCATGGTGATCCTCCTACCTCTGTGTGCCTAGTTCAGTTATTTACAGGAATCTTTCATTTCTTTGTCTTCTTAGACATGTATTGTGTGAATTTCTATTTAACTTCCAATTTGCCCTCCAAATGTTTCCACTTTATATTCACTGTCTCTCTCACTTTTTTTTTTTTTTTTGTTTGTTTTTTGAGGCAGGGTCTCACTCTAGCCCAAACTGACCTGGAATTCACTATGTAGTCTCAGGGTGGCCTTAAACTCAGGACAATCCTCCTACCACAGCCTCTGGAGTGCTGGGATTGAAGGTGTGCACCACCAAGCCCAGATTTCTTCACTTTCATTTTTATTAAATTTTTCATTTTAGAGAGAGGCAGAGAGAGAATTGGTACACCAGGGCCTCAGCCACTGCGATCGAACTCCAGACCTTGAGCTATCTAGTAGGCACATATTATTATTTAGTTGTTTTGAGAGAAAAGGCGGCAAACAGAGTGTGAGTATGAGCCTCCTCCAACTGCAAATGAAATCCAGATACATGTATCACTTTGTGCATACTGCTTTATATAGGTACCAGGGAATTGAACTTGGGTCATCAGGCTTTGGGAGCTAGGGCCATTAACCCATGAGCCATATCTCCAGTGCCTTCTGTTTTCTTAATTAAAGAAACATCAAGGCCAGGCATGGTGGCACACGACTTTAATCCTAGCACTTGGAGGCAGAGGTAGGAGGATCGCTGTGAACCTCTTCATGAGCTACCTTGAGACTGCATAGTTAATTCCTGGTTAGCCTGGGCTAGAGTGAGATCCTACCTCAAAAAAAAAAAAAAAGGAAGAAACATCAAGCCTTAGAGGGTCTACAGTATGTGTAATTTCTACCCGTCTCTAGCCTATAAAAATTGCCAAAGTTAGCATTATAAAACATAAATCTCAAGTCTGTAAGCCAAAATAGCCTTTCTTCCCAGCAGCTGCTCTGTGGTCAGGTGATTTCTGCTAGCAATGCAAACCTGACTGCAACAGTGATTAAGGGGCTTGTCTGCGAGCTTAAGGACCCAAGTTCAACTTTCTAGATCCCACGCAAGCAAGGCACATAAGGCAACACAAACACAAGGTCAGACACAAGGTGGTGCATGTGTCTGGAGTTCAATTGCAGTGACTAGAGGCCCTGGTGAACTAATTCATTCTCTCTCATTAAAAAAAAAAAGTCAGGGAGGGAGGGAATTAACATGGGATATTTTTTATAATCATGGAAAATGCTACTAAAATTTAAAAAAAAAAGTCAGGCGTGGTGGCGCATGCCTTTAATCTCAGCACTCAGGAGGCAGAAGTAGGACAGTCATGAGTTCGAAGCCACCCTGAGACTCCATAGTGAATTCCAGGTCAGCCTAGACTAGAGTGAAACCCTACCTTGAAAAAAACAAAAAAAAAAAAAAAAATTTTTTTTTTAAATCAGAAAAAGTAAATTTTTAAAATCCAAATTACAGTATATGTTTAACCATATAGAAATGAATTATACTTACCATTTTTGTTTGCTGGTGAAAAAAAGTTGAAGACCGGAGAAAATATAGTCCCCAGTAATGTTGTCCTTGGAGGACTACCAGAGGAAGGGTTATCTTCTAATTTCCCATTTTGCTTTATATGTTGATTTGTAATTTCATAACTACCAGCTTCTAAGAAATAGGAGGGAAAAGTCATGATCTAGAAAAGACTTTGATATGTGCTATAAATAATTAACCAAAATCAACTTTTTTCTCATAAAAATATTTCATAAAACTAACATTAGTATCAAAAGTGCTTATTAGAGAAATCCTGAGGTAAAATCACTTGTAAATCAAAGTATTTTAATATACTATAATGCTCTATACATGCTAACATTTACCCAGTTGTTTCAAAGTGGATTCACATCTAAAGTTAGACTAAAAGGCTTCAAATCAAGAGAGTACAAGAGAAAATGAAGAAAATACTTTGTAAGCAAGCAAACAAGTTACAAATACCAAAAAATGCAAAGGCAATATTTTTATTTTTATTTTACTATTGCTTACTTCATAAAGTGTTCACTTACATCTATTTCCAGTAAATGGCAGATATAGGAATAGAAGTAATACCACTCTATTACAAAGCACAAGATCCTATGTAGTGGGGCCAAAAACTGCCAATGCGAAACAGGTTGTGGTAGAGTGGTTAAGAGGATCACTGTGATTTCAAGGCCATTCTGGGCTACAATGCAGATTGCAGGTCAGCTAGGCCTGAGTGAAACCCTACCTGTCAAACAACAAAATAACCAAAACTATAAAAACCCTGCCGATGGTGGGACTGACCATCCTGGATGGGTATATTCTCACCTAGTATTCAATCCCTAGCTTAAGGGTATCAAAATACTATTTCATAGTGGTTGGGAAGAATAAGCAAATTTGTTTTAACTTTCTTATAAGTAAAAATTTTCAGATATTTGAGAAAAAATTAAATCAAAATTTAAATTTCTCCTCCTTTGGTCCTCTACAAATTTCTTTGAATCTACCATATTCTTTCTTTTCTTTGAATAGCTTTCTAAGCTTGTTTCTTCCTTCTTTATCTCCTTTTTCTCCATATCATTCATTTTAAACAATAAAGATACATTAACCACTCTGGGGAGTAAGGAAAAAATTGTTACTGCTGTGATACTTAATGCCCTTTAAAATTGTTCTTAAGCTGGGCGTGGTAAGAGGATCGTCATCAGTTCAAGGCCAGCCTGAGACTACATAATAAATTCCAAGCCAGCCTGAAGTAGAGAGAAACCCCACCTCACTGGGAAAAAAAAGATTACCCTTTCTGTTTGGCTTATTGTTTTGAGATATGGCCTCTAATTCCTGATCCTTGTGACCAACCTCTTAAGTGCTAGAACTACAAATATGCACCAGCTCTCAGCTTTTCAGTTATACAGTAAGGTAATGATCAACAACTAGTACTACGGACACTCTGCCTAGATAATTCATTCTTTATTCTTTGCCAAGAAGGGCTATCCTGTGCATTATTTAAAGTTTAGTGCCCCCTAACACATTCCTTGGCTAGATGGTCACTATAAGGCCCTCAATAGCTTGTAAAAATTCTCATGGTTTCTGGATACACACCAATGTCCTACAGTAACAAAACCAACCACAGTTGAGAACTAGTTGAAGTGATACAAGTAACCACTATGCTTTTGACCCTGAAACAAATCTTTGTACACATTTCATCTAAGGTCAGTTCTTACTGCTTTAAGAAATGAGTCTATTAGATATCAAAATGTTGATCTACATTTTCTTTCTTTCACCGGTAGCATGTTATAAAAGCACCCTACATTTCCCCAGCCCCAATCCATGTACATTTTATGCTAATTAGTATAAATCTTATTCTACCTTTACTTACTTCAATTCAAAGTAAAAAAATTATAAAGATTTTTCTTTCACTTCATCCTTTAATATTCTATATATAATAGATTAAAACTGAAACAAAATTTGCTTACTATAAACATATATATATATGTGTGTATATATATATATATATATATATATATATATATATATATATATGTAAAATTTTATTTTATTTTAAGGCAGGGTTTCACTCTAGCCCAGGCCGAACTGAAATTTACTATGTAGTCTCAAGGTGATCCTCCTCTGACTCCCAAATGCTGGAATTAAAGATGTGCACCACCACGCCCAGCTCTATCTATTTTCAGACAGGGTCTTGTATGTTGTGGTAGCTGGCTTTGAGCTCTTGATGCTCCTGCCTCTTACACCCATGCCACCACCCCCAAGTACTGAAACTATAGGCATGTGCCTGGTTTCAATAGAGTTTGTAAAACATGAATATGTCAGATAAGAGGAAAGATGTTTATGAGTATCTAAAATGAAAATATTATCTAAACATGAACAAACCTCCATTTACTTGACTTTTCCGTCTTACTCGAGATAACTGTTTGTTGGGCTTTTCTCCTGCTCTTGGTGTTGATGTGATCAAATTATTATCTATATCACGTTCAATTCTACTCCGTTTCGAAGGATTTTCTCTCTCTTCCTTAAGATACAAGAGGAAAAAACATGCACTAAGCATTAGTCTACCTTATAGATTAATTTTTTTGTTTTTGTTTTTCAAGGTAGGGTCTCACTCTAGCCCAGGCTGACCTGGAATTCACTATGTAGTCTCCGGGTCGCCTCAAACTCATGATGATCCTCCTACCTCTGCCTCCTAAGTGCTGGGATTAAAGGCGTGCACCATCACGCCTGGCCTTATGTTATATTTTTAAATGAAAAATAGAATATATAATTCTCCTTTTACATTTCTTGGGGGGGGGGAATGCAATTAATACCAAAATGCAATCAAAATAATAAAACTGACAGTGCTCCGAAAGTATTAATGCAATTACTCTATACAATTACAGCATTCCCAAAATTCAGATTCTCTCAAGCTTCCCTTAAATTTTCCATGGTACGGAAATACTACATTAAATTTTCACCAGGATTGTTATTTTTAGAACTAAAGAACAAAGATCACTTCCTTGAGTACTCAGGGTGGGAGTAGGATCTCCACTGAATCTGCTGACAACCACACACTATCAACATACAAAAGCTGCCACTGCTGGTCTCAATTAGCTAAATGCCTAAATTAATAAGCAAAACTATTAGCTGCCTTATTAGCAATTCTCGTGTCCACTTTATATACTATTTCTGTAGTACTATGACTGGCTAAAATAACATACTTCCAAGTACTAGCCAGATATATTTTACTCTATACATCCATTTTTCTCACTTGCAACACTTTCTAGAGTCATAAATGCATGAGTCATTTTCTTAAGTGCCCTTAAATTCCATGCGGTTTTAATGTTACTACCTGAAGTCACTTGGTAAATAATAGATTTTCAAATCTTTTCACTGTATTTAATTTATACACTAAATTTTTCCTCTCAATTTCTAAAAGTAGATTACTTTTATAGCAGTTTTAAAATGTAACCTTGGTATTATAAATGACATTATAATTTCATTTTTGGATCAAAAAGAACAAAATGTATTACTAAAATTATCATTCAAGGGCCAGAGGGATAACTCAGTGGTTAAAAGTACTTGCTTTCCAAAGCTTGAAGGCCCAGGTTTGATTCCCCATTACCCATGAAAACCAGATGAAGGGACAGCTTAGCATTTAAGCGCTTGCTTTTGAAGCCTAAGGATCCTGGTTCGAGGCTTAATTCCCCAGAACAGATGTACAAGAGAGTGCATGGATCTGGAGCTCATCTGCAGTGGCTGGAGGCCCTGGTGTGCCCATTCTCTCTCCATCTGCATCTTTCTCTCTCTGTCTGTCACTCTCAAATAAATAAAAATAAAGACTAACAAACAAAAAAACTGGTGCATAAAGTGGTGCATGTGTCTGGAGTTCATTTGGGTTCTTCCCATTCTCTTTCTCATAAATAAATAATTACCATTCAACACAGAATTTTACTTTTACTTAATAATTTATCTAATTTGAAGTAGCTCCATCAAAATATTATGACAGTACAACATAAAACAATGCCTTAGTATACACAAGAAAATTCAAATTTTTACTATTAGTCCCCTATAGTTTTAAGTGATAACAGAAAGCATACGTTAAACATGGGAATCTCCATTAAGAAAAATTAAAAGGTCTCTCTTTATAAAGTACTTGGAGAAGAGAATGCAACAAAGTTTAAACTACACTAAGCTTCAGCCTCCCCTAGAGGAAGAGCTGCTATCATTACATTCATTCCTCAAACCTAGTTCTGAAAACCCTAGGAATAACAAAGCTTACTAGGAAAAAACATGGATTCTACAGGTGCTACAAGAGTATGCTGGGGCAGATCACTAAATATTCCTGTAACGTTTGTAACCAAAGCACTAACACAAAACAATGATTAGGACCTCCAGAGAGAACTTGGACATCAACATGTAGGAGGTAGGAGCAGCTTAGATGTTACCTCAGGGTGAAATCACAATGAAATAAAAAAACATGGCTCAGGGACCATTGTAGAAGAGGTGCCAGAGACTAAGAGTAAAAGGACAGAGGAGTGTTTTAGAATACTGTCTTCCAGACACAAAGTAGCCATTACATTCGTGACTGCACAGTGGCTGAAGTTACCTTCATAAGGCCTGTATATGAGGACTAACAAAAAAGAAAGAGAGAGAGAGAGAGAGAGAAAGAGAGAGAGAGAGAGAAGACGTATCAAACAGGGATAGGCATAGTGGCACACTCCTTCCCAGCACTTGAGAGGCAGAGGTAGGAAGATCACTGTAGGTTTGAGGCCAGTCTGAGAATTCATAGTGAATGCCAAGTCAGCCTGGGCTAGAGAGAGACCCTACGTCAAAAAAGAAAAAACAAAGATGGACTAGATTGAAAAAAGAAGGGGATAGAGTGGAGAGGACATTGGGGAGAGGAAACCAAGGTGAGTGGTGGGAGAGGATTATGATCAAGATACATTGTATGTATGTACAGAGGGTTGTCAATAAGTTTAAAGAAGAGTGAATAAACAGAATAAATTATATCTTTAAGAGAAAGAGAAGGCAAAATGAAAGGAAAAAAACTTATTTTTCTTTAAGGTAGGATCTTACTCTGTAGTCCTAGGCTGACCTAGAGAACTCAGGGTGATCTTCCTACCTTTACCTCCTAAGTGCTGGTATTAAAGACATGCACTAATACACCAGCTAAGAAAAGAGATTTTTTTTTAAAAAGAAGAAGAAATAGCAACAAATACTGAAAATAGACAAATGCACACCAGGCAGAAAAGAGCAATCTTGTTTTCAAGGAAAGAAAATGGAGGGTGGTAGGAAGGGATTATGATCAATGCATACAGTATATACGTATGAAGGTTGTCAATAAAAAGTTTCTTTTTTTGTTTGTTTGTTTTTTTCCAGGTAGGATTTCACTCTAGTCAGGGTGACTTGGAATTTACTATGTAGTCTTAGAGTGGCCTAAACTCATAGCAATCCTCCTAACTAAAAATAAAATAAAATAAGAGACTGATGGAGAGGGGGAGGGGATATGATGGAGAATGGAGTTTCAAAGGGGAAAGTGGGGGGAAGAAGGACATTACCATGGGATATTTTTTATAACCATGAAAGTTGTTAATAAAAAAAACTGAAAAAAATATGCAGTACTGGCTGGAGAGATGGCTTAGTGGTTAAGATGCTTGTCTGGGAAGCTTAGAACCCAGGTCCAATTTTTCAGTACCCATGTAAGCCAGATGCACAAGGTGATGAATGCGGAGTTTGTTTACAGTGGCTAGAAGCCCATTATCTCTCTCTAGTAAATAAATGAAATATAAAAAAAATTAACAAATATATACAATACTTTTTATTATTGAGGAGAAAGATTGAGACAGGTTTTTTTTGTTGTTGTTTTGTTTTTGGTATTTCGAGGTAGTGTCTGGCTCTAGCCCAGGCTGACCTGGAATTCACTATTTAGTCTCAGGGAGGCAAAAATCTTGTGGTGAATTCTTCTACCTCTGCCTTCCGAGTGCTGGGATTAAAGGTGTGTGCCATCATGCCCAGCGAGACATGTGTTTTGTTTGTTTTGATTTTGTTTTGAGGTAGGGTTTCACATTAGCCCAGGCTAACCTAGAACTCACAATGTAGTCTCACAGTGGCCTCAAACTGCAGGAGATCCTCCTACCTCTGCCTTCCCAGTGCTGGAATTAAAGGTGTGCACCATCGCTCCTGGCTTGAGACATGAGCTTTTGAGGCAGAATCTCACTCTAGCACAGGCTCACCTGGAATTCATGGTGTAGCACTAGGCTACGTCAGCCTTCTACCTCCGTTTTCCCACCTAAAGGGGACTACAAGATGCATACCACCACCCAAAGTGAGACAAGATCTACAGAAGACAACTCAGGCTGTCTTTGAACTGGCTATGTAGCCAAGTATGACCCCACACTTCTGATCTTCCTGTACTGGCCACCCGAGAGCTAAGATTATAGGCATGTACCACCAATATACACAGTATCTCAGTTGCCTATCATTGTTTTGTAATGAAGAACACTTAAAGTACTAAGCAATTTTCTTATATTATTAACTGTAGTCATTATGCTATAAAACAGACCTTGACTTAATTCCTCACATTTAAGTGAAATGATACAGCCACCCAGGGATAGGTATCTCCTTACTTTTGTGTCTTTATCCAGGATCTCATTCTAGCCCAAGCTGACCTGAACCTCACTCAGTAGCCCAAGGTAGCCATGAACTCATGATGATTCTCATCCCTCAACCTCCCCAGTTTGGGATTAAAGGCATGCAACGCCTAAATTTTGTTATGTTTTTTCTTTATTGCTTACTTTACTATTTATTTATTTATATAAGAGAGAGGCAAAAACAGACAGACAATGGGCACAGCAGGACCTCTAGCCACTGCAAACAAATACCACAAGCATGTACCATCTTATAAACTTGCCTTTACAAGGGTACTGGGAAATCGGTCCTCAGGCTTTGCAGTCAAGTACCTTAGCTACTAAGCCATTTATCCAGCCCTGATATGCATTTTTTAAGATTTATTTTTATTTACTTATTAGAGATGGGAGGGGGTATAGAGAGTGGGAATGGGCACACCAGGGCCTCTAGCCACTGCAAACAAACAAACATATGTGGCACCTTGTGCATCTGGCTTATGTGGAATCTAGAGAATCAAACCTGGGTCCTTAGGCTTTGTAGACATGCACCTTAACCACTAAGACCCAGCCCTTGTGTTTTAATTTGATTTTGAAAAAGGATCTTGCTATATTTGTTGACAGAGCTGGCTGGGATTAAAGTGATGCCATGTCCTGCTCTTCCTCTTCCCTTTTACAGGATCTAGAATCACCCAAGAGACAAAGCCTTAGACATGTGTGTGAGGGATTTTCTAAATTAGTTGAGCTGGGGCAGTAGGCACCATTCCATGGGCTGGTGTCCCAAACTGAATAAAAAGAAAAGAATCTAGTTTAGCACCAGCACTCATCACTCTCAGCTTTCAGAATGCTGCCACCATGGTGGATTGCATCTGTTCAAACTGTAAGATTAAAGACGCCTTTCCTCCCCCAAATTGCTTGCCAGGTAACTTGTCAAAGGAACAAGAAGTGTGGATAATATACCTAACTAAAGATACAAGTCTTATGTTGCCCAGGCCATCTCCCACCTTAACCTCACCAACAACTGGGACAGTAAACACTCAACATTGCCTGCTTCAAAGATTATCATCATTACAAACTGGCAGGCTATATTTTAAGATGCCCATTCTCATTAAACAATTCACATATCCAATAAGGTGGATGATATATAAAATTTATTTTGATTTCAGTGGCTTTTTTATTTCTATTATCGATTTACTTGTGTAAGAGAGATGGAAGCCAGGTATGGTGGTGCACGCCTTTAATCACAGCACTTGGGAGGCAGAGAGGCAGGAAGATCGCTGGGAGTTCAAGGCCACCACCCACAGACTACATAGAGAATTCCAGGTCAGCCTGGACTACAGTGAAACCCTACCTCGAAAAACCAAAAAAAAAAAAAAAAGTTCTTGTGAGGAAAAACCATTACCTTGGGTGTGCTTCCTTTAATGAATTTTTTAATTGAAGACAATAAGCCAGTTTCATTTTTTGATGGTTTTTCTCCTCCTGCAGGCAGGCTATCATCAACCTCTGAGTATTTCCTTTTTGCTCTGGCAGTGCGCTGCGTTTGGATTTGACTTGATTGCTGAGAAGATTTCCTTGTTCTCAGCTTCATTTTTTATGAGTGCCACATGTAAAACTGTAAGAGAAAGATAGCAAACAAAGGTTATTAAAATTCAACTGTAAGACCAAATTTGCCCAATTTGTAATAAAATTATCTAAAAATATCTCTTGATTTAAAAAAAAAAGGATTGTACTAAATGAGGTAGCTGAGGCCCAGAAAGCCAAATGCCACATGTTCTCTCTCATATCTGGATCCTAACTACTTGTATGTGAGTTGGAGTAAAAATCGGTAGCAGAGGCCAGTAAGCTTGAAAGGGGCTATAAAGGAAGGAGAAGAGGGGAGGCCTGAAGGGGATGGCAGTGTATATATGTAAGCAGAGGAACATCCCTGGGGATGCAATGGCCTAAGTGAGGTCAGGGGAAGGGACTGAGTACAGGAAAGGTTGGGAAAAGGGCTAATCAAAATTTAAAATAAATCCAGGTGTGGTGACATATACCTTTAATCCCAACATTTGGGAGGCAGAGGTAGGAGGAACTCTGTGAGTTCAAGGCCACTCTGAGACTACATAGTGAAATCCAGGTCAGCCTGGCCTACAGCAAGACCCTACCTCATAAAAATAAATGTTATGAATAAGCCAGATTGTTACTAGAAAACTTTCAGTGCCAGGGATGGGATATCTTCCAGTGACTTGCTGGCCAGGGAGGTCCCTGATGTCCCCACAACATTACAGGCCATTGCTGAGACTCTTGGTTTCCCACCAGTATTAGATGATGAGACCCTATTACTGAAGAATACTCATGCTTGGGCAGCAGGTCACTGAGTAATCAAGGTGGAAAAAGCTATGCTGCCTGCAGACCTATGGGAGAGAGAGATCATCAGCAGTGATAAACAACAGTGGACATGGTTTGCCCTAAGATTGGCTAGTCAGGTCAGATGAGCCAAGTGGTGCAATAGCGGCATGTCTATTATGAGGGAAAACAACCACTCTCTAATTGGGCTGGAGGCCCACTCCACAGGAGGGAATACATGTCTGGTACTGAGAATCTAATCAAAAGCCTATCGTGGAGGAGGTCATGAGCCCTACAGGAGTAATGCCTCTGTTGTCTGGACAAATGTATATATTATGCCCACCAGACTGTCCTCTTAGCACTTTTTAAAATGTTTACATCCATCTATTAAAGCTATTCTCACTTTTGGTTAGAGAAGCTTCTCTTTTTAGATGGCAGAGACTACTACGGTGAGTCAAAAGTCACCATAGTGCTAAGAAGAAACAGTGGAGTGTTTAGCACTGAGACATTTCTATTACACCTTCCAAGGCTCATGGTCCATTTTGAAAGAAGTGACAGAAAGAATGTAAGAGCCGCCGGGCGTGGTGGCGCACACCTTTAATCCCAGCACTCAGGAGGCAGAGGTAGGGGGATCGCTGTGAGTTTGATGCCACCCTGAGACTACCTAGTGAATTCCAGATCAGCCTGAACTACAGTGAGACCCTACCTTGAAAAACAAACAAAAACAAAAATAATAATGTAAGAGCCAAAGGAAGGATAGGACTGCTTACAATGTAATCTTCCAGACAAAAAATGGCCCACATATCCATGACCTCACAGTGCCTGTCACTACTTATACAAGACCCTCATAATAGGCACTACTTATACAAGACCCTCATAATAGGAGGAAATGATGATGACATCAAAATAGAAAGGAGACTAATTGGAAGGATGGCAATCAAGAGTAGGTAGATTTGAGAGGGGGAAAATGGAAGTGGAGGTCGGAATTATCAGTTTATTGTCTATCCTTACGAAAGCTGTCAATAGAAAAGTTAGAGAAAAAAATTAGCACCATTAAAGAGCTGAAAAGAAACCAAAGTGGAATGTCCAGCACTGAGACATCTCTCACACCTTCCAAGGCTCAGGGTCCATTTCATAAGAGGTGGAAGTGGTGGCGGAAACAATGTAAGAACTAGAGGAAGGGTAGGATTGCTTACAATGCAATCTTCTAGACACAAAATGGTACGGATACCCTTGACCTTGCAGTGGCAGTGCCTGGTACTACCTACACAAGAACCTCGTAAAAGAAGGACCCTGGTCCAATTCTCCAGTAACCATGTAAGCAGACGTCAAAGTGGCGCATGTGTCTGGAGTGTATTTACAGCAACTGGAGACCCTGGCGCACCCACTCTCTCTCTCACTAAGTAAAATAAATAAATGAAATATTAAATATAAAAATTAAAAAAATTGAGGAAGAAGGGATATGATGGAGGTTGGATTTGTGAAGGGAAAAGTAGGGTAAAGGAGGGAATATAAATAAAATAAAATAAAATACTGGCCAGGACTGGAGAAATGGCATAGCAGTTAAGGCACTTGCCTGTGAAGACTAAGGATCCATGTCTCACTCTCCCGGTCCCACAAAGGCCAGATGCACAAGGTGATGCATGCATATGAAATTTGATTACAGTGGCTGGAGGCCCTGGCATGCCAATTCTCTCCCTCTCTAGCTTAAAAAAAAATTGGCCCTGGGATAGTGGCACATGCCTTTAATCCCAGCACTCAAGAGGTAGAGGGAGGAGGACCTCTGAGTTCAAGACCACCTGAAAGTACATAGTGAATTCAAGGTCAGCCTGGGCTAGAGAGTGATACCCTACCTCAAGAAAAAACCACAAATATATGTATGTATGTAATATAATATACAAGTCAAATCTCTAAGGGAATAAGAAATAAGAAACTAACATTAAGTGGAGGGCATTGTGCTCTGTGTGAATATACACATGTGTTCCCATGTTTACATACACAAACTCCAAAACAACTTTCCTAGCAATTTTTGTAGTAATACAGCTTTTTAAAACACATGTATTTGCTTATTTTAGAGAGGAGAGAGACTAAGATAGCATATGGGCAAAGTGGGGCCTCGCGCTGCAGCACAGGAACGCCAGACACATGCATTCTTTTGCGTATCTGGCTTTACATGGGTCCTAGGGAACCAAACCTGGACTTTCAGCCTTTGCAATGAAGTACCTTATACCATGCAGCCATCTCTTCAGCCCTATGAAATATTATATCTTAATTATAAAACAGCACCAAAAGAACACTAGAGAAAAATGTATAACACGAATGTCTATACCCATGCCAAAATTATGTTTAACCACATAATGTAGTTGATAGAAATTCATTCACGTCTTGAATGTGTGTAATCAAAGGCGTGAAACAACCATGTAAGTGCAAAAGAATGGCTGGATCATTTTGTTACTCCAATCTTACATACACGACACTCTTAAGCCAGATTCGTAGGCTCAAGAGTGGTTCAGGGGTAGAACAAGTTCTTAGTACACAAGGGGTTACTTGGTTCTTTCCCCAAACCCTTATAATACACAAACACATCCTGGATAAATATTAAGAACAGGGCTGAAAAAATGGCTTAGTGGTTAAGGTGCTTGCCAGCAAAGCCAAAGGACTCAGGTTCAATTCCTCAGTACCCACATAAAGTGGCACATGCATCTGGAGTTTGTCTGCAGCAGCCACAGGCCCTCGTGTACCCATTCTCTCCCAAAGTAAGTAAGTAAGTAAATAAATAAATAAATAAATATTTTTAAATGCCAAAAACAAAATATGAGGGCTGAATGACCTGAATTCAATTGCCTAGTACCCATACAAAGCTAAATGCATCTGGTGCACACATCTGGAATTTGTTTGCAGTGGCGAGAGACCCTGGCTTGCCCATATTCTCTCTCTCAAATAAATATAAAAATATTTTTTAAAATGAGGCTAGCTACTTAAAACTCCTTCATCTTAGCTAGATACTGTAATTTCCGTGAGGCACACCCAAAAATTACTTTGTTTATTTAGTTACTGGTTTTTTGAGGTAGGGTCTCACTGTAGCCCAGGCTGACCTGGAATTGCCTATTATGTTTTTAAAAATATATATTTTACGGGGGAGAGAGGGAATTGCCATGGGATATTCTTTACAATTATGGAAATTTTCAATGAAAAAAGAACTACATATTTATTTTTAGCAAATCAAAATATATTTATTTTTTAATTTTTATTTGTGGTTATTTGAGAGCAATAGAGAGAGAAAGAGGCAGATAAGAGAGAGAGAGAATGGGCGAACCAGGGCCTCCAGCCACTGCAAACAAACTCCAGATGCATGTGCCCCATTGTGTATCTGGCTAACATGGGTCCTGGAGAATCGAGCCTCGAGCCAGGGTCCTTAGGCTTCACAGGCAAGCGCTTAACCGCTAAGCCATCTCTCCAGCCCATATTATTTATCTGAAAGAAAAAGGGGCAGATAGAGAGAGATAATGGGCGTACTATGGCCTCTAGCCACTACAAACAAACTCCAGATGCATGAGCTACCTTGTGCATCTGGCTTATGTGGGTACTGGGGAATTGAACCTGGGTCCTTAGACTTCGCTGGCAAACACTTTAACCACTAAGCCATCTCTCCAGCCCTGCTTCTTCTTTTTCTTTTTATGAGAGTGAGAGAGATTTGGTGCACCAGGGCCTTCAGCCACTGCAACTGAACTCCAAACACATGCACCCCCTTGTGTGCCTGTGTAACCTTGCAAACTTGGGTCACTGTGCATATGGTTTACATGGAACCTGGAGAATTGAGAACCTGAGTCCTTAGGCTTCACAGGCAAGCACCTTAACTGCTAAACCATCTCTCCATCCCTACTATCATTTTATAGATGAGAAAAATTAGTGGCTGAAAAACCTATCCCCAAACTTCGAACATTATTTAAAAACATACCCTTGGAGCTGGACATATGTCTCAGTGGGTAAAATGCATACCCTGCAAGCTTGAAAACCTGAGTTAAGATACTGAGAACCAGCTGGGCATGGTAGTGTATGCCTTCAATCCCAGCACTTGGGAGGCAGAAGTAACAGGATTGCAATGAGTTAGAGGCAACCGTGAGACTACATAGTGAATTCCTGGTCAGCCTGGACTAGAGCAAGACCCTACCTCAAAAAAAACAAAAATAGGGCTGGAGGGATGGCCTATTGGCTAAGGCATTTGCCTGCAAAACCAAAGGACCCAGGCTCGATTCCCTAAGATCCACATTAGCCAGATGCACAAAGGGGCGTATGTGTCTGGAGTATGTTTGCAGTGGCTGGAGGTCCTAGCATGCCCAATCTCTCTCCATAACTCCCTCTTTCTCTGCCAAACAAATTAATAATAAAAATAAAGTATAACAAAGTGGCTATGCACAACATAGACTACATATTTAATATAATATGTATTTTTGCTTGGGTGTTTTTTTGAGACAGGTTCTTGTTACAGGTTTGTTATCTGTAACTTAAACCAACTTGCAGGTAGAAAATACTGTCAGAAGATCAGGTGAGTTGTTGTACACAAATTAGCACATCAAATGTTGAAAAGAATCACAAGTTCATGGCCCTTATGGGCTATGAAGCTAAGTTCCAGGATAGTCTAGGATACATGAGACTGTATTTAAAAAAGAAAAGTGCAACTGGGTGTGGCGGTGCACACCTTTAATCTCAGCACTAGGAAGGCAGAGGTAAAAGGATTGCTGTGAGTTTGAGGCCACCCTGAGACTACAAAATGAATTTCAGGTCAGCCTTAGCTAGTGTAAGACCCTACCTTGAAGAAAAAAAAAAAAAAAAAAAAAAAACCCTGCCCAAACCAAACATATACAAATAGTTCCCAAACCATTCCCTTGCCATTGTCCCCCAAAGAGTACAGTGTAAAGACTGGGGAGATGGCTCAGTGGCTCAAAGTGCTTGATTGTAAAGCCTGCCAGCCCAAGTTCAATTTCCCAGAACCTACAAAAATAAAAAATAAAACAGATGCACAAGGCTGGAAAGATGGTTCAGTGGTTAAAGCACTCACCTGCAAAGTCTAAAGACTTGGGTTCGATTTCCCAGTGACCACATAAATCTAGATGCACAAGGTGGCACATGCATCTGCAGTTCATTTGTAGTGGCTAGAGGGCCAGGTGTGCCCATTCTCTACCCCCCAAGTACTGCCTCTTCCTCTCAAATAAATAATAAAATGAAATAAAAACAGATGCACAAAAGAATACAGTGTAAGAAATAGTATGCATATACAATTTACATTGTATTAACTTTTACAAATAATCCAAAGATTTTAAAGAATATAGGAGGATATATTCAGGTTATATGCAACTATAACAACATTTTATATAAGGGATATGAGCAGTTATGGATTTTGGTAGTGAGGGTGGTAGAGGTGAAGGGAGATACTGTAATCAATTACTCACACAAATGTGACTGCATTTGCCTTAGCACCTGAAGCTTAAAATAAAATGCAGAAGACAATGATACTATTTATACCAATGATTAACTTTCAAAGAAAGTCTAAACACAGGTCTGAAGAGATAGCTCAATGGTAAGGAGTTTGCCTACAAAGCTTGGTTTAACTCCCCAGTTCCCACATAAAAGTTGCATGTACAAAGTGGTACAAGAATGTGGAATTTATATCAGCAGTAGCTAGAGGCCCTGATGTGCCCATTTTTTTTCTATGTCTCTTGTTGCTTTCTCTGCTTTAAAATAAATTTTAAAAAAATAAAATAAAATATCTTTTAAAGAAAAAAAAAACAAGGTAAAATCAGGCGTGGTGGCGCACACCTTTAATCCCAGCACCTCGGAGGCAGTGGCAGGAGGATCACTGGTTTAAGGCCACCTTGAGAATACAGTGAATTCCAGGTCAGCCTGGGGACTAGAGTGAAACCCTACCTGGGAAACAAAAACAAAAACAAAAACAGCTAAACAGGGGATGGTGGTGCAAGCCTTTAATCCTAGCACTCAGGAGGCAGAGGTGGGAGGACTGCCATGAGTTTGAGGCTATTCTGAGACCACATATTCATTCCAGGTTAGCCTGGAATACAGTGAGACCCTACCTCAAAAATCCAAAAAAGGGGCTGGAGAGATGGCCTAGCTGTTAAGTGCTTGCCGGTGAAGCCTAAGGACCCCGGTTCAAGGCTCGATTCCCCAGGACCCACATTAGCCAGATGCACAAAGGAGCGCACGCATCTAGAGTTCATTTGCAGTAGCTGGAAGCCCTGGCACACCCATTCTCTCTGTCTACCTTCCTATTTCTGTATATCTCTCTCTCTTAAATAAATAAATAAATAAAAATAAAATATTTTAAAAAATCCAAAAAAGAAAAGCTAAATTACCACTGTGTTAAAGAAAACCACAAAAGAAATCAGAAAATATCCAGTAAAAGTGAAAACATATATGGACTAAAACATAAATAGGGCCAAGAGGACTTGTCTCTCAACCTTGTGGGCTAGAGAAATCACTTAGCAATTAAGGCTCTTGTTTGCAAAGCCAAAACCCAGGTTCCATTCCCCAGGACCCACATAAGTTATTTAACTCCAAAGTTTATGTTATGTCAGGCTGGCCCATCTTTAGGTGAAAGTGGGGTACTGAAGTCACTCACGATAATTGTGTTGAGTGATACATGACTTTATATCTAGAAATATTATTTATAAGGGGCTGGGAAGATGGATCAGCAGATGAAGGCACTTGCTTGCAATGCCTGCTCTCCTGGGTTCAGTTCTCAAGCCACACACGTAAGCCAAATTTTCTGATCTTCAGTGTTTTAATCCATGGCTGGTACAATCTGCTGTTGGCATACCCTGTCACTGGGAGCAGGAACCTTCCCAAACGAAGCCAATCTGTCTGGAACAGTCTATGGATTTTTGTCTTGTTTTGTTATGTTATGCTATTACTGACTAGAGAGATTTGGGCATCATCTACCTCTTCTGACACCTGTCACCCAAGTTTTTTTATCCAATTTATTCCCTGCATGTCACCTGCCATCTTCACCTTCCATCTCTCATTTGCTAAATTTCTTGCTTTCTTGCAGCTCACTGTGTAGTCTAGGCTGGTCTTGAAATTTTGGTTCTACTTTCTCTTCTCAGTGTTAGAATTATGGGTGTCTGCTAGCATTATCAGCTTCTTGTTTCTTGTTTTAAAAATTGTTTGTTTGCCGGGAGTGGTGGCGCACGCCTTTAATCCCAGCACTCGGGAGGCAGAGGTAGGAGGATCGCCGAGAGTTCGAGGCCACCCTGAGACTACAGAGTGAATTCCAGGTCAGCCTGAGCCAAAGCGAGACCTTACCTCGGAAAAAAAAACCAAAAAAAAAGTTTGTTTGTTTGACAAAGAAAGGGAGAGAATGGGCACACCAGGGTCTCCACCCATTGCAAACGACCTGCAGATGTATGCACCACCTTGTGTATCCGGCTTACATGAGCACTGAGGAATCCAACCTGGGTCCTTAGACTTAGTAGGCAAGCACCTGCTAAGACATCACTCTGGCCCTTTTTGTTTCTTAAAGTAGAGCATTTTTTAAAAGCTTATTTTTAAAATATTTAATTTTTAATTTGAGAGAGGAGGATAGAATCAGGGAGAATGGGTGCACCAGGGTATCCAGCTACTGCAAAAAACCTCCAGACACGTGTGCTATTTGTGCATCTGGTTTGATGTGGGTACTGGGAAACTGAACCTGGGTCCTTTACCTTTGCAGGCAAGCACCTTAGGACTACTAAACCATCTCCAATCCTTGTCTTCCATCTTTTACTAGGCAGGGCCTCACTGTAGCTCAGAATGATATAGAATTCACTCTGTAGCCCCAAACTAGCCTACCACTGCCTCCCCAATGCTGGAATTAGAGGGGGTTGGGAGAGCAATGTAATCACATTATGGGTACACCACGGCCTTTTGCCACTGTAAACAATCTCCAGACATGTGCCACACTGTATATCTGGCTTTACATGGGCACTGGGGGAATCAAACCCAGGCCAGGAGGCATTGCTAGCAAGTACCTTTAACCACTGAGCATTTTCCCCAGCCCAATAAATGAATTTAGGATAGTATTTTAAGGCTGGGCATGGTGACACACCCTTTAATCCCAGCACTTGGGAGGCTGAGGTACGAGGATCACTTTGAGTTCAAGTCCAACCTGAGACTACATAGTGAATTCCAGGACAGCCTGGGCCAGAGTGAGACCCTACCTAGGGAAAATTTTTTTTTTAATTTTTTATTTATTTATTTGAGAGTGACAGACACAGAGAGAAAGACAGATAGAAGGAGAGAGAGAGAATGGGCGTGCCAGGGCTTCCAGCCTCTGCAAACGAATTCCAGATGCGTGCGCCCCCTTGTGCATCTGGCTAACGTGGGACCTGGGGAACCAAGCCTCGAACTGGGGTCCTTAGGCTTCACAGGCAAGCGCTTAACCGCTAAGCCATCTCTCCAGCCCGGGAAAAAAAATTTTAAAGATCAATCAAGCTGGCTTCATTTCTGAAATGAGATGGTTTGTATCTGGTTCAACATATATAAACCAATAAATTTAATACAGCACATTAACTACAATCAAGAACGTAGATCAGAAGCCTGGCGTGGTGGTGCATGCCTTTAATCCCAGCACTGGGGAGGATCACCACCAAGTTTGAGGCTTAACTCATAAGGCTTAACTGGGCTGCAACATAGTGAACCTTGCTTTAAAAAAAGGAAGAAAAGCTGGGCATGGTGGTGTTCATCTTTAATTCTAGCAGAATGAAAATGTGCACACCAGGGCCTCTTGTCACTGAAAACAAACTCCAGGTGCGTGCACCACTTTTGTGTTACAGAATCTAATCCAGGCCATCAGTCTTTGCAAGCAAGCACTTTTAAGAAGTTGTAACTGCTAAGCCATCTCTTCCACCCAGGGCTAGGCATAGCCGTTGTTATGATTGGGATTTGCCCATTTGGAGATAATCTTGCCGATAAGGTTTGGGCTCACTGAAAAAATTAATAAGGTCATAAGAACAGCATGAGCCGGGTGTGGTGGCACACCCCTTTATCCCAGCACTCAGGAGACAGAGGTAGGAGGAGGTGTGATTTCCAGTCTAGCCTGAGACCACAGAGTGAACTCCAGGTCAGCCTGATCTAGAGCGAGACCCTACTTCGGGAAAAAAAAAAAAAAAAGCATGAGGGATGGAGAGATGGCTTAGTGATTAAGGCATTTGCCTGCAAAGCCAAAGGATCCTGGTTCAATTCTCCAGGACCCATTTAAGCCAGATGCACATGGTGGTACATGCATCTGGAGTTCCTCTGCAGTGGCTGGAGGCCCTGGCATACCCATTCTCTCTCTTTTCTCTCTCAAATAAATACATAAAATATATTTAAAAGAAACCAAGCCAGGCGTGGTGGCGCACGCCTTTAATCCCAGCACTTGGGAGGCAGAGATAGGAGGATCACCATGAATTCGAGGCCACCCTGGGACTACATAGTGAATTCCAGGTCAGGCTGGGATAGAGTGAGACCCTAACCTTGAAAAAAAAAAAAAAAAAAGGAACCATAAGCTGGGGTAAAGGAATAGGATTACCCACAGAGATGTCATGCCCACAGAGATGAATTTTTATTGGGCTAGAGAGATGGTTTAGTGGGTAAGACATTTGCCTGGCAAGCCAAAGTACCCAAGTTCGACCCCCCCCCCAGGGCCCATGTAAGCCAGATGCACAAAATGGCACATGTGTTTGTAGTTCACCTGCAGTGGCTAGAGGCCCTGGCATGCCGATTTTCTGTGTCCCTCCCTCTCTCTCAATTAAATAATTAAAAAAAAAAAAACAGCCTTTTTTTTTTTTTTTTTGAGATGTTCTCATGTATCCCAGGCAGAATGGCCTTGAAGTTCTTATTCTCCTACTTTAGGGTGAAAGAACAAAAGAAGACAATTCAAGCAAATGGAGCTGGAAAACAAATAAGTGTGGCTATACTAATTGGCAAACTAGACATCATACCCAAATTAATCAGAAGACTTACAGGTCATTTCATACTAATCAAGGGAACAATTCACCAACAGGACATTATGATTCTAAACATATGCACATCCAACACAGGCACACTATTTTTTTTTTTTTTTCTGAGTCTCAATCTAGTCCAGGCTAATGTGGACTCAATGTTGTAGCCCCAAGCTGGCCTCAAACTCACTGTGATTCTTTCAGCCCAGAATGCTGGGGAATAAAGGCATGTCACCATGCCTGACTTGGCACATCTAATTTTATTTTTAAAAATCTACTACATACAAAGACAGAGATCAGCACTCTGAATCCAGTATTCAAGAAGCAGAGGTAGCAGGACTGCCATGAGTTCAAGGTCACCCTGACAGTACATAGTGAATTCAAGGTCACACTGGACTAGAACAAGACCCTACCTCAAAAAAACCAAACAAACAAAAAGGAAAAGAAAAAAAAAAAAGCCTGCAACTATAATTCTGAGACATGTCACTTATAAATTTAATTTGCAGGGCCAAAAATCAATCCCATGACATTACACATGCTAGGCAAGTGCTCTACCATAGTTTGAGATCACTACTTAAGTTTTAGAAATGTTTTTAATATTTTCTTGTTCTCTTACTAGCAAACTCTAAAGTTACGTTTTGAAACTCTGCTCAATGACTGGAGCGAAAAGTCAGCAGTTAAAAGCACTTGCTGCCGGGCATTGTAGCACACGCCTTTAACCCCAGCACTTGGGAGGCAGAGGTAGGAGGACCCTGAGACTACATAGTGAATTCCAGGTCAGCCTGAGCTAGAGTGAAACTCTACCTTGAAAAACAAAGTCAGAGATCACTCCCAACACAATAATACTGGCTGACTTCAATGCCCCACTAACACAAATAGATCATCTAGACAGAAAATATACAGAGAAACAATGGAATTAAGTAATACTATAAATGTACTGGACCTAACAGACATGTAAAGAACAATTCCATCAAGAGGCTGGGGAGATGGCTCAGTGCTTAAAGGTACTTGCTTGCAAAGCCTGTCAGCCTGGGTTCAAATCCCAAGGTTCCATGTAAAGGCACTTATGGGTCAAACTCGTTTGCCATGGGCAGAAGGCCTGTCTAAAAAGAAGGTGAAGCACGTGTGCCCATACACACATATATGCATACATACACAAATAAACACTTTTCAATAAATTCCATTAAAACACCACAAAATAAACATTAATAGTAGCCCATGGAATTTTATCTAAAATATAATACATATGATGACACATAGCATATCTCAACAAATTTAGGAAATTTGAACTGTCCCCTGGCACAATGCAATCATGTTAGAAATTAACAAAAGGAGAAATAACAGAAAATACATAAATTCTGGGAGATTGAACAACACACTACCAAACAATTAGTGGGTAATTAAGGAAATCAAAAAGTTTGTAGAATGAAATGAAAGTAAAAACACAAGATACCAACCAGGCATTTAATCCCAGCACTCTGGAGGCAGAGGTAGCTGCATCCCATGAGTTAGAGGCCACTCTGACAGTACACAGTGAATTCCAGGTCAGCCTGTACTACAGCGAGACCCTACCTCAAAAGAGCAAAAAAATAAAAAATAAAAAATAAAAATCTATGGGACTCATAAATAATCATGCACCTGAAGTGTTTGGAAAAACAGGAAGAAACCAAAAGTATCAGATGGAAGGAAAGAAAACAAAATCAAGATCAGGGTAGAAATCAATGAAACCAGTAAAAAGAACTGATGAAACAGTTTTTTTTTTTTTTTGTTTTTTTTTAAAGATAAGCAAGACTGACAAACCTTTAGCCACAAAGTAACCAAAAGAGAGAGAAGACTAATCAATAATAAAGACTGCCAGCAGGGTGGCAGACACCATTTAATCAGCTACAGAGTGAGCTCCAGGTTTGGTGCTTGCTTGTGGTGCTTGCTGTTTGGTTGTGTCTCTATGATTGGATCTGTGGAAGGGGGCCAGCTTCTTCTACCATCTATGGAACTTTCCCTAGATCTGTAAGTTTAAAAAAAAAAAAATCCTTTCCTCCCATAAGCTGTCTGTTTGGATATTCATCCTAGTAATGTGACACTGTCTACAAAACCTACATTCTGGGCTGGAGAGATGGCTTAATGATTAAGGCACTTGCCTGCAAAGTCAAAAGACACAGGTTCAATTCCCCAGGACCCACATAGGCCAGCTGCACAAGGTGGTACATGCATCTGGAGATCATCTGCAGCAGCTAAAGGCCCTAGTGTGCCCATTCTCTCTCTCAAACAAATGAATTAAAAGTATATATATAAAAACCTACATTCCACCAAAGTGGAAAATCCAAAAGAAACAGATAAATTTTGTGACACATAAGACCTAAGTTAAATTGGGATGAGATAACTAATTTAAAATAGATATACCAAGCAATGAAATTAAAGCAGCAATTAAAACTCTCCCAATCAAGAAAGTTCAAGGCCAGACAGGTTCACTAGAGAATTCTATCAGCCCTGAAACCACTGCTTTTCAAGTTATTTTATAAAATTATAACGGAGGGCATGCTCCTTAACAGCTTCTACTACACCATCATTATACCAGTAGCAAATCCAGATAGTTACAAAGATGACTTAGTAGTTAAAGTATCTGCCTACGAAGCCTAGGGACCCAGATTTGATTCCCCAGAATGCAAGTAAGCCAGATGCACATGATAGTTCACATGTCTGGAGTTCATTTGCACTGACTAGAGGCCGTGATTCAGCCCTCTCTCACACACACATAAATAAAAAATAATAATTTTTTTGTGCCAGACGTGGTGATGCACACCTTTAATTCCAGCAATCGAGGCAGAAGTAGAAGGACTGCTGTGAGTTCAAGGCCACCCTGAGACTACATAATGAAATACAGGTCAACCTGTGCTAGAGACCATACCTCAAAAACAAGGGGCTGGAGAGATGGCTTAGCGGTTAAGCACTTGCCTGTGAAGCCTAAGGACCCCGGTTCGAGGCTCGGTTCCCCAGGTCCCACGTTAGCCAGATGCACAAGGGGGCGCACGCGTCTGGAGTTCGTTTGCAGAGGCTGGAAGCCCTGGCGCGCCCAGTCTCTCTCTCCCTCTATATGTCTTTCTGTGTATGTCGCTCTCAAATAAATAAATAAATATATAATTTGTTTAAAAAACAAAACAATGAGGCTGGAGTAATGGCTTAGTGGTTAAGCGCTTGCCTGTGAAGCCTAAGGACCCCAGCTCAAGACTCAATTCCCCAGGACCCAAGTAAGCCAGATACACAAGGTGGCACATTCATCTGGAGTTCATCTGCAGTTGCTGGAGGCCTTGGTGTGCCCATTCTCTCTCTCTCTGCCTCTTTCTCTATCACTCTCAATCAAATAAATTAAATTAAAAATTTTAAAACATAATAAATGCTTCAAAAAATATCACCCACCCCAATAAATAGATTTTATTCCAGGGATGAAGAAATAGTTCTCAACATACAAAAATCAATAAATACAATGCATCACATTAATACATTCCAGGACAGAAATCAAAAGATCATTTCAATAGACAGAAGTATAAAAGGCCTTTGGCAAAATATATTACTTTACTACAAAATCTTTGGAGAGGAAGCCAGGCATGGTTGTGCACGTCTTCAATCTTAACACCCACGAGGCTGAGGTAGGATTGCTTGAATTTGAGGCCAACCTGAGACTACACAGTGAATTCCAGGTCAGCCTGGACTAAGGAGAGTGCTCTACCTCAAAAAACCAAAATAAATGAATAAATAAAACCTTTGGACAGTTGGAGACATGGCTCAGCAGTTAAGGCACTTGCCTACAATGCCTAACAACCAGGTTTCATTCTCAAGTATCCAAGTAAAAAGTCAGATTCAAAGTGGTGCATGCATCTGGGGTTTCTTTGCAGTGACTGGAGGCCCTACACATCCATATTCATTCACATTCTCACACACACTCTCTTCTTGCAAATAAAGATTAAAAAAAAAAAAAAACTTTGGAGACACTATAGATGGAAGCAACATATCTCATCATAATAAAGATTATATATGACAAACCTAAATCCAATACTATAAATGGGAGAAAACCTTGAAGCATTTCTACTAAGATCTTTTTAAAAATTTTTTTTGTTCATTTTTATTTATTTATTTGAGAGCGACAGAGAGAGAAAGAGGCATAAAGAAAGAAAGAGAGAGGGAGAAAGAATGGGCGCGCCAGGGCCTCTAGCCACTGCAAATGAACTCCAGACACGTGCACCCCCTTGCACATCTGGCTAACGTGGGTCCTGGGGAATTGAGCCTAGAACCAGGGTCCTTAGGCTTCACAGGCAAGCGCCTAACAGCTAAGCCATCCACTAAGCCCATTCCACTCCACTCCAGCCCTCCACTAAGATCTTGAGCAAAAGAGTGTCCATACAGGGTTAGAACGATGGCTTAGTGGTTAAGGCACTTTCCTACAAAACCAAAGGACCCATGTTTGATTTCCTAGTACCCACACAAGCCAGATGCACATGGTGGCACATGTGTCTTAAGTTTGTTTGCAATGGCTAGAGGCCCTGTGTGCCCATTCTCTCTCCCTCCCCCTTTCAACCTGTAATAAATAAATAATTTTTTAATGAATTAAAAATAAAAAAGTAGGCTGTGGTGGTACACACATTTAATCCCACCACTCAAGAGACAAAGGTAGGACCACCATGAGTTCAAGGCCAGCCTGGGGTGGAACAAAACCCTACCTGAAAAAAAAAAAATTAGAAGGAGTTAGGCTTAGTGGCTCATGGTTTCAATCCTAGCACTCAGGAAGCTGATGTAGGAGGTTTGCCATAAGTTCTACGCCAGATTTGGAAGGTTTGCCATGAGCTCTTGGCCAGCCTGGGCTACAGAGTAAGTCAAGAGACCCTTTCAAGTTGGAGGGATGGCTCAGTGGTTAAGATGCTTGCTTGTGAAGCAAAAGGACCCATATTCAAATTTCTAGATCCCACATAAGTCAGACACACATTGTGATGCAACCATGCAAGGTCACACATGCATACAAGATGGGGCATGCATCTGGAGTTTGATTACAGTGGCTAGAGGCCCTGCCATGCCAATTCTCTCTTTCTCATAATAAAAGAAAGAGATTCTGTCTCAAAAGAAAGTGGAGCACAGACAACTCCTCTAACCTTTACATAATTAACTCAGCACACCCATAGGCACACAAGCAAATAAGTAAGTAAATAAATAGGGCTGGAAAGATAGCTTGGTGATTAAGGAACTTGCTTGCAAAAGTAAAGACCAGGTTCAATTCCCCAGGACCCATGGAAGCCAGATGTACAAGGTGGTGCTTGTATCTAGAGTTCATTTGTAGTAGGTAGAGGCCCTGGCTCGCCTACTCTCTCTTAAATAAATAAAAATATTAAAAATGAATAAACAAAATAAACAAGCTAGGAGTGAGGGTAATACATTTTTAAGCTTTTAATTCCTTCACTCAGTTGGCTGAGGTAGGAGGATCTTAGTAAGACTCTGCTTCAAAATAAGTAAGAGCCAGACATAGTAGCACATGCCTATAATTCTAACACTTGGGAAGCTAGGATAGGAGGATGAGTTTTCCAGGACATCCTGGAACCACAGAGTTTCAGGACAGCCTGGGCTAGAGTGACAGCCTACCTTGGAAAAAAAAAGGAATGGCTCAGCAGTTAAGGTGCTTGGCCACTACCAGTACCTACGTAAAGCTAGATGAACAAGGTGCCACATTCATCTAGAGTTCATCTGCAGTGGGTAGAGGCCCTGTTGTGCCTCACTATCTCTGTAATTAAATAAATAAAATATTTTTAAAAATTTGCAGGGACTTCTGGTTAAAATGGCGACATAGGAACCACACCAAAGCAGCCTAGGGGAGAAAAAGCCAAAAAAAGAAAAAAAATCCCAGCAAAATTCACTCTTCTACTAAAAAGTGAGGTGTATATAAAATTACCAACGGCAGCAGAGAAGTAGGAGAGATCCAGAGCATCTAGAGCCCACACAGGCAGGCAGAAGTGGCTCCAGCAGCAGCGGCAGACAGGTCCGCAGGGACACCACTGCAAGGCTCAGCTTGAGCCACAGGAAAAGCCAGGTGAGGGGATTTTCCACTCACACCAGAGCTCTTCACAAACTCAAGAAACGTGGAGGGAAGACTGCAGTGACCAACGGAGGAGTAGATCACGAAGTAGAGGATCAGGTGGACTAGTGGGAGACCCACCATCCACAGCCTCCCCTCCCCCACTGCCAGCAAGCACCAGAGACCAGGAGCAGAGAGCTCAAGCACAGGGGGCCAGAGCAGCGATCCCACGAACCAACTAGCCTACTTGAACCCACAGCACAACAAAGACGGACCCAAGGAGGAGCGCAGCCTAACTGAGACCAAAATCATCCCAAAAGGTAACTGGGACACCAGATCAGTATCCACCAAATAAGCCTGGTATGTAGGCCTGAAAAGTGTTAATTGCACCTTCCATATCTGGATAAATTACATGATAAATCTGATGGATGGTCAGATTAGCCATTCTTAAGCAAGCTATATTTTGGGCTGGTTATTTGTTGCTTCTTGATTTATAGTGGCTTTGCTGCCTCTTCTGTTAGGAAGGGTCTCACTTGGACACAAGCTGACTTGGAACCCTCAACAGTCCGGAAATCTTAGTTTCCTTATTGACAGGATTAAGGGTGTGGGGCACCACACACCCTAAGGGACAGTGACTTTGTTAGAGGATCTGGTTGTCATAATACCTAATCTTGCATAAATACTCTCTGCTGTTTGTCATTGACCGTGTACATTGATTAGTTAAATTTAAGAATCTGCCTATATTTTGTTCCATTCAGCCTACTTGAATACTCTCATAGCAGGCAAACCCAACACCTTGGGTCACTGTTGTAGATATTCCGAGTCTTATGAGACACACCTAGCAACTTAAGCTCCTACCCTGAAGATATATAACATCAGATTGATTGATACATCTAATAATACTGCACCTAAGTAGAAAATCCAAGCATTAAATTAATCCAAGATGCAAAAACGTATATAATACAAGACACACCAAAACTCAAGATGATATAAATCCACCAAAAAGTATTAAAGCATCAGAAATGACCTCCAGTGAGAATGAGTTACAGGAAATGCCTGAGAAAGCTTTCAAAAGAATGATTATAAATATGCCCAAAGAAGTCAAAGAGGAAATCAAAGGAATCAACGAAGACACAGGACACAAATTCAATGAAATAAAGAGGTCAATACAAGACATAACTAAGGAAATAGAAATAATGAAAATCCAGTCAGAATTACTAATAATGAAGAACAAAGTTAATAGAATAAAAAACTCTGTACAAAATTTCACCAGTAGAATGGATGAAGGAGAGGACAGAATATCTAAACTAGAAGACCAGGTGGCAGATCTAATACAGTCCAACAAACACATAGACAAACTAATAGGGAGATATGAATGGGAATTTCAAGATATTTGGGACACTATGAAAAGATCAAACATAAGAACTCAGGGTATAGTAGAAGGAGAATTTCACTACAAAGGCATAGTAGGTGTTTTCAACATAATCACAGAACAAAACTTACCCCAAATTGGGAAAGAGATGCCAATGCAGATACAGAAATCCTTTAAAACACCAGACAAAACCTGGAAAGAACCTCTCCTCACCATACTATAATTAAACTACCAAACATACAAACCAAAAAAAAAATATATTGAAAACAAAGAGAAAAACCAAGTTACCTACAAAGGCAAGCCCATCAGGATCACAGCAGATTACTCAACACAAACTTAAAAGCCAGAAGGGCTTGGAGTGATGTATTCCAAGTTCTGAAAGATAACAGCTGTCAACCATGATTACTTTATCCTGCAAAGCTATCCATTCAAATAGATGGAGAAATAAGGACATTCCACAACAAAAGCAGCCTAAAGGAATACTTGCAGACAAAACCAGCTCTACAGAAAATACTTGAAAAAAAAAAAAAAAGAAAGAAAGAAAGAAAGAAAATACTTGAAAGAATCCTTCATGTTGAATTGAAAGAAACACATATAAGGCACTGTAAGAACCACAAAAAAATTGGCAAAAATAAATACACACCTTTCAATAATATCTCTTAATATTAATAGCCTCAATGCCCCAACCAAAGAACATAGATTTGCACAGTGGGTTAAGAAGCAGGATCCTTCAATTTGTTGCCTCCAAGAAACTCACCTTTCTACAAAGGATGGACACTATCTTAGGGTGAAAGGTTGGAAAACGGCGTTTCAAGCAAATGGGCTTAAAAAAGAAGCAGGGGTTACTATCCTAATATCTGACAAGGTAGACTTCAGTTCAACATTAGTTAAGAAAGATAAGGAAGGTCACTTTATATTGACTAAAGGCACACTCCAACAGGAGGACATTACAATCCTAAACATATATGCACCTAACATGGTGGCTCCCAACTTCATCAAACAAACGCTATTACAACTAAGGTCACAGATAACACCAAACAGAGTTGTAGTGGGTGACTTCAACACCCCACTCTCATCAATTGACAGGTCATTCTGGCAAAAAATAAACACGGAGGCATCTGAATTAAATGAGGTCATAGAAGAAATGGACCTAACAGATATATACAGGACATTTCACCAAAATGCTGCAGAATATACAGTCCTTTCAGCAGCACAAAGCAAATCTTAATACAGGAAAACTGAAATAGTTCCTTGTATTCTACCAGACCACAATGGAATCAAACTACAAATCAATGGCAGAAAAGCTACAGAGCTAAACAATACACTACTAAATGATGAATGGGTCAATGAAGAAATCAAGAAGGAAATCAAAAAATTCATAGAGTCAAATTATAATAAGAACACAACATAACAAAACCTTTGGGACACAATGATGGCAGTCCTAAAAGGGAAATCTATACCTTTAAGTGCCTGTATTAAGCAATTAGAAAGGGGCTGGTGAGATTGCTTAGTGGTTAAAGCACTTGCCTGCAAAGCCAAAGGACCTCGGTTCAGTTCCCCAGGACCCAGGTAAGCTAGATGCACAAGGTGGCACATGTGTCTGGAGTTCATTTACAGTGGCTGGAGGCTCTGGCACACTCATTCTCATTCTCTCCCCCCTCTCCCTCTTTTTCTCTCTAAAATAAATAAAATGTTTAAAAAAATTTAAAAAAGAAATTAGAAAGGTCTTAAGTAAACGACCTAATGCTTCACCTTAAAGCCTTGGAAAAAGAAGAACAAGGCAAACCAAAAATCAGTAGATGGGAAGAAATAATAAAGATTAGGGCAGAAATTAATGAAATAGAAACAAAAAAATTCCAAACTATCAATAAAACAGAGTTGGTTCTTTGAAAGGATAAACAAGATTGATAAACCCTTAGCAAATCTGACCAAAAGAAAGAGAAGAGACAGAGACACAAGTTAATAAAATTAGAGATGAAAGAGACCAGAGAAATTCAAAAAACCATAAGGACATACTAAAAAACATATACTCCACTAAGTATGGAAATCTGAAAGAAATAGATGATTTCCTTGTTCTATATGACCTACCTAAATTAAATCAAGATGAAATTCATCACTTAAATAGACCTATAACAAGTACGGAAATCCAAGCAGTTATCAAAAATCTCCCAACTAAAAAAAGAACAGGCCCAGATGGATTCAATGTTGAATTTTACCAGACCTTCAGGGAAGAACTAACACCATTACTTCCTAAGCTTTTCCATATAATAGAAAAAGAAGGAATCCTACCAAACTCTTTCTATGAGGCCAGCATCATCCTGATATCAAAACCAGACAAAGATAGAACAAAAAAAGAAACTTACAGACCAATCTCCCTCATGAATATAGTTGCAAATATTCTCAACAAAGTACTGGCAAACAGAATACAAGAATATATCAGAAAGATCATTCACCCTGACCAAGTAGGCTTTATCCCAGAGATGCAGGGATGGTTCAACATACGCAAATCAATAAATGTGATACATTATGTAAATAGACTGAAGGACAAAAATCCCATGATCATCTCATTAAATGCAGAGAAAGCGTTTGACAAAATCCAACATCCCTTCACGATAAAAGTCCTACAGAGACAGGGAATAGAAGGAACATATCTCAATATAATAAAGGCTATCTATGAAGGAGCATACAGCCAACATATTAATAAATGGGGAAAAACTGGAAGCTTTCCCACTAAAATCAGGAACAAGACAAGGGTGTCCACTGTCCCCACTATTATTTAATATAGAACTGGAAGTCTTAGCCAGTGCAATAAGGTAAGAGACACACATAAATAAAAGGGATACAAATTGGAAAGGAAGAGATCAAGTTGTCATTATTTGCCCATGACATGATTCTATATATAAAGGACCCTAAAGACTCTACCAGCAAACTGCTAGAGCTGATAAACACCTATAACCATATAGCAGGATACAAAATAAATACACAGAAAACAGTAGACTTCCTATATACTAACAACAAACACACAAAGGAGGAAATCAGAGAATCACTCCCATTATCAATTGCATCAAAAAAAAAAAAAAAAAGTACCTTGGAATAATCCTAACCAAGAAAGGATCTCTACAATAAGAACTTTAAAGCACTCAAGTGAAAAATTGCAGAAGACACTAGGAAATGGAAAAACATCACTTGTTCCTGGACCAGAAGAATCAATATTGTGAAAATGGCAATCTTACAAAAAGCCATCTACACATTTAATGCAATCCCCATCAAAATTCCAATGACATTCTTCACGGAAATAGGAAAAACAATCCAAAAATTCATTTGGAATCACAAAAAATCTCGAATATCTAAAACAATACTGAGCAACAAAAATAAGGCATATCACCATACCTGATTTTAACCTATACTACAGAGCCATAGTAACAAAAACAGCATGGTACTAACACAAAAGCAGGCATGTACATCAATGAAACAAAATAGAGGTCCCGGATGTAAGTCCAGGTAGCTATAGCCACCTGATATTCGATAAAAATGCCAAAAATACTCATTGGAGAAAAGACAGCCTCTTCAGCAAATGGTGCTGGGAAAACTAGATATGTATGTGTAGAAGATGAAAATAGATCCTTCTCTCTCTCCATGCACAAGAATTAAGTCCAAATGTATTAAAGACCTTAACATCATACCTGAAACTCAAACTGCTACAGGAAAAAGTAGGAGAAACCCTTCAACATATTGATCTTGGCAAAAAAGACTTTCTGAATATAACCCCAAATGCTCAGGCAATAAAACCACTGGGACCTCATGAAATTACAAAGATTTTGCTCTGCAAATGACACAATGAAAAAAGCAAAGAGGCAACCTACAGAATGGGAAAAAATCTTGGCCAGCTATACAACTGATAGAGGATTAATATATAGGATAGACAAAGAACTTAAAAAATGAAATAATAAGAAATCAAACATGTCAATTAAAAAATGGGCTATGCAGTAAGCACTTCTGTTAATGTTCACACCCATATATTAATGCTACTCTCACTTTTAATAGAGAATCAGAAGATGGCAGTGACCTTGGGACGACTCAGAAGGTATCATGGTGATGGAAAGAAATGACCATGTTGCTCAGTACTGCAATATCTGTATCACACCTTTCAAGGCTCAGGGTCTAATGCAGAAGAGGTGGCGGAAAGAATGTAGGAGCCAAAGGAAGGGCAGGACTCCATACAACATGCTCCCTCCAGACAAAAAATGGTCGGAATATCCATGGCCTCACAGTGCCTGACATTCCCAGCATAAGACCATCATAAGGGGAGTAAAAGATCATGACATCAAAAGTAAAAGACTGACTGACTGAGATGGGGAGGGGGTATGATGGAGAATGGAGTTTTCAAAGGGTAAGTGGGAGGAGAGAGGGTATTACCATGGGGTATTTTTTATAATCATGAAAGTTGTTAATAAAATAAAAAAATATATAAATAAATACAATTTTAAAAATGGGCTATGGAACTAAATAGAGATTCCTTTAAAGAAGAAATATGGATGGCATACAAGCATCTAAAAGTGTTCTACATTCCTAGTCATCAGGGAAATGCAGATTAAAACTACGTTGAGATTCTATTTCATTCCTGTCAAATTGGCTACCACATCATGAAAACAAATGACCATATATGCTGGCGAGGATGCGGAAAAAGAGGAACCCTTCTACACTGTTGGTGGGAATGCAATCTGGTCCAGTCACTGTGGAAATCAGTGTGGAGGTTCCTAAGACAGCTAAAGACTGATCTACCATATGACCCAGCTATAGCACTCCTAGGCATATATCCTAAGGAATCATGTCATTTCCTTAGAAGTACGTGCTCAACCATGTTTATTGCTGCTCAATTTATAATAGCCGGGAAATGGAACCAGCCTAGATGTCCCCCAACTGATGAGTGGATAATGAAGATGTGGCACATTTATACAATGGAGTTCTACTCAGTGGTAAAGAAAAATGAAGTTATGAAATTTGCAGAAAAATGGATAGACCTGGAAAGGATTATACTAAGTGAAGAAACCAAGCCCCAGAAAGCCAAACGTCACATGTTCTCTCTCATGTGTGAATCCTAGCTACAGATGACTGGACTTTTGTGTGAGTAGGAAGAAAACTCAGTAGCAAAGGCCAGTAAGCTAGAAAAGATATATAAAGGGAAAAGAAATCCTGCTGGAACTGAGCTGATAACCTCCTCCATGTAGACCAACTGACAGAAAGCTGGAAGAAATCATTCTGCATGCAGTTCAATAGGAGAGAGAGAAATCACCAGTCAAGATTCTCAACAGTGGACTCTGCAAGTTTTACATTTGGACAGCCAGATCAAATGAGCCAACGGGTGCAAGTCGCACGTCTTTCATGGTGGAAACCAACTGCCCTCTAATTGGACTGGAGGCCCGCTCCATGGGAGAGAATACATCCCTGATTCTGAAAACTTAAAACAGGGGTAGTAATGAGCTCTAGGGGTGTAAAGTTTGCTGCTGTCTGGCTAAATGCATATACTAGGCCCAGTAAGCACTTTTCTTAATGTTCATACCCCTATATTAATGCTACTCTCACTTTTGGTAGAGAATCTTCTCTTTTCAGATGGCAGTGACCTTGGGATGACTCAGAAGGCATTATTGTGATAGAAAGAAGGGACAGGAGTGCTCAGCACTGCAATATCTCTACCACACCTTCCATAGCTCAGGGTCCATTGCAGAAGAGGTGGCGGAAAGAATGGAAGAGCCAGCAGGACATGGTGGCACATGGCTTTAATCAAAGCATTTGAGAGGCAGAGGTAGGAGGATTGCCATGAGTTCAAGGCCACCCTGAGATGACAGAGTTAATTCCAGGTCAGCCTGGACCAGAGTAAGACCCTACCCTGAAAAACCAAAAAAATAAAAATAAAAAAAAAAAAGAATGGAAGAGCCAAATGGAGGGTAGGACTCCTTACAACATGCTCCCCCGGGACACAAAATGGCCTGAATACCCATGACCTCACAGTGCCTGACACTACCTATACAAGACCATCATACTAGGAGGAAAAAGATCATGACATCAAAATAAGAGAAAGACTGATTGAGAGGGGGAGGGGATATGATGGAGAATGGAGTTTCAGAGGGGAAAGTGGGGGTAGGGAAGGCATTACCATGAAATATTTTTTATAATCATGGAAGTTGTTAATAAAAAAATTAGAAAAAAATTTGAGGTGGGTGTACATACACACACCTTTAATCCCAGCACTTGGGAGGCAGAGTTAGGAGGATCATTTAAATTCAAGGCCACACTGGGACTACATAGTGGATTCCAGATCAGCCTGGGCTAGAGAGGGAGACTCTACCAAAAAAGAAGAAAGAAACTAACTAACTAACTGAAGCTCCAAAGATGGCTTAGCAGTTAATAGTGACTGCTTTCAAAGCCTGATGGCCCAGGTTCACATCCCAAGCCAAATAAATCCAGAAGGGCAATGGGCATTCATCTGCAATGGAAGAAACTCTGACATGCCCATGCACACACACACATACACATACACACATATAAATAAATAAATGTACACACACACACACACACATGTGCATTCTATTTAAACCTAGAGTGGTAGGACATAGGTTTTTTGCTTGTTTGTTTTGAGGCAGGGTCTCACTGTAGCCCAGGGTGTCTTGGAATTCACTATGTAGTCTCAGAGTGGCCTCAAACTCACAAAGATCATCCTACCTCTGCCTCCCAAGTGCTGGGATTAAAGGGGTGCCACCCTTCCCTTTAATTCCACCACTCAGGAGACAGAGGCAGGATGATCACAGTGAGGGGAGGGAAATACCATGGTTCGCTGTCTGTAAGTATAGAAGTTGTCAATAAAAAATACATATTAAAAAAATAAATGGGCTAGGGATGAGCATGTAGTCTCCCTGAAAGTCATGGAAACGAAAATTCAAAACCATGTGTCCATTCTTGGTTAAACTTCCATCAGATGCTCACATTGTGAGCAAGTGGGACTGAAGAAAGCCCTTCTCTGTGTGCAGGTCTGTGATACCTGAACAAGCTCACAGAAAGCCCCAACTTGATTGTTCCAAAAGTACAAACTTCAAGGCACTGAAGGATCAGCCAGTCCAGCTAATCCCCCTTAAGGAGGCGGCAAGAGTGAAAGATGTTCTGACTCTACCAACAGGATAACCAGCACCAAGTAACACAAGAGAAGGTAAGAGGCACCTGAAAATTCCCTAATAAGGAACAAGCACACAGGAAAGGACAAAAACTGAGAAATTGAAAAACACCTTCTCACATTCAAACAGAAGTAACAAGGGAAACTTGAAATCAATGGGGCACTTGAGATACAATTTGCAACAAAACTGAACTGAGTTTTAAACAGTGAGGACAGCCAGGCGTGGTGGCTCACGCCTTTAATCCCAGCACTGGGGAGGCAGAGGTAGGAGGATCGCCGTGAGTTTGAGGCCACCCTGAGACTCCATAGTGAATTCCAGGTCAGCCTGGACTAGAGTGAGACCCTACCTTGAAAAATCAAAAAACAAAACAAAAAACAGTGAGGATAACCTTTGATAACCTCTACATTGCAAACTTATGAAACCCTTAGGTCATCTACAGGTCAGCACTTAAGAAATTATATTGAGGGCTGGAGAGATTGCTTAGTGGTTATGGCATTTGCCTGCAAAGCCAAAGGACCTTGGTTCAATTCCCCAGGACCCACGTAAGCCAGATGCACAAGGTGGCACATGCATCTGGAATTCGTTGCAGTAGCTGGACGCCCTGGCATGCCCATTCTCTCTCTCTCTCTCTCTCTCTCTCTCTCAAATAAATAAATATTTAACAAAAGAAGAAGAAAAAGAAAGAAGTTACATTGAAAGGCCAGGCATGGTGGCACACACTTTCAATCCCAGCAGAGGTAGGACTGCCCAAGGTGGTACATTCATCTGGAGTTCCAGCAGCAGGAGTCGGTGGTGCACCCATTCTCTCTGACTCTGTTTCTCTGCTTGCAAACAAATAAATAAAGACTTACACCTTTAATCCCAGCCCTTGGGAGGCACAGGTAGGAGGACTGCCATGAGTTCAAGGCCACCAAGACAACATAGTGAATTACAGGTCAGCCTGAGCTAGAGTGAAACCCTACCTTGAAAAATTAAAAAAAAAAAAATTGAACTAGACTTTAAGAGCCTTGAAAGGGGGTGCCTCACACCTGTAATTCCATCACTTGGAAGGCTGAGGTAGAAAGACTGTCATCAGTTTGAGGCCAGACTGAACTACAGTGTGAATTCTATCTAGATGAGCCTGGGCAAGGGATGAAGCCCAGAGGTTGAGCACTTGCTAAGCATTGAAAGAAAAAAATAACAAAACTTCTGCCGGACGTGGTGGTGCACGCCTTTAATCCCAGCACTTAGGAGGTATAAGCAGAAGGAGCGCCATGAGTTCAAGGCAACCCTGAGACTACATAGTGAATTCTAGGTCAGCCTGGGCCAGAGTAAGACCCTGCCTTGAAAAACTAAAACAAAACTTCTGAAGGCAGAGATATCATCTATGACTCCAATAACCTGGCATTTACAACTCAAACTTTGTTGAACTCAACCACAGTTTGCTTTCATTTTTCTAAAAAAGACCACACTGGGGGGGAACAATACCACTGTAACCAATCATCACTACAGTATTCAATTTTCCCTTAAAGTGTCCTGGGGATGGAGATGGTTCAGCAGTTGAGGCACTTACTTGCCTGCAAAGCCTAACAACCTGGGTTCGATTCCCCAGCACACACATAAAGCCAGATGCACAAAGTGGCACATGCATTTGGTGTTCATTTGGAGCTGCTGGAGGCCCTGGCAAGCCCAATTTCTCGACCATCTCTCTTCTCTCTGCTTGTAAATAAATAAAAATTTTAAAAAACTACCAGGTATGGTGGTGCACACCTTTAATCCCAGCACTAGGGAGGTAGAGGTAGGTGAATCACTGTGAGTTCGAGGCCAGACTGAGAATGCAGTGATTTCCAGGTATGTCTGAGCTAGAGGGAGACCCTACCTTGAAAGCCCCCCCCCAAAAAAAAAAACCCAAGTGTTCCTTTCTCCAAAGATTTTCTTCCTCTCCACAAAATTCATGATACCACGCACTTTTATTTTTAATTTAATTTTTTTAACACGTACATGTGTGGCATGGTGTGGTGTATGCATGTGTCTGTGTATACAGATATCACACCTGTGAGTGCAAATGCAGAGACCAGAGGAAAACGTAACTTGTCCCTTTCATCCTGCATCCAAACAGAACTGCCTTTTTTGGTCAAACTGGCTGATAGGAACAGTGTCTCAGCTCCCCACAGTACCAGGGGTACAGGCACACCTAACCAAGTCCAGGTATTTAAGTAGGTACCAAGGAATCTAATTTAGCAGTCTTAGGCCCTCATGCAAGGAAGGGAAACACTTTAGCCCCTCAGCTATCTCTCCAGGCTCCACACCAAGCAATCTTGGGGAGAGGACAGGCAGATGATTATAGCTGCAAATTGTCTTGGATTAACAAGATTACAATAATACAAGTGTAAACTCAGTAGATAATTTGCTATTTAAGTCTCAAGTGTACAAATTTCTACCTAAACAGGAAATAATATGTTGACAATGAAGGATTCTTAACAAATTACAAGGACTACCTAATGTGCCCACTTTCAAATAAGTATGTATGCTGAATAAATGTTTTCACATACTGACAAATTATACATTAAAGAAAAATGAGGATAAACAGTAAAACCACCATAAACCAAACTTTAACAAAGTCAAGACTTGATATTGTGGCAGTCAGCTTTGCATTACTGGAAAAAGAACCCAACCAAGAGCAGCTTATAGGAGGAAAGGGCTTACTTTGGCTTACAGGCCCCAAGGGAAGCTGCATGATAGCAGAGGAAACAATGACATGAGCAGAAGGTGGACATCACTTCTGGGCCAACATCAGGTGAACAGCAGCAGTAGAGTAGGCCAAACACTGGCAAGGAGAAGCTGGCTATAACACCCATAAGACTGCCCCCAACAGCATACTGCCTCCAAGAGGCTTCAATTCCCAAACTGCCAATAGCTGGGTACCTAAGCATTCAAAACATATGAGCTTATGGGGGACACCTGAATCAAACCACCACAGTATAACTGTCCATGCAAAAGAATAATCTACTGATAAATAAAAGGCTCAAAGTATTACAGGTCAAGGATAAAGTCCTTAATTTTTCCAGGCCCTAAACTCAATGCCCAGCACCACAAAACAAGTAATATTTTATAGCACATGTATACAATACTCTAGATTAGGCTCCTGCTAGTTTCTAGAGAAATGACCTCCAGACTAAAGGGAAAAATTCAGATTCTAATCCAAATTTATGATCATTTGTTGTGTTAGTTGCATGACACTAAGTTGTGTAATCACACTAACATTTCTTATATATTTTGTCTTTTTAAAAGCTGAGTTAGATTACACCTGTAATCCTAGCACTTGGGTAGCAGATACAAGATGATCATGATCATGGCAAGTTCGTGACCAATCTAGACTACATACTGAGTTCCAAGCCAGCTTGGGCTATAGTGAGTCCCTTTTTTTCAATCAATCTAATACAAAAATCTATGGAGGGACTGAAGAGATAGCTTAGCAGAAAAGCGCTTGCCTATGAAGCCTAAGGATCCCGGCTTGAGGCTTGATTCCTCAGTGCCCACATAAGCCAGATGCACAAGGTGGCACATACGTCTGGAGTTTGTTTGCAGTGGCTGGAGGCCCTGATGTACCCTTTCTTTCTTTCTTTCTTTCTTTCTTTCTTTCTTTCTTTCTTTCTTTCTTTCTTTCTCTCTCTCTGTCCCTCTCTCTCTCTTTCTCTGCCTCTTTCTCTGTTGATCTCAAATTAAAAAAAAGATGGAGAATGGAATTTCAAATGGGAAAGTGTGGGTGTGGGGAGGGAGGGAATTACCATGGGATATATTTGATAATCATGGAAAATGTTAATAAAAATAAAAATTAAAAAAAAAATCTACAGATACCATAAAATATAGGACTCTTAATGTAGTCAACTGTTCTCTTGTGACCTGTTGTATTGTTTTATGGGGAGCTGGCAGGCTCTCACTATAGCCAGGCAAACCTGGCACTCACTAAGTAGTCCAGGCTGGCCTCCAACTAAGTGATCCTCCAAACTCAGCCTCTACAACTGAGGTTAAAAGTATGAGCTACCACACCAAGTGAGAGCTTTTGTTAAATTATCTGTCACTAGATATGGTGCCTCATACTTGATATTACACCACTGGGAAGGTAGAGGTAGAAACATAAGGATTTCAAGGTCATGCTTGGCTATATATCAAGTTGGAGACCAGACAGGGATACTTCAGACCCTTTCTCAAAAAAAAAGGATGCCAGATATGGTGGTGGCACACGCCTTTAATCCCAGCACTTGAGAAGCAAAGGTAGTAGGTTTACTGTGAATTCAAGGCTAGCCTGGGACTACAGAGTAGATTAGTGAAGGGGAAAGTGGGGGAGAGGAGGGAATTATATAGATTGATTGTCTACAATTATGGAAGTTGTCAATAAAAAAGAAAAAGATATTAGGCTGGGTGTGGTGGCCCACGCCTTTAATCCTAGCACTGAAGGCAGAGGTAGAAGGAGCACTGTGAGTTCAAGGTCACCCTGAGACTACATAGTAATTCCAGGTCAGCCTGGGCTAGTGAGACACTACCTTGGGGGAAAAAAAAGACATTAAAAAAAACCAACAACCTCATTCTAGGGCTGGAGGGATAGCTTAGCAGTTAAGGGGTTTGCTTGCAAAGCCAAAGGACCCAGGTTCAATTCCCCAGGACCCATGTAAACCAGACGCACAAGAGAGGCACAAGTGTCTGGAGTTCCTTTGCAGTGGCTGGAGGCCCTGGCGTGCCCATTCTCTCGCTCTCTTTCTCTGTCAAATAAATAACAAAATATATATTTTTTAAAGAAACCTCATTCTATATTCCTAGGCTGGCCTCAAACTCACAGTGATCCTCCTAACTCATCTAAAGGTATGTGCAATCACACTTGGAAGAACTTGTGGTTTTACATAATGCATTTTACAAAGTCCACCAGACACTGTAGAGATGGGAATGAATTAGCAATACCACACCCTCAACCACCTACTCTACCTATTTGCAACAAGGCTCAATTACAAATTAATGCAGTCTAAATCAAAAATGAATGTATATAGTATATATAGAACCATTAGTGAACTTATGTATGGCTTAAATATGTGACTCTGAGCACATTAAACAAAATGAAGTTTTAATTGTTCAGTTTTAGCAAAGGCTTGATTTCTGTTAACCAGTCTCATCCTGGGATATGATGACACCTATAATCCCAGCACTTGATTCTACAGCTAAGAGTCTAGAGTCTAGTACATCCTTTTCCTGAAAAGGCCTTAAGTCAAAGCTTCCTCTGTGTGTGTGTGAAAGAGAGAGTGAGACAGAGGGTGAGGAGAGATACAGGAAAAATAAAGCTTCCCCAATCCTTAATTTAACTGTAGGAAAAAAAAAATAACACTACTAGCTTCAATGAAATGTGTAAGAGATACTATGTAGAATGGAATATTGTAAAACAAACCTGCTCTATTTAGTAGTGCTAAAAACATCTTATCACTACTGCATAGCTACAAGCCCACAAAGGTTATGAACTACACCACTGAACAGTGTTAAAATCCTTTCATTCCATGCTGAGAATATTAATAGATTATAGGGTGAGGAAGATTATAGGGGCAAAATGAATGCAGTACTAAACAATTTGGGAGAATTCTAAAGCCACACTATACAATGCTAACCCAGCTATTTATAAATCAAATTGTATCAAAAATTATCCAAGCCAGGCATGGTGGTGCACGCCTTTAATCCCAGCACTCAGGAAGCAGAAGTAGGAGGATCACCATGAGTTCAAGGCCAACTTGAGACTACATAGTGAATTCCAGGTCAGCCTGAATTACAGCAAGACCCTACCCTGAAAAACCAAGAACTACCCCATTCCCAGAAGCCATAGTTATTAATGGTAAATTCTGATGCCAGAGTTAAGATACTTCAAAGTGAGTTGTAGGTCAGGGAAGCTATAGAGGTCCTGGGGTGATTTGATTCAGGTGGCCCCCATAACCTTAGGTATTCTGAATGCTACATCCCCAGCTGGTGGCAATCTTGGAATTGGAGCCTGCTGGAGACTTGTATTGTTGGGGGCAGGCTTATGGATGTTATTGCCAGTTTCCCCATGCCAGTGTTTGGCACTATCCTATTCCTGTTGTCCATCAGATGTTGACCAGGGGGTGATGTCCACTCTCTGCTTATGCCATTGTTTTCCCCTGCCATCCTGGATCTTCCCTTTGAGTCTGTAAGCCAAAATAAACCCTTTCCTCCCATAAGCTGCTCTTAGGTTATTTGTGCCAGCAATGTCAAACAGGCCCCTAAATCAATATAGGTTATTGTCATGGCTCTTGGTTGCCTACCAAAATAGTCCCTGTTGGTAAAGATACTACACATTTCAGTTGCAGGATATAAAGTTATCTGTAACTGAGCTGGAAGCATCTACCCTGGAAGCTAGCTTTCTTGCTACCAGAAGGTGCTATGCAAACTGCTAGAAGGGGAGAGGGGGGAAAGCACCAAGAGAACCTACCAGAGGGCTGGGGAAATGGCTCAACTGAAAAAAACAATTTCTCACCTGGCCAGGGTGGTGCAACCCTTTAATCTCAACTCTCAGAAGGTAGACATAGGAGGACTGCAGTGAGTTCAAAGCCAGTCTGGGGTAACACAGTGAATTCCAGGTCAGCCTGGACTAGAGGGAGACCTTCCTTCAAAAAATCACAAACAAGCCGGGAGTGGTAGAGCACGCCTTTAATCCCAGCACTTGCAAGGCAGAGGTTGAAGATCACAGTGAGTTCCAGACCACCCTAAGACTGACTACACAGTGATTTCTAGGTCAACCTGGAAACCTGGTTTAGAGTGAAACCCTATCTCCAAAAACCAAAACCAGAACCAAAAAAAAAAAAAAGCATTTGCTAACAAGAGACTGGCAACCCTAATTCAATTCCTTAGCTACCCAACCACATAAAGCCTGACACAAAAAAAGTGACATCAGGCGTTCTTTAGCAGCAAAATAAATAAATAAGTGAATGAATGTAGTCCCAACACAGCTGTGAATCCCCCATACATTTCAGAACTCAACTGCCAGGCAAGATATGCCCACTGGTGCAACAGTGGTATGAATGTTATGAGAATAAGGAACTACTCTCTGACTGGATTTAAGGCCCACTCCAAGGGACTGCTCAGTGGTTAAAAGTGCTTGCTTCTAAACCGGCATGGTAGTGCATTCCTTTAATCCCAGCACTCCAGAAGCAGAGGTAAAAGGATTGCCATGAGTTCAAGACCACCCTAAGACTACACAGTGAATTCCAGGTCAGCCTGAGCTAGAGCAAGACCCTACCTTGAAAAACAAAAACAGGGGGACAGAGCCAGGCATGGTGGCACATGCCTTTAATCCCAACACTTGGGAGGCACAGGCAGGAGGATCACCAAGAGTTCAAGGCCACCCTGAGTCTACATAGTGAATTCCAGGTTAGCCTAGGCTAGAGTGAAACCCTACCTCAAAAAAAAAAAAAAAAAAGGATTTATTATTATTGTTATGCTAAATGGCACCATGCCTTAGCAGTTACCTTCTCATGGCTAGGATAAATACCAGACCAGAAGCAGCTTATGGAAAGAAAGGGTTTATTCCAGTTTATAGTTTCAAAGGGAAGTTTGATCATGGTGGGGAAAGCATGGCAGGACCAAGGGAGAAAAAAGCAGCCAGGTGTGGTGGCACATGCCTTCAATCCCAGCACTCAATCTGAAAGTACAGGTAAAGAGGATCCCTGTGAGTTCAAGGCCACACTGAAGCTGCATAGTGAATTCCAGCCTGGACTAGAGCCAGATCCTATCTCAAAAAAAAAAAAAAAAAAAAAAAAGAAATAGAAAAAGAAAAAGAAAGGAGAAAAAAGCAACCAAAGTGAACTCTGAACACCCGATGGGGTCTAACTTAATAAACCTCAAGACCCACTCCTAGTGATATATCTCCTCTAGCAAGGTTCCCCCTCCTAATTGTGGGACTGGCTGAGGACTAAGTATGAGGTTTCATCACAGACACATGAGGCTTATGGAGGACTTTGATACTCAAACCACAATGTCAATCTACCTTCTACATATCTGTATTTGCTGGGCATGGTAGCACACAACTTTAATCCCAGCACTTGGGAGGCAAAGGTAGGTGGACTGCTGGGAGTTGAAGGCCACCCTAAGACTAATTCCAGGTCAGCCTGGGCTAGAGACCCCACCTCAAAACACCCCCCCCAAAATATATGTGTGTGTGTGTATTTGTTCCCCTAGATTAGTACTGTTTGGAGTTTTGATCACTTAAGTTTTTTTCTACATTGGGCATAGCTGATAAAATTGTCAAGAAAAAGTGGCTACTGTGTGCTCAGCCTCTAAACAAGACACTAACTCCCCCCCTGCCAGGCTCAGGCAACCTTGCCAAAGACAGGGGCAATAAGAATGTAACAGCAGCTGGGTGTGGTGGTGTACACCTTTAATCCTAGCATGTGGGAGGCAGAGGTAGAAGGATCATCATGAGTTCAAGACCAGCCTGGGCTCACTCTACCTCATATATATATATGACAAAGATGGAAAAAGTAGTATTAAACTACCTCAACATGGCATTAAGATACAAAATATGACCCAGCATGATGGTACACGCCTTTAATCCCAGTACTTGAAAGGCAGAAGTAGGAGGATTACCATGAGTGCAAGGCCACCCTGAGACTACAAAGTGAATTCCAGGTCAGCCTGAGATAGAGTAAGACCCTACCTTGAAAAAAGAACAATATATATGAGGAACAGAAGATGGCTTAGCGAGCGGTTGCTTGCAAAGCCTGATGACTAGGGTTCAATTCCTCCAGAAACCACATTAAGCCAGATGCACAAGGTGTGACACAGAAATCTGAAGTTTGTTTGCAGTGGCTAGAGGTGCTAGCATTCTCTCTACTAAACATATAGCTTTTGTTAAGTCAAGTAAATTGGTCCCATTTTTAAACACGATAACTCTAAAAATCCAGCATGACTGCACCTCCAGCTCTTACCCCCTGATCAATTGATCCTAAGAAAGCAGTAAGAAATTCAGCTTAATCCTAAAAGACTACTTCATGTAAGAGCTACATTTTGCCTTGACTTTATGACCTGGACAAAGTCTGCTGAATGAGACTATAATGATGTCTACATCGGCCTGCTTATTATTGAAATTTAATCCTAATATGCTAACAGTTATGTAGTCCTAGAAACTAGGCAGGTGTACAGTGCTAAAGTTATTGAGTTATCAACTGTTACATATCAACTAATATATAATATGTACCATGTTTTAATCCTAATGTTTAATCTTGATTAGTACAGCATAACAACTATAATAAGGCCCCAGATTCAACACCATCAGAAAGCAATGTAGAGGCTGGAGATGGCTTAGCGGCTGAGCACTGGCCTGTGAAGCCTAATGACCCCAGTTCAAGGCTTGATTCCCCAGGACCCACATTAGCCAGATGCACAAGGGGGCACACGCGTCTGGAGTTCGTATGCAGTGGCTAGAGGCCCTGGCATGCCCATTCTCTCTTTCTATCTGCCTCTTTCTCTCTCTGTCACTCTCAAATAAATAAAAATGAATAACAACAACAAAGAAAGCTATGTATGGGGCTAGAGAGATGGCTTAGCAGTTAAGACACTTGCTTATGAAGCCCAAGGACCCAGGTTCAATTACCCAGTACCCCAGAACCCACATAAGCCAGCTGCACAAGGTGGCACATGTGTCTGGGGTTTGTGTGCAGTGGTTAGAGGCCCTGATGCTCCCTTCCCCCCCCCACCCCCAACCCCTTTCTCTCTCTGTCACTCTCAAATCAATAAATAAAATAATAAAAAAAAATAGCAAAAAACTGGGCTGGATCCTGACAGTTCTATTCTAAATGTGACTTGCAATATAAAACTTGAACCAGTTTTTAGTATTGTGTTTACACTGCCACAAAGTGAACAGTAACCATATTTCTTGTATGAACACTTAGAACAGGTTCTTAGATTCTACTTTTTAAAAATCCCGGCACTGGGCTGGAGAGATGGCTTAGTGGTTAAACGCTTGCCTGTGAAGCCTAAGGACACCGGTTAGAGGCTCGGTTCCCCAGGTCCCACGTTAGCCAGATGCACAAGGGGGCGCACGCATCTGGAGTTCGTTTGCAGAGCCTGGAAGCCCTGGCGCGCCCATTCTCTCTCTCTCCCTCTATATGTCTTTCTCTCTGTGTCTGTCGCTCTCAAATAAATAAAATAAAAAATTTTTTTAAAAAAGTTTAATAATAAAAAAAAAAAAATCCCGGCACTGGGGAGGCAGAGGTAGGAGGATCACCGTGAGTTTGAGGTCAGCCTGAGACTTCGTAGTGAATTCCAGGTCAGCCTAGGCTAGAGTGAGAATCTACCTTAAATAAAAAATAAAAATAACAACAGCAACAAAAAATCCCAACCAGGTGTAGTGGTGCATGCCTTTAATTCCAGCACTCAGGAAACAGAGGCAGGAGGACCTCTTGGAGTTTGAGGCCAGTCTGGGACTACATACAGAGTGAGTTACAGATCAGTCTGGGGTAGAGTGAAACCCTGTCTCAAAACAAACAAACAAGGCTGGAGAGATGGCTTAGCGGTTAAATGCTTGCCTGTGAAGCCTAAAGACCCCAGTTCGAGGCTCAGTTCCCCAGGTCCCACGTTAGCCAGATGCACATGGGGGCGCACACGTCTGGAGTTCGTTTGCAGTGGCTGGAAGCCCTGGCTCGCCCATTCTCTCTCTCCCTCTATCTGTCTTTCTCTCTGTCTGTCACTCTCAAATAAATAAATAAAAATTTAAAAAAAAAAAAAAAAAAAAAGAAGCCAGCCATCTGGCTCTCGGCTTCAAAACAAACAGACAAACAAAACTCCCCCTCCAATATTTACAAAGCAAGTAACCAGAGGTATCTTCCTAAAACTCAAAGTGAAACTTTGGGATAAAATGACAGATTAAGCAAGGCATTGTGGCTCATGCATTTAGTCCCAGCACTCAGGAGGTAGAGGTAGGAGGATCACTCTGAGTTTGAGGCCACCCTGAGACTACATAGTGAATCCCAGCACTTGGGAAGCAGAGGTAGGAGGATCACGACGAATTTGAAGTCACCCTGAGACTACAAAGTGAATTCCAGGTCAGCCTGGACTAAAGTGAAACCCCTACCTTGAAAAAAAAAAAAACTGGGCTGGAGAGATGGCTTAGTGGTTAAGCACTTGCCTGTGATGCCTAAGGACCCTGATTTGAGGCTTGATTCCCCAGTAACCACATGAGCCAGATGCACAAGGTAGTACATGCATCTGGAGTTCATTTGCAGTGGCTAGAGGCCCTGGTGCGCACATTCTCTCTGCCTTTCTCTGTCTGTCGCGCTCAAATAAATAAATAAATTTTTTAAGTCTTTCAAAAAAAAAAAAAAAACACACCACACACACAAGGGAGCTGGAGAAATGGCTCAGTGGTTAACGTACTTGCCTATAAAGCCTAACGACCAGGGTTCAATTCCCCAGTATCCACATAAAGATGCACATAGTGGCGCATGCATCTGGAGTTTGTGTGCAGTGGCTAGAGGCCCTGGCATATTCATTTCTGTCTCTTCTTCTCTGCTTGCAAATAAATTTAAAAAAAAAATTTAAAGTATAACAAGCTAGATGTGGTGGCTCATGCCTTTAATCCCAGTACTCAGGAGGCAGAGGTAGGAGGATCGCTGTGAGTTTGAGGCCACCCTGATACTACATAGTGAATTCCCGGTCAACCTGGGCTACAGCAAGACCCTACCTCAAAAACCAAAAAACTAAAACAACAAAAAAGGATGAGTAAAGCTGGCTTTAACTTGTCTCATCCCTGCCTTTACAGGGTTAAGTGCTAGACTACAAACAACATTGTAAAACTGAAGAGATGGCTTAGGGGTTAAGGTGCTTGTCTGAAACCATTAAGACCCACGTTTGATTCCCCAGGACCCATGTAAACCAGATACACAAGGTGGCACGTGCGTCTGGAGTTCGTTTGCAGTGGCTGAAGGCTCTAGAGTCCATTCTCTCCCTCTCTCCCCCAAATAAATAAAAATAAATATTTAAATGTAGCCGGGCATGATGGTGCATGCCTTTAATCCCAGCTCTTGGGAGGCAGACGATTGCCCTGAGTTTGAGGACAGTCTGAGACTGCATAGTGAATTCCATTTCTGCCTGGGCTGCATGGAGACCCTACTTCAGAAAAGAAAAATGTAAAACTTGACATTTGCTGAGTCGGAATATTATGCAATCTGCAAATTATACAGATAAACCTATTATTTGAAGTCATTAATTAGTATGCCCACGTATAGGAGTAATCTTATTACTATTGCCTTACTAGCATTAGATAGAAAAATCTCTGCCTTGGAGGTATCTACTATGTACACTCATGTCAGGATCTTGGAAAAGTTTACCCGCAGTTATCTCTGTAGGTTTCCCTCAGGTACTCTGAATGTACTTAATTTAATTAACATCATTCACACATCCAGCTACCGCTAGGTGAGAAGTAAATAAACACGATTTACTTAGACAATTATTTACCATAGAACTCTGGGCAAGAATGCAAAAGTAAACAATAATATAAACATACTCAAGGGAAGCAAGTCTTAAGTGTAAGATTCACTCTGGAGTGACCACGATGGAATCCAGAGGCCTCCAACATTGGGCTGTTGTTCTTTACTACCACTCTTGATTCCAAAAAGAAGCAGTGTCAGCTCAACATCTTAACAGAACGAAAAACGAACACAAGTTCCTAAAAATCCCTTTGTACAGATTCCCAAAGGACGTTTATAATAAAAGAATAAACCGAGCTAGAGCAACGCCCCCCTAAAAGCTCCCTACTAGAAAAGAGCTAAACACGGAAAAGATTAGATGTGCAAAGGTTATAAAAGACAACCTAACGTAATTAGTCATAGGGACCACAGGGTTGGAGACTCGAAACGTGAGATCGGGGTGGGGGTGGGTAGCAAAGTGAAATCTAACCCCAGAAATCACAACACAGGCCGCAGCCTGAGAGCTAAAGCTGGCGGGAAGTGAGCTCCCTTTCCGTTCCCAAGGGAAAGTCCATGCAGGAGCCGCTCCACGCCGTGGACGTACGAGACGCCAATAGTGCATGCCTACCGACGCGCTGGAGCCGCTCAGGGATCGGCTGGAGAAGGGGAGGAGATCCCGGCAGACGGCCCTGGAAGAGGACTGAGGCTGGGAGCAGCGGCAACGCCGGCACCAAGATTTACCTGAACTGTGACGACAGAGAAGTGTCCTCAGGTTCCGGCGATGGTCTCCACTGCGCAGTAGGTGGTGTCTTTCCTGCTTAAGCCCGCAACAGCAACAGTACTAGCTCCTTTAGCCAGTCGCCATTTCCCGCCTACCGACCTGCTGCACCGCACGGACAGGGACCCGGATGGAAAGCGGCCTCCCCGCGCAGGCGCTTTGACTTCCTGCTCCCCCTCCCGCCACAATTCCGCGAGGTGGGAGGGAAGGAATGCGGGCGGCCTCAACGGTGGGGCGGGGGCGGGGAGGGGAGGGTTGGAAAGAGAAAAACAAGTTTTTACTTCCGCGAAGAGGTTGGAGTTTCGGACTCCCAAAAGAACTCACGAGTTCCAATACCCGACCAAAAAAAAAAAAAATCTTTTTCTTGAACACAGGCCTTTAGGGCTTGAGGGAGTAAAACAAAGCCTATCAGGATATACCAGGGCCTGGGGGATGTTTGTACTTTAGGGGCCCCCGTAGCCGGCTGTGGGGTGGTCGCCGGGGGAGTAGGGAGTAAAACCTCAGTAGTGAAGGAGCCGGGGACGCGCCGAACGGGTTCTCCGCCCGCTGCTAACGGAACTGCCTAGGGCCGAGCGAGGAAGAGAAGCGCGCCCTCGCCCGGAGGAGGGGCTTAGGAACGCGGCGCGCTCCCTGGCTGCTGGGGCTGAACTCGTGGGCGCGATGGGTGGGTGGGTGGAGCCAAGCCGAAGGGGGCGGTACTAACGGCTTGGCGCGCTGGAGGAGGCCGTTTGTGCGGAGCGCTCCCGGAGGCCATGAGGAGGCCAGCGTCGTTCTTTTCCTGGGACTGCGGCGGCCCTCGGATGACCCTTCCAGCTCACTGCCTAGAGAGCATAGCGTCGCTCGTGCCCTTCGTTGCTTGGCGAGGTCGACGGTGACTTGTGCAAGCTGGGAACTCGTGTCTTCCAGACCGGTGGGCCAGCGTCAGCAGTCGACCAGAGCACGGTGACAATTCCTGGAGGCATCCAGTCATAGTGGAATGCCCAAACCCAAACCTAGCGGTTAAGGGAGCATTATGTTTAGAGTAAAACTCCATGCCATTCTCACTCGATTGAGATCTATTGAAAGTAGTATTTAACAGGGAAGCACCAGTAAGTAAACGAGGCGCAAGTAGACACTACTACAGAAGACTTTTAGTAAGCAGGGTGAACTGAGTTGTGAGCTTGCCAGCGAAGATGGGTTCGAGAAGGATTTCATAAGACTTCTAATAAGACAAAAGCCGGGCGTAATGGCGCACGCCTTTAATCTCAGCACTGGTGAGACTGAGGTAGGAGAATCATCGTGAGTTCGAGACCACTCTGAGACTACATGGTGAATTCCAAGTCAGCCTGGGCCAGAGGAAGACCCTATCTCAAGAAACAACAACAACAAAAAGCCGTGCCTGGTGGCGCACGCCTTTAATCCCAGTACCAGGAAGGCAGAGGTAGGAGGATCGCCGTGAGTTCAAAACCATCCTGAGACTAAGTAATGAATTCCAGATCAGCCTGGGCTAGAGAGAAGCCCTACATCAAAAAAAAAAGAAAGAAAGGTCATAAAGGAGTAGTGTTCCTAGATAAAGGATACGCGGAAAACTCCAGTGACAAGATTGTGTTGAGCCACTGTTCCTGGAAAGGAGTATTGATGTCAGGCAAAAAGGATTTGTAGGCCATGTGGTAAGTAAGAGAGGATAGCAGCTGAGGTTAGGAGGTAAACGTGTAGATAAAATCCCTACTAAGTAGAATTGCTTTGTTTTCAAAATGTGGGCTGTCTTGTGAGAAACTGCTTTACTACAGGTCCTGTCAGAGCTCATACTCCATTTACACCCTAAACCTTCCCTGCACAAAAATGGTTTGAATGGCTGGTGTGGTGGTACACACCTTTAATCCTAGCACTCAGTAGGCAGACTTGGAATTGCTATTAGTTTGAGGCCAACCTGGAGCTATAGTGAGTTCCAGTTCAGCCTGGGCCAGAGTAAAAACCTACCTATAAAATAATAACTACAACAAATGGTTTGATCCCAGTATTTGGGAGGCAGAGGTAGGAGGCTTGCTGTGAGTTTGAGGCCAACCTGAGACTACCCGCTAAACCATCTCTCCAACACTGGATGGGGTTTTTGGTGTTGAAAACTATATATATATATATATTTTTTTTTTTTTTAAGCAAGAAAGGGGCTGGAGGGGGGACCAGATTTCAATCTAGCTCAGCATGACCTGGAACTCATTCTGTAGCCTTGTAACCCAGCCTGTCCTCGAACCCACTATGATCCTCCTACTTAAGCTTCTTCAGTCTGGAATTAAAAGCTTTAGCACATGGGATATATTTTTTATAATCATGGAAAATGCTAATAAAATTTTTTTTTTAAAGTTTAGCTACCACACCTGGCTTTTGTATTTAATTTTTGCAGTCCTTTATATATTCTTAATATTAATCACCTGATAATATAGTTGGGAAAGATTTTTTTCCCCATTTCATTGGCTATCACTCTACTCTGGTGATTGTTTTCTTTGCTGTACAAAAGATTTTTAATATAATACCATTTGTCAATCATTAGGATGGTTTCCTGTTCTACTGGAGTCATTTTCAGAAAGTCCTCAGCTATATTTCTATCTACAGTGTTGTACCCATGTTTTCTGTTAGAAGTTTCAAAGTTTTATATCATTAATGTCTTTGATCCATTTTGAGTTGATTTTTTTCCCCCATCTTCTTAATTTCTCATCTCCCCTCCCTGATCCTCCTTCCACTGAGCCTCTTCTTTCCAACTGTCTTCATATCTTTAATTTTTCCCCTCCATCACCACCCATGATGGAATGTTGATGGGCAAAATATTGTACAAGTCTTATGCAAGTAAGAACAGTTGCTGAGAGTTCATGAATGTAATGGCCATGTCTTGTCCAGAAGACAGCATTGCATAGCACTCCTCCCCATGATCTGGTTCTTACATTCTTTTCACTCCCTAGACAAGATTGTATGAACCTTGGGGGTATGATGGAGGTGTCTCATTTGGCACTGATTACTCAACAGTCACTTATAAGCACTTTGATAAGTTTTGAGTCTCCCTACTAGTATTGCCAATTGCAAAAAGAAGATTCTCTAACTGAAAGTGAGAGTAGCACTAATCTATACACATAAACATCTAGAGTGCAATTTAATGAATACAAAATAGCGGTAGTCGTTTCCTCATAGGGCCTATGACTTTAACAGCCATAGGCTACAGACTTGACAAGAATCATGGGGCCTCAGATTCAATCAAAGAGCAGTTACCCCATAATAGTCATTCCACTATTGTACCAGTAGATACATCGTGCCTGCCTGGTCTGTTGTGGAGTCCACCACTGTGTAAGACTATTGATGACTTCTCTTCCAGCATCCTACTTCCATAGTACTTCTAGCACTGTGACATCTAACAGCTGATTACCTGGATTTCTGTGTCCTGCCAACCAAAGTGATGTCTTAAGCAATAGGATCTTACCATCTAATTTGGTGAGCAACAAAAAGCACCAGTGGTAATAAGCTGTCTTATTTTAGAGGCTCCTGGCCAATAACTCTGGGAAGTATCCCTCCTCTGGCACTGGGATTTTCCTTAATAATATATAGTTTATGATGTTGTGGTGATTTTAATCAAACTAAAGCCCTCCCCCTATCTGTGCTGAAAAGTGTTTGCAAACACTTGAGATTATTACTATTTTGGGGTTTTTTGTTTTGTTTTGGTTTTTCAAGGTAGGGTCTCACTCTAGCCTAGGCTAGACCTGGAATTCATGGTGTAGTCTCAGGCTGGCCTCAAACTCACAAAGATCCTCCTACCTCTGCCTCCCAAGTGTGGGATTAAAGGTATGTAGAACTCTTCTTCCTCCTGTGTCCACTTCTTCAGAAGCTTCCTACAGGTGTGCACCACCACAACTAACTATTTTATTTTATTTTATTTATTTTAAAGCAAAGAGAGGAGAGACAGACAGGATAGAATGGGCACTCTGGACACTGCAAATGAACTCCCTTGTGCATCTGGCTTATGTGGGTCCTGGGGAACTGAACCTGGGTCCTTTGGCTTTGCAGGCAAATGCCTTAACCACTAAGCCATCTCTCCAGCCCACAACTAGCTATTTTTATTTATTTATTTATTTATTTATTTATTTATTTATTTATTTATTTGATAGAGAAAGGGAGAGAGAGAATGGGCACGCCAGGGTCTCCAGCCACTGCAAATGAATTCCAAATACTTGTGCCCCCTTGTGCATCTGGCTTATGTGGGTCCTGGGGAATCAAACATGGGTCCTTTGGCTTTGCAGGCAAGCGCCTTAACCACCAAGCCATCCCTCCAGTTTCATAACTAGCTATTTTTAATTAGCTAACAAAGTAGGAATCCATGTAGTGTTTTCATACATCTTTAATTTTGAATAACCCTCCCTCACTCTCTGCTCCATCCTCCTACTCCATTTAAACCTTTCCACCCCTGTACTTTCATGTCACATAAGTGTTTTCTTATTGCCTCCCTTTAAGACCCCCTCGTTCCTGCTCATGGTCCCTTTCAAGTTATCTTTTGGTTCAGCTTGTTGGAGTGGCTCACAGAACTCAGGAAATGCTTTATGTTGACTCATTTATCATAAAAGTTACCTTTTTTTGTTCATTTTTATTTTATTTATTTGAAAGAGAGAGAGAGAAACTCCAGATGCATGCACTGACTTGTGCATTTGACTTAACATGGGGAATTGAGCCTGAGTCCTATGGCTTTGCAAGCAAATGCCTTAACAACTAAGCCACCTCTCCAGCCCATAAAAGTTATCTTGCCAGGTGTGGTTGCACACACCTTTAATTCCAGCACTCTGGAGGCTGAGGAAAGAACTTTCTCCATGAGTTCCAGGTAAGCCTGGGCTAGCGTGAGGTCCTACTTTGAAAGGGCTGACCTTGAATTCACTATGTAGTTTCAGGGTAGCCTCAAACTCAGAGCAATCCTACTACCTCTTCCTCCACAGTGCTGGAATTAAAGGTGTGCACAACCACACCCAGCTTAGTTTCTGTGGTTTTATTTATTTGAGAGAGAGACGTAGAGTGGGTACACAAGGTCCTTTAGCCACTGCAAACAAAACTCCAGACACATGTGCCACCTTGTTCATCTGGCTTTACGAGGGTACTGGGGAATCGAACCTGGGTTCTTTGGCTTTGCAGGCAAGTGCCTTAACCAATAAGCCATCTCCAGCCCTTTTTTGGTTTTTTTAGGTGCTGGGATTAAAGGCCTATGATACCACGTCTGGCCACCCACACAGATTTTTTTAACCTTTTTACTAGGATGCAGAGAGGGCTTAGTGGTTAAGGCACTTGTCTGAAAAGCCTAAAGCCTTAGGTTCAATTCCCCAGTATCCACATAAGCCAGATGCACAAGGTGGCTCTTGCATCTGGAGTTCACTTGCAGTGCCTAGAGGCCCTGATGCACCACCCATTCTTTCTCTCCAATAAGTAAAATATTTTCACACTTGCCTGTGAAGCCTAAGGACCCATGCTCAACTCTCCAGATCCCACAAAAGCCAGACATACAAAAGTGAGGCAAGTGCAAGGTCATACATGTCCACTGGGTGGCACAAGTGTCTGGAGTTCAGTTGCAGCAGCTGAGGCCCTGGCACACCAATTCTGTGTCCCGCTAAAATTTAAAATAAAAAAGAATTGATAAAGATGAACTCAAAAATGATAAATTATGAATTAAGTTTATTTAGGGAGAGCCAGGTTGTGGTGGCACACATCTTTAATCCTGGCTTTGGGGGGTAGAGGTAGGTGACTCACCATGGGTTTGAGGCCATCTTGAGACTACATAGGAAGTTCCAGGTCAGCCTGAGCTACAGTGAGACCTTACCTTGAAAAATCAAAAAAGAAAGTTTATTTAAGGAGAAATGACAAATTAGGAGTTAAGGAAAAATGCTCTCATGTGGAAACACTGCATAGTTTATAAGTCTCATTTAAGAGAAATTGAAGTTTTGGGGGAAAGATGTGGAGGGGAGTGAGACTGAGACTTTCAAGGAAAGATTAGAGCCATAAGCACGTGGAAGGTAGAATTTAGGAGCCTGTGTAGGGAGATGTAAGAGAAATATACATGGCATCTGTCATGTGCTTTCTCCATGGATGAAAGTTAAAAGAATAAGTGGTGGTCAGTTACAAATTTACACAAGAAGCAGGCCTAGAGTTACAAAAACCACTCACATGGTAGATCTGGAGTGTGGGAAATAAGCACATGATTGATTCGGAGACCAGAGGAAAATTGTATGTGTAATTAAAGTGAGACATTACCCTAAACTATATAAAGCAGAGGCAAGCAGAAACATCTCCAGACCAAGAGTATTATGCTCTATGCCTGTGGCCCAAATGAAGAGAAGCAGGCAGGGCCGAGCAGAGCAGAGCGGAGTGAAGCATGGCAGAGCTAGTGACAGGAAGAAGACAGCAGCTTTTATAGGCAAAGGGAAGATACAATTTACAATTGGTTTGTAGATTTGGAGGTTGGATCCCAGAGCCAGCCTATCTAGGTAGCAGGCTAGACCTGATAGCAAGGGGCACTGTAGATCAGTCTCAAACAGACATGAGTTTCATTTCTACCAAGAGATCCTGTCTTGTGCCAGCGCAGGGTGGCATGTGGGGTGGCATGTCCTGGTTCTTCTCACTGGGCCTCAATTTCTAACTGAAACTGCATAAGAACAACTGGCTTTCTCCTAACCACCTTCAAATTTTGAAGACAAGGTAGTGTCAGGCACTGTGAGGTCATGAATATCAAGGTTACTTTGTGTCTGGAAGACAGCATTGTAAGCACTTCCCCCTTCCTTTGATTTTGACTTTCTTTTAGCCACTTCTTCAGCAATGATTCCTGAGCCTTGGAAGTGGTAGGATGTCTCACTACTGAACACGCAACTGTTACTAATTCTCTGCACTAGAGCCACCTGAAAAGAAAAGCTTCTCTAACAAAAAGAGTGGTATTAATATGTGGGCATACAAATAAGTATTTAGAGGCAGTTTGGTGAGCATAATATATACATGCATTTAACCACACAACAGTAGTAATTCATCCGCCTATAACTTATGAGTCCACCTTATTTTTGAGACAGGCTCTCATTGAATTTGGAACTCCTCGAATTGACTAGTTTTCCAGAAAGCCCTAGAGATAGATCATCCTGTCTGCTTCCCTAGTGCTTGAAATGACAGGTGTAGCCAAGGGTTGGTGGCACACACCTTTAATCCCAGCACTGAGGAGACAAAGGATCAAGGCCACTTTGAGGCTAATAAATTCCAGGTCAGCTTGGCTAGAGTGAGACCTACCTAGAAAAAAAAAAAAAGAAAGAAAGAAAACAAGTGCTAAGCTCCATACCTGAAGACACATCCTAAATGCTTGCATAGGGATGCAATTTATTATCTAAGCCATCTCCCCACCCCTTTGACTTCTAATTGTTATGTTTTGAAGCAGGGTCATGCTCTTGCCCAGGCTAACCTGGAATGCACTTCAAAACCCAGGCTGGCCTTAAACTCATGGCAATCCTACTTTAACAATACTAGGGTTATAGATGTGATCCACCATGGCTTGCTTTACTTTTTTCAATTTTTTAAAACATATTTTAATTTTTTAAATTTTTATTAGCATTTTCCATGATTATAAAAAAAAATCCCATGTTAATTCCCCCCACACACACTTTCTCCTTTGAAATTAAAACTTATTTTTATTTATGTGCAAGCAGAGAGAGAATGGGTGTGCTACTGCAAACGAACTCCAGATGCATGTGCCACCCTGGACATCTGACTCTACACGGGTATTGGAGAATTGAACCCGTTGTCAGGCTTCAAAGGCAAGCGCCTTAACCACTAAGCAATCTCTCCAGACCACTTTTTCTAATTTTTGGCACTCAGGAGGCGGAGGTAGGAGAACCTCTGTGAATTTAAGGTCAGCCTGGGATTTGGGATTACATAGTGAATTCCAGGTCTGCCTAGGCTAAAGTGAAGCCCTACCTTGATAAACCAAAATAAATAAATAAGTAATGATAGGGCTGGAAATATGGAATATGGCTCAGCAGTTAAAAGATCTTGCCTGCAAAGCCTGATGGCCCTGGTTGAATTCCTGAGTACCCACACAAAGCCAGATGCTCAAGGTAGTGCATGCATCTAGATTTCAATAGCAGTGACAGGATGCCTTGGCATGCCCATGTTCTCTCAAATATTCTTTTTTCTTTTTATTATTTATTACAAAGGGTAGGGAGAGAATGAACATGAGTATTTAGCTTACATAGGTACTGGGGAATTGAACCTGGGGCGTTAAGACTTCTCAGTCAAGTGCCTTTACCACTAAACCATCTATCCAGCCCTTGTTTTATTATTTATTTAGGGTTTTTGAGGTAAGGTCAGCTCAGGCTGACCTGGATTTCGCTATGTAGTCTCAGGGTGGCCTCAAACATGGTGATCCTCCTACCTCTTCCTCCCAAGTGCTGGGATTAAAGGCCTGTACCACCATGTCTGATTCTTGGCTTTTTTTTTTTTTTTTTTTTTGATAGTTATCACTATGATACGGTCCATGTGCATGAATGACCATCTCCACTTAAGTCTAAGCTCCAGAACAGACCCTGTCCCACCCACTTCCCTTATTGCCTAGAATACGGCTGTGTACACAAAGGCTTTTAGTATTTGAATAAGCTTGCTCTCTAGCAAACACTTCTACTAGTAGAAAGTGTTCTATTTTGTAATTTAGCTTAACTTAAAATGAATGTTAAATTTAGGCAATTCTTAGTGTTAAAATGTAACTATTTACATTTTATAACTTCGTATGTGTCAGAATAAACAACACAGTGAAACAAGTTTGACTTTAATTTATTAGAACCCAGTAAGTGATGATTTTAAAAGCAGAGTTCCCATCAAATTAACACTTAATTCAGGGCAAAAGTACATTAAAAAAAACCTAAATCTTAAGGCAGAAGTAAAACATTATAAAAAACAGCATGTTTAACACAGACTGTATAATGTCAGAATTTTAAGAGATTCACATATTTTTAGCACTAAAATGTTAATATAGTCAGAAATATTATCAACTGGTCCAAGATTTCTCAGTTTATAAAATGTCTAAATTGCTGATTGAAGTTTTTGCTGTGTAAGAACAACCACCACATGACTAAGTGATCATATGATGACAAAGGAACTGAGGCATGTAACTTCATGGTTTTCATCTGTAAAGACTTACATCAGACGTGACATGTTACTGGTATTTTAGATTTATCTCCCCATGCTAATGTCCAAAGTACGTATGTTCTTTTTTAATTTATTTTATTTATTTAGAGTAATAAGGGAGGAAGGGAATGGGTGTGCCAGGGCTTCCAGCTGCTGCAAACAAACTCCAGACACATGCACCACCTTGTGCATCTGGCTTATGTGGGTCCTGGGTTATGAAACCTGGGTCCTTTGGCTTTGCAGGCCAAATCACTAAGCCATCTCTCCAGCCCAGGACATGTGTTCTCTTCAACTGTTTTGCTTTGTTGTTTGAATTTTTTTGCCCAAGGAAGAGTCTCACTCTAGCCCAGTCTGACCTGGTGAGCACTCTGTAGTCCCACCTCTACCTCCTAAGTGCTAGGATTAAAGATGTGTGCCATCATACTTGGTTTTGGTTTTAGTTGTGTTGTTAGTGGTAGTGGTATATTTGTTTGTTTGTTTTTTTATTTTTCGAGGTATGGTTTCAGTCTAGCCCCTGCTAACCTGGAATTCATTATGTAGTCTCAGGCACCCTCAAAAATCATAATGATCCTCCCACCTCTGCTTCCCAATGGCTGGGATTAAAGCATGCACCAGCACCAAACCTGGCTGTTTTTAGTTTTTTGAGTTTCAAGTAGCCCAGACTTACCAGGAACTGGCTATGTAGTCAAGACTGGCCTAGAACTCCTGTTCCTCCTTCCTGTACTTCCTGAGTGCTAGAATTATAACCATGTGTCACTATGTTACATTATTTTATCTCCATTTAAAATTTCTGAATCATATATATTATTATAGACATGATTCCACTGACAATAAAGTATGAATTGTCTGATACAGTAGAAAAGCTAACTTCCATAAATTATTTCACCTTATCCTGGTCATTAAATAATTTTGTCTAAGAAAATAGCAGCCTATTTCTTCTATAAACTTGAATTTTTGTGTATTGTATAGGTGGAGCCGTCTTTGCCTGGTTGGTAGGTCGGTAAGTATTTATGTGTGTGTATATGTATGTGCAATGTTGAGAATCAAAACTAGGCCTTACACATCCTCAGCAAGAACTCTATCAATGAACTATATCCCCATTCCTATATTTCATGTTTATATTCAAATGACAGTAGTCCTTCTGACATGTAGGAGTAAAAACTTTGAATATCCCCTAATATCAAAACTTTTCACTTTTAGGGAGCAAGATTTAAAAGTACTTGAAATCAGAAAGTAAGGATTAGTTTATATATCCTAATGAATTATGTCAAAAAAGACAAAATACATTGAAAATATCTCTATAAGTCTAGCAACTGTAAGGTTGATGGGTTCTTACCTAATGCATTAATTACAAAGATTTCATTTTTATTACAAATCTTTAAGCCATTTTAATAAAACAGCTGTAGACTGCATTGTACTTATTTATCTGCACATGAATTAAAAATGTTAAAATTCCTTATTTAGTAGTTCTGGAAAAGTCTAACCAAATAAAATCATTAAAACTACCAGAAAAAGCTTTGAAATATTGCAGATTCATTTCAAATTAGATTTAGTCCCTTTCAGGATTTGTCATTTAAATGAACTCTGAAAATAAAAAGAATTTTAGCCAGCACTGGCAATAGCTGAACAGCACTGTTATTACTTGAAAAGCTAAAATTTGAAAATACAGTGCCAATCATGCATCCCACAACTTCAAGAACTAAGTAAGGCGTAACATAAATATTGTTATGTCTGTGAAAACTTTCTTAACTTTCATCAGGCATCAGATGAAAGTGAATCTACCAAAATGCATCATTATGTTAAAAAAAAAAAAAAGGAGCAGGGAAGGTAACTCTGTACATGTTGCCCAATGTTCCAGTGTTTGGCATCAGTTTCCCCTCTTTTCTGTCATTATTCTAATATGACTCCTTGAAGAGCATTAAATGAGGGTAGACAGAACATCTGTTGGGCTAACAAGAATATATTAGTGGATAACAATTTTTCAGCTGAATAACTTCTCACCATGGTTATGCTATGTGCAACTTATAATCTGTACAACCACTCTATCCTGCCTTTCTATCTGTAGGGAAAAAATGGGCTTAATAAAATGTGGCATATACATTAGTTTGCTTTAAATGCAAAGATTAATTGTTTTTGGTTCCACTGTGTCATAACCAAAAACATTTCTGCTTTGACAATACAGTATGAAAAAGTTCCCTTATGTACATAGGTACACTTCTTCAATAAAGTTTTTCCCTAAATCTATCACAATGTATCTTTACAACTGATACAACTGATCTTTACAACAAAAGTTAAAGTTGACAAAGTAGAAATTATTCCATTTTTACAGCACTTTTGGTTTTCTGAAGTTTTACTTTAGGCATTAAAGGACATCATTGAAACGTTTTCCATAGTCTGCAGGATCAATCTGAAGGTCTCGTTCTTCATCATCTGTAAAAAAATTATTATGCATTAAGAGTAGTGTTTTCAATTCTTCATGGAAATAGAAAAAAACAATCCAAAAATTCATTTGTAATCACAAAAAAACTCGAATATCTAAAATAATACTGAGCAACAAAAATAAGACTGGTGGTATCACCATACCTGATTTTAACCTATACTACAGAGCCATAATAACAAAAACAGCATGGTACTTGCACAAACACAGACATGTAGATCAGTGGAACAGAATAGAGGACCCAGATGTAAGCCCAAGTAGCTATAGCCACCTGATATTTGATAAAAAAGGCCAAAAATACTCATTGGAGAAAAGACAGCCTCTTCAGCAAATGGTGTTGGGAAAACTGGATATATATCTGCAGAAGGATGAAAATAGATTCTTCTCTCTTGCCATGCACAAGAATTAAGTCCAAATGGATTAAAGACCTTAACATCAGGCCTGAAACTCTGAAACAGCTAGAGGAAAAAGTAGGGGAAACCCTTCAACATATTGGTCTTGGCAAAGACTTTCTGAATACAACCCCAACTGCTCAGGCAAGAAAACCACAGATTAATCACTGGGACCCCATGAAATTACAAAGATTTTACACTGCAAAGGTAACAGTGAAAAAAGCAAACAGGCAACCTACAGAATGGGAAAACACCTTCGCAGCTATATATCTGATAGAGGATTAATATCTAGGATATACAAAGAACTCAAAAAGTTAAGTAATAAGGAATCAAACAAGCCAATCAAAAAAATGGGCTATGGAGCTAAATAGAGCATTCTCAAAGGAAGAAATACGAATGGCATATAAGCATCTAAAAAAATGTTCTACATCACTAGTCATCAGGGAAATGCACATTAAAACTACATTGAGATTCCATCTCACTCCTGTCTGATTGGCCACCATCATGAAAACAAATGATCATCAATGTTGGCGGGGATGTGGAAAAAAGAGGAACCCTTCTACACTGCTGGTGGGAATGCAATCTGGTCCAGCCATTGTGGAAATCAGTGTGGAGGTTCCTAAAACAGCTAAAGATTGATCTACCATATGACCCAGCTATAGCACTCCTAGGCATACATATATCCTAAGGACTCATCTCATTTCCTTAGAAATACGTGCTCAACCATGTTTATTGCTGCTCAATTTATAATAGCTGGGAAATGGAACCAGCCTAGATGTCCCTCAACTGATGAGTGGATAATGAAGATGTGGCACATTTATACAATGGAGTTCTACTCAGCAGTAAAGAAAAATGAAGTTATGAAATTTGCCAAAAAATGGATGGACCTAGAAAGGATTATACTAAGTGAGGTAACCCAGGCCCAGAAAGCCAAGCGCCACATGTTCTCTCTCATATGTGGATCCTAGCTACAGATGATTGGGCTTTTGCGTGTGAATGAAAATACTTAGTAGCAGAGGCCAGTAAGTTAAAAAGGAGACATAAAGGGAAGAGAAAGGAAGGGAGGAGGGTACTTAATAGGTTGATATTGTATATATGTAAGTACAATGATTGAGATGGGGAGGTAATATGATGGAGAATGGAATTTCAAAGGGGAAAGTGGGGGGGGGATTACCATGGGATATTTTTTTATAATCATGGAAAATGTTAATAAAAATTTAAAAGAAAAGAAAAAAAAAAGAATAGTGTTTTCATAATCACTGAAAAAATCCAGCTTCAAAATGTCTCAAACTTTTTTGGCATTAACCTTTTTCTTTTGCTATTACCTACTACAAACTGCTTTATTTCTTAGTTGGTTGGCTAAAGAGCTAAAAGTCTATACTTATTTTACAAGATTACTTGATTTTAATGATAAATCAGCCAGATATGGTGCCTCACACCAGTAGTCAAGAGACTGAAACTGGAGTATCAGCTTAGGTTACATAGTTTGAGGCCAACCTGGATTATATGAGGGTTTTGCCTCAAAAATAAGCAAAAATCAGGCACAGTGGGCAATAGGAAGATCAAGAATTCTAGGCCAACCCAAAACTACAGAGTGAGTTCAAGGTCAGCCTTGGCTAGGACACTCTACCTCGAAAAACAAAAAATAGCTAGGCCTGGTGGCACACACCTTTGATCCCAGCACTCGGGAGGCAGAGGTTGGAGGATTACCATGAGTTCAAGACCACCCTGAGACTACATAGTTAATCCTAAATCAGCCTGGGCCAGAGTGAGATCCTACCTCGAAAAAAATAAAAACAAAAAACAAGGCTGGAGAGATGGCTCAGCTCTTAAGTGTGCTTCCTAAGCATGCATAAAAGGCTTTAAAAGAGCATAAAACCAAGTTTGGATTTCTAGACCCCACATGAGCAACTTGGTCTGGCCACACACACCTCTAACCCCAGTTCCATAGGGGAGCAAGCAGAGACCTGGGAACTGGCAGGATCTCTAGTAAATACCACAAAGCCCCAGGATTAGTAACTGGTTCAAACAAGAACAAGCAGAAGAGCAATGCAGCCAGACCCCAAGTATACACTCAACTTTATGCTCTAGCCACCACAGGCAAATGCTACAAAGTATATATACATGTGCACACTCCCCCACACACACACTATATACACACAAGCAAAAACACAAACTTATGATAGCCAGGTGTGGTGGTACATGCCTTTACTGTAAGTTCAAGGCTATCCTGAAACTACATAGTGAATTCCAGGTTAGTGTGGACTAGAGCAAGACCCTACATTGGAAAACCAAAAAAAAAAAAAAAAAAAAGACCTTATGATAACTATGTAGCAGCAGATAAATGGATCTAGTAACCCATAACATTGAATAGCCAATCCTTTTGCATGTATAATTTCTAAATAGGTTGAGATTTATATATATAAGGGTTAGGCCTTAATGCTGTGGTGGAAACATTTCTATGTATAGTTTCATGCCTTGAAAAACCAGTTATCTAAAGGCTGGAGAGATGACTCAGCAGTTAAGGTCACAACTTGCTTGCAAATCCTATCAGGCAGGGTTCTTTTCACTAGCACCTACATAAAGACAGATGCAAAAAGTGGCACATGCATCTGACATTCCTTTGCAGCAGCAAGAGACTCTGGTGTGCTCTTTTATAAAAACACACATAAACATTTTTTTAACAAACCAGTATCTTTGATAGGTGTGGGAATGTACACATATAATCCAAGCACTCCAGAGGCAGAAGCAAAGATCAGGAGTTTAAAATCATCCTCAGCTACAAAGTTTGAGGCCACCCTGAGCTCCATGAGAGCCTCTCAAAATATAACCACCAGATGTCTGGAGAGGTGGCTCAGAAGTTAAAAGTGCTTGTCTGCAAAGCCTGCCAGACAGGGTTCAATTCCCCAGCAGCCCACATGTAGCTGGACAGGCATTCATTTGTAGCAGAGTACATCCTCCCACCCTCACAATCGTAGGTGCAATGAAAAGTGAAAAGCACTTGCTTGCAAAAACTAACCATCAGTATCTTTCTAATTATAAATGTAACACATACTGGTAACAAAAGTATTACAAGCCAGGTGTGGTGGTGCACACACTGAATCCCAGCACTTGGGAAGCTGAAGTAGAACAATCACTTTGAGTTCAAAACCAGCCTGGGCTACAGAGTGAGTTGCAGGTCAACTTGGGCTGCAGTGAGACCCTGACACAAAACAGAGCAAAACCAGATAGATCCTTAAAGGTTCTTAGGCAGTGTATGGACTGATTCCAGACAGTGCTTTGGACACTGGTTTGGCTGCTGCCTCCTTTCTAGTGGTAGACACCTGGTTGCTATCAGTTTGTCAACAGCCATCCTTCTTTTGTAATTCTTCCTGCAAAAGTACACATTTGAAAATAATTGAACTTAGCCGGGTGCGGTGGCACACGCCTTTAATCCCAGCACTCAGGAGGCAGAGGTAGGATTGCCATGAGTTCAAGGCCACCCTGAGATGACAAGAGTTAATTCCAGGTCAGCCTGGACCAGAGTGAGACCCTACCTCAAAAAACCAAAACAATAATAATAATAATAATAATTGAACTGTGTTAGAATGAGAATTAATAGTATTATAGGGCTGCAGAGATGGCTTAGCTGTTAAGGCACTTGCCAGCAAAGCCAAAGGACCTAGGTTCAATTCTCCAGGACCCACATAAGCCAGATGCACAAGGTGGTGCAAGCAGCTGGAGTTCATTTGCAGTGGCTGAAGGGACTATAGCACCCATTTTAGCCACACATGGTGACTAATACCTTTAATCCCAGCACTTGGGAGGCAGGGGTAGGAGGATCACTGAGTTCCAGGTAAGCCTAAGACTGTAGTGAATTCCAGGTCAGCCTGGGCTAGAGAGACATGCTACCTTGAAAAACCAAAAAAGACAGAAGGAAAAAACAAAGTATTTTAATTAGTCTGAGTGTTGGAGCATATGTTCAGTATGTTACCCTCCCTCCCGGTTTGCTTTTCTGGTGTTAAGGATAGAACCCCAAAGTCTTGTTTATTTTAGTGTGTGTGTGTGCGCGCGCGCGCCAAGGCTGCCTTCTGCTGCAAATGAACATCAGAATGTTGCAACACTTTGTGTATCCAGTTTAGGTGAGTGGCTTAACAGTGGAACCTAGGCTGGCAGGCTTTAAAAGCAAGCCCCTTTAAGTGCTGAGCCATCTTCCAACACACAAACCCAGGGCCTTGAACATGCTTAGTGGGCACTCTTATCACTGAGATATATCTCCAGCCCTCTATTTACTTTTTATTTTGAGACAGAATCTCATTAAGTTGTCCAGGCTGGCTTTAACTTGCAATTCTTCTCCCTTAGCCTCAAGAACAGCTAGGATTAAAGGCCTGTGCCATAAGACCCAACTTAATGATCACACATCTTTTGTTTAAATTTTTATTAGCATTTTCCATGATTATAAAAAAATATCCCATGGTAATTCCCTCCCCCCCCCACACACACTTTCCCTTTTGAAATTCCATCCTCCATCATATTACCTCCCCATCACAATCATTGTACTTACAAATATACAATATCTTTTTGGTTGTTTTTGAAGTTGGGACTCAATCTAGCACAGGCTAACCTGGAACTAACTGTAGTTAACTAACTCACAGCAATCCTGGTACCTCTGCCTCCTGAGTGCTGGGAATAAAGACACCACCATGCCCTGCTATGAACACATATATTTAACAGTATGATCTTGAATTTGCTACAATATACACAATGGTTGAAGTTACAGCTATATTCACATTTATATTTTGTATACAGGCCTATCAATTTATGAAAGATTATACTTCCAAAAAAGTTATCCATGGGCTGGAGAAGTGGCTTAGCAGTCAAGGAGCTTGCCTGCAAAGCCTAAGGACCCAGGTTCGATTCCCCAGTACTCATGTGAAGGCGTATGCACAAAGTGGTGCATGCATATGGAGTTCACTTGTAGTGGCTAGAAGCACTGATAATGCCTCTCCCTGCTTACAAATAAATGTATTTATTTAAAAATTTTTAAAGACAAGCTGTCCATGTTTCATTCATTCATTCATTCATTCATTTATTTATTTATTTTTGAGGTAGTGTCTCACTCTAGCCCAGGCTAACCTGGAACTCACTTTGTAGTCCCAGGCCAACCTCATAGTGATCTTCCTATCTCAGCCCCACTAGTGCTGGGATTAAAGGCATGCGCCACTATGCCTGGCTATCCATGGTTTTAAGAGGAAAAAAAACCACAAGCACTCTCCCAAAATGATCTCCTGAGAATCTAAGTTATGTACCTCTCAGCTTTCTCATGGGCAGGAGCTCTTCACAATCTCTCTTTCTCAATCTAATAAAGTCTCTCTAAATGAAAAATAAAAAAACTTACATTACGAACTTTATGACTATAAACATCTTTCAAGTGTAGTAATTAAATGAAGACAATCACTGTGGAGCAATGGAAAGTTTTTAGAAATTTAACCCAAATTTACTGAAGAAAAAATGTTGCTTTCTGGATTTATTTTTTATTTATTTGAGAGAGAAAAAGAGGCAGAGAGAGAATGTGTGCACTATGGCCACTAACTACTACAAAGAACCTCAGATGCATACGCCACTTTGTGCTTTTGGCTTTTTGTGGGTACTGGAGAATTGAACGTGGGTCCTTTGGCTTTGTACACAAGCACCTTAGGCACTAAGCCATTCCTCCAAGCCTTATCTGGAGTTTTACATGAATAAATATAGAGAGAATAAAAGCAAAGATCTAGGGGTAGAAAAACCTGAAATTTGCTCCTGGCTCAGGTACTAAAACACAGTCTAGTTCCTAAACTTCTTAGAAATATAATTACCTTCTCAGCACAAAAAGGACAGGAATGCCATGCCATGGCATTGTGGATCACTATGAGTTTGAAGACAACCTGGGATACATAGTAAGATCCAGGTCAGGCTGACCTAGATGGGCAACAGTAGGAATATGCCTCCAAAAAAACAAGAAAGAAAAATAGTAAATTTTTCTACTGCAAAATAAAATAATGTATATAATAGCAGTTTTATTTTTTAAATATTTTATTTATTTATTTGCAAGGAGAGAAAGAGAAAGAATGAGCATGACAGGGCCTCTAGCTACTGCAAACAAACTCCAAGTACATTGACCACTTAATACATCTGGTTTTATGTAGGTACTGGGGATTCCCAGGTCATTAGGCTTTGCAGACAAAAGCCTTTCCACTAACCCATCTCTCCAGCCCAACCTCAGCTTTATTTTGCAAAATAAGTAAACAGGACTAGAGAGATGGCTCAGCAGTTAAGGCACTTGTGTGCAAAGCCTAACGACCTAGTTTTTAATTCTCCAGCACCCAAAATGGTACATGCATCTGGAGTTTGTCTGCAGTGGATAGAGGCCCTGGTGTGCCCATTCTCTGTGTGTCTCTCTCTGCTAGCAAATAAATAAAAATATTTTTTAAAATAATAAACCTGAGCTGGACAGATGGCTTAGTGGTTAAGGCACTTGCATTCCTTAAGTCCAAAGGACTGAGGTTCAATTCCCTAGTCCCCATGTAAAGCCAGATGAACAAAGTGGTACACACATCTGGAGTTCGTTTGCAGTGGCTAGAGGCCCTGGCACAACAACTGTCTACTTGCCTCTTTCTCTCTAAATAAATATTAGGGGAGCGGGGAACCATATTCTCTAGCAATTGTGTGTGCTTTGCTAAGGACTGAACTGCAAGGTGACACACGCTAGGTAAGCACTCTATTCATGAGCTATAGTCCCAGTCCTCCTTATGTTTGCATGGGCACATATGTGAGACGAGAGGACAAGCTTGGAAATTTGTCCTCAATTTCCACCTTGTTTGAGACAGAACCTTTGGTTCACCACTGTTGACCAAATGTGCTGTGAACTGCTTGTCTCTATTGGGACACTTGGATTACAGATGCCTGCGCTACAGCATTCTGCTTTCAATTATTTACTTATTATTTATTTGAGAGAGGTGTATATTGCCATGCTAGAACTTAGGCTGTGTATGTATGTATGTATGTATGTATGTATGTATGTATCAATCAATCAATCAATCAAGGACTCTTGCTGCCACAAATGAATGCTTATCTGGCTTTAAGTGGGTGGCTGGGGAACTGAACCTGGGGCAGCAGGCCTTGCCAGCAAGCACCTTTAACTACTGAGCCATCTTCCCAGACGAAGTTCTGCTTTTTATGTGGATTCTGGGAGTTCAAACTCAGGTACAGATGCTTGCATGGCAAGTGCTTTATCTACTGAGCCATCTCCTCAGCCCCTTCCTTTTTGAGACAGTGTCTTATGTAGTCTACATTAGCCTTAACCTCCCTATGTAGCTGAGGATGACTTTGAACTTCTGATCCTCCTGCATTTGCATCCTTAGTGTTGGGATTACAACCAAGTATGCTACTATACCCAGTTTCCTTAGTCCCACTTTAGCACTATTTATTTATTTATTTATTTATTTATTTATTTTGGCTTTGTGTATCTATGGTGTGGCACTGCTCATACACTTGCCTATACTAGGAGACACTTGCTTACAATGGGGGAGTGGGACTCTGGGTGTCCTGCTCCATCGCTCTTACACCTGGTCTTTGTTCTTTTTGTTTTATTTTGATTTTTTAATTCATTCTGTAGTCTTAGGCTAGCCTTGAACTCATAGTGATCCTCCTACCTCTGCCTCCGGAGTGCTGGGATTAAAGGTGTGCACCACAATGCCTGGCTTGGACTTCCTTTTGAGCAAAAGTCTCTTTACTGATTCCAGACCTTCAATGGTTCAATTCTTTGGTCTCTGCTCCCCTAGAGGACTGGTTTATACGTGGGCATAGTGACGCCCAGCTATTTCCATGGGATCTGGACATTCAAACTGTGGTGGTCTCAGCCCCCCTCATGCCCTGCACAGGAAGTACACCTAACTGCACAGCCATCAATCCAGACCAGAAAAAATAATAATTGGCAGACCAGCAAAATTTTAATATGTTTACAGATTGTTTTTTTCAGATTTTTATTAGACCTTTTGATTAGTGCAGTAATTTTTTTTTTTTTAAGTAGGGTCTCACTCTAGCCCAGGCTAACCTGGAATTCACTATGGAGTCTCAGGTTGGCCTTGAACTCACAGTGGTCCTCATACCTCTGCCTCCTGAGTACTGGGTTTAAAGGCACATGCCACCACTGCCAGAAGTAAGATATATGTATATATTTTATTTATTTATTTTGGGGGGGGGCAGAGAGAGAGAGAATGGGAGCGCCAGGGCCTTCAGCCACTGCAAATGAACTCCAGACACATGCGCCACCTTGTGCATTTGGCTAATGTGGATCCTGAGGAATTGAACCTGGGTCCTTTGGCTTTTCTGGCAAATGCCTTAAGCACTAAGCCATCCCTCCATCCCAAGGTATTTTTTGCATTAACTGGAGTTCATTTTCAGTGCTGCTATTCTACCCTAAATTCAAGCTTATATCAGATAACAATCTCTTAACATTCATCTATGAAGTATTAAAAATTTACCAGAGGGCTACATAGATGGCTTAGCAGTTAAGGCATTTGCCTGCAAAGCCAAAGGTCCCAGGCTTGATTCCCCAGTACCACATAGCCAGATGCATATGGTCATACATGCATCTGGAGTTCATTTACAGTGGCTAAAGGCCCTGACGCACCCATTTGCTCTCTCTCTCCTCTCTTTCCCTCCCTCACCTTCTCTCTGACTCTTTCTCTCAAATAAATAAATAAAATATATTTTTTAAAAATATTACCAGACCCTGCCAGGCATGGTGGCACACACCTTTAATCCCAGCACTAGGAGGATTGCTGAGAGTTCAAGGCCAGCCTGAGAGTACAGAGTGAGATCCAGCTTAGCCTCAGCTAGAGTGAGATGCTACCTCAAAAAAAAACCAGACCAGCTGGGTGAGGTGGTGTATGCCTTTAATCCCAGCACTTGGGAGGCAGAAGTAGAAGGATTGCCATGAGTTTGAGGCCACCCTGAGACTACAAAGTAAATTCCAGGTCAACCTGGGCTAGAGTAAGACCCTACCTAAAAAAGAAAGAGCCAGGTGTAGTGGCACACACCTTTATCCCAGCACTCGGCAGCACTCGGGAGGCACTTAATCCCACTTAATCCCAGCACTCCGGAGGCAGAGGTAGGAGGATCACCACAAATTCAAGGCCACCCTGAGGCTACATAGTGAATTCCAGGTCAGCCTGAGCTACAGTGAGACCCTACCTCAAAAAAACGAAAGAAAGAAAGAAAAGAACAGGGTGTGGTCACACATGCCTTTAATCCCAGCACTCGGGAGGCAGAGGTAGGAGGATCACCATGAGTTCAAGGTCACCCTAAGACTACATAGTGAATTCGAGGTTAGCATAGGCTAGAGAGTAAAACCCTCCCTCGACAAACCAAAAAGATAAAACAATAATGAAAAAGTCATAAAATGGATGTGGCAGCTCATTCCTATAGTCCAAAGATTTGGGAAACTAAAAAAGTAGAATCACCGAGAGTTCCAGGCCAGCCTAGACTAGAGTAAGACCTTGCCTCAAAAAGCCAAAATTAAATTGAGGGACTCAGGAGATGTATCAACTGTTAAAGACATATGCTTGCAAAAGCCTGAAGACCTGCGTTCAACTCCTCCATACCAACATAAAGCCAGATGCACAAAGTGGGGTATACATGTGGAGTTTGTTTGCAGCAGCAAGAGGCTCTGTTGTGCCTATAATTTCAATATCTCTTCTTCCCTCCCTCCCTCCCTCCCTCCCTCTTTCTCCTCATAAATAAACATATTTAACAAGGACATTAGCTAGATGTGGTAGCTCACTCAGGAGGCAATTGGGGGGATCACTATCTGACTTCAAGGCCAGCCTGAGACTACATCAGCCTGGGTTACAGCAAGACCCTACCTTGAAAAACCAAAGTAATAATAATAAAAACTGAAATTCTGTGATAAAATCAACAGTTTTAAGACAGCTGAAAAAAAGTCATTTGTTCAACAGTGAAAACAGTGGACAGCAGAAGCCTCAAATAGTTTGCCCAGACAGGCCAAATGACTGAACGAATGCAATAGTGGCATATCTGCTCTGGGGGAAAACAACTGCTCTCTAATTGGACTGAAGGCCCACTCTATGAAAGGGAATACTTGCCTGGTCCTGAAAACCTAATCAAAAGCCTATGGCAGGGGAGATCATGAGCATTAGTGGTATAGAGCCTGCTCTTGTCTGGATCAATGCATAGATTACTCACCAAATTACCCTGAAAGCACTACACTTAATGTTCATACTCATATATTAATGCTACTCTCACGTCTGGTTACAGAAGCTTCTCTTTTCAGATGACGACGACCACTGGGTAACCCAAAAGGCAACATAGTGCTGAGAAGGGATGGAGGAGTGTCACACCATTGCGGAAGAGGTGGCAGAAAGAATGTAAGAGCCAAAGGAAGGGTACCACTCCTTACATACAACTGCCCAGACAGAATTTGACCTCAATATCCAAGACTGTGCAGTGCCCAGCAATACCTACACAAGACCCTCATAAAAGGAGAAAAAGATGATAACATCAAATGAAAAGAGAGACAAATGGACGGAGGGGATATGATGGAGAGCAGAGTTATATAGGGGAAAACGGGGAGGGGAGGGAAATACTATGGTTTGTAAGTATAAAAGTTGTCAATAAAAATATATATGTATTTTTAAAAAGACTCAATTGTCATTAATAAAAGCTCTAGAGCTGGAGAGATGGCTTAGAGGTTTTTGACATTTCCTATTAAGTTATTAAAGACTGACGGTACCCTTGAAATGGAAACCCTCACCCTCCAAGATCTAAATGTATACACACATGAAAGAGTGTTGCAAATGAATAAAATTCAAACAAATCACAAAGACACTGAAAAAAAGGTGAAATTTATATTTAAAAAGGATGACTTACACAACTCCTAGTACTTATTAATCTCTCTATTCTCTTCAACCATGTTTTTTTCAAAAACTAGAAGGTAGCATCACCAAAACAATGCTGAGGTACAAGTCAATAGTTTCCCCTTTTACACTGACTAGGGAAATTATATTTTCTTCTGAGTTTTAGAAACAATTCCTGCCATGAACCTTAATAAATTTGTTGTTGTTGTTTTTCAAGGTAGGGTCTCACTCTAGCCCAGGCTGACCTGGGACTCACTATGAAGTCCCAAACTGGCCTCGTAACTCACAGCAATCCTCCTATCTCTACCTCCCAAATGCTGGGATTAAAGGTGTGCACCACCACAGCTCTAAATAATTTTATTACTATAAAGGGAAGTAAAGAGAAAATCAAAACAAGACACAGTGGAAAACTATGCATCCTATTATAAAAATCTTATACTTCTTACTCTAAAAACACAGCCAACTTTTTTTTATCATTATTGGTTTTTGGAGGTAGGGTCTCACTCTAGTCCAGACTGACCTGGAATCACTATGGAGTCTTGGGCTAGTCTCAAACTCACAGCTATCATCCTATCTCTGCCTCCTAAGTAATGGTTTTAAACATTTTATTTATCTGTTTTATTTATTTATTTGAGACAGAGAAAGGGGGAGGGAGAAAGAGAAAATGGGTGCGCCAGGGCCTCCAGCCACTGCAAACTCCATGTGCTACCATGTGTGCATCTGGTTAACGTGTGACCTGGAGAATTGAACCTGGGTCCTTAGGCTTTGCAAACAAGTGCCTTAACCACAGAGCCATCTGTCCAGCCCGAGTACTAGTATTAAAGGCATGTGCCACCACACCTGGCTTATAGTCATCTTCAATACAGAGGATTTAACTCCATAAATACCACTATACAATCTATGTAGGCAGAAGACAAACCTTAACTTATAGTAAGCAATACACTCCGATAGGCATGCATGGGTTGGGCTGCATGCACAGATTCTGAACTTTCAGTAAGTTAAAAGATCAGAAGGAACAGTTAAGAAAAATACGTTGAATCTGTGTATTAAATGTAATGATAAATCTTCAATAACTGGTTGTTAAATATAAACTTTAAGACCCAAAAGAATTTAAAAATGGCATTCCCATGTTGTATCAGCAGTACAATGATTTTATCTTAATTTTAGAGACCATTCCCTTTATGACTTTGCTTTGATAAAAAAACTACCTGGACAACATTTGTTCTTAAATAAGTTTCCAGATAAGTAATTACAAAAGATATTTTCTGGAATCATTTCACCTAAGTAAAGCTTAGAGTCATTTTAAACAATTCTAAGTTTTCATTTTTTATTTAATTAATTTATTTATTTATTTTGAGGTAATGTCTCACTCCATCCCAGGCTGACCTGGAACTCACTCTGTAATCCCAGGGTGGCCTTGAATTTAGTGATACTCCTACCTCTGCCTCTCAAGTGCTGGGATTAAAGGCGTGTGCCACCATGCCTGGAAAATTCTAAAATTTTTCAAGGATTCAAAATTTCAAATTTGAACTGCATCAATAATACATATAAAATAATCTAAAACTAAATTTTGTTTTTAACAAAATTACTGATATATAGCTTCTACTATCAAAAATACTTTTCAAAAAATAAAACAGAAAAACTGCACAGAATGTCTTTACATTAAAATTATAAATCTATAATATGTGGAGAAAATTCTACACAAATTCAACCAAAAAAACTTTAGAGGTGAGTTTCACGGTCACAGCATGGAGGCCAGGCCCATGCTCACCTTGGACGTCTTCCTCTCCACCATCACCATCTTCTTCCTCATTGTAAGCCAGCTCAGCCTGCTTGTCTGCCTCATACTCACCTACGTTACCATCATCCCCATTATAATCCGCCAGTTTAGAGCCATGTTGCGGATCAACAGGGGATTCATTCTCATCAAAGAATCGGCCTGTGAAGTAGGTAGAGGATTAATTCAAGAGTAAAGAATAAGAAAGAAAAGGGACCTGTACTGAAGACAGATGAGAAAATAGACAAGGAAGCGTGGCAACTTTCATGGTACTGGTTATAAAAAGAATACATTTCAAGCCAGGTGTGGTAGCACACACCTTTAATCCCAGCACTCCAGAGGCAGAGGTAGGAGGATTGATGAGAGTTCAAAGCCACCCTGAGATTACATGAATTCCAGGTCAGCCCGAGCTAGAATGAGACCCTACCTCAGAAAATTAAAAAAAAAAAAAAATTAAAGGAGGGGCTGGAGGGATGGATTAGCAGTTAAGGCATTTGTCTGCAAAGCCAAAGGACCCAGGTTCCATTCCTCAGGACCCACATTACCCAGATGCACAAGGGGACGCACACAGCTGGAGTTCATCTGCAGTGGCTGGAGGCCCTGGCATGCCCATTCTCTTTCTCCCCCCTTTCTCTGTCAAATAAATAAATATAAAAATTAAACTAATTGGGCTGGAGAGATGGCTTAGCGGTTAAGCGCTTGCCTGTGAAGCCTAAGGACCCCGGTTCGAGGCTCGGTTCCCCAGGTCCCACATTAGCCAGATGCACAAGTGGGCGCACGCATCTGGAGTTCGTTTGCAATGGCTGGAAGCCCTGGCGCGCCCATTCTCTCTCTCTCCCTCTATCTGTCTTTCTCTCTATGTCTGCCGCTCTCAAATAAATAAATACAAAATGAACAAAAAAAATTTAAAAAAAAATTAAACTAATTAAAACTATAAAATATTTTTTAAAAAATAGCTGCCGGGCATGGTGGCACACGCCTTTAATCCCAGCACTTAGGGAAGTAGAGGTAGGAGGATCACCGAGAGTTTGAGGCCACCCTGAGACTACATAGTGAATTCTAGGTCAGCCTGAGCCAGAGTGAGACCCCACCTCGAAAAACTAAAAAACAAATTGTTTAAGTACACTGCAATGGAGCAGTAAGCTGGGAAGCATCTAGATTACTGCCTACATCTCAAAATAGCTTTTTTTAAAAATTTATTTGAGAGAGAGAGAAAGAAAGTTAATGGGCATGCCAGGACCTCTAGTTGCTACAGAAGAGCCAGACATATGCTCCACCTCATACATTTGGCTTACAATGGTATTAGGGTATTGAACCTGGGTCTTTGGACTTCACAAGCTAGTGCCTTAACACTAAGCCATCTCTCTAGCCCTCAAAATAGCTTTATTTAAGAACTTCTCTTTGCTGGGCATGGCAGCACATGCCTTTAATCCTAGCACTCAGGAGAACTGCCGTTCATGGCTACCTGGAGACTATGTAGGTCAACCTGGGCTAGAGTGACAACCCTACCTGGGGGGGGGGGGGGTACTGTGTTTAGTACTTGCTATTTAAGATTTAATGTTTTATTTCTTGTTGTTGCTGTGTGATTGTTTTTAGATTTATGATACTGGCTTGTCTGGAACTTGCTGTGTAGTTATGGAAACCCACAGCATTCTTTCTACAGCTGCTTCTGGACTGCTAGGGTTATAGACATGTGCCACCACACCTGACAATTTATTTATTTATTTACAAGCGAGGGAGACAGACAGGATGAGAGGAGGAATACAGGGGCTCTTGCCACTCAAATGAACTTGGCCCTATGTGGATAGTGGAGACTAAAACCTGGGTTAGCAGCTGTGGTGGTTTGATTCAGGTGTCCCCCATAAACTTAGGTGTTCTGAGTACTAGGTTCCCAGCTGATGGAGATGTGGGTATTAACACCGCCTGGAGGCACTGTATTGTTGATGGCGGGCTTATGGGTGTTATAGCCAGTTTCTCCTTGCCAGTGTTTGGCACACTCTCCTGTTGCTGTTGTCCACCTGATGTTGACCAGGGGGTGATGACCACCCTCTGCTCATGCCACCGTTTTCCCTGCCTTCGTGGAGCTTCCCCTCAAGCCTGTAAGCCAAAATAAACCTCTTTTTTCCCACAAGCTGCTCTTGGTTGGGTGATTTCTACCAGCAATGTGAACCTGACTGCAACACCAGGCTTTGCAAGCAAGTGCTTTTAACCACTAAACCATCTCTCCAGCACCCTCAAGTGATTTTTAAATTCATAACTTTTGTTGTGGGGGCAATTAGGCAGGGTCTCACTCTAGCCCAGGCTGACCTCAAGCTCATAGAAATCTTGCTACCTCTGCCTCCCAAGTTGTGGGATTAAAGGTTTGAGCCACAACAACCTAAATTCATAACCTTTAAAAATACTTCTACTTATATTTATTGACCTCTTTCCATTGATCTTTTTCCTATAAATGAAAAAAAAAGATCAGATGAAGATACTGAATGCTATCATATTTGTACTATTTTTTTTTCCAGGTAGGGTCTCACTCTAGCACAAGTTGATCTGCACTCACTATGTAATCCCAAACTGGCCTCAAACTCAGTGTGGTTCTCCTACCTCTGCCTCCCAAGGGCTGGGATGAGCCACCACCACGCCCAGCATATTTGTACTATTTGCATAATACAAAAGCAGTTAAGGAAGATAGAGATTCCTTTACACAATCATATATTTCCTATTCCATTTCCTATTTTTCTACTCACCAACAATTCCTCATTATCATAACAGAGCTCTGCCTGTCACATTTCCAATGTAGCATCTTTTCTCTCAAGATTCAAATCTCTCCATTTACCATTTTCTAGAAACATTGTGATGTTTCTTGGTTGCCAAATTTCACTTAATACTTGCCTTTCTTTTTAAAAAAAAAAATTTATTTATGTATGAGAGTGAAAGAGGGAGAGGGAGAGAGTGGGAATGCCAGGGCTGCCAGCAACTGCAAGCGAATTCCAGATGCACGTGCCCCCTTGTGCATCTGGCGTCAGGTCCTAGAGAATCGACCCAGGGTCCATTGGCTTTGTAGGCAAACACCTTAACCACTAAGCCATATTTCCAGCCCAATACTTGCCTTTCAAGTTTACCCAAACAATAGATCTTTATATATTACTTCCAAAGAGCTAAGTTCCATGCCTAAAATCAACTATAATATTTACACTCAACATATTTTTTTAAAATATTTTATTTATTTTGGGGGAGGATGAGAATATGGATGTGCAAGGGTCTCTAACAAATGAACTGCAGATACATGTGTTGCCTTGTACATCTGGCTTCATGTGGCTACTGGGGAATCGAACCTGGGTCCTTTGGCTTTGCTGGCAAGCAAGCACCTTAACTACTAAGTCATCTCCCCAGCCCTTAATATTTTGCTGTTGTTGTTGGTAGGGTCTCACTTTAGCCAAGGCTGATCTGGACTCACTCTGTAGTCCCAGGATGGCCTCAAACTCACAGCAATCCTCCTATCCCTGGCTCCTGAGTTCTGGGATTAAAAGTGTATGCTAACACACGTGGCTTGAAATAATCATTAATAATAATTAATAATAATAATTAATAATTAATAATAAATAATAATTAATAATCATTAATCAATCATTCATTTAATAAATTCATTTAATAAATAAATGTGGGGCAGGCATGGTGGCACACACCTTTAATTTCAGCACTCGGGAGGCAGAGGTAGGAGGATCACTGTGAGTTTGAGGCCAGCCTGAAACGACATAGTGAATTCCAGATCTGCCTAGACTAGAGCGAAACTCTACCTCGAAAAACCCAAAAAGAAAGGAAGAAAGAAAGGTATGTGTGTTGGTGGTGGTGTAACACCATATACTTGCCTGCAGCAGAGGGTGTTTGCCAATTAAAGATGGAGAGAATATTGTGTGTCCCCATTCTGTTGCTCTTCTCTTGCAACTTGGTTTTTTTTGGAGGTAGGGTCTCACTCTAGCTCAGGCTGACCTTGAACTCACTGTGTAGTCTCACACTGGACTTAAATTCATGGTAATCCTCCTACCTCTGCCTCCTGAGTGCTGAGATTAAAGGTATGCACCATGCTCGGCTCCTAATATTTTATTATTATTATTATTATTATTTTATTTGACAGAGAGAAAGAGAGAATGGGCACACCAGGGCCTTCAGCCCCTGCATAACAAATTCTAGATGCATGTGCCATCTCATGCATCTGGCTTATGTGGGTCCTGGGGCAACCAAACCTGGGTCCTTTGGCTTTTCAGGTAAGTGTCTTAACCATGAAACCATCCCTCCAGCCCTTTTATACTTGAGGTTCTTCTTAGTGACCCCAGAGCTTTCAGAGTGCCAACCTAGGATTACAGGTGCACATGGCATCTCCCAGCTGTTCATGTAGGACCTAGAGATTCACACTCCGGCAGCCTCAAGCCCCCTCACGGCCTAATGCTTACACAGTAAGCACACTCAATCACTGAACCACCTTTCTAGCCCTGAAATACACTTTTTAGATAAAAAGAACCTGGGTTGGACATGGTGGTGCATACCTTTAGTCCCACACCTGGGAGGCTGAGGTAGGAGGATTGCTATGAGTTTGAGGCCAACCTGGACTGTAGAATTAATACCAGATCAGTGAGACCCTGCCTTAGAAAAAAAGTTTTGTAAAAAGATGGAGCTTGGAAGTTGTTAACAAAAGTTTGGAAAAAAAAAAAAAAAGATGGAGCTACAGAATTTACTGTCTTCATGGGCTAGAGAGATGGCTCAGCAGTTCAAGATAAAAAGAACCCTAAGAGATAATCAAATGCAGGGCTATTTTCCAAAGAACAATTCAGTGGACATGTAGTATTTATCAATCTTTGTTACAAGAGTGTTTAGGTCCTAACATAGAACTTATGTGCAAATTGAAGCTCAAGACTAAGGCTGGGGAGATGGCTCAGTTGTTAAAGGTGCTTGCTTGTAAAGCTTGCTGGCCTAAATTCAATTACATAGGCATTCCTTTGCAGTGACAAGAGTATCCATACACATACAAACACACCCATGCATGTATGCAAAAAAAAAAAAAAAATTGGGTAGAGTAGTAAAGTAAAGGTAGTAGCATACCTTTAATCCCAGCACTCAGGAGGCAGAGTTAGGAGGACTGCTGAGAATTCGAGGCCACCCTGAGACTACAGAGTGAATTCAAGGTCAGCCTGGGATAGAGTGAAACCCTACCTCAAAAAACCAAAACTAGGATTGAGTCTGAATCTTAGAACTTGGGAGGTGGAGGCAGAAGGATAAAGGTCATCCTCGGCTGGGCATAATGGAGTATGCCTTTAATTCCAGCACTTGGGAGGCAGAGGTAGGAGGATCAGGCTAGCCTAAGAGTACATAATGAATTTCAGGTCAGCCTGAGCTAGAGTGAGACCCTATCTTGAAAAAAAAAAAAAAAAAAAACCCCACATCCTTATATACACAACAAGTTTAAGGCCAATATGGGCTGTATATATGAGGCCCTCTTAAATAAATAAATAAATGAAAGCCAGGTGTGGTGGAGCATGCCTTTACTCCCGCACTCAAAAAGAAGAGGTAGGAGGATTGCCATGAGTTCAAGGTCACCCTGACAGTACATAGTGAATTCAAGGTCACACTGGACTAGAACAAGACCCTACCTCAAAAAAAAAATAAATAAAAGGAAAAGAAAAAAAAGCCTGCAACTATAATTTTGAGACATGTCACTTACTAATTTAATTAATTTGCAGTGCCACAAATCAATCCCTTGACATTACACATGCTAGGCAAGTGCTCTACCATAGTTTGAGTCACTACTTAAGTTTTAGAAATGTCCTTAATATTTTCTTGTTCTCTTACTAGCAAACTCTAAAGTTACGTTTTGAAACTCTGCTCAATGACTGGAGCGAAAAGTCAGCAGTTAAAAGCACTTGCTGCCAGGTGTGGTGGCACACGCCTTTAACCCCAGCACTTGGGAGGCAGAGGTAGGAGGATCACCATCAGTTCAGGGCTACCCTGGGACTACATAGTAAATTCCAGGCCAGCTTGAGCTAGAGTGAAACCCTACCTCGAAAAACAAAACACACACAAAAAAGCACATGCTTACAAAGTTTGCTGACTCCCATTCAATTCCCTGGTACCTACTTAAAGCCAGATGCAAAGTAGTGCAGACATCTGTGATCCCAACTACCGCAAGGGGAGGCAGAACCGCAAGACTCTGAAGCTGAGCATCAGCTAGTCTGACCCTTCCACTGAAGTCTGTAAATGTGCTGTATGAAGAGAGCTTGTCTGTAACACAGACACTTTGACATTGCCCTCTTACTTCCACATGTGTGTCCTGACCTCCACATGTGTGAAAAGCACACACACAAGTGAATAAATTTTTTTACCCAGCTGTAGTAGTTTACTCCTTTAAACCCAACACCGGGAGTGCTTCTTTGCAAAGCCTGGCAGTCTGGGTTTGATTCTCCAGGACACACAAAAAGCCAGACACACAGAGTGGCACATGCATCTGGAGCTCGTTTGCAGTGGCAAGAAGCCCTGGCATGCCCATATTCACTCTTTGTCAAAATAAATATTCTATCACTCTTCTTGCAAATAAACAAATAAAATGTTATTTATTAGTTATTTACTTATTGGTTTTTGTTTTTCAAGGTAGGGTCTTGCTCTAGTCCAGGTGGACCTGGAATTCACTATATAATCTCCTCACAGTGATCCTTCTACTTCTGCCTCCTAAGTGCTGGAATTAAAGGTATGCATCACCACACCTGGCCAGATTTTTTTTTTTTACTTTTTAAAAAAAATTTACTTGCAAGCAGAGAGAGAGAGAGAGAGAGAGAGAGAGAGAGAGAGAGAGACCGACAGAGACAGAGAGAAGGGGTGTGCCAGGGCTTCTTGCCACTGCAAATGAACTCCAGATACATGTGCCCTTCTGGGCATATGGCTTTATGTGGACACTGAGGAATTGAACCCGGGCCTTTAGACTCTGCAAGTGAGAACCTAAATAGCTGAGTCTTCTCTCCAGGCCCTGTTTTTTCAGTATTTTGTATTATTTATTTCTCTGAGAGAGAAAAAGGAAAGAGAGAAAGAAAGAGAGAATGGGCGCAGCACAACCTCTATCCACTGCAAACGAACTTCAGAAGCAAGTGTCACCTTATGCATCTTGTTTATATGGGTCCTGGGGAATCAAGCCTGAGTCTTTTGGCTTTACAGGCAAGCACCTTAACTGCTAGGCCATCTCTCTAGCATGAGTTCCTGTTCTGATATTTTGAGAGAGGGTCTTGCTATGCAGCCCAGGCAGGTTGCCCTTGAACTTGAACATTTTTATGTATGCCTGTATGTGTCCTAGTTTTTTAAAAAATATTTACTTATTTGAGAGAGGGTGAGAGAAAATGTGGGTGAAGAAGAGGCAGGGAGAGAGACAGGAAGAGAAAAAAAGAATGGGCATGCCTGGGTCTTCATCCACTGCAAACAAACTCCAGATGCATGTGCCACCTTGTGCATCTGGGCTACATGGATCCTGAGAAATCAAACCTAGGTTCTTAGGCTTTGCAGGCAAGTGCCTTCCCGGCTAAGCCATCTCTTCAGCCCCTAAAATAATTTTTTTAAAAAATGGAAAAAAAAAAAAAGAATAAGAGAGCTAAGGAGATGGTACTTGATTGGAAATCTTGATGGCCCAAGTTCAATTCCTCAGTACTCATGTGGTGCAGGCATCTGGAGTTTGTTTGAAGTGGCAAATGGCCATGGTGTGCCCATTTTTTCTCTCTCCCCCCCTTGTCAACTTTTTTGAAATTAAAATAAATTCATAAATGATGCTGACTGGCAATATGGTGCCTTTATTCCAAATAAATAAATAAATATTTTTTTTAAAGAACCTATTTTCTCTTTGATTTTGTTAACTTTTACAATCTATTTGGGGCTGGAGAGATGGCTTAGCAGTTAAGCGCTTGCCTGTGAAGCCTAAGGACCCTTTCAGGCTCGATTCTCCAGGACCCACATAGGCCAATACACAAGGTAACACATGCATCTGGAGTTCATTTGCAGTGGCTGGAGGCCCTGGCACACCCATTCTCTCTCTATCTGCCTCTTTCTCTCTCTGTCTGTAGCTCTCAAATAAATAAATGGAAATAAACAAAAAAAAAATTTAAAAACAAACCTTTACTTTGTGTGTATGACCTGGTGTACATGTAAAGGTCAGAGGACAATCTGCAGGTTGTCAATACTCTACCTTCTGAGACAAGATTTCTTGCCACTACAACTTTAAGTTTCAAATTGTAACCAACTCTATGTGGGTGATGGGGAGTAGAACCCAGGCAAACAAGCTTGTATAAAATATATCTATCTCAGAGCTGCAAAGATGGCTTAGCAGTTAAGGTACTTGTTTGAGAACCCTGAAGACTCATGTTCAACTCTCCAGGTGCCACATAAGCCAGACACACAAAGTGATGTAAACATGCAAGATTGCACATGTGCACAAGGGGATGCATTTGTCTGAAGTTTAACTGCATTGATTGGAGGCCCTGGCATGCCAATTCTACCTCTCTCTCTCACTTTAAAAAAAAAAAACAGTCTGGGCTTGCCTCAAAAAACAAAACTTTGTATTTCAGCCAGGCATGGTGGTGCATACCTTTAGTCCCAACACTCTGGAGGCAGAGGTAGAAGATCACTGTTGAGTTCAAGGCCATGCTGAGACAACATAGTGAATTCCAGGTCAGCCTGGGCTAGAGTGAGACCCTACCCTGAAAAACCAATCACACCATCAAACAAAATATATATATTAGAAAGAAAGAGAGACAATAGTATGGGTGCACCAGGACCTCTTGCCACTGAAAATGAACTCCAGATGCACATGCCACTTAATGCATCTGGCTCTACATAGGTCCTAGGGAATCAACCCTGGGTCAAAAGGCCTTGTAAGCAAGTGCCTTTAAACACTGGGCAGATCTCTCCAGTCCTAAAAATCCTTTTTAGTTAAAACAATTTGCACGATAAAACTTGCTATGGAAAGGTACTGGGTAAGGGTAGATGTTATAAAATTTATAAAAGGTTAGTATCTAAATTATTCACAAAAGCCAAAGGAAGGGCAGGACTCCTTACAATGCACTGTTCCAGACACAAAATGGCCTGGATATCCATGCTCTCACACTGCCTGGCACTAACTACTCAAGACCATTATAATAGGAGGAAAAGATGAAGACATAAAAATAAAAGAGAGACTGATAGAGAAAAGTGGGTATGATGGAGAGTGGACTTGTAAAGGGGGAAGTATATGTCGGGAATGATTATCATGGTTTACTGTCTATAATTATAGAAGTTGTCAATAATGAAAAAACATTTTTAAATATTCAAAAAGGGCTGGAGAGATGGCTTAGCGGTTAAGCGCTTGCCTGTGAAGCCTAAGAACCCCAGTTTGAGGCTCCATTCCCCAGGACCCACATGAGCCAGATGGACAAGGGGGCGTGTACATCTGGAGTTCCTTTGCAGTGGCTGGAGGACCTGGCGCACCCATTCTCTCTATATATCTGCCTCTCTCTCCCTCCCCCCCCCCCCCCTCTCTCTCTCTCTCTCTCTCTGTCACTTTCAAATAAATAAATAAATAAATAAATAGAAAGTTTAAAAAAATCTTCAAAAAGATTTGGGCTGGAGAGATGGCTTAGTGGTTAAGGTGCTTGCCTGCAAAGAGTAAGGACCCAGATTTAACACCCTAGGACCCACATAAACTAGATACACAAGGTGGCACATGCATCTGGAATTCATTTGCAGTGGCTAGATGCCCTAGTGCACCCATTCTTTCCTTCCCTCCCTCCCTCCCTCCCTCCCTCCCTTCCTCCCTCCCTCCCTCCCCCCCCTCTCTCCCTCCCTCCCTGTCTCTTCCACTCAAATAAATAAAAATAATATTTAAAAAAAAAATCAAAGGAGTCAGGTCATCAGAAAGTAAATTCTGGCCTGGAGAGATGGATCAGCAATTAAAGGTGCTTGCTTGCAAAACATGAGGGCCTAGGTTTGATTCCCAGAACCTTTGAAAAACCACATACACAAAGTGTTCCTTGTGTCCAGAGTTCAATTGCAGCAGCACTAGGCCCTAATATGCCCATTCTCTCTTTTTCCTCTTTCAATAAACGTTCATACCCATATATTAATGCTACTCTCACTTTTGGTTAGAGAACCTTCTCTTTTCAGTTGGTAGTGACCTCAGGATGACTCAGAAGGCATTATGGTGCTAGGAATAAGTGAAAGAGGAGTGCTCAGCACTGCAATATCTCTATCACACCTTCCAAGGCTCAGGGTCCATTGTGGAAGAGGTGGGGAAAGAATGTAAGAGCCAAAGGAAGGGTAGGACTCCTTACAACATGATCCTCCAGACACAAAATGGCCTGGATATCCATGACCTCACAGTGCCTGACACTACCTACACAAGACCATCATAATAGGAAGAAAAGAACATGACATCAAAATAAAAGAGAGACTGACTGAGAGGGAGAGGGGACATGATAGAGAATGGAGTTTCAAAGGGAAAGTGTGGGGAGGGAGGGAATTACATGGAATATTGTTTATAATTATAGAAGTTGTCAATTTAAAAAAATATATTTTAAAAAAAGATCTCTGTGGCCAGGCCGAGGAGAAGGCACTTGCCTGCAAAGGCTGCTGGTATGGGTTCAGTTCCTCAGCATCCACATAAATCCAGACACATGAAGTAGTTCATACATCTGTGCTTCCCAGTACCCATGAAAAGCTGGATACATAAAGGGGTACATGTACCTGGAGTTTGTTTGCAGAGACAAGAGACCTTGGGGCACTTTCTCTCCTCCCCGACCCCCATTTGTAAGTAAATAAATAAAAATTTTTGTGGCCAAGTCACAGAGAGACAAATAAATATCCAAATAGCCTGTGATAATATAAAATTATTCTAGAGTTGTGGAGATAATCCAATGGTTAAAGGTGCTTTCTTATTTGCTTGCAAAGCCAGCCAGTGTGGATTCAATTCCCCAGTACCCATACAAAGGGACTGTACAAAAGAGTACATGCACACATGACTCCAAAGTGCCTAGGACAACAGAGGTATAGCCAAGGATGACTTTGAACTTCTGATCCACTTGTCTCCAACTCCCACATGAGTGGTGAAAATTTCAGATGTGTATCATCACTCCTGGTTTTATGTAGTGCTAGAGTTCAAAACTTGCACATTCTAAGCAAGCATTCTACTAACTGAGGTACATTCCCAGCACATGTGTACATTTTCCACTGTTTATTTCTTTGCTTCCTTCTTTTTCTTGTATGTGCATGAGTGTGTCTATATAGTGCAAACACAGTGTGCATGCAGGTGCACATCCTGTGTGCAAGCATGCAGAGAGCAGAGGACAACATTGGACTTCCTCCTCTATTATTCTTTTGCTTCATTTACATGAAACAAAGTCTCTCACTGAGCCGGGAACACTGAGTCTGGAGCTACTGTTTACATTCAGACTGGCTTACTAGTGAACTCCAGTGATTCTCCTGCCTATGCCCTGCTCAGTGCTCAAGTTGCCAGGCTTTTTAAGTGCTTGCTAAGGATCAGATTCAGGTCCTTATGCTTTCGCAATAAATGTTCTTACCACCGAGCCATCCCCATAGCCACTCCCCCTTCCAACATATCTCTCTCTTTCTCTCTCTCTCTTTTCATGAGACAGGGTATCCCAGGCTTCACCCTGGGAGGCAGAGGTAGGATTGCTTTTTAAGAGGTCAGCCAGTGCCAGTGTGACATCCTACCTTGAGGGGGAAAAAGTGCTTTCTCGGAAAGCCTGCTGGATAAGGTTAAATTTCCATATAAAGCCATTTGCAGGAATGACTTATTTGCAATAGCAAGATTCTTTCTCAATAAAAGGTGGAGCACAGACATCTGCTTGGACCTCCAAATATGCACTGTGGCACCTGCAGGCCCATAAACACACTAAATAAACACACACACTAAACAAACAAATAAGTAGGTTTTGGTGGTGCACACCTTTAATCCCAGCACTCAGGAGGCAGAGTTCAAGGCCATCCTGACACTACATAGTGAATTCCAGGTCCGCCTAGGCTAGACAAAGATCCTATCTCAAAAAACCACAATAAATAAGGTAAGAGGTAGGAGGGGGCTGAAAAGATGGCTCATCAGTTAAAGTCACTTCCTTGCAAGCATGGAAACATGTCAGCCAGTGTTAAAATGTCCAGCATCCACATAAAGCTGGACACAGGGGCTAGAGCGGTGGCTCAGTAGTTAAGGTGCTTACCTGGAAAACCTAAGAACCTGAGTTTGAATCCCCAGTGTTAACGTGATGCACAAAGTGGTGCGTGCATCTGGATTTGCTTGCAGCGGTTAGAGGCCCTGCCATGCCCATTCTCTTTCTGCTTGCAAATGAATAAAAGTATTTTTTTTAAGCTGGACATGGTGGCACATACCTTTAATCTCGGCACGTGGGAGTTAGTGGTAGGAGGATCACCCTAAGTTCAAGGCCACCCTGAGACTGTAAATTCCAGGTCAGCGTGGGTTAGAGTAAGACCCTACCTGGGGTGGGGGGGGAGCTGGACAAAAAAATTTTACATCCAACTGTCATCCCAACAATGGGAGGTGGGCCCAGGATAATCCAGCTCCCAGGCCAGCTAGACTGGTAAATAAGCAACAGAAAAAAGAAAGACCTGTTTCTATTGTCCCCAAACTTCTAGATTCAGGGTGTGGCAGGAGCGCACATGCACACACAGACACACATTATAAAAAGATCAAGAGAGCGAGCTCCAGGTAACATGGCATCATACTAGCCATACCAAAGCAGCCTAGGGAGGAAAATAAACAGAAACACAGAAAAATAACTCTTCTACCAAAAACTGAAGGTATATAAGTTATTATCAAACAGAGCAGAGAACAAGCGAGACCAAGATCTTCCAGAAAGGAGAAAACCAGCCAGAATCCCACCGAGGCACCAATAGCCATGATTCACAAGTCTGCAGAGGAGCTGCAGGAGCAGAAACCAGGTGATTTTCCACTCACATCAGCCTCCTCACAAAGTCAAGAAACCTGAAGGGGAAGACAGCAGGGACCAGCTGAGCAGCTCCAGTACAATTCCAAACACCCTGCATTCCCATTCCCCAACCATCAGAACCATGAACATCTGGGGAACTCATTCACTCCGGAGCTGTCAGGCACTGAGGGAGATCAAGGTGGGCACTTAGCACTGGTGAGATTGGAAGCCTCTCAAAAGGTACTAGGAATTACTTATACAAAGCCAAATACATAGAACTGCACTGGAAGTGCTAATCTCTCTTTCCATGCTATGAAAGGTTATATATTAAATTTGAATAGTGTATTCTTGGTTGGCATTACCCTTCTCAAATAAACATTATTTTAGTGTTGGCTATTGTTGCCTTTGATGTTTCCTGAGTTTTTAGGGCCTTTGTCTTTTTCTTCTGCCATTATCGGGATCAGGGACTACTGGCCCCAGGCTGACTTGGAACCCATTTCAGATTAGAAATCTCAACCTCCCAGTTGATAGGATTAAGGGTGTGGAGCAACACATACCCTTTGGGACTTTGGCTTTATTAGATTATCTGTTCATTTTTTAAAATTTTTGTTTATTTATTTATTTGAGAGCAACAGACAGACAAAGAGAGAAAGAGGCAGAAAGAGCAAGAATGAGCAGGGCAGGACCTCCAGCCACTGCAAACAAACTCCAGATGCATGTGCCACCTTCTGCATCTGGCTTATGTGGGTACTGGGGATTTGAGCCTTGAACTAGGGTCCTTAGGCTTCACAGGCAAGCCCTTAAATCTCCTAGGCAATCTCTTCATCCCCTTATCTGTTCATTTTAATCACCACACTTGTATAAATACTCTGTGCTGGTTTTAACTGAATGTGTATAATGCTCAATTTAATTTTAAAATTTGCCAGTAATTTGCTTCACCCAGTCTACTACAATATTTGAATAGCAGACAAACCCAAAAATTAAGGTCACTTCTGCTTCTTCTCTTGGAGTGTAAGAGCTACACCTAGCACCTTAAACTCCTACAATGAAGATAATAAAGTTGGATTTACACAGCTAAGGACACTGCACATAATTAAATTAACTCAAGATAGTGGGGCATGATAGCGCATAGCTTAGTTCCAGCACTCGGGAGGCACAGGTAGGAGGATCACCATGACTTTGAGGCCACCCTGAGACAACATAGTGAATTCCAGGTCAGCCTGGACTAGAGTGAAACTCTACATCAAAAAAAAAAAAAAAAAAAAATCAAAATGCAAAAATCTCTACATTGTAATACAAGAAACTCAAAAAAAGTAAGACAACACAACCCCACCAAAAATTATAAATCCAAGTTGGGCGTGGTGCCACATACCTTTAATCCCCGCACTCAGGAGGTTGAAGTAGGAGGATCACCATGAGTTTGAGGTTACCCTAAGACTACATAGTGAATTCCAGCTCAGCCTGGACTAGAGTGAAACCCTACCTCGAAAAACCAAAATAAATAAATAAAATTATAAATCCATCAGAAATGACCTCCAGTGAAACTGCTTTAGATGAAATGCCTGACAAAGATTAAAAAAAAAAAAAGATTATGTTCAAAGAAATCAAAGAAAACACAGGTAACTAACTTAATTAAATAAGGACGTCAATAAAAGACTTGAGTAAGAAAATTGATATAATGAAAAAAATACCAATCAGAAATACTAGAAATGAAAATCAGAGTTAGTGAGATAGAAAACTCTATAGAAATTCTTACCAGTGGGAGAAGGAGAGGACAGAATATCTAAACTAGAAGACCACATGGCAGATCTGATACAGGAAAACAAAGAGAAAGACAAACTAGTAGGAAGTCATGAATGGGAATTTCAAGACATTCGGGACATTATGAAGAGATCAAACATAAGAACTCAGGGCATAGTAGGAGAAGAATTTCACTCCAAAGGCATAACAGGTATTTTCAACAAAATTGTAGATGAAAACTTCCCACAACTAGGGAAAGTGATACCAATACAGATACAGGAAGCATATACAATGCCAAACATACAAAATCAGGAAAGACCCTCTCGCTGTCATATTATGATTAAACTACAAAACACACAAACCAAAGAAAATATATTGAAAGAAGTTGAGAGAAAAATCAAGTCATGTCCACCAGGATAACAGCTGATTACTCACCAGAAACTTTAAAATCCAGAAGGGCTTGGAATGATGTATTTTCAGTTCTGAAAGATAACAACTATCAACCAAGATTACTTTATCCTGCAAAGCTATCCATTCAAATACAGGGAGAAATAAAGACACTCCACATGAAAAGCAGGCTAAAGGAATATATGAAGACTAAACAAGCTCTACAGAAAATACTTGAGTGTGGGGTGGGAGATATGGCTCAGCGGTTAAGGGGCATGCCTGCGAAGCCTAAGGACCCTGGTTTGATTCTCCAGGTCCCACATTAGCCAGAAGACTAACATAATGAATTCCAGGCCAGCCTGGACTAGAGTGAAACTCTACCTCAAAAAAAGCAGAATCCTTCAATTTGTTGCCTCCAAGAAACTCACCTTCCCATAAAAGATGGACACTCTGGATGAAAGGATAGAAGATGGCATTTCAAGCAAATGGGCCTAGAAACCAAGCAGATCCTATCCTAATATCTAACAGGGAAGACTTCATACTAACATTAGTTAGGAAAGATAAGGAAGGTCAATTTCTCTTGATTAAAAGAACACTACAACAAGAAGACATTACAATCCTAAATATATATACACCTAACATGGAGGCTCCCAATTTCATCAAACACTACTAGAACTAAGGTCACAGATAACACCAAACACAGTGTGGTGAGTGACTTCAACACCCCTCTCTCATCAATTGACAGGTCACCCCAGCAAAAAATAAACAGATGCATCTGGATTAAATCAAGTCATAGAACAAATGGACCTAACAGATTATCTACATAACACTTCACCCAAATGCTCAGAATATATATTCTTTTTAGCAGCACATGGAACATTCTCTAAAATAGACCATATGGGCTGGAGAGATGGCTTAGTGGTTGAGCGCTTGCCTGTGAAGCCTAAGGACCCCAGTTCAAGGCTCGGTTCCCCAGGTCCCACATTAGCCAGATGCACAAGGAGGGGCATGCATCTGCAGTTCATTTGCAGAGGCTGGAAGCCCTGGCGCGCCCATTCTCTCTTTCTCCCTCTATCTGTCTTTCTCTCTGTATCTGTCGCTCTCAAATAAATAAATAAATAAATAATTTTTAAAAATAAAATAAAATAGACCATATATTAGGACACAAAGCAAATCTTAAGAGATACAGGAAAACTGAAATAATTCCTTGTACTGTATCTCATCACAATGGGATTAAACTGCAAATCAACAGCAAGAAAATCTATAGAGCATACACAAAATCATAGAAACTAAACAATACACTCAGATATAAGTCTGGGTTTCTACAGCCACCTGATCTTTGACAAAATGCTAAAAAGACCCATTGGAGAAATGACAGATAGGAAAACATGATATTTATCAGTAGAAGGATGAAAATATATCCTTCTCTCTCTACATGGATAAGAATTAGGTCCAAATGAATCAAAGAACCTTAATACAAGACCTAAAACTCTGCCAGTGCTAGAGAAAAAAGTAGGAGAAAACCCTTCAATATATTAGTATAGGCAAAGACTTTCTCTGAATATAACCCCAGTTGCTCAGGAAATAAAAACCACTGACCAATGACTAGGACCTCATGAAATTAAAACAGTTTTGTACAACAAAGGACACCGTAAACAGAGCAAAGAGGCAGCCTATAGAATGGGAGAAAATCTTTGCTTGCTATACATCTGACTGAGGATTAATATCTAGGCAAGAACACAAAGAACTCAAAACACTAAATAATAAAAAATCAAAGCTGGGCATGGTGGCACACACCTTTAATCCCAGCATCAGGAGGCAGAGGTAGAAGGATCATCATGGTTCGAGGCCACCCTGAGATTACAGAGTGAATTCCAGGTCAGCCTGAGCTAAAGTGAGACCCTACCTTGAAAAACAAAAATAAAAACAAAACAAAAAGAAATCAAACAACCCAATTTAAAAAATGGGTTATGGAACTACATAAAGAGTTCTCAAAAGAAGAAATACAGGGCTGGAGAGATGGCTTAGCGGTTAAGCGCTTGCCTGTGAAGCCTAAGGACCCCGGTTCGAGGCTCGGTTCCCCAGGTCCCACGTTAGCCAGATGCACAAGGGGGCGCACGCATCTGGAGTTCGTTTGCAGAGGCTGGAAGCCCTGGCGCGCCCATTCTCTCTCTCTCCCTCTATCTGTCTTTCTCTCTGTATCTGTCACTCTCAAATAAAAATAAATAAATAATTTTTTTAAAAAAAGAAGAAATACAGATGACTTATAAACTTCTAAAAAAAATGTTCTACATGCTTAGCCATCAGGGAAATGCAAACTCAAACTACTTTGAGATTCCATCTCACTCCTGTCAGAATGGCTACAATCATGAAAACAAATGACAATAAATGCTGGTGAGGATGCTGAAAAGGAAGGAACCCTTCTACATTATTGGTGGGAATACTATCTGGTCCAGCCATTGTGGAAATGTGTGTGGCGGTTCCTGAGACAGCTAAAATACATCTACCATATGATGCAGCTATAGCACTCCTAGGCATATATCCTAATGACTCTTCTCATTACCTTCAAGACACTTGCTCAACCATGTTTATTGCCACTCTATTCACAACTGCTAGGAAATGGAGCCAGCTTAGATGTCCCTCAACTGATGAGTGGATAATGAAGATATGGCACATTTATACAATGGAGTTCTCCTCAGTGGTAAAGAAAAAGGAAATTTGCAGGGAAATGGATGTATCTAGAAAGGATTACACTTAGTGTGGTAACCCAGGCCTAGAAAGCCAGACGTCACATGTTCTCTCTCATGTGGATCCTAGCTACAAATGATTGGACTTCTATGTGAGTAGGAATAAAACTCAGAAGCAGAGGCCAGTTAGTTAGAAAGGGGATATAAAGGGAATAGAAAGGGTGGGGGGGTGGCACTTAATATGATGGTATTGTATATATGTAAGTAGAAGAACAGATTAATGGGGGTAAAAAGGCCTAAGAGAAATCAGGAGAAGAGACTAAGGAAAGGTGGAGGGAGGACCAATCAAAATCTAAGAGGATATAAATAAGTCATATGGAAAACTACTTTTTTGGACAATGGCACATCCAGCAGCCATAGATAGCTACTAGAACATTTTCAGTGCCAGGGATGGGAGACCTTCCAGTAAGTTGCTTGTCAGGGAAGTCACTGATATCCCTAAAACATTAGAGGCCATTGGTTTCCCAAAAGGAATAGATGGTATGGTGCTTTGATTCAGATGTCCCCCATATACTTAGGTGTTCTGAATGTTAGGTTCACAGCTGATAGAGATTTGGGAATTAACACTTCCTGGAGGCAGTGTATTGTTGGGGGTGGGCTTATGGGTGTCAGAGCCAGTTCCCTCATACCAGTGTTTGGCACACTCCGGTAGCTATTGTCCACCTTATGTTGGCCAAGGGGTGATGTCCACCCTCTGCTCATGCCACTGTTTTCCCCTGCCATCATGGTGCGTCCCCTTGAGCCTGTAAACCAAAATAAACCTCTTTTTCCCACAAACTGCTCTTGGTTGGGTGATTTCTCCCAGCAATGCAAACTTGACTGCAACAGATGGGAAGACCCTAATACTGAAGACTTCACATACTAGGGCTGCAAGGTCATTGAAAAATTCCGCTGGGGGCTGGAGAGATGGCTTAGCGGTTAAGGCATTTGCCTACAAAGAAAAAGGATCCCGGTTCGACGCTCTAGGACCCACATAAACCAGATGCAGAAGGGGGCACATGCATCTGGAGTTTGTCTGCAGTGGCTGGAGGCCCTGGCATGCCCATTCTCCCCCCCCCCCTCTGCCTCTGCCTGTCTCTCAAATAAACAAAGAAAATATATTTTAAAAAGAAAAAGGCATGGTGGCACACACATTTAATCCCAGCATTCAGGAGGCAGAGGTAGGAGGATCAATGTGAGTTCAAGGCCACCCTGAAACTACATAGTGAATTCCAGGTCAGCCTGAGCTTAGAGTGAGACCCTACTTCAAAAGAAAAAGGAAGGAAGGACGGGAGGGAGAGAGGGAGGGAAGAAAGAAAAAGAAATCCTGCTGAAACTGAGCTAAAAACCTCCTCCCTGTAGACCAGCTGACAGAAAGCTGGATAAAGCTATGCTGCATGCAGATCAAGGGGAGAGAGAGAAATCACCAGTGGAGATACTCAACAATGGACACTGCAAGCCTTAAATTTAGCATGCTAGGCCAAATGAGCCAACAGGTGCAATAGTGGCTTATCTGTTATTATAAAAACCAACCGCTCTCTAATTGGTTGGAGACCTGCTCCATGGGAGGGAATAACATCCCTGATACTGAAAACCTACAACAGGGGTAGTCATGAGCTCTATGAATATAATGTCTTCTGGTGTCTGGCTAAATGTATATACTATGCTTACCAAACTGATCAGTAAGCACTTCTCTTAATGTTAATACCCGTTTATTAATGCTACTCTCACTTTTGGTTAGAGAAGCTTCTCTTTTCAGATGGCAGTTACCTTGGGATGACTCAGAAGACACCATGGTGCTGAGAAGAAGTGACAGAGGAGTGCTCAGCACTGAAATGTCTCTCTCATGTACACCTAACAAGGCTCAGAGTCCACTGCAGAAGAGGTGGCAAAAAGAACAGACTAGCCAAAGGAAGGGTAGGACTCCTTACAACATGCTCCTCCAGACACAAAATGGCCTGGATATCCATGATCTCACGGTGCCTGACACTACCTACAAAAGACGATCATAATAGGAGGGAAAGATGATTACATCAAATGAAAGAGAGATTGAGAAGGGGAGGGGATATGATGGAGTTACAAAGGGGAAAGCTGGGGGAGGGAGGGAATTACCATGGGTTAATATCTACAATTTTGGAAATTTTCAATAAAAACAAAATTATTTTAAAAAATTAATCAAGCATGCAGTTCAATGGGAAAAAGAGAAAGCACCAGTGAAGATACTCAACAGTGGACACTGCAAGCCTTATATGTGGCCAGCCAGGCCAAATGAGTCAACCGGTACAATAGTGGTACATCTGTCATGGTGGAAACCAACTGCCCTCTAATTGGACTGGAGGCCCACTCCATGGGAGGGAATACATCCCTGACACTGAAAACTTAAAACAGGGGTAGTCATGAGCCCTAGGGGTGAAATGTTTGCTGCTGTTTGGCTAAATGTATATACTAAGCTTCTCAAATTGCCCAGTAAGCACTTCTCTTAATTTTCATACCCTTATATTAACGCTACTCTCACTTTTGATAGAGATGCTTCTCTTTTCAGATGGCAATGACCTTGGGATGACTCAGAAGGCATCATAGTGCTAGAAAGAAGTGACCAGAGTGCTCAGTATTGAAATATTACACCTTCCAAGACTCAGGGTCTATTGCAGAAGAGGTAGCAGAAAGAATGTAAGAGCCAAAGGAAGTGTAGGAATCCTTACAACATGCTCCCCCCCAGACACAAAATGGCCTGGATACCCATGACCTCACAGTACCTGACACTACCTACGTAAGACCATCATAATAGGAGGAAAAGATCATGACATCAAAATAAAAGAGAGACTGATTGAGAGGGGAAGAATGAAGTTTCAAAGGGGAAAGTGGGGGGGGGGAGGGTATTTCCATGGGATATATTTTTATAATCATGGAAGTTGTTAATAAAAAAATTTTTTTGAAAAAAACATCAATCAAAAAAACAAAAAGATCAACAGCTCTGATATAACTATGCAACAATATTTCATTCCACTGTATAATCTGTTTCATTTCTCTCCTACCATTTAATTGAGGACAAGTGCAAATGAAAGGAAGAATTTTTTTTGCTTGTTTTCAAGGCACGGTCTCACTCCAGTTCAGGCTGACCTGGAATTCACTATGTAGTCTCCGAGTGGCCTCCAACTCTAAGCAATCCTCCTACCTCTGCCTCCCAAGTGCTGGGATTAAAGGTGTGTACTTTCATGCACAGCTAGAAAGTACATTTTGAACCCTCTCCAGGTGTAAGTTTCCCCAGAATACTGTACTTTCCAAATTTGCCTTCCCTCAGTCTCTCCTAATCAAGTTTCCATTCATTAGTCTAACAAAGTGTACCTTTTCTCATGTCTTTCTTAGGTTTTTGTTTGTTTGTTTAAGGAGAGAGTTCTTTTTTGGGGGCTGAGTCTCACTCTAGCACAAGCTGACCTGAAAGTCATTCTGTTGCCCAGGTTGGCCTAAAACTCACAAGAATCCTCATAAGTGCTGGGATTACTGGTTTGCACCATCACACCAGTGCCAGCATTATCTATCTATCTCTATCTCTATCTCTATCTCTATCTCTATCTCTATCTCTCCCCCCGCTCTCTCTCCTTGGTTTTTCAAGGTAGGGTTTCTCTGCACCTAGGCTAACCTGGAATTCACTCTATAGTCTCAGGGTGGCCTCAAACTCACAGTGATCCTCCTACCTCTGCCTCCCGAGTGCTGGGATTAAAGGTATGTGCCACCATGCCTGGCTATCCTCTCTTTTTTAAAAGTGTTTATCTGTGCAGTCATGTGTGCATTCGTGTGCATGCATGTGTGTGTGTGTGTGTTGATGCAGTAGGACCTCTTGCCACTGCAAACAAACACCAGGTGCTTTTGTCACTTTTTGGGATGGCTTATGTGTGTGACTTGAAAGTTGAACCCAGGCAGATGGGCTTTGTAAGAAAGCATCTTTAACCACTGAGCCATCTCACTTTGGCTCCAGCTGATCAGGTACTCATTCTGTTACCATCACACCCAGCTTTTTTTCTCATTTTTCCAAAACCACATAAAAAATTAAATTTACAGAATACCAATTTGTTTAAAGCATCAACTAGACTGGAGGGATGGCTTAGCAGTTAAGGCGTTTGCTTGCAGAGCCAAAGGACCCTGGTTCCATTCCTCAGGACCCACATTAGCCAGATGCACAAGGGGGCACATGTGTCTTTAGAGTTTGTTTGCAGTGGCTGAAGGCCCTGGTGTGCCCATTCTTTCCCTCCCTCCATCCCTCCCTCTATCTCTCTCTCTCTCCTCCTTCTCTTTAAATGTCAAATACATAAATAAAAATAAAATAAAAAAGAAAGGAGTTCTAGGCCAGCCTCATCTACATAGTGAATTTGAGGCTATTCTGGGCTACATGAGACTCTGTTTCAAGAAAGTCAAAACAATAAATAAATAATAAAAGCATCAGTTCATTCCAAATTTATTAACAATGAAAAGGTTCTTAAGCGTTTCTTTAAATTTATCTCCTAAGTGGCTGAAAGTAGTGCTCATAAAGCCTGCTGGCCTGGGTTCAATTCCCCAGCACCCATGTGAAGCCTGACACACAGTGATACAGGCATCTGGCATTAGAATGAAGCAACAAGAAGCCTTGGTGTGCATATGCACACACATCTACATATGCAAATAAATACAAATTGTTAAAATCATCACTATCTACTTAAACAGTAGTTCTCTTATGTCTTAACAGTACCATACTTTCTATTTACAAATATATATACATATATGCATATATATATATATACATATATATACACACACACACACACACACACACACATATTTCACTACACATTTATTAGGCTATAATAAAGACCTTGCCAAAAAAAAAAAAAAAAAAAAAAACCCACTGTATTAAAGAAGTATTTTTAGCATCAACTGATTCTTACTTTGCTTCAGTTTGTGGAAATCACTGACTCTGTCCTTGGTGGCCTGCTTCAGTACATCTGTTTGAATTTTGGGTTCTCTCACCAAGTTTGAATCTGGAATTAAGTGCTGAAGAGGATTGGAAGGGTTCTGTTTGGACATACCAGGATTTCCATTGTGGTTTACATGTGAACCTGTGGTATAAAAATATCAATTAAAATAATGTAATTCTTTAACACAGAATTTCATATGATCTGCTTTCGGTAAGAAAAAGAAACAATTCTATCATTAACTACTCATACAATTGTTTAAGCTTTACTCTAATTTCTTTAATAAAACTTTTTTTCTTTTTAGTTTATTTTTATTTTTTTGAGGTAGGGTTTCACTCTAGCTCTGGCTGATCTGGAATTCACTATGTAGTCTCAGGGTGGCCTTGAACTCATGGTGATCCTCCTACCTCTGCCTACTGAGTGCTGGGATTAAAGGCATGCACCACCACGCTCAGCTTTTTTTTTTTTTGGATTTTTAAAAAATATTTTTATTTATTTGTAAGGAGGGAGAGAGGGAGGGAAGGAAGGAAAGGAAGAGGGAAGAAGAATGAATGGGTGTGCTAGGGCCTCTAGCTGCTGCAAATGGACTCCAGATAAATGTGCCACTTTATGCATCTGGCTTTACGTGGGTAATGGGGAATCAAACCTGGGTTGTTAGTCTTTGCAAGCAAATGCCTTAACCACTGAGACATCTCTCTAGCCCTCTTTTAGGGTTGTTTTTTTTTTAAATGTATTTATTTAAGACAGAGAGACAAAGACGTAGACAGACAAAGAATGAGTATGGGCCCACCAGGGCTTCCTGCCATTGTAAACGAATTCCAGATCCATGTGCCACTTTGTGCATCTGGCTTCACATATGTACTGGGGAACTGAACCCAGGCAATCAGGCTTTTCAAACAGTGACTTTAACCACTGAGCCAGAAAGAGAAAGAGACACAGAGAGAGAGAAAGAGAGAGAGAGAGAGAGAGAGAGAGAGAGAGAGAGAAAATGGGTATGCCAGGGCCTCCAGCCACTGCAAACAAACTCCAGATGCACTTACCATCTTGTGCACCTGGCATACATGGGTCCTGAAGAATTGAACCTGGGTACTTTGGCTTTGCAGGCAAGTGCCATAACATCTAAGCCATCTCTCCAGCCTTTTTAAAAATTTGTTTTGAAAGAATAAAGTTTACTTCAAAGTAAGAGATAAAGAAAACAAATAGCAGGTTCCTCCAGGAGAAGGGGATTCTAGAGATGGAAATTCCTTCTTCTATAAAATCTTGAAACCAATGTTTAATTTCAATTGTGGCATATTAATTAATCATCCCTAGGTGAGTACTTCAACTACTGACTATAAGCTTACACAGCAAAGAAATATATAGCAGAAACCCAAAGATTTGGGTTGGGGAGATGCTTCAATGGTTAAAGGCACTTGCTTGAAAAACCTGCTGACCAAGGTTTGATCCCTGGTACCCATATAATGCCAGATGCACAAAGTGGCAGATGGGCTTAGAGTATGTTTACAGCAGCAAAACACCCTGGTATGCCCATCCCCCACCTCTCTAAATAAGCAAATAAATAAATAAATAAATAAAATATAATAAAAAAATAAAATATATTTTTTAATAAAGAAATGCAGGGCTGGAGAGATGGTTTAGTGGTTAAAGCCAAAAGACCCTGGTTCAACTACCTAGGATCTACATAAGCCAGGTGCACTAGGTGGCACATGCATCTGGAGCTCATCTGCAGTGGTTGGAGGCCCTGGTGTGCCCATCCTTCCTCCCTCCCTCCCTCCCTCTCTCTCTCTCTCTCTCTGAAAAAAATTAAAATATTTAAAAAAAGAAAGAAAAAGAAAACAAACACAAAGAATAATATAGCACCAATCCTCATTTCTCTACCTGCCTCCAAACTCCACAGTGCTGTCAGAAATCTCTAAAGCCCAGTAGGCTTTTGACATTTTTTATATCAATGTCACCTTTATCTGTATAATGACAGTTGTTAACTACTGGTTCACAGTAGTATGTCCTTTACATAACCACTCTCTATCACACACAAACCCTCTTTTCTCATCAGTCTTTTTTTTTGTTTTTTGTTTTTGTTTTTCCTTTGAGATAGGGTATCCCTCTAGCTCAGGCTGACTTGGAATTCACTATGTAGTCTCAAGGTGGCCTCAAACTCATGGCTATTCTACCTCTGCCTCCCAAGTGCCGGGACTAAAGGCATGCACCACCATGACAGGATTGGTGTTTTGTTTTGTTGTTGTTTTTTCAGGATAGCGTCTCACTCTAGCCCAGGCTGGCCTGGAACTCATTCTTTAACCTCAGGCCAGCAATAAGAAGCCCTGGTGTACCCAATCTCTATCTGTCTCCCTCTGTGCTTGCAAATAAATAAACCAAAATATAAATTTAAAATCTATTTGGGCTAGAGTGATGGCTTAGTGGTTAAGGCATTTACCTGAAAAGCCTTAGGACCTAGGTTTGATTCCCCAGGACCCACATTAGCCAGATGCACATGGGTCTGGAGTTCGTTTGCAGAGGCTGGGAGCCCTGGTGCGCCCATTCTCTCTCTCCCCCTTTATCTGTCTTTCTCTCTGTGTCTGTCGCTCTCAAATAAAAATAAATGAATAAATAAAAAAGTCTGGAGAGATGGCTGAGCAGTTAAGGCACTTGCCTGCAAAGCCTTAAGACCCATGTTCGATTGCCCAAGTAAGCCAGATACACAAAGATGACACAAACACAAAGTTGTACATGCACACTAGGTGGCACAAGCATCTGGAGTTAATTGCGGTGACTGAGGCCTTGGAGCACCAATTCATATTCTTTCTCTAAAAAAAATAATTCTTTCAAAGGAATTGAAATGATAGTCAAGGTATTTTCAAAAACTCTACTCAATTAAAAAAACAAAACAAAACACTCTAGAGTCTGGCATGGTGGTGCTCACCATGAGGAGGCAGAGATAGGAGGATCACAATGCGTTCAAGGCCAGCCTAAGACTACATAGTGAATTCAAGGTCAGCCTGGGCTAGAGTGAAACCCTACCTCAAAAAGCAAAAGAAACACCTCTAGACTCATATAACCTATGTGCTAAGTTCTAGCAAACTTTCAGAAGAGATTTAATTTTTTTAATGGTTTTTCGAAGTAGGGTCTGGCTCTAGTTCAGGATGACCTGGAATTCACTATGTAGTCTCAGGCTGGTATTGAACTCATGACTATCCTCCTACCTCTGCCTCTCAAGTGGCAGGATTAAAGATGTGTTACCACCACCTGGTAAAAATAATTTTTTAAAAAAGAAAAAATAGGAGCCGGGAATAGTGGTGCATGCCTTTAATCCCAGCACTTTGGGAGGGAGAGGTAAGAGGATTGCCAGACATAATGAATAATGAATTCCAGGTTAGCCTGCACTCAAAAAACAAAAACCCAACACTCAAGAGGCCGAGGTAGGAAGATCACCATGAGTTTGAGGGCACCCTGAGACTACATAGTGAATTCCAAGTCAGCCTGGGCTAGAGTCAAACTTTACCTCGAAAAGAGAGAGAGAGAGAAATAGGGCTGGACAGATGGTTTAGTGGTTAAGATGCTTGCCTGTAAAGCCTAAGGACCCTAGTTAGATTCTCCAGATCCTACGTAAGCCAGGTGCACATGGTGGCACATGCATCTGCAGTTCATTTGCTGGAGGCCCTGGCATGCCCATTTTTCCTCTCTCTCTCTCTAATAAATAAAAATAAAAAAGGAAATCTGGGCATGGTAGTCCATGCCTTTAATCCTAGCACTTGGGAGGCAGAGGTAGGAGGATTGCCCTGAGTTCAAGGCCACCCAGAGAATACATAGTGAATTCCAGGTCAGCCTGGGCTAGAGTGAGACCCTACCTCAAATCCCCCCCCAAAAGGAAAAATATATATTAAATTTAAACAATGAATACTACTTTACTTTGCTATTAAATGACATGTTCTACTCAGTATACAATAATATGTAACCAGTAAATAGGTCCTCGAGTAAAATGCTAAGAATAAAACTTTATACCTGGAGCCATATTTGCTGAAATAGATTGTCCAGTTGGGAGATGAGAGATTGCTTGATGACTTTCATGTGGAGAACCTAAAACAGGGGGCTTCTTTAAAGCTAAGAGGAAAATAAAATAGATCTACATTATTCCCATTGACATTATTTCTAAAAATCAAACAAGTGCATAAATCTTATAATGCTCATTCTAATTTTATAATCCTTATACTCGGCCTTCTGAATCACTTATGATTAATTATTAAATGATACAATGTATACTCCATCATGAATTTTTGGTGATTAATAAATCTGATTTGAATGTAAGCTCCATTACAAGACTAAGTCTGCCCTGTTGAACACCATATTCTCAACATCTATAATACTGCCTGGCACCTAACAGGCTCTCAACTTAGACCTCAAAGGTAAATATCTTCAGATGCAATGACTTGTGACAGTGAAACCTTTACATAGTGCAAATAAAAACTGGTAATTGAATTTGGCCTCAATATCCAAGACGCAGTACCTACACAAGACCTTCATAATAGAATAAAAAGAAGATGACATCAAATTTAAAGAGAGACTAATGGAGAGAGGGAGTGGATATGACAGACAGAAGAGTTATGAAGGGGAAAGTAGGGGAGGGGAGGGGAGGGAAATACCATGGTTTGTTGTTTTTAAGTATAGAAGTTATCAACTAGAAGTATATAGTTTAAAAAAATAAAAATAGAAAAATGTGCTTGAAGTCCTAGCTAAAGCAGTAAAACAAGGACACATAAAAAAATTGGTAACTGCAGTGAAAACTGTGCTTCCTTCAGTTGCTTTAATTTTTATTTTTTTTTATTTTTTGAGGTAGGGTCTTACTCTAGCCTAGGTTGACTTGGAATTCACTAGTCTCAGGGTGGCCTCAGACTCAAAAGTGATCCTCCTACTACCTCTGTCTCCCCAGTGCTGGGTTTGAAGCCATGCACCATCATGCCCAGATACTTTTTTTTTTTCCAAGTTAGGGTCTCGCTCTAGCTCAGGCTGACCTGGAATTCACTATATAGTCTCAGAGTGGCCTTGAACTCACAGTGATCCTCCTACCTCTGCCTCCCAAGTGCTAGGAGGATCACTGATAGTCTGAGGAGACACCCTGAGTCTACGGGATGAATTCCAGGTCAGCCGGGGCTAGTGGGAGATCCTAACTCAAAAATAAATTATACTTATTTATTTTTGAGGTAGGTCCTCACTCTAACTCAGGCTAACCTGGAATTCATTCTGTAGTCTCAGGGTAGCCTCAAACCAATGATGATCCTCCTACATCAGCATGTCAAGTGGTGGGATTAAGCCGAGCGCAGTGGCATACACCTTTAATCCCAGCACTTGGAAGGCAGAGGTAGGAGGATTGCAGTGAGTTCAAGGCCACCCTGAGACTACATAATGAATTCTGGGTCAGCCTGGGCTGCAGCAAGACCTTACTTTTGAGTGAGAGCAAGAGAGAATGTATGGATGTGCTAGGATCTCTTGCCACTTCAAACAAACTCCAGACACATGCACAGCCTTGTATGTCTGGCTTAACATGGGAACCAGGGAATCTAACAAAGGCTGTCAGGTTTTACAAGCAAGTGCCTTTAAAACACTGTGTGAGGACTTCCGGTTAAGATGGCGGCGTAGGTACCACGCCAAAGCAGCCTAGGGGGGAAAAAGACCAAAAAAAACTCAGCAAAATACACACTTTTACTAAAAAGTGAGGTGTATAGGAAATTGAGGCGGCAGCGGAGAAGTGGAAGAGTTCCTGAGCATCCAGAGCCTGCACAGGCGGGAACAGCGGCTCCGGGGCGGCTCGGCCACCCGTCGCGGCCGCGGAGCGGCAGAAAACCGCCGGACTCTCGGCTCGAGCCGCAGGACAAGCCAGGTGCGGGATTTTCCCCTCACACCGCGCTCTCCGCAACTCGGGAAACGTGAGGGGAGAACGGCAGCGAGACGGAGGGAGGAGCAGACCGCGAGGTAAAAACACACGTGGAGAAGCGATACAACCAGAGCAGCCGCGGCTCCCTCCCCTCCCCCGCCGCCTGAACCCAGCTCCAGCGAACACAGCAGCGGCCAGGGACCCGGCCACGCCAACTTGGGCTGACAGCGGGACCCAAGCAGGAGCAGAGTTCGGCAGCAACTTCAGCGGCTCCAGCACCGGTACCAGTGGCCCCAGCAGCAGCGGACCCAGGAGCGGCAGCGGTGGCAGATCCCGCAGCAGCGGCTTCGGGGTGAGCAGCGGCGGTGGACACGGCAACGGCAGCGGTGGTGGCTCCGGGGGTGGCAGCTACAACAGCAGCAGAGGCGGCAGCAGCGGCTCAGTTTGCCCCGTAGGAAAAGCAAGTGCCCAGCTCCAGAAATCAGAACAGCAGCCCGACGACCCAGGCAGCAACTTGACTGAGACCACAATCACCCAAGGTAACTGGGATTGCACCAGGGAAGGGTCTCACTTGGTCACAAGCTGACTTGGATACCTCAACAGACCAGAAATCTAAACCTCTTTGTTGATAGAGGATCTGGTCATTATAATAACTACTCTTGCATACATACTCGGGGCTGTTTTTGATGGAATGTGTACAGTGTTTAGTTAAATTTTAGAATCTACCAGTATTTTATTCCACTCAGCCTGCTTGAATACTCCTATAGCAGGGAAACTCAACCCCTAAGAACATCTTTGTAGATACTCTGAGAGTCTTAAGAGCCACACCTAATACCTTAAGGTCCTACCCTGAAAATATATTACATCAAATCAATTGATACAGCTAAGAATACACAGCTAGCTAGAAAATCCAAGCATTAACTTAATCCAAGATGCAAAAATATATACATTATAACACAAGAAACACTAAAAAGCAAGACAATATAAATCCACCTAAATGTATTAATGCATCAGAAATGTCCTCCAGTGAGAAAGAGTTAGAGGAAATGCCTGAGAAAGAGTTCAAAAGAATAATTATAAATATGTTCAAAGAGGTCAAAGAACACATGAAAACAATCAAAGAAGAAATCAAAGAGGAAATCAAAGAGGAAATCAAAGGAATCAAAGAAGAGGCAGGACACCAATTTAATGAAATAAAGAAGGCAATACAAGACATAAATAGAGAAATAGAAATAATAAAGAAAAACCAGTCAGAATTACTAGCAATGAAGAACACAGTTAATGAAATAAAAAACTCTGTAGAAAATCTCACCAGTAGGATGGATGAGGGAGAGGACAGAATATCTAAGCTAGAAGACCAGGTGGCAGACCTAATGCAGTCCAACAAAGAGAAAGACAAACTTATAGAAAAGTATGAGTGGGAATTTCAAGATATTCGGGACACTATGAAAAGATCCAATATAAGAATTCAGGGCATAGTAGAAGGAGAAGAACTCCACTCCAGAGGCATAGTAGGCATCTTCAACAAAATCATAGAGGAAAATTTTCCCCAAATTGGGAAAGAGGTGCCAATACAGATACAGGAAGCCTTTAGAACCCCAGCCAGACAAAACCCAGAAAGAAACTCTCCTCGCCACATTATACTCAAACTTCCAAACACACAAACCAAAGAAAAAATATTGAAAGCAGTTAGAGAGAAAAATCAAGTTACCTACAAAAGCAAGCCCATCAGGATTACAGCAGATTATTCAACACAAACTTTTAAAGCCAGAAGGGCTTGGAGTGATATATTCCAAGTTCTGAAAGATAACAACTGTCAACCAAGGTTACTTTATCCTGCAAAGTTATCCATCCAAATAGATGGAGAAATAAAGATATTCCATGACAAAAGCAGGTTAAAGGAGTATCTGAAGACAAAACCAGCTCTACAGAAAATACTTGATAGAATCCTCCATGCTGAACAAAAGGAAAAGCACACATATAAGGAACCTAGAAAAAACCAGCCATACTCAAATACCAGTTAACTGAAGAGAGCACAGGTAGAACAAGTAACACACACACACACACACACACACACACAAATGGCAAACATAAATACACACCTTTCAATAATATCTCTTAATATCAATGGTCTCAATGCCCCAACGAAAAGACATAGATTTGCAGACTGGGTTAAAAAGCAGGATCCTACAATTTGTTGTCTCCAAGAAACTCACCTTTCTACAAAGGATAGACATTATCTTAGGGTGAAAGGTTGGAAGACGGTGTTTCAAGCAAATGGGCCTAGAAAACAAGCAGGGGTTGCTATCCTAATATCAGACAGGGTGGACTTTAGTCCGAAGTTAGTCAAAAAAGATAAGGAAGGTCACTTTATATTGATTAAGGGCACACTACAACAGGAGGACATTACAATCCTAAACATATATGCACCTAACATGGGGGCTCCCAAATTCGTCAAACAAACACTATTAGAACTAAGGTCACAGATAACACCAAACACAGTGGTGGTGGGTGACTTTAACACCCCACTCTCATCAATTGACAGGTCATCCAGGGAAAGAATAAACAGAGAGGCATCTGGACTAAATGAGGTCATAGAAGGAATGGACCTAACAGATATATACAGGACATTTCATCCAAAGGCTGCAGAATATACATTCTTTTCAGCAGCACATGGAACATTCTCTAAAATAGACCATATATTAGGACACAAAGCAAATCTTAACAAATTCAGGAAAATTGAAATAATTCCTTGCATTCTATCTGACCACAATGGAATTAAACTACAAATCAGTAGCAAGAAAGGCTATAGAGCATACACAAAATCATGGAAACTAAACAATACACTACTAAATGATAAGTGGGTCAATGAAGAAATCAAAAAGGAAATCAAAAAATTTATAGAGTCAAATGATAATGAGAACACAACATACCAAAATCTCTGGGACACAATGAAGACAGTTCTAAGAGGTAAATTTATAGCCTTAAGTGCCTATATTAAGAAATTAGAAAGGTCGCAAGTAAACGACCTAATGCTTCGCCTTAAAGCCTTGGAAAAAGAAGAACAAGGCAAACCAAAAAGTAGTAGACGGGAAGAAATAATAAAGATTAGGGCAGAAATTAATGAAATAGAAACAAAAAGAACAATCCAAAGAATTAATGAAACAAAGAGTTGGTTCTTTGAAAGGATAAACAAGATTGATAAACCCTTAGCAAATCTGACCAAAAGAAAGAGAGAAGAGACACAAATTAATAAAATCAGAGATGAACAAGGTAACATCACAACAGATTCCAGAGAAATTAAAAAAATCATAGGGACATACTATAAAAGCATATACTCCACAAAGTATGAAAATCTGAAAGAAATGGATGATTTCCTTGATCTATATGACCTACCTAAATTAAATCAAAATGAGATTAATCACTTAAATAGACCTATAACAAACATGGAGATCCGAGCAGTTATCAATAATCTCCCAACTAAAAAAAGCCCAGGCCCGGATGGATTCACTGCTGAATTTTACCAGACTTTTAAGGAAGAGCTAACACCATTGCTTCTTAAGCTTTTCCAGGAAATAGAAAAAGAAGGAATCATACCAAACTCCTTCTATGAGGCCAGCATCACCCTGATACCAAAACCAGGCAAAGATAGAACAAAAAAAGAAAATTACAGACCAATCTCCCTCATGAACATAGATGCAAAAATTCTCAACAAAATATTGGCAAACAGAATACAAGAGTATATCAAAAAGATCATTCACCCTGACCAAGTAGGCTTTATCCCAGAGATGCAGGGATGGTTCAACATACGCAAATCTATAAATGTAATACATTACATAAATGGGTTGAAGGACAAAAATCACATGATCATCTCATTAGATGCAGAGAAAGCATTTGACAAAATCCAACATCCCTTCATGATAAAAGTCCTACAGAGACTGGGAATAGAAGGAACATATCTCAATATAATAAAGGCTATTTATGACAAGCCTACAGCCAACATATTACTAAATGGGGGAAAACTGGAAGCTTTTCCACTAAAATCAGGAACAAGACAAGGGTGTCCACTGTCTCCACTTCTATTTAATATAGTTTTGGAAGTCTTAGCCATAGCAATAAGGCAAGAGACACACATAAAAGGGATACAAATTGGAAAGGAAGAGATCAAGTTATCATTATTTGCAGATGACATGATTCTATACATAAAGGACCCTAAAGACTCTACTAGCAAGCTGTTAGAGCTGATCAAAAACTACAGCAATGTAGCAGGATACAAAATAAATACACAGAAATCAGTAGCCTTCATATATGCTAACAACAAACACACAGAGGATGAAATCAGAGAATCACTCCCATTCACAATTGCATCAAAAAAAATAAAATACCTTGGAATAAACCTAACTAAGGAAGTAAAGAATCTATACAATGAGAACTTTAAGACACTCAAGCGAGAAATTGCAGAAGACACTAGAAAGTGGAGAAACATCCCTTGTTCCTGGATTGGAAGAATCAATATCGTGAAAATGGCAATCTTACCTAAAGCAATCTACACATTTAATGCAATCCCTATCAAAATTCCAAAGGCTTTCTTCACGGAAATAGAAAAAACAATCCAAAAATTCATTTGGAATCATAAAAAACCTCGAATATCTAAAATAATACTGAGCAACAAAAAAGAGGCTGGTGGTATCACCATACCTGATTTTAACCTATACTACAGAGCCATAGTAACAAAAACAGCATGGTACTGGCACAAAAACAGACATGTATATCAGTGGAACAGAATAGAGGACCCAGATGTAAGCCCAAGTAGCTATAGCCACCTGATATTCGATAAAAATGCCAAAAATACTCATTGGAGAAGAGACAGCCTCTTCAGCAAATGGTGTTTTGAAAACTGGATAAATATCTGCAGAAGGATGAAAATAGATTCTTCTCTCTCGCCATGCACAAGAATTAAGTCCAAATGGATTAAAGACCTTAACATCAGACCGGAAACTTTGAAACTGCTAGAGGAAAAAGTAGGGGAAACCCTTCAACATATTGGTCTTGGCAAAGACTTTCTGAATACAACCCCAATTGCTCAGGCAATAAAACCACAGATTAACCACTGGGACCTAATGAAATTACAAAGATTTTGCACCGCAAAGGACACAGTGAAAAAAGCAAAGAGGCAACCTACAGAATGGGAAAAAATCTTCGCCAGCTATATATCTGATAGAGGATTAATATCTAAGATATACAAAGAACTCAAAAAGTTAACTAATAAGGAATCAAACAAGCCAATCAAAAAATGGGCTAAGGAGCTAAATAGAGAGTTCTCAAAGGAAGAAATACGAATGGCATATAAGCACCTAAAAAAATGTTCTACGTCACTAATCATCAGGGAAATGCAGATTAAAACTACATTGAGATTCCATCTCACTCCTGTCAGATTGGCCACCATCATGAAAACAAATGATCATAAATGTTGGCGGGGATGTGGAAAAAAAGGAACCCTTCTGCACTGCTGGTGGGAATGCAATCTGGTCCAGCCATTGTGGAAAACAGTGTGGAGGTTCCTAAAGCAGCTAGAGATTGATCTACCATATGACCCAGCTATAGCACTCCTATGCATATATCCAAAGGACTCATCTCATTTCCTTAGAAGTACATGCTCAACCATGTTTATTGCTGCTCAATTTATAATAGCTGGGAAATGGAACCAGCCTAGATGTCCCTCAACAGATGAGTGGATAATGAAGATGTGGTACATTTATACAATGGAGTTCTACTCAGCGGTAAAGAAAAATGAAGTTATGAAATTTGCAGAAAAATGGATGGACCTGGAAAGTATTATACTAAGTCAGGTAACCCAGGCCCAGAAAGCCAAGCGCCACATGTTCTCCTTCATATGGGGATCCTAGCTACAGATGACTGGGCTTCTGTGTGAGAATGAAAATACTTAGTAGCAGAGGCCAGTAAGTTGAAAAGGAGACATAAAGGGTGGAAAAAGGAAGGGAGGAGGATACTTAATAGGTTGATATTGTATATATGTAATTATAATGATTGTAATGGGGAGGTAATATGATTGAGAATGGAATTTCAAATGGGAAAGTGTGGGGGTGGGGAGGGAGGGAATTACCATGGGATATATTTTATAATCATGGAAAATGTTAATAAAAATTTAAAAAAAAAAAAAAAAAACACTGTGAGAGAGAGAGAATGGGCACGCCAGGGCCTCTAAGCCACTGCAAACAAATTCTAGATGCATGTGCCACCTTGTGCATCAGGCTTACCTGGGTCCTGGGGAATTGATCCAAGGTCTGTTGGCTTTGCAGGCAAGTGCCTTAACTGCTAAGCCATCTCTTCAGCCCCTCTAGTCTATATTTTAAAAATAAAATCAGAGCCGGGCGTGGTGGCGCACACCTTTAATCCCAGCACTTGGGAGGCAGAGGTAGGAAGATTGCCATGAGTTCAAGGCCACCCTGAGACTCCATAGTGAATTCCAGGTCAGCCTGGGCTAGAGTGAGACCCTACCTCGAAAAACCAAAAAAAAATAAAAAATAGGGCTGGAGAGATGTTTTAGCAGTTAAGCGCTTGCCTGTGAAGCCTAAGGACCCCAGTTCGAGGCTCTGTTCCCCAGGTCCCACGTTAGCCAGATGCACAAGGGGGCGCACGCGTCTGGAGTTCATTTGCAGAGGCTAGAAGCCCTGGCGCGCCCATTCTCTCTCTCTCCCTCTATCTGTCTTTCTCTCTGTGTCTGTCACTCTCAAATAAATAAATAAATAAAATTTAAAAAAAATAATAAATAAATAAAAAATAAAAAAAATAAGATCAAAGCCGGGCATTGTGGCACACGCCTTCAATCCCAGCACTCAGGAGGCAGAGGTAGGAAGACTGCCATAAATTCAAGGCCACCCTTAAAACTACATAATTAAAGCTGGGCGTGGTGGCACATGCCTTTAAACCCAGCACTCGGGAGGCAGAGGAAGGAGAAGCACAGTGAGTTCGAGGCCACCTTGAGACTCCATAGTGAATTCCAGGTCAGCCTGGGCTAGAGTGAGACCCTACCTTGAAAAACCAAAAAAACAAAATAAACTACATAATTAATTCCAGGTCAGCCTGGGCCAGAGTGAGAACCTACCTTGAAAAAACATTAATAATTTTATATATATATATATATATATATATATATATATATATATATATATATATTTATTTACTTATTTATTTATTTATTTATTTATTTTATGTGCCCCAGTTTTGTTTTTTTTTTTGGAAAGTGGTAACTGCAGAACTTTTTAAAAAATTTTTTTTATTTATTTGAGAACAACCGACAGAGAGAGAAAGAGGCAGAGAGACAGAGACAGAGAGAGAGAGAATGGACGCACAAGGACATCCAGCCACTGCAAACGAACTCCAGATGCATGCGCCCCCTTGTGCATCTGGCTAACATGGGTTCTGGAGAATCGAGCCTCAAATCGGGGTCCTTAGGCTTCACAGGTAAGTGTTTAACCGCTAAGCCATGTCTCCAGCCCCCACCTTTTTTTTTTAAACAAAATTCTTACTATATAGACCAAGCTGGATTTGAATTCATAATCCTTTCTCTGCCATTCAAGTACTGGGACTACAGGCACGTAACACCATGTCTGCTATATAATCTGATTTTTTTCCTAATATTTTATTGTTTATTACTTAGTTATTTGAGAGAGTGATAGAAAGAGAGATTAAGTTGTGAGAGTGCCAGGGCCTCTAGCCACTGTAAACAAACTCCAGATGCATTCACTACTCTGTGCATCTGGCTTTACATGGGCACTAGAGAATCAAGCCTGGGTTTCTAGGCTATTTAAAAAAAAAGGGGTGGGGCTGGTTAAGACAGGTAGCCTGCAAAGCCAAAGGACCCAGGTTCAATTCCCTAGGACCCACATAAGCCAGATGCACAAGGTGGTGTATGTGTCTGGAGTATGTTTGCAGCAGCTGGAAGCCCTGGAGCATCCATTCTCTCTCCTCTCTCTCTCTCACACACACAAATAAATAAAAATAGAAAATTGTGTATTTTATTTATATTTTCCATGACATTTACCTTTCTTCTAAAATGTTAACACAGGGCTAGAGATGGCTTAGCAGTTAAGACACTTGCCTGCAAAGCCAAAGGACCCAGGCTCGACTCCCCAGGACCCACGTAAGCCAGATGTACAAAGTGGCACATGTGTCTGGAGTTCGTCTGCAGTGGCTAGATGACCTGTCATGCCCATTCTCTCTCTCTACCCCTTTAAATTAATTAATTAATTAATTAAAAAAGTCAAATGTTAACACATGGTAATCCTGAGTCAAATGGGCTCACTCTAGCCCAGGCTGACCCAAAGCTCCTATTCCTGCTTTAGACAAAGCAATGTGGATACTTGGAATTATACAGTAAATGGCATATATATGATCTTTTTTCTGTTTGTTTTTGGAGGTAGGGTCTCACTCTAGCTCAAGCTGACCTGGAATTCACTATGTAGTCTCAAAGTGGCCTCAAACTCACAGAGAGCCTCTTCTGCCTCCCAAGTGGTAGGATTCTCTATCACGCCTGGCTAAATGGCCTTTTTAGGTTATCCATTTGTCTACTGAGGACTCCTTGGTTGTTTCAAAATTTGGCAATGAATAACGCTACCACAAACATTCCTGTGTAGTTTAGTGGTGACATTAAGTTTCAAATTCATTCGGATAAAAACCAAAGTACAAGTCAGGCATGGTGGTACACGCCTTTAATCCCAGCATTTGGGAGGCAGAGGCAGGAGGATCTCTGTGAGATTAAGTCCACCTTGAGACTACATAGTGAATTCCAAGTCAGCCTGGGCTAGAGCGAGACCCTACCACAAAAAATAAATAAATAAATAAATAAATAAAATAAAATAAAATAAAATAAAAATGAAGCCGGGCAATGTGGTGCACACCTTTAATCCCAGTACTCGGGAAGCAGAAATAGAAGGATCTCCATGAGTTTGAGGCTGCCCTGAAGACTACACAGTGAATTACAGGTCAGCATGAGCTAGAGTGAGACCCTACCTCAGAAAAAAAGAAAAAAATTCAAAGTATAAATGTTGGATCATATAGTAAGAGCACATACAGTTTTCTAAGAAACTCCCAAGCTATTTTCCAAAGTAGACAACACTTTGCAACAAAAAAGTTCCTGGGGCTTGGGAGATGGCTCAGTTAGTAAAGTGCTTGCCTTGTAAGCATCAGGACGAATGGGGGGGGGGGGGGAACCTACTGCTTCACTTCCTTGCCAGTATTCAGCACTTTCAGATTTCGTTCCTGTTCTATTATTTTTTTTATTTTATTTTTTTTTATTTTTTGATTTTTTGAGGTAGGGTCTCACTCTAGCCCAGGCTGAGCTAGAACTCACTATGTAGTTTCAGGGTGGCCTCGAACTCATGGTGATCCTCCTACCTCTGCCTCCCGAGTGCTGGGATTAAAGGTGTGCACCACCACACCCGGCTTCTATTTTTTTTTATATTGTTTGCTATATACATACATACATACTTTTTATTTTAGAGAATGAGAGAGACGGAAAGGTAATTGGTACTCTAGGGCCTCAGCCACTGCAATCGAACTCTAGACACTTGCACCACCTAGTGGGCATGTGTGATCTTGCACTTGCCTCACCTTTGTGCATCTGGCTTATGTGGGATATGAGTCAAACATGGATCCTTAAGCTATGCAGGCAAGTGCCTTAACCACTAAGCCATCTCTCCAGCCCATCACCTGGTTATTTTTAATGTTATTTATTTATTTAAGAAAGAGAGCTGAGAAAGAGGTAGATAGAGAATAGGTGTGCCAGGGCCTCTAGACACTGCAAACTCAAGATGCATATGCCACCGTGTGCATCTGGATTTATGTGGGTCCTGGGGAATTGAACCTGGGTCCTTAGGCTTCCAGGCAAGTGCCTTAACTACATCATCTCTCCAGCCCTCTGGGTTTTTTGTTTTTTTTTTAATACAATCTCATATAGCCCATGCTGATCTCAAATGTACTATGTACCCAAAGATGACCTTGAACTCCTGATACTCCTGCCTTCAATTCCCAAGTACTATAATTAGTATTGTTCAACACAACTTGCTTTGGATTCTGGCAGTTAGAAAGAGTGTAAAAAGTATCTAATTATACTTTCAAGTTACATCTCCCTGGAGATATGATGTGGAGTATCTTTTCATGTGTCTATTTTCCACCTCCACATGGCTTCTGTAAGATCCAGGTCTTCAGCTCTCCCTTCCCCCTTCCTTTTTGGGTTTTCCAAGGTAGGGTCTCACTCTAGCCCAGGTTAACCTCACAGCAATCCACTATGACAGCCCCCACTTTTTTTTTGGAAGTAGGGTTTCACTCTAGCTCAGGCTGACCTGGAATTCACTATGTTGTCAATCTCAAGGTGGCCTCAAACTCATAGTGATCCTCCTAACTCTGCCTCTGAGTGCTGGGATTAAAGTCTTGGGCTACGAGGCCTGGCTCCATCTCTTTTTAAAAATATTTTATTTATTTTGAGAGAGAGGGTTGCAGATGAATCTGGACCCAACCTTACCCAGCAGGCTTTACAAGAAAGTACTTCAACTGCTGAGACATTTCCCTAGCCACCTCAGTGATATTTAAAATTTGCTTATTTAAAGCCGGGTGTGGTGGTGCATACCTTTAATCCCAGCACTCGGGAGGCAGAGGTAGGTGGATCACCATGAGTTCGAGGCCACCCTCAGACTCCATGGTGAATTCCAGGTCACCCTGGGCCAGAAGTGAGACCCTACTTCAAAAAACAAAACAAAACAAAACCCCTAAAATTTGCTTATTTAGGGGCTGGAGATATGGCTTAGTGTTTAAGGCGCTTACCTGCAAAGCCAAAGGACCTCAATTCAATTCCCCAGGACCCAAGTAAGCCAGATGCACAAGGTGGCACATGCATGTGGAATTTGTTTGCAGCAGCCAGAAGTCCTGGTGCGCCAATTCTCTCTCACACTCTGCCTCTTTCTCCCTCTCAAATAAATAAGAATATATTTTTTAAATTGTTTACTTAGAGCCCGGCATGGTGGTGCATGCCTTTAATCCCAGCATTTGGGAGTCAGAGTTGGAGGATTGCTGTGAGTTCGAGGCCACCCTGAGACTACATAGTGAGTTCCAGATCAGCCTGGGCTAGAGTGATTTTATTTCTTCCTTCGTAATCTGTACACATTTTATTTCCTTTTTCTTGTATTTTCAGTACAATGTTAAAAAGAAGTGATGAGGGCTTGGGAGATCGCTTAGTCAGGTAAAGTGCATTGGAGTTTCATCCAAGGATCCATGCAAAAATGTCAGGTGGGGTTGTGTGTGCTTATACTCCCACCATGGAGGAGACAGAGAAAGGAGGATCCCTAGGGCAAACTGGCTAGCCTAATGAGCCAGTTCCATGATGAGAGATCCAGTCTCAAGTAAACAAAAATTTTTTAAAAAGGATGGAATTCCTAAGGAATAAAACATGAGGCCGTCCCCTGGCCTCCACACACAAACACATACACACAAAAGTAAATTAATAAATAATTAAATCAATTCCTTAAAGAAGTGGTAAAAGGGCACAGCCTTACTTTGTGATCTCAGTGGGAAAGCTTTGAGTTTCTCATCACTAAATATAAAGTTAACAGTAGATTTTTATTTTATTTCATTGCAGACACACTATAATAAGTTGAGGAAGTTTCCTTTTTTAAAAAAATATATTTTATTTATTTATTTATTTGAGAGAGAGAAAGGGGGAGGGGAGAGAGCGAGCGAGCGTGCCAGGGCATCCAGCCAATGCAAACAAACTCTAGACGCATGTGCCCCCTTGTGCATCTGGCTTGTGTGGGCCCTGGAGAATCAAACTGAGATTCTTTGGCTTTGCAGGCAAATGCCTTAACTGCTAAGCATCTCTCCAGCTTTATTCCTAATTTACTGACAGGGGTTTTTGTCTTTTTTTTTGCACTAGTGTCTCACTGTAGTCTAGGCTGACCTGGAACTCACTCTATAGTCTAAGGCTGGCCTTGAATTCACAGTGATCCTCAACTTTTCCAGTGCTGAGATTAATGGCGTGGGCTACATGTCCAGTCTGTTTTTATCATGAACAGAAAAGAGTTCCTTTACTTTAACATTAGCCATACCTACCACTGTCAAGGTTTTCTTTTAGGTTTATACCTTTACATTTTATATTTCAATCTATGATAGATCAACAATTATAACCATGAAATGTTCTTTTTATATAGCCTGGTGGTATAATGGATTAACATTTTTGTTTGCTCGTTTTTACATATTTTATTATTTATTTGCAAGGGGAGAGAGAAAAAGAGAGAGAGAATGGACATGCCAGGGCCTCCTACCACTGCAAACAAACCTCAAGAAAAAAAAAAAAAAAGATTTAAAAAACTTATAAAATAAAGGCTGGCATAGTGGAGCACACTTTTAATCCCAGCACGTGGGAGGCAAAGGAAGGAGAATGAATTTTTAAAACCACTGGATACTTCATTACCTCATAACAAAATCTTGTTCATCTGTTTTTTTCAAATTCATATAATTGCTTCTTTTGTGGGAGGAGAGGGGGTTGAGGTAGGGTCTCTCACTCTAGCCCAGGCTGACCTGAAATTCACTCTGTAGTCTCAGGGTGGCCTCAAACTCACTGCACTCCTCCTACATTGGCCTCCTGAGTGCTGGGATTAAAGGAATGCACCACCATACCCGGCTATGTTTGTTCTTTTGTTGTTGTTGTTTGTTTGTTTGTTTTTATGAGAGAGGGAGGGAGAGAGACAGAGAGAACTGGCATGCCAGGGCCTTAGCCATAGCAAATTCCAGATACATGTGCAATCTTGTGCACATGCACCATTCATGCATACCTTGTGTATCTGGCTTAAGTGGGTTCTTGGGAGTCAAACTTGAGTCCTTAGGCTTCACAAGCAAGTGCCTTAACTGCTAAGCCATCTCTCCAGCCTATTTTTTTTCTAAATATTTTATTTATTTATTTGACAGATAGGGAGGAAGGGGCAGAGAGAGAGAGAAAGGAAGGGGGAAAAGAAAAAGAATGGGAGAGCCAGGGCCTTTGGCCACTGCAAATGAACTCCTGACACATGTGCTACCCTATGCATCTGGCTGACATAGGCTCTGGGGAGTTGAACTTGGGTCCTTAGGCTTCACAAGCAAGTGCCTTAACTGCTAAGCCATCTCTCCAGCCCTTTTAAAAAAAAAAAAAAATTATTTATTTATTTGAAAGAGGGAGAGAAAGGGGAAGGGGCAGAGAGGGAATGTGTACACTAGGGCCTCTAGCCACTGCAAACAAACTCCAGACACATGTGCCACCCTGTGCATCTGGCTTACATGGGCACTGGGGAATTGAACCTGGGTCCTTAGGCTTCACAGAGAAGTGACTTAACCACTAAACCAGCTCTCCAGGCCCCTTAATTTACATGTGTGTGTACATCTATATATAATTTATTTAAGAGACAGGGGCAGATAGAAAAAGAATGGGTGTACCACAACTCCAGATGCATATGCCACCTTCTGCATCTGGCTTTACATGGTTATTTAAGGAATTTAACCCAAGTCCTTTGGCTTTGCAAGCAAGCACCTTAACACAACTAAGCCATCCCTCTTTATTCTTACTTTGTTTATTTGTTTTTGGTGTTTCAAGGTAGGGTCTCACTCTAGCCTAGGCTGACCTGGAACTCACCATGTAGTCTCAGGGTAACCTTGAACTCACAGCAACCCTTCTACTTCCGGAGTGCTAGAATTAAAGGCATGAGCCACCACACTCAGCAAGAAATTCTGTTTTAAAAAGTCTTTGCAATTGGGCTGAGGAAATGGCTTAGTAGTTAAGGCGTTTGCCTGTGAAGCCACAGTTTGATTCCCCAGGACCCATATATACCAGATGCACAAGGGGGCACATGTGTCTAGAGTTTGTTTGCAGTGGCTAGAGGCCTTGGCATGCCCATTCTCTCTCTCTCTCTTTCTAAAATAAATAAGTAAAAATACATTATATATATAAAACCACTAAAAAATACATATATAATTTTTTACTGTTTTTTGTTGTTGTTTTTAGAGATAAGGTAGGGTCTCTCTCTAGGTCAGGCTGACCTAGAATTCATTATGTAGGCCCAGGATGGCCTTGAACTCACAGGAATCTACCTACCTCAGCATACTGAATGCTAGGATTAAAGGTGTGCACCCCACAGCTGACTCATTTTTATTTATTTATTTGCAACCAGAGAGAGAGAGAGAATGGGCATGTCAGGGCCTCCAGTGGCTATGCCACTGTGCATCTGGCTTTAAGTGTGTACTGGAAAGTCAAACCTGGGTCATTAAGGCTTTGCAGATAAGTGCCTTCACTACTGAGCCATCCATCTTTCCAGGCTAGCACCTATAGCTTTTTGTATTATTTTTTTACCTGTAGCTTTAAAAGGTCTTACCCAGAAAGAAATTGGAAGTAAAGCATGTTGATACATTTATAATCCCAGCAATAAGAAGGCTAAAGAAGGACAATTCTAACTTCAAAGCTAACATGAACTATATAGCAAGTTCAAAGCTATTTGGGCTACATAGTGAGACCCTGTCTCAAAACAATAAAACAGAGAGTGATGCTGGGCATAGTAGCCCATACCTTTAATCCCAGCACTCCAGAGGTAAAGGTAGGAGAATTGCTGTAAATCTGAGTTCAGCATGGGACTACAGTGGGTTCTAGGTCAGCCTAAGCTAAAGTGAGATCTTATATCCAAGAAAAAGAGAAAGAAAGAGAATATGAGGCTACATGAAAATAATATAATCACTCTAGTTCAATTCTCTGATAATTTTCACTTACCAGCGGGAAAATCGTCAGCTTTTGCTAGGTCATTCTCTTCTATTCCAGGCATGCCTGCATCACCAATTCGTTTGATTTGTTCTGCCCAAGCAACAAAAAGATATTCTGTATTTCTTTCTCATATAATTGTAAAATGTTTTAAAGTAAAGTAAAATATCAGTTTTTAAATCATGGGATACATTAAGTAAACACAGTTTAACTAAAATCATTTATTTCCTCCCTTCTTTTTTTTTCCTTTTATTTCTTAGTCAGGGTCTAACTCTACCCAGGCTGAGCTGAAACTCACTCTGTAGCCCAGGCTGAGCTGGAGTTCATAGCAATCCTTTTACTTCATTCCTCCAAGTGCTGAGATTAAAGGCATAAACCACCACAACTGACAATAACATCCACATTTTTTTTTTCGTTTTTGACAAGGTAGAGTCTTGCTCTAGCCCAGGCTGACCTGGAATTCACTATGCAGTCTCAGAGTGGCCTCAAACTCACAGCAATCTTTCTACCTCTGTCTCCTGAGTATTAAAGGATTAAATCCTGGGATTAAAGAGGTGGGCCACCATGCTCAGCTTTGGAATCCAAATTTTATTTATTTATTTATTTATTTATTTATTTATTTATTTTTGGTTTTTCAAGGTAGGGTCTCTCTCTAGCCCAGGCTGACATGGAGTTCACTATGTAGACTCAGGGTGGTCTTTTTTTTTTTTTTGGGGGGGGGGGTTTTCAAGGTAGGGTCTCGCTCTGGCTCAGGCTGACCTGGAATTCACTATGTAGTTTCAGGGTGGCCTCGAACTCTCAGCGATCCTACTACCTCTGCCTCCCGAGTGCTGGGATTAAAGGCGTGCGCCACCACACCCGGCCTCAGGGTGGTCTTGAACTCAACAGCGATCCTCCTACCTCTGTCTCCCAAGTGCCAGGATTAAAGCCGTGTGCCACCACACCCAGCAGAATCCAAATTTTAAATAATACTTAACAATAATTAGATACTTAATTACAATCTGAACTCAAATCCAATGTCCTTATAGTTTTGTGATATGTAAATTTTACTGTTTAGAAATTTTATTTCAAAATTATTTACTCAGAGACTTCAAATTCACACTTTAAGATTATTGTCCAGGACAAGGGTTATTGTTATTATTCCAGAGTTCATTTAATAATTTCAGTACTAAAAATGTAATTTGCTTAGAGCTCATATCTCAATTACAATTTTTATCTGACTTAGATTGAACCATAGGATAAGAGATAATTGAGTTCAGTGTATAGACATACAGCATTTTGGAACACTTCACAGCTCAAAAGTAAGTAAGTGACTGCTGTGGTACATTAGAGCACCTTCATGACTTTAGGATGAAGCATGTAGAGGAACTTTCCTGGGAAAGGTAATTTGTGTGTGCTTTGGCATAGTACTACAATTTAAATGGTCACTGTGTTTCTTGCATTTGTTTTACAATAAGTTCTATTGTATTAAAGTATAAGTTAAAACAAAAATAAATAAATAAATAAAATCCAATGTCTTTATGACAGAAAATACTTCGAAATGAGAACAGGTTTAATTTCCTATTAATACAAAATAAAATAATACCTTTCCCATGTGGAATATGATTACTTGAGGGTTCCTCATTTGCAGCATTCTCAGCTATGTTTGGAATATTGTTAGGTATTACATGATCATTTATACCCAGTTCTTTTCCATCATTTGATTGAACCTTGGGGACCTCCTGCTGTTGGATAAAGATTTGTTAACAGTAAGTACTTTTCAGTTCAAATTGTTAAACCATTGATATAGGTATTATGAGTTCTATAAACAGTTTACCTTTCAAAACATACTATGACTTCAAATTCAGAAGACCTGAAGATATGAGATAAACTCAGTTTTTTTTAAAATTGTGTTTGTGTGTGTGTGTAGGTGCATAAGTGTCAAGGTGCATGTGTGGAGATCTGAGGACAACCTCAGGGTATCTGTCCTCTCTTCAAGGCAGGGTCTCACTCTAACTCAGGCTAACCTGGAATTCACTATGTAGTCTCAAGGTGGCCTAGAACTCACAGGGATCCTCCTACCTCTGCCTCCTGAGTGCTGAGATAAAAGGTGTGTGCCACCATGCCCAGTTTCTTTTCACTTTGTTTGAAACAGGGTCTCCCTTGTTGTTGTTTTGTTTTTGCTGCCTTTTTATGGGCCAGCCTAGTTGGGCCTGAGTTTCTGGATTCTCCTAGCTATACCTCCCAATGTCATAGCTGTGTTGAGATTATAGACACACATGTACCACTTTGCATCTGCTTTTCGTGGGCACTGGGAAACTGAACTTGGGCTATCAGGCTTACAATTAAGCACTGTTAGCCATTGAGCCATCTCCCTAGTCCCTTTTGTTCAGTTATTACAGTTGGTGTGAAATCAGAAAACAATTTTTTAAATTAAATTGAATTATTTGAAGAGTATGTATGTATGGGTACGCCAGGGTCTCCTGCCACTGCCAAAAATAAATAAATAAATAACCTGCAGATGCATGTGTTACTTTGTGTGTTTGGGTTTTACATGGGTCACTAGGCTTCACAAGTAAGTGCCTTGAATCACTGAGCCACTTTGTTTTTTAACTCAAAGTCATGATCCTCCTACCTTAGCTCCTGAGGATGGAAATACAGGCATATGCCACCATGCCCAGATCAAAGCACTTCAAAAAAGTATTTATTTAAGAAAGAGAGAGAGCAAGGAGCAAGGATGGCCACGCCAGGGCCTCTTGCAACTGCAAACAAACTCCAGATCCATGTGCCAACTACTTTACAAGGGCATTGAACCTGGGCTGTCAGGCTTTACAAGAAAGCATCTTTAGCGGAGCATGGTGGCACACACCTTTTATCCCAGCACTAAAGAGGCAGAGGTAGGAGGATCGCATTGAGTTCAAGGCCACCCTGAGACCACATATTGAATTCTAGATCAGCCTGGACCAGAGTGAAACCCTACCTCGAAAAACCAAAAAAAGAAAAAGAAGACAGCACCTTTATCCATTGGGCCATCTCTCCCAAAACTAACACTTCTTCCCCCCACCCCAGCCCAAGTAGAGTTTCATTCTAGCCCAGGCTAACCTGGAAACCTGGAATTGGAATTCACAACGTATTCTCAGGCTGGCCTCAAACTCACTGTGATCCTACCTTTGACTCACACCTGGCTCAAAACTAACACTTTGTTTTTTGGTTTTTTGAGGTAGGGTTTCACTCTAGCTCAGGCTGACCTGGGATTCACTAAGTAGTCTCAGGGTGGCCTTGAACTAACAATGATCCACCTACCTCTGCCTCCCAAGTGCTGAGATTAAAGGCATGCACCACCACACCCAGCTAAAACTAATACTTCTAAAATAATATCTAATATCCAATTATAGGAAACGGCCTAAAAGATTAAGCAAAGAGAATTTTCTGGCTAAACTAATTGAGGGACCAATCTTGCAAGACACCTGCTGAGCAGTGTGGGTGCAGTGGTTGACCTTCACTAGGGAATGGTCTGTTTCAAGTGGTATGGGAAGAAGTAGTTCTCAGTAGGCATATACTGTAGACATATCAAGCAGCATTGCAGAAGAGGAAGACAGCACACATCTACTGAGACTGTTGTCAGGCTTTCCCCCACATGCAAATCCAAGCACTTGGGAGGAACATGCAGGAAGATTAGGAGTTCAAGTCTAGCTTTGGTTACATTAGACCCTGTCTCAAAAATTTTAACACAACAAATTAGAAGTTATTGGGCATAGTGGGTTATGCTTATAATCCTAGCAATATGGAAACTGAAGGACTACAGTTTGAAGACTGTCCAACAACAAAGACAAAGCAACTAAGTCAACAAGTCAGATACTTTCCATCTGACAACAGCTAACAAAGATGCTATCTTTCTAGAGTTATTAATGACATTAACTTCATGGAAATTGACAATTTTGTTTGTTTGTTTTTTCAAGGTAGGGCCTCACGAGTGCTGGGATTAAAGGCATGCACCACCATGCCCAGCTAATGAATGAACAATTTTAAATATTCTTTTTCTTTTTTTTTTTCCCCCCGACTCATTAGTTTATTCTTATTCTCTCTTTCTCTCCAGACTTTTTCTTTTTTTCGAGGTACAGTCTCACTCTGGCCCAGGCTTACCTGGAATTCAATATGGAGTCTCAGGGTGGCCTCAAATTCATGGCGATCCTCCTACCCCTGCCTCCTGAGTGCTGGGATTAAAGGCAAATGCCATCACACCCGGCAATATTCTTTTTTTTTTTTTTTTAAGAGGCTAGATCTTATTCTGTAGCCCAGATTGTCTGGAACTTGCTAGGTAAACCAACTGGGCCTTGAATTAGCCTCTGCCTATAAACAGTGAGATTTTAGGCAAAAGTCACCATGTCTGACCTTAAATATTCTTACTAATATGACTTTCTAAATGCAATGTTCATGATCAGGTAAGGGGACTCCTAATTCTTTTTGCTTTATATATGTATACTATTCAATGCACACATGTCTATCTGTTCATGCATGTGCAGATGTATGTTTATGTTGAAGCCTGTATTAAGAGACCAGAGGAAAAAAGCCGGGCGTAGTGGTGCACGCCTTTAATCCCAGCATCGGGAGGCAGAGGTAGGAGGATCATTGTGAGTTCAAGGCCACCCTGAGACTCCATAGTGAATTCCAGGTCAGCCTGGGCTAAAGTGAGATCCTACATCGAAAAACCAAAAAAAAAAAAAAGAGAGAGAGAGAGAGAGAGAGACACCAGAGGACAACCTTGTGTACCTCATTCTGTAGACCGAGGCCAGCCCTAAACTCATGGTGGCAATCCTCCTACCTTAGCCTTTTGAATACTGGGATTCATGGAGGGAGCCACTATTTCCAGCTTGCACCTGGGGGTGTGTATAATTCTTTTGTGGTGGTGGTGTTGTTTGTTTGGTTTTTTTTGAGGTAGGGTCTCACTCTAGCCCAGTCTGACCTGGGATTCACTACATAGTCTCAGGCTGGCCTCAAACTCATAGCAATCCTCCTACCTCTGCCTCCCAAATTCTGGGATTAAAGGTATACACCACCATGCCTGGCTGCACTTGATATTGTTTTTGTAGGTTCTTGGGCTCAAGCTTAGGTCCTCATGTTTGCAAGGCAAGCACTTTACCAACTGAGCTATCTCTCAGCCCCTATGAAACATATGTTAATAACAAAAATTATTATTGTAATTCTTGCTATGTGCTACAAACTGCCCTCAAACTCTTAGGCTAAGGATTCCTCTTACCTCAGTCTTCAAAGTAGATGTACTATAGATGTCGACCACTATGCCAGGCAAAAATTACTTGTTTAGCATGCACAAAGCCCTGACTTTAATTTCACTCTCCACCTATGCTGTGTTCCCATCCCCCCAACTACAAAAACAAAACACAAAAAGTTATGCCTATATTTTTCAAAAACATCCAATTTAATCAATGATAAATCACTGCACATCATTTTTTTAAACAGGCAGGCTAGAAAACTTAATATTTTATAATGAAATACAGCTTCAGTTTCTAAATTACATGATTTATAACCAAAACACATTTTTGTTAAGTATATATTTTAATTTACCTTTTGTTCCTGTAAAAATTGGTCTGCTAACTTTTTAATATTTTCCTCATGTTGTGCTCTTAACTCCTTGATCTGTTGTCCACACTGAAAACTAAATTAGAAAGTCATTTTACTTGTGTTAGACTGAATTCTCAAAGTTGTCTAGAAGTTGGCACATAAATGTAAAATGATAAAATAATCAACTAATAAAAGATAGCAGCAGAAAATAGCAATAAGGAAATGAGATAAGCAACATACTCAGGATTTTAAAATAACTCAACCTTGAATAGAGATAAGAAATACTCTACTGGGCGTGGTGGCTCACGCCTTTAATTCTAGCAGAGGTAGGAAGATTACTGTGAGTTTAAGGCCACCCTGAGACTACATATGAGTTTCAGGTCAGCCTAGGCTAGAGTGAGACCCTACCTTGAAAAAAACAAACAAACAAACAAAAAAACAAGAAAGACTCTAGAAAGATGGAAGCAATCCTTATTCTATTAATTTATAAACTGTAACGAAAGAATGGTGGCTCTTAGCCTATAATCTTAACACTCTGGAGGCTGAGACAGAAGGATCATTGAGTTCAAGGCCAGCCTGGACTACAGAGTGAGTTCCAGGTCAGCCTGGGATAAAATGAGACCTTGCCTCAAAATAAAAAAATAAAAATAATCCAGGCATAGTTGCTCATACCTTTAATCCCAGCACTTGGGAGGCAGAGGTAGGAGAATTGCTTAGAGCTTGAGGCCACCCTGAGGCTACATAGTGAATTCAGTCAGCCTGAGCTAGAACAAGAACCTACCTCAAAAAACCAAAAATAAGTAAATAAATGGACCAAAAACACAAAAAAGGACTAGAAAGAGGGCTCAGCAGTTAAAGGTGTTTGCTTGCAAAGTCTGCTGGCCTGGGTCCAATTCCGTAATACCTATGTTAAACCAAATGAACAAATTGGCACATGTAGCTGGAGTTCATCTGCAAGAGGCCCTGGCAGAGCTATAACTACTCTCACAAATAAATGAATAAAGGTATTTGGGTGCTGGAGAGATGGCTTAGCAATTAAGGCACTTGCCTGCAAAGCCAGAGGACCCAGGTTCGATTCCCCAGAACCCATGTAAGCCAGATGTACAATATGGCGCATGCATTTAGAGTTCCTTTGTAGTAGCTAAAGGCCTTGACATGCCCATTCTCTTCCTTCCTCCCTCCTTCCCTTTTTCTCTCTCTCCCTCCCTCCTCCAAATAAATAAATAAACATAAATAAATAAATATTTGGAGAAAAGGAATTGTTAACATCAACTTCACCACAGAAGAGGAAAATACTGTATAAGACAAAACTATTATTATAGTGGATGACAAAAGCTAGAATTAGGCGAGTTAATAACAAATGACAGCTATTGATCTGTTCAACTAATAAACACAATAAAAGTTTTACTATAGGCTATGGGAAATGGAAGAAACTACTAAGACAGAGTATACCATCAGGAGATAATGAAAAATCATCAGAAAAATAAAGATGGTGCCTTTCTGCTGCACAAGTAGCCAAAGTTTGTAAATAGATCACTCATGCAAACAGAAACATCTGGTTAATGAACATAGAGGAACATGTTACCATTTACCATTATAAATACAAATTAAACTTCTTATATACATATCATGGTACAACCTCTTCCTAAATTACCAAAATCAAATTAAAGGGGCTGGAAAAATAGCCCAGTGGCCCAATATTCTTGCTAGCAGAAGCCTCTCAGCCCAGGTTCGAGCCAGGTTCAAATCAGTACCACACAAAGCCAGATACACAAACTTGCAACTGGAGTGCTTTTGCAGCAGCAAGTGACCCTGATGCAGCCATTCCCTATATCTCTCACCTCTTACAAACAAATAAATAAAATATCAAAATCAGAATAGAATCATAACCTATGTGGAAGGGCTATGGGTAGGAATCTACATTATAAAGTAAAACAATATTTCAAAAGTAATTTTTTTTTTTACTCACTATGGAAGTAGAATGAAGTTTATTCTGTACATTTCACAGAGTATGACAAAGACAGAATATGTATAGAAACTTTTCATTCCTTTTCACAAGGCTTAACAAAAATAAGACTGAATTAAAAAAAAAAACTGGCTTCTTAAAATAGATGGAGAAATCTGGAATGAGCATTTGACAGAGCATAACATTTGCGTGTGACTGACGTATACACATTTCAAGATCAGTGACATCCAAAATAAAATACAAAGGACAATTAATTCTCCAGGAATGTCTCAATTTCACATGACCAAATGATTATTATAAAATTTGTCTACATTGTAATGACAAAATGTCAACCATCTTTTTTTTTTTCTTCTTGAAATATTGGTATTTTAGTCATGCATTTTTGGCATGAGGTTAGGTGCTATCTTTCCAGTGTACAACTATTTGGGTACTAGTTAAATTACCAGTGTTATTCTTCTTCATAAATGATGGGTTGTTGAGTGTTGTATGTATTTCATTGCTATTTTCTTTGCTTTTGCTTTTCTAGATCTCATTCTAGCTCAGACTGGCCTGGAATTCACTATGTAGAAGAATCAGGCTGGCCGCGAACTCACAGTGATCTTCCTATCTCTGCCTCCCAAGTGCTGGGATTAAAGGCATGGGCCAGCATGCCCAGCTGCTGTTTTCTTTTTCACCAGTTGTACAGTTGAGATTTTTCCCAATCTACTCTTAACCCTTCCAGTTGGATTTATGTTTTGAGAATAATAGTTAAATAGAAGAGTATCACAGATCTAATTTAATTGGAAAAATACATTAACTTGATATGCTGGGAAAGATAACAGAAGGACAGAGAGTCTCTTAACTACCTGCAATTTAATTTTTTCTATTTCATTTCTTTCTTAGGTTTTATGATGGACAATTTAAGTGAATCTTTAAATTTATTTCTGAAGTAATTCCCAAATGCATTTTTTTTTTTGTTTTTTTTGAGTTAGGGTCTCACTCTAGCCCAGGCTGACCTGGGATTCACTATGGAGTCTCAGGGTGGCTTCAAACTCATGGCAATCCTCCTACCTCTACCTCTCGAGTGCTGGGATTAAAAGCGTGCACCACCACGCCTGGCCCCAAATGTACTTTAAAAAAGTTTTTGTCTATTTTAATTTATTTATTTTATTACTGACAGAAAGAGGCAGAGAGAGAGAAAGAGAGAGAAAGAGAAAGAGGGAAGGGGGAGGGAGAGAGGGAGAGAGAGAGAGAGAGAGAATGGGCGCCCCAGGGCCTCCAGCCACTGCAAACGAACTCTAGACGCATGTGCCCCCTTGTGCATCTGGCTAACGTGGGTCCCAGGGAATTGAGCCTCAAACTGGGGTCCTTAGGCTTCACAAGCAAGCACTTAACCGCTAAGCCATCTCCCCAACCACCCAAATGTATTTTTAAGGTGAATCATTTAGTTTGATTATTTGGATGCTGGTTCTTGACTCAAAGTAGCAATAAGTAAAAGCTTCTATATTTTCCCTTCCCCTTTCCCTTTTTCTGATTAAACAACTGGAAACAGGAATGCCTTCAAAAGTAATTTTTAAATCGAGGCATGGTGGTGCATGTTTTTAATCCCAGCACTTGAGAGGTTGAGGGAGGAGGATTGCTGTGAGCGTCAGACCACCCTGAGACTACATAGGGAATTCCAGGTCAGCCTGAGCTGGAGCTGGAAACTAACCCAGAAAAAAAAAAAAAGAAAGAAAGAAAGAAAGAAAGAAAGAAAGAAAGAAAGAAAGAAAGAAAGAAGGAAAGAAAGAATCAGAGGGGAAGATCTTATATTTAAATTTTTAATTTAAAAAAACATTAAAATAGGATAGTTTATTTTTGGGGGGGGGAAGGAGGCTTGAAGCAGGATCTCACTCTAGCCCAGGTTGGCCTCAAATTTATAGCAATCATCCTACTTCACCTTCTGGCTCAGAATAGTTTTTTGTTTTTTGGGTTTTTTTCCCTAATTTCTTATTTTATTTAGTTGCAAGGCGAGACAGAGAGGGAGAATGAGTATGGGCATGCCACATGCATGTGTCACTTTGTGTATCTGGTTTAATGTGAGTACTGGGGAATTGAACTCAGGCTAGCAGGCTTTACAAGCCATCTACCCTTCCCTCAGGATACCTTTTATCCCCCCAACCCCCAGGTAGGGTTTTGCTCTAGGCGAGGATGGACTGGAATTCACTATGTAGTATCAGGGTGGCCACAAACTCATGGTGACCCACCTACCTCTGCCTCCCGAGTGCTCTACCACACCTGGCTAAACTTTTTATTAACAACTTCCATAATTAAGACAATAAACCATGGTAATTCCCTCCCCACCCCACTTTTTCCTTCACAAATCCACTCTCCGTCATATCTCCTCCCCCTCTCAATTAATCTTTTATTTTGATGTCATCATCTTTTCCTCCTATTTCAGGGCCCTGTGTAGGCAATAGCAGGCACTGCCAGGTCATGGATATCCAGGCCATTTTCTATCTGGAAGAGTACATTGTAAGGAATCTTAGCCTTCCTTTGGCTCTTACACTCTATCTACCACCTCTTCCTGAATGGACCCTGAGCCTTAGATAGGATGGTTTGATTGTTTTTTTTTAATTTTTAAAAATATTTTATTTTTATTTATTTATTTAAGAGAGAGAGATACAGAAATAGGCAGGTAGAAAGAGAGAGAATGGGCACCCCAGGTTCTCCAGCCACTGCAAATGAAATCCAGATACATGTGCCCCCTTGTGCATCTAGCTTACTTGGGTCCTGAGTCCTTTGGCTTTGCAGGCAAATGCCATAACCACTAAGCCATCTCTCCAGCCCTGTTTTTTTTTTTTTAATATTTTATTTTTATTTATTTATTTGAGAGTCAGAAGTAGGCGGGGAGGGGAACAGAGAGAGAGAATGGGTGCACCAGAACCTCTAGCCACTGCAAATGAACTCCAGATGTATGCGCCACCTCGTGCATCTGGTTTACATGGGTCCTGGGGAATTGAACCTGGGTCCTTTAGCATTGAAGGCAATTGCCTTAACCACTAAGTCATCTCTCCAGCCCAAGAGAGTTTCTTAAAAAATATTTTTTATTGCCAAAGGAAGGCTAAGACTGTTGACAATGGAATTATGCAGAAACTGGCCTTGATATCCATGATGTCGCAGTGCCTAGTACTACCTTCACAAGACCATCATAATAGGAGGAAAAGATGATCGTATCAAAATAAAAGAGACACAAGCCGGGTGTCGTGGCGCACACCTTTAATCCCAACACTCAGAAGGTAGAGATAGGAGGGTTGCCATGAGTTTGAGGCCAGCCTGAGACTACATAGTGCATTCCAGGTCAGCCTAGGCTAGAACAAAGCCCGACCTCACAAATAAATAAGCCCAAACAAATTTTAGTAATTTATTTGTGAGAGGGGATGAGAGAGGGAAAGGGGGAGGATGGGTGTGCAAGAGCCACTACAAAGGAACTCTAGGATATATGTGCCACTTTGTGCATCTGGTTTTATATGGGTACTGAGAAATCTAGCTCAGCCCATCAGGCTTTGCAAGCAAGCAACTTTAACCACTGAGCCATATTCCCATACCTTCAAGATAGTTTTAACAGTTAGAAAAGGAAAACATAAGCCAGGCATAGTGGCACATGCCTTTAATCCCAGCACTTGGGAGGCAGAGGTAGGAGGGTCACCATGAGTTTGAGGCCACCCTGAGATGATACAGTGAATTCCAGGTAAGCCTGAGCTAGAGTGAGACCCTACCTCAAAAAAAAAAAAAAAAAAAAAGGAAAACACGTACAGTGGTCCTATAGTTGGTATAAACTAATTTTGGTAAATTAATATGTTAGATAAATATATTACCTCTCTATGCTAAATTTTCAATCCAATAGATGTACAAAACCGTATTGAATATTGTTAGGTTATAATACATTAGCTGTGTTCTGGGTGTGGTGACACACACCTTTAATCCCAGCACTTGGGAAGCAAAGGTAAGAGGATCATCATGAGTTTGAGGCTAGACTGGGACTAGAGTGAGTTCCAGGTGACACCCTGTTTCAAACACACACACACACACACAATACATGTGTGTCAAACCTATATAACAGGAGGAAGAAAGCTGATGATCTCCAAATAGAAGAAAGGCTGGGTGTGTTGGCACACACCTTTAATCCCAGCACTCGGGAGGCAGAGGTAGGAGTATCACCATGAGTTCAAGGCCACCCTGAGACTACTTAGTGAATTCTAGGTCAGCCCGAACTAGACTGAGACTCTACCTCGAAAAACAAAAAACAAGCAAAATAGAAGAAAGACTAGTTGGAAGGAAGAATGGATTCAGTGAAGAAGGGATTTAGGAGGGGGAAAAGAGTGAAGGAAAGGGATTATGGTTATGGTATATTGTATGTATGGAAGTTGCCAATAAAAGTTTTAAAACAAAATGTGTGTGCAACTATAGAGATGGCTCAGTAAATAAAGCACTTGCTTCAAAATTATGAGTACCTGACTTCAGATCCCAAGACCCTATGCAAAAAATGGTAAAAGCACTGTTCATGGTGGCACACGCCTTTAATCCCAGCACTCAGGAGGCAGAGGTAGGAGGATCGCTGTAAATTCAAGGCCACCTTGAGTCTACAGATGAATTCCAGGTCATCCTGAGCTTCAGTGAGAACCTATCTCAGAAAAAACAAAAAAAAAAAACAATGGCGAAAGCTGTGGCAGGCTTTTGTTATCCTCAGTATGCCTAGAGTCAGAAGGCAGAGACAAAATTTCCTGCAATCTCATGAATCAAATGCCAAGTAACAGTAAGAGAATGCCTCACATGATAATTAACCTGAAAGTTCTTCTCTGACCTACACACGTGTCATGGTACAAGCATACCTTCATGCACATATAAACACATACATACATGTGAACAAATATTCTTTTTAAAATACATGTACAAGCAAACAGTGGTGGTGCACGCCTTTGATCCCAGTACTTGGGAGGCAGATCCTACCTTGGAAATAAAGAAAGTATGTAAGTATATGCAAAGTGACAACCTACAGTGGCAAAAAGTTAGAAATAGGGGCTAGAGAGATGGCTTAGCCATGAAGGAATTTGCCTGCAAATCCAAAGGACCCAGGTTCAATTCCCCAGTACCCATGAGAAGCTAGATACGCAAGGTGGCACATGTGTCTGGAGTTCGTTTGCAATGGCTACAGGCCCTGGTAAGCCATTCTCTGCTTTTGTCTCTTTCAAGAGCATGCATACACACACACACACACATACACACACACATTTTTTTTTGTCAAGCTGGGTGCAGTGGTGCCAACTTTTAATTCCAGCTTGCAGTGAATTCAAGGACAGCCTGGAACTACAGAGTTCCAGGTCAACCTAGGCTAAAATGAGACCCTACCTCAAAAACCCAAAATAAATAAGGGCTAGAATTTAAAGGCATGTGCCAAAATACCCAGCTAAGAATTTTTTTTAGACTGTCAGAAAAACCACTAAGTCTAGGTGGGAGCAGAGTTTGTGGCATACAGCAGAAGCAGGGAGCACATATGAAGACATCTCCCAGGGTTGCTTCATCTTCTGGATACCCACAACAAGGATCAAAGAATCTTCTTTCTTTTTTTTAAATATTTTTATTTATTTATTTGAGAGAGAGAGGGGCAAAGAGAGAGAATGGGCACACCAGGGCCTCTGGCCTCTATAAACGAACTCCAGACGCATGTGCCACCTTCTGCATCTGGCTTACGTGGGTACTAAGGAATCAAACCGAGGTCCTTTGGCTTTGCAGGCAAGTGCCTTACCCACTAAGCCATCTCTCCAGTCCCAAAGCATCATCTTTTAGTCTTTGCCACATCTAACTTCATAAAACTCACTTGTTGTAAGATTCTTCTGTTTCACAATGATCTCTGCAACATTATTTTCATAGTATGTTACATGTCAAAATAAGAGTAAGGATTTCAAAGAGCCTTTGAAAGACAAAAATGAAAAAAAAAATGAGAAAAGAAGTAAAATCCAGAGAGTAATAACTGAATTAAATACAAAAGGTGAACAAATATTTCAGATTCATAAACAGCTGTTGCATGTAACATCTTACCTTTCATATTCTAACCTCTTCACAAGATAAGTATTATTCTTCCTATAGTCTTGAAGCTGATCTTCTTGTCGAAGAAACTCCTGGCGAAGCTCAGCAAGTTGTTCTACCCACATGAAGTAAGGACCAAAGAAAACAATTTATTCATTACACTACTGATTCTTCTTAATTTTTTGTTTTACTTTACTTTCTTTTTTGTTTTGTTTTCTAAGGTAGGGTCTCACTCTAACCCAGCTGACCTGGAATTCACTATGTAGTAAATCCACAGTATTTGGTGTGTTAAGAAAATTTTTTATTTTATTTTTATTTTTTGCTCAGTGTGGTGGCACACACCTTTAATCCCAGCACTCAGGAGGCAGAGTTAGGATTGCTCTGAGTTTGAGGCTAGCCTGAGACTACAAAGTGTGCCAGGTCAGCCTGGACTAGAGTGAGACTCTACCTCAAAAAAAAAAAAAAAAAAAAAAAAAAAGGTGTGCACTACCTCACTCTAGCCCAAACTGACCTGGAACTCTGTAATCCCAGACTGACCTCGAACTCACAGTGATCTTCCTTCCTCTGCTGAGATTAAAGATGTGTGCCACCATGCCTGGTTTATTATAGTGCTTCTTACTGAGAAACTGTGGAATGCTCTTTTAATAATGTACTTTTCCACTTCTTTACTCATATTTTCAGGATGTTAAGTTAAATAATTAACAAAAAAAAATCAATTGCCCTTTATAACATCCAAGGTCAATATTTTTGTTTTGGGTGTTTTTTGGTTTGTCTTTTATATTATTTATTTATTAGAGAGAGAGAGGGAAAGAGACACACAGAGGAAGAGAGAATGGGTGCACCAGGGCCTCTAACCACTGCAAAGGAACTCCAGACATATGTAGCACCATGTACATCTGGCTTCCATGGGTTCTGGGGAATGGAAACTGGGTCCTTAGACTTTGCAGGAAAGTGCCTTCTCTCTAGCCCTTTTATGGTTTTTTGAGGTAGGATCTTATTGTAACCTAGGCTGACCTGGAATTCACTATGTAGTCTCAGGGTGGCCTCAAAATCATGGTGATCGTCCTACCACCTCTGCCTACCAAGTGCTGGGATTAAAGGTGTGCGCTACCACGTCCACTTTTCAGGCTTTGTTTTTGTTTTGAGGCAGGATCAAGCTAGCCCAAATGGACAAGGAACTTACTCTGTAGCCCAGGTTGGCTTTAATTTGTAGTGATCCTCCTACTACAGCCTCCCAAATGCTGAGATTAAAGGCAAAATCCACAGTATTTGGTGCGTTAAGAATTTTTATTTTATTTTATTTTTATTTTTTGCTCAGTGTGGTAGTGCATGCCTTTAATCCCAGCACTCAGAAGGCAGATATAGGAGGATCACAGTGAGTTCAAGGCTAGCCTGGGACTACACAGTAAACTCCAAGTCAACCTGGGCCAGAGTACAAGACCCTACCTCAAAACCACCAAACAGGGCTGGGCGTGGTGGCACACACCTTTCAATCCCAGTACTTGGGAGGCAAAATGAGTTTGGGCCACCCTGAGGCTACATAGTGAATTCTAGATCAGCCTGGACTAGAGAGAGACCCTACCTCAAAAAAAAACAGGGCTGGAGAGATGGCTAAGCAGTTAAGGCATTTGCCTTAACTTGCTTGCCTGCAAAGCGAAAAACTTAAGTTCCTTTGCCCAGAACCCACATAAAGCAGATGCACAAGGAGGCACATGCATCTGGAATTTGTTTGTAGTGGCCAAAGGCCCTGCTACACCCATTCTCTATCTGCCTGCCCCTCCCTCCCTCCCTCCCTCTCTCCCCCTCACCCCCCCCCTCAATGAATAAATTTAAAACTTCTAATTAAAACAAGTGTGGTGGCACAAGCCTTTAATCCCAGTACTCCGTGAGGCAGAGGTAGGAAGATCCCTGAGACTACATAGTGAATCCCAGGTAAGCCTGGGCTAGAGTGACACCTTATCTTGAAAAAAAATTAATTAAAAGAAAACAAGATAGGGCTGGAGAGATGGTTTAGCAGTTAAGGCATTTGCCTGTGAACCTAAGGACCCTGGTTTGAGGCTTGAATTCCCAGGACCCACGTTAGCCAGATGCACAAGGGGGCGCAGGTGTCTGGAGTTCGTTAGCAGTGGCTGGAGACCCTGGCACACCCATTCTCTCTCTCTCTCTCCCTCTCTGTCACTCTCAAATAAATAAATAAAAATAAACAAAAAAAGAAAGAAAACAATAAAAAAATTGTATTTATTTATTTGCACAAATGTGTGTGTATGGGTGCATCAGGGTTTCTTTCTTGCCTATGCAAACAAGCAATAGATGCTTGTGCCACTTTTAAAAAAAAATTATATTTATTTATTTGACAGAGAAAGGGGGAGAGAAAAGGTGCACCAGGGCCTACAGCCACTGCAAATGAACTCCAGACGCACCCCCCCCCCAATACATCTGGCTAAGGTGAGTCCTAGGGAATCAAACCTGGGTCCTTTTGCCTTGCAGGCAAATGCCTTAACCATCAAGCCATCCCTCCAGCCCCACCTTTCTTTTTCTTTTTTCTTTTTTTTTTTTTTTTTGGTTTTTCGAGGTAGAGTCTCACCCTAGTCAATGCTGACCTGGAATTCACTCTGTATTCTCAGGATGGCCTTGAACTCACAGCAATCCTTCCACCTCTGCCTCCCGAGTGCTGGGATTAAAGGCGTGAGCCCTCACACCCGGCTGCTTTTTTTTTAATATAAAATTCTAAATATTATTTGAAAGAGAGAGAGGGATTTCAAGGTAGAGTCTCACTCTAATCCAGGCTGACCTGGAATTCACTATGAAATGTCAATGTCAAGGTGGCCTTGAACTCAGAATCCACCTCCTCTGCCAGCTAAGTGCTGGAATTAAAGGTATACCCCACCACACCTGGCCTAATCTCTTTTTAAAGATTTTTAAATTATTTATTTATTTATTTATTTGGGAGAGAGAAAGAGGCAGAGAAACAGAGAGGTGTGGAGAGAGAATGGGCATGCCAGGGCCTTTAGCTGCTGCAAAGGAACTCCAGACACATGTGCCCCCTTGTGCATGTGGTTTATATGTGGGTCCTAGGGAATCTAATCTGGGTCTTTTGGCTTTGCAGGCAAATAAATGCCTTTACCACTAAGCCATCTCTCCAGCCTCCTAATTTCTTAATATAGGCACTTTACACTTAAATTTCCCTCTTAGGTTTGCCTTCAATGTATCCCATAGGTTTTAGTATGTTGTGCTTTCATTAACAATGACTGCAGAATTTTTTACTTCCTTCTTGATTTCTTCAATGACCCATTCATCATTGAGTAGTGTGTTGTTTAATTTTCATGAGTTTCTATATGTTCTGTAGTCTTTCTGCTATTGATGTGTAGTTTAATCCCATTGTGATTAGACAGTATTTTTTTTTTACTTATTTATTTATTTATAGAGAAAGGGGTAGATATATAGAGAGAATGGGCATACCAAGGCCATCTTTCCAGCCCAGATTAAAAATATTTTACTTATTTATTTATTTATTTATTTATTTGCAAGCAGAGAGATAGGCAGGAGGGAGGGAGAAAGGGACATAGATTAGATTAGATAGATAGATAAACAGAGTGAGAAAATGGGCGCAACAGTCACTGCAAAGGAATTCCAGACACATGTGCCACTCTGTACATCTGGTTTATGTGGGTACTAGGGAACTGAACTCGAGTCATTAGGCTTGGCAGGAAGCACCTTAACTGCTGAGCCATCTCTCCAGCCTCACTACCATTTTTTTTTTTTAATAAAAAAGTGCTATGTAGTCAGTAAAAGAGGTTTAGGATTCTGCCTGCCTCTTAAATTACTTAGTATGACCGAGCATAAAGTGCAGAAATTCATCATAACTTTCCCATGTATCTAAATGAAGCAGTTTAGCTAAAGAGTCTTCTTTCCTGTTCAGCTATGACGTTTTAGAAAATGCAACTTATTTTTCAGTTACACTGCATCTGTGACATCAGCCCCACTGACAATAAGACATTTTGGTTCAGGTGAAATTAGTACCTTCACTTCACCTAGAACAGAAACCCATGTGTTAAGAGTTCATTGTCCTCCCCTGTACTATTCTGAAGCTTCCACAGATATTTATTTCCATATTGTCTTTTTTTCAGTAAAGTGCACTGAAGACTAGGTCTTATCTTTTCAGCTTTCAAATTTTATGTTGTCTTAAACAAAATTATTTCAGGATAGAACTGGCTTTACCACCAGGTCAGTACTTCCTTCCACCCTGCCCTCAGCCCCGTTTTCTTTCTTTTTGGGAGACACTATAACCTTGGCCTGCCTCACCCTCCCAAATTCTAGAATTACAGGTGTTCCCCACTACACCCAGTCACTAAGTTCTTTTTATTTTCTATTTATTTATTTATTTATTTATTTATTTATTTATTTATTTATTTATTTATTTTTGGAGGTAGCGTTTTGCTCTAGCCCAGGCAGACCTGTAATTCACTATGTAGTCTCAGGGTGGCCTGGAACTCACAATGATCCTCCTACCTCTACCTCCTGAACACTGGGATTAAAGGCGTGTGCCACCATGCCCCTAAGTTCTTTTTAAACTACCAAGTGAACAAACTGTCCAACTTCAGACTTTCAAAAATTTAAATTTTCCTAGATCAAATTTGTCTCATTTTTTTAGAGGGAGCAAATGAGAGACAGAGAATGAGAGAATTGGCCTGCCAGGACCTCAGCCAGTACAATCGAACTCCACACGCTTGTGCCACCTAGTGGGCATGTGCAACCTTGTACTTGCCTTGCCTCACCTTTGTGCATCTGGCTTACATGGGATCTGGAGAGATCACACGTGGGTCCTTAGAGGTTTTGTAGGCTTTACCTAAGCCATCTCTCCAGACCCAAATTTGTCTTTCGTAATGATATGAGTTGTCAAATAATTAGGATTATTTCACTGTTTTGCCAACCATAGTTAGCACATGACTATAAGCCCAACACTCAGGAGGCTGAGGCAGAAAAATGAATCTTAAATTCAAGACTATCACAGCTACATAATGAGGGGGTACTGAAGAGATGGCTCAATAAAGGTTCTTACTTGCAAAGCCTGCTGGCCTGAGTTTAATTCTCAGCCACCCACATAAAACTAGATGCAAAAAAGCAACACAAAGGACAGGAGAGATGTCTCAGTGGTTAAAGGTACTTGCTTGCAAAGCCTGATGACTTATTCCATAAAAAGCCAGATGCACAAGGTGGTGCATGTATCTGGAGTTTGTTTGCAAATGCAGGAGGTCCTGAAGTGCCTTTTCTCTCTCTCTCACAAATAAATAAGTGCTTTATTTACTTACTTATTATTATTTTTTTTGAGGTAGGGTCTCACTCTAGCCCAGGCTGACCTGGAATACACTATGTAGTGTCTCAGGGTGGCTTCGAACTCACAGCAACCCTCCTGTCTCGGCCTCCCGAGTGCTGGGATTAAATGCTAATGCTTTATTTATTTGAGAGACAGACAGAAATAGGCAGAGAGGGAGAGAATGGGCACTCCAGGGCCTTTGGCCACTGCAAATGAACTCTAGACACGGGTGCCCCATTGTGCATTTGGCTTATGTGGGTCCTGGGGAATTGAACCTGGGTCCTTTGGCCTTGCTAGCAAGCACCTTAATTGCTAAGCCATCTCTCCAGCCTAAATAAATACTCTCTCTTTTTTTTTTTTTTGAGGTAGGGTTTCACTCTAGCTCAGGCTAATCTGGAATTCACTATGTAGTCTCATGGTGGCCTCAAACTCAAGAGATTCTCCTACCTCTGCCTCCAAAGTGCTGGGATTACAGGTATGTGCCACTACACCCGGCTTCAAATAAAGACATGAGGAGCTGGAGAGATGACTCAGTGGTTAAGGTGATTGCTTGCAAAGCCTATGGGTCCAGGTTTAGTTGCCCATGTAAAGCCAAGATGCACAAAGTGGCACATGTGTTTAGAGTTTGTTTGCAGTGGCTAGAAGCCCTGACATGCTCATTCTCTTTCTCTCTCAAATAAATATATAAAATGTTTTTTTGTTTGTTTTTTATGTAAGGTGGGCCAAACATGATTGTGCATACCTTTAATCCCAATACTCAGGAGGCAGAGGCCGGAGGATCATGAATTTGAAGCCTAAATAGACTAAATAGTGAATTCCAGGTCAGCCAGGGCTAGAACAAGAAGACCCTACCTCAAAATAAGTAATTTAAAAAGCCGGGCATGGTGGTGCACACCTTTCATCCCAGCACTCAGGAGGCAAGGGTAGGAGGATTGCCACGAGTTCAAAGCCACCCTGAGACTACAAGTGAATTCCAGGTCAGCCTAAGTTACAGCAAGACCCTGCCTCAAAAAAACCAAAACTTAAACTAAATTAAATAGTGACATAACCATCTGACATTCTTTCACAATGGCAAGATACCCTGGAGTACACACACATGCTGATAAACTTAAAAGATTTTGTTTTGTCTTTTTCTTTGTTTTTTGAGGTAGGGTCTCACTAGCCCAGGCTGACCTGGAATTCACTATGTAGTCTCATGGTGATGCTCCTACCTCTGCCTCCTCAGTGCTGGCATTAAAGGCGTGCTCCAACACACCAAGATGTTTTGTCTTTTTCCAAGACAGGGTCTCACTCCAGCCCAAGATAATCTGTATCTCACTATATAGTCTCCAGCTGGCCTCAAACTCATGGCAACACTCCTACCTTAGCCTCCAAAGTACTAAGATTAAAGGCGTGCATGGCCATGCCTGGCTCCAGCTTATGTTTTTAAAGCTAGTGTTTTTAATTAACTTACTATGTATTTGCCTGTCTTCTAGGTTTCTTTCTTTCTGTTCCCAGGGTATCCAAAACTTTAAGCTTGAAGAATCTGGCCAAAGTATTCTCAGACCTAAATGGGTGACTTCAATAGATTGGGCACAATGCAGAAGAAACACTCCTCTCCTTTTTTCTAGGAACTTGATGGCCTCAGGAACCACAGTTCACTTTTCTTTGAGGATTCTATTTATCTTTTAATATTTAATTAGTTTATTTGAAGAGAGTGAAAGAAAAGAGAAGGGCAGAGAACAGGAGATAAAGAATGGTTTGTGCATGGCCTCTAGTCACTGTAAAGGAACTCTACACACAAGTGTCACCTTGAGCATCTGGCTTTACATGGGTACTGGGTACTTTGCAGGCAAGTGCCTTAACTGCTAAGCAATCTCTCCAGTTCAGAGGATTCTTTTTAAAAACACGTCAGTACAGGAAGCCTGTCTATGTACATGATTAAGATAAAGACCTCAAACTTTCACTCGCATTTATCACATATAAAGCAACATTAAATAATATATTTTAAAACAAAGCAATAAATGTTTTGCCATCAGAGGAATTTATTCATTAAAGTATACTTCATTTAGCCATTTCATTTTTTTTAATTCTTTATTTTTTAATGATCAAGTTTCTTACCCTTTAAATGATGTATATCTGCCATCTGATAAGATATGTTGTTCTGTAGTTTAACCTGAAAAAGAAATTTTGTTTCCATTTTACTAAAGAATATGTATTTTGTTTGTTTTTCAAGGTGGGATCTCACTCTAGCCCAGGCTGACTTGGAATTCACTATGTAGTCTCAGGATGGCCTCAAACTCACAGCAATCCTCTTACCTGGGCCTCTCAAGCGCTGGAATTAAAGGCTTGCCCCACCACGCCCAGCTAATGGCTTCTTTTGAGACAGGTTCTCAGGTACAGTTCAGGCTGGCCAACCTTGAACCCCTGATCCAAGTGCTTATGATTATGATTATAGGCAGGTACCACAGTGTTTGGGAAGCACAGGAAGTTTCATTCATCTTTACTCATATTCACTTTGAAACTTGATCATAAATGCAATAAGCAAAGCACCATTTATAACCTACCTCTTTTTCAAAAGGAATTAAAATATATACATTTTGATTTTGTAAGAATCATTTTAAATTTTCCTAAGAATATTTACCCAATACACAGTATGTTAACTGAAATTCCCAGAAAAAAAAAAAAAAAAAAAACAAAAAGGAGCCATATCTGTCTTAAAGATTCTATCTACAAGGCCAAATGACTGAACTTCCGGATAACAAAGAGTTAAAAGACGGCAAACCAGAACCAAATCATCTTAGACTTACATTA